>NC_141678.1:12530452-13730452 GCF_028749965.1 Puma concolor | reverse complement strand
GATCCTCCGAAAGGATCCACGTGCACAAAACGAGAAAGAACCTCCACGCCAATGGTAGTGCCGAAAGGATTTTTCCTTTCCTGCTTTATGAATACATGTGCAATTGGGAAAAAATGAATAATACGAATATTCTACAGAATAAAAACAATTGCTTCCTAACCGTCCTGAGACCTCTTGCCTCCCTAAAGGCAACCCTTGTTAAGTTACAGGAGTTCTTGAAGAGCAGGAGTTCGCCAGCTGATACTGACACTGTGGGCTGGATTGTTTTCTTCTGGGCGCTGTCTATACACGGCAGGATGTTCGGGAGTATCCCTGACTTCTACCCATTAGATTTACGATAGCAACGCCCCCAACCCAGTAGTGGTATCCAAAAAAGGTCTGCAGACACTACTACCAAGATGGGAAAACAAGGTCACCCAGGGTGGAAACTACCACTTCCAGAGATACTCTATGCATGCACAGACCCCGGTTGGCACAGTTACTTTCCATTTCGTTGCAGGGGTGTGTGGCCGGGGCAGGCCCGGACCTCGGCAGGAGGCTGAAGCCACTCACCAGGTCTCGGATGAGCTGGTCCACCAGCTGCTCCCCGCCCCCCGCGGCCTCGCGGGCCGGAGGGGAGCGGGAGCGGCTCGCCGCGTCCTGCCTCTCGGCCCGGGTCGCCCGCGGAGCCGGGGGCCGCCCCGCGCCCTCCAGGAGGCCCTGGGCCAGCGCCAGGTACCCCGAGGCCTGCTCGCCGCGCCCCAGAGCCACTTCGGGCCGCCGCGGCCGCCGCTCTGCAGTCTCGGGCCGCCGCCGCTTCCTGAGCGCCTGGGCCTGCGCCAGCTCCTCCTGCCAGCGCCGGCGGAACTCGTCCAGGCTGTGGTCGTCCATCGCCGCCGCCGCCGCTCCCCGCCCTCCGCGTCGCTCTCGGCCCGCCGGCTGCCACGGGAGAGTCCCTCCGCGGGAAGTGTCCGCCGCGGCCGGAAACCCGCGCCGCCGCCGCATCCGAGTTCCGGGTGGGTGGCCCCGCCCCCGGCGCGCCCCTCGAACGGTCCCCGGCGGAGGTGGCTCGCGCTGCCCCAGGCCGAGCCCAGAGGCGGGACCCGGGCGCCCAGCCTCTCCGCTTCCCGCCTGGCGCCTTTGTCAAGCACGGACTTGACCCCAAGCACCGTTTCTTCATTCATCGAACATCCAATTGAGCAACTACTAGATGCCAGGAGCTGAGGATTCGGCATTTAAATCCTAAAACCCCCCAATATCCCTCCCCTCTTGGGGTTTCAAGTTGGGGGGGTAAGAGGAGGGAGGAGACCTTCCACAAATGAACAGGAAGGTTTGAATCAGTGGTAACTGTTAAGGAAATAAAGGAAAAATGAGGCACAGGGTGGGGATGGGGGCGGTTGACTTTACAGGGATGTTCAGGGAGGGCATCTCAGAGATGTCATCTGCACTAAGAGCTAAATGAGAAGAGAAACCAGCCCTGGGAAGATCTAAGAGACATTTCCAGAAGGAACTACAAGGGAGATAGGAAAGGAAGGCACATACAATCGCATTCCATCTTCCAAATGCTTTGTAACTGCTGTTTCCTTCTCAGGGAATTTTGCTTCCCCCTTGACCTAGTTAAGGCCTATACATCTTTCATAGCTCAGCTCCCACCTGACTTAAACTCCTTCCCCCTCCACCCAAAATGGGGTCACCTGGTTATTCATTCCTATAGCATCCCATACTTCTCATAACACAGAACAGTTTGTAATTTTGTATTTGTGTAAATTTTTTTTTTCAACGTTTATTTATTTTTGGGACAGAGAGAGACAGAGCATGAACGGGGGAGGGGCAGAGAGAGAGGGAGACACAGAATCGGAAACAGGCTCCAGGCTCCGAGCCATCAGCCCAGAGCCTGACGCGGGGCTCGAACTCCCGGACCGCGAGATCGTGACCTGGCTGAAGTCGGACGCTTAACCGACTGCGCCACCCAGGCGCCCCAATTTTTTTTTTTTTTTTTTTTAGTTTATATATTTATTTTGAGAGAGAACGAGAGCACGCACACTCACGCACGGTGGGGGGGGGGGGGGGGAACAAGGCGAGAGGGAGAGAATCTCATGCAGGCTCCCAGCTGTCAGCGCTTAGAGCCTGAGGCGGGGCACCATCCCACTAACCCTGAGATGAGGACCTGAGCAGAAATCAAGTGGGCACCCGACCCACTGAGCCATCCAGGCGCCCCTGTGTAATTATAATATCTCCCTTTCCTACTGGACTGCCCATTCTTAGCTTGGAGTCTGGAGATTAGTAGGCATTCAATGAATATTTACTAACAACCCCTTTGGATGAGAACTATTGTCCTGGCTTTACAGGTGAAGAAACAGAGCCAAAAAGAAAAAAAGAAAAAAATCACACAGCTGGTGATGTGCAGACCAAGGATTCTGATTATACATATTAAAAATATGTATAATATATGTACATATTAAAAATATGTATAATATATGTACATATTAAAAATATGTATAATATATGTACATATACATACATATGTATGTATATATGTATTTTAACTCCAGACCTGACCTCTTTAAATCATAAGCCAGCTAGGAACCATTGGCTACTTTCATTACCATGATTTTTCAATGCAGGGAAATTAACAGCATGGTTATCAACAGCCTGAGCTCCAGAATCAGACAGACATCTAGGTGGGAATCCCAGCACCTCATTTACTCACATCTGCTTTCTTGCAGCAACTTCATTTCTACGAGTTTATCCTAAGAGAAGAAACTGGAGGATGAATTCAAAGAATACCTTCAAGGATGTACACCGAAGCATTGTTTTCTAATACTGAAAATCAGAAGCAATCGAAGTAACTGACAATAGGCCATTGATTAAATAAATTTTGCCCCATTAGGATGTAAGAAAGATCCTAACTAGAGTGTCAGCTCCGCGAGAGCAGAGATCTTCGTTCACTGCTAAGTCTTCAGCACTCAAAACCATGCCTGGGACATAGTAGCTGCTCTGTAAATAATGCGTCAATGAAATACTGTGCAGCTATTAAATATCACACGGAGAAAATTTAATCACCTGAAAATATAACCTAGCAAGTGAAAGAAAGCCAGGACAAACATAATACAGTATGATCCCACTTACTACTTACTTACTAAGTGTAGGTGCATTTCGGGCACCTGGGTGGTTCAATCCGTTAAGCATCCTACTTCGCCTCAGGTCATGATCTCACAGTTCATGGGTTCGAGCCCCGCGTCTGGCCCTGTGCTGACAGCTCAGGGCCTGGAGCCTGAGTCAGATTCTGTGTCTCCCTCTCTATTTCTCTCTGCCTCTCCCCTGCTCACACTGTCTCTCTCTGAAAAATAAACATTTAAAGCGTGTATGCTTTTAAGAAGAATATATACTCAAAACAGAAGAGCTCTCTAAAGGGCAGGATTATGGGTTAGTGTTTTTATCTGTATATTCTAACTTCCTACGTGAAGGTTAGCCTAGCCTGGATCCCCCTAGAAAACAGAGCCTGAGACCTGGGCTTGCAGGCAGCTAGTTGTTTGTTGAAGTGCTTCTGGAAAATAGGAGTGGGGTACCAAGAAAGGAGTAAACAGGAAGGAGGGACAGCTAATCCAAAGACCATCTTGAATTGGTCCTGCTGTGCACAACTTACACTCCATCCCGCTGAGAGCATCCAAGCAGCCTTTTGAAGACGACCCCTCTGGATGGTCTTCCCAAGAGATCAGAAATGGAAGAAGGGAGACTAGATTCACTCAGCCATCCTCTATTAGAGGAACGTTAAGGAAAGAGTTTTTCGTAGTCTCCTGCTTCCAATGGAAGGGGAGTTTCAGAAAATGGGTTGTTACCAATGTCCCACACCAGGGGAGCAGAGATGCTCTCGGGCAAAAAGCAAGAACTACCCTATGCAGCAAACAGGAGGGACTGTCCAGTGACCCGTGCACAAAGCCTATTACTAAGCAATGACGAAGCAGAAGGTGAGTCAAGAGGATGTGATGTGGGGCATATGAGTCCAGTGAGGATTCTTTTTGTAATAAAAACAAGGAGCTGTTTTCTTCAGAAACCTTAGCTTACGTCCTGCCTCATACTATTTTCCATATGAAATTCCAAGGGTCAAGTTTGTTTTGATTATCTGTTAGTGAGTCAAAACCCACATACGGCTTTTCTGATAGCTCTGGAGTTTACAGAACATCTAATATTTAAGACAAAACAATTTTAAAACACCTAATAATGATGTTAAAAAAAATCATGGTTTCCTCTTGCCTTTTTAAAAGAATTTTTACAGGGTCAATGCAGGCAGGCTAATGGGGCCATTGGTCACCCAGAGAAGGGGGGGGGGGAGAAAATCTGCCCAAAAGAAAGGAAGATACCGTGCTCCATTCAGCATGGCTGAATTCACTGACAATATGTATGTTGATTCTGTTTTTCTTTTCAACAGTAAATTCCTGGGCCTCTCATTTCCTCAAATGAAAAATAAAAATATATTCCATTCAGAGTGACTGAAAGGTTGATAGTGGTTTATAGGACTCCTGGCGCCCATAAGGCACACAGTAGACATCGAGTAAAGGCTGGCTACAATCCATATTATTAAGTCTTGGCCAATAGAGATTACATCCAACCTACGCTCTACAGGTCTGGTGTTCCGTGTGACCCACCTTTTTCTAGATCTAGTGTTCCTTGCAAGTTCAGTCCATTAAAATTCCTTGGTTGCAAGTCTCACTAGCTTAAGCAAAAAGCAAGGGCGCTCAGGATGGCTCACAAAGTTAAAACAACAAAAAAAAAAATAATCATATCCTCAGAATACCCAGAATCAGATCAGATTCAGGAGTTTCATTAGAGGAAGCCATGAACCACCGGTTTTGGATGATCTCACCACCTGTCTTCTGTCTTCTAAGACTCAAATTCTGAGAGCAATGGTTCTCAGTGTGGTCCCTCAACCCAGCATCACCTGGGAACTTGTAAGGAATGCAAATTCTCAGCCTAGAATTACTGAGAAACTCTGGGGGTACAACCCCAACAATGCATGTTTTCACAATCCCTCTCAGTACCTTCCAGAGAACCAGTATTCATCAGAATGGCCTGGTTCCTGGCCCTTGAAGAGTTGGGGGTCGCAACGGCTCACTTTCCAGGACTCTCTGAAATGAGGAGGCAGAGTTCCCCAAAACAGAACGGGTAGGGAGGGATACTGGGCCAAGCTAAAAATCGACAAGACTATCACAGAAGGGAGACTTTAGGAATCCAGTCTTCATGCCTCTCGTGCCATCAGAGTCTTTTACTGCCCACTGTCGATGTGCTGTGTGTCCCCCTCGAAACCCAAGCTCAGGTCTGCCAGAGCCACAGAAAGAAGGTGGGGAAAATGGCCACCATCTTTCCCCCAAGTACGTCCTGTGTCGTTTGCCCTCCTCAGGCCAGTCCCACACTGGACTACCAAGATGAAGTTCTAGAGGCCAGAGTCCAAAAGCAGTTTCACAGCTCTGAAACCAAGGTATGGGCAGGACCATGCTTCCTCCATTGGAAATTCTGTTTCATTGCTCTTCCCAGCTTCCAGAGCTGCATTCCTGGGCTTGTGGTTCCTGCCTCCACCTTCAAAAGCCAGCAGCATAGCATTTTTGCTTCAGCCAGTATCTACCTTCTCTGGGTTCAGGTCACCCTCTGCCTCCCTCTTATAAGGATACTTGTGATCACAGAAGGCATATCTGGATAATCCAGGACCCTCTTCTGCTCAAGAGCCTTAATTTGGACACATCTGCAAAATCTTTTTTGCCGTCCAAGATAACATTCACAGGTTCCAGGGATTAGGACCTGGCTGTCTTTGGGGGCTATCATTCAGCCTACTGCAGAAAGCCTTCAGTGACCACAGACCCAAATGCCTACAGATGACTCCAGGAAACAGAAATGAGGCAGGTGAGCCAGGTGTAGACTGTCCCAAGCTGGAGCGTGGATGCCCATCTAGACAGCACTCTGTTCCACCCACCTGCTGGATCTTAGTCCGGATCATCTGACAATGACTATCTTGATTTTTAATTATTAGCAACACGTTCCACTTTCTTAAAGAATAAAGATTTTTTGTTAAAAGCATAAATTGCATTCAGTAGGCTTCGAACCCAGACGTAGTTTGTTCTTGAGCAATCCATGACAAAACTCCCTTTAGCTTTTTTTTTTTTAATTTTGTTTTATGTCTATTCATTTTTGAAAGACAGAGAGAGAGCACAAGCAGGGGTGGGGTGGAGAGAGAGGGGGACACAGAATCTGAAGCAGGCTCTGAGCTGTCAGCACAGAGCACGACATGGGGCTCGAACTCACGAACCACGAGATCATGACCTGAGCCGACGTCAGACGCTAAGCTGACTGAGCCACCCAGGCACCCCAAAACCCCCTTTAACTTACATTAAGATACCTCCTTAGCTCTCATGAGCAGGACTGGAGAATCACACCTCATTTGGGATCATTAGTGTGTGAGGAACACCAGGAGATCAACATGAAAAGTGATACAAGGCAACAATTATGATTCAAAGTGTATTGTTTAGACACATCAACAAAAACATCAGATGCAGCCATTCTGAAAGTCAACAATGACCCTGATGTATCACTATGGGCATTATTGCCCTTTATTGCTATTTTATGCCCTTGTAATCAACAAAATATAAAATTCCGTGGGAGAAAAATAAAACTTTGGTCTTTAAAAAAAGAAAAGCGATCTGTAGCAAGAGACAATTTGCTTGTTCTTGAGAATCCCCCCACGGATAATTCCTTTCTTTAAAAGGCTGCACAGACGGGATTCAGTGTCAGCTGCTAGCTACAGACTTAGTCATTCAAAAGGAAGTTGTCCCATATGGACACCACTCCCCATCTCTCTCGCTCTCTCCTCGATCCCCTCCTGCTTTTATTGAAGCCTCCTCCAATCTGCCCCTCATCTCCCCAGCCTGGTTCCCAAGCCCCTCCCTCTGAAACGTTACCTTCTCCCGGAGAAGGAGCAGGTTCCGTCTTTGGGTCCCTTTTCTGTCTCTTGGGAATTCAGCTCATCAGAGATGCTTCGCTCAGCCATCGCTGGCACACAAGGAAGAGGTGGTGACGTTGGTCTGCGAGATGGGTGTTCTCACTCCAACTCAGACTCTGAGGCTCCAAGAGCTGATCTCCTCGTCTGCCCATTTAAGAAGCAGCGTGCTAAGACAAAGCACTAGTTTTTCCTGGAGCTGCCGCACTCTGGACGCACACGAAGATATTCTGGTTCTTAGCCTGACTTTGACCCTGACTCCTCCAAGGAAAGGAGCACCCCAAAATTATTTTTTAATTCCAAATCGTTTCTCCCAACTTGTTTCTTCGCAACTCCAATCAAGTTTTTCCTATCTCAGCCAACTACACTGCTACCCCAGTGCTTTAGAACCAGGAACCTGGTTCTCACATTAGCAAAGCCTGACAAGTGTACCTTCACAATACATATTGAATCTATCTGCTTTTCTCCATCTCTCCCACCAGCCTAGTGCAGGTGGGGTTGCCCCATAACATACAGGACGCCCGATTCAATTGGGATACCAGACACACAATGAATTTTTTTTGTATGATGGTGCAAAATTTGAATTTGAATTTGAGGTCAGCAAAGAACTTTTTATTATGAATATGCCCCATGCAATATTTGGGGGGGGCATACTTATACTGAAAATAGTTCTTTGCTTATCTGAAATTCAAATTTAACTAGGTGTTCTGCGTTGTTATTCACTAAATCTGGCAGCCCTAAGTCCAAGACCCTGACATTGCCCCTGGACACCGAAGTCACTCCTAACTGGTCTCCCCACTTCCATTCTTTTTACTTTTAATTTTTTTAATGTTTATTTATTTTTGAGAGAGAGAGAGATCGAGGGAGAGAGAGCAGGAGTGGGGAAGGGGCATAGAGAGAGGGAGACACAGAATCCAAAGCAGGCTCCAGGCTCTGAGCTGTCAGCACAGAGCCCGACGTGGGGCTCGAACTCACAGACCATGAGATCATGACCTGAGCCAAAGTTGGACGCTTAACTGACTGAGCCACTCAGGCACCCCTCTTTTTTTTTTAACGTTTATTCACTTTTTGAGTGAGTGAGACAGAGAGAGAGAGAGAATAAGTGGGGGAGGGGCAGAGAGAGAGGAGGACAGGGGATCCAAAGCAGGCTCTACCCTGACAGCAGCGAGCCCAATGCAGGGCTCAAACTCACGAACCATGAAATCAGGACCTGAGCCGAAGTCTGACCCTCAACTGACTAAGCCACCCAAGCGCCCCTCCCCACCTCCATTCTCGATCCTGGCAATGAATCACACAGCTGCCACTTTTGTAAAAGTGAGTCAAATCAGGACACCCTCATTTAAAACACCTTGAGGTGCCTCCGTGTTCTTAAAATAACAAATAAAAATCCTTTTTGAAAACAGCTTTATTGAGATACAATTCACATGCTGTACAATTCACCCATCTGAAGACTGCAGTTCAATGGCTTTTAGAATATTCACAGATATGTGTAACCATCACTACATTTTATTTTTTTAAGAATTTTACTTTTAAGTAATCCCTACACCCAACATGGGGCTCAAACTCACAACCTAGAGATCAAGAGTCACATGCTTTTCTGACTGAGTCACTGAGGCACCCCATCACTACATTTTAGAACGTTTTTACCACCCCAGAAAAAAAAAAAACACTTTCTTTGGCCATCACCCCTCAGTCTTTCCTAGCCAAGCATAATTCCACTTTCTATATAGATTTCTCTCTTCTGGACATTTCACATAAATGGAATCATATGATGTGTGGTCCTTTGCAACTGGTTTCATTCAGAGCATCACGTTTTCGAGGTTCAACCATGTTGTAGCGTCTATTAGCACGCCGTTCCTTTTAATGGTGGAATAATATTTCATTGTATGCATAGACCACATTTTATTTATTCATTCATCCATTCGCGGACATTTGGGTTGCTTCTACCCATTGGCGATTGTGAATATGCTGCTACGAACATTCACTCCAGGTGTTTGTGTAGGCACGTGTTTTCGTTTTTCTTGGCTATACACTTGGACTGTTAGGTTAAGTCATTAAATTTTTTTTTTAAGTTTTAATTTACTTATCCATTTTAAGTACTCTCTGTACCCAATATGCAGCTTGAACTCACGACCCCAAGATCAAGAGTAGCATAGAATCCTCAGGCTGAGCCAGCCAGGCGCCCTTATTGGGTTAAGTCCTTTAAAATCGTGTTTAATCATTTGAGACACTCCCATGCGGTTTTTTCAAAGTGGATGCACTATTTTACATCCCTACCCGTAGTGTACGAGGGCTTGCTGTGTATTTTACACCTTCCCATTTAAACCTGTTTGTGGTCTGAAGAAGGTAAGCCTTTTTCCACCCCCAGGGCCTTTACACATACTTGTGTCTTCTCAAATACTCTTTCCACATCACTCCTCGGTGTGGCTTTGCCCTTCAGCTCTCAGCTTAAAGGTGACCTCCTCAGACCAGCCGCCCCTGTGTGCCTCATCCAAGTAACACATCCACACACAAGTTTCTCTATCCCTGAAATTGGCCCTTACCTCAGAATATAGGCTCCCTGAGAGTGGGAACCACGTCCAGTTGTTCGTTCCTAGCACAGAGCCTGGTTCCTAGGATGTGTTCAATAATTGTTGGTTCATGGGGTGCCTGGGTGGCTCAGTCGATTAAGCATCTGAGTTTAGCTCTGGTCATGATCTCCCGGTTCGTGGGTTCGGGCCCCACAATAGCTGACAGCTCAGAGCCTGGATCCTGCTTTGGATTCCGAGTCTCTGTCTCTGCCCCTCCCCCACTCATGCTCTGTTTCTCTCTCAAAAATAAAGAAACGTAGGGGCACCTGGGTGGCTTAGTCGGTTGAGCGTCCGACTTCGGCTCAGGTCATGATCTCCCGGTCTGTGGGTTCGAGCCCCGTGTCAGGCTCTGTGCTGACAGCTTGCTCAGAGCCTGGAGCCCGCTTCTGATTCTGTGTCTCCCTCTCTCTCTGCCCCTCCCCCGCTCATGCTCTGTCTGTCTCTCTCTCTCTCTCTCTCTCTCTCTCTCTCTTTGTCAAAAATAAATAAACATTAAAAAAAAATAAAAAATAATGGGGCGCCTGGGTGGCTCAGTCGGTTAAGCGTCTGACTTCAGCTCAGGTCACAATCTCACGGTCCGTGAGTTCGAGCCCCATGTCGGGCTCTGGGCTGACGGCTCAGAGCCTGGAGCCTGCTTCCGATTCTGTGTCTCCCTCTCTCTCTGTCCCTCCCCCATTCATGCTCTGTCTCTCTCTGTCTCAAAAATAAATAAACGTTTAAAAAAATTTTTTTTAAATAAATAAATAAAAAATAAACATTAAAAAAATGTTGGTTCATTGGTTGAAGGAATGAATGAATAAACAAATGAATCCATGAATGATGGAGCTAGGAGAGGGCAGAAGGTATTTCTGAGGTTTGTGACCACACATGGTAAATGCTCAATAAAAACTTGTGTTACGGATGAGGCTACAATAAAGATATGCATACACACACACACACACACACACACACAGCAGCAGCAGAGAGAAAGATGAATTCACTCCTATAAGAAGGAAGTGAGAGATGTCACTGTAAGCCTCATAAATCTCGCCCCAAGTGCTTGTACAGGAGATAGAAGGAGTTGCCTGGTCTATTCCACTTTCCACTCTGCTAAAGAGAGGAGCCTCCTCTCCTTTCTGTTTCAATAGAAAAATCACTCTGAGCACTTTGGTGCACGGAGCACTTTGGAACTCTAATTACAGGTGACACACAAATGGAAAGAAAAATAGGAAATCAAACATTTGAGCCAATAAGTTACGATTTATATGAGCACTTAACAGCAGCAAAGTGCCCTCAGCGGCTGAGGATTCCTTCAAAGCACTTTGCAGATGGACATCTCAGGAGCTGTCATGAGGGTGAAGTCAGGGATGTCTTTAATGTGCCTGCATTCTTTGGAGATGTGTCATTGTTGTGAATCTTAATGTCTGGTTTCACAAGATTTCTCCAAGGACAATGCCATCTAAGACCTCCTGCAATCTGACTCTAGCCCATCTCTGCAGCCTGATCTCTGGACACTTTCCCTTCCGTCTCTAAGCTCTGATCATCTCAGACTCTTCCAGCCACCCACTACCTTGTGCTCTCTCTTGCCTGAAACTCTCATCCCCTGTCGCTGACACTTGCCTAACTCCTGCCAGGTTTTGTTTTAGAGGACACTTCCTCCGAGAAGCCTTCCTCTCCTTCTTCCTCCTTCTCCAGACTGAGTTAGGTTCTGTATTACTTAAGATATTTTAGGTTGACTTTCACTTCTAGGTGTTAGGAGCTTGGAAGTCTCTACCCTGTCCTAACATCAAGTAAAAACCTGAACAGACTGAAAAATCATCAACTCTTCTTGGATCTGTAGCAGAGGTGAGGACGCAGAGAAAACTGACTGGCCCCAAGAATGGAAACAGACAAATACGGGGAGTCTCAGCTTACCAAAGCAGACTCACAAGTTGAAACCAATGCGGGGGGGGAGGAAATCCTGGACTGCAATTGACAAACTGCTGGAGACTCAGGGAGGACAAGGCTGAGAGTGAAAAGCTCCAGAGGGACGTAGTCACAGAAGGGGCCCAACCTTTTTGGAGTTTTTCCTCCAGGAGCTTGAGCCAGTTCTCACAACAGATAGTTGGGTGGGGGGAAAAGTCTCCTCTCGCTTCCAGCAGAGAGGAAGGAAAGAACCATCTTTTTGCAACACTATTCTGTTCTTCTTAACAAGACCTGCCCTCAGGAGAAGCTAGTTAACAAGAGCCTAACCTGCTGGAGTATTATCAGAGCCTAACTGATCTGGGAAAGGGAAATACCCAAATCCAGTTAGCTCCACCCTTCCCCACGGGAGAAGGAAATTCCAGCCCACTCCAGCCGTCCTGTCCCACCGCAGGGGAAAGAAAAAACTAAGAAACACACGAAATTCGCGTTATATAGGTAGAGGTCCACTTAAAGATGGTCCTGATCACAGGACTATGGAATGCTCCTGCCTCCCACACCCACCTCACCACCATGTTACCAAAGGTCTATTTACAGCAGTTCCTTTTACTTGGTACAGTACGTGATAGTATCAAGAAGACATGATCATAAAGCATACTAAATGAGACACGCACACACACAATTTGAAGAGCTGAAGCAAACATCAGGACCAGACATGGCAGAGATGCTGGAATTATCTGACCAGGAGCTTGAAACAGCAAGGGTTCATGCGCTACAAAGCCCTCGGATAAAGTAGACAGTGCACCAGAGCAGATGGGCAATGAACACAGGGAGCTGGAAATCCTAGGAAAGAACCAAAAAGAAATGCTAGAGATCGAAAACGGAAACGGAAACGGAGAATGTCTTTGATGGGCTTATTAGTAGATGGGGCACAGCTGAGGAAAAACCCTCTGAGCTTGGGGGGGGGGGGGTCTCTCAACAGAAACTTCCAAAACTGAAAAGGAAAAAGAAAACAAAGACTGAGAAAACACAGAACAGAAGATCAAAAGACCGTGGGGCCACTACAAGAGGTGTAACATATGCATCACGGGAACACCGGGAGGAATGAAAAGAGTAAAGAACAGAAGAAATATTTGAAACAACGATGACTGAGGATGTTCCCCCAGATTAACGTCAGACATCAAACCACAGCTCCAGGAAGCTGGGAGAACTCCAAGCAGGAAAAAAAAAAAAAAAAAAGGCTCCAAATCTATACCTAGAGGTATCCCTTTCAAACTACAGAAAATCAAAAATAAAGGGAAAAAATCCTGAGAGAAGCCAGAGCGGGAGAAAAATATACCTTACCTAGAGAGTAACAAAGAATTACATCTGACTTCCCAGAAACCATGTAAACAAGAAGGAAGGAGACTGTATTGAATAATAGAACAAGTGGAATATTGGATACATTGAGAGGAAAAGAATCCATCAACCTAGAATTCTGTTCCCTACAAAATTATCCTTCCAAAGTGAAGGGAAATAAAGACTTTCTCAGGCAAACAAAACTTGGGAGATTTTGTGCCAGTAAGTTTGCGCTGCAAGAAACATCGAAAGGTGTTTAGGGAGCAGGAAAATGATAACAGGTCAGAAACTGAGATCAACAGGAAAAAAGGAAGAGCATCAAAGGAGTAAGTGAAGGCAAAATAAAAACTATTTTGGGGGCATCTGGGTGACTCAGTCGGTTAAGCATCCGACTTCGGCTCAGGTCATGATCTCCCGGTCTGGGGGTTCGAGTCCAGCGTCGGGCTCTGGGCTGACAGCTTGCTCAGAGCCTGGAGCCTGGAGCCTGATTCTGTGTCTCCCTCTCTCTCTCTGCCCCTCCCCCACTCACACCCTGTCTCTCTCTAAAATAAATAAATAATAAAAAAAATTTTAAGTAAAACAAAAAAACTATTTTTCTTATTCCTAATTGATCCAACAGATACGTTTGTTCAAAATAATACCAACAATGTATTCAATTATGTATGAATGCTTACATATATATATCTCATGTATATATACCTATGCGTGTTTATATATAGTGGAACAACAGCAATGATACAAGGATGGGAAGGAGGAATTAGGGTTACTCTGTTATGATAGGGTACTCACATCACCACAAAGTGGTACACTGTTATCTGAAAGTGGGCTTGGATTAGTTGTGAATGTGTATTGAAAACTCTAACTCGAGCACTAAAAAAAGTTTTAAAAGGTGTGTAACTGATAGATGTGTAACTGATAGACTAAGAAAAGAGAGAAAATGGAAATATACAACAACCAGTGAAAACCACAAAAGGCGGAAAGAGTGGAAGACAAAACTAGAACAAAGAAAAAGGGCGGCCAATAGGAAATAGTAGCAAATACAGTAGCTATTAACCCAACTATATCAATAATTGCTTTGAACATCAATGGTCCAAATGCACTAATTAAAAGACAGAAATTATCATAGTGGATTTAAAAAACAAGACCCACCTATACATCGTCTACAAGAAGCCCACTTTAAATATAGACACATCTAGATTAAAAGTAAATGGGTGGCCGGGGCGCCTGGGTGGCGCAGTCGGTTAAGCGTCCGACTTCAGCCAGGTCACGATCTCGCGGTCCGTGAGTTCAAGCCCCGTGTCGGGCTCTGGGCTGATGGCTCGGAGCCTGGAGCCTGGTTCCGATTCTGTGTCTCCCTCTCTCTCTGCCCCTCCCCCGTTCATGCTCTGTCTCTCTCTGTCCCAAAAATAAAAAATAAAACATTGAAAAAAAAAAAAAAAAGTAAATGGGTGGAGAAAACTATACCATGCTAGCACCACTCAGAAGAAAACAGGAGTAGCTATATTAATGTCAGACAGAGCAGACTTCAGAGGAAAAAAGTTATCAGGGATACAGGGGGCATTATGTATAATGATAAAGGGGTCAATTCTCCAAGAAGGTAACAATCCTTAACTTGTAGGTGCCTTGTATTTGACAGCCTCAAACTATGCATGGCAAAAATCAATAGAATTGCAAGGAGAAATAGATGAATCCACTATCATAGTTGGAGATGTCAACACCACTCTATTAGAAACAGACAGATCAGCAGGCATAAAATCGTAAGGACATAACTGAACTCAACAACACCATCAGTCAACTGGATGTAACTGACATTTATAGACAACTTCATCCAACAACAGCAGAATATACATCCTTTTCAACCTTATCTGAAACTTTCACCAAGACAGACCACACTCTGGGCCATAAAAAAAACACCTTTAGAACTGTAAAGAATAGATATTATACAAAGCTGTTTTCAGACTACAATGGAATTAAAATTAAATGGAATTAAAATAAAATCAATAACAGAAAGATAGTTGGAAAATCCCCAAAATGTGTGAAGATTAAACACACTTCTAAATAGCCAATGAAGAAGAAATCTCAAGAAAAATTTTAAAATGTTTTGAACTAAATAAAAACTCAACTTATCAAAATTTGTGGGGTGCAGGGAAAACAGTGCTGAGAGGAAAATTAATAGCATTGAATACATAGATTAGAAAAGAAAAAAAATATAACATCCATAATCTAAGTTTCCACTTTAGGAAACTAGAAAAAGAAGAGCAAATTAAATTAAGTAAGCAGAAGAAAAATAAATAAAAAGAATTAGAACAGAATTGAGTGAAATTGAAAACAGGAAATCAATAGAGAAAATTGATGATATCCAAAGCTGATGCTTTGAAAAGATCAATAACATTGTTAAGCCTCTAACCAAGCCAACTAAGAAAAAAGAGAAGGTGTGAATTGCTAATATCAAAAACGATAGGGGATATCATTACAGATCCCATGGAGATATAAAGGAGTATTATGAACAACTTCACGCCCACAAATTTGATAATACATGAGAAGGACCAATTCCTTGAGAGGTACCATCTGCCAAAACTCTGACAAGAAGAAATAGATGAACTGATAGGCCTGTGTCTATTAAAGAAATTGAATCAATAATGAATAACCTTCTAGAACAGAAAGCACCAGGCCCAGATGGGATCACTGGTGAATTCTACCATACACTTGAGGAATAAATTATACCAATTCTCTCCAATCTATTTCAGAGGACAGAAGCAGAGGAGAGGGAATACTTTTTAATTTTTTTGTGAGGCCAGCATTACCCTAATACCAAAACCAGACAAAGTCACCACCAGAAAAGAAAACTACAGATTAATTTCTCTCTCATGAACATAGAGAAAAAAGTCCTCAACAAAATGTTAGCAAATCAAATCCAACAATGTATAAAAAGAATTATACACCATGACTGTGATATTGTGGTTTATTTTTTAAATGTTTATTTACTTGTGAGAGAGAGACAGAGAGACAGAGAGAGTGAGCAGGAGCGGGGGAGGGGCAGAGAGAGAGAGGAAGACACAGAATCCGCAGCAGGCTCCAGGCTCCAAGCTGTCAGCACAGAGCCTGATGTGGGGCTCGAACCCACAAACAGTGAGATCATGACCTGAGCCAAAGTTGGACGCTTAACCGACTGAGCCACCCAGGCACCACTGTGATATCGTGATTTCTGTGAAAAAATTATATTTTGTCATTGAGATGATCAAAATAGATTTCTAATATACATTTGGTCTTCCTCCATGGTTCCTGCCTTACAGCTACCCAAACCCTTGGCATTTCTTAAGTGTTGAGAGTGATACCCAAGATTGTTTTTCAAATACATCTATCTATACATCTAGTTTGTGCATACAAGTATTCAATATCCGTAAGCATGAATCTATCACATTTCATTTACCCACTCTCCTTTTGGGGATATTTTTGTTTCTTCTAAATTTTGTTTATTTCAAACAACGCTGCATGAACATATTTGAGCTCCACTGGTGGGCTTATTTAGTGCAGCAAATACCATCATTTCTTCCTTCTTCCTTGCCAATAAAGTCCCGATTTTGCTTGAATATTCTGTGCCCAGCCACAAGGAATAAATCATAATTTGTCTAAGGCAGAGTTTGGCAAAACTGTCTGGTAAAAGGCAAAAAAAGTAAATATTTTAGGCTCACAGGTCATACAGCTTCCATCACACGTGCTTAATTCCACTGTTAGAGTGTAAGAACAGACACGGATGATATATCAACGGTTGAGTGTGTTCCAATAAAACTTTATTGACAAAAATAGATGAAGTCACCAATGAAGATATACAAATAGCAGATAGGCATATGTAAAAATGGGTAACATCATTTGCCATTAGGCAAAAGCAAATTAAAACCACAATGCGATATCACCACACACCTGTCGGCATGGCTAAAACACAACATAGTGACGACACCAAATGCTGGAGAGGATGCAGAGAAACTGAGATCACTCATCCATTGCTGGTGGGAATGTAAAATGCCCCCCCCATGCTGGAAACAGTTTGGTAGATTCTTAGAAAACTAGATATACAACTATCACATGACCCGATAATTGGATTCCTGGGCATTTATCCCAGGAAAATGAAAACTTATATTCACACAAACACCTGTATGTGAATGTTCATAGTAATTTTATTTCCCAGAGCCTCAAACTGGAAACAACCCAGATGTTCTTTGATGAGTGAATAATTTAACAAATTACGGCACATCCATACCATGGAATCAGTAGCTTTACAATAACGATGGATACATGAACCTGCGCAGGTGATTAAATTCTACAGAACTTATGTGCACACATATACAAACACACAAGTGCAAGTAGAATGGGAAATCTGAATAAAATCAGTGGATCACATCAATTCCATATCCTGGTTATGGTATTATACTAGAATTTTGCCATATAGCCTTACCTTTGGCGGATACTGGGCAAAGTGTAGAAGGGATTTGCCTATATTATTTCTATAATTGCACGTGAATCTATCATTATTCAATACACATTTCATTAAAAAAAGAAAAACAGGGGCGCCTGGGTGGCGCAGTCGGTTAAGCGTCCGACTTCCGCCAGGTCACGATCTCGCGGTCCGTGAGTTCGAGCCCCGCGTCAGGCTCTGGGCTGATGGCTCAGAGTCTGGAGCCTGCTTCCGATTCTGTGTCTCCCTCTCTCTCTGCCCCTCCCCCGTTCATGCTCTGTCTCTCTCTGTCCCAAAAATAAAAAAATAAAACATTGAAAAAAAAAAATTAAAAAAAAAAAAAAAAAGAAAAAAGAAAAACAGACGGAACACTGAAGTTGGCCTGCAGGCCATAGGTTGCCAACCCCTGGTCTAAGGCAATGATGGCGAGGCAAAGACCTTAAGCGACCATCTGTTCTTCCCTTCCTTTTTAGTAACACAATTCATATATTAGCTAGGCACATGGCTGCCTAGCTAAAAGACTACAATTCCCAGCATCCCATGTAGCTAGATGTGGCCATGTGATTGCTATTCTGGTCAATAAAATGTATGTGAAAGTGTTAAATGGTAATTCTGGGAATGTAGAAGTGTTGTGGGAATTCAAGGGGCCATTTTGGATCATGAGACAGTACACTATGCCTCCCAAGTCTCCAGGGAAGAATCTTTCCTTGCTTGTCTCCTAGCTTCTGGTGGTTTCCAGCATTCCTTGGTATTCCTTGATTTGTGCCAGCATCACTCCACTCTCTGCCTCCATTTTTACATAGCCATTTCCCAAATGTCCATCTTTTTACAAGGAAGCCAGTCATTGGATTAGGACCTGCCCTAATTCCGTATGACCTCATTTTAACTTGTTTACATTTGCAAAGAACCTATCTTCCAAGAAGGTTGAATTCGCAGCTTCTAGATGGAGATGAATTTGTGAGAACTTGTGAAGACACTATTCAACCCGGTACACGTGTGATATCTGGATCTGTGGCAGCCATCTTGCTGCCACGAGACAAATAAGCCTGAGGACTAAAACCAACATTCTAAGGGTGACGGAGCAGAAGTATAGGCATAGCCTGATCCATAATGAAAACTTGCACTACAAACCCAACCCTGAGCTTGCCTTTCTCTGGATCAGGGGTCGACACACTTTTTCTATAAAGGGCCAGATAGATGGTAATATTTTAGATTTTGCAGGCCATACGATTTCTGTTGCAACTATTTAGCTCTGCTGTTATAGCACAAAAGCAGCCAGAAATAATGCATCAATGAATGAGCATGGTTGTGTTCAAATGAAATTATTACAGAAACAGGCAGTGAGCCGACTGGTCCACATATCATAGTTTGCCAAGCCCTGCTCTGGACTTTTGTTAAGCAAAGAATAAAAATCCTTATGATTTAAGACTCTACCAGTCAGATTTTCTGTTACTTGCAGCAAATGCATGCTGATATATCTAGAGCAGGGTTTCTCAAGCTCAGCACTATTGACCTTTTAGGACAGATAAGTATTTGTTGTCTGTGCATTGTTGGATGTTAAGCAGCATTCCTAGCTTTTAGGCATTAGATCCTAGTAGCACACTTTAGTTTTTTTTTTAAGTTTATTTATTTTGAGAGAGAGAGAGAGAGAGACAGACAGACAGAGCGAGAGACAGGAGCACACACAAGCGGGGGAGGGGCAGGATCCCAAGCAGGCTCCGTGCCATCAGCGCAGAGCCCGATGCAGGGCTCGAACCCACAAACCTCGAGATCATGCCCTGAGCTGAAATCGAGAGTCAGACACTTAACCGACTGAGCCACCCAGGCGCCCAATAGCACCCTTCAGTTTTGATAACCAAAATATGTCTCCAGACATTGCCAAATGTCTCCCGGGGAGCAAAATTGTTCTTAGTTGAGAAGCACTGATCTAGAAATAGTTAGAAATGGAATCACCTGGTCATAGGGCAGGTGCACGTTCAGCTCTTCCACGTTTGCCAAATTGTTCTCCAGCATTTATCCTCATTTACCCTCTCAACAGTATAATTTCAAGTCTAGCAATTCACTTGTTTAAACTAAGCTCGGTTGCCTTCAATAAAGTGATTATTGCCTGAGCAAAGGACAATATGTCTGAATTTTCACAGCAGGAATGCTGCTTTAATCAACCCTATCTTTTGTGACTCCAGTAATCAAGGCATTAGGTTTTATTTAAGTGAGGTTTACCCTTTACACTTAAAGTATTGATGAGACTATAATTATGGGCTGGTTAGTTTTTTTTTTCTCCCCTGCTGTGGACATCCGTGGCTGTTCCCTCTTCACTTACAACAAAAAGATCCTTAAGGGAGAGGTAGCAAATGAATAATTAGGAGATCCCTGGAGAAGGCGTTACCCCATCTTTTCAGGTATCAGAGGGTGAAATAGCATAAATTTGAGAGATGATAGCTGTCCTGCTCTGGGTCTATTAAGTGGAGGGAACTTTCCTGGGAATAACTGTAATGTAATCGAATATTGGACTCACTGAAATCGGAATCCTCTTGTTTTCCCAATGGGTTTGGGTCAGGGTCCCAGTTCTTTTTCTTAAGTGGATGCTTAATATTCCCGATAGAATAACAAGGACATCACTAATATTTACTGAGTGCCAAACACTTTGCTAACCACTCAATAATTCTCTCTTTCAATCCTCGCAGCAACCCAATGAGGCAGAGACTATGCTTATTCCTATTTTACAGATGGGAAAGTGGAGGCTCAAAGAGGTGAACAATATGCCCGAGGTAGCTAGCTATTGCATGGTGAGGTTAGGGTTCAAACTCGGATCTCTCTGGCTCGGAGCGTCAAGCCACTCTGCTATAACTCTGACTTTGATTCAAGAACTCCGTTGTTCACCAAGCCGACTCCTGGCATCGAATCTGGCCCTGGCATTAATACATGGCTTCAGGAAACACAGCTGTTTGGAGGAGGCAACAGCTGTTCATTCATTTACCACTTCACCAAGCCACACGGATTAAAACACCATAAGGTAAGGCTCACTCAGTCTCAAACACCAGGATAGGTAATTATTGCTTTCATCAAAAAAAAAAAAAAAAAATACCCTTCCCCTTCCTGCTCAAAACACTTGAGTATTGATTTCTGTAGGAGGTGACGGAATGATGTGGAGCAGGACATTTTCGTATGTTATCGATGATAATTCTATATTGTGTACGTTTTGAGAGAGAGACAAATCAGGATGCTTATCATTCATTCATCCATTGAATCTCTCTCTCTCTTTCAACGAATGTTTACTGAATATCTGTTGTGTGCTAAGCCCAGCTCTCAGCACTGGGACACCGTAGGAAACCTTCATGGACAAGAAAAATCTGTCCTATTTCTTTAGGAGAGATAGCTGGCACATCCTTGCAACTGACGGGGAAAGGTTCCTCGGTTCCTCGTCAACTGGATTTCACGAAGCATTTCTCAAATCATCCCTAAAACCTCTCCTCCCTTACACGTCTCCAACAGGACGAGGAAGAAGGGAGCGTGTACGCAGTCCTAGAACTCAGTCCTTTGCAAGAACCCGGGAACATGTGCGGCCACGGTCTGGTAAGTACCTGCTTCCACCTTCCCTTTTGGGACATTCTTTCCCTCTCGTGGTCTCTGTCTTCATTTGCTAGGGCCGCCACAACAAAGTGCTACACACTGGGTAGCTTAAACCACAGACATTTATTTTCTCAGATAATAATCAATCTCTTGAGGGGCTGGAAGGGGTGATTTCTCTTGAAGCCTCTCTCCTCGGCTTGCAGATGGCCACCCCTTTGCACCCCTGGTATCTCCCTGTCTTTTTTTTTTCTTTTTTAAGTTTATTTATTTATTTTGAGAGAGAGAGAGAGCACAAGCAGGGGAGGGGCAGAGAGAGAGAGAGAAAGAGAGAGAGAGACAGAGAGAGAGAGACAGAGAGGAAGAGAGAATCCCAAGCAGCCTCGGTGCTGTTATTGTGGAAATGGACCAGGGCTCGATCTCACGAACCGTGGGATCACGACCTGAGCTGAAATCAAGAGCTGGATGCTTAACCAACAGAGCCACCCAGGTGCCCCTCTCCCTCTTTTTATAAAAGGACACTAGTCATATTGGATTAGGGCCCCATCCTTATGACCTAATTTAACCTTAATTACCTCTTTAAAGACCTTGTCTCCTAATAGAATCCTTCTGAGGTCTTGAGGATTAGGGCTTCCACATAGGAATTTTAGGGAGACACAGTTCAGCCCATAATAGCCTCTCTCTCTCTCTCTCTCTCTCTCTCTCTCTCTCGTCCCAAGTGCCCAGTAGTGGCACAATGCTAATGAGCACAGACAGCTATGTGACCTTGGAGAAGCTCTTTAAATACCCTGCCTCCACTTGTTCATCCAAAATACAGGACCCGTCCTATGACATACGGTTGTTAGAAGGGTTCAATGAGTCAACAGGTCTAAGGACTTAGAACAGCGCCTCGTACGAAGGAAGCACTATATAAGTGTTTAGTAAACATCAAAATTAAAAACTCATTTTTACTGAACTGTGAAGAGGGTGTTATTTACTCTCCCCAAGGCTTTGCTTTTTCTGGACAACACTTAACATCAGCGATGGAACAGCCAACTCACAATAGGGGAATCATGTATCATTGAGGGTGTGGGCCCTCCAACATTCTTCAAAGCACACTGTTTAGCTTACAAGATCTACTTTAGAATATTAATAGTCAACATTTTTTCTTAAGTAGGCTTCATGCCCAGCGTGGAGTCCGACGTGGGGCTTGAACTCATGACCTGGAGGTCAAGACCTGAGCTGAGATCAAGAGTCGGAGCTCAAGCAACTGAACCACCCAGGCACCCCCAGTAGCCTGTATTTATTAGATGCTAACAATATGCCAGACACAGTGCTCAGGGCATTACAGTACGGTCTTATTTAATTCTATAAGGTAGGTACTATGACTGTTTCCACTTTACAGATGGGGAAAACGGAGGCTCCGAAAAGCCTTATCTCAAGGCTAAGATCTCCAGTTGGCGAATGGTGGGGTGGGGCCAAACAACTCCAGCATGAACAAATTAGGGACTGTCAGATGCGGAGTGCGCGGGTGTGTGTGACTTCTCTTTTCTCCCACTCTCCATCACCCTTCTCTTTTCCCTCTGTTGAGTGACACATCCCCACGGCCAAGGCTGCACTCTCTTTGCTACAGAAAACATCCAAGCGTCTGGGACCCAACCCAGCGCCACCTTGCGAGCCTAGCATTTCGAGGGGCAGGCTTCCAAACAGGGTAATAATCGTCCCATTAAAATTAATGTCCATGAAGTGAGCCGTTAAAAGCGTGCAGATTAAAAGGGGGGGGGGGGGGAGGGAATTGTTCAGTTTAAATCCAAAGGGCTTTTCAAATAGACACTGTATCTTCACTCTTGGAACGCTACACCGGGCAATGGATCAGGTCCCCTCTGCACAGACTAGGGGGGATTAAGGAGGTGAGTCCCCAGAGAATGAGAAAGTGGTTCTGGCCAGGAGCAAAGGGAACCAAGGTTTATCCAGGGCCCACTGCATGCCAGGTGCTTGGCATACATTTCTCTCATTTAATCTCTGCCCCAATCCTGGGAGGGAGGTATTATTATTCCCAGATTACAGGGGGCAGTATAAAACCATGGTTGAGCGCTTAGAGCCTGCAGCATGCCGTCCTAATTTAGATCCAGGTTCACTCTTCACCAACTCTGTGAACTTGGGCAAGAGGCCTTGACTCCCCGTGCCTCAGTCTCTCCATCTGCAAAGTAGGCCAGTAAGAGCACCCCTCCGACCCCAGAAGTGTTAGGGGATTTACTTTAGGCAGCCAGGCAGGGACCTTACCCCAGTAACCTGCACAGAAGGCGCTCAGAAGGTAAATTTCGGCCCTTCCTAAGTGTAGCAAAACGCACTGGGCGAGGGCAGGGCCCGCCAAGATCACACCGCGGAGCTGGGATCTGAGCCCCGACCGTGCTGGAGGCCAAGGGGAAATCTCTCCTCGTGATAAATGCAAACCCAAACGTGTTCATGGTCTTGAGAATCTTTTCCAAAAGACCCAAGGACTTGGGCCTGGGCGACACTCTGCCCGAGGGAAGGAGAGAATCAAAGTTTTTTCATCAGGTTCCAGAGAGCCGGCTTGGAGACGCCTCTGGCGCCTCCAGTTTTCTGAATCCCAAAGTTATCCGAATCCCATTAAATTTAAGAAGGACTCATTATCTCCCCCCAAAATCCTGAGTGTCCCTCGCCCATCTATATCTTCAGTAGCAGGGACAACTCCAGCCTCTCCAGTCTAAAGGCTCCTGAGCCCCTCCCCCTCGTCGGCCCCAGAGGGTCTGTGTCTCCACTGCCCATTAAATCGGGATCGCCGCTAGAAACTGGAGCCCCGGCAGGAAAACAATATTCACAAGGAAGCAGACAAAAATAAGTTACCTTCTAGAAAGCCCTTTGCGAGGGTCTTTTCGGGTGCGGTGCGTCGCGAATGCGCGCCTCTGCGCCCCTCCGGGGCTAAGGATCGACCCCTCTCACCCCCCCTACCCCACCTCCATCAAGCGCTCTAGAGGCGGTGGGGGCGCTTAAGGGTCTGGCCGGGAAGCTCAGAGCGGGGTGGGGGCGTGTGTTGGGTGTATTCAAATCCGAAGCCTATAGGTGCCGAGTCAGACCTGAAAGTGGGCAAGTTGGGTCGCATCTGGCTGTCTCAGGAGATTTTTGAATCAACCCACCTCCCCAAAACAAAACAATAGCTTCGGAATATTTTTGAATAATGCAGCCGGATTCGATACCAGCTCCATCCAAAACGGCAAACCAGCCTGCTTCCCTCGCCAAATCGGAACCGGAGCTTTATTCAGGAGAAAGGGAAGGAGAAGGCCTTCCCTCGCGCTCTCCGCCTCCGCGGGGCCCCACGCGACCCCCCAAGCCCGAGACCTCCCCGGCGGGGGCCTCGCCGCGTCCCCGCGCGCCGCGCTCCTCCTCTCCCAAACGCGCGCCGCCCTCTCGCTGCCGGCGCCGCTAGGGTTAAAAGTTACCTCTCGGTTTCTTCTGCCTGCAGCCCCCCCCCCCCCGGGGGCCGGATGATGTAACCCCCCTCCCCGCGCCCTCCCCGCCCCCCTCCACCATGTGACACTTTAATTAATAATAGCGCCGTCAGCACAACAAACGCACAACACAAGGAGAAACTTGGTGTCCAGGGGAGGCCCCCGGCGGCTGCAGCGCGGCGGAGGCAGGCGCAGAGGCCGGAGGGAGCGGAGGCGAGGGGCGGCCCGAGCGCGGGGAGGGAGAGAGGCGAGCGGTCATGTGCCCGTGCCCCCTGCACCGCGGCCGCGGCCCCCCGGCCGTGTGCGCCTGCAGCGCGGGCCGCCTGGGTCTGCGCTCGTCCGCCGCGCAGCTCACGGCCGCTCGGCTCAAGGCGCTCGGCGACGAGCTGCACCAGCGCACCATGTGGCGGCGCCGCGCGCGGAGCCGGAGGGCGCCGGCGCCCGGCGCGCTCCCCACCTACTGGCCCTGGCTGTGCGCGGCCGCGCAGGTGGCGGCGCTGGCGGCCTGGCTTCTCGGCAGGCGGAACTTGTAGGAACGCGGGGCTTCTTGGTGGGGCCGGAGCCGAGACCCAGCCGGAGAGAGCAACAGGTACGCGAGCGAGCGCCAGGGCGCGGTGGCTGGAGACTGGTCACGCAGGGCAGGCCGGGAGCGGGAGAGCGACAAGTTTGCTTTCTTCCCTTCCCATCCCTTTCTTCCTCTGCTCCCTCCTCGCGCCAGGATCGCCACCCCCGTCGCCTCCAGCTCCCATCTCTCCTTCCAAGTGTCAGCTCAGCTAGTCCTGTCCTCCTCTCTCGACTCCTTAAGCGCATCTTGCCACTCTGTCCAGTGGGATGGCTCTGGGAGGACTTTGCCCCCCCCGCCCCCGGCCCCGTAATGCCCACCGGCGCCGCAAGTAAACACACAATGCAAGCAAAAAGTGTGCTTGCTAGGAGTGCGTGGTTGCAAGCTACGCCAAAGAATTCTAACCTATCGCGGGTTCAGGGCAGCTCTCCCGTCCTCTCCCAAGCCGTCTGCTGCTCCTAAGTCGCCACTGTCTCCAAACCCTCTTAAGTGGCACTTCCCTCGTTTCTGTTCCTCGTTCTCTGGCGCCGGGAGCGCCTCTCCGGACTGCCTCCCCCTCCAGGTTTCCGCTGGAGCTGTCTTTCCCCTGCGGCCCGCGCACTTTGCGGTTTTCCTCTGCTTTGCCAACTTTTTCACTCCTTCTGCAGCGAGGTGTCCCGTTGAAGGAACTGGGCCTCCGCTTCACCAGAAGGTTGGAGCTGAGACGAAGCAGGAGGTGCCCCCAAAGTGGGCTGGGATCTGAGGCTGTTAGGGAAACTCCAAGGGGAAACCTTACTAGAAGAGCATTTATTGAGCTCCTTCTGGGTGCTAGGCCCTAAAATGTTTAGGGGGGGAATGTTTGAAGGCTTGCGGTATGCTAGGCACTGCGTGCTGGTGGGCGTGGGGAGCGTTGAACGCCCAGTGTGTTCGCTACCAGTGGGAGAAAGGCACTGAGCATCTTCTGTGCCCTAGGCCCTTGGGGTTGGGGACTTACTGAGCACCAGCTGTGCGCCTAGGGGAGCAGCCGTGTAAGGGACTGTCTTCTCAGATTCTGGAACAGAGCAGAACTGCAGAGAATGGGGAAGGAGAGAAAATCAGCCCGAGCCCACCATAGGTGGGTCTAGGGCTGGAAGGTGAAGGTCGAAGCTGAGAAAGCCGGCGGCCCCGGGTGCCACGACCCCACAGATGCCGAGCGCTCGGCCCTGGCCGAGTCCTGGCCGAGCCCCGCCGTGCGCCGACACCCTGGGAAGCTGGCGCGGCGCCCGCGGAGAGAGGCGGCAGCCGGAGCGTGGGGGGTGACAGCGCCAGGGGAGCTGCGGGGGTGCGCAGGGTGTGAGCCGGGAGCGCGGGCGACAGATGTCGCGTGGGCCGGCGCAGCCCTGGCGCTGGCGAAGAGAGGTGCGTGCTTCGGGACGCTCTCTGCCCGGCCCCTGGAGGTCCCATCCGGGGCAGGTCGAATCCCAGGGGCAGGAGCCACCTTCTGGACGGGGCGCGTGGGATGGGGGTGGGGCAGAAAAAGGGAGTCGAGCGAGAGGCGCGAAGCCCAAAGCGTGGAATTTACGCAAGGGCAGACAGAAAGCGGAAGGAGAGGGAAATAAAAAGCGGGCGGCGAGACCAGGGAAGAAAGATGAGGGAGCCGGAGAAAAAGAGAAACGGCTTGGAAAACAAATTGCAAGATCGTGGGGATGTGAATTAGAAGGAAGATGCGAGCAAGAGGAACCCAGAGGACTGGGACGCGGCTTCCCACGGTCTTGGGGTCCAGGCGGGGCTGGGAGAGCGCTCCCTTCCCAGGACCGGGCGGTGCGGGCTGCTGAGCGCCCACCCCGGGGTGGGGGGCGGAGAACCGGCCGTGCGCGCGTCGGGGCTGGGGGTGCTCCCGGGGCCCGCGGTGGAGGCGGCCCCGGGAGGTGGCGGGAGACCTCCGAGAGGGCGCGCGGTGAGGACGGAGTGCGCCCCTGTGCGCCCAGGCCGGGAACAGGGGCGGGGGTTGGAGCTGGGAGACCCGGGTCCACGCAGCGGGGGAGGGGGCCCGACGGGAGCTTCGCGGCGGCGGCAGATAATTGCCGGCGTAGGATGTATTGCCCCCTCCTCCCTTCGCTTCTGCCCCAGAGTTCCGGGCCGCTTCTCGACTCCAGATCACCCCTGGGTTCTTCTTTCCCCTCCTGAGTCCCG
Source organism: Puma concolor (assembly GCF_028749965.1). Classification (NCBI taxonomy): domain Eukaryota; kingdom Metazoa; phylum Chordata; class Mammalia; order Carnivora; family Felidae; genus Puma; species Puma concolor. Next base: position 13,703,517 of record NC_141678.1, on the reverse strand, counting down.
CCCGGCCTCCCCGGCAGCCACACCCTCCCGAGTTCTCCCTCCTCGCCTGCCCTGACCCCAGAATGCCGTGGGCTTCCCCGGGGCGCCGCGCCTCCCTCCGTCGGGACACCAGCGCTCGTGTCCTGGGGTTCGCCAGGCGTGGGCTCCCAGCCTCCGTCCCCCTGTCCGAGGAACTCACGTTCCCGGCCCCGCCGCCTACCAGCCTGCAGCTCGCTCGGGCCTTTCGTGTGCGTTTGGCTTACCTGGGGGGACACCCGTCTTTTCCAGGCCTCTCCGGCAAGTTGGGAAGAAGTGAAAGACAATCCACTGGAGAAAGACAATTTGTTGAGTTCTGTCTGTGGTCCTCTCCGCTCTTCCTACCCGAGAGGGAAAGTGGGAATGCTCATGGGATGACTTAGGAATTTCAGGGAGGCCTGAGTCAGCCCTGTGGGGCAGGCCCTTCTTTTAGGCGTTAAGGGTGACCTTGGCTATATGCAAGATGACAATTTCAACAAGCTTATTTTGAGCTGCTGCTGTGAGCGGGCGGTACTTTTCTCAGACGCCATCATTAAACAAACAAACAAACACCCCAGACTCAGTTTTCCCCATATGTAAAATGGGGACCATGATAGTCCTTGGTGGCAAAGGTGTTGTCAAGAGGGTAAAATGAATTCACCTACAGAGGGTTCTAGAACAGTGCCAGAGGCATGAGAAGTAGATATACAGGTAAGCTGTCATGCTTATGATTGTGCATTTAATACCTTTCTTTCCCCAAAGAGATCACTTTCTATTGTTGGCAATTGCTGGCAATTCCCCACCATCCCTACATGCCCTCTTGGGGACTCAGAGCCAGAGAGGCCAGGATAGTACAACGGTAAAGAGCATGGGTTTAGGGACCGGATGGGCCTGGACTGAAGTCCCGGCCCAGGAACTTGCTGGCACTGTGGCCTTGGGCAAGAATCATAACCTTTCTGAGCCTTTATCTGTAAACCGGAGCTGTGTCTCTTCTAGAGTTGTTGAGGAGGCTGATGGGGGGAGCATCCATTTAAAGTACCCGAGGCAGCGCCTGGCACTTAGTTCACTCATCAGAGGCCGTTATGAAATGGGTCATGCCATTCTGATGATTTCAAAGGGGAAACTGAGGCAGAGAGGGTTCACTGAGTCCCAAAGCGTTGGTGGCAACATCAGAAATGGAATTGGGTTTCTGTCTCTGAGCACACAGTGCCCCGGCCTCAACCCCGCCCGGCCCAGATGACTTGGGGGTGCAGGGGAGAAGACACTGGCAGAAAGCAGAGGGGGGTGAAGGGTCGTGAATTCCTGCACTAGCCAGATTCCCTTTCTCTGAGAGCCTCAGGGGAGTCTCCTTGGAGGCTGAGGAGGCCAAGGGGGAGATGGGTGTGATTGAAGCAGTCACTGCAAAAGGTTCCAGAGAGAACAAAAGATGCTTTCTGGTGAGCACTGGCTGGTGGAGGAGGGGAGGGAGGCAGAACTGTGCCCTGGGAGGGGGCAGGGAGGGAGAGAGAAAGCAGCTGGGGAGCCTGGCTGGGAGAAGGGGCCAAAGGTGGGCAGACCCTTGCCTTGGGATGAAGAAGAAAGGGAAAAGAGGACTCCGCAGGCCCAAGAGCCAACACGGTTGGGGACAAGGAAGATAATGGGCCAGCAGCAGCCTGCTTTAATGAATTAATGACAGCCTGGCCTGCCAGACGGACGTGCTAACTGGTTCTTGGCAGGTACTTTGGGGACTAAGTGGTTAAACCTGGAGGCGCCTCCCTGCAGCCTCCCACCCAGCCGCTGCACCCCTGCCAGGATTACTTTTAGAGCCTGAAAGCCTAGGCCAGGGGAGGGAGCAACCCATAGGGAAGGAGACAGCTGTTGGGGAGGTACCCCCCGGGAAGGGGCCAGATGTGCAGGACCTTGGCAGCCTTCCCACCACATGGTCCCTGTCTGGAGTCACCCGCTTGCCTAGAGACAGGCCAGGGCACAAGTGGCTGAGCTGTCGTGTAAAAACAGCCGTACCCCGGGATAATTAAATACACCCCCAGAGGTGGGCAGGGTGGATTTGGCAGTTTCTGGCTTTTGACAGTCGGCTTTTCAGACCTACACTGGGGGTAGGGAGGGGGCAAAGCGGGGGCTTCTCTTTCCCCTCTGGTCATCCCCAGTGTGACGTGTGATAGGATTTCATGGGAACAATGGCATGCCCCACAGTCCATGACTTGCTTGTCACATAGTAGGCATATGATAGCTGTGCGATGAATAAATGAATCAACCCGAAACTATTCAAGGTAGGTATTCCCAAATTCAGCTGCTTTCACTTACTCAACAATTCGTTACTGAGTACCTACTGTCTGAAGGGCGTGGTGGACACAGGGGGGACACAGACAAAGAAGTCCCGGCCCTTTAGGGGGAAGAGACAGATGATAAGTTAGATGACAGAAAGATTGTTTTGGTTATTATTGCTGTGTAACTAATTACTCCAAAGCTCAGTGGCTTAAAACAATTGTCTGACTATGCTTATACATCCTGTGGGTTAGGGAATCGGAGACGGCATAGCAGGGGCGACCAGCTCCAGGCCGGTTGGGGGCTGGAATCACGGTGGGCATGGGGAGGAGGTAGTGGGGATCTTCGCTGCGCCTCCTTTGTGGCCTGGGCTTTTCCAGAGCCTGGGAGCCTCACGGTGGTTGGATTCTGACCTGGTGACTCAGAGCTCCAAGAGCGAGTTTCCAGGGGACCCAGGAGAAGCTGCTTTGCCTTTTTCTGACCCAACTTCAGAAGTCACTTAAGTTAGAAGTAAGTCACAAGCCAGCCCATATTCAAGGGGAGTGGAATTAGACACCACCCCACGGGGGAGTGGCAAGGTTCTAGAATAGCATGTGGGACTGGAGATAATGTGGCCATTTTTGGATTATGCAATCTCACACAGATAATTTCAGAAAGTGCCAAGGACTCTGATGGTGTTACAGGAAGGTCATGTAATAGAGAGCCCAGGGGACTCCTTACCTGCCGTGGTTAGGGATGGCCACTTTCAGAAGGAGCCAGGGGACCAGTGACTGGAACGACAAGAAGGAGCCAGCCATGTGAAGGCCTGCAAGAAAGGTGTTCTGGGGAGAGAACAGCAAGTCCAGTGGCCCGGGAAGGGAGACTTTGCACGGTGTGTTTGAGTAAGAAACAAAACCTGAGTAGTGTGGCTAATGCCATATGAACTTGGGGAAGCAGTCTGAGAGGTAGGGAAGGGCTGGCTAATAATCAGGCCATGGTGGGACGGCCAAGTTTGGTTCTAAGGTCAATAGGAAGAAGGGGGTGAGAAAATCAAGCTCGGAGACTCTTTTATCGGTAATGGCGCACGGGCAGGTGCGTCGTAAGGTGGGGGATTAGACGTGACTCAGGAAAGAGGGCAACATTCCGTCACCAGCTACAACATGCACACTGGGATGCAGGGAGGAACGAATCCCAGCTCCTGGCCTCAGATGCTCCTAGACTTCAGGGGCTGGAGATCCTCGCTCTCTCACCGCAGCAGCCTCTCGGTGGAAATGAGCTCGTTCACCTTCTGCCAGGGTCTGAGAGGTCTTGATTCCTCTACCAGCTCACTGATGCCCAGCCTTTGGTGCCCTCAGAACGTTGTGGATCCTGGCTGGATTTCCATTACGTAAGAAATGCCACCAATCAACTCAGGATCGTCTCCCTGCCTCCTTCCTGCCCTACAACGGTGTCCCTGCTGTTGGGTGGGGGAACATGAAATGAAGTTACTTTGGGAAACTTTATGTAATATCCCCATTAAAAAATATCTTGGGGTGCCTGGGTGGCCCAATCGGTTAAGCGTCTCGCTCTTGATTTTGGCTCAGGTCGTGATCTCCCAGTCTGTGAGTTCAAGCCCCGTGTCTGGCTCCTCACCGACCACCAACATTGTGGAGCCTTCTTGGGATTCTCTCTCTCTGTCCCTCCCTCTCTCTCTGCCCCTCCCCCGCATTCTCTCTCTCTCTCAAAATAAACTTTTAAAAAGTCGTAAAAATAGCTTTTTTCTTGATTACAAAAAATATTACAAATTCATTAACAAATATTTGGAAAACGCTGAATAAAAGACAGGTTTTATTGATTATTTCCATCTCACTACCCACTGTTCATATTTTCTTCTTTCTTTATTTAAAAAAATTTTTTTTAATGTTTATTCATTTCTGAGAGACAGAGACAGAGCACACGTGTGGGAGGGGCAGAGAGAGACAGACAGACACAGAATCCAAAGCAGGCTCCAGGCTCTGAGCTGTCAGCACAGAGCCCCATGCAGGGCTCCAACTCACGGACTGTGAGATCATGACCTGAGCTGAAGTCAGACACTTAACCGACTGAGCCCCCCCAGGCACTCCCACTGTTAATATTTTCAATAGACTTCTTTCCATTTTCAAAAAGACATTGATGGGTACTTTCATAAAGGGAATCACTCGCTCTAAATATATTCTCTGTAATCTGACTTTTCCATCATAGCACAGACATGTCTCCATGCCTTGAAATATTTTCTACGACACACTTGGAGGTCACTTACTATTTCATCATTCTGCTGTCCTGCCATTTATGTTCCCAACCCACTATTGTTGGGCATTTAGGTTGTTTCCAACATGATGATGAAGCATCCCTGTATATTACTCTTAGGGCACATCACAGATGATTTTCTTAAAAATGCCTACAAGTGGAACTTTGATATCAAAGCATATGTAAACATTCTTTCCTTACAACAGTTGTCTAAAGGGTATAAAACCTTTTTTTCTTCTTTAATGTTTAGTTTTGAGAGAGATAGTGCAAGTGGGGAGGGGTAGAGAGAGAGAGAGAGGGAGACACAGAATCCGAAGCAGGCTCCAGGCTCCAAGCTGTCAGCACAGAGCCAGACACAGGGCTCAAACCCATGAAGTGTGAGATCATAACCTGAGCCGAAGTCGGACACTTAACCAACTGAGCCACCCAGGCGCCCCCTTTTTTAAAAATAGGCTTCATGCTCAGTATAGAGCCCAATTCAGGGTTTGAACTCACAACCCTGAGATCAAGACCTAAGCTGAGAGCCACACAGACGCCCTGGGCGGGGGGGTGGTGGAATCTTGCGGTTAAGGGCCAGAGGGTTTTCTAGACAAACACTGCCATTTGTTCCCATATGTCATTCATGTCACTGGCTTCTATATACAAGATGGGTTTGAGCTTCGCTCTTGAGTTGGCTGTTACCATCCTCAGCTAAACCTATGTTGTTTTTTTGTGGAATGTTCTTCGTGGACCACACCTCTAGCTATTGTTGGAGTGCCCAAGAGTAGGGATGACTCCTTACATGTCCATCCCGACGTTGGGAAAGAGCTCCAAGTCTGAGCAATGTTACTAAGGGTTTGGAGAGCTTCCCTGCCTGCCTGGCTCTACCTATCACCATGGCACAGCCATGTACCATGTACATCGGATATTCTTGGATCTAGCACATGGTGCTTAATAAATACTGAAGGATGCTAATACATACTCATGATGGGGACACTTAGCTTTTGGTAGGGGGAGGTCTTCAGAGAGTGGGAATGTGTCAGGGGCAATGGGATGGATTTAAGAAGAGGTCACTTTCAAAGACAGCCCAGATCTGAAATGTTTTAGTTGGCACACCACGGGCTCCAAGTCTTGATTCTGAAATTTTAACCACTGGTAACTGTTCATCCTGTTGACCCAGATTTTATGCGGAGGCGGGACAGCTTGGTGGAAAGTGACACGAACTTTGGAGTCAGGCTGACTTTTGGATCAGGTCCGAATCTGCCATTTACCAAACGTCCCTTTACCTTCTGAGCAGTATGAGGCATGTCACTATGTTGAGAAAATGGTAGAGAATGGTCAGTGGTAGTGCGGGATATGTGTCGTTCTTATTTGGGATAAAATTCAGTCCTTGGGTCCGTATTCGGAGTATGGTGGGGAACTCATACTGGACTTTTGCCAGCCTTTTGTTTAAAGCCATTGCCAGTCTTGCCTCCCCCACTCTGTGGCTCACCAGCAGCCTGCTTAAGCCACTGTGCCAGGGCTGGGAGAACCTCCAGAACAGGACTTCCCAACCTGGGCAACACTGGCTTCTAGGTCTTCTGAGAACACCAGTCAGGTCTATTTTGCCCACCATTGTATTCCAGTCCCCAGCATGGTGACTAGCACAGAGCAGGCATCCAGTAACTACTGAATGAATGAATGGATAAATGGATGAATGGATGGGTGGATGGATAAATGAATGAATTGGGGGGACACCTCAAGGAATTTGGGAACCCTCCAAAATTCCACATAGAATTGGCTGACTTCATACTCCTCTGTTTCTCCCTAGTTGAGAGGGAAACCAAGGCTTTGACCCAATTCTCCTAAGATCTATGACCATAAAAGGTCACCATTCTAGAAATATAGCCAGAGCTAGACAGGACTTTAGAGACCACCTGGCCCAACTCCCTCACTTTCCAGACAGGGACACTGAGGCACAAAGATGGCTGCTGAGGGTTAAGATGAGGTGGCCTTCAATGCCAGCTGACTCTAAGAGTTTGAACAAGTTTTCACACCTGGTGGTCTCCCAGCTGAATCTGACCTGCAGTTGCTTTTTCTTTCTTTCTTTTCTTTTTTTTTTTTTTGACTACCGTGTCTTCCCCCACCCCTGCCGGGCACTGAAAAATCAGGCACTTTCTTTTTTTTATTTATTTATTTTTTCAACGTTTTATTTATTTTTGGGACAGAGAGAGACAGAGCATGAACGGGGGAGGGGCAGAGAGAGAGGGAGACACAGAATCGGAAACAGGCTCCAGGCTCTGAGCCATCAGCCCAGAGCCTGACGCGGGGCTCGAACTCACGGACCGCGAGATCGTGACCTGGCTAAAGTTGGACGCTTAACCGACTGCGCCACCCAGGCACCCCAATCAGGCACTTTCTTACAGAAGTCTGTACTTACAGTTTTTCTGGAAAAAAAAAAATGGAAAGGTCTGACAAGACTGAGTCTGTATTCCCACGTGGCAGCAAAAGCCTGGATGAATATCAGAAGCCCCTTTAGATGGGATACAGACTCTCGGGATACCCCGACCCCTTCCGGGCACACTTCGCCGGTCCCAGGCAAGCATTTAAATTTGCAAAGCCTGCTTTAGGGGACCACCTTGTCAGACATCCCAGGATGCATACACACACCCACCCACATACCCTATTTTAAATAAGTGAGATCATCTGTTCATGTTGCTCTGTAATCCGCTTCCCCCCCCCCCCCCACTAAAAATAGACTGCCGAGCTCTTCCTGTGTCAACCAAGAAAGGTTTCATCACCCTTTTGAATGGCTGTATGATGCTCCGTTGTTGGATGAGCCATGACTCACTTACTTGGTCAACCCCCACCCCCCGCCCCCCAGGACATGTCTGCCGTTTCTCATTGTCTGATAGCATGAACAAGGTATATTCTGGTTTGGACAATTTTGCAAAAAACAAAAAAGGGGGGGGGAGTTCCTAGGGGTGAAATTATTGGGTCAAGGAATGTGCGTGTTATAACAGGTGACTCATCTGGGGAGACACTCTAAGGAGGGTCTGCCCATTTGGTGTCATTTCTCTGCTGCATCGCTACCTCCCCACCCTCAGGGCTACCCGTCCGGATGTCTGGTTAGCGTGCATACAGTCCACCTGCTGTCACTCGTAGTGGACAGAAGCTCCCAGTTCTCTGCTCTCTCCTCACAGGCTTTACGTAATCAATAACGACTCACCGAAGCACTGATAACTGCCCGGTGATAGCCGTGGTATTCACTGGTACCCCTGATAACTAGTCCCTGAGACCAGGGTGCCAGCGGCCTCCAGAGGCTGCCGGATGGCCTCTTCCTCTCTCACATCGTGCCTCAGAGCCAGCCTCCTGCCTTTTTGATTCCTTCACCCTCCCATCTCCTTGGCACCCACCGCCCTAAGTGGGCAGCATGAACTACAGGGATGGAGGCTGAAGTGAAGACACAGACCAGAGCAGGCGTCCCTCCAGGAGAATTCTGCACGGAGACCTTTGTCCCCATGATTCTTAGGCGCTGGGACTGAACGCGGGGACCATCTGAACTCCGCAGTCAAAATAAAGCTCCCTGAAACCAAAGGCGGAGAGTGGGGAAGTTGCCACCCTTATTCCCTCGTTCACGTACCCACGGTCCCCCGGCAGGTTGAAATGGGCCCCTATTCTGTGTAGGACATCGTGCTGGGCTCTGGGGATCCAAGGACGAAGGGGAGAGACACGGTGTCTGTTAACGCACAGAGAATATTCTGGGAGGTGTAGCCGTGGAGCGAAGGGGGCTTTCCTTTCATTTCTTTATCCTTCTCTGCGGTTTGAATTTGTAACTTAACATGTGTGCAAACAGCAAGAGCAAAAAAAGGTGTTTTTAAAAATGAAATATTGGGACCTCCTAGGAAGGAAGCCAAGAGTCTTCATCTCCGATATAGGAAGAAGGGGGTGAGCCTCCCGCTTGCTCTCCTGCGTCAGTGGAGCTGGCCGTTCACCGCTTCCCCCCTTCACGCCCACAACAGGGTGACAGGACCATGGCCCAGGGAGGCAGGACCCTGAGGGGCCATGTTCTCCCCTCTCCCCGCCTGCCCCCTCCATTCGGTGGGTGCAAAGGGGAAACAGGGACATTTTTTTAAAGGCAAAGTTTCATGTATCTCTTCAGCTGTGAGCTTTGGTTCTGAGTCAGCATTTGAGAAGGTGTTTTATGAGCCAAGTTTGAGGAAAAACATCTCAGGGAGTAGGACAGTGGGTCACAGGGGATGACAGACTTTGTTTTTTACAAATACAGCTGAGGGGCACCTGGGTGGCTCAGCTGGTTGAGAGTTCAACTCTTCATTTTGGCTCAGGTCGTGATCTCACCGGTCGTGAGATCGAGCCCCGGGTCGGATTCTGCGCTGACAGCAGGGAGCCTGCTTGGGATTCTCTCTCTCTCTGCCCCTCCCCCATTCACACTCTCTCTCTCAAAATAAATAAACGTTTAAAAAAATAAAATAAAAATACAGCTGACTCTTGAATAACATGGGTTTGAACTGCACAGGCCCAGTTATATGCAGATTTTTGGGGATAAATTCAGTCTAGTACTGTCAATGTATTTTCTCTTCCTTATGATGTTCTTAATATATTTTCTTTCCTCTGGATTGCTTTATTCTAAGAATGTAGCAAATATGACACATATAACACACAAAATAGGTGCTAATTGACTGTTTATGTTATGAACAAGGCTTCCAGTCAACATATGAGTAGTTAAGTTTTAGGGGAGTCAAAAGTTATATGGGGATTTTCAACTACGTGGGGCGGGGGGGGTGGGGTCAGCGCCCCTCACCTCTGCATTGTGCAAGGGTCAACTGTAGTTTTATTTTATTTTATTTTCATTTTTTAATTTTTACTTATTTTTTAAATTTTTTTCTAACATTTATTTTTGAGAGACGGAGTGAGACAGAGCACGAATGGGGGAGGGGTGGGGGTGGGGGGACACAGAATCCAAAGCAGGCTCCAGGCTCTGAGCTGTCAGCACAGACTTGAACTCATGGGCTGTGAGATCATGACCTGAGCCAAAGTCGGCCACCCAACCGACTGAGCCACCCAGCGCCCCTGTAGTTTTAAATTATATAATTACTGCTTGTTCCTTGAGAGGAAACAAAAAAGAAAGAAAGAAAAATGACAAATGATACAGAAGTGTATAAAGTGCTCTTTCACTCTGTCCCCAAAGTCACTCTCCTGTGTAACTTTCAGTCTGGAGTACATTGCAACAATCCTAATAGCAGACCTTACTATGTGCTGAACTTCTAAGTGCCTCACATATGTTAATAACTTTTAGTCCTCACATTGACACGGTGAAATTCACTGTTCCTCCCCCTACTTCCATATAGGGCACCTCGGGGCCCAGAGAGGTTAATAACTGGCCCAAGGTCACACAGCTTTTAAGTGTCTGAATCAGGATTCCCACTCAGGTGTTGGGCTCCAGAGTCTGTGCTCTTAACCATTATGCTATTTTGCATATCTGTGCACTGTATTTTATATGGATATATAGAGATATATAGATATCTGTACATATGTATAGACACATACACGTATACATATTCATTAGAGGGAAAAAGATCTGAGATCATACTATTTGGCCATTTGCTCTTTTCAATTAAGAATCAGAACATGGGAATGCAAATTGGTGCAGCCGCTCTGGAAAACAGTATGGAGGTTTCTCAAAAAATTAAAAATAGAACTGCTCTATGACCCAGCAATTGCGCTGCTAGGTATCTATCCAAGGGATACAGGTGTGCTGTTTCGAAGGGACACATGCACCCCCATGTTTAGAGCAGCACTTTCAACCATAGCCAAAGTATGGAAAGAGCCCAAACGTCCATTGATTGATGAATGGATAAAAAATTTGTGGTATATATATACAATGGAGTATATAGCAATCAAAAAGAATGAAATCTTGCCATTTGCAACTACGTGGATGGAACTGGAGGGTATTATGCTAAGGGAAATTAGTCAGAGAAAGACAAATATCATATGACTTCACTCATAGGAGGATTTTAAGACACAGAACAGATGAACACAAGGGAAGGGAAGCAAAAATAACATAAAAACAGGGAGGGGGACAAAACAGAAGAGACTCTTAAATATGGAGAACAAACAGGGTTACTGGAGGGGTGTTGGTGGTGGGGGGGATGGGCTTAATGGGTAAAGGGCATTAAGGAATCTACTCCATCCTTGCACTATATGCTAACTAACGTGGATGTAAATTTAAAAAACAAAAAACAAAAAAAAAGAATCGTAACATACTTTGGGGCCCCTGGGTGGCTCAGTCGGTTAAATGTCTGACTCTAAGTTTTGGCTTGGGTCATGATCTTGCGGTTTTGTGAGTTTGAGCCCCTTGTGCTTGGGATTCTCTCTTTCTCTCTCTCTCTCTCTCTCTCTCTCTCTCTCTCTCTCTCCCTCCCTCTGTCTCTGGCCCTTCCCTGCTGTCTCTGTCTCTCTCAAAAATAAACTTAAAACAAATTTAAAAAAAAAAGAATTGGGGCGCCTGGGTGGCTCAGTCGGTTACGCGTCTGACTTCAGCTCAGGTCATGATCTCACGGTCCGTGAGTTTGAGCCCTGCGTGGGGCTCTGGGCTGATGGCTCAGAGCCTGGAGCCTGCTTCCGATTCTGTGTCTCCCTCTCTCTCTGCCCCTCCCCTGTTCATGATCTGTTTCTCTCTGTCTCAAAAATAAATAAACGTTAAAAAAAATTAAAAAAAAAAAAAAGAATCGATCCACCTCCTTCTCATTTGCATGTAGCTTAATGTATTCATCCAGTCTCCTGCTGATGGACATATGGGTTGTTTCCAAACTGCTGCTCTTAGCGACAAGCTGGAGGGAACACCCTTGACCATATTTAGGTGACTACTTCTGTGCGCTAGGTCCCTAGGCTACCGTGTTCCCTTTAAGATCCCCAGAAGTGTAGGCACAGGCCCCCTCTCTGGGTGTAGGACGTGGTTACACGGCACCACTGGCCACGCAGAGGCGTCCTCCTGATGTCCATCTGTCACTACCGACACCAACCTGCAACCAGGACATAAACAGGTGTGGCAATTTGTCCATTTAAGTGCGCCGGGAGGCCCTTAGGAAGACACATTATAGGCTTAATGATTTACAGGTAGGAAAAGCGAAAATCCTTTGCTGGTCCTACCTAGTCTTGCAAGAAGATGCCATTCCTTCTGTGGATGGAGCAGGTTAGTGCTGTAAAAACAGAGGTTCCTTACCTCTCCTGATGCCATTGTTATTTTCCCTTTGTCGCTTTCAGTGGACATATCTATGCAGCCTCACTCTGCACAGCTTTGGGGTGCAGGTCCCTGCTCATCATGGTCCCCGGATTGAGCCATATGTGTCTTGACCTCGTGCTCTGCTCTGGCCCTTTCCCCACATAAACGATCCTTCCTTCTTCCAATTAGTATTATTTTTGAGAGATTTCGAGCAGAGGAGGGGCACAGGAAGAGGGAGAGAGAATCTCAGGCAGGCTTCATGCCCAGCACGGAGCCCAACATGGGGCTTGATCTCACGACCGTGAGATCATGACCTGAGCCAAAATCAAGAGTCAGACGCTTAACCGACTGAGCCACCCGGGCGCCCTCCTTCTTCCAATTCTTGAGAAAATATGAATGCATATCTTAAAGGTCCAGTTCAAATCTTGCTTCCGCTCGGAAGCTTTCCCGGTGAGCACAGCCACTTCCTGACTTCTGATAGTGGTAGACAATGGTCTTCCACAGTTCTGGCCTCTGACATATCCTGTCTCCCAGAAAAAGACTGGAGGCAAATCGAGGACAGGCCTCATCTAGTGCCCAGAACGATGCTTAGCAGAAAGTCAACACGCTCAGTAGCATGTAGATGTGGTTCCTCTCTCTCCCTCCGTCCTTCCTTTTTGTGCGTGCTGAAGGCAGCGTCATCCTCCTAAGCTAATGCTGCAAGGTTTCACTGATTTTTTGAAGATCGGTGTGAGTAGGAGCCAACAAAGCGAGCTTTTGTGAATTGAGCGTGTTTATCAACTGAGTTGGTGGACGACCGATTGATTCGGCATCCCCTGAACGCATAGGGTGGCAACGCGGTAGTACAGAAGTCCTGCTGTGCTCTGCCCTCATGGGATGAAAGGGGAAACGGCGTTCATGGTGACAGGGGTCCTCTGCCTCCACCTGAGCAGGTCGGGGCAAAAAGGACTGAGGTCACTGATTTGGATGACCGTCCGCTAATGTAGACTGTCGGGTCCGTGGGATTAGGACTCCCTTCGTTCGTGCAGACATATATATTGGGTAAGGGTCCAAGTAAGAGGCAGAGAGTACCCCCAGGCTGGTAAGCAGAGAAGAAGTTAGTGAAGGTTCGGTGACAGAGTGTAGACAGGGTTTAGGAAACTGAGGAGGAGTAACGCAGTACTACAGGGCTGGCCACAGAGGAGAGCCGTCCTTCCCGGCCTGAAGGGCTGAGGTGAGGCACTAGGACCTGGAATCCAGCTGGGGAGCCGAGCCCAGCGGGCGCTGTGGCCCGACAGGGTAGGGGCCAGGGGAATACATACCCAGGTCTTGTACCCCATTAGGGCCTTCTGTTGAGTAGACCCAGCGGGAAAACCTATGGGTGCAGTTCGTACAGGTCAATATGCCAGGTTCTTGCCAACGTAGAAAGTGATCTCTCTCCCACCTTGTCTCCTACGCCGCTGGATTTGCACTGAGTAAGGTGCTGTCGTCTGTGAACTTACAGCCCCTGCTAACTCTCCAGCCTCACCCCTCCCCGGCCCCGTCGCCCAGGCTGTGCTGAAACCTCATCAGGCGCCTTGACCTCGTCAGGGCATTTCGCTGCTGTGTTCTCTCCCTTGTCCTGCTTCTTCCCTTCTTCCCGGCCACCTCTCCGTCCCCTTCCTCTGCTCCCTCTTCCTCCTTCTTCTGACATAATTCCCCTGCCAGAAAAATCCATCCTTTTGAAGTGCACAACTCAGTGGGTTTTATTTTAGTTTGTACTTCCAGAGTTGTGCAACCAATCCCACCATCGATCTTAGAACGTTTTCGTTTCCCCAACGCAAACCCTGTCCCCATTAGTAGTGATGTCCTAATTCCCTCCTCCTCCTCGCAGCCCTGGACACCCACTAACCTACTTCTGTCTCTAAAGACTTGTCCCTTGTGGACATGTCCTATACGTGGCATCATACAATCTGCGATCTTTTGTGCCCGGCTTCTTTCATTTAGCATAATGACCTCAAGGTTCATCCAGGTCTCGTGTGAGTCCTTTTTATGGCTGAATAATACTCTGTTGTATGGAAATACCCCACCGTATTTATCGGTTGATGGACACATGGGTTGTTTCCACTTTTTGGCTATCAAGAATAATGCTGCGGTGAACACTGATGCCCAAGTTTTTGGATGAAAATGTTTTTTGATTCTCTGGGGTATGTGCTATTTGCGTGGCCCTTCCTGGAATGCCTCATCTCATCCTGGCTAATTCCCTAGCATCCTTCAGTGCTCAGTAAGGGTCTCTGCCTCCTTCTCCCAAGAGCTCTCTCTGACTCCCCCTTTCGCTTCTGGGCTCCCCTAGCTCGTGTTTATCCAGATTATGCTTCACATGACACTGCCATTGGTACCGATTTCTTCTCATCTCTTTCTGGTGGCTTCAGAGCCCCTGAAGGGCAAGAACTATGTCGCTGGATTTATAACACCTAGCATAGTTCTTGGTATGTTTGGCAATGAACAAAGGAATCAATGAGAATAGAGACTGTCCTACAAGTCTGCCTTGAATATGAGTCTATGAAATGAATAGATGAAGGAGCAAAAAAGGCAGCATGGTTCTGTATTCTCTCTCTTTTTTAAATGTTTATTTATTTTTTTGAGACAGAGAGAGAGATGGAGCATGAGCGGGGAAGAGGCAGAGAGAGAGAGGGAGACATAGAAGCAGAAGCAGGCTCCAGCCTCTGAGCTCTCAGCACAGAACCTGATGCGGGGCTCGAACTTGTGAACCGTGAGATCATGACCTAAGCCGAAGTCGGATGCTTAACCTACTGAGCCACCCAGGAGCCCCTATATTCTCTTTTTTAATCACAGAAGATGCTTATGTCTGAAAACAGAAATGTGTGTGTGTGTGTGTGTGTGTGTGTGTGTGTGTGTGTGTTTTCAAATGTTTGTTTAGGGAATGCGGCTGGATGGATGGGGCTTTGGCTGGGGTGGGGGCGGGGATGGCCACTAAATCTAGCTTCTGGGGGAACCTTTCCTCCAAATCAAAGCTCTGTCTCTCGCAGCTCTCTCCCATCCCCCTCCACCTTCCAACATCCAGGGCTGGCTGTGCAGAGGCCCAAGGCACTGACGTCATCCCCAGCAGCTGTCTGCACGTGCCTACTGACCGAAATACAAATCTTTATTTCTGCAGGTTGGTGAAAACCCTGTGTCCTTGGAGAAAGCTGGTTCCCATTTTCCTGAGGGGGAGCCCAGAGCTTGAAAGGCCGCAGTTGGCGCTTCGAGAAGGAAGTGGAGAGGCGTCTGGAGCCATAGTAGCAACGGCGGAAAGGGACTGGGGAAGCCCTTTGCATATCCAGCTGCAGAAACAGACACCCCAATGCTATTTACATACAGCTCTATATATAAAAAAAGAAAATATGAATATTACTACTCAGTGCATGTCTTGTCGAGGACACGGTCCCCTCCCTTTTCTGCACCTTCCCGTGTGAACTTTGATGCTTCCGTGTCTGGGGCACCAGAAGTGAGGTGCGTACTGTGTACCTGGAAAATCTGCAAAGACTGGTGGGAATCAGCCCCAGAGTCGACCAACCACCTGGGGAGGGATGCTGGCGGAGCGAGGGGGAAATTGCAAAAGGCAAAATAGAAAGAAAAGAGGAAAGTAAGGAGGACGGGGGTGGGGGGGGGGGGGCGGGTGGTGGGCAGCTGTGTTAGAGGCAGTCTGGGATTCCTCCGTTTGTAAGTCTTGACAAGTCCCCGCCTCTCTGTACCTACCCAGGTAGATAGCCTGTCCCGCTAGCACATCAAGACAGATGGGATTTATTTCCCTACCAATCTGGTGTCTGGTCCTTCACTTAGACTTTGCTGGTGCTAAGTGTGTTCTTGCTGGCACTGCTATGGGGTTCTGCGGCCAGACTGCAAGGCCAGGGGACAAGAGAGATGTCTATTTTGCTGTTTCAGATTCATTTTTTTTTAAAGGGACAAGTCGCAAAAGTGCCACTTGAGAGTCTCTTCTCTTTCTCTGTGGGGATGAAAACCCAGAGGTGTTTTGGAGCAAACCTTGGGGCCTGGGAGGGAGGAAGGGAAGGGATGCTATTGAGTGGCTCCCTGGTGGAGGCCTTTCTACCGAGGTGGAAAGCTGACCTCATATGTGACTTGTCTGCTCTGTCCTCTACCCCCGCAAAAGTGTCCTGGGAGTTCAGCCCACAGCCTCCCCCACTCCCCAAGGGGATTTCAGGGCTTAGGTTTTATGGATTAAAGAGCCAAGAAATGGCTACGTTCTGGTCAAGGGTGATTTATAAGCAAGAGGCACTGGGGGAGGGAGCGGGTCGTTTAACCGAAATGCACCAGCATCTCAGTGACTGACAGAGGATCTGATTTTGTTTTCCAGGATAAGCTCCTATTTTCAGAAGTTTCTAGAAGGGCTAAAAAAAGATGTGTGCTGGACTGAGACTTGGCTGCAAAGACTCTTCAGGGAGCAATGATTATTTTTTTGCTTTCATTAAAAAAAAAAAAAAACAACAAACCCAGGTATTATTCCTCTGTGCTGTGTCTCCCACATTGCCATGTGCAAAGCTGAGATGGTGGGGCACCAGGATGCAGGTCACAACCCAGTCCCTACGGACAGGGGGTCCGCTGGGCTGGTTAGCAGACACCCTTGCAGTTCTAAGAGGCCAGCAGGGGGATCAGCCGTTGTTAAGGTTGACATGGGGCTGAATTATTCCTCACAGGCTTTGTTGAAAATTACCAGGTCCTTTAGAATGTAGGACCTTTTAGTGCTGTTGCAAGCTGGGAGCTGTCTTTCTTTCTTTCTTTTATCCATGCCTTATGTTTTCCTAAATGGCCCTTTAAAGAAAAATGTAACCCAAAGCTGCTGCAGGTGAGGGCGGTCCCCCCACCCCCACCCCCAGACAGCTTGTTGAGAAGGAAAGCTTGTTGATAGAGAACTTGCTTCCTTTCCTCGAGGGAGCCCTCCCCACAGTTATGTTTCCAGGGGATGGGTGTGCAGGCAGCGTCTGCCCAGAGCAGCACGCGACATCCCCACCAAGCCGCGAACTTAGAGAAGGCAAATTAATTAGAATGATACGAAACACAGTCTCTGCTTCTGTATCATCACTTTCCAAGCCAGACACTAGAGTCTTTCCAACTCACCCCATTTTCTGGGGAGGGGGTTTCCATTCCTATAATGATATGTGGTCACGGCTCTCTGCTGCTGTAAGCCTGTACCTTCCACGTGGCAGTGGGGCCATGCTGCCCATCTAGACACAGGGGAACGGGGGAAGGTCAGAGAATCCCTTTTTCAACCCTGACTTGCCTACTAGCTCATGACATTTCCACTGGAGGATCCAAACTCCAAATGCCGGGGTTGGTATTTGGGGCAATTTTGATTTCAATGAAGCCACACTGCTGAGAGACCTGGGCACCCATGACCCTCCTGATGGAGCTTTACAGCCAAGTCCCTTGTACATAGTCTCTTGTATTAATAGAAACTGTGTATTTACCTAATCCCGGCTTTTTTCTTGCACATCATTAATTTGAGTGCACTTCTCGACTGCCCCGATTTTTGACAAGGGGTTGTTTTTAATGCTTGTTTTTATATGAGATTTGACTTCTTGATGGACATTTGTATTAGGAAATTGAAGCATGATATATATGTCTATATTGTCTCCACCGTCTCTGAGGCTGCATTACTTGGATTGCATGAGATAGTGGGGTGGTGTATTTTTTTTTTAAATATTTCCACAGTGTGCAAAGTGCTGGCACCATCCCTCCCTCTCTCCCCCGCTTTTCTCCGGCTGCCAAGGAGTCATTGATTTTGATTAGCTTCACTGCAGAGCGTCTGTGAAGAGAGGGAGAGGGAGGGAGGCTTTGAAATAAATTTTAAAAAAGACCTCATATCGGGTTTCAGCAGACAGCAGAGTGTGTGTGTGTGTGTGTGTGTGTGTGTGTGTGTGCGCGCGCGCGCATGTGTGTCAGTGCAAAGCAGAGGGAGGCCTCTGAGATCATCGTTTAGGTAGGTTGCTGCATAATGAGGTGAGGAGCAAACAGAAGGGCCTCCTTCCTGATGGTGCTCGTTTGCTCTCAGAGGGTGGGGGGTCCAGGAGCCACAGGGATTGGAGCCTCCTGGGGCTTCAACATTCCCACTCCAAATTAGATCCATTCCCTCCTGGAAGCTTCTCTCCCCTACCCCAGCCCCCATTAGCAAATAAGATCTCTTATCCCCATTTCAAATTTAGGGTTCCACTTCACGTTCCTTCTGGCACAGACATAGCCTGAGTAGCAGGTTTCTGGGGGCGGGGGGGGGGGGGGGGGGGGGGGAAGCCCATTTGCCTCTCTAGCTGCTGTCCATGGTCCTAGGCCACGAGCATCTCCTGGAACCCAGTCTCCCCCTTCCCGCCACCTTTCATTGGGATACTGGAGACTTCTTTTCCACTTCTTCCAGTGTCTCATTTAAGAAATTCTTTCCTCTTTTAACAAGAAGATGGTGATTTAAACAATACTGTCACAGAACGATGGAACTATGACTTTGGTTTCATAATTTATGTAGCTGATCTCATGTACTATTATCACGTTTCTGACAGTGATAAAATATCACTTCCCCTAGCTGGGAAATTGGAGGAGTCTTCTTCTGATCCCACACAGGTATCTTTTGGGGACACTGGTTTGCCACTGTGGGCGTTTTGAGTGTCCGCCTGGTATCAGAAGCTGCAGTGACCAGAACACAGGTTTTGCTCTTCTGTGTTGATTCCATTTCTTTTTCTGGATCTTCCCTTAAGTCAGCCTGGGCCAACTGCAGAGTCAGAAGCTGCCTGGGTGGTGCGGGGGGTGGGGGGGACAGGCTAGACACCCTGGCCTAGTCCCATAGGAGCTGATGGAGGATATGGGTGTCAAAGGTACCATTTTAAAGCTCAAACCAAAAGGTTCTTTTTAAAATACTAATACCTACTTATCGAGCACCTGCAGCGTGCCCAGTTGTAGAATCCGGTCTGGGAAGAAACTCAGGTACGCAGCGTGGAGGGACAGCTCCGCTTGGCACCAGACAATGTTAACTGTCCCTTTCCAGTCTGGTTCACAGTCAGGTCTGTCAGGTCATACCCGTGATCCCAAGCCTTGCTGGCAGATTGTTCTATAGTATTTATATTTACTGAGCATCATACTATCATGAAGGCAATTAAAAAGCCTGTGATCTTAACTCGCTCCCAGCACGCAAAGACTGGTTCTTGCTGCTTCACAGAGTAATGAAAGCCACCGTCTACGGCGTGCTCACCACCCCTGAGCACTGTGCTGAGTGTTTTACGTGTTTCCCCTCAGTTATTCCTCACACCCACTCTGGAAGACAGTAGTTATGATTCCCATTTTACAGTTGAGGAAGCTGAGACTCAGGGAAGTTTCGCAACTTAGCCTAAGGCCACACACAGAGAGTGAGGTGGCTGAGCCAAGATTTGGACTCAGGTGTGTGTGACCCCCCCCGCCCCCCCACCCCAAGCCCATGAGCTAACTGCCCTGCCACACTGGATTCCCTCCTGAGCTGGCCTTACTAGTTCAAGGACAAGCACAGCCTGGGGTCCAGCAGGGAGCAAGGGAGCCTGACTTAGGTCCACTGTAAGGAGTGTTGCATTTAGGGGATGCTCCAGGACAGGCTGGATGGTTTAGGTGGGGGTTTTATGTATTTGTTCCCTGCCTTTTGTGTCCTTAATATCTATAGGTCCCTGGGAGAAGCATCTAATTGGCAAACAGGGCCTGTTCAGCTGACTTCCTAGGACATGGGAAGCTTTTCTTACCTCCCCTACCTGAACCCTTAAGTTCCTCCCCCCAAGTTCTTTGCACTGTAAGTGCCCAGGAGCCTGTGTGTGTATGTGGCAGGGATGGTCATGGGGGTGTCTGGAACCTCAGTGAGGCCTCTGGCTCAGCCAGAGAGGCAATAAGTTTGGGAGCATTCCGTTCTGGGCTCTAACCTTGCTGGTTTGTTGTGCTCTTTTGTAAGAGGAATTTCATACCTTGGAGACGCTTTGTACATATTTGTAATGACTTTATTAAAAAACTGTTTGTGCACTTCCAGCCAAAGTCCTTTGCGTTTTCATTTCCTTTTGAAAGGTTGGCCCCCAAAGATTATGGGAGGATCTGGCTGTGCACCCCAACCTTCCCTGGGGCAGAAGGCCACACATCTCCCTTCTCTGCTGTATTTCTGAGAACTCCCCAAGGGGAGGATTGGCCCAAACAGTACCCTTGGGTTGGGTGAGAGGTTGAGGGAACTTGCCTGACGGTTCAAGATCAATGGCACCATGCAGACAAGCTGATGGCTGTGCAGACTGAGGTCTCCTACTATGGGCACATGGCCTCTCTGGGTTACTTTCACCTACATTTACCTGGTCTAAGATGCTCTGAGCGATCAGGTTGTGGTTTCTTCCTAAGAATGGTGGGTTGAGGACAGGTTGCCTTTCTAGATAACAGGCGCCTTCATTTTCCCTGGGGGACCCACCCCTTTCCCACTCTCAGGCCATGCGACTCAGAGGAGTTGACCCTATCCTCCCACCCACCTGTGTCCCCACAGTTAGGGCTCTACACCTGATGCAGGCCTGGCCAGCAGTGTTCCAGGTCCCAAAGGCTAAAAGGGATTGGTGTGGGGACAAATTAACAAGTCAACCTCAGGACTCCTGCTAGAGCTTTGGGGAATCAGAAGCTCTTTGCTGGGGTTGTTAAGCTGGTAGAACATAGGCATATACGTATACATATGCATATACATACACACATAGCTTCTGGAGGCCATCTTACTGCTGCATGGGATCTGTCTGGAAATCAAACTGTCTCAGAGGAAAACAGAATGGAGGGATGGAAAGACAGGGTTCTAATGTCACTGGAGCCACTGAATCCAGCGATACCCAAGGCCCATATGGCTACATGAGCCAAAGAAAGCCTTTCTCTTATTTAAGCCATGTTTGAGTTGGTTTTCAAATGATGGCAACCAAAAAGATCTGCCTGATGATGTTTTTGTGGCTGGTTTCATAATGTTGTCCTGAGAGGCATGAATTGTCACCTAATGCTATTAATTTCCAGGGTGCCTGGGCAGCTCAGTCGGTTAAGCTATTAATTTGCATTTTAAATATCCATCATAAGCTGGCATCCAGGCAAACTCTTCTTGAATCATCAGCTCATGCGTTCTGGGTCTATCCTCTGGTTAACCACTGTGGTGGGCCCTGTAGGTGCCCTGTCCAGATCCCTCCTGACCCGATCTCCCAGTTCTGTGTCCTGTCCTGCACCTTTGCGTGTTCTATGACACCTGACACCTTCAGGGGCTTGGGGCCTCCTCAATGGAGAGCTTAAGTACCTGAGAAGCACCCCCCACCCCCACCCCTGCCAACAACCCATAGCCAAGAATTGACAGTGTGCCAGAAAAAACCTCAGGGTGGGACAATCTCTGAAATGTAGCTGAATTCTCCAGAACTCTGTGGGACCACCCTGAGCTGGGACTTCTCTGACAGCCACCCTCTTGTTTGGTTTCTTCCCCCTCCCTTACTGGTTTCTCCTGAGAGTGCGTCCTTAATAAATCACGTGCAACTCAACGCATCTGCTTTGGACAGATCCAGACAACACCCACTGCATGAATTGCTTCTCCCCATTTCTCCTCAAAACAGTCCACCTGGGTTCAAGAGGCAACTGGAGACTCAAGACCACGAACCTAAGTTTCATCGACAGATGATATTTATTGGCGGAAGGGAACTTAAGGGGACATTAAAAACACCGAAGGTGGCTCTGTTCAGCCCAGAGCAAAATTACTAAGAGATTCTGGGACTCGCTTTACATTTCTTCTTTCCAACCCCAAGTCTTAGCCGCCTGGTGTCTCCCAGCATGTCTCCCATTCTCCCGTTATGAAGGTAATGAGCCTCTCACATCCAGGTCCAAAGCTCGCCTTCCTATTCTCACATTCATTATGCTCAAGATCTTTTACATTAAGACGGCCATTTCCAAGAGTGTCAGAAACCTCAGTCAGTGGGTCACAAAATATTAAAAGCAGGATACCCCAACCTGCTACTCGCTTAATCCTGCTTCTAACCAACGAGTGCAGAGCCAGGATGGGCCATGGAGAATGGAGCTGTTCTTTCCCAACAACGACTTTTGGCTGCTTTTACCCCATAGCGGGGAAAATAGGCAGCCTGATGTTTGGAAAACTCCTCACTGGCTGCTGCTTCTCCTTAGGGTAGAAGTTAGATCCTCCCATCCATTTATTATTATTTTTTTTTTTTTTGGGACAGAGAGAGACAGAGCATGAACGGGGGAGGGGCAGAGAGAGAGGGAGACACAGAATCGGAAACAGGCTCCAGGCTCTGAGCCATCAGCCCAGAGCCTGACGCGGGGCTCGAACTCACGCGAGATCACGCGAGATCGTGACCTGAGCCGAAGTCGGCCGCCCAACCGACTGAGCCACCCAGGCGCCCCAGGTTCGGCCTTTATTTTATTTTATTTTATTTTTAAATTTTTTTTTTCAACGTTTATTTATTTTTGGGACAGAGAGAGACAGAGCATGAACGGGGGAGGGGCAGAGAGAGAGGGAGACACGGAATCGGAAGCAGGCTCCAGGCTCCGAGCCGTCAGCCCAGAGCCCGACGCGGGGCTCGAACTCACGGACCGCGAGATCGTGACCTGGCTGAAGTCGGACGCTTAACCGACTGCGCCACCCAGGCGCCCCAGATCCTCCCATCCAAAAGAAAACCTCCAGGGCGCCTGGGTGGCTCAGTCAGTTAAGCGTCCGACTTCGGCTCCTGCTCAGGTCATGATCTCGCCGTTTGTGAGTCCGAGCCCCATGTCGGGCTCTGTGCGGACAGCTCAGAGCCTGGAGCCTGCTTCCGATTCTGTGTCTCCCTCTCCCTCTCCCTCTCTCTCTCTGCCCCGCCCCCGCTTGCTCTCTGTCTCTCAAAAATGAATAAACGTTAAGAAAGAAAATTAAAAAAAGAAAACCTCCAGAACAGAACTTTTCCCCAGAGGGTAGGGAATGAAGAAGTAAAATCCTAAACGAAATCATCCCACCTGTCCCTGGTATCCCCAAGTGATACTGTTTATAATGTCAGAAGCATGGCTCATTATTTGGAGAATAATATTTAGAGATGTGGGGGGCTTTCTTTTTCTTTCTTTTTTTTTTTTTTGGTGGCATGAGTATAACGGACACAACCATTGGCCCCTCCACCAGTGTTCTACATTGTTAGTTTCCCCGGCTGCGGCAGAAAGTGCACGAGGTTTCTTTATCCTGGAGACGGCTACTGGGGGGCGAAGTGACTTCCCAAAGTCACGCAGAGTTTGGAATCAGAATTCTGCTCTGCCTGCTCTGTCACAAGCTGGCCTGTTAATAAATCTCCAGCTCCAATCTCTTGTGTCTCTTTGATGGCATCTGCAGGCAGGGTGATCTTTCTGATAAAAACCAGTCGCAGAAGCTCCTGTTGCTTCCCTCTGGCTCTTGCTAAAGGTAGGGGGAGCAGAGCAGCCGCATCCCCCCGGCCCTACTTCCCTCCGCTTCCCCTTCGGACTTGATTATCCAGGCAAGTGGGATTGTAACGCCGCCGCCATCGCCATAGTAACAGAGCTTGAAAGATGCCACGCTGCCCTGGAAGGGACGTCTTGCTGGGTCCCGGGGAAGAGCCAGGGATGCCAGGCACAGGAAAAGGTCCTGGCTTGATAGCACGCGGGGGCAAATGTCCTGCAACTATCAGGGATGGGGTGGGCTTGTTATTACTGGCCAAGAGCGAGGTGGCAGCAAAGTCTCCCACCATTTCTGCTTGGGGCTTTGTTGCTCATCTGCTCATGAGCCACAAGATTGATTTCTCTGTAATGCCACTGGCACCAGCCCATTGTGCTGAGGTTGACGGCGGGTGAACAGAATGGGGAGAGGGGTAGGGCAGGCGAGATTCCAGTAGCTTCTAAGTGATCACCTGTGCTACCTCCTTCCAGATTCAAAGCAGGGAGGGTCTCACAGGTGGAGAAACTGTTCTCTTACATAGATTAGTAGCTCTGGTATAGACGTTCCAGAAGCGCCGAGGGCTGCAGTGCTCCACGCCACCACCCTGGCTTGTGGACAAATCCGTAACATGGATCATTCATTTTGTTCTCAAGGCTACCGGGGGAGAAGACAATGGCCACGGGCGCTGTTGACAAGCGGAGACTTAAGTGAGGGGCAGGACAAGAACAGGAGGAGGAGGAGAGACATGAAGACAGGTGTGGAGACCCAGTGATACCTGCATGGGGACCAAAGCTGGCCATTCTTGATACCCAAATGTGACTGA
This sequence comes from Puma concolor, assembly GCF_028749965.1. Lineage (NCBI taxonomy): Eukaryota > Metazoa > Chordata > Mammalia > Carnivora > Felidae > Puma > Puma concolor. The sequence continues at coordinate 13,679,604 of NC_141678.1, read as the reverse complement.
GCATTCCAGCCGGAGCCCGGCAAATGAGCAATTTTAAAGACCAACTCTTTCCATGAACTTGGCCACAGCTAGATTTCCAGGGCCACTGCTCACCGTTGGCATCCTCAGCGGGGCCCAGATCACTGTGCTATGCACCTGGGTCACTGATGGGAATCAAAATCACCTCTGGTGCTTAAAAAACCAACCAACCAACCAACCAACCAACCAACCAACCAACCAACCAACACACACCAAGCCTGCTGGGCCCCACGCCTGCCGTGTCTGAGCGGGTGAGCATATGGTGGTTGAGAGTGTGGGCTCTGAAGCCAGACAGGCCTGTTTGGAAACTCCGTCTGCCATTGCTAGCTGGGTGACCCTGGGAAAGCTACCACGTGGAGCTCTGTGCCTCAGTTTCCCCGTCTGTAAAACAGAGGAAACGACAGTACCTCCACCCCAGGGCTGTTGTGACGATTCCCAGAGGTCATCCAAGCAGATGCTCAGCTCGCACGAAGTGCTTGGGACACTAAGCTATTGCAGGTATACGGGGCCCAGCGTTCGCACTTGGGAAACGCTCCACAGTGACGCCCATCTGCAGACCTGAGCCGTGTTGGGGGGATGCAGTGATCTCCAGGCCCCTTCCAGCTTGCAGCATCGGGTGTTAGGCCACCGTGAGTTAAAATCACAACAGGCAGGACCTGTCTATCCCCGGTTCCTTCACTTGGAGGGGGCAGGAGACCCTCCCGGGAGGAGGCCAAGTCTGAGCGAGGAGGGTTGAAGGAAAGAACGCCCACGCTAAGCCGCAGAACAGAAGAGGAAGGTGGAGGTCGGGAGGATAGGGGCCTGGCTCTGGAGGAAGAGGGGGAGAAAGGCAGGAGGCAGGATAGTCAGTGCTTGAGGCCTGTTTTCCAGGAAGTCCCCAGAGCCGGACCCGATCACGCTGGCCATCCGTCAGCTCCCAGGGTGCCTCAGTCTTCTGCCCTAATACACTTGGAAGTGTGCTGCAGTGGCCCCGTCCTTCCAGCAGCGCAGGGTATCCACGGCAACCGAGCGGCAGAGCGGGCAGGTGCGCTCCCGGTCCAGCCAGAGGCAGAGGCACTCCTCACAGAACACGTGCTGCAGGGACAGCAATCAGTACAACTGGGGACACTTCACTGAGTGTCCACGGTGTGCCCGCCTCGGTCCTAGGAGCTGGAGACACAGCAGTGAACAAAACAGACAACTCCTGCCCCCATGGAGCTTGCACTCTAGTCAGGGAGACAACTGGCCAAAGGAAACCCCAAAATGTAGCGGACGGCAGCGGTAAGGGCTGAGATGAAAAGGCCAGGGGGAGGAGAGAGAGAGTGCGTGGGAGGGCTGCTGTGTTCAGAGTGGCGGGCCCAAGACAACTTCACTGAATACCCACGTTTGGGTAAAACCTGAAGGAAGGTGAAGACTGAGCCCTGAGGATCTCTGGGGAAAGAGTGCTATTGGCAGAGAAAATGGCACGTGCAAAGATCCTGAGGCAGGAGGGCCTGCTGTGCTGCTGAGCCTGGGAGTGGAGGGTGGGAGGGAGAGATGAGGTCAGAGAGGCTATGGGGAAGGTATGCAAAATGCACAGGGCTCTGTGGGCATCATGAGGCCTTTTGCTTTTATTCAGAGAGAAATAGGGAGCCATGGTAGGGCTTTGAGCAGAAGAGTGACCTGAGCAGGATTTATCTTTTTTTTTTTTTTTTTTGTAAGATTTTATTTTTAAGTAACTTCTACCCAACGTGGGGTTCAAACCCACAACCCTGAGATCAAGAGTCGCACGCTCCACTGACTGAGCCAGTCAGATGCCCCCAGGATTTGCATTTTTAGAAGATCCCTTTAGGCACTGGGTTGAGAACAGAGTTCAGGGGTTAGTAGAAAGGCAGGGAGACTGGAAATATCAATGACTTCCATCACTTTCTGGCCATATAACTTGGACAAATGACTTAACCTCCCACTGCCTCGGTTTCCTCATCTGTAAAATGGGCCTAATAGTAGTCCACTCAGAGGAAGACTGATTAACATTAAAAATGCTCAGACATAACAATTGTAGGCAGTCTACATATCTCAGTTGGAGCTTGGATGAGGGGTAAATCATGGCTATGCAGGAGAGTCTGAAGACACCTGGAGAAATCTGAATATATGCTATATATTAGATAATATTTTACATCAATTTAAAATCTCCTGGGTGTGATGGTGGAATTACTGTTATGAGAAAGAATGTTCTTGTTTTTCAAAGATGAACACTGAACTATTTGGGGAGGAAGAATCAAAATGTCACCAAATTATTCTCGACTGGTTAAGGGGAAAAAAATTTACATCAAGGCAAATGTGGTAAAATGTTAATGATTAGTGAATGTAGAGGAAGGCTAAAAAGGCGGCTGTCCATTATATCCTTCAGCTCCATAGTTTGAAATGTTTCAAAATAAAATTGATAATTTAAAATGACAATATGAAAATCCAGATACAGTGCTTCTTAAAAAGTTAAAACATTTAAATGAGGGGCGCCTGAGTGACTCAGTCGGTTAAGCGTCTGACTTCGGCTCAGATCATGATCTCATGGTTCATGAGTTCAAGCCCCACATCAGGCTCTCTTCTGTCAGTGCAGAGCTCTCTTCAGATCCTCTGTCCCTCTCTCTCTCTGCCTCTTCCCCAACTCACCCACGTGCTTGCTCTCTCTCTCAAAAATAAACAAACATTTAAAAAACTTTAAATTAAAAAGGCACTTAGAGGGGTGCCTGAGTAGCTCAGTTGTTTGAGCATCTGACTCTCTCTTTTTTTTTAACGTTTATTTATTATCAAGAGACAGAGAGAGACAGAGCATGAGCATGGGAGGGACAGAGAGAGGAGGAGACACAGAATCCAAAGCAGGCTTCAGGCTCTGTGCTGTCAGCACAGAGCCCGACTCGGGGCTTGAACTCACAAACCGCGAGATCGTGGCCTGAGCAGAAATCAGATGCTTAACCAACTGAGCCACCCAGGTGTCCCAAGCATCTGACTCTTGATCTCAGCTCAGGTCATGATCTCATGGTTTGTGAGTTTGAGCTCTGCTTTGAGCCCTGCGTCGGGGCTCTACTTGGGATTCTCACTCTCTCTCTCTGCCCTCTCCCCGCTTGCTCTCTCTCTCAAAACAAATAAACTTAAAAAAAAAAGGCACTTAGAACAATGCCTAACAAATGGTAAGTGTTCTATAAATGTTGGCTGTTACATAGTAATAGTTATTCTTACATTATAACTGTTTATTATTTATTATCTGTCTCTCCACACCAGACTTAAGCTTCTTGTAAACCCATTCCTAGCACCTAGCATTCTTGGGTACTTAATTGTAAACTGTGCTCTAAAGGAGAGCTCTACGAGGCTCTATACAATGGGAACCGGTCTGATCCAGGGGGTAGCCCAGGAAGGCTTCCTGGAGGTGGGCACACTTGTGTTAAGACCTGAAGGATGTTTAGGAGTTGACTGGGTGAAGAGAGGGGGGGTGGGAATAGAACATTCCTGGTGAAGGAAACAGCCTCATGGAGCTCCTGGGATGGGAAGGCACTGAAGGCCCTCAAGGACAGCCAATGTGGCTACGGCAGAAGAGTGTAGGGGAGTGGGTGACAGGAGGTGAGCAGGCCACACAGAGCCTTGAAGGCTGTGCCTGGACTCAACATGGTCAGAAGGGCGGGACCTAGGGGTCAGCAGGTCCAGCAGCTTCTCTAGACTCCCACCCAGGGCAGTCAAGGCCCCCCATAATGGTGTCTTCCCTCCTTTGTCCTCATCACCCCCAGCCCCAGGGAGCCAATGTCACGGACACACCAGATGACGAGCAATGCAGAGTTCACCCGTACTGCTAAGTCTCTGGGCAAGCTGTGATGTCTGTCTAGGGGGCCCCTTCTCCATCCTTATCGGCTGGTGGACGCTTACTTCTTTCAGAAGACTCAGCCCAAGCAGTCACACCTCCCCTGTGTGCCGTTCCCCGTCCCCCCATCCCTTCACTGAATCTCCTGCACACATCTAAGTGCTGTTGTGCCCTCCCCTTCCAGAGCCCTCCTGGGGAAGACCTCTCTCACAGCATCACACTCACGCCGCCGGAAGGATCTGCAAACTCCTCTGTCTTGTTCACTGGGTTAAGGGGCTTCTGGAGGGGCAGGGGGCCACGATTCCAACACGGTTCTGAGCGTGTGGCAGATGCTTAGTACGGGTCTGCTCCACGAATGAATGAGACTTCTCTGTGTCCCCCAGGAAAAGGAGGCACTTACACAGAACAAAGCGATACGATCCCTGTTCGCATGATGCTCAAGACTCGGGTCAGGTGAACAGGAAATGAGCAGCTTTTCATTCCTTCATTCAGAAAAACGTTCACTGAGGCTCTCACACGTGTCATTCAGTAATTCTCAAACATTTTGGTCTCAGGACCCCTTTACAGCCTTAAAAATCACTGATGATCTCGAAGAGATCTGTACATTGTGGGTCAAATCTGGCTGTATTCAGGGTAGCAGACACTGAAACCAAGATCTACTGAAAACACAAGAAGATGAAAGGGAACACCAGGGTCACACTTTGAGAACCACTCTTCTAACTGCTTATTTACCAATTTCCCTGCCCTCTGGGTGGTAAACTTCATGAGGCAACTCTCGTTGTGTCCCCACTGCCCGGCCCTAAAGCCTACACAGAGTAGGGACTCTGTATGTGCAGCTGACAAAGGAATGCCTTCCCAGGTAGGTCAGGTGGGAGATTCTGGAGATACCAGGATGGTGAAGACCTGGTCCCTGTCCTCCAGGAGCCCACAGTCTCTCCATCAAAGAATTAGGCAGGATGGAATCTACTGCCAAATAAAGAGGTGCACAGAACACACATTAATCCAGGGAGCTGGCTGGAGGAGGTCACAATCCTGGACCCACTTCCAGCATCTGGAGAGAAGGATGAGCCCCTGCAGAGGGAGGGGAAGGAGGGGCTCCTTCTGGGCTGGGGAGTGTAGGATTGGGTGGGTTTACGGTCAGTGGGGAAGGCAGGTGGTGCTGGGTCATTAGCTGTTGGAGCCCGTGGGGTCGGATGGGCCACCCTCCCCTTCCCCTGAGTTCCATCCAGACTTCCCAAGTGCTGCTCCAAGGCTCGGAGCAGGTGGGTAAAGTGAGGGCGTGGGTCAAGAGCTCCCGCAACCACAGCAGCTAACCTCCATGTGACAGAGGAGGCTCTGGATGGGAGACGGGCATCTCTTAGCCCAGCACTTGATGTTCAGCATGAGCTGCGAACAAAGGAAGCAGCCAGGCCGAGTCCAGGTGGATGTAGTCAGGCGAGGGGTACAGGTAACGACCACAGGCCCTGTCCCTCACCGAGCACAAATGCCCTGCCGGGCACTGCTAATGTCCTTTACACACTGTGTCCTGACAGCTCACAGACCGTGAGACTCAGAGAGGGAGAGCCACCAGCCCAAGGGCACACAGGTGCGGCTAAGCAGTGAGGCTGGAATTCAACTTCAGGGATGTGGCAGGCTGACTTCTATTATGACTCCCAGTGATCATCTCCTCCTGGGATTCACACCTGTGTAGTCAGTTCCCTCCCCTTGGGGGCGGCTGTATTTAGTGATTTCCTTCAGACCAACAGAATATTGTAAAGATGATGGGATGTCACTTCTGAGATTAGGCTACAGAAGACTGTGCCTTCCATCTCGCTTGCACTCTATCTCGTGATTTTCACATGCTCACTCCGATGAAGCCAGTGAGACAAGGAAGCCAGGGTGGCTTCTGGCCACGAGAGCCATAGAGCAACTGAGGCCCTTGGCCCTACAGCCCAGGAGGAATGGAATCGAGCCACCACTGCATGACTCTAAGCCTGGAAGTCGATTCTTCCCCAGGGGAGACACAGGATGACAGTGACCCTGGCTGGTATCTTGACTGCAGCCTGGGAGAGACTCTGAAGCAGAGGACCCAGTTGTGCTGTGCCTGGATTCCTGACTCGTGGAGACCACAAGATGATACATGCTTGTTGCTTTAAGCTGTGAAGTTTTGGGGTAATTTGTTACGCAGCAAAGGATAACTGATACAAGAGATGTCTGACTCCACAGTAAACACTCATGCCCATTCCGTTCTAGGACAGATACTGGTCACACATGGAGAATGTGGGAAGGGGTGTTTGTAGTACTTGTGAAAAATGACATTACAAAAGTGGTGTTACTACCAGACCAGGGACACACACACACACACACACACACACACACACACACACACTCCTAATCAGAGATCCTCTTTTTTTATTTTATTTTATTTTTTTTTTGAGAAGTTGGGGAGGGGCAGAGAGAGAAGGAGAAAGAAAATCCCACACAGGCTCCATGCTGTCAGGGCAGAGCCTGATGTGGAGTTTCAGACTCACAAACGGTGAGATCATGACCTGAGCCGAAACCAAGAGTCGGACGCTGAACCCACTGAGCCCCCCAGGCGCCCCACCCCCCAGATCTTCCTTAATCACACAAACCCAGCCGGCTTTGTCCAGATTGAGAATTAAACACTTACACCGAATATCAGCATGAGACGCTGTGCTTTTCAAAACCCACACACAGATATCCATGTCACCTTACTTGACTGTACTGAAAAGCCTGCAAGCCGCCCTGGGCAGGGATTTTCATTCCTGGGTGACAGAGGACATGGAGGGCCAGTGCCGCCATGACATGTGTTGCTCAGGGTTGCAAAGTTAGTGCCGAGACGCTGTCGGTGCTCGGAAAGTACCTGCTGCGGAAATGCGTGGAGGGAGGAGTCCGCACAGGTGCTAAGTCCAATCCCAGCTCAGCTGCTCAGCCATTTCCCTGGACTTAGTGGCACAGGGGACAGCACGCAGCTAGGAATTTCTGGGAAAAGGTCTCTAGTCTTCTAATGTGGCCCTGAGGCCATCTCAAAGCAAGAGGCCGCATCTGGTGGAAAGGTCCTGGCCTCTGGAATCAGGGGCCCTGGGCTGGAATCTGGTTGTGCTGCCGAGGAGCAGGGGGGCCTTGCTTTCACCTTGCTGAGCCCACCCCCTTCTCTGTAAAATAGGGTCACTGTTTCCCCCCCAAGGTGTCTGTAAGGATGGAAATGGGTAAGGCCTAGGATAAAGCATTAAGTGTGCAGCAGCTGTAAGCCCTCAATCAATAGGAGTCGCTGTTCTCTTGCCCTCTTTCCTTTACACTATCAATACTCAGAAACAAAACCAAATCAAGTAGTGACCAAGAACTAACTACCCTCCGACTTTTCTCTTTGGCAAGAAATCCTTTAAATAAGCCGAGTTTCTGACTTTGTGTTCAAAATGCCCTTCCCTTGATCCCCCTGCTAGCCTGGCAGGAGGAATGCCACAATACTTGTGGAGTGACTAACCAGACAGGTACATTCTGTCTGAGCAGAGAGTTCTAACCTCTGGGCATGCTCAGGGTCTGCCTGACTAGCTTAGACTGACGATCTGCTTCCCAGGCTCTGATTGGCTGGCGGGGAGCGGTAGGCGGGGCACGTGTTTGAGTGACACACTGCTTAATTTGATGCCTCTTTGAAGGGGAGATACGATGTTCCTTTAGTCTAGCAGTCTCTTCATCCACCCACTCATTCATCTGTCCTTCGGTTCATCTACCCATTGATCCATCTATTCATCCATCTATCCATCCATTCGTCTACCCATTCATTGCCTCAACTACCCACCTACTTACCTACCCATCTGTCCATCCATTCAGTCACCCACACACTTATACCTCTATCCACTCACCTTTGTATTCAACTATCCACTCCTCCACCTGGCTACAATCCATCTCCATCCCAACCATCCATCTATCCATTCATCTATCCATCCATCCATCTATCCATCCATCCATCCATCCATCCATCCATCTCCATCCCATCCATCCATCTCCATCCCAACCATCCATCCCACCTATCCATCTATCCATCCATCCATCCATCCATCCATTCATCCATCCATCCATTCATCCATCTCCATTCCATCCATCCATCCGTCCATCCATCCATCCATCCATCCATCCATCTCCATCCCAACCATCCATCCATCCATCCATCTATCCATCTATCCATCCATCTCCATCCCAACCATCCATCCAACCATCCATCCATCCATCCATCCATCCATCCATCCATCCAGTATTTATCAAGTCAGTACTGTGATTCTTCTGCTAACAAGACAGACATGGTCACCACTCTCAAGTGGCCTATGCTTTAGTGAAGAGGAGACAGACCTTACACAAACAGTTGCCCAGTTAACTAGCTGACAACTGGGATAACTGCTATGAAGGAAAAACACAAGGATCTCTGGGAACATACCACTGGGAGCACCAGCTAGTCTGAGGAAGCAGAATCAGGGAGGACTCTGACTGAGGAAGAAGCACTTAGACTCATTCATTCATTCAAAGCACTTAGGAATGAACAAGGGAGGCCCTTTTGCCTGTGGAAATCGTCTCCCAGGCCCAGCTCATGGCAGCAGAGACTGGTCTGGCCAGGACTGTGGGCTCCAACTGCCACTGGCTGTGGCTGGTGCTCCCAGATCTGGACAGCCCTCACAAGAATGTGAATCAAGTTTTGGGAAGATGTCATGGCACAAGGAGAAGAATGGGAGAGAAATAAACACACCAAGGCTGGGAGAGATTGCCAGAAAGAAGCAAGACTTTCCCGTTGACATCAAGTTCAAGTTATCACTGCCACTTGAAAGGTTCTACAGATGGGCTCTGAACCACAGAAGAAAGGTGCTCGTAATTAAGGAGATGCAGACTGAAACTTCACCGAGATAGTGTTTGTCACCTGCTGGATTGGCAAGGCTCAGAAAAGGCTTGTGTTGGTAAGTGAGGGGAGCCAGAGGTCATGTCTTGCTCTGCCCTGGGAGCATAAATGGATACACTCTTTATGAAGGGCAATTTAACAATATCTGTCAAAACTGGATACCCTTTGACCTAGTAATTCCACCAGTAGGAATTTATCCTACCAAGGGCTCGCACATGTGGGAAGTGGAATGTGTGCCAATAAGAGCAGAGAGTTCATTGAAGCCTGACCACGTGCCAGGACGTAGTCCTAGAAGCTTGAATTAACTCATTCAATCAACACGATGGGCCCAGGTAGGTAGTATAGATCTCCCCATTTCTGACCTCTCATGACAGCCATTGTAATAACATCATTGTAATAACAGAAGCTTCTAAGCTATGAAATGCCCTTCCATAGGAGAAAGACAAAACAAAGGGTGGTCCATCCATGAAATGGGACGATCTGCAAAGAAGGACCGATCTCTTAAGAGTTTCAAGTCAAAGAGGAAAGATGCAGAACACAGCTTGGGTAGAATATGCTACAATGTAGGGTTTTTTTTTCCTTTTTTTCTTTTTTTAAGTAGGCTTCACGCCCAGTGCAGAGCTCAACACGGGGCTTGAATTCATGACCCTGAGATCAAGACCTGAACTGAGATCAAGAGTGGGACGCTTAACCGACTGAGCCACCCAGGTGTTCCAATGTAGGTCTTTTTGAAAAAGACGTGTGTGTGTGTGTGTGTGTGTGTGTGTGTTTAAATTCTATAAAGCATCTCTACAAAGATATAAAGGGGAACTGGGGAAGGGTAGAGGGCTGGTCACTATTTCCCTTCTTGTATCTTTATTAAAAATTTTTTTTCTTTGTTAATTTTTTTAATGTTTATTTTTGAGAGAGAGAGAGAGAGAGAGAGAGAAACAGCGCGAGCAGGGGAAGGGCAGAGAGAGAATCGAAAGCAGGCTCCAGGCTCTGAGCTATGAGCACAGAGCCTGATGCAGGGCTTGAACTCACAGACCCGGAGATCATGACCTGAGCCGAAGCTGGACACTTAACCGACTGAGCCACCCAGGGGCCCCTTGTATCTTTGAAGTATTAAAAAAAAATAAACTTTTGCGGCACCTGGGTGGCTCAGTCGGTTAAGTGGCCAACTTTGGCTCAGGTCATGATCTTGCGGTTTAGGAGTCTGAGTGCCACAAAGTGCTGTCTGCTGTCAGCACAAATCCCACTTTTTAAAAAAATACAACTTATTGTTAAATAGGCTAACATACAGTGTGTATGCTCTTGGTTTTTGGGGTAGATTCCCGTGGTTCATCGCTTACATACAACACCCAGTGCTCATCCCAACAAGTGCCCTCCTCAGTGCCCATCACCCGTTTTCCTCTCTCCCCCAACCCCCCCATTAACCCTCAGATTGTTCTCTGTATTTAAGATTCTCTTCTGGTTAGCACAAACCCCACTTTGGATCCTCTGTCCCCTGCCCTCTGCCCCCCCCCCCCCCGCTTGTTCTCTTTCTCCCCCTCTCTCTCAGAATAAACTTTAAAAAAATAAAAAAATTAACTTTTAACCTTGGTATAATTTTAGACTCACATAAAAGTTGCAAAGATGGTGTAGAGACTCCTCATACAGCTCCTCCAAGTTTCAGTTCCCCCATATCATCATCTTGCTTTACTGTGTGGTACATTTGTCAAAGCCAGGAAGCCCCCCATGGATATATTACCAATCACAGAACTCTGGACTGATCTGGATCTCATCAAACCAGTTTCCCTACTCATGCTCTTTGTCTGTTCCAGGATCCAACCTGCTGCATTAAGTTCCTGCGACTCCCTACTCTTGCATTCCTCGGTTTGAATTTTGAATCATGCAAATATATTCTCCATTTAAAAATAAATAAAATGAAAGGAAAAAAACCCAAACAAACAAAACCTCCTAACATCCCCAAACAGCAAAATAATCAGGAATTCTGCTGATGCCAAAACCTTCACCTCCCGCCCTCTCACCCCCGGAAGGTCCTGGTGGCTGCAGAAGTGGGGGGAGGGAGGGGGGGGTTCATCCACGCTCCCGTGTCTTCCAGTGGGCAGGCCGTGCCTCCCGCAAAAAGCTTTCCTGAGGTAGAACTCATTGCTCTCTGTCCTGGTCCCCCGGGAAGCTGCATGAATCTCTCTTACACAGCACTTATCACTGCCTGCCTTGTTTCATAGTTATTTACGCATGTGTCTGTCTCCCCACGGGGACCGTGAGCTTCCAGAGGAGGGAACAGGGTCTGTGTGCCCTCTGTCTCCCCTCTCTGGTACCTGACAGGATACCTTGACTCCCACGCGCTTGCCGAACTGACATCTTAGCCCCTTGATGTCAGGAGGAGGAGCAGGGGCATGTTTAGGGAGTTCGACATGGGTTGCTATGGGTTGGTGACCCACGATTCAAAATGAGAACAAACAGTAATGGTAATTGCAACGATGATAGTAATTACAACCAGAGGATTTTTTTATGGGCGAACAATCCAAATTTAGCTCTTTCTCAGATGACCTCGTTAATTCCTAATAATAGCTCTATGAAGTAGGTATTATGATGCCCACTGTATAAATGAGAAAAACCAAGGCTCAGGGGGAGACGGAGTGATCCCCCCTACAGGGTCCGCAGCGCGGCTGGGATTCTCACTCAGGACATTGTGACGCTACACCATACTGAATTTTTCATTTTTGACACTCGGCTGATAAGACCAAGGCTCAGACAGGTGACGTAACCTGCCCAGGGCCACCCACCTGGTAAGGGGCAGACCTGAGGTCTGAACCCAGGTCTGACCGACTCCAGCCTTGACCACACTGTTCCCAAAGACCCATCTCAGAGCCCTGAGGTTTGGTCATGGGAGAGGCACATGGGACTTCTGCGTGGGACAGGGCCCCAGAGGTCCCCCAGCCTCAGTCCCCGATGGCTCCGCCCAGCCCTGCTTACCTGGCACATGAGGACCAGAGGCTCCCGGAACTCAGCCTGGCAGATGGCGCAGATATCGCCGGCTTCTGTGCATTGCTGCCCAGTGGCCCGGACTCCGTAATTCTGTTTAAAGGAGGAGACAGAGGTAAACTCAGCTGCGGACCCTCACCGGACACCCGCAGAAGCACTGTGAGCTGTTTCCAGCTCGTGGCTCCTTCGTCTTCAGTCGGGGCCATTTGAAGTCAACTCACCTGAGAGGTGCAGAGAAGCTTCAGGGCTTTCCTGACTCCGCCCACACGGCCACAGATGTCGAAAGACTGAAAAGAGAGCAGAGTGATGGCTGAAAAGCCTCCAAGCGTTGTTCAGGACCTCTCTTACCACTCCTGAACCATCCCCACTGACCCCTCATCTTTGACTGTGGACGTTTCCAGGGCACTCCGTCCCACTTGGGAGCTCCTCGTTTCTACCAGTTTTGTTTGGCATTCGTCTTGCTGCCTTACGTCAACAGTTTCCCTTGCTTCCTGGACCAGGAGAGTGAATACATGGCAGGCATACTGCCTTTTCCCCCTGCCAAGCCCAGCACAGGCATTGCTAATTGATCACAGCACTCTTCTTCTGAGCCAGCACTCCAGTCAGCCACTGCCAGTCGATCAGGATCGGCAGGCAACAGAAGTCCCCGGTGGCTGATGGGGCACGGACTGCCTGGTTAGTCCTGCTGGGGGGAAGGGAGGGGAGGGGAGGGGAGGGGAGGGGAGGGGAGGGGAGGGGAGGGGAGAACATGTGGATTCCCCCAGGATTCTCTAGAGCCAGAAACAGAGAAGAAAGAAAGAAGAGGAGGATGTCTTTATGCCTGGGGTGGGGAGGGAAACCTGATTTGTACCCGTGATGGAAAGAGAAGCCCTGTATCCTGACTGTAGGCATGAGGGTGTGCGATTGAAGAAGAATGGAAACAAGTCTGGGGGGCGCATCTGGGGTAAGAGGTCCAGGCTTTGGAAGCCGACTGCCTGGCTTCGACCCTCCATGATCTGTAGCTGAGGGACGCCGAGCAAGTTGCTGCTCTCTGAGTCCCCATCTCCTCGCCCATAACACGGGAGTCATAATGGAAATGTGTGAATGGAGAGCACACGGTGAGCTTTATGGGCAAGAAATGAGGGTGGATTTAACCGCAAAAAGGAATGAAGTATTGATATATGCTACGACGTGGATGGACCTCAGACACATGATGCTAAAGTGAAAGGAGCCAGACACAGAAAGACCACACAGTGTAGGATTCCATTTATATGAAGTGTCCACAATAGGAGAGTCCACAGAGACAGAGAGCAGACTGCCGGTTGCCAGCGGCTGGGGGAGGGTAGCAGGCAGGAACGGGAGGGACGGCTTAATGGGTATAGGGTTTCTTTTGGGGGTGATGAGAATGTCTTAGAACTAGACGTGGAGGGGGCATAGCCCTGTGAAGCGGCTCAGTGTCACTGTACCCCGTAAGATGGTTAGTGGTTAATTTTGTGTTGTGTGAATTTTACCTCCATTAAAAGAAAAAAAAGATGCCAAGCTCCCCACTTGCCACCCGCCCCCCCAAACCCAGCAAATGCATGGGCCACTCTTTGGGCCAGCCCTCCAGTCCCTCGGGCCCACCTCACCTTGCAGAGGCTGTAGAGAACAATCAGGACCCCTCCTAGGAAGTAGCTGTTGGAAGAGTCATCCCCCATGATGTATTTGTACCACAGCTGGATGGGGACAAGTGATCGGAACAGCTGGCTCAACTCCTCGATGACCAGATAGAACTTTCCCTGCAACCGCACAGAAAGCATCAATTATTATTAGCTGTAAAGACCCAAAGGAGGCAGCCGGGGGTCCCCCAGCCTGGGCAGTAATGACGTTCCAGGTCACAAGCAGGCCATTAATCAGCTTTGGAAAGCACTCAGACCGGCTCCTAATGGGTTTGCGATATGGCCGGGGAGACGTGGCCCCTGCCCGCCGGCCTCACCCGCTGCCCACCAGCCCCGAGGACCAAAGCTCTGAGGACTGCATTTCATGGAGGGAGAAACTGGACACTCCTGTTGGGGGTTGCAGTGTGGGTCACTCCCTTGTGCCTGCTGTGGCTTTGGGGGCACAGTCCCTGGCCCTGCACACAGATCGCCCTTGTCTCGAGGGCGGACTCGGGCATCTCGGGTGCCTGCCCTCAGGGGCATGGGCAGGATGGACCACAGGAGGCAGGTAAAGGCGGGTCTAGAGGTGGAGGAGGATGGGTGTTCTCAGGGTGTTCTCATTCCAACTCCACCACATACTGTCCTCAAGGAGGCAGGATGGCTTCTGGGCAAAGAAGAGACACTTGGGATTCAGACAGGGCTGGGTTTGAAGCTTACGTCACTGCCAGTTCATGAGCCCCAGCTTCCTTATCAACAGAACGGGAACCACAACTCCTATCTTACAGGGTGGCTCTGAAGGTTCCCGGAGAGAAATGGGAAAAGCGCTTAGCACTGTGCCTGGCACAGAGCAGTACTCCTCAAATTCTATTTCCCTTCTTCCCTCTGCCCTTGGACGAGTCCCTCAAGCTTTCTGTGGCCTGTGCTATGAAATGAGATGAAAATAACCCCACCCTGCTGGGAATAATAAAGTTAAACACACACCTACTTATGACCCAGCAACTCCGCTTCCAGGTATGTACCCGAGAGAAATGAAAACATGCATCTGCTTGTACGCAAATGTTCATACAGCAGCTCTATTCATAATACCCCCAAACTGGAAATAGCCCAAATGCCCATCAGTGGAAGAATGGATAAACAAATTGTGGTATATCTGTACGATAGAACGCCACTCAGCAATAAACATGACTAAATGACTGATATACACAACAGTGTGGATGAATCCCTCGTGCATTAGGTCCAGTCGAAAGAGACTGTTGATAAGAGAAAATATACTGTCCAATTCTCATTTCTATGAAATCCTGGAACAGGTTAACACTAACCTGCAGTGACAGAAATCAGATCAGGGGCTGCCTGGGGTGAGGAGGAGGGGACTGCAAGGGGCATCTAGGAATTTGGGGGAGCAGATAGAGCTATTTTGCATTGCAATTGGGAGGGTGATTACACAAGTGTATGTGCTGGCCAAAACTCACTGAAATATATGCTTCAAATCTGCATGTTTTGTATTTAAATTACACCTCAGTAAAGCTGATTAAAACAAATAAACATAGAAAGAAGCAACCAACCCTGCCCCAGGCATGCATAGCCTTAAAAAGGTGAATAGTATTTGCTCCAGTGATCCTAGTTTTAGGAATTTATTCTAACAAAATAATCAGGGATGTGTGTTGAGATGTGCCAGCAGGAACAGGTGCTGCAGCTGTCTTTGGTTCTTTGTAACAGTACAAACAGAGACAAGTAACAAACTAAATGCACCGTGAGAGAGTCTGGTTATGAGAGAGATCTATAATGGAAAGCTGAACTGCCTTTCAAACATTATCCTGAAAAAGAGCAACTTTACCATGAAGAAACCCAGCACATAAAAAAAAAATACCCCAAGTGATCAAGGTTTACTCCAGCAGCAGTAAGTTAGTTATATGGACAAGCTGGACCCCAGCTGTGAGGCACTGAGAAGAACATAGTATCGCTTTTGTGTTTATTCTGCAACAATTTATAAAACCTCAATGGAGTCATGAACTAACAAGCGACACATCCAAATTGAAGGGCATTCTTTTTCTTCTTCTAATTATTATTGTTTAAAAATTTTAAAAAATGTTTATTTATTTTTGAGGCAGAGAGAGACAGAGCATGAACAGGGGGAGGGGCAGAGAGAGAGAGAGAGAGGGAGACACAGAATCCAAAGCAGGCTCCACGCTGCCAGCACAGAGCCCGACACGGGATTCAAACCCGTGAAACCATGAGATCATGACCTGAGCCGAAGTTGGACGCTTAACCGACTGGGCCACCCAGGCGCCCCTAATTATTATTGTTTTAAATTAATTAATTTATTTTTGAGAAAGAGAGAGCAAGAGTGAGTGAGCATGAGCAGGGGAGGGGCAGAGAGAGAGAGAGACAGAGAGAGAGAGACAGAGAGAGAGAGAGATGAGAGAATCCCAAGCAGGCTCCACGCTGTCAGCGCAGAGCCCGACAGGAGGGGTGGGGTTGGGGGTGGGGGCTCAGTCTCATCAACTGTGAGAACATGACCTGAGCCAAAGTCAAGAGTTGGATGCTTAACCGACTAAGCCACCCTGGTGCTCCAAATCAAGTGGCATTCTATAAAAAGAAATGTCCGGCACTCTTCAAAAGCCCCAAGGTCACAAAAGACAAAGATAAGATCAAGGCATTGTCAGATTGGAGAGGATTAAGGAGATACGACAGATGTATGCAAAGTGGGATCTCGGATTCACTAATCCTAGACAGCGAAAATGTTATTAGTGAGACAAACTGGCAAAATCTGATAAGATTTGTAGTTCAGTTAACAGTGATGGCAATGATGTTAATTTCTTGGCTTTGCTAATTGTACTGTGGTTGCACTAGATGTTAACATTAGGGGGAGCTGGGTGAAGGGTATGTGGGAACTCTCAGTACTATTTTGGAAGTACAACTCGTAAGTCTAAACTTTCAAAATTAAAAGGTAAAAAGTCATCCTGGTGAAGACTATCTATTCACTCAAGGAAATGTTCACATTATAGTCCTGAGTGGAAAGGATACAGAATGAAGAAACACTTGTTTCCTTTGTGTTTTCCTGTTTTTTCCATTTTTTTTTTTTAATATTGAGCATATGATATGTTTACATTGGAGGGGTAAAAAGGTTATAAAAAGATGTTGCGTATCCATCAAATGGATGATGTCTGAGATGAGGGTAGAAACTTTATATCCATCTTGCTAAATTCCATCTTGTTGGGCCTAGGAAGGGGACCTCTTGAAGCAGATGTGCCCACATCTGCTAAGGACCCAGGAAGGGCATCCAATTGTCCATTCATCCCAATGCCTGACCTTTGTGACTGTTTGGCTGAGTCCTTGTTGTGAGGGTCCTCTAGTCCCTCTAGACTCCCACCAGCCCCTGACCCATGGATATATTCCCTTCTGGAGAATGCTGGTTCCCTCTGTAGCCTTTAGGAAGGCAGAGGTGACTGGGGAGCAGAGATATGGGGGATGGCCACCATGTTTGTTTTACATGCCAATGGCATGGTGGAAGAGGGAACAATGGGACAGCTCAGTGGATGGCTAGGGCTACTCAGGCTCTGCCCTTGTCCTGACAGCAGCCCCCAGGCTCTGCTGAATACCGATGCATGTCTGAGCTTTGTTTTCCTGCACCACCTCAACCTCAGCTGCCCTATGCTTCCCTCATTGCATCTAACTGTTCTCACCCAGGGTCTCTCAACTACTGCATGTTCCATCTCATTCTGGGTCAACACTCCAGTCTCTCCCAACATCTAACCTTAATTTGCTCTTGTCACTCCTCCTTGAATTCAGTGAACCCGCAGAGAATTCTCCTTTCCTTTCGTCCTCTCCTCCTTCTCTCCAATCCATGCATCCATTGATGTATCCACCCATCTTTCCTTTCTCCCTTCCTTCCCTCCTTCTTTCCCTTCCATCCACCAATTCCCTCCCCCCACCTTCCATTACTGGACACCCACTATGTACTAGACACAGCACTAGGCTCTGGTGATACTAAGATGACTAAGACCTTGTCCCTGTCTTCAGGGAGCTCACTACCTAATGAGTAAGACAGACACTAGCAAATTATTATAATATAGTGTGGTACAAGTTTGCTAGAGCTGACCATGAGGGAGCCCCAGAATTGAGGTATGGGGGTGGGAGTGGGTGTAGAGATGTTATTAGGCAAGTCTTCTAAGAGAAGCTATCATTTAAGCTGATCATGGGGTGCCTGGGTGGCTCAGCTGGTTAAGTGTCTGACTTCAGCTCAGGTCATGATCTCACCATTGTGGGTTTGAGCCCCGCATTGGGCTCTGTGCTGACAGCTCAGAGCCTGGAGCCTGCTTCAGATTCTGTGTCTCCCTCTCTCTCTCTCTCTCTGCTCTTCCCCTGCTCTCTCTCTCTCTCAAAAATAAATAAACATTTAAAAAAAAGTTCACTTAAGCTGATCTTGAAAGCCTTGCTACCCAAGGCTTGTAGTTCCTCAACGGACAGCGTCACCACCATCTGGGAGCTTGTTAGAAATGCAGAATCACAGACCTCACCCCAGACCTGCTGGGACACAATCTCCGTTTTCAGTTTCCCAGGTGATCTCTGTGCACATAAAGTTTGAAAAGCACGGTTTATTGAATAAGAAGCAGGATGATGAAGGAAATGTGAGGAGGATGAGGGAAGACAGGTGTTCCAGAAGCCCCAAGGTGACGGAAAGGACAGTCAGTGCCCCCCCCCCACCTGCCCCCACCCTGTGCCGTCTCGGTGGGCAGCCTCCTGCTCTGTCGGCCTGGCCTCACAGTGGGTGAGGACACAGCCACCTCATGAAAGGTCCTGTGTCCCTGTGTCTCTGGAAAACCCCACAGGACGGCATCGGGCTGACTCTGGGGACGGGCTCTGCTGTCTCCTCTCTGGCAAATCTTGCACAACCAGCCTGGCTCGGTGGTTAAGAATGCTGCGTTGGAAGCCAGACAGCCTGGGGTCAGGCCCGGTCACCCAGCACCTTCTTACTACTGCTTTCATTCAGCTTTGGTCATCGTCTTTGGATCTCCAACTCTCAGGCTCTGTTAGCCACGGGCTGGTTCCCACTTGCCCACGAGTGGGTCTGGATCAGAGGTTGACAACACTTTTCCGCAAAGGCCCAGACTGTGAATACTTTGGCTTTGCAGGTCATACGGTCTCTGTCACAACTATTCCCCTCTGCTTTTGTAGCACAAAATCAGCTACAGACAATAGGTGAACACACAGGCCTGAGTGTGTTTCAAGAACACTTTTATTAATGAAAACAGGTGTCAGGGTACATGTGACTGGTGGCCTGTGGCTTGCCGACCCCGGTCTAAAACTGTCAGAACCCAGGGGGCACTTGGGCGGCTCAGTCAGTGAAGCATCCCACTCTTGATTTCAGCTCAGGTCATGATTTCTCGATTCGGGAGATTGAGCCCCGTGTTGGGCTCCGCTGCTGACAGCACAGAGCTTGCTTGAGATTCTCTCTCTCTCTCTCTCTCTCTCTCTCTCTCTCTCTCCCTCCCTCCCTCTGCTCTTCCCTATCCTCCAAAAGAAATAAATAAACTTAAAAAAATAAAAATAATAAAATGTCAGAAGCCAGATAAGTCAAACCATGGCAGGGACTCTAACACATCCCCGGAATTTCACAGCATTCTCAGACACCAGCTTCTTGGCCCTTCCTTCCGTTCCTTTATGATGTAGACCATGCTCTTTCCCTGCAGATGGAGTACTGTCCTCTACTCTTTAGGGAGTGAGCTAACACCTGTTCATCTTCCAGGTCAGCTGTCACGTGCTATGGAAAGACTTCCCTGAGTCCTCCGTTAAATCAGGTACTCCTGTCACACCCACCAAATCACTCCTTTCTGAGCACTTCTCACGATATCTAAGAAACTATGTTAGTGTCTGTCTCTCCCGCTGGACTGGGAGCCCCATAAGCACAGAGATGATTTGGCTCCTGGAGGTCGTGTTCCTGGCATCTAACACATAGTAGATGCTCGCTTAATAGCTGGGGACCTTTCTGAAGCTTGAGATTCCACCCTTATTACTCACGTCAGCTTCTTGGGTTTACTGATGGAGAAGGAGAGATGGGAGACAGAACTTCTGTTTAGAGGCGAGCACCGATGTCACAGAAAAGAAAATAAAGAGACTGAGTGCCTGTGTGGCACCCATGCCCAAGGTAGCAATTAGCTGCTGGGGGGCGGGCCACTTGGAGAAGGAGATACAACCACCGGGGAAAACCGGGCATATCCCAGTGAAACCATCTCTCTCTAATTAAGCAGCTTTGTAATTCCAGGTTTCTTAAGCGTGTTATTTCTGACGACCACCAAATGGAATGTGTGGTTTCTCTGGGGTGTCAGGGAAGGAGGAACGCAATCAGACCGTGAGCCGTCTGGCCCCCCTGCCACCCATGAGGGAGAACGAGCAAGAATGGGAGCAGACTTCTCTGCTGGGATTCTGATAAAGGGGGGCGGGAGCGGTGGAGACGGGAAGGCGGATTCTGTGCTGGCTTCGTTACTGCTAGGATGGGTGGGGGTTGGGGGGGACACGAAGTGAAATGGAAGCAAGGAAACAACAGAGGCTGACTCTGGAGGGGGAGCTGGTCAATGCAGGAGAGCGGGCTGCTGAGAAGCATAAGAAATGAACAGAGAAAAGGATTTTTGAGAAAGCACCTGGGTGGGGGAGAGGATTTGAAGAACTTTGGGGGTGAGGAGGGAGGGGCGACATAATCAGATAGTCGTTAGCAGCGTTAATGTATAAAGAAGGGGTAGACAGGGATGAAAGGTTTTTTTTTTCTGCATCAAAATTCATAACGAGTATTGATTTCCACAGCTTTGCCTGTTTATGACTGTGTTTCATTCACCCTTGTCTCATCTGCAGGAGCAAGGACAGCACAGCAGTTAAGGGAATGGGATCTGGGGCTCCAAGGTCAGGTCTGCCACCTACTAAATTGATTTTAGACAGTAATTTAACCTCTCTGAGCCTCAGTTTCTTCATCTGTAAATGGGGTTGAATAAACACACACACACACACACACACACACACACACACACACACACACGCATACATGCAGTGGTGTGCGGGCAAACCAGGTCTCTATAAACAAGAAAATAAGGCCCTGATTTGTGTGTTTGTCAATTTCTGTGGTGTAAATACTCCCACAAGGCCAATTCAAGCTACCAAGGGTTTAACAACTGCTCACAAGTTTCCTGAAAATTTAACCATTGGCTCTCAGAAGCCAGTGCAACCTGGCTCCAACACACCCAGGTGATCATGAGAATTACACCAGCAAATAATCCTAACATACACGTACCCAGGAAGGGCTCCGTGTGTGGTCAGAGCTAGCAACGAATTTCATGATCATCTGAGGCGAGGGGCATTATTAACGCCAACTTCTTTTGGAGAGGAGAAATGTCAGGTTCAAAAGAACTAAGGGACACTCGAATGAGGTGAAGTGCTGTCTGGATCTTATGGAGATAAGAGGTAGATAAGGCCACTGCTTCGTGGCCTTCCTCTTGCAGTCAAGTGTTGTGAGACACCCAAGCTACAAGGAGAGATTTATGTGAAGAGGTCCTACAAAGAGGGAGAGGCTCTGAGACTACAGGTAGGAACAAGAAGCAAGGAACCCAGCTAACAGTGAGAACTCAGGTCTTGGGTGCAGGACCCTGGGCGGATCATTCCAGCCACTGCAGCTGAGGCATCACACCTGGGAGTGAAGAAGCCATCTTGGATGGTCTGGCCCCAGCAGACACCAGGCGGAGACCAGCTGTCCCTGGCGAGCCCTGACAGAACTCCTGACGCAGAATCTTTTATGCTTTGGGTCCGGCGGGGGTGATCTGTGAAGTCAAAACCATCTTCATAATAGTACTGACACATTATTTGACACTTTTGTTGCTCTCTACCAGGTGTGCAATGGGGTTTTTCCTAAGGCTCATGACACGTGATTTACAACAAATAAGAAAATGCCAGGAGCCGGGTACCTGGGTGGCTCAGTCAGTTAAGCATCCGACTCTTTGGTTTTGGCTCAGGTCATGATCCCAGGGTCGTGGGATCGAGCCTAAGTCGGGCTCTGCACTGGGCGTGGAGCCTGCTTGAGATTCTCTCTCTTCTTCTGCCCCCTCCTCTGCTTGCACACAAACACACACACATTCTCTCTCTCTTAAAAAAAAAAAGTGGGGGGGCACCTGGGTGGCTCAGTCGGTTAAGCGTCTGACTTCGGCTCAGGTCATGATCTCACAGTCGGTGAGTTCGAGCCCCACGTCGGGCTCTGTGCCGACAGCTCAGAGCCTGGAGCCTGCTTCAGATTCTGTGTCCCCCTCTCTCTCCGCTCCACCCCTGCTTGTGCTCTGTCTCTGTCTTTAAAAAATGAATAAACATTAAAAAAAAAAAGTTTAAGTAATCTCTACACCCCATGGGGGGCTCGAACTCACCACCCCAAGATCAAGAGTCACATGCTCCTCTGACTGAGCAAGCCAGATGCCCCCCAAAAGGTCACAGTTTTAATTTCTAGGACAGTGAATGTGGATAGCTGTAACTCATGCAAACAGAAGTTGCTTAGGGTCCTTAATACTTTTTTAAAAAAGTGTCAAGAGGACCCGAGTCTAAAACATTTGAAAACCCCGAGAAGCACCTGGCACAGAGTGAGTGTTCAGTCACTGACTATTACGTGTTTCCTGGAGTAGGCTGTGAGCTTCGTGAGTGTAGAGAACCCTAGCTTGTTTAGCATCTTTCCCCTACGCCTCGTCAGGGTGGGTCTCTAGTGTCTGGCTGTCACCCTATCCTTTCTCACCTACTTCCTTAGTCCTAGAGTCCTCAAATTTGTAACTGGAGGCACAACTACCTTGAACAAAGACTGTACCTCCCAGCTTCCTTTGCATCTAGATGCCACTTTGGTCGCTAAGATACAGTATACGTGTCATGTGACTTCAGAGAACCTTTCACTGTATTCTTCCCCCTTTCCTCCATCCTGCTGTCTGGAACTTGGACGTGATGGCTCATGTTCTAGTTGCCATTTTGGACCATGAGAAGTCCCGCACCCTAGGATTAGTGAAGCAGTGAGCTGGAAGGTGTCACATTACCCAGTTCGGGTTGCTTGCTTTTGGGCTTCACATGAGAAAGAAGTACACTCTTTTTACAGTTAAGCCACTGTTATTTTGAGTTCTTTGCTGTTATTAGCTTATTCCAATTCTAACTAATACAAAGGCCTTGGCATCTAGGAGGTGATCAACGAATGTTTGTTGAATGCATGAATGAATGAATGAATGAATGAATGAACGAACGAACGAACAAGTGAATGGGTGGGCTAAATGTCTGTGGTCCAAATAGCTAGGTTTTTCACAGGGGTGGCTCAGCTCATAGAGAACCCTAATGCTGAAGGTGCTAGGAACTGAGGTTCTGCGTACATGGAGGGGTTTACAAGATGATGAGGCTAGGAGGAAGGGGGGCTGTCCAGTGACCGCTGGACTGAGCACACATGGGAAAGACGCGCAGCGCAGAAAGAAGGAAACGAAGACTATGGTAACAGGTGGGGGTCCCAGCTCTGCCTCCTCCAAGCTGGTAAGGCCCTGGAGTCTGAGCGAGTACAGTGGTGAAGATGTTAGAGTCCGATGACCTGGTTTGAATTCTGACTGTCTCTTAACGACTGACTTAGGAAGTCACTTCAGCCTTCTATGCCTTAGTCTTCTCGTGGTAAAATGGGGCTAAAGGTAATACATACCTCCGAGGGTTGTGGGAGGATAAACGAGCTAATGCAAGCAAAGCATTGAGTCCAGTGCCTGGCCCATGGGTGCACCACTGCCCCTGCTAGCAGTGCGGTGGGTGTAAAACATCTTTCAGATAAAATGAATTAACTAAGCCTGATTAAATAGGATGACAGTAAATGAGGCAGGCAGGATGGAAAAGAACCGATCTTCATTTGTAACCATTTGTAATGTAAAATGGTGTTAAAAGTGCCAAGTGTGAAGTCAGATGGCTGGGGGTGCGTCCTTTGTAAGCTGTGTGGCTTTGGGCAAATTATTCTCCTTCTCTGGGCATCAGTGTTGTTTTGTGTGATGGGGGTGTTAACCCACCTCTAACATCCACACTGCTAAACACTGTTACAAGAACTACTGGTGTAAGAGTCTCTATTATAGTGTCACTTTCGGCCATAAGTGACAGAAAGCTAACTTGAAGTAGGTTGTAGAAAGATCGTGATGTACTGGGTCACAAAATTGCGAAGGCAGGGGTGCTTCTGGTGCCAGTACAGCTGGGTCCGGGAGTGCCAACAGAGTGGTGTAAGATCTCTATTTCTATGGTTCTTTCCATCTCTCCTCCTCTTTCCCAAATCTCTCGGCTTGTCTCTGCTGCTCTTGTGTGTAAGCTTCATGCATTCCTGCTAAGGACAGGCCCTCTCCAGGTGGTGATGATGATGATGATGATTGTAATTATTACTATTTCTTAGTTCTTACTATGTACTAGGCATCACTCTGTACCCAACACTTTGAGGGAGGTGCGATTAATGCTCCCACTTTACAGATGAGCCAACTGAGGCCTAGAGAGGATAGGTAACCAGCCCCAGGTGACACGGGTAGAAAGTGCTGGATTCAACTATATCTGGTAGGAGAGATGACCAGTGGCAGCCCCAAGCCAACATGCTTACAGCTTCAACTCCAACATGAAGAGAGACCTGTTTCTCCCTGGGCCCATTCACCAAAATGAAAGGGAAGCCTCCATCATTGGAACCAAGTTCAGAGCCCAAAGGAGGCCACAGGTTTCTATCATTGGCCGGGCCCGGTCACATGGTCAAGGGTGGGCGGGGCGCCGGGACCCACGGCCCCCTCTGAACCGCAGGGAGAGGGCTAGAAGACTCCCCAAACAGGAAAAGGGCCTCGGGAAAAAGAGGCCAGAGAGCTTCCCCCAAACTAGCACAGAGCCACACGGGGTCCTCCTTGCAAAGCCCTCCTTTCCCGTGGGGGGGGAAATAAGCGGGAACTGCAACCAGCCTCCAGGGCCATAGGGGCCCGGGCAAGAGCAAAAGGTCCGTCCCCTCAGCCTCCCTTGCGGTTTTCCCGCATTGCTTTGCTCGCCTGCACTGCTGGTTAGCATCTGATCGCCACCTGGACGGGTCGCACTCCCTGCGCCGAAACGGGCGGGCTGGGCCGGCGCGAGGGGCTGAAAACAAAGACTTGTTTTCCTGGGAAGGAGGCCTGCGGTCTGTTATGACGGCAGGCTGCTCGGGGACCGCGGAGCCCTTCAGGGCAAAACAGAGGAACAGCGACCTCTGAAGTGCGGTGCCATCAGCCGAGGGGTGGGCGCGCCCAGTCTTCTCAATCTTGAGAAGGCTGCGGGTGGGGAAGAGCTTGGAAACTGACTTCTAACAGCGTGACCGTGAGGGGTGGGAGAAAGAAGCGTTGACAGGACTGGGGGCAGAAGGAAGGCTAGAGGCGAGTGCAGGCAGGGAAGAGGGAACGAGGGCAGAAGAAAAGAGGAGACACAGAAGAAAAAGGACACCCAGGCCCCAGAGACCACGCGAGGAGCGAGGAGCGAGGAGCGAGGAGCCGAGGAGGAGGGGCAAGGAGAAGAAAGTAATCTTATTATCAAGCACTTGCCATGGGCCAGGAATTGCACATCCATTGCTCCCCTGGTGGCTAGTTATGATCCATTCCCATTTCTCAGATGAGAAAGCTCAACAGAGGCATGGGAGGGAGGAACAGACTGTGGAAGACTAAGCTACAGGAAGAATGACAAGAGGGAAGAGAAAAGAAACCAGCAGAAAGAGAACTAGGGCTGGCTCACAGTGGGGCGATAAAAATCTCTCTGTGGAACACTTAGTACCTGCGTGCTGCCCTCAAACTCGGAGAAGGACCCTGCTATGATGAGCCACGGTTAAGAGGTGAGGAAACACGGGCTCAAAAAGACAGCAGGTTGTCCAAGTGCTATAGACACGGGAGAGCTGGGGCCCCAATCCAGTCCCACTATCCATTAGATAGCGCTCTGACCCTAGGAGTTAAAATGAAGTGTGGGGAGAGAGAAAGAAAAGACAGGAGGTCTGTGTGGGGGAAGAGAACCGAACAGGGATGATAAGTCAGAATGATGGGTACCTTGGTAGGGGTACTGACCAGAAAAGGAGGAATGAGGGAGGCTTCTGGGTGCTGGCAATGTTTTATACCTGTGCTGCCCAATATAGTAGCCAGTCGTCACATGTGGCTACTGAGCATTTTAAATGTGGCTAGATCCGAATGGAGATGTACTGCAAGTATAATATACACAGATTTTCAAAGTCTTAGGAAAAAAACAGCAAAAAGGTAAATAAAACAGCTCATTAAAGTTTTTGCACTGACTCCCTGTTGAAATACTAATTCTTTGGAGATACTGGGATAAATAAAATATATTATTAGAAGTAATGTCACCTGCTCCCTTTTTACTTGTATATTGTGACTACCAAGAAATGTGAAGCTATCTATGTGGCTTGCATTACATTTCTATTTAGGAGCGCTGAGATCTGGAAACATATGGACATACATATACATATTTTACATATAGATACATAAATATGTAAAAATTCATCGAGGCTGTAAACTTATAATTAGATCACTTTACAGTATGTAAGTTGTGCCTCAATACAAAAAAAAAAAAAAAAGAAAGAAAGAAAGAAAAAAGCAAAGAGAGGAGCGAGCCAGGACGGATTGAGGCTGAGAGCGCGGCAGGTGGGGGGCGGGGCCAGAGGCCGCGAGTTACCCGGCAACGGGCGCTGCCGGTGACGTCACCGGCCGGCGGCAGCCATTAATCCCCCTCCGGGCGGAGCGGGCTGGCCGGGCCGCCTACCTCCTCCTCCCCGGGGCCCGGATGAGATCACCGCGGCGGGCGACCGGCTGTCCCCGCGCTCCCAACAAATCGACTCCTCGGCGAGCGCCGGCATCTCATGATCTCATGGCCCCGCGGGACGGCGCCGGCCGATGAGGTCACAGCCCCGCGCCCCCGGCCGCCCGGGTCTGCGCGCCGCCGGCTCCGGGCCGGGGCCTCCGCGCGCCCCGCGCGGGTACCGACTCCAGAACCGGCCGCTCTCCGACCTCTGTGGACAAAGGACGTCGCTATTTGCGAAGGGCAAAGCCGCCTTTTCCATTCGCGCGTCTTCGCAACCCCCAAGTACTAGCAGGGAGTGACCGCACCAGCTCCCCTGGACTTGGGGTCAAGAGCGGTGCCAGGCAACCTGCCTGAGTCATTTCACAGCGCCCAGGGAGGGAAGTGCTGTTCTTAGCTCTGTCTTAGCCTGGAATTGAGGCTCAGTCGGCTAAGGGACCTGTCCCAAGGTTCCCCAGCTAGGAAAGGGCGGAGCAAGGACCTGAACCAGGATGGTGTTTTGCCTCTCCTTCTCTGCACCTTTGTCCTAGTTCCCGCTCTGGTGGGGTGGGAACAATGAATGGTAAAGGCCACGCTTGCTGGGTGCCCCACGAAGTACTTGGACACTTTATATTAAAGCTCACTATTCCACGTGACAAACCCACTGGAGAAGTGTTATAGGACTCGTTAGATGAGTAGAGGGGGCTCAGAGAGGTGGAATGGCAGGCTGCAGAGCTGGGATGTGATTCAGCAGCGCTGCCTTTGTATTACTCCATCACACCACTTTCTCCAGAAAAAAGACGAAGACTTCCTGTTGACAGTGGACAATGTACCTTCTCTCCTCTCTCTCACCCCCAGGGTCAGCCATCAAACACGGAGGGGCCGTCGAGACCCTTAGAAAGCTTCACAGTTCACTTCCCAGCAGTAGATTCTCCATCACAAACTGCTAACAGACCTCGGCAACATACAATGCCATGGCAGACAGGGAGAAAGGCAAATGACCCTGAGCCCCTGTACTGAGCCTGACATGGATGGACTCAGAGCCTATTACCAAGGGCAGCGCTGTGAGGGGGCAATTTCCAGCTCCATTTTGCAGATGGGAAAACTGAATTTATTTTAACCAAAGTCCGATTACTAGGAAGTGCAAGTTTCAGTTCCAGTATGATTTGCGCAGAGAATGCCCTTCCCATTTCCCTAAATGCGTCCTCCATGAATTCTGTTTTATTCTCTGCCTAGTGCTTACCACAATTTGCAGTGTTATGGCTGCATGTTTGTTTAATGGTGATCTCCCAACTAAATAAAAGCAGGGATCCTGTCTGTTTGGTTCACGGCCTGTCATACAGTAGATACTTCATATTCCTGGACTGAACTCAAAGAATTGGTGGCTCAAGCTGGTGGGCAGGGCTGATATTCAAACCCAGGTCTGTCTGAGTATAAAGTTAGGTCTTCCTGCGTTCTTTCTAGGAAGTCCAAGGTTCTTGGTTACAAGTACTTTCTGCACTGTTCCTCTGGTGCTCATCAGAGCCTGTTAATTCTAAGTTTATTATGGCGTCGACAAACTTGATGTTCAGGTCTCCCAAGCAGCAGCGTCCTTGCTTGGTAACGAGAGAGCAGAGGAGGAATTGGTAGGAAGTTAGGTATGGAAGGCAATAGGGTTGCACATGCTTATGCCTGCTCTGCTCTTTAATAGCTCAGCAAGAAAGGAGACAAAAAAGCAGATGGAAGGACAATGAGGGAGGGGTAACAGCAAAACTCAGTTGTTTCTTGTGAGCAAAGGGAGCGAGGGAGATGGATGGAAGCCTGGACGTATGCACAGGGAGTTTCTAAGGTGCTATCCACTTTCTACGTTTTAAACATGGTTATTTGTTATTATTTTTTATACCTTGTATGGGTTATTTAAAGAAAGTCACAAGCAGAAAATTTGCCCACAATTTTAAACTGCCTGTAACAATCTCATGAGCCAGGGGGCAAATTAGTACCCTCAATTTGTAGACAGGGAAACCGAGGCTCAGTTTCAAAGAAGTTCACCATTTTGCCTAAGATCACAGATCTAATAAGTGGCAGATGTGGGATCTGAATCCAAGTCTGTCTGATGTCAGCATGGATGCCCTTATCCACCACCACATCCTGCCTTCTGATAACTGGACACTCGATATTAAAGACCAGAGCTGGTTAAAATGTGTCATCTTCTCCCTCACACCCCCGATTTTCTACAAAGGTCCCCTCTCCTCTTATGGCTTCTATGCCCAGGATGAGGAGGAGGCCAGAAAGCATGCCGAGGGCTGGGATAGGTCTCTGGTGCTGTTGCCCCAGGGGCCAGCACACAGAGTCCTTAGGGCCTGGCTGTGGCCCCACAGGAGTCAATAGTCTGGGAGGAGAACTCTGCCCCTCAACAGCAACAGGCAGGCACCCAATTTCATTGGCTGTGGTTCCCCTGATTTAAGAGCTTTGGCCCCATGAACAGGAAAGGGCTCAGGCTACGTGTCCCAGCAACGTGCACATCAGGAGCTTCCTTACAAACAGGGCCCTGCTCCCTGGGACCCAAGACAGGCCCAATTATAAGGTGTTGATGATTAAGCCTGAAGTGGCCTGGGACCCTGTTAGCTGCAGAAAGGCGGATTCTTCCTTCTGTCCCGGTCCCAGGTGGATGGATGTCCTTATCTGTCCTCATGTCAGCTACAGTCTTAGGTGCAAACGCTCTGAGTTACAACTGCCCAAGCCTGTCTCCCTCCTGGGGGTCAGGTGGAAGGAAGAGAGACAAGCAGAGATAAACAGAAGGTGCCTTCTTCCTGGTGGTCTAGAGCCCATGACTTAGAACTAGATGGACATGGGCCCCAATGGCAGGTCTGTCCTTTTGCTGGGAGGTGTCTCTGCCCAAAGGCGACATCACCTCTCTGGGACTTGGTTTTCTCATCTGCAAAGTATGTTTGGGGGGGGGGGGGGAGGGGAATGATAGGTTGAATACTGCTCCCCCAAAGATGTCCACATCTTAATCCCTGGAACGCATGATGTTAACTTGCAAGGCAAAATAACTGTGTAGATGGGGAAATTATTCTGGATTATGTCTGAGTAGATGTGACCAAGTGAAGGATTCTGAGATGGGGAGATTATTCTGGATTATGGGGGACAATGTAATCACAAAAGTCCTTGTCAGAGGGAGGTGGGAGGGTCAGACTGAAGGGAGCAGAGGTTGGACAGATGTGCTTTGAAAGTAGAGGAAGGGAGTCAAAGCCAAGGAATGCAGGCAGCCTCTACAAGCTGGAAAAAGCAAGGAAACATTCTCCATTGGAGCCTCCAGAAGGAGCTGCCCTGTGGACACTTGGACTTCAGTTTAGCCCCATGAGGCTGATTTTGGATTTGTAACCTCCAGAACCGTAAGATAATTTGTTTTAAGCCACTCATTTGGCTTACATTTGTTACAGTAGCAATCGGAAATTAATACAGGGAAGAAATTGTTCCCACCGTCACAAGGACAGTGTCAGGATGAAATGTGCAGATAACCTTATTTTAAGGTCTCTCTCCGGGCTCTGAGTCAGGATGCGAGGAGGCCAGAATGTAGGCCTGGGGCTGGGACAGAGGGGAGAGGCCTCTCTGACTGTAACTCCTACCACCAGGACTGGCTACATAAGTTGTAATGCCCAGTGGGAAGTGAAAATGTGGCGCCTCTTGTTAAAAAATCACTAGGAATTTCAAGACAGCAGCAGCAGAGCATTAAACCAAGCATGGGGCCCTTTTGCACAGGCTGCACACCCAGGAAGCTGGCCCTGCCCCGCACACTGCTCTGGCCATCCTGCCTTGCTGCTCCTTGAGCTTGCCAAGCACGCTTCAACCCCAGGGCCTTTGCACATGCTATTTCCCTTGCCTGGAATACTCTTCTCCAGATGTATGCATGGCACACTCCCCTGCTTCTTTCAAGTCTTTGCATGAATGTCAACTTCTCAGTTGAGGCCTTCCCTGACCACCCTATTTTTTTTTTTTAATTTTTTTTCAACGTTTTTATTTTTGGGACAGAGAGAGACAGAGCATGAACGGGGGAGGGGCAGAGAGAGAGGGAGACACAGAATCGGAAACAGGCTCCAGGCTCCGAGCCATCAGCCCAGAGCCTGACGCGGGGCTCGAACTCACGGACCGCGAGATCGTGACCTGGCTGAAGTTGGACGCTTAACCGACTGCACCACCCAGGCGCCCCCGGACCACCCTATTTAAAAGAGCAGTGCCTGTCATAGCATTCCATTTTCTTTTTTTCCACCTCACATACTGCTTTATTTCAGCATCTTGTTTACATAAGTACGTTGAAAGTGGATATTGTGCCTGCTTCACTGCTGAATCCCTAGGACCTATATAGTACAAGGCCTGGCACAGAGTAAGTAGTGAAAAAAAATACCATTTGAATGAATGAATGGATGGATGTAAACCGAGTAGGACCCGTGCTTGGCATGGAGCACGCACAGTGTAATTAGCTTCTGCAATGTTGCAGTAACATTAACATTTACTCCTGGGGGTGTGGGGGAGGGGTGGTATCATGCCTTCCAGGGCCCCCCTCCTCTGCTTACTTTATTTCTTCCTTAAATAAGAATGTTTACTGAGCTGCAGTGACTGGAATGCTTCATTCACAGGCATGATCTTGTTTAATCTTCATACTGGTATGATTACTATCCCCCTTTTACAGATGAGGAAACTGAGGCTTAGAGAGCCTGCTTGCCCAAGGCCCCATGGCTAGTGAGTGGAGGGTCCGGGATGGAACCTGCTTGTCTGACTCCTAATAGACCCTCTCCATTGCCTGCATGCAGCCTGCTTGAGGGCAAACGTGCCTTTGTCACATTCCCAGTTACTTATTAGTAACTTATTAGTAACTCAACCTGTTTTGAGTGTACCATGCACCAGGCTAGGGATAAAATGAAACATAGGAGAGACCCGGCTTCTGCTCTCACCAGGCTTCAGGTGTTTGTGTGTGTGTCGCGGGGGGAGACAAACCAGCGATCAGAGCCTCATCTGCTGCACACAGAACAGAAATAACCCAGGCACCATGGGGGGCACACAGGTGAGTCACCAAGCCCACCTGGGGCCAGGTTAAGTCCCGGATTCCCAGGGGAAGTGAGATGTAAACACAGATGTGTGAGCGATTTGAGGTCAGCCAGATGCGGCTGGGGTCAGGGGACAGTGTTCCCGGAAGAGGGAACGAGGTGACATAACAAGAATGTAACTGAATGTAGGAGGAACCAAGAGAACTTCAAAACTGGCAAGTGATGGATGGATGTCAGGCCGGAAAGAGGCAAGGGCCTGGTGGGCGTCAAAAAGACTCCCTTGCCTCTGAGCGGCTTCAAGATTACGGACAAAGCGCAGAAACCCTAGGGATGATGGTTTCC
This sequence comes from Puma concolor, assembly GCF_028749965.1. Lineage (NCBI taxonomy): Eukaryota > Metazoa > Chordata > Mammalia > Carnivora > Felidae > Puma > Puma concolor. The sequence goes on along the minus strand of NC_141678.1, from coordinate 13,648,158 downwards.
TCCTCTTAAAATAGGAGGCCTGGCTGCAGGGAGCCCCTGCCTCACCTAGTGAAGGGACAAGTGTGTTCTCAGTAATGCCAGGCCCCACGGGCCTTACAGCAAGCCAGTCAAGGCCAAGCCCACCAGGTAACAGACAGCATGCCCCTGCTCTCCTCCACCACCTTGTGGCCCCTGTGCACCTGTGCTGCCATCACTCAGCATGTGTTCATGAAAGGCTGCGATGTGCAAGGGACCCCAAATGTGTGCACAGCAGGGAATAAGAGAGGGGTACTATCTCCCTGTCTTATTCTTTTTTTAATTTTTATTATTATTTTTTAAACGTTTTTATTTACTTTTGGGAGAGAGAACGCAAGCAGGAGAGAGGCAGAGAGACATGGGGACAGAAGATCTGAAGCAGACGTTTCGCTGACAGCAGCAAGCCTGATGCAGGGCTCGAACCCACGAACCGTGAGATCATGACCTAAGCCGGAGTTGGTCGCTCAAACGACTGAGACACCCGGGAGCCCCTTATTCTTGTTTGTGTGTGTGTGTGTGTGTCTCCCCCTACCTCTCTGTCAGCCTCTTGAAGGCAGGAAAGGGGCTCCTCTCTGAAAACTCTCTGCTAAGCCTTCTTAATACATGACCTTGTGTGCTCCTCACTTGAGCTCAAGGTTCCTCCTTGAGGCGGGTAATACTATCGACCAGTTCTATACACAGATGGGGCTATGGAAGCTCTAAACTGTGACCTTGCTCACCTGAGGATACACACCCAGTGGCAAAGCCAAATTCAAACCCAGACGGCTCCAAGATCCTGTCCAGGGCTGGGCGCAAATAGGTAACTGGGAAATGTTAACACTTCTTTCCTTCTTTGGGCCATTCAAGGTCTGACCTTGGCACTTCTGGGCCTTGAGGAGAAGAACCAAATTTTAGTGGGCTCTCAGCCTCTGAGCAATGAACCTGGTTTTTACCTCCAAACTCCAACCTCCAGCAGAGTCCTGACCCATGGCGGCCGTGACAGAACGTACAAAAAGAAAAAATGTATACACACATCGAGCATCTAATACCCACCAGAAATTGCTGAAGGGACCTCCACCTGTGTTTTATTTACTTAAAATTTATTTTCTAGCTCACCTTAATTCTCCCCTAAGACCCAGAGAGGTAGGTAAACAGCATTATCTCCTTTTTCACAGGTGAGGAAACTGAGGCACAGAGCAGAGAGGTGACTGGCCTGAGGCGCTACCCATGCGAACGGCAGGGCCAGGGTTTGAATTTGGATCCGCCTGCCTCCACAGCTAAGCACTTCGCCATGGACTCTGGGACCTTTCTGGACAAGCCGATGGAGTGGAGAAACGTTAAGCAAGTGGTGGGCTCTCCTGGGCTAAATCTCAGTTCCAGGCCCCTTCTTTCACCCCAGGGAAGGAGGAACATCTGGGGGAAGCGGAAGGGCAGGACAGCAACCCCCCCCCCCCCCCCCCCGCCCCCAGCCCTGGAAGCCAACACAGAAAACCTCCAGGCCCCCACCTGGAGGGAGGATGGAAGGGGATGCCTCCAAGGCCACCTCAGGGAGCCTGGCTGCCTCCCTAATCATTTAGCCGGAGAAGAGCACAATAATCACCACTTAGCAGGCTAATTAATCCCCGCAGCACCCCAGAGCAGGGTTTTGCCGCTGCATGCATACCCATAACGTCGCTTGGAAAGGCAGGGCAGGGCCTCGGGCCTCCCTGCCTTGCCCTGAGTGCACCTTCACACCGACCATGTACACGCACCCATCTGTTCGTTCAAGAGTCACTGCACACCTGCCGTGTGTCCCTGTGTCTAAGCGTGAGCATGGCAGGTGTCACCCTTGCCCTCCTGGAGCTGAGAGTCCAGTGGGGAGGGGATGTGCAGCAGTTACCGGGAAACATGCACACGCCAAACTGTTTCCTGCTGCCGTGCCACGGCTCTGGCTGTCCCTTCTCTCTGGCGTGTCCTTGTGGCTTGGCTTTGCCTGGCCAACTCCTACCCCTCTTTAATCCTCAGTTCTGAGGTCACTCTATAGGACTTTGCTGGGGGCTGGTTTGGTTGCTCCCTCTGTTTTCTAAGCGGGCCCTTAAGTCACTGCTCCCCTGGCCTGCTGCCCCATCAGACTGTGAGGTTTGAGCTTCAAAGTCCGGGGTCTGGGTAGCCCCCACACCTAGCGCTCTGTTGATGCCCAGTAAGTATTTGTACAATGAATGTATGAGAAGATCAATCACATGACCCGAAACTAAACTTTGGGGCCTTGGTTTCCCCATCTGTACGATAAGGTCTTTCTGCATCTAACAGTCTGTGACCAACAGGGCAGAGGCGTAATTCAATCTCTGAAGGACCGGAGGGGCCTTTGGAATGTCCAAATTGGGCATTAATCATCATCATCGACCCCTACTAATGTCACAAGCAGGCCAAAGCCTTGTGAATCCCTCCGGCATCTGCCAAGGGGCTGGTGTATCCATCAAGTTCTCTGTACCTGCAAGGAGCTAAGGCTGGCTCTGGCCCACCTACACAAAAAAAGGGACTTTGGAGGGATTTTGGCTTATCTCAGGCTTCAGAGGAGCACTGGACCACCAGGCCATCAGCCCAAGTGGAAGGATCTCTCCTCTTGCAACTTTCACATATACACAGATCGCCTGGGGACCTGGTTAGAAGGCAGACTGACCCAGGTGCTGAATGAACACACCCAACTTCTATACTGTTCATATCCTGGGATAGGGCGCTGGATCGGCCCTGCTTGGGCCAGGTGCCTGTGCAGGATTTTCAGCGATGGGCAGTGGGGTAGGGGCACTCAACAGCCATGGCCTTGGTCCCCATTCCTGTGTACCCACGTCTTCCCAGAGAAAGATGGGCCTTGGGATGGGGTGGCCACCCTAAGGGGGGGTTGACTGCAGCTGGGGCAGAGCTGGGCCAGCTCTCTCCACAGTGACCATCTGAGCTGGTGAAGGGTATCATCTTTCAACCTGGAAAGTGATTTCCAGAGGCCCAGTGCAGGGTGGGGGGGGGGAGCGGAGTGGCAGGAGAGTTTAAATAGCAGCTGTGTTCCTAATTTCCCCAGGAGGAGGCCTGGCCGCCCCTCCTCCGTGCTGAGTGTTGGCCATTAAAAACAAACAGTATCATTTGGTTCAATGTAAAATGAATTAAAGGAAATTAAACTGCGGGGGCCATGTGGCAAGCCTTGTCCTCCATTGTCTGAAGCCGTTTTTCATCTTCCCCGGTGAGGAACAACAGCTTGGGGGGTGTGGAGCAGAGCGGGGCCAGAAAAATAAATAAATAATGCACCCCCCCCCCTTTCCCCCACCTTACGGCGCGGCAGGAGGGGTTTGGGAAATCTCAGGTGCCTGCCCTGTCCCTCCTGGGTCCCCTGGTGGCAGAATGTAGCCTCTGAGAGTCTCCCAGGGATCACGGTGAAGGAAAAAAACAAAGCAAAACAAGGACAACAACAGAAAGTGATGTGCAGGCCCCGGGGACACAGCAGGGCAGGGTGGCAGAGGGAGGAGGTGATGGACCGGCGGCTGGGTGTGTGGGGCCTGGACTGCTGGCGAATGATTCCGACCCGTCTGCAGCCTCACAGAATATTTGCTGTATCATTTGTGTTGGGGGAGTTGAGTCAGGAGGGTGGGGGTGGTGAAAGAGGGGCAGAGGGGACCGTGTGATGCTTGGAAGTGGGGGTTCTGGAAGGAGACTGCCAAGTTCAAATCCCAGCCCTGCCATTTACCAGCTGTGTGATTCTTGGCAAGTTACTTACCCTCTCTGTGCCTCGGTTTCCTCATCTGCACATTGGGGATTAGAGGAGAATTAACCTCAGAGGATTGTTATGAGGATCAGTTTATGTTTTTGAGGCTCCTAAAATAGTACTAGGCGAATTGGTTACATTCTATTCTATTCTATTCTATTCTATTCTATTCTATTCTATAATATTTTAGTATGATTGTTGGTCCTTGGGGCATCTCTCTTGGGATCCGGAAGACCTCCCCTTAGGTCACAGCTCTGCCACAGACTTGCTGTGTGACCCTGCGTAAGTGAACACACCTTGATCAAATGCAGTTCACTCCAACAAAGCAAGGCTTAACAGGAAACCTGATAATACAGTTCTTCTTCGCTCTAACAGATCAATGAGGAAAATCAAATGATTTTTACCAAGTTCAACACCTAGTTTAAAAAAATTTCAATAGCAGCACCTGGGTGGCTCAGTCGGTTGAGGGTCCAACTTCGGCCCAGGTCATGATCTTACAGTTTGTGAGTTTGAGCCTCACATGGGGCTCTGTGCTGACAGCTCAGGGCCTGGGGCCTGCTTCGGATTCTGTGCCTCCCTCCCTGCCCCCTCCCCCACTCATGCACATGCTCTCTCTCTCTCTCTCTCTCAAGAATAAATAAACAGTAAAAAAAATGTTTGTAATCAATACATTGGACTAGATGGCTACTTCCTTGACGTGATAAAACGCTGGCCTCAGCCCCTAAATGGGCATCTTGTTTAATGGGGGATTGCAAGGACAGTTTCATGCTTCAGTTTAGGCTCTAGCATCGGGTTATGCAGTCAGATGCTGATCCAGAGGCTGTTGCCAGAGGTATTGTGTAAATGTGATTAGCATCTACGATCAGTTGACTTTAAGTAAAGGAGATTATCCTCAATAATCTGGGTGGGCCTTATCCAATTAGCTGAGAGGCCACAGAGGTCTGCAGATGCCACAATGTTCCATTTTCTTTTCAAGGAACAACTGAAGTTTAAGACCTAGGCTTCATCTCATGTTCTGACACTGATTGGTGGAGGCTGTCGGCACTGTTGCACTGAGAGAGAAGAACCTGGGTGAAGCAGGGCCATGATGGATTAGCGATGCCTGACACAGGCTGGTACATGGGAGCTTTCAGGCTGTTATCTCAGGGCTTCAGCGCTTCTCCGCGGATTAGTGGGTACCTGAGCTACAAACTTCAAGCAGAGCAAATAAAGAACAAATCCTAAAGATGAGTGTGAGCCCAAGAAGTCTTGCAGACCACTTGTTGCCTTAGGGTGAATCTAAAAATTAGCCTGGCAGGGGCACCCGAGAGTGGCTCACTTGGTTAAGCCTCGGACTTCAGCTCAGGCCATATCTCTTGGTTTGTGAGTCCAAGCCCACCCCCGCATCTGGCTCTGTGCTAACAGTGCAGAGTCTGCTTGGGATTCTCTCTCTCTCTCTCTGCCCCTCCCCCACTTGCATGCACGCATGCACGCTCTCGTGCTCTGTCTCTCTCAAAAGAAAACATGAATAAACTTTATAAAAACATTAGCCTGGCAATTTCAAAAAGTCAAGTCCTTAATAATGACATTTAGTCAAACTCACTTCCGTTGGTTTCCAGCCCAGTCTCTGGACATGTTTCACCCCTTGGGGTCTTCTATTTCCCAAAGTGTCTGTCTGCTGTAGACAACGGAGATTCCCCCTTACACATAGCTTTCTTGCAAAGACCAAATGAGAAGGAATTAGGAACATAAATAGATTCAAACTCCTGATCAGGGTTAGCTAACTTTTTCTTAAAGGTCCAGACGTTAAGTATTTTAGGTTTTGTGGGTCATACAGACTCTGTCTCTACTGCTCAACTCTGTCTTTGCAGCATGAAACAAGCCACAGACATGGCTGTGTTCTAATCAAATTTCATGAAAATAAGCACTGGGTCCACAGGTTGGGGTTTGCCAACCCCTGAACTAGATTTTACAGCATATTGTGCTCAGTAAAAGGGTTCGGTGGTTAACAAGTTGGGGAAATGTCAAACAAAGTGAAATGAATTTCTTGATTGCAGGATTTCTCAGAGCCTTTACTATGTCAGCAAGCAAGAAGGGTAGGGGGTGGGAGTGTAGATTATGCTCAGAGCATCTCCCAAAGTTATCTGGTCACGGAACACCTTTTTATAAAACACCCATTAATGTCTCCCTAAGGCCCCAGGACTGGATTCAGGGAGTGTCTTAGCGTGGTGGCTGAATTGAAAGATTTTTCCCGACCTTCTGGATACCCTGGTGAGCCTGATCTGCCATCGGGGGGGGGGGGGGGGGGGGGGGGAGGTCAGAGTGAGCGAGGTGGGGGCCCTACTGCGTGGGTTCATATCTCGACTCGACTCTGCCACTTTCTAGCTGAGTGGTTTGGGGCCGGTAATATCTGTTCAGCTTCCCCACTATTTCAGTTTCCCCATCTGTGAAATGGGCGCAATGAGGGTGCCTATCTGCCAGGGCTGCTGGTGGATTAAATGGAGTAGGCCATGTAAAGTGTTTAGCACAGTGCATGCATCCTGAATATGCCTTAGCTGTTCTTTTTTTTAAATAAGTTTTTTAAAGTTTCCTTTTATTTGAGAGAGAGATAAAGAGCAAGCGGGGGAGGGGGCAGAGGAGAGGGAGATGGAATCCCAAGCAGGCTGCACGCCGTCAGCACAGATCCCCTTGAAGATCTCATGAACTGTGAGATCATGACCTGACCCGAGATTGAGAGCCAGATGCTTAACCGACCGAGCCACCCAGGCGCCCCAATGGCCCAGATGATTACTAAGCATCGCAGTATGTCCTGGGCTGAGGGGATGAAGGAAAATGAATGAGGGCAGTTACCACTGTCTTAAGGGGGCGGGGGAAACTGATATTTAACTTGAGTCCTGGAGAATCTCAGAATCAATGGGTCAAAGAGGACAAAGAGATTCACAACCGTTCAAGGTGTCCTTAGAGGAATCTCTTTGAAAATCCTTAGTAAATCTAAGCCGTTTCCACAATACAAAGTCCAGGTGACGCCCACCCCCAAAAAGCTAACTTTTAAATACTGCATATGCCATGAGATATGCAGTCGAGTTGTCACAACACCCTTTGAGGAGGTGTGTTATGCGTCCCCCAGATTTCTCACCGTGATCCTCAGGACTGTACTAAGATGTGCTATCTCACCGGGGAGTCTGTTATATTACAGGAGGGAAGGGATTTTGCAGATGTAATTAACGTCACCCATCAGTTGATTCTGGGTTCATCAGAAGGGAGACTATCTGGGCGGAGTCTAATCTAATCTCATGAAACCTTTCACCGCCGAAGGGGAAGAAGTCAGGAAGATACGAAGCAGAAGTATTCTACCTGCCATTTCTAGCTTGGAGGTGGAGGAGGTTACAGGAAAAGACCAGAGTGGTCTCTGGGAGCTCAGAGTGACCCCCGGCCAACACCCAGCCGAACGGGGACTTCAGTCCTACACCCACACAGAACTGAATTCTGCCAACAACCTAAATGAGCCTGGAAACAGATTCTCCTCCAGAACCTCCAGATACGACCAATACTTTGATTTTGACCTTGTGAGACCCTGCAAAGAGAACACGGTCAAGTCCGCCTGGCTTCAGACCTACAAAACTGTGAATATACGAGTGCTGTTTGAAGCTTCTAAGCTGGTAATTTGTTAGGCAGTGATTGAAAATAGCGGGGGCACCTGGGTGGCTCAGTCCGTTAAGCATCTGGCTTCGGCTCGGTTCATGATCTCACAGTTTGTGGGTTCAAGCCCCATGTCGGGCTCTGCACGGACAGTGTGGCACCTGCTTTGGATTCTCCCTCCCTCCCTCTCTTCCCCTTGCACTCTTGTTCTCACTCTCTCTCAAAAATAAGCTTAAAAAAGGAAAGAAAGAAAACTAATAGTGGGAGGCACTATTACTATCTCAGAGGTGAAGTTTCAGGGTCACACAGAGGGTCAATGCTAGAGGGTTTCCCAAACCAGATTTGAACACAGGCGGTCTAGCTTTTAACCAGCATGCTGTGTCCTGTCTATGTATCTGCCTGAAATGATCTCTAACGTGGAGGTCGAAGCTGCATGCAGAACATTACTGTCTGATCCTATAAAGACAGGTAGGAGGAAGGTATACATGCATTTGCTTGACTATGTATATGACAGCCATGGAAAGATCCAGGGGTGATTATTACCTCCCAGGAGGTAAAATGGGTGCCTGGGGGCAAGAGAGCAAAGGGGATTTTTCACCAGAGGCTGTTTTTTGGTGTTTTCATTTCCGAATCCTGTGACCATGTAACCTACCAAAAAAATAAAGATCCCCAGTAATTAGAGGGATGGCAGAAAGGTGGGACACATCTGAGTGAATGCAAAAGCACTCTCGGGAGAGGACAGAACCGCACGGACACGGGTGCGTGGGTGTGTTAGTTTTCTCAGGGGCCGCCCTGACCAAGTGTCACAGACTGGGTGGTTCAACCAACAGATAATTTTCTCCCAGTTCTGGAGGCCCGACGTCTGAGACCGAGATGTCTGCAGGGTTGATTCCTTCTGAGGCCTCTCTCCTTGGTTTGCGGGTGCCTGTTTTCTCCCCGTGTCCTCACGGGGTCTTCCCTGTGTGTGTGCCTGTGTTTGTGTATACATTTCCCCTTCTGTAAGGACACCAGTCAGATCAGGCAGGGCCCAACCTAATGACTTCATTTCAACGTAACTGCCTGAGTAAAAGATCTTTCTCCAAACGCAGTCATGTTCTCAGGTACCAGGGGTTAGGATTTTAACATCTGAATTTTGGTTGCAGAGGACACAATTCAGCCTAGAACAGCAGGGGAGCTGACTCAGGGCCATAAAACAAACATTCAACCTGGTGTTTCTCAACCCCGGCACGGCTGGCACTTTGGACGGGACCATTCTCGGTTGTGTGCTGAGGGGCTGTCGTGTGCCCTGCAGTACGTCTACCAGAATCCCTGGTCTCTCCCCACTAAAAGCCAATAGCAAGCCCCCCCAAACCCATCGTGACAACCCAATGTCTCCAGAAACTGCCAGATGTCCCCTGCCCCCCCACCACCTAGTTGCTAACCACTGGTTTAACCCCTTCTAGCACCCCCTGTGCAAGAATCTGGGGCAAATGCAGCTGGCCCTTCCAGAAGTTTGCACTTTTGTATACAGGATGATGTGTGAGAACTAGAGCCCAGGCCTGGGACACCCAGACCTGCCCTGGAGTAGACAGGTGTCTGCTGGGGAGGGGAGGGCAGGGCAGAGAGCGGACGCTTGACCTCCAGAAGGGGCGGGGTGGGGTGGGGGGAGACTCAGCCGATGGGGAACCTCTCTGAGAGCAAAAGTGCTGGGTTCAGGGCCCAGAACATAGAGAGATTTTAACGGCACAAAAAGCCTCATGAATCGTCTTGGCTGTCACGTCAGAGAAAACCACCTTTCTTAACTTTCGTCCACCCTCCCTCTCTCCCTTTTCCTCCCCTGCACTTGGAGGTGAGCCAATGAGGCTGATATCTCACGGAGTCTCACCCTACTGAAAACTCTTGTCCCAGGGGTGTGGCTATGCAGGCCAAACAGGAAGCTCAGCTTAAGAGGATTTTGGACTCAGGAAGGGCTTCTTTCCTCTTATGGAAAAGGCAGAAAGTTGGTCAAATGCCGGGTTCCTTGGAGAAAAGAGTTCAGCGAAGGCTTTCCTTGCTTTAGACGCAGCTGGCCCTAGGAACTACTGAGCAGCTATGTTGGTCTTCTACTTTCTGAGAACCTGAAGAGGCTAAAAATGACCACTTTGGGGATGAGGAAGCTGAGGGCTCCAAAGAGTGAAGTCACTTTCTCAACGCTGCATAGGGAATACATCACGGAGCCAGGATTTGAACGCTGTTTTGTTCAAGGCTGGTGTTTTCTGATCTGTGGAGCTGCCCCACTTACTAGAGCCAAAGAGTTCTTAGACAAGCGCCTGCTTTTATCTTTCTCCATCTGAAAAAATGGGCAGAATGGCAGCTTCCTGCTACCCAGACCATGGGGAGGTTGAATAAATCCTGAGCTCAGAATGTTCTACAACAGTGCTGTCCAATGAATGTACTACTGAGAACTGGAAATATGGCCAGGGCAACCGGGGAATCAAGCTTTAAATTTAACTGATTTACATTTAAATAGTCACACGTGGGGGTGTCTGGCTGGCTCAGTCCGCAGAGCATGCGATTCTTGATCTCGGGGTTGTAAGTTCGAGCCCCACGTTGGGTGTAGACGGTACTTAAAAAAAAATAAAATCTTTATTTAAAAAGGAAGATAGCCACATGTGGCTTGGTTGTCTGCCATATTGGACAGTGCAGCACTAGAATTCTGGACCAAGACTATTTCACTTGAATAAAGGGAAGGAGCAACGCATACAAGCCAGATTTTTAGTTATTATTACTACTTAATAGTAGGAGTTCAAGTGTGTGAGATACATGTTTCTGGGACAAGATTTTTTACCCTTTTAACTAGGTCTGGATTAGGTTAATATAAAAACAGGTTTCATACTTATTGTTATATTCTCAGGGTCTAGGATTGCCCTTGTCAGCCGACAGGTCCTGAATAATGTCAGGGGGCATCGCGGGGGTGGGAAGAAGTCACCAAGAACTCTATGTTCTTGCGGAAGGAAATAAAATGGGGGTGTGGTAATGCGGTGTGAGGACAACCACTTTCAACAGGGTGGTTAGGGAGGTGACGTGGTCTCAGAGCAAGTGACACTGGAGCAAAACTTGAATGACGGGAGGAGACAGTCATAGGGACATAGGGGGAGAAAACTGCCCCAGGCGGAGAGAACAGCAGGTGCAAAGGGCCTGAGAGGGAAGGCCACTTGTGGCTGGTCCAGAGCGAGCAAGGGAGATGGTCACCAGTGATGAGGTCAGGCAGGTGGGTAGCAGCCAGGTGGGGCAAAGCTAAGACACACGGGTTGTAGAAGTCATCTGGATTCATAATACAAGTGGGTGCTCTAGACACCCAGCCGGTGTGATGGTTTGGGGTTGAGATCGCCCACCTGTGGTTGTCACCCTTAATCCCATCCTCATCTTGGCTGGCCAATGAGCCCGGCTCTCCTGGGAGGCCCAGGCGAGAGAAGATCCCTGACAGACCCTCCGGGGTCCCGAGGCATCTTGCAATTGGTGGCTCACCCGGTCTCACACGTCAGGGACCGCAGAGCCATCAAGCAAATCCAAATGCCAAAAGCCCTTCCAGTACGACGATTATCATATTAAAAACCGACCCACCCTCTCAGTGGATGGCACGGAGGCGCGGGACACGGCATCTGTGCTGTGAGTCATTAGGGGTCCCTGACAGATGTGCTCTTTCCCCCCCTCCCTCCCCCAGCTGCAAATGAAGACCCGTCCTTTTCTTCTGCCCAGACAAGGATTGATGAGGATTCGGAAGAGCACTCAGACAGGCAAGGAAAGGCTGTGAACCTTTTCCAAGCCTGCAATTTATCTTGAGGAGACTATTCACATCACTTTTTACAGGCTGGATTATGCTGTGACCTGGCACATTAATCTCGCCGAATAAAATAATAATAATCAGAAAAAGGGAGCTGGACAGTTGCCAGCGAGGCATTAATAACTGTCGCCCACACCTCAGCGGCACAGGGAAGGGGTGCCGGGTCACATCCCCACCCTCTCGCCCCCAGAAATGCCCGTCTGAAGTAGAAGGAAGTGAGGGAGCCACGGTCTGTACTTGGGGGAATTTTATATAGATATGAGGGCCCCTCTCCTTAATCAAGTCTGAGAAACTTCCCAAACAAATCCAGGGAACTTACATAGGAGGGAATATGGCCTAGAAGCTCAGAGCAGGGGGTTCTGGAGTCGGATTCCCCGAGTTCAAATCCCTGCTCAACCACTTTCAAGCTGTGTGGCCTTGGGTTACTTCCTTAACCTCTCCCTGCGTTTGTTTTCTCCTCTGGTAAACAGGGATAAAAACAGCACCTGTCAGGAGTGTATAACGGCACAGCCGTTGTGGGAAACAGTGTTGCAGTTCCTCAAGAAGTCAAAGAATTAACACGTGACCTAGCAATTCCACTCCTAGGTATGTGCCCAGGAAGACTGTGTTCAAACAGATACCTGTACACAAAGGGTTGGCACAGGACTAGTCACAGCCAAAAAGTCTCCATCAAACCCAAATGTGTATCAACAGACGAACGAGTGAGCAAATGGTGGTCTACCATGCAACGGAACGGTATTCCGCCATAAAAAGGGATGAAGTGTACCTGTTCCAACATCGAGGAACCTTGAAAACACCATGGACAGGAGAGGGAAAGAAGCCAGGCACTGGGTCACAGAACGTGTGATTCCACTTCTACGAAATGCCCGCACCAGATAAATCCATGCGACGGGAAGCAGATGAGCAGTTGCCAGAGGCTGGGAGTGTGAGGGGGGCAGTGGCTGCAAACGGGGAGGGTTCCATCAGGGCCGATGAAAACGTCCTGGAACTGGAGACAGGTGGTGACGGTTGCACAAACTGTGACTATGCTGAACGCAGACGGCTTTGGTATACTTTAAAATGGTTGCTGGTTAATTTTACAGCATGTGAACAGGACTTCAATACAAGACACACAAAAAAACCAACAGCACTTGCCTTGGGAGACAGATGTCAGAAAGAAATGAACACCTGGCCCATACAGAGTGCGGACTCCACACGCGCGCGGCTCCTACTGCTAGGTGTTAACTATGAGGTTTGCAGTCTTTGGCATGTGATTTCAGCCAGTTTCCACTCTGTGACAAGAGATAGCAACATCTACCATTCCAGGGTTAAGACCGAATGAGACAATGTCTTCAGTTGACTATAAAGTGCCACGGGTGCAGGGATTTTTGTCTACTTTGCTCATGGATATATCCTCAGTGCCTACAACAGTGCCTGACACGTAGTTGGCATTCAGTCAATACATCCTGAACAAGTGGCAGACTTAACCTACTGCCTAGCTCCTGGTAAGTGCTCAGCGATGCTTGGCCATATTTATTATTATTGGTTTGGCTTCTAGGTAGCTTTAAGGCTCCCTGTATGGTCCTTTCCAGCACACAGAAGGGAGTACTACTCTGTCTGGTGGACTTCTGTGTCTTGATGACAGAGGTGTTTGGACAGCTACCAAATACAACAGGTTTGAGCAGAGTTGGGAAAGGAATTTAAGTTCTCATTGCTGCTATAAGAGGAGGTGATGAGAGTTAGTGCAGCTGGCTAGACTATCAACTCATTCAATCACCCATCCACCTACCATCTATTCATCCATCCACCTATCTGTCCATCCACCTGTCCATCAATCCTTCCACCCACCCATCCATCCACCCACCCATCCACTCATCCATCCATCCATCCACCTGTCCATCAATCTATCTACCCATCCATCCATCCAAATATCTATCCATCCATCCATGCGTCCACCCACCACTCACTTGCCTACCCATCTATCCACATATCCACCAACTTTCCCATCCAGCCATCAAATTCATCCACCTACCTATATATCTATTCACTCATATATTCATCCACACATCTACCCATACATACTTACAACAAACGCTTCTGAGCGCATATCAGATGTTGGTGTCCCATCAACAAACAAGCTAGATGCATTCATTTCTGCTATCACAGAGGTGACAATCAAGCGGAGAAGGCAGACAATTAAGCAAGCAATTACAGTCAGGATGGTGAGTGCTAGAATAGGGAGAGTATAGAGTCCTCATCAGGGGCACCATCCCTAGCCTGAAGGGGGCAGGGAAGGTTTCTAAGAGGCTGTGATCCAAGGAGCAGGAGTTAGTTACGACATGAAGCAGAGGAAGGGCCTTTGAGGAAGACGGATCAGCAGGTGCAGCGCGTAGGAGACAGGATAGCACATAACCCACTCTGGAGACTGTGCACGTTAGTTAGGCAGTATCTCAGTGCCTCAGTTTTCTCATCTAGCAATCGGGTTAAGGGGAGCATTTACCACATGTCGGAATGGTGCTAGTTGCTATGTGTAGAGAAATGAAAGAAGTGGCATCTGGCTGAAGCACAAAGAATAGAGGGAGGGGCAGGTGGGGAGGAAAAAGCAATGAGGAAGCATGAGGACCGGTGGGCGGGACCAGTGGCAGAGGGCTGCAGAAAGCCTTGCCTGCCTCCTCTCCAGGCAGTGACCAACCGGCCCCTCATTCCATCCATATCCGTTAAGTCTTTTGATCTTTGCAGCATCTTAAAAAGAATTTTGTTAACATCTCAACTTCCCACCGTTAGAAACATGTTCAGGGGCACAAAATGACTCCCGGAAGGCCCCGTGGCTAGAAAGTGGCAGGGTCAGGAGGGGCCCAGGAGCTCCGGCATGTGGTCCACTCGGTGCCTGGCAGCTGATCTCCTGAAGCGGCCACGGCCGTGGGAGTTGGAAGACGTGGATTCCTATTCTGATTCTTTGACTGACTGGTTGGGTGTCTCAAACCTCGTTTAGCCTCCGTAGAGTAAGTGAAAGAATGGCTCCTCAAAGACACCAGGTCCTAATCCCTAGAACCAGCGAAGGTGACCTTACCTGGAAAAGGGGTCTTTGAAGACACAATCAAATTAAGGCTCTAGGCATGAGGAGAACATCCTGAATTATCCAGGGCCCTAAATGCAATCACCTGCATCCTTATAAAAGACAAAGAAAGGGATACTTCACACACAGAAGGCCACGGAGGCAGAGATGGGAATGACATGGCTAAGGAACACCAGCAGCCACCAGAAGCCGGAAGAGGCAAGGAACGGATCCTCTCGTCACATCTGGAGGGAGCGCTGCCTTGCCGACACCCTGATTTCGGCCCGGTGACACTGACTTTGGACTTCTGGCTTCTGGAACTACGAGAAAACAAGTTTCTGTGGTTTCAACGCACCGGGCACAGCACCGACAGGATACTCAAACTGAGTTTTTCATCTAGAAAGAGGTGCTAATGAATTCCCTCTCACGGGGGTGATGACAGCCTGAAGTGAGTCAGGACACGGGAAAGAATCCAGCAAAGCCAGAGTGTGCTAGGTGCTGAGTAACCGTTAGCTGCCTGTTTTCCTTATCCTTCTCCCACACCCACTTTGAGGCAGAGCTGGGGCCCTTGAGGATGCGAAGTTCTGGGCGGGAACCCCAGCTCTAGTGTGAAATGGTCACAGCTGTGGGACTGAGAAGCCACCTGCCCCCTCAACCTCCCATCTCCTATCCATCAATGAGAGTAATGGTACCCACCTGAGACGAACAGCAAGGGGCTACGTAAGGCGATTCGTACACGAAGGGCTCTTAGCAAACTTTCAGGCACATGGTCGGTGCTCAATAATTGCGAGCTCTCATGACTCCAGGCGGTCAGTGCTGAGCGAGCTTCCCCACTTGGCTGGGTTCACGTCCCTTGCCCTCAATGGACCTCGAAACGATTTTCCATCTTATTTCTGCCCAGAGATAATCAACCAGGAGGCACAGGGGCGGGGACGGAGTGAAACTCCAGTTTCTCCACCATGTCCCTCACCCACCTGCTTATAGAGCCCTGCTCTGCCCAGTGCCATGCCGGGTCCTGCAGACAGAGTGGAAGGACAGAACAGGCTTCTGGGATATGGGGAGGTGGAAGTGAACCACAGATAATCCCGAAGTGTCACAGTGCTATGAAGGAAAAGGTTCAAGGATCTAGAAGTGACTTTTTAAAATAAGATTTAATTAATCAATTTATTTATTTTTATTATTTTTATATAATTAAACAAAATTTTTAATGTTTATTTTTGAGAGAGACAGACAGAGTGTGAGCAGGGGAGGGGCAGAGAGAGAGGGAGACAGAATCTGAAGCAGGCTCCAGGCTCTGAGCGGTCAGCATAGAGCCCAATGTGGGGCTCGAACCTGTGATTCATGAGATCATGACCTGAGCCAAAGTCAGACACTTAACCAACTGCTCCACCCAGATGCCCCTTTATTATTTTTGTTAATGTTTATTTATTTTCGACATAGAGACAGAGCATGAGTGGGGAGGGGAAGAGAGAGAGGGAGAATCTGAAGCAGGGTCCAGGTTCTGAGCTGTCAGCACAGAGCCTGATGTGGGGCTTGAATCCATGAACCGTGAGATGGTGACCTGGGCCAAAGTTGGACGCTCAACTGACTGAGCCACCCAGGTGCCCCTATTTATTTTTAATTTTCATTTTAGACAGAGAGAGTGCAAGTGGGGGAGAGAGAATCTCAAGCAGGCTTCATGCCCAGCACAGAGTCCAATGTGGGGCTCGATCCCACAACCCTGGGATCACAAACTGAGCCAAAATCAAGACTCAGACACTCAACTGACTGAACCACCCAGGTGTCCCTTGAGATTTTATTTTTAAGTAATCTCTACACCTAGTGTGGGGCTTGAACTCACAACCCCAAGATCAAGAGTTGTATGCTCGGGGCACCTGGGTGGCTCAGTCGGCTAAGTGTCCGACTTCAGCTCAGGTCACGATCTCGTGGTCCGTGAGTTCGAGCCCCGCGTCGGGCTCTGGGCTGATGGCTCAGACACTGGAGCCTGCCTCCGATTCTGTGTCTCCCTCTCTCTCTGCCCCTCCCCTGTTCATGCTCTGTCTCTGTCTCAAAAATAAATAAACGTTAAAAAAAAAAAAAAAAGGAACTTGGGTTTCAAAAAGAAAAAAAAAAAAAAAAAAAGAGTTGTATGCTCTACTGACTGAGCCATGTAGGTGCCCCTAGAAGTGACTTTTAGTGGAGGCCCCAAGGATAAGCCTCTGACCACAGCAGCCCACGCCAGGGAGGAGCTCGGACAGAAGCAGTATAGATGCGGCAGTGGCTCCTTGTCTTAAAGTGTGCGATTGGTAAGTTTGTTATATGTACACACCTGTGAAACCATCACCACAGTCAAGACAGTGAATGTATCTGTTACCCCCAGAAGTTTCCCTGTGCCCCTTGGTAATCCCTTCCCTCTGGGAGGTCCCTTCAGCCAACCACTGATCTGCTTTCTGTCACTATAGGCCAGTTTACATTTTCTAGAATCGATAGAAGTGGAACCATAAGGTACACTCTTGGTTGCTACAGTTTCCTTCACTTAGCATAACTGTTAAGTATTTTAAGATTCATTTATGTTGTATCAATACAGTTGACCCTTGCACAATGCAGGGGTTTAGGGGCACTGACCTCTGTGCAGTCAAAAATCTGCATATAACTTTTGACTCCCCAAGAACTTTACTAACAGCCTACAGTTGTTGACTGGGAGGCTTACTGACAACATAAAGCCAATTAACATCTGTTTTGTATGTTGTATGTATTCTTACAGTAAACTATGCTAGAGAAAAATAATACTAAGAAAATCCTAACTAGGGGCGCCTGGGTGCCTTAGTTGGTTAAGCACTGACTTCGGCTCAGGTCATGATCTCGTGGTTTGTGGGTTCGAGCCCCGCGTCGGGCTCTGTGCTGACAGCTCAGAGCCTGGAGCCTGCTTTGAATTCTGTGTCTCCCTCTCTCTCTGCCCCTCCCTTGCTTGTGCTCTCTCTCTCTCAAAAATAAACATAAAAAAAAAAAAAGAAAATCACAAAGAAGAGAAAAATACATTGATAATACCGTGCTGTATTTATCAGAAAAAAATCGTGTATGAGTGGTTCAATTCATGTTGTTCATGTGGTTCAAGGGTCAACTGTAGTTCATCTCTTTACATGGCTGAGTTGTATTTCGTTGCATGGATACACCAAAATTTGTTGATCTGTCTGCCTATTTTTTTTAGTCTTTATTTTTGAGAGAGAGAGAGAGAGAGAGAGAGAGAGAGAGAGAGAGAGAGAGAGTGCAAGCCGGGGAGCAACAGAGAGAGAGGGAGACACAGATTCCGAAGCAGGCTCCAGGCCCTGTGTCAGCACAGAGCCCGACACGGGGCTCGAACTCAAGAACCGTGAGACCATGCCCTCAGCCGAAATCGGATGCTCAACCGACTGAGCCACCCAGGCGCCCCATGCAGAAGCCTTTTCACGGACACATGGTTTCATTCCTCTTGGGTGAGCACCTACGGGTGGGAGGGCTGGACTGTACGACAGGTGTTATGCTTAACCTTCCAAGAAACCTCCAAGCTGGCTTCCAAAGTGGAGGTGCCATTTACATTCCCGCCGCAAGTGTGAGTTCCAGAAATATATCTATCGGTCTTTGCCCACGGCTGTGCCTGTGCGAACAGCTGTGCGGTCTGGCCTTTCCGTGTTGGCCACCACCATGGATGAGTGTGGCATCTCACACACTGATTTTCACTGCCATTTCCTAAAGACTAATGAGGCTCAGCATCTTTTCCCGTGCATATCTGCCACCAGGAGATCTGCTTTGGTGAAGGGTGTTTAAGTCTTTTAACCATTTATTAATCGGGGAAGAGTTGACTACATCTGCTCTTTACAAAGGTGTGGGCAGGTAACCAGGGTGGAGAAACTTCCACAGGTGGGGAGCTGTTATCACCCACCGCGCCTGGAAGCAGTGAGCAGAGAGTGTAGTTACTAGATCTTGACGGAAGGCTGTCCGCAGGGGGCTGCCCACGATGGGACCCGTGTGTTCAGAACTGTCTCCCACAACTGTGAAAGGGGATGTAGTAATTAGAGTACCTACTTCATGGGGTGGTGCGGACTCAACGAGCTAATGCGTATACAGCACTTAGAACAGTGCCGACCCGAAAGATGAGCTCAGGGAAACGCATTTTGGAAATGTGACCGCCAGAACCAAAGAATAATAAATTCATGTGGCGGTTTGTTACAGCTGCCATAGGAGACTAACACCCAAGAGGAATAAATACCTCTGCCTCTCTCTCCTTTCCTGCTTTCCCCTGGTGAACCCCGCTGGAAGCTGGGGGCTGCGGGAGCCCGCTGGTACAGTTCACCCAGGTCAGCCTCCAGGGCAGACAGCAGGGCGGGAAAGAAATGTGGACAGTGTGTCTGGAGGGGCAAGAGGAAGACACCCAGCACAATTATTCTCCCCATTTTACAGATGAGGAAACCGAGGCACGGAGAGGTTGAGTAACTCATCCAAGGTCACACAGCTGGTCATAAAGACAATACCAAGAAGCGATGTGAATCACTGAGTGCTTGCTATGTGCCAGGCATGGGGAAAAGCAGTTCCCCTTTCCTACCAGCAACTAGTACTAGTACTACTAGTTCTTAGTACTTAGTTCTACGTACTTAGAAGGATGGTGCATTCTTGTTATCAGTTGACAGAGGAGGAAATTAAGGCTCAGAGGGGTTTTGTCATCTGCCCAAAGTCACACAGCTCGGAAGGGGGTAGCTGGGACCTGAATGGAGTCGTGCTCAATGCCAAAGTCCACGTGTGCAACCACTGGGCCATCCTGCTTCCCACTGTCAAGTCCCCGCCCCCTATTTGATACATGGTGTGAGCTCAGGGGGCAAATGGTAACGGTGACGGTGGTCTCCGAGGGGCAGGTGGGGAGGCATCTCAGGACTTCTTGAGGTCTGTTGTTTCCCTTCTGTCTTTCTTCCCCATTTTGTCTTTAGGCCATTTTAGACCTCCTGGCACTGCCTCTGGCACCAGAGCTGTGGCTTCATCTAAGGAAACCACAACAGCTGAGGGTTTTGGGTCAACCGAATAAACCACATGGTGGGGGAGGGGAGTGCGATGTGGAGGGACAAAACCGGACTCAGACCGCCCTGGTGTGAATAATAAGAAATATATCTATCGGTCTTTGCCCCCGATTGCTGACAATGAGCTCCTAAATCCCCTGGAATTTCCTGGAATATCTTTGGGTCTAATAAGGTGACTCCTGGTGGGCTCCTGGATGGGAGCTGGTCACCAGAAAAACCAAGCCATGATTAGAAGCTTAGGACTTTCAGCCCCACCTCCCTTATTCCAGAGAGGGGAGAGGGGCTGGAAATGGAGCTTATGATCCACCCTGCCTGTGTGACAGTCTCCACAAAAATCCCAATAGTGCAGGATATTCTGAGAACTTTAGGGATGGTGAACACGTCTACAGGTCAGGAGGGTGGTGCACCCCAACGCATGGGGACAGAAGCTCCTGTGCTCAGGATCCTTCCAGACCTCGCCTTCACGCCTCTTCACCTGGCTGTTCATCAGCATCCTTTACCATATCCTTAATTATACAATAAGCAGGTAAACGAGTGTTACGCCTGAGTTCTGTGAGCTATCCTAGCAAATGACTGAACCCACGGAGTGGGTCGTGGAAACCCTGATTTCTAACCAGTCGGTCAGAAGCACAAGTGACGATCTGGACTAGAAATGGGTGTCGGAAGTGGGGTGGGGACATCTTGTGGGACTGAGCTCTTAACCCATAGGATGTGATGCCACCTTCAGGTAGACAGTGTCAGGACTGAGTTGAACTGTAGGACACCCAGCTGGTGTCGGAGAATTGCCTGATGTGTGGGAAACCCACACACGTGGGGTCAGAAGTACTGGGTGTGTGAGTGAAGAAGGGACACAGCAGTGTTTTTCCTAGACATCTGGCACAGGGCTTTGGGCGCCTTCAAGACGGATGGCCCGTTCCAACCTGCTCTCCTGCCAACCAATGCCTGGGACTGATTCTGAGCTTCCTTTTTTCTTTTCTTTAACATTTATTTATTCTTGAGAGAAAGACAGAGACAGAGTTTGTGAGTAGGGGAGGGGCAAAGAGAGAGGGAGAGAGAGAATCCCAAGCAGGCTCCACTCTGTCGGCACAGAGCCCGACACGGGGCTCAACCACACGAATCATGAGATCCTGACCTGAGCCGAAATCAAGAGTATGACGCGTCACTGACTGAGCCACCTGGGTGCCCCAAATTCTGAGGTTTCTGAAGTTGAAAAGATGGCTGCTTTCACAGAATGGAAAGCAGGAGTCTCCAGAGATTCTTTGGTGCGTCTGCCTCTGTCCAGAGGTGCGTCTGCCTCTGTACAGGTGTTCTCGCAGAGGCACAGGCATTCATTACACCCTAAAGATGCTGCCTTTTCCTAGCTCCGCTCAGTCCTCTGAATGACAATAGTTACCCCCCAAGACCTCTCCACCCCAACACCTGTCGGCACACCTTTCCCTGCAGGCAAAGCACCACGGCCACCACGCCTGGTCCTGTGTCCACGGCAGACATCACTAATCGATCATGGAGCTCATTTCTTCTGAGCCTCAGAACGCTTGCCGTTAAACAAACAACACTCCTGAAGTCACAAGAGTGGAAACCTATGAAAGCCACCCTTCCCTGGGAGAAGCAGGACGTGTCAACATACTTTTTTCCTTTCTCGGGTGAGATTTAGATGAAAACTGCATCAAGGGCAGTTTTGAACAATGAAACTTAGGCAGTGCCCTTGGAGAGCAAAGGACAGTGGTGACAACGAGAAGCCAGGCTCAGACTCAGGGAATTGTAAGAGGTGGGTGATGGGCTCTGTTTATTTTAAACGCTGGCATCCGCTCCGCCCAAGCCTATTCTTTCCTCCTCCAGAAGGTGCCCCGAATCCCCTGCATGATGGGCGTTAATGGGGCTACCTCGTGGCCGCAGCCAATGCCTACCTTGGACTTGACAGCCAGGATGATCTTGGGCAAGGCCACGACCAGGCACTTGAGGGCGATGGTGACGTACTTCAGCACAAAGTCTGCGATGCCCACAATCCACAGCAGGTCGAAGAAGTCCAGTGTCTCCAGGTTGGGCTTCAGGAATATGAGGCTGGTGGGGGTTGGAGGGAGAGAGTCAGGATGCTCACTTAGGATCCCGGGCCCTTAGAAGCTCTTTCTACTCACTCTGGGAGCTTTGTGAATATAACCTGTAGAAAGAGCACTGAACGGGGAGTCAGATATCTGTGTCCTGTCTCTGAATTTGCTACTAAGTTGCTGTGTGACCTCAGGTAGGTATCTTAACCTCTCTGAGCCTCCGTTCCCCTGAAGGCTATGCAATAAGATTGGCCAGGAGCCTCATTAGTTAGGGTTTCCTCCAGTTTTATGAGTCCACAACGGGCTTCATAAGAGGAAGCAAAGGGGAGGCAGGCAGGTAGGCTGGCCAGCACGACATAGGGAGGAGAGAAATTGATGTGCAGACACTGTGGTAAGCTACTCACTGTACCCCATTGTCCTCCACAGTGGGCACTGCTTATTCCCAATTTATAAATGAGGCACAGAAGGTTGGAGAGGTGAAGTAAGTTGCATGAAAAACATACGGGCGTTAATATCATACCCGAGTTTGAATCCGGTTTTCTCTATTTATTGGACCCTGGGCAAATAATGTTATCTCTGTAAGCCTCAGTGTTTTCACGTGCAACATGGGACTCATTCCCTCCTTCATAGTGTCATTGGTGGGATTCAGGAGAACAGACGTACGACAGACCCGGCTGTGCAGCAGTGATAATAACAGCAACCCACGAGGTAGGTACTATTTGATCTGCCCCATTTTGCACATGAGGAAACAGAGGCACAGAAAGATAAAGTAACATGTACAAGGTCCTACAGATACTAAGGGACAGAGGTAGATTCAGACCCAGGTATCCCAGCTATAGTTCGTGCTTTTCCATCTTTATTCCACAGTGGCGCTACTCAGAGTATGTAAACCCGTTCTACCCATTTGGGACCAGGTAAGTTAACTCTACACTCAGTTCCTGTACTTCCCTTGTTAAACACAGACATCAAGCCATTCTCAAACTGCCACCGGTCCATGGACCACACTTTGAGTAGCTGTGCTTTCTACCCCCAGAGGATGATGAAGTTATCTTTAACAACAACGTAAGAGCTAAAATATCTTGGCTGCTTACATCATGCTGGCCTCTTCTATACACTTTACATGTCTTAACTCATTCCATTTTCCTACCTCTAGGAGGTAGGCACTGTGATTATTCCAATCTGAGCTGGGGAAGGGGGAGCCCTAAGAGGTACAGTTGCCTGCCCACAGCTCTTGGCTAGAACGGGAGCCAGAACAGGAACCAGCAGCCAAACTGTGCTTGTCCACTCACTTTTCCTCCTGCTGGATTACAGGCTCTGAGCAAAGGCTACACCAAGTCCTCTCTGTCCACTACAAAGTAAGGACCGGTGCACACAGCCCAGCACGGGTGCTTTCTGAATGCTTCTGATGTACTCTGTTGGGCTGGCAGGAAGTGGTGCAAACTGGGATTGCTTATTATAGCCTCCTAGGAATGAACTGGTCTGTTTTTTTTTTTTAAGTTTACTTATTAGAGGAGGGGGGGAGGGAGGGGCAGGCAGAGAGAGAGAGAGAGAGAGAGAGAGAGAGAGAGAGAGAGAGAATCCCAAGCAGGCTCTATGCTGTCAGTGCAGAGCCTGAAACGGGGCTCAATCCCACGAACCATGAGATCATGATCTGAGCTGAAATCAAGAGTCAGATGTTTAACAGAATGAGCCACCCAGCTGCCCCAAACTGGTCTGGTTTTTACTTTTATTTAAAAAAAAACAATTTCTACTTATAATAAAGAGTCTCAAAGAGCTAGAGTAGGGCAAAATCAATAAAAACAATCAGGGGCGCCTGGGTGGCTCAGTCGTTAAGTGTCTGACTTCGGCTCAGGTCGTGATCTCGAGGTCCATGAATCTGAGCCCTGCGTTGGGCTCTGTGCTGACAGCTTGGAGCCTGCTTTGGATTCTGTGTCTTCCCCTCTCTCTCTGCCCCCCACCCCCGCTCACATGTCGTCTCTCTCCCAAAAATAAATAAACGTTAAAAAATAAATAAACAAATGAAAATAATCTATTTTGGCGACCTTACCCGATACCCTCTGTGTCCTTTTCACGTTCTAGCCTTGCCTCTAGAGGACGCCTCGCGTCCAGGTTTGAGTGGCCCTCTGTGTTACAATCCAGGGAGAGTCCAGCAGCCCCAGGTGCCCTTTGCCTCTGCTCCTGTCCCTCCTGGGATCTTGGGCTGGTTAGCTGACTTCTACACTCTGCTTCTCTGTTACGCTTCTTTGATGGCAATACATTAAGATCTGCCTTCCACTCGTCTCAGAGACACCAGCTGGTCTCAGATTCATCTGTCTGGGTTTTAGTTCACCATCTTAGGGGATTTTTCCTGTTTTGGCTTTGGGAGGAGGGGCGGGACCGAAGTGTTTTTGTAGATTGATCACTAAATCCACTTATTTCTAACTACCCTATGAACTTTCATGGACTGATGTATTTTATTATCAGTTTCACTCCTCCTTAGGCACCACCACCAACAGGTACATTTATTATAAAAGGTAATTTATTATAAAAGAATACTATCAAGCAGGATAGGATTATGATATATCAATGTTTCCGTTTACCCAGTATTTTTCATGCACTATAGCATTTGGCCTTCCTAACAATTAGCCTGTCAGGTGGATAAAGCAAGAAGAACCTGGTCCTCGTTCTACCAATGAGGAAACAGGGCGAAGCCTAAGGATGTTCCATTATTTGCCAAAGGTGGTCAAGTGGAAGGACGCTGGTCATCAGATTGCAAATCCTAGGAAGATTCAGTCTTGCTGGTAAGGACCGCCTACCAGGACTAAGACTCATTAGGAAAGACTTCATTACGCCTCAGTTTCCTCACCCGTGAAATGGGGCCATCAATACCCTGCTGGGTCACTGAGAGGGTAAAATAAGGTGCTGCCTATGGGTATCAAGCACATAGACCATTGACATCATTACGGAAGGGGTTCAGCTTTGTTGCTTTTCTCCTAAGCTGCTCTCTCCCTCTCTCTTTCTGTGCTGCCAGTTTGACTCAGCTCTGGTTTGATGGGAGCATGGAGGTCTGAGCCTGTGAATGTGATCATGCCCAGAGAATGGCATGAGCTGGAAATTCATCCAAGATTCTGGGAAACTCCACCTCCTCCACCCTCCACCCATCGGGACCTTGATATTCTGGGCCAGACAATAACGCATTGTGTGTGATGAGTGTTGATGCCTTAAAACGAACTCTCCAAATAGCCTTTATGGGGTGGCCCCAGAAAGCGGGGAAACTTCCCATTCCTCAAAGTCCATTTTTAAAACAGATGTACATGATTTGAAAGCTTGGCTGGAGTTTCAACCCAGTCCTACAGGTCTTTACTGGCCGACCCTCCCACACCTTCCCACTGTGTGGTTACTAGAAAACGTAAAATCACACACATAGCTTGCGGTGTACTTCTACTAGAGAGCTCTGCTCTGGCACGCGTGTATACAAGAGGGTGGAATTTAAAGGTTATGTGACACAGAGCCACTGCACTGTTCCCAAGTGAAGGAGTTGTGTGTCCCAAGCAAAGTGCCCCCCACTTTCCCACTAGGGGTCAGAACCCCTCCCCTGCTCACCTGTTGTACAGCTGTTGGGAACTGAATGTATAGAGCACGTATAGGGTGTTTCCTGCCAGAAAGGCCAAGATCCACAAGATGACCAGCACCGATCTCTTCTCCTGGAGACAAAACAAGAGATTTGTAGGGATGCCGCAATGCCAAAGGTGCATATGGCAAAACATTCCAGAATGTTCTCTGACAAGTGCCAATTTCCCCCTTTCTCAAAGGTTTGGAAGAAGCAGGGCTGATGGTGAAGGGAAGGGTGCTGGAATCTTCCCATCCCACTGGAACCCAAGGGGTGGTCACAGAGAAGGTGACAGAAATGTGGAAACATGGGGTGCCTGGGTGGCTCAGTCGGTTAAGCATCTGACTCTTGATTTTGACTTAAGTCATGATCTCATGGTCATGAGACTGAGCCCTGCATCGGGCTCTGTGCTGGGCATAGAGCCTGCTTAAGATTCTCTCTCTCTCTCTATATCTCCCCCAGCACCCCCCCACCCAATGTAGAAACCTGCTATGTGAAAAAGGCAGGAAGGCACTACAGTTAGCAGAAGATTCTGGAGATGGACGGCCTGTAATCGGAGGACTGGGCAAGTTACCGAAACTCTCTGCATTTCCCTCTCCTCATCTGGAAAATGGGTATATACTGTGTCTCGACAACAGAGTTGTGAGAATTGACGCGCACGGAACACTCAGAACAGTGCTGTACGCAGTAAATGTTAGTTCACATTTACTGTAAAGAACTGGGGCACAGAGAAGGTAAAGAGCTGTTGCTCAAGGGCACTTGTTTGAGGTCTCTGTGCCCTCATTTGAGGATGGGAGTTTTGCTAAGGATTAAGTAAAGTTTTAAAGGTAAACATTCAGTCTACCATGGATTCATGTTTCAGGCTCAGTGAATGGTAGGACTATTACTCAGACTTTACAACCCAGCAATAGATTCCGATCTACAGGTTGGCAGGTTCTGCTCCCACTTTTTCTAGGACTTCTGGGCTACTATCCTGGCCTGGCCATTCAATACAGGGCCACAGTTATAGGGTTAGATTCAAGCTTGTACACGAGGCCATCAAAGACTCTGCCCAAGTCATCCCCGCTTCTCTCTCCAACCTCATTTCTTTTTTTAGAAAAAAAAAAAAATTTTTTTTTAATGCTTATTCATTTTTTTTTTTAATTTTTTTTTTTTCAACGTTTATTTATTTTTGGGACAGAGAGAGACAGAGCATGAACAGGGGAGGGGCAGAGAGAGAGAGGGAGACACAGAATCGGAAACAGGCTCCAGGCTCCGAGCCATCAGCCCAGAGCCCGACGCGGGGCTCGAACTCACGGACCGTGAGATCGTGACCTGGCTGAAGTCGGACGCTTAACCGACTGCGCCACCCAGGCGCCCCTATGCTTATTCATTTTTGAGAGAGAGACAGAGCATTAGTGGAGGAGGGGCAGACAGAGAGGGAGGCACAGAATCCAAAGCAGGCTTCAGGCTCCAAGCTGTCAGCCCAGAGTCTGATGCGGGCCTCGAACTCATGAACTATGACATCATATGAACTATGAAGTCGGACGTTTAACTGACTGAGCCATCCGGGTGCCCCCCCTTTTTTTTTTTTTTTAAATGTTTTTTTATTTTGGGGGAGAGACAGAGAGAGGGAGTGGGGGAGGGTAGAGAGAGAGGGAGACACAGAATCCGAAGCAGGCTCCAGGCTCTAGCTGTCGGCATAGAGTCCAACACGGGGCTCGAACTCAGGATACATGAGATCATGACCTGAGCCGAAGTCAGATGCTCAACCAACTGAGCCACACAGGTGCCCCTCTCCAGCCGCATTTCTGATGAGTCCCCAGGAAGACGAGAAGGAAAATCTACTTGGTTTCTTATTTCCCAGCAGCTTCTCCAGCTGAGAGCGATCCCAAGGAATTTGTGGAGAAGGTACAGAGTAGGGTGCATGCATTCTGGGGAGACATGCACACAGACCCCTGTGCTGCTGACTCTCAAAAGCTCATCTTTTCCTGGATCAGGGTGGCTGCGTTGCTGGAATCAGATGAGGTCATAACTCTCTCAGTGTAACCTTCCCTGCGGTTTTGGTAAATGCTCCACTGTCTCCAGACACAGATCAGTGCTCCGTGCACGGTTACAAAGCACATTTCCATAGAGTAGACAAAATAAATGCATCTCCATCCACCCATTATTCCAGGCGTGGTCAAGGTTAATGACCCTAGAAACCACCTGCAACCAACCCACCGCTCTTATCAATGTGAATAATCTACTCAGCAGCCCTTCTTACTCCAATAAATAATGGATTCCAGCCTAATCCCCCTGTAAATCCAAACCAAAGGAGGAATACAAAGAGAGAATTAGCAATGCCCTGGGAAGCCAAACTCTGAAGGACAAAGGGGAGAGTTCTCTAGCAGTAAGTTGATATTTCTAAACTTAGTGAGGGTCATGCAGAATCTGTTTTGCAGAAAATATGTACAGATGGGCAAAACATCACCTGTGTCTTCATAGGGCTCAAGGATCCCTGCCTGGAATGCCTATCGATGGACACAGGCACTCTTTTGCCCCCTAAAATGTAAGCCAAGGCACCACTTGGATGTTACTGCATTAACAGAGAGAGCCAGTCCTAGAAGTGCCCCACTGTGGCGTTGATCAACCTGCTGTTCTAACAGCAGCAGAAAGGGGTGTGCGTGAGGAAGAGGAGACCGAGGGTCATGAGGAAGCTATGGCCCCGTGCCCAACCCTGGGCCTCAACGTGCTCATGTGTCAAATGGAGACCGAGCTGCCCTCATAGAGGCCCAGATGCTTCTGAGAAAGACCCAGAGAAGGGTCAGGGAGGATGGTGGCTGTTCTGGGATCACCTGCACCGCAGAAGGGGCATGCTGGTTACAAGCAGCTCAGTTAAACGTTGCCTCTACGGAAGGCCCTGTGCTAAATGCCTAGGCACTATCTCATTTGAATGGTTCATCTTCTAGGGGGGCACCTGGGACTGAGATCACCAAGGTAACCTATCCAAGGGCCTGTGTGCAGGCGGCTGGAGAAGCTGGGATATCAGCCTGGGGTGAGCACAGCCTGTGGGCCCAAGGCCCGGGTTCACAACCTGACGCCACCACTTTCACGGACCGTGTGACCTCGTATGCAAGGCACGTAGTGTCCCTGAGCCACCATTTCCTCACTGGGAAAATGAGGTAAGAACGATTCTGACTCCCTCCTGGGCTGCCGGGACAAATCTGCAAGATGAGCTGTGCCGTCTGCCCAGCTCTGCGCTGGGCGAGGTTAGCGCCAAGCGGATATTAGATGGCAATTCTGGATGATGCTGGTGTGAAGCTGGAACGCCGGCGGGATGGCCTTAACCATGAGAGAAGCCAGGTAGATGAGGGTGCCGGGGGCAGGCGTGGGGGGGAGACGCTGCTGTCGGAAAGGTTGGGAGAAAGATGGCAGGCGATGTGTCCCGGGGGGACAGGCGGAAGAACAGCCTCTCATAGGCCTCCCATAGGTGTCCCCGTCCTCATCCCTGTAACCTGTGGATATGTCTGCTTACATGGCAAAGGGAATTCAGGTTGCTAACCAGCTAGCCCCGAGACGGGGAGAGACTCCAGGACTGTCCAGCTGGGGCTGATGTAATCACAAGAGTCCCTAAAAGTGGAAGAGGAGACAGAAGGAGAAGGGACTAGGGGCAGGTGGGCACAGAGGTGGAACATTGGTTGCTGGCTCAAAGGAGGAAGAAAGGGGCCATGAGCCACTCCTAGCACCTGGGAAAGGCAAGGCAAGGGGATCACCTCTGAACCCTCTGGAAAGAACAGTTGTGTTGACACATGACCCTCACCTAGAGAGACCCACTTCAGACTTGCGATCCACAGAACTATAAGGGGGTAAATCTGTATTGTTTTAAGCCGCTGGGTTTGTAGTCACGCATTACAGCAATCTTGGAGACTAACTCGCCAGGTGACTCACCTTCAGAGAGACCTGTTCTCGCAGCGTGGAGTTGGCATAGGCAAAGGTGCTGGCCATCCCGATGCACACGGCAATGCCTGCGGGACAGAGGAGGGTCTGACTCCACCCACTTAGATGCCATCGGGCCTGGCCCTAGCTTACTGGGGACCGTGAGCAACATTAAAAGGTCACTACCCTCTATTGCTTCACACCCACCAATCAGCAAATTTTCTGCTGGACACATGCCAAGCTCCCCAGCCCAGAGGAAGAAACAGGCTCAGAGAAGGTGACTGACTTGTCCCAGGTGGACAGAGCTGGTCAACCAGGACTGGAACCCAGGCCTCACTCAGAATCCCATAATCCTAAGCACCGTAAGCACCGTGCACCATGGAGACCTCTGCTGCCTTGCCCTGGCACTCGGGATGAGCCCCTCCTGTCCCCGACCCGGCAGGTGAAGCCCCCGGTTGACACACCCGGGACCCACTGGACTCACCGAGCTTGTGCTGGAAGCACACTTTGGCCAGGAGGATCAGGATGAAGGGCAGGCCTTTCTGGAGCCAGCAGACCACGGCCTTCAGCTCGGACAGGGCAGGGGCAGGCGTCCCTGGCTGCTCGTCGCCCCCCTCGTCAGAGTGAGCGCGGTGGTCCCCACCCACGTGCTGCAGCAGCGAGCTCCCGCGGTGGCCGCCGTGATGGAAGTGATGGAGGGGCTGGCGGTGGTGGTAGGTGCCCCCCTCGCCCCGGCCCCCGCCCTCCTCCCTGGACGCTGGCATCTGGATGAACACGTCCCCGCCTCCGGCCGATGCCCCCAGCACCAGGCTGGATGGGAATGGGGCGGTGGGGAGGCTGCTGGCAGGGAGGCCGGGGAGGCCGGAGAAGAGTGCAGGTGGGGAGGCCGACTCTGCCTTCAGACTCTCAAAGACGCCGCCTTCATCCACGCTCGCCTCGGAGCTGAGCGCTTGGCTGCGATTTCTGGGCCAGGAGAGAAGAGAGAGCCCCACCAAGTCAGACAGAGAGATAAGCACCCCAGTGGAGGATGGGCGGGGGGTACAAATAACAGTACCAATATTGTTACAGGCTGAATCGTGTCCTGTGTTGCAGCCCTAACCTCCGGGACCTCAGAAAGTGGCTGTACTTGAAGACATGGTCTTTGTAGGGGTGATTAAGTTAAAATGACGTCATTAGGGTGGGTCCTGATCCAATAGGACTAGTGTCTATATCATTATTTTTTTTAATGTTTATTTATTTTTGAAGGAGAGAGAGAGAGACAGAGCATGAGCAGGAAGGGGCAGAGAGAGAGAGAGACACAGAATTCGAAGCAGGCTCCAGGCTCCAAACTGTCAGCACAGAGCCCAACATGGGGCTTGAACTCATGAGCTGTGAGATCATGACCTGACCAAAGTCGGACACCCAACCGACTGAGCTAACCAGGCGCCCCATGACTAGTGTCTTTACATGAGGAGATTAGGACACAGACACACAGGGAAGACCCCGTGAGGACAAAGTGGGGAGGAGGCCATCCACAAGCCAAAGACAGAGTTTCAGAAGAAACTGACCCTGTCCACACCTTGATCTTGGACTTCTACCTTCCAGAACTGTGAGACAATAAATTGCTAATTTTTTTTAAGTTTATTTATTTTCAGAGAGAGAGAGAGAGAGAGGAGAGAGAGAGGAGAGAGAGAATGAGAATGAGAATGAGAGGGATAGGGGCAGAGAGAGAGAGGAAACAGAGAATCCCAAGCCCCAACTTGGGGCTTGAACTCACAGACCTGTGAGATCATGACCTGCGCCGAAATCAAGAGTCTGATGCTCAAATGACTGAGCCACTCAGGCACCCAAGTGAATCCCTAATGTTTAAGCCACCCAGCACGTGGTACCTTGTCACAGAAGCCGTGTAAAACTAACACAAATAATAATAGCAATAGGGGCATAACATTTATTGAAAATGTACTGTGTGCCACTTTTCTAAGGGCTCCTCATTGATTATATCATTAAACCTTCCAACCAACCCCATGAATTAGGTACTAATAATACCCCCATCTGACAGATCAAGAAACCAAGGCACAGAGAAAGTTACATGTCCTGAGCCACATAGTTGGTAAGAGACAGAACAAGAGAGATTCAACTAGCTAACTCCAGAGCCTGCTTTCTCAACCTCTATACTTTACAGAAAAGCTAGCATAGAATCTATGATCCCAGAATCCAGATTCCAGAATCTATGAACCTCAGGAACTCAGAGACCCCTGGCCCTATAATCTTCAATGACTCCCAGTTTCCAAGAGGGCCCAGCCTCTTGGTCACTGGCTGGTATTTGGAGAGCAACACACAGTATTAGAAGTAAAGTTGGGGCACCTGGGTGGCTCAGTCGGTTAAGCGGCCGACTCAGCTCAGGTCACGATCTCGCGGTCTGTGAGTTCGAGCCCCGCATCGGGCTCTGGGCTGATGGCTCAGAGCCTGGAGCCTGCTTCCAATTCTGTGTCTCCCTCTCTCTCTGCCCCTCCCCCGTTCATGCTCTGTCTCTCTCTGTCTCAAAAATAAATAAAACGTTAAAAAAAAAAAAAAAAGCAAAGTAAAGAAGAATCAAGAGAGAAGCCCGCATTCAAACTCCAGCTCCACCCTTCCTAAAGATCTTTTTTTTTTTAACGTTTTTTTATTTTTGAGAAAGAGAGAGTGAGAGAGGGAGGGGCAGAGGGAGAGGGAGACAGAAGATCCTAAGCAGGCTCTGTGCTGAGAGCAGAGAGCCCAACATGGGGCTGGAACTCACAAACCGTGAGATCATGACCTGAGCTGAAGTTGGACGCTTCACCGACTGAGCCACCCAGGTAGCCCTCACCCTTCCTAGAGGTCTTACCAACCCTGCACTGTTTTCTCACCTGAAAAATGGCATAAACATCATCCATCCACACAACTCCTGTGGGATCAAATTTAGAACATCCTTTTCAATGTACCTAGCACATAGTAGGTGCTCAATACATGGGGATGATTACCTCTAATCCCTAGGGAAAGACCCCCAGGGCCAACTGCCCTCTCTAGTTCCAAACAAAGCTTGCTGTATTGGAATCCAGCAAAGGATTCTGTGGTTTTTTCAAAGTCATCACTGGAGGAGCAGAGAGCCCAGAATAATTACCCCTATAAGAATGGAGAGACCCTCGAACTGGGTACACTTTCCATGAACACGAGGACCTGGAGTTCTGGATGTCTTCTGTCTTGGGCTTGTCTTCTTTTCAAATGGGACCATTTGAAATTCAGTCTACACCACAGATATAAGTGGAGCTGATTTGCTATATGTGCAGGTGTCGGGGGGAGGAGTGAAGAGCCTCCCTCCCCTTCCCTCCCTTCTCTCACCCTGCAGTAGGGCCCCCAAGGCACCTCCCAGACCTCTATGGTACTTAAAATACACCATGATCTTCCTGAATGTGAGAGCTGAGTCTCATTCATTCTCTGGACCCCACAACCCAGGGCACACAGTAGGCACCTAATAAATGTGTGCAAGCTATCATCCAGGCACATCACACAGGACTCTGTATAATCTACTGTCCACTCAAGAGAACAGGATGCTTTTTAAAAAACACATAGATGATTATTTCCCACTAAAAGAGCTTCCCATTCTAAACTTCCTGCAGGCACAGATAAACACCCTCTACGGATAGGGACTAATGTCATTCCTCTTTTACAAATAAAGAAACAGACTCAGAGCTTCCAAAAAATACAGGTGCCTGAGACCCTGTGTTAACCAACTGAATCAAAACCTTTGGAGGTGGGCCCTGACATCACTAGTTCCTGACAGCCCTCCAGGTGATTCTAATGGTCACTCAGCACTGGGAATAGCACTTTAGACAGGACCCTGCTCCAAGAGGTCAAACATCATGATTGTTTGTTCCTACTGTCTCTCTCCTGCCCAGCACAAATGCACCTGGCACACAGAGCACGCTCAAAAAAATACTGTTTGAGGTAATGACCGAATGAACATACTAAAGGCTCTGAGAAGGCCTGCAACTGCATTTTCTGATTTTGTTGAAACTTTGTGTTTCCCAACCTTATTTGACCATCGAATTCTTTAAACTATTCACATCTTATAGGACACTTGTGAAACCCAGCAGGGGAAATGCTGACCTGGAGAAATCTCAGGGTTGGCTTCTCTGGCTCCACAAACTTGACCTGGGGGGAAAGTTATAACCCCACCCCACGGCCCATCCCTGCTGGCTCCAAAACCCAGGAGATGTATGGTCTTACTACCTGGGCTCGGGATAACATTAAAGTAATATTAACAACAACAACAACAACAACAGACACCATGGCTATGACCCTCAAGGGGCCGTGAGCTTTTTCTGCACTTCAAGAAACTGAGCTCAGAAAGCAGGAGTCCTGGCAGGTGCCCATGCTGACCCACATAGGGGCCAAGCTTTCTCCCCCATCGGGCCATGGAAAGCCTTCCTGGCCCCCTGTGAGCTCACCAGCCTGGAGTTCACTGGGCTCAGGGGGCCTGCAGTACAATCAGGGAAGACTCAACCCACCAAGGAGCTTTTTATAGCTGGCCTCCATTCCCTGGGCCTCTCCCCGGTATCCAGCCGAGATTTCAGCCTAAATGGGAAAGAATATTCCTTGGAGGGCAGAGGCTTCCAACTTAACCACTTAGGGGCCAGAATGTGAGGCGGCCCAGGAGAAGTAAGTCCACCCAGATAGGAGGCAGTCGTAATGCGGTGACTGAAAGCATAGACTATGGCGCGCAATGGACTAGGGCCTGCTGCTTCCTGGCTGTGTGACTTCTGGTAATTTACTTCCCCTCTCTGAGCCTCAGTTTCTTATCTGTAAGAACAGTGATAAAAATAGTCCTGACCTCGTCAGGCTAATGTGAGGGTGGCACAGGGTAGGCACACAACACACTGTGGCCGTTGTTTTTCTGCTGTGGTCTCTGCCCCCAAAGACCTCATGGTTCACTTGACAGCAGATGGCAAGTGTGTCTTCAGAGGCTAGGACAGCTCCAAGAGGCACGCTTATTACGTGCTGGATACCGTGTTCCTGCATTTTCATGCTCATTCACTCATTCAGAAACAACCCTGAGTTTTATTATCCAGACTTTATGGATGGGGAAACCGAGGCTCGGGGGTGAAGTTGCTTGCCAAAGGCACTGTAGGTGCAAAATGGCTAAGCTGGGGTTTTGGCTAAGGGTCATCTGACTTCAGGTCACTGCTCTTCCTGGCAGAACAGGCAGGCTTGATGCAAAACTCAGTCTTAATGGGACCAGTTAATACTCTTTGGGATTCTGTAGTCAACCTTGGGGTTGTGGGGGACCCAGAATGGGAGGCGAAGGAGTAAAAGTTCAGTTGCCGGCTCCTCGGACGTATGGGCCAGCACAGGGGGAGAGCATCACAATCTAAGAACAGGTCCCCATGGTGTGTACTCTCTTGGATTTCACCAGACAGTAATTCTAGCTCGTGAGGGTTTTAACCGTGTTTTCTTAGATTTTCTTGGTCTATGTGGCCTCTGTTAGAGGGCCAAAGTAACAGCCAAAGTTGTTTGTATCCCCAACCGCTTCCTTATGTGCGTCTGGCACACCCAGCCAATATTTCCCCTGCTCTAAATCCCCAGGGCCAGGTACCAGAAAACTAGAGAACACCGCTCTAGCCCCAGAGCCTAGTGACATTATTCAAGCTACCCAATCCTAAGCCGTTTCCCCCTGACGCACAATAAAAGCTGTGGCCTCTGTTCACTCTTTGCTTCTTTCTGCCTCCTGACTGGTGCTTCCCCACGTGGCCCTGCCTGCTAAGGCGGGTCCCTCTCTCCCAGGAAATGTAAGCAACAGAAATCTTCTTCCACCTCTAGAAGTTAAAACCTATGGGAACAATCTTTGATGCAGTGAGTCAAGTGAATCATCTGTCACACAGGCTTAGGGAATGACCATCAAAGCCAGAGCAAGCTACGATGCATTGAGAAACGTATGCCATCACCGGGCAAAGCAGTCTCCCACCGGATCTCCTTTGCTCATCTAACAAATAACCCGAGAGGCAGGTGTCACTCAATCCAGATTTGGAGTTGCCCCTGACGACCCGAGCCCAGAGCCTCCGGATGGAATGAACCCGGGGGAGGTCTACCTACCTTTCAGGTGGACCGTTATCCGTGTTGCTGCTGTGGCGTCTCTGCATTTTCCTTAAGACCTGAAAGTCAACACATGGAATGAGCTGGCGTCTCTCAACGTTCCCATTGCCGGTCAGATTGCCGAGGCTGGTGTAAACAAATATGACTCCTATCTCACATCCCCAGGCCTCTCTCACATTCTGCAAACCCTGTTTGCATCTGTTATGTCATTCAACCCTCCATTCAACATTCGATCCCAGTGAGGAAAGCGTTATCACCCCATTTTGCAGATGAGGATGTTGAGACCCAGGGGTGGAGGGAGTCTTCACGTGAGAGGAAGCAGTGGACCGTGCGGCAAAGAGGTGTCGGATGACAGGAGGTAAGCAGCGGACTGGCAGTACAAGACATGGCTTCTGGACCGATGCTGCTCCTAACTTGCTGTGTGACCTTGGGCAAATCAGCAACCTCTCTGTGGCCTCAGATTCCCCATCTGAGGATGGGGAATGGGGGGTGGGGGGGTGGGGAGAGGGTGTGGAGTTGCCAAAACCCAAAGCTTCCTTCCAGTCCTCCCGTTTAATAAAGTGGTAATAAGGATGTGAATTCTCCCGGAGACATGTCACCTGGTTCACGGTGAGGAGCCACATGGACTTCAGAACTCCATGTTGATGGTGCTTGAGGTGGGCCTTCAGGGCTCCTGATGGGATGTGACCGCTAGAGTCCAGAGAAAGCAAGCCTTTCCCTCCTCTTTCTCTGCAGAGGGATGCACAGGTCACCAGAGCTCATCAGGTTCCAAACCTTGAACGGAACAGAACACTTCAGGGAACAGTCCACGCAATGGCTTGAACCTGACAATGTCTTAGGGCATCACGGTAGCTCTAAGCGTATCTCTGGTTAGCCTCTCACTGATCCCTCTTCAGGACTCCTGGGAATGTTATCTCAATGTATTTTGCTCTATTGTCAGACAATGAGTCCTGATTGGGGAACACAGAAAATATGTTTTAGGCCCTCCAATGGCATCACGCTGCAACCCAAATAAAATCCAAACTCTTTATGGCCTACAAGTTCGGCCTGATGCAGCCTCACCTGTTTCCAATCTCATTTCCCTCCACTCTTCCTTTAACCGCTTTCCTCCAGCCATACTGGCCTTTTTGTTTCTCATACTTGCTGGCTTGTCCCTGCCTCAGGGCCTCTGTTCTTGCTGTTCTCTCTTCCTCCAATGCTTTTCCTTCTGTCTAGTTCCTCAGGTCAAATGTCACATTCTCCCAGAGGCCTTCTCCTCTCACCCTCCTGACCCGCCATGTGTCCTGTCTCATCTTCTTCATAGAACTTACCATTTACTTACATGTCTGCCTATTTATCATCTGTCCTCCATTAGAATGTAAATTCCACAAAAGCAGGCACCCTATGTCTGGTTCACGCCTGTACCTCAGCATCCGGAACACTGCCTAGCACAGAGTTGGCTCAACAAATATTCGAATATTTATTCAACATTTATCTATGGGTCTCAGTTACTTTTTTTGTACACCCCCTTTTCCCTCCCTAGAGAAATAAAAGCCATAGACTTTCCATGAATAGGTTTAGCCTCGGAAAAAAAAAAAAAAAAAAAAAAATATATATATATATATATATATATATACACTTTTTTTTTCATCAGGATCAAAGAGAGTAGGTTGCGTACATCATAATTGGTTTTGCATGATTTCCTAATCATGACCACCTTCTTCAGGGGGCAGCATTGGTGTTACTAGGGCAGCTGATTAGGGAGACAATTCAGTGGCTAAGCCTCTCTTCTCTTTTGAAAACTCAGCTAAGAAGTGGGTCAGTATCACCATCTGCACATATGAAGGAATGTTCATTATGTAAATATTTTTCAAGAACTTGCAATGTCACCTTAACGCCCCCTCCCAAAGACGCCCCCCCCCCATCACTTGCAAATCCTTGGGGGAAAAAATACAGCTCCCAAAGTTTCCACCCACGAATTTGACACAGCTTCCAAAATCACATGTGCAAGAGTCTACTTTGAGATGCTCGCTCAATTTTGAGGGGCTTCAGGTTCTCTGTTGGAAGCAGGCCACACGTGGGGCGCCTGGGTGGCGCAGTCGGTTAAGCGTCCGACTTCGGCCAGGTCACGATCTCACGGTCAGTGAGTTCGAGCCCCGCGTCAGGCTCTGGGCTGATGGCTCAGAGCCTGGAGCCTGTTTCCGATTCTGTGTCTCCCTCTCTCTCTGCTCCTCCCCCGTTCATGCTCTGTCTCTCTCTGTCCCAAAAATAAATAAACGTTGGAAGCAGGCCACACGTAATTATTCCTATACCGAATTCCAGAACAAAATTCTGCACGTGGGATGCATCTGAATGATTGAATGAAACGTCTCTTAACCTTCTGTTCCATTCATTGTTCTACATCCCCATGAAGAATTACCCTGAGATTTTTCAATATATGCTTCGTTTTCAGTTGCGCCCCCGGGGCCGTTACATGCACCGAAATGCACGCGAGAGCATCCCCTGCGTTACATGCACTGGAAAGAGGCAGGTGCACTTTGGGAAAAAAGCCGCTAGCGTCTCTCATTTCTGCAACCAACGTTCAGCACAAAACGCCCTAGGACTGCAAGGGCAGGAGGCTATACGAACCATCCCCGGAGAAAAAAACCGCGTTCTTTTTACCTGCCCAGACAATTCGGCAATCACAGCGGCATCATTCACCTCCTCCCAAGCCAATCACGCGCGCGGCCCGGGTAGCACGTGACTTCCGAGTGCTTCCGGCCCCTTGTTGGGTTCTCTGTCAGGTAGCCTTAGCCAGGCGCTAAGACCGCAGCGCGGCGCGGCTCCTCTTGCTGTGCGCACGCGGTTGCCCGCCCCCTTTTCGGGATTCAGCCAATAGGAGCCCGTCGCTTCTCAGGGACCAATAGCGAGGAGCCGAGCGAGGCTGCCTGGCCCCTCCGAGCGGAGCGGAGGCGGGGCATGGGGAGGGGTCACGTGGGGCGACGCGGGGTGGCTGCCGGGAGCTGGCTGCACCGAACGCCGAGAGGCCGGCGTCCGCCGCGGTTAATGTGTCCGCCGGCCGTATAGGGGCCATGCCGCCCGGGCCCCGGGCCTTCCCCGCTGTGCGCCCCGGCCGCCGCGCCCCGCGTCCGCGCCGGCATGGTGAACCTGGCGGCTATGGTGTGGCGCCGGCTCCTCCGGAAGAGGTGGGTGCTCGCCCTGGTCTTCGGGCTCTCGCTCGTCTACTTCCTCAGCAGCACCTTCAAGCAGGTCAGTGGCTGCCCGCCGCCCTCCCACCTTTGCTCTCCCGGCCGCCTGGTTTCCCCCGGCTTGGGGGGAACCCCCTCTGCAGCCGCGCTGCCAGTGTGTCCGAGAGTCCGGTGCGCTGGGACTGAGGATGGACGAAGGGACCTGCCCATTTCGTTGGTGCCCGGGCGAGAAGGAGCTGCTAGGCTAGGGGTACAGGTGGGACTCGAACCCAGGTGTGTCGGCCCTTAGCTGTGGTTATTACCCTTACTGCCATCAGCGTGCCTTCTACCTGCGGGGTCCAGGGCTTAGAGGGGGCGTGCATTTCTTGTTTCATTCTCCTGGCAGACCTGGGGGTTGGGTGTCTCCAGATTGCAGCGGGGGAAACTGAGGCTCAGAGAGGCAGGGATGGTAAGAAGCCGAATTGCGAGACCAGAGCTTTGCGTGCCTCGCCTGCATTTACTTTGAGGGCTCAGCAGTTCATCCGGGAGACCCAGCAGGACCCACGAGGTAACCTTCTGTGCATAACTTGGTTGGATGGAATTTTCTTTTTACCTCCCCATCCCGTTAGTTTTTCTTCCCATGTGAGAATTTCTGGGAGAAAAGGCAGGATGCTTTGGTGAGAAATGCGGCCAAAGCAATTGAAAGTTTGTTCAGACGTATGGTTTGAGCGTTTGGGTTCTTAGAAGGGGTGCGCATACCTCACAGCGTAATCAGGGATGATCCGGTTTATGCTGTTGCTCTGATGTAGTTATTAATAAAAGCTCCTTTTTTGACTCCCAAGGGTCAAGTTCATAAATAAAATATATTAACGAATAGCAAATAAATGAACTGTGTGGTCACCCTAGTTAAATGGGATTGGTGGGAGAGCGAAGTGAAGATTAGAGAACGGTACCCCACCTCTTACCTTAGGCAAACAGAGAGGCTGAGAGTTGTGAGCCTCTTATATTGACTGGGATGTGTTGGTGACATGCATGAACTAAGTGCTTCAGGGACTTGTGTTTTCTGCAGCCTCACAGATATTTTCTTGTGGTCACATGTTGTTCCTTCTCTGTCTGGTGGACCACTGAGTGTTATAGTAATCTTGGACTCAGATCTCTGCCTTTCTCTCTGACCCAGTGCTTAAATACCAGTTGTATGCTCTTGATATCCCAATTTATAGCTTTAGCCTAGACCTGTACAGAAACCCTCAGTTCTTCTATGCACCTGCCTACTTGACATCTTCTTGAATATGTCATAGGCTTCTCATCCTTGGCCAGAACAGAACTTTTGATTCTCCACCACCACCACTTCCTCTCCAGTCTTCCCAGGCTCAATTAGTGGCATTACTCTTCACCAGGTAGTCAAGCCACAAATACTTCCTTTTTTCCCTCACTCTCCACATCTAAAATACTGCATCTACCTCTACAGTGTATCCTGATTCTGTTCCTTTCTCATGATTGTCACTGCTGTCACCCTAGGTGGGACTACCTTCCTGTCTTATCTGGACTTCTGCAGTAGCTCACCAGCAGGTATCTGCTTCCTTTCTTGTCTGGCAGTCTGTTTCTCTACCCAGCAGTGACAGGGTTGATAATCTAGGGGGTGGGTGGGGGGGGGGGGAAAGCACAGCACTCCCCTGGGTATAATCCTCCTTTGGATTTCTCTTGCACTCAGATAAAACTCTAGACTCTATTCCAGGGTCACTGCATGGTGAGGTTTTTTTTTTTTTTTTCTTTTTTTTTTTTTTGTCACTTCAGCACTTCAGGCCAGACTGTTGCTGTCTCAGGCCACACCAGGTGACACAATTTAAATTAAGGTTCCTTGCCCATAGATTTTGCTTTATTTTCTTTGTAGTAGGAATCACTAACTGGACATTTCTTGTTCATTTACTTATCTGTCTTCCCTCTCTCTTCCTTCTAGAAGGTAACTTTCTTGAGAACAGGGACCTTGTCTGTGTTGCTCATAGAATCTCACCCCTGATAATATTGCCAGGCACTTAACGGGCACTCAGATATGGGTTGAACAAACGAGTGAGTCGTGCGTCTTTTTAATTGGGATGACTTTTCCTTCCTTCTCGAACTAATTTTTCATGTCTTGACTCAGATGCCGTCTGCTCTGCGATCTTCCCTACAACCCCCCCGCAGCCTATCGAACACGAAGAAACACTTTCACGGTCGCCTCTCTCTATCCCTGCCCATCAACTCCTGGCAACCACTAGTCAACTTTCTGTCTCTACAGATTTGCTGTTCTGGACGTGTCATGTAGATGGAATCATACAACGTGTATTCTTCTATGTCTGGCTTCTTTCAGTTCGAAGCCAGTGACTTTAAGGTTTATCCATGTTGTAGTATACATTAGTACTTCATTTTTATGTGTGAATAATATTCTGTTCCAAATACAACAGAACATTATTCACAGTTTAGATATCCGTCTTATTTGGAAATACGTTTTCAGTTCTCTTAGGTATGGTCCTCGGAGTGGACTTGATGGGCCACACGGTAACTCCATCCTTAACTTTTTGAGGAACTGCCAGACTGTTTTCCAAAGTGGCTGCATCATTTGCAATGACCTTTTATGAAACCACACTTGTCGTCCCCCCCCCCCCCCAAAAAAAAGAAACTACACCTGTCAAGTTTTGACGTAGTACTAAAGAAGATTATCTGTAATTATTTGACAACACCATTAAACTATCCCTCCCATTTCCAAAGACACATCTGCGGGAGGTAGATTTTCTTCATATGCTTCAACCCAAACAACATATTGCAACAGATTGACTGCAGAGGGTGATGTGAGAACCCAGGTGTCTTCCATTCTGCCAGACGTTGAAAGGGTTTGCAGAAACGTAAAAGCATCTTCTCACCAAATTTCTTTTTTGTTTTGAAGATTTTTTTCATAGACCAAAAACAAATAAACAAAAACCTGTTGACATGTAATAGGTTCATTGTTATTTTTAAATGAATAGATAATTTAAAGTAATTTAAGAATTTATTTTTTTAATTTCCGATATGATAACCATCAATAGCCATGATCCTCATGAACCACCATATCGAGATTCTCTGTGTAAAGAATATAAAGGGTTCTCGGGACCCACCTCGGAGTCCATTCTGGCTGATGCCGTCCTATATGCACTTGAGTTTGCTTCTCTTGCTCTCTGCTCCCTGCAGTTCTGGTCGCTGGCACTCCTGTGCGACACGAGGCGAGTGTGCTTCGTTTTGCCTGGCCTCAGGTTCGTCAGTTGTGGAATGGAGATGCGGTATAGAATATATGGGGTGGGGGCGTGTGTGTTGGGACTGAATTGAGAAGAGGCCACGAAAAATTGTAAAGCTCAGTATGGTCCCAAGCTCTGCCTCGAGTGAGATCCTGAACTCGTGGAGCAAATGCAGCTGCTGTTTTGCCTAGAGAATAGCTGATTATCCTCTATTGCTTTGAATTCCTCTTTTCTGTGGTTTTCACGTTAATTAACGCTTTGGGGGATAGTTTAAATTGTAGCGATAGAGATGGGAGCTCAGGAGAAATTAGTGACAATGGTGGGAATGCCATTGGGGGAGAGGATTGGGTGCCGAGTGACTTGGGCGTGTTTAACAAATGTTCAGTGAACCCCAGCTGTGCTCTAGGTGCTGTCTGCTAGGTGATGAAGATGGAGGGCGGGGTGGTAAGGCACAAAGCAGACAAGGTCTTATTCTCCGAGAGCCTGTATTCTGCCAGGGAATAAGGGAGCAGAAATGGCAAATGACCAGAAATGTTGCAGGCTTATGATAGGAAGAGAGAAAAAACAAGATGTTGTGGTAGAGCAACAAGGTGGGCCTAACCCTGTGGAGCATTTGAGCTGAGATGGAAGGATCCTTAGAGGTCCTCTTATGTAAATAAATTTCTCCTAATGTTCCAGTAGAGCAGTTCCTGAAAGTCCAGGGCTGTGTGCATAACTCTTTGAAAATATAACATCTTTAGCTTTAACGTAATTAAGTATAAGTTGCGGTAGACTAAGAGTGTAAGTTCGATACTTCTGAAGTGTCATACATCCTAAGAGCTGCTAATCTGTTTTTGTTTTGTTGTTCACTGATTATCAAGATATAAATATTTTTCAGAAAGTTTGTCAAGTACTGCCCAGGGTAGAGGAGGAAAACAGTGACCTGTAATTTCATCAACCATGGGACATTGATCTCATTTGACCATTATGATAACCTCTGAAAAATAGGACAGTTATTGAAGTACTCCTTTTTAAGTCAGGCTAAGTAACATATGTTAGTAATAAAAGCATTACAGTAACTCGTTATAATTTATGAAGAAAGTTCAGATGTTATTTTGTTTTGCTCCTTTTTGTTCCTGCTCTTTGTACCCTAGCGTACCCTTGTGTGGACATCCATTGTGGTTAATTGCACTGATTTCTGTGCATGCTTCTTTATCGACTGCTCTGGGGACTCCTTGAGAGTAGAGAGCCTGACTGCCTTTGTCTGTATATCCTTAATGCATTGTTAAGGACTTGTTACCTTTGCGGGGGGAACACACACACACACACACACACACACAGGTGCATGCACGTGTGTATGTATACAGGCCTAGAATTGAGACAACCTAGTAGGGTAGATCAGTTTGGTAGGGGCTTAAAACCATGGAAGGGATCCCTTCAGTGCCCCTTCCCCCCATGCTTGGTGAGACTGGACCCTCAGAAAAATGCATGTGTTAATTCATTACATAAGTCACCATGTGTTACACTATCTCTTGTACAGCCTTTTTTTTTGATCATACAACTCTTACCCAGTCTTTTTGGCAAGGTCTTAAATATTCATGTTTGAAAACAAGTTCAAGTGCTGGAAGAATTGCCTTCCTGTTTACCAGGAGTGTAGTTATGTGGAAGAGGTCCTTCTGGGATGCACTTGGCTGTGAACACTTGTTTTCTTTCGGGAAGACTAACAGGATAGTTTGAGAGTAATGTTAGGAGTACTTTTAATCTTGTGAGATCCAGTGTACTTTGACCAGCTGCTTACTAGTCTAAATGGCTATTAATTTATCTAGGGCAGCATTCGAAGCTCAGTTTCGATTGGACATAGCTTGACTATGCAGTTAACTGATAGGGTCCCAGCAGAGCAGAGGAATATAAATGTCCAGGTAGTTAAACTGTATGTAGCTAAGTAATTTGCCCCATATTCCCAAGGCTTCTGCACTTAGCCCCTCTTCTTGCACCAACGAAGGAGTATAGATGTTGTTTATATATAACCCATCCTGTTCCTGCCAGTGCCAGTTTTTGCCTATAAATGAAACAAAAGGGAGAGGCAGAATAGAAATTAAAGCCACTGAGTGTGACTGTTGTACACTTAGTAAATTAAAGAACAAAATCCAGTACTGGTGCAGTGGTGGTAAAATTGCAAACACTGTTATGTAAATGCTGGTGATGTTACAAATGGTGTATATAACTTTGGGGAAGTTATTTGGCGCAT
Organism: Puma concolor; assembly: GCF_028749965.1. Lineage (NCBI taxonomy): Eukaryota > Metazoa > Chordata > Mammalia > Carnivora > Felidae > Puma > Puma concolor. The sequence goes on along the minus strand of NC_141678.1, from coordinate 13,604,720 downwards.
ATAGCATTAACTGGTTTTGATAATCATTACTACAAGTTATCGAAGAGAATAAACAAACTTTATTGCAATGCTACCTCTGATAACAAAGGTGTTATTCTGTAGAAGATGTGTTTACTAAATTATGGCATGGGAACATGATAGGTTATTATATAGCCTTGAAGACGTTCTTGTCAAGATAATGTAGGTACTTGGATGGCTTACCATCCAGTTAGTGTCAAGAAGAGTTGAATGCAAAGCCTCCTACTTTGTAGTATAAACGCCAGGGTCACAGGCTAGAAGTCAATGTATACATATCGATACAGCTTTGTTTAAGCAGTGGGATTGTGGGCAGTTTTTGTCTTTAATGTTGGTAATCATGCTTTTTTAAAGTAAAATTTTTATTTTGGGGCAATTACAGATATAGAGAAAAGTTTCAAGGATAATACAGAGTTCGTGTAGATCCCTCAGTGTCTTCTCATATTAATGATAATTATGCTTCTATCATTTTATTTTAAAGTGAAGATATCCCAAAGATGACAAAAGGTGTCAACAATCACCTCTGTCCCTTCCACGTCTGTAGCATATCTTTCCATACTGTTATCTCAGCTCTTACAAACTTGTATGTGTATGTTGTTATAATTGTTATAGTGTGTGATAATATGCATGTTCTTTTGTAACTTGCTGGTATCACTTAATAATATATTGTGGGCATCCAGTGGTCTACACACAGTGGTCTCTGTATTAAAATCAGCTGGGTGGTTTAACAATACTGATTCCTAGGTCCCGTTCACAGAGATTTTTACTCAGTCTGAAGTTGGGCTCAGGAATCAGAATCTGTTTTAAAGACCCTGTATAATTTAATGTGCAAGTTCAGATTTAAGAACTTACTCTAGATAAATATATATCATTCACATCTGGGTTGTTTGTAGTGGCCATAGCTATGCCAGTGTTTTTCAGTCATTTCTCTGTTGGCTTTCTAGGTTTTTCCTACCATGTAAACAGTGCTGTAGTAAACATCCTGGTGCATCCTTACACGGTGGTACTTTCTATAGGAGAAGCTCAAAAATGTGTTTATGGGGTGCCTGGGTGGCCCAGTCAGTTAAGTGTCTGACTTCAGCTTAGGCCATGATCTCACGGTCTGTGAGTTCGAGCCTCGCATCGGGCTCTGTGCTGACAGCTCAGAGCCTGGAGCTTGTTTCGGATTCTGTGTCTCCCTCTCTCTCTCTGACCCTCCCCCGTTCATGCTCTGTCTCTCTGTCTCAAAAATAAATAAACGTTAAAATTTTTTTTTTTTAAATGTGCTTGCTGTGCCAAAGGAGTGTGTGTGTGGATGTGTATTATTTTTTTTTAATTAAAAATTTTTTTCATGTTTATTTTTTGAGAGAGAGAGAGAGAGACAGAGTGTGAGCAGGGGAGGGGCAGAGAGAGAGAGAGAGAGAGAGGGAGACACAGACTCCGAAACAGGCTCCAGGCTCTGAGCTGTCAGCATAGAGCCCAACGTGGGGCTCGAACCCACAAGCTGTGAGATGATGACCTGAGCCGAAGTCAGACGCTTAACTGACTGAGCCACCCAGGCGCCCCTTTTTAAAAAATTTTTTTAATGTTTATTTTTGAGAGAGAAAGAGAGAGCACATGCACAAGTTGTGGAGGGGCAGAGAGAGAGGGAGACACAGACTCCGAAGCAGGCTCCAGGCTCTGAGCTGTCAGCATAGAGCCCAACGTGGGGCTGGAACTCACAAGCTGTGAGACCATGATCTGAGCTGAAGTTAGACACTTAATCGACTGAGCCACCAAGGTGCCCCTGTGGATGTGTTTATTTTAAATATTAATAGCTTTTTCCAGATTGCTTTCCTAAAGAAATCTCAGTAACTATAAAGATCTGTTCCATTGTTTTAAAGTATATATCATTTGCCATCAAACTTTCAAGGTTAGTCCCTTTTGCTGGTGACACGTGATAGATCATTAATGGTAAAAGCCACAGAATTCTATTAAAAAGGTAGAATGTTTAAAGTATATAAAAAGCCTTTGGGAGAGAGTCTTATATAATTGTTTTGTTTTCCAACAGCAGGTTAAAGGATTCAGAAGATGGCTATCTCATGCTTGGCTTGTCTTCTGGTACTCAGGTGCCTTCCCCTTAGTTTCTGTAATAGTATAGGAAAAGTAGTTTTGAAAGCTCGGCTGCAGCTTGGAGGCTAGGAGAGAAGGTGCAGGGGCTTGCCTGTAGAGCAGCAAGTCCCTTTGCACATGTAGGTAAAGGGCTGGCTGGCAAGGATGTCTTATGTAAAGAAAGGTATGTTGTAAGGGTTGCATACTCACTGTTTTTTCATAGGAGAAATTTGCGAGTTGACATGCTTCTTCTTGCCCCTAAAACCAACCTCCCAATTCAGTATCCCCTGAGTTTACCACTGAAGTACTCGTAATGGAAGTGACCTTGTGCTCCAGATGAGTCCAGGTATTCTCTGAAATGACCATTGCAAAATTTTGTGAAGTCTCCTCTTCTGTTTTAAAAGTGTATTCACATTTTACCTTTTATTCCACAATGTGTTTGTTTTGATATAAAAATAAATTATTTTATCGATGGCAAATCATTTAAGGTTTAAGACTTTTTCCCTCCAAAGTTTTGCATGGAATTAACACTTTCATACGTGTTTACAATGTGCATGTAATCCAGGGGCCGTTAACGTAATTATGCCAGTTTTGAAGCATAGCCTCATTTTACTACTTTTCCTACAGGTTTATTTTGCTTTGTATATTATGACTTTGGCTCAGACTTTGCTCATATGGGGGTGGGGGTGACGGTTCCTGTTGGGCAAGCTTTTTTATATTGTTTCTGTCTTGTTATTGTAGTTTGTATGAAAAATTGGCAGAAATGCAAGAAACGGTACTTTAACCTTTCTGTTTGTCGTCTCTGTAGGAGGAGAGGGCAGTGAGAGATCGGAATCTCCTCCAGGTTCAAGACCACGACCAGCCCATTCCGTGGAAAGTGCAGTTTCACCTGGGCAACAGCAGTCGGCCTGGCAACCAGTGCCGGAACTCCATTCAAGGGAAGCACCTCATCACGGACGAGCTAGGTAGGGCTGGCTCCCGTCCTCTCTGCAGCCAGCGATGGATTCCGGTGGGAGTCCATCGCTTGGGTTTTATACAGAGCCTTGTCCCTTCCTGCTCATTTCCAGCATTTCTCACATCTCTGTGTCTCATACCTTACTCATCATTCATAATCCCTCTCACTGTCAGAGAAGTTTGGTCCTGATAATTCTGTCTCTGAAGCATTGGACCCTGCACCAGTCCCTAGGCTGCTTCCTGCCGGTCTCGTCCTGGCCCCAGGATATTCAGATCTTGCCAGTGTTCTCTTCTCTGAATGGTGAACTGTACAGGGTAACCAGCATTCCTCCTTGGTGGCCTACATACTATCCCCATGGTTCTGGCACTTCGGAAATGTGCTCATTGACTAACTGGGTGATCTCACGTGAATTATAAACATATTCCAAATGTGTTACTCTTACAGTGAAAATGGCTGCCTGTCTGTCTGGGGGTTTCCTCCCACAGTTTTCTTGCCTCCTTTTAGTCTATAAGAAAGGCGATTCCTGTGCCGTTGAGGTAGTTGGATTAGACCACTGCTTGAGGGCTCACTACACGAAGGCTGGCCCAGTCTTCCCAAAGAGGGTCTCTCATGAATGTGCAACCTGCATTAAGTGAGCTCTTAACTGCATGTCGGGCACTGGGCTAAAACCTCTCTTTGAATATGTCTTCTGATTTTTGCAGCAGTCCTATGAGGTGTGGGCATTGTTCTTGTTACTTAATAGGTGAAGACACAGGCACCAAGGGGCTAAGGAACTTGCCTACAAGGGCAAGGACTCTTGTAAACCATGATCAGGATACCATGATTACATCAAAAAAGTAACACTTTTCCTTAATGTCAACTATCCACAAACAGCTTTTCAGAGTTCCCTGCTAGTTCTACAGATTTCTTTTTTCTCTTTTCAGTTGGTGGTTTGGAGATTATGCGGTTGGTTTGTTTGCAAGAGTAACTTGTGCTCTTATTTCAAAGAACCTGAGCACAAGTGGGTTGTGACTCTGGCAGTAGCGAAATTGACCCAGGCGACCTTGAATTAGAAAACTCCTCTGTACACACTGACCGACCAAAATGCAGATGCGCAGTCTTTAACATGACAATGGCCGTGCATTTATTGTTTCTTCAAAAAAGTTTGTGTTCCCAGCAAAATAGAAAATAAATAAATAAAACCTTGACGAAAAGATCTCAAAGGTATCAGGCCAGATGAGGTTATTTGGAATTGAAGGAAGGGATCAGAGGCAAACCACCCACCTACGGTGGAAGAGCTGGACAGTTTTGCACAAAAATGCACTGATGCTCCAGCAGTGATGGCCAGTGTCAGCCTCCACCTCTAAGATCACAATGAGAAAGCAAATAACTTCTTTTTGTGTTCTGTTTTGTTTCTTAAAATTTGGCAAAGGCAATTTACTTCCGTAAGGTGATAGAGCCAGTCAGTGGGCAGACCCCGGGCCAGGACTGAACTTAGAGTCCAGTCCTTTTTTGCTTGGAGAATGTTTTGTTCGTATGACACCCAGTGAGAAAACATGAAGTCTTAACCCCCTGGGTCTCCTGGTTAACATTAGGTTGTGAGTGACAGCCGTTTTTTGTTGTAGCTAACAAATGAATAATTTCCCTCTGATTAATTCATGGGAGACAAAGACTCTCAGATTTCTTAAAGTAAAAAGTTCCAAGAATCAATCAATAAAAATCCAGGAGCCATAGTTTTTATTGTACCTTTACGACTGTGAGAAGCAATAAACAGTACAAAGAAAACTTGGAGGAATTTATGTCTTCCAGCAAGCAGGTGCCACCGCAAATATTTCCAGGGTAACAGTTATTAAATAAGACAACCAATTAGAATGGCAAGCTTTTCCAGGGTTAGGAGTTAATTTCTCAGTCAACAGCAACACACTCTGAGGTTGTGATCTTACTGGACTCTTTGTTGGAAACAACATTTGCATGAATAGATTTACGATGCAAAAGGAGAAATCTTGATTAGCTTTATTTTACCAGCAGTCAGGAGGACCTGTGGTTTCGAGGCTAACTACCTGCAGCTAGCACTGGGGCGCAAAAGGCACGCAGTGGTGCTGACGCGATACGGGAGAGAGAAAAGGGCAGAAAGATAGTTTTCACAAGCGGAGTTTAGGCTACGTTATATTTTACGTCTTCCTGACACAGAGGTAATAAGGTTGGAGGGTAGTTATTTGGGGCAGAATTTTGAGAAACACGCTGGCCTGTTTGGACTTTGTTTATAATCCCAGTGGAGAAAATGAGTAAGAATAGTTGGGAATCCCAGAAACATTTCCTATGGCGTTCAAGTCTTCTTTCAACGTGGAAGACAGAATGGCATAGTCAGAAACAGCAACGCAAAGTTCCTCGTTCTCAGGTAACTGGGGTCTGGTTCTTTCCAGGCTCCAGTTTTCCAGGTGTTAAGCGCGGGTCCTCTGAGTCTCTTCCATTGTTATGTTACTGGTGCCTCCTGCTCCCTCGCAGACTGTGTTTTCCAGAGTAGTTTCAGAAAACGACCTTGTGCTTCACCGAGTCTCATTGTCTGAGGATTAAGAAGCTGGGGCATTTGGAATGGAATGACGCTAGCGACAGCTGCTCCACACCTGTGGGCACCTGTGGGCCCGGGTGGAGACCTGTGGGCTGGTTGCACACACCTGGGAGTTTCCCAAGGGCCATGTGGTGTCCCTCGTGCACTTATTCTTACATTTTTCTGTCCCACTCCCAGAAGGTTGTAGAGAAATGTCTGTTTAGCAGCTCTGAACAATAAATTGGTTTTTGTAAGGAGATTCTTTCCTTCAAGTTGAGGATGGGTTTGATTGGGGTGGAGGGAGTGTACAGATGATGGGATTTATGAGGAGTGGAGGGAATTAGGATTTTTCTCCCTTGGGTGGTAGAGAACTTGTATTCCCTAATGCTGAGGGCTAGTTGAGTCCCAGGCCTATATACTTACAAACAGCCTGAATCAATTTATGAAGATTAGGTAGGACTACGTTTTAAAAAAATCTTCCAAACTACTAAGTAAATAAATGCCAGGCATTTAAAATATATTTGTAAAGGGGGAGGGTTGGTTGGTTGGTTTTTTAATCCAGATGGCTCCGACTTTCAGGAATGAATGCCTTGGTTTTTTTTCTATTTTCTTTTTTTTTTCCTTTTCTAAAAACAATGCCATTTTTCTTCAATCACAGGTGAGAGAGTAGCTTACGTTGGTTAGGTATGACTTGATGTGGTGATTAAATCAAACACATGACAGCAGACCGAAAGGTCGCTTTAGGTGGGTTAGAATGTATAGCCTGCTTACAACGTGGGAGTCCATGCTGCCTGTAAACACCGCACGTAGAAAGCTCTGGTCCCCTTGTGTCTGACTCCTGGCCCTTTGGTGCCTGGGACGCTCCAGACTCCACGTTCTGTCTCTGCATTTTCTGCGCGCAGTACCCTCATTGTGGTCACCCCGGTAGCGAGGTGCGAGAACTGCCGGCTTTATACTCAGGTGAGTCTCTGACTTCCAGGATACATTTGTGAAAGGAAGGATTTGCTGGTGAACGGCTGCTGTAACGTCAACGTCCCCGGCACGAAGCAGTACCGCTGTGACGGCTGCCTGCCCAACGGCTGCTGCAGCGCTTACGAGTACTGCGTGTCCTGCTGCCTGCAGCCCAGCAAGGTACGCGGAGCTGCTCCCCTCCACGTCCCCTCCTCTCTCTGTTTAGGATGAGACTTCATGATGAGCACTGACGTCTCCACGTGAAGCTGTTCTGAAGGTAGAACTGAGAGGGCACCTGGGGATCTAAGTTGGTTAAGCATCCGACTCTTGATTTCAGCCCAAGTCGCCATCTCATGGTTTGTGGGATGGAGCCCTGCATTGGGCTCCGTGCTGACAGTGCGGAGCCTGCTTGGGATGTCTCTTTCTCTCTCGCTCTCTCTCTCTCTCTCTCTCTCTCTCTGCCCTGCCCTTGTGGGCTCGCTCTCAAAATAAACAAACATTAAAAAAACAAAAAAGCACTGAGGAGGGAACTTTGACATGTCAGAAATTGCTGCGTGAAGAAAGGTTGACAGTGAAAGGAGGTTCCCAGTTAGTTTTGCAGGATGGGCTGCTGTATTGCTCATCAGATACCTGACTCATAGGGTATAGGGCGCGTGTGCGTTTGAGCTTGCTGTCTCCCTCCCCACCCCCCTTCCATATCAGCCGTCTCTTAGTTCAGGAGAAATATCCAAGGTTACCTTGTGCTGCTGAGTCTGGAATTTATTACAGGTACTAACTTTTGTTTCCATAGCAACTTCTCCTGGAGCGCTTCCTCAACCGGGCAGCTGTGGCATTCCAGAACCTCTTCATGGCCGTCGAAGATCACTTTGAATTGTGTTTGGCCAAGTGCAGAACCTCATCCCAGGTCAGAAGCTGTGATGCCTCTAGCTGGGGGATGGGCGAGTGGGAGTCAGGGTTTAGAAGAAAACTCGAGAATACGCAGTGGAGGCCTCTTGGCAGAGTAATAATGGAGAAGAGATTTAAGCGAAGCGGCGTCGAGCTTTGGTGCAGTGATAGTATTTAGAATGTCAACAGGAGGTTGCACACATTAGGGAAGTAAAATATTTAAATCAAGGTCTAATCAGCTTGCATCTCCCCTATCTGATTGGCATGTCTGCACTTCAAGTGGGAGCTTAAAATTATTTTTAAGTCTGGGTAGAGTCCTCGCAGTCTGGTTCCTGAGAGCAGTTCTCTCCCCGCGTCTTTGACTGAAATGTGACTAAGGCTTTCCAGCAACCACTTGTTCAGAGGAAGTAGTAATTTGTTCTGGGACAGAGTTGTGGTTTATTTTAGGATTTGAGGGGGCAGGGCAGGTGGGCACTTAAAAATACACGAATCAATCTGCGGGTTGTCGAGCTCTCGGTACTCACTAGCATGCTGTCAGTAAATGCTTTGCTCTTTGGCCACTCGGCGCTGCACCTGCCGCGGCAAGTGTCTGCACGTCTGTGCCTTTGCATCGCTCTGCAGCCTTGGCTCTCAGCTTGTGTGGTCGGGTGTTGTCGGGGCTCGGGTCGTAAGATCAGCAGACGTGTATTGTGCAAGCACGCTTCTTCTGGTTTGTGTCCTTGGCGTCTCCAAGACTGCTGGCTTCGTCTGAGATAGACTTGTCATTCTCTGCGACTCTCGTACCCTTGGCAGATTTCTGTAGACCGCCTTTTGATTTTATGCCACTTTGTCCGTCTCTGGTCTGCTCTCAGAGCACTCAGAATCACCGGGTAAATATTTCAGGGATTATAATGAGCATTGGAAAACATGAAATTCCTGATGGTCTTGTTTTGCTGGAAGAGCTTTCCACTTGAATGGGCTTTGAAGGAAATGTGGAGGAAGGCTGAACACATGACTCATTTTGATTCAGATTCTCTCTCATTCTGAGAAGTGGTAGAAAAGGCGGAATATTTTCTTTCCTTAACCGATAAAACCCAGATGCTATTTCCAGTCTTCAGGGAAGATGCTAACTTTTCTAACTATCTTTTTATTGCAAAGAGAGAGATCCTGGTTGCCTGTTGATTGCAGTATCCCAAAAAAGAGATTTGCTGCATGTCTATAAATTGGATTAATACTTACAATTTAGCTGCTAAACATTGGTTTTGGGCTAATTAGCGAACTCCAGACTAGCCAACAACTCAAGTTGCTTGTATGAAAACAAATTGCTGGAAAATTAGCCATCGGGGATGATGGTCTGTTAAGTCACACTCTCCGTTTGCTTAGCCAAATGAGGCTTATGTGGTATTGTGGGGCTGGGCTCATGTGCCAGACCTCGAGGTACATAAACCTTCATGAGAGCCACATGAGGTGGTATCTCCTTCGTCTCTGCAGGGCTCAGGACCAGGAACTGCATTTCTTTGGAGCACAGAAGTCAGGAGCAAAGCACCCACTGGATCTTAATCTAACTTAAAATCATTTGCAAAAAAAATGATTGCTTTGAATTGCCCAGGTCATAGCTAGGCTGTTTAAAAAGAAAAAAACCAAAACAGCAAAAAAAACCCCTCACTGTTGACGTAAAAAGAAACAGTCACAGGGGCGCCTGGGTGGCGCAGTCGGTTGAGCGTCCGACTTCAGCCAGGTCACGATCTCGCGGTCCGGGAGTTCGAGCCCCGCGTCGGGCTCTGGGCTGATGGCTCAGAGCCTGGAGCCTGTTTCCGATTCTGTGTCTCCCTCTCTCTCTGCCCCTCCCCCGTTCATGCTCTGTCTCTCTCTGTTCCAAAAATGAATAAACGTTGAAAAAAAAAAAAATTAAAAAAAAAAAAAAAAAAAAAAGAAACAGTCACATAGTGATGTTCTGCCCATTTTCATGCTCTTCGTTGGCATTCTGTGTTGAGCTTCCACCTTTGTTTCAGACAAGTGCCTTGGAGCCTTTTGGTGGCATTTGGAGATGGCCTCATCCAGGCTCCTGCAGGGGGTGACTGCCCGCAGTCCTGCTCTGATCTCCACTGTTCCGCGAGGGAGACATGTGAAACTCTGCTCTCTCTCATGGCGCTCTTATCTTCCCTTTTGCCAACAGAGCGTGCAACACGAGAACACCTATAGGGACCCCATAGCCAAGTATTGCTACGGAGAGAGCCCTCCTGAGCTCTTCCCTGCGTGACGGGCACGGAAGACGACCCATGGGCGACCAGGCACCACCGAAGAACTTGTGGCCCGAAGCCACGCTCCAGTGTTCTCTAGTCCGCTTGGAAGAAGAGGGTCTTCGTGCTTTGACCTTGGCTTTGACCACTTCTTGTGTTGTACTTTTGGCCTCACTCTCCACTGGGCTTTAACCCGTGAAACTGTTCTGTAAAGCAGCTTGGAAACGCCAGCAAGTCACGTTCAGGAACAGACTATGGGCGAGCTCGTGGAGGCGTGGGCACTCGGGGACACCTCTACCATGGTAGACTCATGGAACCCTTCACTGTAAAGTTATTTATTGCATTTCTTTGGAGTAGTGGGAAGGTGATAATGTTTGATAGGGGAGGATGCCTTGCCTTGATAGTTGAATATATTCAAGGAAATTGTTGTTGTCGTTTTCTTGTGTTCTTGAGTTTCATGAGCTAAGTCATCCCTTCACCCACATGAAGTGTTTCGCCCCTCTGAAAGCGCGTGATCTCTCAAGGTAGTTATTTTTGGTTTTGTTTTCACAGCATCTTCGGGTGTGGGCTCTGAACACCGTATCCTGACATGTAAAATTGCCAATAACTCAAAAGATACTATTCCATTCCCGCTCCGTACCATGTTCCTAGCAGGGGGCACCGGGTGCCCTCAGGTTTTCTCGTAGTGGTATTTGAATATGCTCGTTTACCTCTCTGTGAGCACTGTTACGACCAGAAGTTCGGGCTTGTTGTTCTGGAGGATTCTGTTCTCGTTTCCCATGCCGCCGTTGAAATGATTATACTCTGCTCAGCTGTGGCACGCTGGGAGCCTCAGGACGTCACCGCGGCCTCCTCTCCTCTCCTATTGTGGAAGCCCGGTCTCAAGGTGATTGCTACGTGGAGACACATCTAGCAGCTGGCTGTGAGAGTCATCCTCATTGCTATCAGCTTCGGGACACATAACAGGTTCAGACCTTCACTTTCCTTCTGATTTGCAAGGAAGAAGAAAGCCCGGATTTCTGTCAAGGTTCTGTAAGAGACTTACTCCTGCCCTCAGTGGGACGAGTCCGTGAATGCTGGACATGCGGCTGTGCGTCCACATGCTCGAGGCACCCCCCCAGGATTTCTCATGTGACACTGATTCTCTCAAGCTCGAGGTCTCAGATCTTTGGTCCTCAAAAACATCCTGCCCCTCAAATAGTATGGCTCTTTGCTCTCAGGAGACATTAACGCACAGATCTTTCCTGGAGCCCCTCACTTGGGCAAGGTATTTTTCATTTTTTGGTTGTTCAAGTTGTTGACCTTGGAGCAGGGCATTAGTTCTACAATCCACTTTTGAGATATATGTATATATATATGTACATAGGTATATGTACATATATATATGTATATATATATATATTTTTTTTTTTCCAAGCATGGCTTTTTCTTTGGACCATGTTTGCCTTCCAGTGTGTTTCTGCAGTATATAGCAGTTAAAATTTCCCTTAACTTCCTGTTACATCTTATATTTATCTTCCCAAAGTGGTTTGTCCCCCTAAATAAGCTTTCTCAGGGGGCGAACTGTCTGGCAATTGGTTTTTAATGTTTTTTTCCCCAGAAAATCTATTTAATTTGCATTGGACTTTCTGGATTCTGTGTGTATTCACGGTGCTAAATCAAACTTCGTCTGTGAGAGAAAGGTGCATGTCTGGGTGTTTTACCATCTTTTTGGTGACTCAGTCTGGTGTGGGAGTCTGTCTTACGTGGTTGTCACTGGTGTCAGTCTCTCCTTGGAGCTTATTTGAACTTCTGAGCAGGGTAACGTAGACTTAATGTGAAAACAGTGCGTATCGAGGACCAACCCACGCCTCTTTACTTCGTGCTTGAAATACCGAGGAGCACGTTCTGTGTTTTCAGTGCTTTCACAAACAGTACCTACAGCTGTGCGAGAGAGTTAAGCTTGCGTGTATTCCCACCCCACAGATGAGGAAAAAGAAGCGAAGTGACTTCCCAGAGTCCCTACTGTGATTTAACCACAGAACGAGAACAAGAACTTCATCTCTGGCTTCAGGTCTGCTATCGCCTCTCGCCAGCTCCACCGCCAGCTCTGCCATGATCACCCCCCCCCCCCGTCCCCCCCTTGAGAGTGTAGATTTCCGTTGTCCAGGTCAAAAGAGAGGAGAGGGGGGCCTCAGTAGCCAAATTGGGTCAGTAATTTGAAGGTCATTTTCATTTGGCCCTGGAATATGTTTTATTTGTTTGTTTGTTTAACTTAAGTCAAGTTCACTGGTTTGGAAACTCACAACACTGCAGACTACATAATGAAGTCGTTGAAGGACTTGGGACATTGTTCGGCCTCCCCAGCCTTCCAGCCCAGAACCTCTCCCTGCTCTGCACGCTGTGGTTTGTTTTTCCTTGACTGAGGGTTTCTAGAATCAGGGACCTCACCTTAGTTCTGCATGCCTACAGTTTAGCAAAGCACACGACACATGCTGGGATTTTAGGGAAACCTGAAAGAAGGGACAAAAATACCTTTAGTTAAAAAAAAAAGTTACAGGGTGCCTGGGTGGCTCAGTCGGTTGAGCATCCGACTTCAGCTCAAGTCATGATCTCACTGCTTGTGGGTTTGAGCCCCGCATTGGGCTCCGTGCTGACAGCTCAGAGCCTGGAGCCCGCTTCGGATTCTGTCTCTCTCTGCCCCTCCCCCCCCCTCTCAAAATAAATAAACATTAAAAAAAATTCAAAAATTAAAAAAAAGTTTCTAAATGATGAGTGTTTGGGGCTAAAGGTAAGAGGACAATTTAAAGCATTTCCCCCAGTTCTGAATCTTAATTGCGCTGCTTGTTGCTGGAGTGCAAAGATCTGTCCCAACAGGGAAACAAACAGTAGAGTGTGTCAGGTGCCGAGGCAGGCAGGTACGAAGGGAGGGGTGAGCTGCCTCCACCAGGCCAGGGCCTCAGGGCAGCCCTAGACCTGGCTACATGGGGCTGGCATCGCATCGCGGCGGGAGCTCGACACCTCTTGGAAAGCGGGGGTTAGGGTTTTAGAGCCTGGACGTCAGCTGTCCATATGCTCCCGAAGGCGGACTGCGGGCCTCCGGGAAGTGCCTTGGTTGGTGTGGCTGCAGAGGACTGTGGGCTCGGGCGGCGCCACCTGCAGGATCCCCAGCAAGGCTTTTCCTGGCGTTGGGATTTGCAGATAAATTGTACACGTGCCGAGATGTTGCTTATTGTGGTGCTGGCGGCTCCCTCGCGGGCGGGAGAGAACTCTGTCTTGTGGTTAGTGACTGCTTGCTGACGGGGGGCTCTGGGTGGTCTCCTCTCCCGAGTCCCAGGCCCTTCATCTGGAAAGTGGGGTCACCCGTGTGAGGTATCCGCGCGAGTGAAGCCTAGTGCTCAGCACAGAGTCCGCCGTCTGCAGCCCAGCAGGGGAACAGTGTCAGGTAGTCACAACGCGGGGGGCCGTGGGCCCCTCAGGTGGAAGGGTGGCGATTACAGAATTCCCGGCATTATTTTTATTACTAGTTTTAAAAGAACTCATGCCCACGATGAACTGCAGATAACTCAGAAATATGTAAAGATGAAATTAATAGTCACCGAAAATGCCATGACCCAGAGATCAGCCCCAGTCTTTTTTCTCTTCTCCCGTGACTTTTCAGGCAGAAACAGGCGCCCGTTTTCCTCTTGAAGACAGTCCTGTAATGGACATCCTCCTATGTGAACGTACAGGCCTGTAATAACTGTAATGACCACATGGTGTCAATTTTGTGCATTACAGTAATGTTATTAACCCCCTGCTGAGGACACTTAGCTTATTAACATTTGTTTTTTGGCTGCTACAAACAATGCATTGGTAATAGCACTTTTAAATGCGTGTTTGTATATTCATCTGATAACTATTTTCACCAGTTTTTACTGTGACCTAAAAATTGTGGGAGTGTCTTTTTTTTTTTTTTTTGCCACGCCCCTAAGACCCTCACGTTATCATTTAACTCTGCTGATGGATGTCAGTGTTCTAATTTGTATTTATTTAATTGCTACTGACATTAACTCTTCCATGTACTAATTGGCCATTCTTCAAATGTAGTGAACTGTCCCTGACCTTGGCCAACTTTTCTTTCTTAGCATTTAAAAAATTTGTTTTTAATGTTTATTTTTGAGAGAGAGACAGAGCGCGAATGGGAGAGGGGCAGCGAGAGAGGGAGACAGAGGATCTGAAGCAGGCTCCAGGCTTGAAGCTGTCAGCACAGAGCTTGATGTGGGGCTCGAACTCACAAACCGCTAGATTGTGACCTGAGCCGAAGTCAGATGCATAACTGAGCCACCCAGGTGCCCCAACTTTTCTTTCTTTTTCTTAGCATTTTTAAGTGAGGGCTAACTTTTCCAGTTGACCTAGGACAGCAATGGCGGGGGCACTTCTGTCCCCAAAAGGACCTTTGGCAAGGTCTGGAGACATTTTTGTCACAACTGGGGGAGGATGGTGCCTCTCGTGGGTGGAGGCCAGGACGCTGCTAAACATCCTGCCACGCACAGGTGGGCCCCGTGACACGGTTAACTGGCTCCAGATGTCAGCGGGGCCTAGGTGGAGGCCCTACCCTCAGGTCACATTTCCCCCTTAGGTGGAACAGAGAAGCTACCAGGAGCTTGGAGCTGACTTTATTATTTCCCTGCCCTTGCTTTCAGCCGTGCTAAAGCGCCGCTGATTAAATTACCCTGGAATCCCAGGGGCCCTGCTACTTCCCTCCCTGGTCTCTCCCAGCCCAGTGCTGCCTCCACGAACAGCATTATTACTCTGCCATGATGTCCTTAGCACACTAGTGTGATCCCAGAGCAGACGCTCCGCTGTGGGATGGCCTGCAGGTTCACAAACAGTCCCCTCCCCGACATGACAGCTTTGTTCTCCAGGTCCCCCCGCCCCCAGCAGCTCCTTGTGTGGGGTGACTGGGGGGGGGGTAGGGGGAGTTGGGAGATGCCACTGCAGATTCCGTTTGCTCTGCTCTAAGAAGGTGCCGCACAAGGATATAGTAACGCTTTTTTTGCCAGTGGATCATGAGGGTTCTTTCCTACACGAGTGCTTTCCCGACCGCGTGGCTTGTGGGCACATTGCCTTCGAGGGCCTTCTGCTTGGATTTGTCCCGCATGGTTTGTTATCAGGGTGCCGGAGCAGTCGTGGGTGCTGGTCTCCCTGTTCCTGCGCAGTCACGCATCTGCGAAGTTCCTTGGTCAGTCCACGTTCACAGGCACCAGGAGGGATCGGGGCTGGCAGTATGCTAAGTGGGGACAACTATCCCAGGGGCCCTTGTCCGTTATTTTGTGCCTACGGCTTGATTCCTATCCAGTGATAGAGCTGAGCTGCTGGACTTTCTAAAAATGAAAGGCCAGCCTTTAATATTATAATAAAGAAACAAACGTTTTTGAGACGGAGAATAGTTCCTTCGGCTTTGGACTTTTCTAATTTGTTGACTTTGTTTTTTTGTTTTTTAATATTTATTTTTGGGAGAGCGCAGGTCGGGGAAGGGTGGAGAGAGGAGGACAGAGGATCCGAAGCAGGCGGTACGCGGACAGGCTGACAGCAGCAAGCCCGATGTGGGGCTCAAACTCATGAACCGTGGGATCGTGACCTGAGCCGAAGTTAGATGCTCAACCGACTGAGCCACCCAGGTGCCCCAGTTTGTTGACTTTTTACGCAAGGTGGAGCAGGCAAGCTCTGGCTTGCCGTCCGGGTTGTCATGACATCAAAAGTTTGAGTAAGAAACGGTTGCGTTGGCTCTCAGTGAAATTTGGGGTTTCAGACTATGTCGGCCACACCCCACTGTTACTAAGGGCGCTGGTGTGTGTAAGTAGAACACCAGCGGTATGAGGTGCGTGGGTGGCCGCCTAATTTTATTGACAAACGTGCAGGCATTAAAGACTGGGAGTAAAGTAATGTTTTCTGGCGTTGCTTTCCTCATTGGTGAAATGAGGGTGATGGCTAAGGTATCTCGCAGATGGGAAATTCTGTTTGGGACCAGCCAGACATGCCGCCGTGTGTGAAAGCAAGACCGGAACTCGTGCCTCCCAGCCTCTGGATCCTGGGCTCTGATCCTCACAGGGCGAGTGGACCAGCCATTGGAGACCCGTTTTCCTGAAAGCAGGGCTTCCCCCTTCTCTCTCGAAGATTTCAGCCGGGGCTCACCGCTTTCTGCCTCTTCGTCCTCGAATGTTAAATAGACACTGTATTCTTCTCTGCTGGGACCGGCTTCTCATGGATTGCTGCTCTGCACCTGTGAAAACAGCTGTTGTGTTTTCCATCATAAGAAACAGCTGCCTTTTGGCAGGGAGTCACAGAGCTGTATACACGGCTGTGCCTGAGTATGGTGCTAAGTTATTCAGGTGTGCTTAACCTGAGTTACCCAGAGCATCTTGGAATTCCGAAGAAGGGCTTGTGTAGTCGTTCCTCTGTAAAAGGTCTTCCTTTCATTTCTTTTTGTGATTACAAAGTAGAAACCTTACAGTATAGGAAACTACACTGAAATTAAATTGTGCCAAACTAGACTCCTAGGCCCCAAAGATAACCATGTCATTTTCGATGTAAGTTTTGCCTGTATTTTGTACATAAACATGTTATTTTATGTTAGTATGCCAATCAAGTAGAATCCTGTAGATAATATTTAAAAACAAACAGTCCCTGTTAGATTGATGTAACGCAATTATAGCTAATTGTAGAGTAGGAAAGTGCATGTTTTTGCTTCTATGATCCGGCCTCTGAAATAAAGCCAGGTTAGAGGCTTCGAAAGCCCTTTCAGAGTTGCACACGAGGATGGCTCTTTCCATGCGGTGGCTTTTTGTTGTGTGCAAGTAAGTGGTAGGCGGTTCAGCTTGTCCAGAGCGGACCTGCACGAAGCCTGCTGGGGACAGAGCCTGGCCCAGGCTTCCCCTTGCGAGCTGAGAGAAGGATGGGGACGAGCCCGCCAGATCTCCTCATATGCAGGCCATTCAGATGCAGAAAGGAAGGGGAAGCTATGCGAAAAGTTTGGGTAAAGATGTGTGGATCGTCTTACTGGACATCTGGTGTGGAGGAAGGATGATCTGAGCTCAGGGCAGCCCAAGCGTCCCCCGAAGCTCCAGCTCTGCTTTGACAAGTGTCCGGCAGTGTGATGGTTTCCGAGGGCACGAGGGACCTCTGCTTTTAAAGATACTCCCGTGTGCTTCGTGGAGCCTTCCGGCGGGCACTGTTTGAAGCTGGGATCCGCCGTGCTCGCTCTCCTCGTGTGCTGGACTCCATTTCTCCTGGGAGGTCTGCACCGGGCAGAATTCGGGGATGCCCTCGGAGCTCAGTCCCTGACACGTGTGCCTGTCCTTGCTTTGCCTGTGGCCTGCTAAGTGCCAGCTTGGAAGCCCGAGATAAATAGTCTTGCAGCAGCTCAGCAGTCGGCTAGGCTCATTTATTCGACACAAATAAGCTCATTGACCTGATTTAGCGCAGGGAGGAACTGTGGAGTTAAGTCAGATGAGATCTCAAAGCCCTGTCTCTCGTCTGCAGCCTTCGCAGACCCCCAAGGACAGCCGCCTGGTTAAACGATGCTCGTGGGCGCCATTTCAAGGGCAGAGGGGGAGAGAGGACGGAGAGGTGGAAGGAAGAGGGATGGAGAGGAGAGAACGAGGTGCTGGTGGCACAGACACCAACAATTGCTCTCTGTGCCACTTGGTGGCACCAATTCCATAGGTTTTCTGTCCCAGCACACCGCTAGTCAAGCGACTGAGGGCCTGGAGCCCGCGTGGTCTCCCTCTCCTTGAAACAATGAAGCGGTTTCTGTCGATGGGGAGCCCGCTGCCGCTGAGGACACATCGGGGCTGTTGATTTTGTGCACGGACACCCGGGAGAGCAGCCTCTGATCTGCCTCTGGTGCCCATGCTGCCCACGTTCTTTTTCCTCCCCGTTCACCGAGAGGAGAAGGAGAGAGGTCTCTTAACCGTCCTTACCCAGGAGAGGACAGCGCCTTGGAAGCGCTCCCAGTGTCCCGTTCTGCATCCGTCTTCTGAGACAGGTGCTCTTTCTCCCCGTTCTGCAGAGGAAGTCTTGGATGCACAGGTGAGCTTCCTCAGGCCGCGCCGTGGGACGCTGCAGCCACATGCACACTTGAGATCTCCAAAAGGTGCGCGCAGGCTGAGTGGGCAGCACACGACCTTGGCAGACGGTGATAACAGCAACCCTCTTCTAATCATTTCTGGTGCTAGAGGCCTATTTAATCCTAACAACCACTCCTATGAGGGAGGGAGGGAGGTCGGTCTTTTCATTCCCGTTTTAAGGAAACGAGCCCGAAGATTCAATACTTTGCATAGGGACACACTGTCTTGTTTTAAACGACCAAGACTAAACCCAGACCTTTCTTGTTTTAGCCCCTGTGATGGAGTAAACGCCGCACGGGGCTCTGAGCACGAAAGGCAGGGGGCAGGTGCCGGGGGAGGACCGGTTGGCATTCGCTCTCACATTTGCACTCTGGCCCCAGGATTGGATCATCCTTGATTTAAGCAAAATGTTTTACCTTTTCGCTGCTGGTCCCTGCCGGAAAGGGCTTTTGAAGACTGTACTAGAAGGGGAACTTAACCCTTTCTGTACTAGTGAGAGGGCTGTGTCTTACTATCCACCAGGCAGAGTCCTTGTAATGGGCTGCATTGTGTCTCCCCACCAAATTCATATGCCTGAGTCCGAAGCCCTTGTACCTGGGACGAGATGAGGCCTTCAAAGAGGTGACTGAGTGAAAATGAGGCCATTAGGGTGGGTTGTAATCTGACAGCACTGGTGTCCTTACAAGAAGAGAGAGACACCAGTGGTGCAAGCAGGTGGCTGTCTGCGAGCCAAGGTGAAGGACCACAGGAGAAGCCAAGCCTGCCTACAGCAGCCTGAGCCAAAGGACAGCACGGGCAGGGGAAGACACGGCTGCACCGCTGGAGTCGTTCTGGCTCCGCGTGTCTCCTCCCTTCTGGGCCTGTTGGCCCATCTGTGAGTGGGGCACACGGTCATGCACAAGGAGCCTTCTGGCCCCAGCCCTCTAGGATTGTAGGCGCTGGTTGCCAGGACCTGCAGAGGTTGGTTGAAACCAGCAGTGTCTAACCAGAAGGGGATTTTACGCCCTAGGAGACATTGCCAGTGTCTGCGGACGTTTTCGATGGTCACCAGTGTGTATGTGGAGTCACTACCGGCATCTCCTAGAGGCCAGGAAGGCTGTTCGACGTCCTACGGCGCACAGGACAGCCCCCCTCCACAGACGGTTAGCCGGCCCCTGGAGCCTCTGGTGCTGAGTGGAGAAGGCCTGGGTTAAACCTGTCACCCCTTGAATGGGACTGGCACCACACTACCAGCCCCAGCCATTCATTCTGCAGGTATTTAATGACGCCTGCTGTGTGCCTAGCTCTGGGCTGGATGCTGGGGAGCACACAGGAGTGGAAGAAGACCTTCTGAAATGTAAAATTGAGTGGATCCCGAGCCTCTGGTTTGGGGAATGTGGTACCTGAGCATCCTTAGGTATTAATTTACCCTTAAGATAAAGTGTCACTTGTTGGGGTGCCTGGGTGGCGCAGTCGGTTAAGCGTCCGACTTCAGCCAGGTCACGATCTCGCGGTCCGTGAGTTCGAGCCCCGCGTCAGGCTCTGGGCTGATGGCTCAGAGCCTGGAGCCTGTTTCTGATTCTGTGTCTCCCTCTCTCTCTGCCCCTCCCCCGTTCATGCTCTGTCTCTCTCTGTCCCAAAAATAAATAAACGTTGAAAAAAAAAAATTAAAAAAAAAAAAAAAAAAAAGATAAAGTGTCACTTGCATTTTTATGCTCGAACGGCACAGGCACCACGTGTTTATTCCTACTCCATTCACAGACCTACACCTGTATAGCTTGATTATTTTCTAAAAGGATTTGAGAAAATACATGTTTATATATAATACTGATTAGTAAAATAGAAATAAAATTAGAACAACCTTTTTTTTTTTTTTTTTTTAGTGGTTATTTTTGAAAGACAGAGACAGCATGAGCGGGAGAGGGCAGAGAGAGAAAGAGGGAGACCCAGAATATGAAGCAGGCTCCGGGCTCCGAGCTGTCAGCCCAGAGCCCAACGTGGGGCTCGAACTCACAGACCAGGAGACCATGACCCGAACCGAAGTCGGACGCCCAACCGACTGAGCCACCCAGGCGCCCCTAGAACAACTTTATTTATTTATTTATTTATTTATTTATTTATTTATTTATTTATTTAAAAATTTTAAAAATGTTTTATTTATTTTTGACAGAGAGAGAGAGAGACAGCATGAGCAGGGGAGGGTCAGAGAGAGAGGGAGACACAGAATCCGAAGCAGGCTCCAGGCTCTGAGCCGTCAGCACAGAGCCCGACATGGGGCTCGAACTCACAGACCACGAGATCATGACCTGAGCTGAAGTCGGACGCTCAACCGACTGAGCCACCCAGGCGCCCCTAGAACAACTTTAAAGTAGAATGCAGACATGCAGTTGAACAATACAGGTGATGCAATTGAGTTTCCTGGCAGCAAGGGCAAAAAGAGAAATAATCCCTCATGTTAATGCAAAGTATTAATGACATAAACACAAAGCATTTCCTCAATGCAAAGTCTAAAATGAAATTTTTGTACAGGCTTTTGACAGAGCATACTGACTGATACTTAGATCTATACTATGTGTAGTGAGCATACCAAAACCAGGCATATTTGGATGTTAGAACAGTGAATTAGAAATGGTCTCTGCTTCCAGAAAATATGATGTGTTGTGAGAGATAGGCAGTTATGTCATTACCTGTCATATGGGATCATAAATGTGAGGATAGAGGAAGTATTGCTGTGTGGGTGAGGCTGAGAGGGCAGACTTAGTAAAATGACATGTTTATACATACGTACTTTTTTTTTCTAATATTTGTAATTTTATCTAATTACAAAGTAATACACTGCATTATAGAAAATTAGGGCGGTATGAAAAAGATTAAAAGCTCTCATGATTCTTTTATCTATAGATAACCACTCTGGGTATGTGTCTATTTTCATATACACACACTTATATATTAATATATTTCACAAAAAAGAAAATTTGGATCCTGTTTTATCATTTTGTAACCAAATGAAGGCCCTCGAAAGGGGCTTTGAAGTAGGAGTTGGGAGATCACCAAGCACAGGAAGTGGTGTGCGTGCCGGGCTGGCTGTGGAGTAGATAGCCAGGATCCATGAAGATGGGTGGGGCCCCACGTTTCATTTCACAACTCCTGGGGGAGGCACCATTCCCATGGTAACAAAGAGAATATTGCCCCCCACCCCCACCCCTGGGTTGTACAACCCAGCAGCCCTGTAACTATTTTTGTTTTTTCATTTATCAACGTAATGGAAGTGGTTTTCTATCTTAGTCTACCATGTCATTATTTTTTTTGTAACAATGTTATCAGGGTATACTCACTTACCATACAATCCACCCCTTTAAAGTGTATATACAGTTCAATGATTTTATTATATTCACAGATATGCACCCATCACAGGTTTTTTTTTTTTAATTTTTTTTTTTAACATTTATTTATTTTTGAGACAGAGAGAGACAGAGCATGAACGGGGAGGGTCAGAGAGAGAGGGAGACACAGAATCTGAAACAGGCTCCGGGCTCTGAGCAATCAGCACAGAGCCCGACGTGGGGCTTGAACTCACATACCGTGAGATCATGACCTGAGCCGAAGTCGGACGCTTAACCGACTGAGCCACCCAGGCGCCCCATCACAGTTCATTTTAGACACTTTTGTGACCCCTCCCCCCAAAAGAAACCCCATGCCTATTAGTAGTCACTCCCCATTCTTTCTCCCCCCAGTGTCTGGCAACAATTCATCTAGTTTCTGCCTCTATGGATTGACCCATTTTAGAGGTTCCATATAAATAGAATCATGCAATATGTGGTCTTTTGTAACTAGCTTCTCTCACTCAGCATATTTTCAGTTTACCCGTGTTGTAGCATGCATCAACTTCTTTACTATCGCTAGATAATGTTCTTTTGTGTAGAAAACAAATGCACATTTGTTTGTGCACTCTTCAGTTGATGGGCACGTGGGTGGTCTCCACTTTTTGGCCCTCAGGAGTAATGCTGCTATGAACATTCATGTGTAAGCTTCGTGTGGACATGTCTTCAGTTCCCTTGGGTGTATCCTGAGGACTGGAATTTCCGGGTCATTTGGGAGCTCTGCGTCTCACCTTTTGAGAAACTACCAGATTGTTTTCCAAGAGAGTTGTACCATTTTGCGTCCCCACTTGCAGTGTACGAGGATTTCCGTGTCTCCACATCCTCTCCAGCATTCGGTATTGTCCATCTTACTGATTATGGCCATCCTGTGTTTGTAACGTGGAATCCCGCTGTGGTTTTGACTTGCGTATCCCTGGTGGCCAATGATGTTGTACATTTGTATGTCCTCTTTGGAGAGAGGCCTGTCCTCATCCTCCCATTTTTAAGTTGGGTTGTCTTTTTAGTGTTGAGTTGATGGAGTTCTTTACATACAGTTTTGGTGTCAGTCCCTTATCTGATACATGATTTGCAAATATTTTTCTCATTCTGTGGCTTGTCATTTCACTTTCTTGATGGTGTTCTTGGAAGCATAAAGGTTTGATTTTGATGCAGTTCAATTTAACTTTTGTTACTTTGTTACTTTGTTACTTTTGTACTTTGTTTCTGGTGTCCTGTCTAATACCATTTGCTTTTTAATGTGTGATCATACTCCTTGGAATGGATGTCACATAAGGGGATAATTATTTGATTCTAACTTGCATTAAGGCATTTGTTTTAAATGATTCCCCCTCCCCCACTGGTGGATAGCTGCAGTTAGACCATAGTCATTTTGTCCCATCTTATAACCTTTTTTAAAAAAAAATTTTTTTTAACGTTTATTTTTTATTTTTGAGAGAGAGACAGAGCATGAGCATGGTAGGGGCAGAGAGAGAGAGGGACACACAGGATCTGAAGCAGGCTCCAGGCTCTGAGCTGTCAGCACAGAGCCATACGAGGGGCTTGAACTCACGAAC
Organism: Puma concolor; assembly: GCF_028749965.1. NCBI lineage: Eukaryota > Metazoa > Chordata > Mammalia > Carnivora > Felidae > Puma > Puma concolor. The sequence continues at coordinate 13,582,096 of NC_141678.1, read as the reverse complement.
TGGGAGATCGTGGCCTCAGCCAAAGTCGCCACTTAACCACCTGAGCCACTCAGGTGCCCCTCCTGTAGCCTTTATAAACACTTCATTGTTCCACATGCTTTTTCTCCCCCACCAATGTGTTCGGCTGTGCTCAGACCTCTGCATAGTGGCTGGGGAGGTGCTCGAATCTCCAGGCAGCATACCTAAGCGTGTCCTCTGCCCTGTCATTTCATGGCCAAAAGTCACAACTAACACATCCTTGCAGGACATGTCGCCATCTGCTGGCAGAGGTGGGAAAGTGCGGCGCCAGGAACAGGAAGCTTGCACTTAGAGCCCATTGTCAAGGACTACCGGCCAACTCTTTCCATTCGGGCCTCCTCCTGTTGCTTTGAAGCTCTTCCCACCTTTGGGGGTAGTGTTTAAATATGAAACCCTTTACTAAACAAAATCTGTTTTCTACAAGGCAAGGAAGCCTGGGTGGTTCTTGTTCCATGGGTGCTACCTGGGGCATGAAAAACGTCATCAACTAGGAAGTACTGTACCACAGGTGAGGGAAGGGAGATGAGTAGGAGGCATTTGTTGTGCCCGACGGGTAACGTTATCATTGTGTTTGCCGGGTCTCCAATGCTCCAGAATCCATCCAGGTGTGTCATTATACCTGCTACTTGCTGCCAGCTCTTCCGGGGTAGACTGTGCCCACTTTGCTGATGAGAACAATGAGGCCCTGTGAAAATAAAGAACTGACCTTTGAGGGGCGCCTGGGTGGCTCGGTCGGTTAAGCGGCCGACTTCGGCTCAGGTCACGATCTCACACTCCGTGAGTTCGAGCCCCGCGTCGGGCTCTGTGCTGACCGCTCGGAGCCTGGAGCCTGTTTCCGATTCTGTGTCTCCCTCTCTCTCTGCCCCTCCCCCGTTCATGCTCTGTCTCTCTCTGTCTCAAAAATAAATAAACGTTAAAAAAAAAAAAATTAAAAAAAAAGAACTGACCTTTGAGGGCTGTGTGCTGACAGCTCAGAGCCTGGAGCCTGCTTCAGATTCTGTGTCTCCCTCTTTCTCTGTCTCTCTCTGTCTCTCTCTGTCTCTCAAAGAACAAAAATAAACGTTAAAAAATTTAAAAAAAAAAAATAAAAAAAGAACTGACCTTTGTATGTTTTCTAGAACAGCATGGGCAACAACCTGATTTTTTTTTCTTTTTTAATTTTTTTTTCAACGTTTATTTATTTTTGGGACAGAGAGAGACAGAGCATGAACGGGGGAGGGGCAGAGAGAGAGGGAGACACAGAATCGGAAACAGGCTCCAGGCTCCGAGCCATCAGCCCAGAGCCCGATGCGGGGCTCGAACTCACGGACCGCGAGATCGTGACCTGGCTGAAGTCGGACGCTTAACCGACTGCGCCACCCAGGCGCCCCGATTTTTTTTTTTTTTTTTAATGAATGATAGAACAGCCAGGATGTGAAATCATCAGTACCTAGCATAATGTCTTATACTCTATTTTAATAAGTATTTATTGAATGAATGAAAAAAAAAACTTCTGCATCCCAACTTGTGACCCACCTTCTTTTCACCACACCTAGCTGCTGCTTCTGTCCTAAATGCTGCAGTTATTTCAATAAGTATTTATGATGTTGTTCAATGAGAGAATACGTGTTTTTTGTTTATTTATTTATTTTGAGAGAGAGAGCAGCAGGGGAGGGGCAGAGAGAGGGGGAGAGAGAGAATCTCAGGCAGGCTCTGCACCGTCAGCATGGAGCCCAACGTGGGTCTCAAACTCACCACGAGATTGTGAGCTGAGCTGAAACCCAAGAGTCGGGTGCTTCACCAATCGAGCCACCCAGGCACCCCAAGAGCATGTGTTTCTAATTCATTTCACCCTTTAATAAAAGGAGTATAAAAATGTGACTTGTCAAAAAATGTGCAGAAAAGTTTGTACACGAATATTCACATCAACACCACTCACAACAGCCAGGAAGTGGAAGCCGCCCGAGTGCCCATCAGTAGATAAATGGATAAACAAAATGTGGTACATCCTACAATGGAATACTAGTCAGCCCCCAAAAGGAACAAAGCACTGACATCTGCTACAGTGTGGATGAACCTGGAAAAATATGGATGATGCTAAGGGAAAGTAGCCAGCCACAAAAAGGCCACATGTTGTATACCTCCGTTTATATGAGATGTCCAGAGTAAGCAAACCTGTAGAGATCAAAGGCAGATTCTTCATGGTTGCCAGGGGCTGAGGGGAAGGGGAAAGATGAGGAGGGACTGCTAAGGGGTAGGGGGTTTCTTTTGGGGTGATGACGATACTCTCAAGTGGATTTGGGGGATGTTGGCACAACTCGGAACACACTAAGAATACCGCTTGAGGGGCGCCTAGGTGGCTCCGTCAGTTAAGTGTCCGACTTCAGCTCAGATCATGATCTCAGTTTGTGCGTTCAAGCCCCATGTTGGGATCTACACTGGCAACGTGGAGCCTTCTTTGGGTCCTTGGTCTCCTCCTTTCTGCTCCTACCCCTACTTGTACACTCACTCACTCTCTCTCTCTCTGTCTCAAAAATAAAAGAAACTAAAAAAAAAAAAAAAAAAAGAATACCATTTGAAATCGGGTTGCATTTTATAACATAGTAGCATCATTTTACATGAATATTTAGTCACTCTGAAGCTTGATTTCCTTCCCTGCAAAAGAGACATGATGCTCTCCATATAGGTTTTTTTTTGGGGGGGGGGGTGGATTATATCGACCATGTATGTAAACTTTCTTGCACACGCTATGTTCAACAAATAATCTTTTCCATCTCGCAGCCCTGAGCTGTTAGGATTCTGTGGCTTTCAGGCTAGTGAAAGGGCTTTCGACGAAGTCCTTTTGCCTTCAGAAGCTTCTAGCGGGCAGTGTGGCCGAGTGGACTCAGAATGTGAAATGAGGGTTTTGGACTGAGCTAAAAGCGTGGAGTCTGTGGTTTCCTCACGTCGGTGCCCTTTCTACCTTACATGTCCGTTAGAGTCTGCTCCATTCTACCCTGCAAGTTCCTGATCCTAAAAAAAAATGGCACTTTATGGGTTTGTGGGCCACGTGCATCATCTTCTACCTTACTCCGAAATGATGGTGCAGGGGCACTTGTGTTTGCTGCTGGCTGCCCCCGGCTCCACCGTCACTGGCTCATTCCTCAAGGGGCCGATTTGCAGAGTGGCCTTAGGACAAGGGCAGTGCTGGGAGTGTGGCGAGCATGAGAGCTTTTCCCGCACGCCCTGTTAAAACAACTCTGTCCTGATGAATAAGGACCCTTCAAGCTACTCCACGTAGGCAATATGTTGGATAAAGGCAAATGTGCCAGCGAGGCTGGAGGGGGGGAAGGTCAGGGGGCTTCTAGAAGCATCTCTGCCATCCCCAGACCAACAAGTCACAGTGGTCCTGCCCTCAGACACCTCAGGACCCAGATGAAATTGACCCTGTGCTCCCCCTGTGCTAGGCCTCTGGGTGAGCTGGAGAGCCCCGCACACGTGCGCCTCCTCAAACACCTGCATTTGAGAGAGGCCTCCCCCAGGGGGGTGCCCAGCAGAGGGGAATGAATTCGGAGCATGGAATTTTCACACTGGGTCGCAGGGACTGGGGAGAGAGAAAGGTTTGGGATAAATTGCAGGGGGAGGACTCATCCTGCCGTTCTTAGGAAAATGAAATAAAGAGGGAGAAGGATTCTGTTGGGTTGTGACATTTCCAAATTCTCACTTTTACATTGAGAAGTAAATTCAGGTTCCCTTTTTAAAAGATAACTTTGCTAGGGACGCCTGGGTGGCTCTGGCTGTTAAGCATCCGGCTCTTGATTTCGGCTCAGGTCATGATCTCACCGGCTCGAGCCCCACATCAGGCTCCGTGTGCCGACACTGCAGAGCCTGCTTGCGATTCTCTCTCTCCCTGTCTCTGCTCCTGCCCCTCTCATGCTTTCTCTTTCTCTCTCAAAATAAGCAAATAAACCTAACAATTTTTCTACTGTCAAACTTACTCAAAGGCCTTCATCTGGGGGCTGATGCTCATAACTGTAACGAGGTTACGGGAGGAGTGGAATCTAGCCCCAGCCCCTGCGTGGTCTCTTCTTCCACACAGCCCCTCAAACCATGATGCAGTGGTGTTAGGCCTGAAATGGCTTAAAATGAAGGTAGTCTGCTTTTTCTCGGGCCCTCAGCCACCTTTTACTGACAACATGTGCACGGCACTGCTGAACCCTGCCCCTGAGTCTGCTGTGGAAGTGTGCGCAAGGTTTTCTTCCTTATGTGGGTTTGCTAGTTCTTGTGTTTTGGCCGAGAGTGCTGAGTCGAGGACTTCAACGGAAGTCCCACTGATGGTGTAGACACCTGGGGACGGACAGAGGCACCATCATGGTGGATGATCGTGGTTTGGCAGATGTGACGAGATGGCTTCTTCCATAAAGGACCAGAGAGTAAATATTTTCAGCTTTGGAGGTTGTATGATCTCTGTTGCAACTGCTTAAACTCTGTTGTTGCAATAGACAGTATATACACCAGTGTGCATGGCTGCGTTGCAATAAAACTTTATTTAAAGACACAGGTAGAGGGCCGGATTCAGCCTGCAGGCCTTAGGTTGCTGACCTCTGGCTCACCGAACCACCTTCATTGCTCCAACTCCTTTCTGAGTGTTGTCTCTTATTTTAGAGATGAAGTGCTAGAAAAGCTGGAATGTTTTCCTCCGTGCTCCCGGAAATGTTGCTAAATACCATGAAAGGCCACCTTCAGAGAGAAGGACCTCAACCGAGTGGAAGCAACAGGAATTTGGAGTTTTAAACCTACAGCAGATGCTGAGAAATGAAGATTCTGCTGTCTTCCCATTGTCCCTCAACGGAAGGCTGGGCGTTTTAATTAGCTAATGTTGGCAAATTGCTTTGAAGAAAATTGTAAAATGTTTCGTGCTACAAGGTGCCAAGAATCCTAATTAGCTTTCCTTAAAGATACCACCTGGAAGTGTGATATTTTGTTGCTCGAGGTCCAAGCCAGCAAGAATAACCTGCAGATCAAAAACTGGTTTTTCGGCAAACATAACTGAGTATAAATGGATCTCTGCATCGACGTCACATTTTCTTCCTTCTGCCTAATCTGGTTCCTAGCAGCTGGGATATTAAACCCCGTAAATGGAGGTTTTGGGTTTTTTTGTTTTTTTTTCTTTTTTCCCTAAGAGAGCTCAGTGGCTACGGGGACATGAAACAAATTAACCCATCCATGTGTTGCGGCCGACGTTGCCTTTTGGATTTTTTGGCTTGTGCCCCAGAGGCCCTGCCCTGGTGCGTCAAGGTTACAGAGAGGAGGCGGCTGGCAGTCACTCAATCACAGAGCAGGGCTGGCTCTCAGGTACCCCAGTCCAGGAGAGACGTGTGCATGCTCTTAACAGCTGGGTAATGAATGTGCTCTCCAACATTCCTGTTTCATGCGGTGGCAGCGGCCACAGCAGCAGCACCCGACCTGTGTCACCGTCAGAAGCCAAGTGAGATGTAGTTAATATGGACCTTAGCCACCGACGTGCATGGATTTGGAAGCTCCAGGCTCTGATGAAGTCCTTGCCAAACTGGGGGGGGCCGCCCGTGCAAGAGGAGGCAGCTGGGGGTGGGGGTGGGGCTTAGGGCAGGGGTCCCCAGCCTCTGCTCTGTTGACTTTTGGGATCAGATGGTTCTGTGTACGTGTGTTGTGGGGGGAGAGGGCCGTCCGATGCCTTGTAGGATGCTGACCAGCATCCCTGGCCTCTACCCACTAGATGCTGGTAGCAGCCGTCATTCCCCATGGTGATGACCAAAAACTGTCTCCAGACACGGCCTAATGTCCCCTGAGGGGATAATTGCCCCTCATCGAGAAGCCCTGCGTTAAGGGGAGGGCTAGGAGTCCTGTTTTTCAGGGAGACGCTTGGAGCAGGGCCCTAATGGAAAGTGGCTCCACAAGCCATTCCTGCCTCTTCCCTGTGTCTCACACCCTCATGTCAACCATTAGCAGATCCCAAAGGCAGCCCTACCTTGACCGCATGTTGTGAACTGACCGCTTCTTGCCGTCTAGCCCCTCCTACTCTCGTTCAAGCCCCTGCGTCTTGACTAGACACGCTTGTGTGACTAGCCTCCCCCTGGTGCCCTGCTCCCCTTTGCGCCCCACAGACTGTTCTCCACCCAGCGGCCAGAGGGAGTCATCGGAAGTGTCAGTGGGAGATCTCATGGTCCTGCTGGGAACCCCCCGGCACTGTGGCACTTAGGTGGAACTCCTGCTCGACCTTAGGTGTGCGCTGAGTGCCTGCCTCGCCTCTGCACCTGTCCCCTCTGCCCACAGACGTCCTTCGCCGTCCCAGCTCTCTGCTCAGATGTCCCTCTCTAGAGGCCTTCCCCGACCCCACCTTGAAGAGCACACCTGTCCTCTCTGGGTCAGGGGTCCTCAGCCTCGGCACTAGTGACATTTGGGGCGGGACGACTGTGGTGGGGCTGTCCTGGGCGTTGGGGGATGTGCAGCAGCATCCCCCCCCCCGCCCCAGATCACAGTGGCACAGACCCCACCCACCCAACTGCGACAATGAAAAAGGTCTCCAGACATTGCCAGTGTCCTCTGAGGGGCAACATCGTCCTGGTTGAGAACCACCGCTCTCCTCCTGCTTTATTTTTCTTCACCACACTCTCTGGTAAGACATCCAGTCTATTTGTCTTCTTCACTGGAAGGCAAGCTTTATGAAAGCCGAGATTTCGATTTGTCCCCTGCTGTATTTCCAGGGCCTAGAATAGAGCTTGGTGCACAGTGGGTACTTAGTAAATGTGTTGAATGCTCTGAACTTTGTCCTTCTAAACAACCAGTGGGGCAAATGGCCTCATGGATTTGGGGCAAGACTGGACCTACAGAGTGTGTTTTGCTGGCCACAGACATGGAAATTCTGTGCCTTGGATGCCTGCAAAAGCATCTTTAAAGCACAGAGAAACCTTCTGGAAACCTCGGCCAGGGGTCTTGGTAAAGGGCAGCCCCAGGGCCCTCCCCAGTTCCGTGCTTACCTGTTTTCCGCAAGTGTCCACATGGGCTTGCCAGAGCACAGTTGCAGGGACACAAAGCTCTGTTAAGAGTGAGTTACCCCGGACCTGTAAGCATTTGCCAACTGAAGGGTGGGGAGGTCTGGAGATTCAGAGAACACTCTAGCTTTCGTTTGTGGCTGCAAGTGGTATCTAGAACCTGGTCGATGAAGATGGTCAAGTTCATTCCCCTCTCCCGTGTTACTCAGACCTCCGAAGGGTCAGCCGTGACGTAGCGTGCAGAGCCCCAGGAACGCAGGCGCACACAGTGCGATGGGCTGGGTGCATGCGCACAGCTGTTTCTCTCTCCCGTGCTGCCGATATAGCCCCTGGTGTTTGCACATTACCCCCCCTGCCCGCCCTCTGTCCCCGGTGGAGGTGGAGCACTCACGGTCAAGCGCAGTGATGAGGAGAAATCTGACTTCAGACAGGTCCCTCCCCTAGCTGCACGACTTTGGGCAAGTTACCTTTCCTAAAACTCAGTTTGCTGATCTGTCCAGTGGGGATAATACCTACCTCTCTGTTTCGTTGTGAGGATTGAAATGAAATGAACAGCGCTCCTGGCCTGGCCGCTGTCCGTGATCACGAGGAGTAGTTATTCCCCCGTTATCTGGGTTCCCATTTCGCCGGCTCAGCCCCTGGCCTGACTCACCTGCCTCCTGCCTTTGGCTCCTGCTGCCTCCACCGTGTCAGGCGTCCTGACTCTCACCCCCTCTCCCTCCCTTCCCAGCACGCGCATCTCATCACTGTGATTACACCGTATTAGCCCCCGTGATTGTTCCATGCCTTGGCACCTCATTACTGAAATAAAGTTAGCATTAATGGGAGTCCTGCAGCTAATCCCCTCTGCTCACCTCTCCTGAAAATGCATTCCGGTGATTAGCAGGAGAGACACATGCATATATTCATTTTTAAAACTGTTCCCTCCTCCCCCTCTCCCTGCGTGTCTACTCACAGTCACTAGAGATGGAGGCCAGGGGGCCTTTTAGCTGCCAGCCGACAGAGGAGGCAGCGAAATCGTCCTGAACTGGGGCAGGGCTGGGCTTAGGGAGCAGCCAGCTTCTCCCCTTAGAAAAAGGAACACATCCGTTTCCTTTGGGTGGGTACAGTTAAACACAAAACCCACCCACAAAACAAAAGGCCGGGGAGTGAGGCAGACTGGCGGGTCCCAGGCTCGCCACCTTCTGGCTAGGAGACCTCTGTGAAATTGCTTTAATCTTCCTGATGAGCAGTTTCCTCCACTGGTGAAGGATCATGCCCGATAAGGAACGGGCGAGGGCCGGGCGCTGCCTCTGAGGCCGGGGCGGTTCACTCTCCTGCCCTGGGCTAGGGAGCCAGAGGTCAGGTGTGTCCACGGGGCTCCTCCTGGCCCCCAGCGCCGGGACAGCCTGTTTCGGTTTCCTTTTCCACTCGGGGACTGCCAGTGCCATGCAGGCACAGTGAGGACTGATTGCTCAGAGGTGTGGTATCATTCATCAGGACTTGGGGGAACACTGCACTCACCCCTGGGGGGTCTGCACACCTGCAGACGATCAGATGGTCCTTCCCCGAAGGGCTCAGGGGCCGGCTCCCGGGTCCACACAGGTAGCCGGCCGCTCACCTTGCGTGCGTTGCCTCTGTCCTGATTGATCTGGGGGCAGGATGACCCTCGTGGAGCTCCCTCTCAGCAGCCAAGAAAAGGGAGCAGAACGGCAGAGGGAGGTGTGGGGCTGTAATGAGATTCACAGGCGCCCTTACTCACCCTGTGTGTCAAGGAGACATTTTCAAAAAGGTTTGACACAGCATCCTCGCAGAGCCCTTTGCCAAAACGCAAGGTGGAGGCCCCTGGAGTACTTTAAGCCGGCTTCTGTTAACAGAGCAGTCCGTATGCATATTATAATCACGCCGCTCCAATTCCCCGTTAAGCAGCTGTTCCCACAAAGAGGGACAATAGCCCAGCCCCACCCCTTTGAGAGCTGATTTCAGTCATGTCTTTGCTGCTGCCAATTCTTTGATCAGTTTTCACTTAGGATCTGGAGGGCATGTTACAAAGTGCTTTGGGCTGGCTGCCAGCAGGCACCTCACTGGAGCATGACAACAGCCCAGAAGTGTCAGCGTGGGGAGAGAGACGGTGCGCACAGGATGCCTTTTAAAAAATAATTATATTTGAATTTTAAAAGCAATCTTCATATATGTTCATAGAGTCATTTATATGGAAAACTATGCCGGTTGCTCTACCCTTTTAATATTTGATGTTCCGTCAGCTTCCTTCACAGTTGGGATAAGCGTTCTGTGGCGCCACGGGGAGTTTTCGGACTCCTGAGTTAGGAAGGAACCGGGAGAGGGCCAGTTCCTGTCATTTCTGTCTCCCTCTTCCCTTGCCCCTTCCTCCTGCACCTCAGCACACACTCTGTTCTAAATGGACTCTGGAGGACGTTGAGGGCCGAGTGGGAAAGGGGCTGGGGTGTCCCACGTTAATTCCATTTGGCGGCGGTGGTGTTTTTTGTGTGTGTTCTTTTTTAAGTTTATTTATTTGTTTTGAGAGAGAGAGCCCGCGCGAGCACAAGCAGGGGAAGAACAGAGAGGGAGGGAGGGAGAGAGAGAGAGAATCCCAAGCAGGCTCTGCACCATCCGCACAGAGCCCGACCCAGGGCTCGAACCCATGAACCGCGAGATCATGACCTGAGCCGAAATCAGGAGCCAGGCACTCAACCGACTGAGTCACCCAGGCACCTCAAAACTATTTTATTTTTAATTTTTTAATATCATATGTATTTTTGAGAGAGAGAGAGAGAGCAAGTGAGAGGTGGCGGTGGTTTTTATTTTCATTTAATTTTTATTTTTTATTGCGGTAGAATACGCTCAACATAAAATTGACCATCTTAGCCATTTTTATACGAGCAGAGGCACTAAGCACACTCACAGTGTTGCGCAGTCCTCACCATCATCCATCTCCAGAACTTGTCATCTTCCCAAACTCTGTCCCCATGAAACATGACTCCCGTGTCCTGCAGCCCTGGGCACGTACCGTTTCACTTCCTGTCTCTGTGGATTTGATGACTCTGGGTACCTCACGCAGTTGGAATCATCCGGTCTTTGTCCTTCAGCGTCTGGTCTCTTTCACCCGGCATGATGTCCTCAAGGTTCATCCGTGCTGTAGCTTGCGTCAGAACGTCCTTCCCCTGTAAGGCCGAACGGCATCCCATCGTACGTCTACACCACACCACGTTTACGCGGACATCCGGGCTGTCTGCCACGTATTAAATCTTACAGGTTGCCAGTCAGCCATGTCAGGTGTTTACTTACCGACCGACATCTAGCTTCCTTCTCACCAGCGCCGTCTTAGAGTTGAGAGGAAGGAAGCCTGGGGAGGTGAGGAACGTCGCGTCTCCTAATGTGCTATTAATTAGTGGAACCGAGGTTGGGTTTTGGGGCTGTCTGACTCTACAAACGATGGTTGTCAAATGTCGGTGAGCTCCGGGATTGCTCAGGGGAATCTATTAAAAATGCAAATTGCCGAGCCCGGTCTTGAGCTCTTTTGGTTCAGAAGGTCTGGAGTGGGATTCAGGAACTTGTATCTTAACAAGCACCCTACTCTGAACAGGTTATCAGAGAACCAGAACTTGCTCAATATGTTCTACGATCCAGGATTTTGACCGCCATCCTGTTTATCCTCGTCCCTAAGGGAATTGGAGACAGCTCTCCCCACCTCCCCCCCCCCCCCCCCACCAAAACATTTCAAGATCAGAGAAACAGGAGTTGTCCAGATGAAGCAGAGTTGGGAGAGATGTCCACGTGGATCCATAAGGAGTTCATACCCGGGGCGTGTGTGAGAGCATGCGGTTTGGGCTGCACGGTCAGCTCTGAGCTGCTCAGCAGCCAAAGCGAAGAGCGAAATAGGATTCGCCACAGATGTAGCCACCTCATCACATAAAATGTGCCACCAGAAGCGCAGCTCTTGCGTGCATTTTGGGCTGCGGGCTCCTCATTGAGAAGACGCCGTGCAGTAATGGAAAAGAGTCACAAACACCCGAGTCCGTTTGACAGGACCGTCACGGGGCTGTTTCTTGAGGGTGAGCCAGGGTGTGATACCAAGGAACAGTTCAGTGAAAACAGACTCGGGTCGGGGTGGGGGTGCCTGGCTGGCCCAGTCAGTGGAGTGTGAGACTCTTGATCTCACGATCGTGAGTTCAAGCCCCACGCTGGGCGTTGGGCATAGAGATGACTTAAAAAACAAAAAACAACAAAACCAACAGGCCTGGAGAAAATTGGAAAATCGGGCCAACCCATTTCAAGGCCGCTTTTGTGCAGGGGTGTAATAGAGTTCTGTGTGTTCTGAACCGGGTCCTCTGGCTCCTTGTCAGCGTAGGGGCCTGTCTCAGCTGCTCCCTTCTCTCTGGTTCCTCTCCCGAGCCTGCGGGCCTTCCCACCCCAGAGAGAGGAGCCCAGCGGGGGGCCTCTGCTTTAATGACTAGGATGCTTGTCTTTAAAGTTTGCAAAGCCCTCGGCCTCCAACCAGTGGCCACTTTGGCCCCCTTCCTTCGGCACGCAAGAAAAGCTGCTGTCTGGTTGAGTGAGTTCTGCTATAAATCAAAGTGTCACCACTTAGCCAGTAGAAGTGATTTAATTAATCCGCTGTGTTGTCCCCTGAGCATCACTCCACCTGACTGCTAATCAACTTCCATCAGCAGGAGGAAAATGCAGGCCCCCTTTTTCTGAACCACATTGCATGAGATGAAGGAGGAGAAGGAGGGGAGAAAAAGTTAATTGCAGCAGGGGAGCTCAGACTGTCACGAGAAAAAAGTCTCTTGTCTGGCATCTGCCTCTTTATACACTGTTGTCCTCGTCTCGGGTGAGCTGCAGGAGAGGACCACGTTTTAGTGATATTAATATAGACATTATCTATTGTCCATATCTATTTATCAGAGATAATATCTTGCCTAGAAACCCATGACAGCTGGCATATTGCAAAGAGGAACCATTCTTTTGTCACGCACCCGGTATTTAGACCTTTGAAACACACATCACACACACAAAACCTTCACCGATAATCAGAAAAGACTGCAAGTTTATGTATCTATCTCTCGGGCACAGGAACGTTTTTGACAAATGACCACCCCAATTTCCGTCACGTGCAGGCAGCATAAATGCAAGCCATTGCTCTGCAGTGTAATTAGGCAGATCTAGTTAATGCTGGTGTGCTTTGAAGGTGAGACAGGCTATTGTAATGAGAATCCCAAGTCCAGGATATTTGGAAGCCTCCCTTAAGAGCCTAAAACTTCCTGGAAATCTCTTCAGGAGTGGTACCTACCATGATGGCTCCATTTTACAGGTAGGAGGAACTGCGGCAAACAAGGGTCAGGGAAATTTCCAGAAAGTTGCAGAGCGTTCAGAGTGTCCTGAAGGTGGGATCCATCCCTTGTTGAGGGAGAGGAGGAGGCCCAAGATTCTGTGGTAAAGCATGGGCTTATCTGGAGTGGGATTCTTTTCTGATTACTGTGCACTTATTCTATAAAAAGAAATTTATAGAAAGTCTCTTTAGCAGGACGAAGACCAGAAAATCTTTTATCTGATCCAAAAAATGACATCTTGCATCAATTATACATAAACTTTGGTTTTTCCCCACCAGAGAAAGCCGCCCCCCCCCCACCCCTGCCCCAAGCAAACACGGAGCTCCTGCCCTGCTATGTGGGTGAGTCATTCTGTCTTTAAAGATGGGGTGGGGGCAGTGTTGGCCTTCCCAGCATGCTGTGTTGCTGCACAGATGTGCTCAGGATCAGAGCTTCTGCTCTAATAAAGTTGATCATCATATTTTTTTTAAAAAGAAAAAGAGGGCGCTGGAATCTAGTTGCACTAATTCTGAGAACCCAGGACATATAAGGACTTCCCTGGGCACATCCACACTTGGCCTCTTTATGTGCACCACTGGGCCAGGGCCACCCCCATCATTTTGAGACAGGGTGAATGACAGAGTGCCTCTCTGTTATTAGGAAGTTGAAATGCTGATTAATGCCGCATGGATATCTAAGGCAGCTTGCAAGGGGAAGAGCTGCCCTGAGACAGGGATGGGGGGGGGGGGAGGGTGTGTGTGTGTGTGTGTGTGTGTGTGTGTGTGTGTGTGTGTGTGTTCCGCCCGACACTAGGGGGCAGCACCGCCTCCTCCTGCCTTCGGATATGGCTTTTCTCCAGCCTGCAGGAAGGCTAGCGCTGCTGGGCAGAGGCATGCATGAACAGCCGAAGAGTGCCCCCTCCTTGCCTAGGGTGAAGTCCTGCTTCACCTTGTCTGCTACTGGGGTTGATGTCCAAACGGCTGGGTTTGAGGCCCCCACAGAGCTGGGTGGAATTCCGACTGCCACTTGCTGCACATCTGCACGTGTGTCCCTCTCTGGACTCAGTTTCATCTGCAAAATGGGAACACCCACCTCCCACAGTGGATGTCGGGATGAAACGACATCATATACACAAAAGTCCTCAGCACAGCACTAGGCACATGGGAGCTGCTAAGTAAACGCAGCTTCCTTCTTGTCCTGTGCCTTCCCTTTCTTCCTTCCTCCCCACGCTCCTCCATTCTCCCACTGTTTGACAGGCGTGGATCCAGATCCAGCCATGCCAGCCTCCCTCCCTCCGAGGCAGGCTCAGGGCCCTGCGTCCCCCTCCCTCCCCTTTCAGCCCTTTGGGCTGTTCCGGACACAGTGAAGTGCTGTTCCCACGTGGACCCCTCGTTGAAGGGCTTCCCTCCACCGCCATCAAATCGCACTCCAGGCTGACGCCAGGCACATGGGGGCTGGGCAGTGAGCCCTTTATCGATGGTTTGTGGTTTTTTTTCATACACAATTTGGAAACATCTGTTCTGACATTTTCCGGGGTCGCAGACAGGAAGAGAACAAGGTTGATATTTCTCAGGTGCTGGTGCCTTAGTGCATCGGTAATTGGAAAGCAAAATGGTTCCTGTTGCCTCTCCATTTCATCATAAACATTTCATTTGAAAGAGAAGGCAGCATTATTGTGCCCAGGGGTTACATTGTATGCAAACAGGTATGCATTAAAGGCAAGTCTCCTCAGTGAGAAATGGCAAAGCATTATGAAGCCAGTGGCAAAGGTCTGTGTGACTTTCTTGTAGACAAAAGACCAGCCTCTGGTTGCTGACTGCAGCCCTCTTCTGCTTCCTTGAATTGGAAGCATATTTTCTTTTTTCTCAGTTAACCCCCTTCTGTAAATGAACACGACAAAGTTTGTGCCCAGAGGTTCACTGAGGGTCGGCAAGCAAGTGTATTTGTTCAAAAACCATTTACTGAGCACCTAGTCTGCCTGGATCTGTAGCAAGTGATAAATAAGACACCACGCGTGCCCTCTTGTAACATGATTATAGCGCAAAGTGGTGTCCCCACGGGCAAGTGAATTAACATTACGGGAATGCAAAGAGGGAGTCAGGAAAGGCTTCACGAGACATTTGCCAGGCAGAAGAGGAGGAAGGAGCTTATGGGGCAGAAGGAAGAGCTTCTGCCTAGACCAGAAGACGTGACAAGTTGCTGGAGCCATCAAACAGCATCGTTGGATAATTCCATATGCCTGTATGCTGACTGCTCTAAAGCCCATCAGCTCATTGAATTCTCCAACATCCTTCAAGTGCTAGCTTGGTATTATCCCTGCTTTTCAGATGATGCTGGGAGATGCTGCATTGCTTGGCCAAGGTCAAGGCCAACTAACGAGTGGCGAACTGAGATTTCCCCTCAGGTCCGCCTGTCTCCTCCCCACCCCCACCTGCCCACTTTCCCCCGACAGCGCACTGCTTGGTATGACTGGCGTATAGGATGAAGCTGCAGAGGTGTGGGGACCGCAAAGGACTTTGCGTGCTGTGCTACAGAGTTTGGACTCTCTCCTGTAGGCAGAGGTTTTTTAAGTGGACATTGATTCCATTACCCACGGGAGATGGATTGGAGGAACACCCAGTGCCGGACTGCAACCCGGAACCATGACTGCCCGTCGGATTCAAGGGCCGCCCACCCCGCTTCTGGCCCAGCTTCCAGTATGGCTGGCTGCTCGGCTGAAAGAACAGATTATTGGGGAAGATGAGCCTCACGCGGGAGGTGGACAGGAAGCCTTTTTCTTTTCTTTATCTTTTTTAGCTAGGGTATGCTTCCTGTTGTTTTGCTATAAAGCTCACACAGGCATCTAAGTGTAAAAAAATTAAATGGCATGAAGGGCTTCTGGGTGGCTCAGTCGGTTACGTGTCTTGACTTCATCCCAGGTCATGATCTCGTGGTTTGTGAGTTCGAGCCCCGGTTTGGGCTCTGTGCTGACAGCTCGGAGCCTGGAGCCAGCTTCGGATTCATTCTCTCTGTCTGTCTGTCTCTGTCTCTCTCTCTCTCTGTGCCCCTCCCCTGCTCACACACTCTCTCTCTCAAAAATAAACATTAAAAAAAAATTAAGTGGTATGAAGGCAGAAATGAGAGCAAAAGTCTTCTGATTCCTCACTCCCAGGTGTAACCACTGGTAACAATTTCTTGTACAGCTTTCCTGAGATTTTGTGCTATATATGTATATATATAAAATGGTTCAACGTTCAGAAGGGCTTTTCTCTCTCCCACTCCTGCCCCCAGCCTCTCTGCTACCTTCTAAAGTCACTGTTTTCTTGCCTTCAGTCACAGATAGTTTATGCACATGCACACTAATACTTACATATGTTACTTTTCTTTCCCTGAAGGACAGCAGCTATATAGCATGCTATCTAACACTGTTCTCCTTCTTGCTCTTTTCTTTTGTGATAATATTTTTTAAAAGCCCAAAATTTAGATAGTGTTTACCAGGTACCGTGAGTTCTTTTAAGTGCTTTCCGTGCATTATCCCATTGCATCTTATGCCAGGGGTGCTGTTACGGTCTCCATTCTCTGGGGGAGGAAACTGAGGCACAGAGAGACTGAGTGACTTACCCAAGGTCATTGAGTGAGTGAGTTATCCCTGACCTGGGACTAGAGCTGGAATAAGGCAGGAGAGGGAGGTGCCGCGGTGTTCAGGTCTAGTCAGACGATGTTCTGGGTATTGCTTGTTTTTCGTTGTTTGTTTGTTTGTTTTTTGCATACGCTGGAGGCCTCTCCAGATGAGCACCTGCAGACTTCTTACTTCTTTTACATGGCTGGAGAATACGTAATTTCAGTTACTTCGTCCTTTGCCTGCTGGTAAATATTTGGTTGTGTCTGATCTCCTACAAATGCTGCTGTAGCTGCAGCATCCTTGCATGTACGTTGTGGAGTGTGCTAGGGCGAGACGTCTCTGTAGAATAAATGGCCTTGCCAGTCCCCGGGTGTGCATCCCTGAGATCTCACTGGCTGTTGCTGACCAGTTTGCTCTCCCCAAGAGTGCGTGAAAGTGCCGACCCCACACGCTCACCCGTTTCGGACATCCTCAACCTGTTTCATCTTTGCCAGTCTGATGGCTGAAAAATTGGCTCGCTTTAATTCACATACATCATGAGCACATTTTTTCTTTTCTCGTGTTTATTGGTCGCTTATATTTCTTTTATGAACTGGTTTTTCGCGTCCTTTGTACATGTTGTATTTTGGCTTGGTCTTTTTTATAGAGATATATAAGAGCTCTTTGAACACTAAAGAAATGTGTTACAGATATTCTTCCAGTTTATTGTTTGCATTTGTACGGTTTTTCACCATACAGGAGATTTTAATTTCTGTGTGGTTGGATGTATTAATCTTTTCTTTATGGCTTTTGGGTTTTGTGTTTGCCTTTTCCTCTCCATGATTATATATATTTTTAATGACCATTTTTTTTTCTCCCTGGCCTTTTTATGGCTTTAATTTTTAAATTGAACATTAATCCATTTAGAATTTATTTTTGTATAAGGAGTGATAGAGGGGTCCAGCTTAATTTTTTGGCTTTCAGGGAAACCTGTTCAGACTCCTTGGTGCCCAGGCTTCACTGTGCTGGGGCAGCCACTAGCAGGAGGGAGGGCCCTGGTAGGGACAGTTCTCGAAGGGAGGGCCACTCCCACAGCCGGCTGGACCCAGAGCAGCCAGCTGGGGGCACCTGGAGGCATGGGGGTGAGCCAAGCACAGAGCCCCTATCCCCACAGGCAGAGAAGCATATCTGATTTGTCTCCATGTTGCTAGTGCCTCTCCCAGGCCCCAGCACATATTTGCTAATTGTCCTGTTGTATGCAGTGAACTAATTCTGACCCCTGCTATGCTGCTGATTGGGCGCATGTGACTTTGGGACCTTCAGCTCACTCCTTCACCTTTCTGAGCCACACTGTCCCTGTCTGTGACCACAATACCTACCTCCATGCGCTGTTTCAAGAGGTTTCTAGAGTCAAGGGAAAAGTGGATGTTATTGCACTTGACAAACCCCGAAAAGTGCTATGGGTGGAAAGTTGAAGCTGTCAGCCGCCTCTTGATACTGTTGCTGTGTCTCAGACGTGTCCAGCCTGTAACTAATTTAGGTTGTAAGAATTACAGTCTATAGGGGCACCTGGCTGGCTCAGTCAGTTAAGCATCTGACTCTTGGATTTCGGCTCAGGCCATGATCTTGTGGTTCCATGAGTTTGAACCCTGCGTCAGGCACCGTGCATTCTGCAGAGACTGCTTGGGATTCTCTCTCGCCTTCTCTCCCCACCCCCCCAGCTTATACTCTGTCTCTCTCAAAAGAAATAAGTAAAAACTTTAAAAATTATTGAAAAAAAAAAGAATTACAGTGTATCTCCTTGTGGGACACAGTTGTTGTTGTTGTTGTTGTTGTTTTAATTTTTAAATATTTGCTTTTGAGAGAGAGAGAGAGAGAGAGCATGCGAACAGGGGAGGGGCAGAGAGAGAGGGAGACACAGAATCTGAAGCAGGCTCCAGGCTCGGAGCTGTCAGCACAGACCCCAACGTGGGGCTCAAACTCACGAATCATGAGATCATGACCAGAGCTGAAGTTGGACTCTTAAACCGACTGAACCACCAAGGCATCTCTCTTTTTTTTTTTTAACTTGTAGTATGACGAAAGGAGGTTTCTAAACATTTTTTTCTGAGTGGGGTTCTTGTATCGCCCCAATTATTATTCATTGCTATCCCCAAATCTCCAACACTTGGGAAATTAACGATGGGCTTGGAATGGGAAGGTCTCTTTCAAGTTGAAGCAGGTACCTACACAAAACGGACGGGGGGATTCGCTGCTGGTTCATTTGGAATAAAGTCCTGGACGCTCAGGCTCTATTTGATCCTGGATGAGACTTGGGTCTCTTTCATGCCTCAGTTTTTCCCACTAGGTTAAAAAAGACACCTTACGCCAAAGCCACAATGGCCGTGTGAAACTAGTGGTTGAGAGGGTGGGTTCCAGAATCTGACCACCTGACTTCAAACCCCAGCTCCACTGTTTACTGGGTGACTTTGGGTAACTTACTTACCTTGCTTGTCACTTGGTGAGGTAGGTGAAAACCTAAGTACCTGAGTACCTAGGAGCTTAGAACAGAGCCAGGCACACAGTAGGTACTCAATAAAGGTACCTGTTATCATCTTCAGAGACGTCATTGGAATTGACAGCCTGTCACCCATCGAGGCATCTTTGGTCAACAGTCCCAGGTAGGTGCTATAGGGAACTAGGGGCTGGGGCTACTGAAGAATTTAGAGGTCCTCAGACAGCGTGTCGATCCACTCTGATAAGAGACAGGCTGCAAACACACGTGGGAAGACTGTAGGCCAAGGGCTGCAAAACCCCAGCACCTGTAGGGAGGGGACAGATGAGCATCTTTCAGGAGAGATGCACACTACGTATATGAGTAGCAGGTACATGGTTGTGCATATTAAGTCGTAAAGGAGTAATTTTTTTCTCTACAAAGAAATGTGCTTTCTCCGTTTGTCTCAAAGCTTGCTCAGCTAGATTTCCTCACATTTGGTGGAGGCCTGGCTGCAGACCACTGGTTCTCTGTCGCCGGAAGAATGCCAGTGCACGTGAATGATAATTGACAGCTGAACCTCAGAACCAGGGGGATGAAAGGGAGCCATGGGGTCTGGGCAACAGGGAGAGGGTGACCCCATCTTAAAGGGCAAGTACTTATGGGGCTAGAGTTCCTACGTCTTCAAGAGAAGGTAGAAATCAAGATTTTTTTATCCTTTTCACTTTTTGTTTAATTTATGTTTTATCTTTAAGATTTTTATCCTGTTTTAATGTCGGACAAGATAATTTGAAGATACATGCTGGCCTCACACAGCAGGCCTGTGGGGTTGAATTTGGCCTGTGGGCCCCAGGTTTGCAACCTCTGCACATGGCCTGCCCCCTAAGAGCACGTATGTGCACATTAACGCATGCTGCGAAGTCGTCACATGAAAAATACTGCCTAGCTCAGCAGTTGTATTTTTTCCAGATCGCTAAAGTATTGTCTCATCACCACGTCCACCGTTTCAGCCCATAGGTTACCATGATCCCTCCACACAAAACTGCCTTTCGGGAAAAGGTAACATTGAAAGTCGAGTGTGTGTTCATACACTCTTAGGTCCAAAAAAGATACGCAGGGTTTGAAGTCGTGGGAGAATCCGTGCGGTAGCGATTGTGGACATTACCTGAAGGAGCACACCCGTGTTCCCACCACACAATCCCCAACGGCCGAAAGGTGGAAACCACCCGAATGTCCACCAGCGATGAATGGGTAAGCAAAATGTGGCATGTCCTTGCAACAGAATAATATTTAGCCATGAAAATGAGTGATGTGGCACTGAGCGATGTTCTAACATGGATGAACCTTGAAAACGTTACGCTAAGTGAAAGCAGCCAGCTCCAAAAGACCACATTGTGTGTGAGATATACGGAATAAGCAAAGCCGTAGAGACAGAAAGGAGATTAGTGGTTTCCAGGGGATGGAGGGAAGGGGAACTTGGGTCTAACTGCTGCGGGTATGGGGTTTCTTCTAGGGGAGACAAAAATGTTCTAAAATTAGATTGTGGCGATGGTTGCACAATCCTGTGAATGTACCCAAAAACCATTGAATTGTATGGCATGGGAATGATACCTCAGAAAGCTGTTTAAAGAGGAACATTACATGGTTCGTTCACGTGGTGATCTTTGCCGCGTACCGGGACAGCATCAGTCACTGTCCGTCCCTGACTACAGAGGACAGTGATGATAATTACGACCTGTGGAGTGCGTTGGCCGTCGGCTGCTGTAGGCAAAGCTAAGTGCAGTTCAGATAACGGATCCCCAGGCCCTTATTACGCTGTTTACGAACATGTTCCGAATCCATATCCAGCACCAGAAACAGTCACGTTAATTTTAGGTCTGTGAGGACAGGGGAATTTTAAGAATGCCGGTGCCTCTTCCTATAATCTGCCTAGTTCCTGCGAGGGGAAGCCGGGGCCGCTGTGCCACCAGGCCCGAGTCACATGTGAACCCAAAGGATCTTGGCATGCGGCCACCCGCCCATCCTGTTTGCTACCAGTTGGGGGGTTTTGAGTGTGTGTGTGTGTGTGTGTGTGTGTGTGCGCGCGTGTGTGTGGTTAAGTTCTCTTTCTGGCTGTCCATCAGGCCTCTCCTTTACCTTCTTCAGCCCCCAACCCCATCCCTCCCGGAGCACTGCAACCCAGCCATGAGGGTGAGCTCAAAGTCCCCTACCATCTTTGTGAGTGAGAGTGAAGGAGGGCATCCAGCGAGCAAGACAAGTCCCAGCAGCCTCATCTGCTTTCCCTTAGCAGCCTCCTGCTGTCCTCTCTCTCACTGGCTGTTCACCGTTTCCCTCCGTGGAGAGCATCCTGTGGAGAAGGGCACTGCTCTCCATCCCCCTTGCCAACTTCCCTCCCCAAGAGCATAGCGTCAAAACCATGGTCGCCCTCCCCCACCCTTGCCCAGGACTTCAGACCACACCTGGCCGATTCCCCATTTGTATGTTTTTGTTCCCCCTCCTCTTCTCTGAGCTCTGCGGTCAGAACCCCCTCCTACTCCTTATGGCCTGTCCCGTTGTTTCACTCTGGACTGTCACTTAGCATGCTTCCTGCCTGAATAGGACAAGACCTTCTAATGAAAGTCCCTCTTCACTCTGGGGGCCCTTGACCGTTAATGGCCTCTGGAAGCAGATATTGTCTGACTTCCGGGAGTCTAAAGTGCTTGACCTGCACATAATTACAGAATGACCTACCAGACAAGGAAATGTTTGTTTACTCTCCGTCTCTGCTGCCCCTCCCATGTTGCTCCCCCAGGGGAGAAGTTTGGCCCTGTCGGTTCCCCCATGTCCACTGTGAGTCTTTCCTCTTGCTTCCCGTCCTGTAACCCAGCCAGGCGGTTAAAAGCAGATCGAGTGAGTGTTCTTGTTTGGAACATGGCTGAGCCATGCAGGTAGATGGCCTTGGCTTAGCCTCACCTGCAGTGGATATCCATTGAGCATGCCCAACTTGTCAGGTGCCGTGTCAGGATGACATATGGAGACACGTCTGATGTGGTCCCTGCTCTCATGGAGCTTGTAGTTTAGAGGACATGTGCATAATGACCACGGTAACAAGTGCTTTTTTTTTTTTTTTAATTTTTTTTTTAATGTTTATTTATTTTGGAGAGAGAGAGACAGAGCCCGACAGAGCAGAGGAGGAGCAGAGAGAGAGGGAGACACAGACTCAGAAGCAGAGGCTCCAGGCTCCAAGCTGACAGCACAGAGCCCAATGCGGGGCTCAAACTCACAAACTGTGAGATCATGACCTGAGCTGAAGTCAGACGCTCAACCGACTGAACCACCCAGGTGCCCTGGTAACAAGTGCTATGATGGAAGAGTTCAGGGCACAATGAGAGCATCTGATAGGGAGACCTGGCCAGTGCTGCTGGGAGGTTGAGAGGAGGTCAGCAAA
This sequence comes from Puma concolor, assembly GCF_028749965.1. Lineage (NCBI taxonomy): Eukaryota > Metazoa > Chordata > Mammalia > Carnivora > Felidae > Puma > Puma concolor. The sequence continues at coordinate 13,560,300 of NC_141678.1, read as the reverse complement.
AGCCTTCATGGGCCCTTTTCTCATTAAAAAAAAAAAAAAAATTACATTTTGCAACTGCATTGGTATAAATTCATTATATATATATAGAGAGAGAGTGATTCATCATTATATGGTTATTATTAGAGTCACTTTGTTCTGATTTTCAAAGAAATTAAACAGTTTTCCGTGGACCCTAGGCGCAGTACCTGCTGTGTATAATGGAGAAATTAGCCCTGGAAAAGGCATCCCTGAGGAGGAGACAAGTGAGTGGAGATCTGACGAATAAACAGGAGTTAGTTTGGTGAAGCAGGTGTAAAATGAGGTCTAGGCAATGGAAATAGCATATGCAAAGGCCCTGTGGTAGAAGGAACTAACACTTAAAGAGCATCAGTGAGATGTACTTCAGAGAACAAGGAGAAGCATGGATACTGTGAAGCTAGAGAGAAAGCAGGACCATGCGGTTGTGAAGAATCATTGTAACCTTTACCCCAGAGCAGTGGGAAATCATTGATAGGTTTCAAGCAGGGGGGGTTGAAGGACTCCTGAAAGTATCAGTAGGAACAGGGCTGCCTTTCTTGGGACTGGGTTTCCAAAGCTGCCTGGAAGAAGCCTCCAAATGGCTTGCAAATGAAAGGACACACTCTCCAGCCAGCCTGCTTTCCCCAACCCCTACACAAATGCAAATAATAATTACGCAGCCCAGAATGCTCAAAGGGAACATTTGGTCTCGGTTTGCAACCCCAAGACCCACAAATTCCGGGAAGAAACTAGTAAAACATCAACCTTGAATTTCACCCCTGACTCCAACCTCTTTCCGCTACGAGCGTATGTACCTTGGACCTGCGCTCATGGTTCACATCTTTGTTGGCTGGTGTTTAATTTGAGGGGTGAGGAAGTGATAGGGGGCCCAGAGGGCTATTTTAGGGAGCCTCCGTTCCTAAAGCATGTTGAGGAATTCATTCATCCTTCCGAATGTCTGCAGTCACACCTGATTCCTGGTGCAGATTCTTTCCCTTTGGCACAGCAGAACTTGGCAGGGGCTACTGCGTCTTACAATTTGTTGTCCTGTTTGGCTTCTTGAATCCCACCCCACCCTTGTTCCTGTTTTGTTCGATTTCCTTCCTCTCTTGTGCTGGGATTATTCCAGTTATCGTGGGAAAAAAAGGCGCAGCGTTTCACTCTGTCACCCAGTGGTTGTCTGGGTCCCCAGAGGTAGCACATCCTGTGACATCTGGCACAGAAGGAGCCGGCCGGTCTTCTCCGTTCCTGCTCTCCATTCTGCACACCTGGGTCTGAGTGCCATCTTCATTTTCTGGCAAAATTCGTTAGCCTTGTTGAGACGATAGTTGGTAATTAGTGTATCAACTATATGTAAACTCCCATAAGCTCAAGACCATGTCTTGTATTTATTTGTTCAGTATCCCTGCCGTGCCTAGCATAAAACAGCATTCCAGGGTCATGTGTTGGTTGAGTGGACAAATCCAATATTTCATAGGTGAAATGTTTCTTGGATCCCTTCCTCCCTCTGCTGCCCCAGGCCCTCGTCATCTGTTTCTTGGGCCGTTGTAATAATTTCTCATTTCACCTTCCCACCAATTCCCTAGACTTTTCAACTCTTTGAGCCCATAACTTCCACTTTTTGGCTCTAGTCGGTTTGGTGGGGCTTCTAGCATTTGGATTTTCCTGGACTACGTGCAGGTGAGGGTGCAGCCCGTTCTCACCCATCTTATGTCATCAGTGTCTCTAACAACACCTAGCTCTTAATATACATTTAATGGTCTATGCTGAGTGAGTGAATGAATGAAAGAACGAATGAAGGAATGAAAAGGAAGAACCTCTATAACTCTGCCAGCCTTCAGCTCTCTCTAACACCAGCCAGCCAGGATGAATTCATGCAAAATTCTTCTAGCTCATCATTTACCCACGGTCACCGCAGAATCTTCCTCAAAGGAAGGATCCAGAAGAGTTGCAACATTAAATGAGTCTGCGGAATTCTGCATACTCTTTCCACGTTTTGAGAGTGACTGTGTACTTTAGCATTTAAAAGCATGTTTAGAAACCTTTAAAATGGAATTTTCTCTTTAATACGGAATTTCTCAGGGTGCCTGGGTGGCTCGGTCGGTTGGGCGTCCGACTTCAGCTCAGGTCATGATCTCAAGGTTCAACAGTTCGAGCCCCACGTTGGGCTCTGTGCTGACAGCTCAGAGTCTGGAGCCTGCTTCGGATTCTGTGTGTGTCTCTCTCTGCCCCTCGCTCGCTCACACTCTTTCTCTCTCTCTCTCAAAAATAAGTAAACATTAAACAAAATTTAATATGGAATTTCTCTTTAATATGGAATTTCCCAAACGCATTTGACCACGGAAACCTTGTTTCTCAGGGCATCTTCCAGAACTAGTCTTCCAAGCCTTACAAGCTAGATATGTACACCTGCATCCTTATTTATAACATATAATAACACAACGCCTGATGCCTCAGTAGAAGTCCCCTAGTCCCCGAATGCCTATTTTGGGTCATCTCTAAGAACAAAAGATCAGTCCACAAAAACGTGCAGACATGCACAGAAGTGGATATCTCTTCGAGGTCCTGATTTCAGTTTCTTCGGATATATACCCAGAAGTAGGATTGCTGGATCATATGGTAGTTCTGTTTTTAATTTTGTGAGGAATCCCCATACTGGTTTTTCATTTTCATAATGGCTGCACCATTTTACATTCCCATCAGCAGTGCACGAGGGTTCCAACTTCTCTACGTTCTTGTCGACACCTGTTATTTTTTATTCCTCTGAGAGTAGCCATCCAAATGGGTGTGAGGTGATATCCCATGGTGGTTTTGATTTGCATTTCTCTTATGATTAGTGATGTTGAGCATCTTTTTATGTGCTTGTTGGCCATCTGTATGTCTTCTTTAGAGAAATGTCTGTTCATGTCTTTTGCCCATTTTGAAATCTGGTTTTTCGGGTTATGTTGTTGTTGAGTTGTAGGAGTTCCTTATAAATTCTGATTATTAACCCCTTATCAGGTACACAATTTACAGATACTTCCCCCCGTTCTGTAGGTTGCCTTTTCACTCTCTTGATTGCGTCCCTTGACACAAAGAAGTGTTTAAATTTGATGTAGTCCTATTTGCCTATTTATGTTTTTGTTGCCTGTGCCTTTGGTGTCCTACCCATGAAATCACTGCCAAATCCAATATCCTGAAGCTTTTCCCTTGTGTTATCTTCTAGGAGTTTTATAGTTTTGAGGTCTTTATTCCATTTTGAGTTAATTTTTGTATGTGGTATAAGGTGAGGCATTGAACTTCATCCTTTTGCATGTGGACATCCAATTTTCCCAAGTGTTGAAGAAACTGTCCTTTCCCCCATTATGTAGGTAGGTAATTACTGATATTTATACCAAAGTTGAAAAGCACAAGGATAGTAATGGTCGTAGTGAAGGAGGGTATCTGTTAGCATTATCTGGACCATACAGACATCTTTCAACTAACTCTCCTCCCCAAATCTGGTTTGTCTGGGAGTAGGAAACATGGGGACCAGCCAGGTGAATGTTGGAAAAGTTCCTAGTTGATCTAATACATACTCCTCTTATTCCAGTTAAAAACCTAGAACCAACAGAGAAAAGAAATCGTCATCTTGGTTAGAATGGCGACTGTACAAGGTAGAGACACCTTGCACCACAGGTGTCCTCTTTGCAAACACTGGCCTCTGTTCTTTGTGGGTTTTCTGAAAGCAGGGCACACCTGTGCACCATCCGCAGGCTTGCAGACCCCGCTGCCCAGGTACTGATGAGGAAGTGTCAGCTGCCCCGTACCTGGGCTGGCGGGGGAGCATCCCGAACATCTGCCTGCAGTCTGCACGCCCATTTGGATGGCCGTCTCGGGGGAGAGCGGAGGAGGGGCAGCCGGAGGGAGGTGGGGAAGGAAGGACAGACAGCTCATTTGCGTGGCAGGCAGCAAGCGCAGATGTTTGTGGCGGCAGATGGCAGGCTGCAGCGGAACCCTCCACAGTACCCCTGGCCGACAAGGGGACATGAGAGGGGAGAGAGGCTGGCCAGGCTCCTCTGGAGCTGCGGTCTTGAACAGCAGCGTCCGCCTCTGTGTACTTAGTGTATACACGTGCTCCTCCCCTCCCAAGCATCGATCCAAGACCAAGGGCATATGGGCCTCTTGGAGAGCCGGGTCTAGCTGCAGGCTTACTAGTGCTCTTAAACACTTATGGTCGCGGCATTGTGTGGCTGCATTTCCGAATACCCACTCAACCTGAGCCTGCCAGGCTTTTCACGTGGGCCACTGAGTGGGGGAGGAAGCCGCCCAGGGCATCTGGCGTTTCCTCCTGGAGGAGACTGCTGCACGGGCTGGCTGCTTGGCCCTCCCGAACCGGAAACCGAGGCCCCTTCAGATCAGGTGGAGGAAGAAAGAGGCCCAGGAATACCCCCGCCTGGGTGCTGCAGAGGCTGTGTTCCTTACTCTCAGGGGAAGCCTTATTCCCTGGCAGGCAGTGGTGGAAGCAGGGGTGGAGGGTGGGAGGTGATCAGGAAGCAGAGCAGGGGCGTGGCAGATACCACCGCCACCCTCGTGTCCTCACGGCAGAGCAGGTGTTTCCCCAGTGACTCTGCTGGACTTCAGAATCCTCAAGCCGGCTCTTCGGGAAGCTACCGCTGGCTGGCTGGGGTTGACCCTGGAGAGGGATAGGGAGAGCTGCCTTGTAGGGTTCCAGTCCTGGTGCTGCTTCGGTGGCCTCTGTGTCCCTGGAGGAGTCCCATTGCCCTTGGGATTTTAGTTGTCTCAGCCAGAAGAAGCAGAATAGCCACTCCACGCTGCACTGAACCTTGAAGAGGTGGGTTGAGAAGCCACGGGGCCGCGAAATGGCTGGGGCCCAAGCTCAGAGTTCACTGCTCCGGAGTTCTTTCCCAGCCTTAGTGTGGAACCTGGGCAAGTGGAAGTCACCTGCGCTAGACTGAAAGGGAAAGTGCAGAGCAGGTGGGCGTATGCCCGACGTCACGAGTGACCGGGGAATCGCAGCGGCGACAATGAAAGCCAATCCCTGATTTCAGCATTGTGCAGCGTTAGGTCCCTCAGCTGTCCTAACCACTCTGTGACGTAACCAGTAGGATCCTTCCTTTTGGACACACCATGAAAGAGACTCAGCCAGGTTGAGTAACTCGTCCACACAGCTGCTGCTTCCACTACTCCTGTTACTGCTACAGGGCCAGGATTGGATCCCGGGCAACCTGAGCTCAAAGTCCGTGCTTCTAACCCCTCTGCGGTGCTACAAGACAAACCAGACTGACAAACGGTGGGTTCGTTCATCGAGCCCCGATGAGGCTGTGGTGAAGGACCCGCCCCCAGTTACCTCTAGGAAGGACTGGAGGCCAGGATTGAGCGACAAGTTGGGGGCATTTTCCCCTTGTCCGTGTTTATTTTGTAGTGCAGAATATAGTTCCACGTTATTTGGGCCCATAACTCATTAAACAGAGAGGGAAACGTGAAGAGGGTCAGGGAAGGGAACCAAACATAAAGAAAGTGGGAAGGTCCTCAGAACCCAGAACCACTTTGAACGTGACCTCTTGGCTGCCAGAAGGCAACAAGCCTGCGGGGAACTTGTACTTTCTCCCCCGCGTGCATTTGTTCACTGAGGACCTGCGTGTGCCAGGCACCGTACCGGGCTCTCTGCTCTTTCCATGCAAACCCAGGTGCGTCCTAATGCTCCGGCCCCACTGCCGCCTCCCGTCCGGGTGCCTCTGTGGCACTGAGGTCATGGCCACACACAGGGAGGAGCCAGTTCACCCCTCGGCTCTGATCTGTGATGGGCTGTTCCTCCAGAGCAGCTGCTGCAACAACATTTACTTTGTACGGCGGCCAAGAGAGAGGGAGAGAGGGAGAGCGAGAGCGCGCGAGCACGAGCCTACCCTATTCCAAAATGCTTCTGACAAAATCTGGCACTCCTGGTCCTCATCAGAATGCTGAACTTTGGAACAAATTAACATTCCACAGCCCTCGCAGGGAAGGAGAAATTCAGCCGAGACATGCTTCAGTTCACAACCACCACAAAAATAGCTTCTCCCGGGGAAGACACACTCTGCTAACAAGGTCACTTTTGTTTTGCTTCCCCTGCCATCTGGCTGAGTGGCACCAGGGGCTGGATTTGGTGCCGGCTCATTCTGCCGGGAGTGGATGGGAGCCGGGTGGCGCTGCAGAAGGCTTCGCAGCCTCCTGGCAAAGGGTGCCGGCACAAAGTTACCTTCAGACGTCCCTCGGCGAGCACGCGGGCAGATGGAGCCCCGGTTTCACCCAGCCCGACTCTGCTCTGAGCTCCGAGCGTGCAGAAGGTGTGACACCAGCAGACAGCAACAAGCAGGTGGGAATCAGAGGAGAGCGACAAACACGACAGGATGGGAAAGCTATCTTCGTCTCGAAAAACATTCCAGAACCCGATGTAATGCTCGCTCCGGAGCGTTGGAAGTCTCAGTTCCAGCAGGCGAACAAAGAAGCCTGATTTTGGTTTTGTGGGTTTTTTTTTTCCCCCTTCTTTCTTTTTTTTCCTTTCCTTTTTCCCTCTTTCCTTGTACTTCCAAGATTCCACCTCCATCAGTTATTGATCGGGGGTGGTCAGTAACCTGCCTTGGCCTCAGTTTCCTCATCTGTAGGATGGAAATCCCCTCACAGACCACCTGCATGGTGATGTGTGAGAAGAGGTGGGGGCAGCCGTTGCCTGGGGGCGCTCGGCCGGCTGGGGCTCTTGGGGAGCTGGGGCACGAGCAGTCCTTTGTGGCCCAGGAGGGCTTTCCTGCAGGCAGTCGAGTGCGACCCCCCGACCGCCCTCGGCAGAACTTCTACACGACATAAACGATCTGCCCACAGTTACTCTGTAAGGCGTAGACCTGAGACTTGGGCACAGCGTTCGGCTTACAGAGATGCTGCTGCTTCTCCTCTCCCAGTGATTTCCAATCGTTTAAACCAGGAGACTGTGAATATGCGCCGAGAACTCCCCCCCCCCCCCCCCCCCCGCCCCGACTGCAATAAAAGACCCATAAGGAAACTTGGCTTTCCAGGTGAATTGAACCTGGTCTCCGAGGAGTGGGAGGTGAAGAGTGGCAGGTGCGGGGAGGCTGGCGAAGGGTCCTGGGACTCCCTGCTGTGTCGCCGCTGCCCCCTGGGGAGAGGGGGTGAGCAAGGAGAGCCGAGGGTCCCACTGTCGCAGATAGTTCCTGGACCAGAACGGAGCTCTGACATCTGACATAGGATTGAAAGGTTGGTAAGAGCCCTGAGGCCACTTGTGAGCACTAATTGGTATTAGGAGTGAGCCCCTCTCTGCTGCTGGGGCAGGGGCTTGTCCCGCCTGCCCAGTTGCATGGAGACTCCTTTGCACCGACCCCAGCAGGGAACATCAGGGGCAGGCCGCTGCTCCCCTCGGGCCCAGGCCCGGTTCACCTGCTCCCTTCTTTTGGCCTGCCTCTGCCCTCCTGCCTTGGTAGCCCCCCCGCCCCCCCCACCGATCTCAGACTAATTCTGTTTACTCAAAGGTCTCCCTGAAAGCACCTGCTCTTCTGTATCCATGCAGCACATACTTACTATTAACTCTATGCCAGGCAGTGTGCCCGACTCTTGGTATAAAGCAAAGGAGGAAAGAGACAAGGCTCTTACCCTCAGAGGGCTTTCAGTCTAGTGGGGAGCTAGACACTGAACTCAAAGAACGGGATGGCGTAGAATCGGGGGAAGAGACTGACTTTCTAGGTCAAGAAATACAGGCCATCAGAACATCTCGAAATAGGAAAAAACTCTGGTGGCTCCAGAATTTTCTACCCCAAAGATACATACTAATACCTTACCTTGAAGCTAAGTTTAAAACAGCACTTTACAGCCCTTTGGGGAAATGAGACTCGTCTCAACCAAAGACCGCGTGACAGAGTTGCTCACGGAGATTGGGGCTGGTGGCTAAAGCCTACATGAGGCCCTCCTGCACCCAGCCCCTGGGAAGGAACTTGGACCCCGCCACAAAGGAAGGACAGGGGACTCATGGGCCCGGAGGTCACGGGCCGGGGTAGAGCGAGCAGCGTGCGATGAGAGGAGGCAGGGGAGGCCCAGTCTGGAGGACGGAGTTTCTGAAGCGGGCCTCTTGGGGTGCATGTAGCAGGATTATCTCAGGGGCTTGTTGCCAATGCAGACGCTTGGGTCCCTCTCAGGCTTGGAACCTGCTTTTGGGCAAGCACCCTAGGGGATTATTTGAAGCACAGGGCTCCACAGTCCACATGGATGGCTTTCTGGATCTTACCCTCGATGCAAAGGAGGCCACTGGAGGTCTTGGAAAAGAGAAACAACGCGTTCCAGTTTTAGAGACGTCCTTCCTCTCGGGTAGCAACCGAGGGAGGGAGACAGACCCTGAGACGGCCAGGACAGAAGTCCGTGTGCCCCCCTCATCTCTTTGCTTCCCCACCAGTAGTACCGGGTGGACTAGCTCCTGACCCCAGTGGCCAGTCCCAGGGCACCTGCCGATGCCCCCTGGTCACCTAGACCCTCGTGCAGTGGCAGGTGGATTGACACTGGCCCTTGGATTGTCCACTGCTCCTTTAACATCTCACACAGTCGCTCGCTGTCACCACAGCAGTCAGTTGCCCAGGGCAAACTGCCACGTCACCTGTCTGGGATGGTTTTGACAGCATTGGGCCCGGGAATGGGGAGAAACTTTCAGTGACTCTCATGGCTCTCTCCGGCCCTATGAGTCTGTCACATGAGCTCAGGTAGGGAGGAATCAGTCAGTGAGACTGTCACCTCTCAATAGGTCAGATTCCTCACCCTGGGTCCAGGTGACCGCCCCCCTCCCCAGGGCTCCTGGCTTGAAGATGAACAAACGAGGTGCTGAGTATATCAACCCGTCCCACTCGGAGGGTGTACCAAGTGGCTTTTGACTCAGGCTGCTGCCTACCAAAACCAGCCTCCCTCTTTCAGATAAATGACAGATTTTTCACTCTCCCCGCATTTTCAAAGAGAGGCTGACAGAGGGAACGTTGCGAATCACAATCAGAGTTTCCTGCCGCAGAGCACACAAGATGAGAATTGATCTCAAACCTTTTACTGTCATCATTTACTGAGTGCTGGAAAGACATACACATAAGTCAGCAGAGAAAAACTCAGAATCCTGGTCTCTGGCTGCCTGTCAGCAAGACGCCCAGGTCATGTCGCTTTGCTGAGACCGGGAGCAGAATCAAGCCGGAACCCAGCCCGGCCTCCTTAGGCTCCAGAAATATCAGCGAGATCTTTACCTCCACCTTCCTTATTCCTTTAATCAACGCTACGGAGGTGTAGTTTACCTACGATAAATGGCACCCACGTCAAGTGTACAGGTTGATGTTTTGACAGATGTCTGTATCCGGATCACCATTACCTCAGTCAAAATGTAGACTCTTTCTGTCTATCGCCAGAATTCCTTCCAGCCTCTCGGAGGTCAGTCCCCTTTTCACCTCCGACCTCAGACAACCACTGATCTGCTTTCTGTCACGGTAGTTTTATAATTTTTATAATTTCAAATAATGGACTCAGACCGCATGTAGTCTGGTGTCTGGCTTCTTTTACTGGCTTTTGAGATTAAGCCACACCCCTGCATATATCAGTAGTTTGTTTCCTTTTATCGATGAGTAGTTTATCTGTTCACCTGTTGTTGGACATTTGGGCTGTGTCCGGCTTTTGGCTCTTAGGAATAACGCTGTTACAAACACTTGTGTGCAAGTCTTTGTGGGGATGTGTGGTTTCATGTCTCTTGGGCAAATACCCGACAGTAGCTGTTTTGTATGGTAGGTGTATATTTACGTGCTAAGATACTGCCAGGCCTATTCCTAACAAAGACGCACCATGTTTACATTCCCACCAACAGCGGTAGGAGTTCCGGTTGCTCCGCATCCTAGCCAACACTCAGCGTGGTCGGTCTTTTTCATTGTATCCATTCTAACGGGCATGTGGTGGGGTCTCACTGTGGTTACTGTTTGCATTTCCTGGATGACTAGCGTTTAAACACCTCTCCATGTGCTCACTGGTCATTCATATGCCTCCTTTCAGAGGGGTCTTTTCTAATCCTTTGCTCATTTAACAAGTGAGGTTATTTGTTTTATGAGTAAGTTGTAAGGATTCTTGATAGATTCTGACTATAATATTTTGTCAAATATATGTATTTTCTTTCAGTCTGTTGCCTTTTCCCCCCATTTTCTTTTTTTAATTAATTAATTTAGAGAGAGTGCCCATACACACACACACAGGTGGGGGAGGGGTAGAGGGGGAAGGAGAAAGAGAGAATCCCAAGCAGTCTCTACACCATCAGCATGGAGCCCATTGTGGGGCTTGAACTCATAACCACGAGTTCCTGACCTGAACCAAAGTCAGATGCCTAACCAAACTGAGCCACCCAGGTGCCCTTCCTCCCATTTTCTTAACCCTGTCTTTCACAGAGCAAAATTTTAAATGTTGATAAATTCTAATTTATCACTTGTTTCTTTTATGGTCTGTGTTTCTTTTGTCTTATCTTAGAAATTTTTGCCTACTCCCAAGTTTGTAGAGATTTTCTTCTGTTTTCTTTGAGAAGTTTTATACTTCTGGCTTTTACATTTATGTCTGTGATCCATTTCTAGTTAATTTTTTGTGTATGGGATGTAGTAAGGTTGAATGTTTATTTTTGCCATGGAGGCATTCAGTTGTCCCATCACCATTTGCTCGCAAAAGTTTTTTGTCCTTATTGAATTACCTTGATGCCTTTATCAAAAATCAACCGGCTATATAACTGTGGATATATGTCTGAATTCTCTGTGCTGCTTCATTGATGTGTGTCTAACTTTTCAGTCAATGCCATATAATCAGGTTAAGTCCTCCAACTTTGTTCTTCTCTTTAAAAAATTGCTTTGTCAGGGCGCCGGGGCGGCTCAGTTGATTAAGTGTGTGACTCTTGATTTCGGCTCAGGTCATGATCTTGTGGTTCGTGAGATCGAGCCCTGAATAGGGCTCTGCGCTCATAGTGCAGAGCCTGCTTGGGAGTCTCTCTCTCTCTGCCCCTCACCCCTCTCTTTCTCTCTCAAAATAAATAAATTAACATTTAAAAGTTGTCTACTCTAGGTCATTTGCATCTCCACATACATTTTAGAACGAACTTCTTTCTATGTAGATACTCCCCTGCAATTTTGGTTGGGGTCATGTTGAATCTATTGATCTATTTGGGGAGAATCAACATCTTAACAATTTGATTCTTCTCATCCACGAGCATGGTATAGCGTCCTGTGATTTTAGTCTTTTAAAATTTCGGCAGTTTCGTAGTCTTTGTTATTTAAGTTTTATACACACTTTGAAAAATCTATTTCATGCTTTTGGGTATATTGTAAATGAGATTGTATTTGTTATTTGCTTCCAGTTGCTCATTGCCTCTTCCTCCCACTGCTCCTGCCCTTCCTCCTCCTTTTTCGGTTATCACCTCCTCCTGGTTGTAACCTGACAGTAAAGTCTTAAATACATCTTTTTGTCCTTGACACTACTCGTATTTAGGGTTTGAAAAGATCTTAGTTGATGATTTGGTCAAGAATTGGCATTGGTACTACCCTACATAATTGTCTCTTATTTCAGAATTTATGCCATAATCCTCACCTCATGAAGCCATCTTCTTTCTTTAAAAAAATTTTTTTTAATGTTTATTTGTTTTTGAGAGAGAGAGAGCGCGCGCGCGCAAGAGAGCGCACACACAAGTGGGGGAGGGGCAGAGAGGGGGGGGGAGACACAGAATCCGAAGCAGGCTCCAGGCTCCGAGCCGTCAGCACAGAGCCCGACGTGGGGCTCGAACTCACAGACCACGAGATCATGACCTGAGCCGAAGTCGGACGCTCAACCGACTGTGCCACCCAGGCGCCCTGAAGCCACATCTTGTTTCTATCACCTTCCTCTTTTTTCGTAGATCCCACAGTCACACCTCCTCCACGGAGCCTTCAAGAAAGATGTGACACATTCTCTGATATGTTTTCAACATTGAATCTTTCTGTACTAACCACCACATTGATTGAAAGTTGGTTATCTAACTGATTGTTCAGAATGAAGGGATTTTACGTTATTTACCTCTTATATGCCTGTATTCATTTCCTAGGGCTGCTGTAACAAGGCACCAATGAACTGGGTGGCTTAAGACAACAGAAATTTATTTCCTTGTGGTTCCAGAGGCTAGGGGTCCAAAACCAAGGTGTCGGCAGGGCCGTGTTCCCTCTGACACCTGTAGGGAGAATCCTTCCTTGCCTCACTGGCTTCTGGTGGTTCCTAGCAATTCTTTGCGTTCCTTGGTGTGCAACCTCATACGTCAATTTCTGCTTCCATCCTCACATGGCATTCACATGGCCTGTATCTGTGTTTCTTCTCTTCTTGTAAAGACACCAGTCCTACTGGATCAAGGGCCCACATACTCCAGTATGACCTCATCTTAACTAACCACATCAGCAATGACTCTATTTCCAAGTAAGGTCACATTCTCCAGTAGCGGAGATTAAGACTTCAACATATCTTTGGGGGTGGGGGACACAATTCAAAACATAACAATGTCTTAGCTCACTCTTTGTCTCAAATACCCTTCCTCCTTTTCTTCTCTTGAAGAGTTACCTGGAGGACCCAGTTCAAAATTCACCTTCTCAGTTATTTTCCTGAATTCCCCAGAAGCAATGAATTGCTTCTGTTCCTATCTTTATAACATCTTGCATTTCTGTTAGGCAGTCTATCAACACTGTGTGCAACCTGAGGGCAGAAGCTACCTTATGCATCTGGGAATAGAGCTCCGAGTCCCAGAATCCCATACAGACCACCTCTGTGGAGTAGCCATTCCAACCATGGAAATTTCAGGCACATGCTCAAACAGTCTTTAATCTGTAGAGTTGTAGATTAATGAAAAAGACGAGGAGGCTTTGGGGATTCTGTGTTATTTAATTTTCTATTTTAAGAATTTTATCATTAGGAAATACTCTGGGTAACATTTGGGGGTCCTCTCTGTCTTCTTATGTAAAATTACTTGTTCTGGCTGACTACCTTATATTCAAAACATAAGAGAAAATAACCTAATGCGGTATAACTGAGTCTCTCGTCCTTGGCACTACAGATATTCTGGGCTGGGCTATTCTTTGTTGTAGGAGGGCTGTCCCGTGTATTGTAGGATGTTGAGCGGCATGTTGACCTCTATCTAATCGGTGCCGGTAGCAACCCTCTCCCCAGTGTGACAGGCAAAAATGTCACATTGCCAAGCATTCCCGGGGTGGTGGGCAGGGGGCAGCCTCACCCCCACCATCACAGTTGAGGGCCGCTGTAGAATCTCCTAAGACAATTGGAAATCTTAATGTAAAAGTTGTAAAAAATCATCCCAAGTTCTCTTCGGTTCGCTTTCTGGTTAACACTCTTCTTGACTTGTAAGGCCGCTCGCTCTGCAGCAGGACCACTGGCACGGTGCGTAGACCGCACAATTCGGTTTTTCCTTGCTCCTGCCTCTGTACATCTGGAGCCTGGGGGTGGCCTCATTCACACAGAGGGGAAAATTAATGCCCCTGCTTATCATAAAGACTCCAGGACTCAAAGATCGAGAGAAACGAAGCCAGCACTCAGGCACGCAGAGCCGTATTAACTTCATTCTCGATGCCCCAGAATCTTCGAGAGCCCTTGCTGAGTTCTTCCTGGAGTCATTGAACTAGAAGGAATAAGATTGTGGTTTTAGAAGAAAGACTAAAAACCGGGGGTGGAAATCGTCTGGAGGAAATTTCAAGACCGAACGTGGAAGGGCGGGCTTGGGAGGCCTCGGGCGGTGGCCCCAAGCTCTCCAGAACCAGAGTTGCTTTCTGCAGCGGCTTCCAAATGTGGTCAGAGGAGGAGGCAGCCCTCGTTCATGGGCAGACCAGGCTGGGACCTTTTAAGTGCTAGTGCAGGCCTGTGGCTGGGAAGGCACAGGGGAAGGGGGAAGGCACGCTGACTGTTCGGAAGTGGCCTTGAATCTGCCTACTTCGACCGACTCTTGAGTTTTGGTCTGAGAGCCGCCGCACCGCCGTGGAAGGTGGTGTGCAAAGGTCCCCCTCTTTTGATTGGCTGGCAGCCGCCCCCGTGGAACTGGGAGAGACTTGCATCAGAGTGGAGACCCTGCCTTGGGCTTTGGGTCTGCTCTGTGATGTAAACCCTTCCGACCGAAGGACAGATAATTTGCTGAATCAGGAAGCTGGCTCTCTCCTCCTCTTTAAAAAATCAGGCAAAGTTCACATAATATAAAATCAGCCATTTTGGAGTATATAATTCACTTGTATTAACCACGTTCACAGTGTTGTGTGACGTCACCGCATCAGTCTTAGAACACGTTCACCATCCGCAAAGAAACCCTGTAGCCACTGAGCAGCCCGTCCCCATTCTCCCCTCCCCCAGCCCCTGGCAACCACGAGTCTACGCCACGGGTTTGCTTATTTTGGACATTGCGTATAAATGGAATGATACTTACTATATGTGACTTTTTGTGCCTGGCTTTTACACTTAGTGTGTGTTTTGGAGATTCGTCCGCGTTCATAGCAGGTATGAGTCCTTCACTCCTTTTTATGGCTGAATGATACTCCAGTGTGTAGAGGGACCTCGTTTAGTTTATGCACTCATCTGTGAGGGACATTTGGGTTACTTCTGCCTCTTGGCTTTTGGAAGAGACATTTGTGTTTCTCATCCTTAAAAAAGTTTGTAAAATGTACACCCCTGACAATATGCCACTTTAACCCTTTGGGAGTGTGCGATCCAGTGGCCCTAATACATTCACTGTGTCGGACAACCATCACCACGGTCTGCCTCCAAATTCTTTCCATCACCCCCAGAGGAAATCCCGTACCTGGAAAGCAATAGCTCCCTAGCTCCCCGGCCCCAGCCCCTGATAATCCGTGATGTACTGTCTGACTCTCTGTGTGCCTTCCGGGCGAGATAATTCACGCAAGGGAGTCGCACAGTATTTGTTCATCGTGTGTGGGTGCTTTTGCATAGCACCGCATCTTGGAAGCTCGTCCAGGGTGGAGCGGGTGTCAGTTCTTCATTCCTTTTGGTGTTTGGGTGATCTCCTGTTGTAAGGAGGCCTCCCGTTTTAGTTATGCCTTTACCTGTCACCGCACGTTTGGGTTGCCTCCGCCTTTTGGCTGTGGTGCACAGAGTTGCCGTGAACGTTCCTGTCTCTCACAGGTGGCCAAGGGGTGTCTGCAGCCCTTAGCATAATGTCCAGACTTCTCAGCATGACACTCATCCTGAGGCCCTTCTCTTCCCCCACCATGGGGTATAATCTCCTTAGGGCCTGGCCACACAGAATGCTTTCGAATCGCTGGAATTAGACTCAATATGCTTCCAGCCCCGGTGTCTTTGCACATGTATGTCCTCAGCTGGAAACACTTTCTTCGGTCCTTCTTCGCCTGCCTGCATCTTACGTGTCCTCCAAGACTGGGATGAAGTTTCACCATTTGCTGGGGAGATTTCCCTAGCGTGGCACACCTCATTTTTCACCCCGGCCCCAGGCTGCTTAGGCAGAGTAGCAAAGTCAGGGTGTGAGTAGAAGAAGAGTTGAGGAAGTCACCCAGGAGCCCAGGCGCTGGTGGGCAGGTGCAGCAGGGGAGACAGGGTGTGGTGGGGCAAGGTGGCCTTGTGAGCAGTGTTGGGGTGCTGGGATGTTGGGGTACCAGGGACACTATCACCAGGGGGCGGGTGCTTCCTGGGCTTCAGCGGGACAGGTGCTCTAAATCCATTCCCGGGCTCCTGGCTCCTCTTGTGTTCCTGAAGCTCTCTCTGCTGATCTCCGTCACGGCCCTTATCATATCACTGCGTCACAGGCCATTAACCCGACGGCCTCCTCCGTAGACGCAGAGCTCCTAGAGCGGGGGACCCTGGATGATCATCTTTGTGTCCCCAGCACCCAGCCAGTAAGTGAACCCCAGTGAGCACAGAGGCTGGATTAAATTCGTAGGAGGTTTGAAATGAAACACAGTTCTTATTAATATCACTCATTAAATCCCTAGGATTTATGTACGTTAAAATAGATAGCCTTTTGGATTACCAAGAAAAGAAAATTCCTGGGGTGCCAAAATTCCTTTGGCTCAGGTCATGATCTCATGGTTCATGAGTTTGAGCCCCGCATCGGGCTCTCTGCTATCTGTGCAGAGCCTGCTTTAAATCCTCGGTTCCCCTCTCTGTCTGCCCCTCTCCCACTTGTTCTCTCTCTCTCTCTCAAAAATAAATAAATAAAAACCTTAAAAAAACGAAAAGAAAATTCCTGAAAATAGGTATACTTCTTGAGGAAACCAGGCCTATTATTTACTGAGTCAGTGAGACTGAATCTTTGTTTGTTTAAATAGCTTTATCGAGATATACAACTTACCCGTTTAAAATATACAGATCTGGGGCGCCTGGGTGGCGCAGTCGGTTAAGCGTCCGACTTCAGCTCAGGTCACGATCTCGCAGTCTGTGAGTTTGAGCCCCGCATCAGGCTCTGGGCTGATGGCTCGGAGCCTGGAGCCTGCTTCCGATTCTGTGTCTCCCTCTCTCTCTGTCCCTCCCCCGTTCATGCTCTGTCTCTCTCTGTCCCAAAAATAAATAAAAAAAAAACGTTGAAAAAAAAAATTAAAAAAAAATAAAATAAAATATACAGATCAGCGGGTTTTGTTATATCCACAAAGTTGTGCCACCATCGCCAGAATGGCCATTTATCTATCAGCGGTCACTTCCCGTTCTTGTCCCCCACCTGGCCCTGCCCTTGGCAGCTACTAATCTACTTTCTTAGACTGAGTCTTAAATACTATGAGCACTAGACACCCTCCCTCCCCTCTGCATGTCAGGTTTGAACATCTGCCTTAGTGAGAAGGTTTTTCCAGGCAGAGAATGAGAGAGGGAGGGATGTCAGAGGAAGGAAGGAAGGGAGGGAGGGAGGGAGGGAGGGAGGGAGGGAGGGAGGGACGGACGGACAGACCGTGTGGGGCAAAGAGGCAGCAGTTATATGTGAAATTGGGACTGTCTGGCTCAGGAGATTCTTAGAAGAAAAGAAAGTAGGAGGTGCAGAGAAATAAAGAGCGAGCCAAAACGTATTCCTTTGGGAAAGTTTGCTGGGTTCTTTTCTAGCAAAAGAAATACTGATGTCATGGAAATGAGATGGGCTGGGAACGTTGTCTAAGGGGTGAATGTTCCCGTTGGTTACATGAGCTGCTGACAAGCAGCAGCAGGAATGTTGGCGGATGATGGGTCCCCAGTCCCCCCCCTGAAGTTTTAAAGGAAAGTCAGGAACATTATCCCTTCGGCCATCCCCCATTGTTGTGTGTGTGAGACACGTGGTCTGCCCGTCAGATTCCAAGTCTCCTCATTTAATAGGCTCCTGAACATATAAAGGTGACTTCTAGGGAAAAATATTGTATTTAAATTTTTTTAAATGTTTATTTTTGAGAGAGAGAGAGAGAGAGAGAGAGAGAGAGACAGAGTGCAAGCGGGGGAGGGGCAGAGAGAGAGGGAGACACAGAATCCGAAGCAGGTTCCAGGCTCTGAGCTGTCAGCACAGAGCCTGATGTGGGGCTCGAACCCATGAACGGTGAGATCATGACCTGAGCCGAAGTCGGACGCTCAACCCACTGAGCCACCCAGGCACCCTAAAAATATTGTATTTAAATGCATATTGCTGTGTTTTCCCACTATGTTCAATTAAAACATAAAAGAATGGGGAGGAGGCAGGAAGGTCAGAGAAGAAGTGAGACTGGAGTGATAAAGACAATGAAACGGATTCTCTCCTAGAGCCTCCGGAAGGAGTGCAGCCCTGCCGACCCATTGCAGACTTTTGATCTCCAGAACTGTGAGGTAATACATCTGCAGTGTCTCAAACTACTCAGTTTGTGGTCATTTGCTACAGCAGCCCTATAGGAAACGCGTCCAGATTTCGGCCTCAAGTCCGAGTTTTACTTTGTGGCTTCCCCCTGTTGTAAAAATAGCTCACAGCTACCGAGTGGTGATGAGGTGCCCAGACCTGCACCAGACCCAGGACAGACATCATCTCATTTAATTCTCCTGGTGACCCTAGTAGACAGGCACCATCGCCACCCTCAGAGAGAGAGCGAGAGCGAGAGCGAGAGAGAGAGAGAGAGAGTGTGTGTGTGTGTGTATGTGTGTGTGTTTGTGTGGTATGTCTGTGCACGTGTGGTGCATATGTGTGGGTTGGCAGGGCCACGCTCTCTCTGGACGTTCTAGGCAGAATCTGTTCCTTGCCTCTTCTGCGATCTGGTGGCTGCTGGCATTTCTTGGCCATGGTTGCCTCAGTCTAGCCTCTGCCTCTGTCTTCACGTTGCTTCACGTTTTCTCCTCTGTGTGTCTGAATCAGATCTTCCTTTGCCTTCCTCTTCTACATACGTGCAATCATATTTAGGGCCTGCCCGGATAATCCAGGATGATCTTCCCATCTCAAGATTTTTAACTTAATCACGTCTTCTGCCATGTCAGGTAACGCACACAGATCCCAGGAATTAGGAACTAAACCCATATCTCTGGAGGGCCATCTTTCAGCATTCCACAGGGGGTGGGCACCCTGAACATCTTGCCCTTCGTGCCTCAAGCCTAGGAGCTGGCTGTCCCATTTGCCGTGTGACAGATGAGGAAGTTTGAGGCTCAGAGAAGCTTACTGTCTTGTCTGTATGTCCCATGAAGCTGCTAAGTGGGGCAGGCTCTTTGCGCTAACCCCAAAGAACATTGGTGGAGAAATAGGGGGCTGGAGCTACCACCATAGGAGCTCTCTTGGTTTCTTGGACACCTCAGTGTTTTCATCTGTAAAATGAGAATCGTAGTAGACCCTTCCTGATCTAGGTCGGAAGAAATTAGACCATTTTCGTGAACATTCTTTGAAAAATACTATGTTCTATAGATGTAAAAAGTTATTATTATCTAGAGCGGGTTCATAAAAAAAAAAAGTCTTCATATATGAGAAGAGAGATGACTTGGCTGAGCATCATGAAGGAAATGCCAAAATATTTATAGAAATCACCACCCTGGCTTGGAGTGCTGAGTCTTCACTTAAGATAGTGACTAAAGTTCCGAGGTGGAGACGTTTAAAAACCTTCCCCCGTTTGAAGAATTGTACCTGGAAGCCACTTCCAAAGAGGGTGGCAAGAGATGCTGAATTATTTCAAGTGGAGAGGGGGAAGGAAGGTGAGGTTTTAAAAAAAAAATTTTTTTTAATGTTTATTTTATTTTTGAGAAAGAGAGAGAGAGACAGAGTATGAGCAGGGGAGGGGCAGAGACAGAGAGGGAGACACAGAATCTGAAGCAGGCTCCAGGTTCTGAGCTGTCAGCACAGAGCCCAACACAGGGCTGGAACCCATGAACTGTGAGATCATGACCTGAGCTGAAGTCGGACGCTTAACCAGCTGAGCCACCCAGGTGCCCCAGAAGCTGAGTTTTACTCTTGACGACTCTTACCCCTCTCTCCACGCATCTAGGTATGCATAATGGGGATGTTAGCATTTAATTGCAGTCACACCACCATGTGCTGTTTTTGTCCATTAAGTTTCTGAGGTTTTGGTCACCCGGGTGGCAGAGAATGGATAGAAGGAGAAGAGAAAGGGCAGGTAGGGGCAGGGGACATTGCAGAGGTGAGCAGTGAAATGACACCAGGAAAAGCAAGTCAGGCACGATGAAGAGCATTTAGGAAGAACCTACACATCTTTATCAAAATTGATTTTTGACCTTTCAGAAAGACCTCTACTCTGCGGGGTTTTTTCATGCTGTACTCTTATTTTACATCCCACATGAAAAGCATATCCACTCAGAACAGACCACATGCGGTGCCATGGCAGACATCACTAATCAATCATAGCAACCCAGAGCTCCAGGCAGCCCCTCCCAGCCGGCGAACGAGCTATCTATCACCTCTGCTCTCAATGATAAGCATAGGACATGACTTTTACTGCCTTCATTAACTTACTTCCAAAGACTTTCTGACCTGTTGTTTATACCCAAGCTCAGGCTGCTCGTTTGCTATTTTACTAACTCCTAGCTTATTGGCGACCCAACAATACCCACTGCTGATGGCTCACTGTGTACCAAGTACCCCACATTTAATCCTCGGGAGTGTTAGTTTTCTAGGTAACAGAAGCTCATCTGAATGAGGGTTCTGTGGCTTGCAAAGAGCTGGACGGCACTGCTCCGGAGACGCACGAGACATTGCGCCAGCGTGAATTGTTAGATGGTTGAGGCACGCGAAAGAGGTTATTTACCCTCAAAAAACTTACAGTCGTGGTGTGGGCAACACAAGCAAATGCAACCCAGCGAAGGAAAAAAACCAGACCACGCGTGTGTGTGCAGGGACAGAAAAGCAAATATGACACCACGTTAGCGGTTGTCGAATATGGGTGGGAGGTACCAGGAATTCACTCTTAACTTTACTGCGCATTCGAAGCTTTTTACAATAAAAAGCTGGGGGTGGAATAAAACACAGTGAATGGATGTATCTGGAAAAAAAACCATTTGTGAGCTCTTTGTCACTTCTGTTTTTATTTTATTTTTTTAAATTTTCATTGAAATGTCACTCGCATAGCATAAAATGCACCCTTTTAAAGTGTACATTTCATCGGTTTTTAGTATTCCCACTATGTTTTGCAAACATTACCACTATTTAATTCCGGAACATTGCCATCATCCCATAAGGAGCCCCAGACCTGTTCACAATCAGTCTCTATTTCTCCTTCTCCCAGCCCCGTAATCTACCTTCTGCCTCAGGGGATTTGCCGATTCTGGATGTTTCATGTAAATGGATTCAGACAGTTATATGGCCTTTGTGTCTGGCTTCTTTCACTTGGCATCATGTTTGCAAGGTTCGTCCACATTGGAGCAGGTGTCAGAACTTCACCCCTTTTTACGGTTGGATCATACTCCGTTGTGCGGATATGTAACGCTTTATTTACGCATTCACCCAGTGACTGATGTTTGGGTTGTTTCTGCTTTTTGGCTCTTACAAGTAATGCTGCTAAGAGCATTCGTGCCCAAGCTTTCGTGTGGACGTGTTTTAAATTCTCTTGGGTATATACGTAGGAGTACAATTGCTGGGTCATGTGGTAACTCTGTGCTTAACCTTTTAAGGACCTGCCAGACTGTCTTCCAAAGTGGCTGCACCATTTTGCCTTCCCACCAGCATTGTGTGAGGATTCCCATTTCCCTATATCCTCACCAGCACTTGTTACGGTCCTTCACTTTAATAGCCATCGTAATGGCTATGAAGTGACACATTGTGACCTTGACTGACATTTCCGCCCCTTCCATGTTTTTATCTTAATTCTGATGGCCAACCTTCAGCTGAGATACTGGACCTAGAAAAGCAGTGGAGGATCCTGAAAGCAGTTGCATCCCACCCACACTTGAGAGTTGTCTCCCTCTGCTCTTCAGACAACGCCGAGTTATTGTTGTGTTACTTTTCTGTTACCGTGTGACGAGTTACACAAGCTTAGAGGCTCAGCATAACCGCTAGTTCACCGACTTGTAGGTGAGAGGATCCGCACGGGGGGAGCTGGGCTCTCTGCCCAGGGTATCACCAGGCTGGAACCAAAGTGTCCCTTGGCCTGAGTTGCCATCTGGATGCCCTGGGGAAAATTCTGTGTCCGCGACGATTCTTGGCAGTGGTGGAATTCGGTGTCTTCGGTGGGCATTAGAACCGGGGGAGCACTCTCAGCTCCAGGAGGCTGCCCACATTCCTTGCCACATGACCTCCTCCGTCTTCAAGCCAGCAGTGGCATATCTGTCCTCATCCTTTGAATCTCTGACTTTTCTGTCTCTGCTGTTTGAACCCAGCTTCGCAGGGCTCAGGTGATGAGGTGAGGCCCACCCGGATAACCTCTGTCTCCTAAGGCCAGCTGACTTGGGACCTTAATTACACCTGCAGAATCTTTTCTTAGCAGTACCTCGATTAGCGTTTGATTGTGTAACTGGGAAAGGTGTAGGGACAGCAGGAGCCGGGAATCTCAGGTGGGTGGGGGACATCCTAGAATTTGGTTTCTCCCCAGGCTTTTGACACAGACACTAGAATGAGTCTTTTGCTGAGACGGCTTCAGAACGTTTGAATGCACCAGCCCTGCACAAAGTTCCAGTTTTATGGCCGACATTGGCCAACAGCTGTTGAAAGTCTGACAGTATATGGCAAATCCGTTGACAGAGCTCATACTGACTCTTGTCATTGATTATTGAATTGATGGTTCCCCTTGGTTTCAGGAGCTCCTGGCATGTGGACCAGGACCTTGCTGAACCTTGACAGAGTGATAAATTGCGCTTTTATGTCCTCGTTTGATTCTGTGGCTCTTTTGAAAGGAACACCCTTCTGATGTGCCCAGTAAAATCCTCTTTGATGTGCCAAACGTGGACAATTGAGCCTTTAAGGAATTTTAAGCACAGAAAGTGAGTATCTGCCCATATGGACGCAAGCACAGTCTTTTGTTTGTTCCTTATGGTGGATGTTAGGTTTCAGAAATGCTCCTTATTCTTGGCAATGTCCCTTCCCTCTTCTGCATAATCGTCCGGCTCTCCTGTTCTGAAACCGGAGCAAATTGCCTCTCGTTAACATTAAGTCGAATAAACTAAAGTGAGCACATGTGAAAGCGGAAATGACTTTGAAAGAGAAAGCCAGTGGGAGCTACTTCCCGTTGCAGAGGTTAAGTCAGAAGTGAGTGGAAATTTTTATCTTTCTTCTCATATTGTTGAAATGCAGTAGGCTTCCACTGGTCTGAAGCCAGCATTTCCAGTGTGTGTTATCGGGACACCGGTTTCACCCAATGCATTGGTATGTGTTAAGTAGAAAAGGGTTCTGTGGTCAGTCAGATAGGTGTGCCGTTAAGTATATGAAAATGTCCTGGGGAGAGATACAGCGTGTTGCGATTTCCAAACCTAGAGGTTGCGCTGAATGCTCACTTGGTTTAGGAAATATTTATGAGGTTAGAGCTTTACAGAACACACTTGGGAAAGGACTCTGTGGAGCAAATTCTTTGGCTTGGGAAGGCATACGTATATCTGGTGGCATATTTGTTACACAAACCCAGAAATGGACACATTTCCATTTGGGTGACAAGTACATATATATGGGTCACAGATGGACCTATTTTGGTCAGACAAATGGATAGCAGTTTTTCTGCCTCAAGTAAGTTTCTCAGTGGGATTGTCTCCTAAACCCTTCATAGTCTATCAATACCATTCCCAATCTAGGCTCGGAAGTAGCCTCCAACACTTCAATAACAATGGTACGCATCTAGTGGCTGCAGAAGAGAAGGAAATTAATACTTATTGATTACCCCTAACGAAGGTGGGTACTTTGCGTGTGCTTTATCCTATTGATTTTAATGTTTATTAATGTAGTGTTTATTTTTGAGAGAGAGAGAGAGAGAGAGAGAGAGAGAGAGACAGAACACAAGCAGGGGAGAGGCAGAGAGAGAGGGAGACACAGAATCCGAAGCAGGTTCCAGGCTCCGGGCTGGCAACACAGCCCGATGCGGGGCTCAAACCCACGAACTGTGAGATCATGACCTGAGCCGAAGTCGGACGCTTAAACTGTCTGAGCAACCCAGGCGCCCCTGCTTTTATCCGGTTGAAACTTCATAGAAACTTCATACAACCCTGCTGAAGCGAATCTTAGTTACTTTCAGTTCATAAATGAGGACGCTGAAACTCAGAGAGTTGAGGCAGTTTGCCTAAGGTCACACAGCTTAATAGCAGAGGGCATTTGGAGCCAGGAATGTGATCGTGTGACTCCAGAGCCCCTCCTCCTCTCAGTAGCTTACTTCTCTGCCCTTGTTGCTGATCTATTCTAATTTATGCTACAAATGAGTAGTTTACTAAAAGTTGGGTGTAGATCGAACATTTCCAACTGACTTATATGTTCCCACCGATCAGCATTGTGATTTCAGCCATGCTTCCTCTTTAGCCGACAGCGATTTTGGATACTTGAGTTCTCGGTTTCCCCATCCCTTCCCTATTCTCTATCTAAAGTGATGAGTGACCTGAGAAACAAACTTTTACAATGCCCCAGGGAAAACTAACTCTGATTTCTGATTTATTTTCCATCTTTCGATGCTTCATAAAGTATTCATAAACGTATCCTTCCATTGATTTGAACGGCTACGGGGAGCTTCAGAGCCAGACTCGGGCTCAAAACATTTGACGTTCGGCTACTGGCTTCATTTCGTGCCCGTTTCCTCAGTCTGTAAAATGGGAATGATAAATCCCGGCCGAGGACAAAATAAGGTCGCGAAAGTGGACGTGAATTTAAAGCACTTACGTAGGAGTGCTTAGTAGACGTGAACCTGTCTTCGTCCTTAACAGTTGGAACAATATTGGCGATAAAGATGGAAAAACAGAAAAAGAAACAGGACACCTTTTAGGGGCTCTGAAAATAGATTTGAAGAAATGAGCACCTGTCCTCTCCTTCTCTTACCTGTCTTGCTACTCCTAGTCCATTTGTGGCCAGTGAGCACCAATTCAGAGCGTACTCGAACATTCGAGTAAACACGAACATACATTAATATTAACCAAAGAACAAATATTTGTGAAACTCCCCTGGCCGTCATGTTTACTTTCGCTCTGAGAGACGCAGTTAGCAGAAGTAACATCAAACAAACAAAAGAAAAGCTATTCCTGTCACCCAAGGAAAGTTACGTCCCCGCTTTTGCCACACCAGACCTTTAGCTACTCTCTGTCCTAAATAGGGAAAGGCAGTTGGTGTTTAAACACGAGGTATTTTTTCTTAAACATATGTCATTTTAAAATGCTCTTATCTTGATATCCGCAGAGCTCTCCAGCACGCTGCCTTGCCCGTGGTAGGATCATTTTGTTGAATTAATGAATATTTACGGAAACATGCTAAACTCCCATCTCCCCCATTTTTAACTCCCAACGAGATGAACAGGTTTTGTTTTGTGTCTGGAAATAGTTCGGCTCCTGGAAAATATTTTCCCAAGGAGCGTGGTGGAAGATGAAATGGCCTGACTTTGCTCAAAATAAAAGCTATGCCAATATTTGTTACCCAGACTCACCAGCTCTGACCTTCAGCTGTTTGAGACAGACTTTCATGGCTTGGCAGATACAACAGCAGGGATCTCACTTCTGCCTGAAATCTTAAGTTGACTCTAGACCCTTACACACACACACACACACACACACACACACACACACACACACACACACAAATACATGTCCCATTCAGAACCATCAGCTGTTCAGTTCACTCATAGCTCCTTCTGTAGGGTAAATAAAGAGTGCTAAAGCAATCTGGGAAGCCTCTCCACCCTCTTAATTGATCCCATTGTGTACGCACTTCATGACCCATTACACTCTGCCCCTCAAGGTTGCTTCAGAGCGTCTCCTAATCACTGACCAGGGCCAGCTTCACTTGGAGCATGCCGGAGAACGGCAAGGTTTTCCAATCTTGCACTCTGTTGCTTTTATGAGTCCTTCGGTATTCATCTTCTGGATCATATAGATTAACCCCATTTATGGCAGATTCCGCGCCGAGCCCTGGCGAAGCCAGTCTGGCCACTGAACGGCACAGGCTCGGGGGGAGCACTTTGCATAAAGCCCATTGAGAAGGTGACAGCCGGGCCTCCCTCTAATAATTCACAGTGGCAGATCAGAACAAATTGTTCTGTTTTTCATAGTTGGAAGAGTCAATGGGTTGGGCAGGGCGGAGTGGGGAGGTTGCCGGCAGTACAGAGGTAGTCTCCCTTTTGGCTAACAGGGATTTAAAAATAGTGTCTCAAGAAAATCGTTGCAAACAGGAGACCACAGGGATGCTACACAGAAACACGCAAGGAGGATGTTGCTATTTCTGCTAGCTGTTTGGGTCAGGACGATGAGTGATTTTTTTTTTTTTAAATGGGGGCCAGGGGGAGAGTAAGTGAGGAGAGGGGTAGGATTTGAGAAATAGAGAATGCCATCCAAGCCTCTTCCTGATATCTGGGGTCTCGCAAGCCTAAGATAAGACAGCAGAACTTGTCTCTGAGGACAGGTGCAGCTATGGGCCTATGTTGTCCTCCCTCCAGGCTGGACAGGAGCAAAAATAATGACGGACAGGAATCCAAAAGCCCAACCCCCGTGCTTCTGCCGTGTCCCTGGCATTTCCCTGCTGAACACAGCCCTGGCTCCTGTCACACTTTTTTGGAATCACTTCTATTATTGTTTTTAATTGTGGTAAATATGCATAACATAAAATCTACCATCTTGCCATTAAAATTCTCTTCTGTTGCTTAATGTTCATTTGTTTCTGAGAGAGAGGGAGACACCGAACCTGAAGCAGGCTCCAGGCTCCAAGCCGTCAGCACAGAGCCCGACACGGGGCTCGAACTCACGAGCCACGAGACGGTGACCGGACGCTTAACCGACTGAGCCACCCGGGGGGCCCCACCATCTTGACCGTCCTTAAGTATATAGTTCGGTAGCATTAAGTATGTTCACGTTGTCGTGCAACTACCACCCGCCTCCGGAACTTTCTCATCGTGCAGAACTGAAACCCCATAGCCAGGAAACACTAACTCACCACCAGCTGCTGACACTAACCTCCATTCCGCTTTCTCTCTGTGATTTTGACCCCTGTGGGTGCCTGCACATGAGTGGAATCATACAGTGTTTGCCCTTTCGTGTCTGGCTTAGTTCACTTCGCATGTCTTCAAGATTCATCCATGTTGTAGCAGGTGCCAGCATTCCCTTCCTTTTAATGCCCTAATAATATTCCATTGTACACACGTCCTCGTCTTGTTATCCATTCACTCGTCAGTGGACGCTTGGGCTTCGTCCACCTTTTGGTGACCGTAACGCTGCGGCGAACAGGGGTTAGTCGAGATCTTTTATCAAAACTCTCATGCTCGTCTGTTTCCTTAGGCTCCCCCGATGAGCTCTTCCTCAAAGGATGAGCTGGTGAACCCAACTCGGATGAGCAAAGCTGGAGACTCGGGGGTTGAATGGGAAGTCGGGAAAGTCTCCTTGAGAGACTTTAGATGCAGGAGGAAGTGCATCCTTTCCTTTATAAGAAGGGGCTTATGTTCTGGTGACCATATGTCCCCATTTGACCAGGACAGTCTCGGTGGTACATCTGTCATCCCAGGGTAATTATTAATGCCGCACCCTTTCGCTCTTAGAAGGATCCCTGGTTTGGGCAGGAAATTACAGGGGCACCTTGTCTATGGAGAAATTTGTACCCTGGTGTCAGCTGGGGAGGAGGTGAAACTGAGAACAAAGTGGGCACCTCCTGGAGAGACTTGGGATGATCACGTGGGATCCAAATGTAGCTTCGGGGTCTGAGGAGAACCGAGGGCTGAGGAGTGGGATCCGGTGCAAGTGTCCCCAGTATGCTGAGCCAACACCTTTCAGTGTCGCTGGTCATTCTAAGACAGAGGTTCCCGACTGGTGGGGCTTTTGTGCCCTGGGGGCATGTGGCAATGTCTGGAGACGTGTGTGGTTGTCACAACTTGTGTGACTGGCATCTAGTGGGCAGAGACCAGGGACCTGCTGAACATTCTGGGTTGCACAGGACACCCTCTGATGACAGAGAATTACCTGTCCTATGTGTCAATAATGCTGTGGTTGAAACATCCGGTTTAAGGGATGCAACGAAGAAGAGAGGACACCGGGGGGGTGAAGGGAGGACTGAGGACGGAGAGGAAGAAACCACAGCAGGTGCGGACTATAGGTAGCCACAGGCAGAACTTGGCTTTTCCTCTCTCCGCTGGGCCTGATCCCCCTACCCAAGCCACTTAGTCCCTCTTCCCCTCTGCTCAGTGGGGCTAACACCAGCCTCCTGTGCCTGACACAGTGGCTGAGAGAGACTTCACGAGGTGCTCCGACGACATGATCCCTCACCAGCACTGGTGCGTAGGTCTCCCCATCCGGGTCTGGCCGAAGGCCAGGAGGTAAGAGAGCAGGGAGGAGGCATGGCCATGTCTCTAGGGCAGTTCCCAAGTGTGATGTTTTTGCCCAGCACTAGCATCTTGTACACAACACTTACTCCTAAGAGAGTCGCTGTGTTTCAGATCATAGGTTGATATTCCCAGAACACCCAAATGACGCATGGCTTTTTCAAGTCCTGTTTTCTGCATTTTAAGGCATTCTGGGTTGGTGACAGAATGCAGAGAAGAGCTGGCCCCTATCCCCTTGGGTCCTGTTTGCAGTTTGATCTATTTTAATATGCATGTACATCGTAGCACTGGATGACGTAATTGTCTTGCTCACAAGTGCTCACCTGTCTGGTCTGAACTTCATTTGCAAATGCTCCCAACCAGCTCCCTATAAATATTCATTAACGATGAGGTCACATGACGAATTCAGCAAAGGATCGCTATTAACCCAAACCACAGCCTTTTCCCCTCCTGAAGGGATCCTGTGCCTCTCCCAATAGGAGCAAGGAAGGCACAGGATCACCTTTCGAGAGTTTAGAAGAAATCAGACTGAGTTTAACTGAAATCAGGACAGGAGAAGATGTGCGGGATGTTAATTACAGGGGAAAATACCCACCCGGTGGCCAAGGTGCTGTTCCTTTAGGGCCTTGCGACTTTCACTTACTCTATCCTGCTAATTTCCCTAAGTGCAGCAGGACTGGTGAAAAATCTTTATGCCAATAAAAATATTCACGAGCCACTTTTTTTTTTTTTTTTTTTTTTTTTTTTTTAATTTGGTAAGCCCACCTAGAAGGCTGGCTTACCTACTGATGAGCTGGAAAATCAAAAACCACAGAAGTCACCTTCCAACAGGGGAAAGTTACCGCGTAAACACCAAGACTTATTTTCATGAATCCATGGGTCACACATGAACATCCTGTGCTGCTGACGATCACCAGCCCTGGCGTGGGTCTTCGGGTTCTGGGGAGGGGGGGGAGGGGGACTGCCTCAGTTACAGACAAAATAGATGACTAGCCTGGTGCCAATTAACCTCCCTTTAATTGATAATTAATTTTCAAACCTATTTACTCTCCCCGGAACAGCTGAGGCTTTAAAGAGACCACTGTGAAAACAAATGGAGAATAAAGTCATCTCTCAGGGAGTGAAGGGGGCCTCTCAGGCCCTGGGAAAGACCAGGCCTCTTGGACAAGCCATTTTATTAAAGGGTTCTGAACGTCCACGAAGGTGACAGATCAAAGTCACCTTTGCCACCTTAGGGTGGCAAGAGCTGCCTCGAAGGTTTGTTGTTTCATTACATCCCTTGGCAGGGTAACCAACTGTCCCTGTGTGCCCCAGACCCAGGGTTTCCAGGGACACGGGATTTTCAGTGCTACGAAGGGGAGGGGGCCTCATGTCCCGCCTGAGCCCTGAACCCCGTTGGCCCATTCTGTGCATCCCCTGGGTCCTTTGGTCTGCAGGTGTCTACCCAAGCCCCCCAACTCTATTCAGCAATGTTCCGAGTCCCCCCCCCCCCCCCCGCCCACCCCACCTTTCAGCCTCGAGGCTCTGTAGAGCTCACCGAATGGCAGTATTACCACATTGATGGGTGCCCGGCATTAGTTATTAAACCCCTTCTTTGGTTGCTTGTTCAAAAATAGGTTTATTTTTCCCCCTGACTATAAAAGCAGCTAGAATGTGCTCCCCAACAAAGAACACCGACAAACTCAGAAAATGCAGAAAAATATAAAGGGGAAATAAATATACAGACCATAAATACAAAGAGCAAAGCAGAGATGGCTTTGAATCGCAGCTCTTGTAGAAACCACCGTCCATATTTTTGTGCAGACGCTTTATTAATCTTCAAAACGGTAAAGTCGCAAGTCTTCTGGCCAGTGTCATATTTCATTCGTTTGCTCGTTAATGGTCTGGAGAGAGTGCAACTGTGATCTCCACCATATCTTCACATGATGGTTCTAGATACTCAGAAGAGATTCAGACACTGAGAGTCTACTATTCAGAACATAATCTGATGCCGTTTTGGTGTTTCCTACCATTGCTAAAGAAAAATGCATTTGGGCTTGTTCAGCATTTAGGCCAAAAAGTGTTTGGCGGCGGGGGGGGGGGGGTGTGCTAAGAGAATCCTCAGCTGAATGCGTGCCTTTGACTGTGTTCAAGGTGTGACATGAGGTGTCACCGAGGGCTGTCCTTAGCCTAAGTCTAGACCTTTGGACCAACCCAGTTACTCCTGCAGGGTTTAAATTGGTGCACTTGAACTGTTCTCACCCTTGGGATCTCTGAGCTCCACAGGAGGTTCTGTGATTCAGCACGCAGTAAAAGATCCATGACTCAGAGTTTGAAACCCCAATTCCCTTGTGAGACATGGATGTACTAATATTTACCAGTATCTGGCAGGGGGATTGGTAAAATACCCAAACACTCCATGAGTGCAAATTCTCATTAAGTACAGCAGCCCCAGCCAGCTTCTGCCCAGCTAGATAATAGAGTCCTAGGACTCAAAGCAATCTCTAGAGATCACCCTGCTTCTGGAAATACTGGACTTACATAGTACTTTTCACTCATTCACTCAGGCATTTCCTTACTCCCTCCCTCCCCTCCTTCCTCCCTCCCCTCCTTCCCTCCCTCCCTTTCTTCAAGGCAACTCTACTTGAAACCATGGTTTCTCAAGCTAGACTATCTGGGTGCAAACTCCACTCTCCCATTTTTTTTTTTTTTAATTTTTTTTTTTTTCAACGTTTTTTATTTTTGGGACAGAGAGAGACAGAGCATGAACGGGGGAGGGGCAGAGAGAGAGGGAGACACAGAATCGGAAACAGGCTCCAGGCTCTGAGCCATCAGCCCAGAGCCTGACGCGGGGCTCGAACTCACGGACCACGAGATCGTGACCTGGCTGAAGTCGGACGCTCAACCGACTGCGCCACCCAGGCGCCCCAACCACTCTCCCATTTTATTAGCTGTGTTCTCTCGGGTGAATTACTTAACCTTTATGTGCTCAATTTTCTCATCTGTAAAATAGGGAGAAAAGGGCGATTGCGAGGATCTGGCACATAAATAGGCATATAAAGCGCTGAAAACAGTTCTAGCACGTAGTCGCTCAGTAAATGCTAACTTTCGTTGTAACTCATTCATTCTCCTAAACTCTGTTGAGTTATTACAATGGATCAGGAATTGTGCTAGATCTGGGGGACCTTGTGTTAATGAGTAAACATGATCTCTGCCCTCATAGAGTCTATAATCCAGTGAAGAAATGACAGCGTGGTGTGTTGGAACACGACGAGGGGCCATGCATTGGGCTGCAGGGTGGTCCAGGCAAGCCTTCCTGTAGAGGCGACACTGCCGGGGCTTTCCAGGGGTCGAGCATGTGTAGGGCTGAAGGGAAACCTTGCCAGGCAGAGGACATAGCTAGTGCACAGTCTGGAGGTAGAGAAGAATGTGTATTGGGCCCAGCATGGTGAGCTGGATCCCCACCACACAGGGCCTCGTAAAGGAGGCACGATTTGACCTCATTTTTTAAGAGATCGTCTGGACTGCCGACCGGAGAACAGATCGAGGAGGCCGTATTAGTCAGTTCTTGGGGTAAACAACGGAATCTGCTTTGGCTAGTTTAGACAGAAGAGGTATTTATTTACTCAAGGATGTGAAGTCACTCGCAAAGTTACTGGAAAGAACCAGACTTGGAATGTCACTTGCCAGAACAGCTCCCCGGAACAGTGCCTGCAAAGTGACTGGTGCCTGAACCCCTGACGAGCTGCTCCTGAACAGAGGCTGGGTGCACAGCTTCCCACAGCCGCTACTGCCCCAGCACCCAGGTCCCATCTTGGCTTGGCAGCCTGTGGGCCAGTGCCACTGCTCTCGTGGCCACGGGCAGTCGGGGGTCTCTGCCGCCACCTGCCCCAATGAAAGCAGACCTTCTAGACACAGCGTGTGGGGGGAGTGGCCAACAGACCGGGCCCTGGGCCCACAGAGAGCCTGGGAATTTGCATCCAGACTCCTAAAACGTGGAGGAGGTGGGCTCGAATGATCGAAATTCTTTATTCCAAGAAGGCAGCCAAGAATATGTCATGTTCCAAGACCGCGATAGCAGGGGAAACCATACGTGGAACCAGTTGGGAAGCCATCATAAACACGCGGGCGAGTGCTGACGGAGTTTGGACTAGCCGGGTGCCCTGGAAATACAGAAGGAGCCGCGAGTAAGCTTGAGGTGTGATCTGGAGGTAGGACCTGTAGCCAGGACTTGCCAGTGGCTTGGATGGGGGCAGGAGGGCGGGGAGCGGGAGAGAAGAATCGGGTGACTGCTGAGTTGTTGGCTTCCAGGCTATAGATAGTTCGACCATATTTTTTTTTTTAAGTAAAAAAAAAAAAAAAAAAAGATATTTTACCCAGCAACAGGCTGAAATTTTGAAATTAAACAATTCCTGCAAAACCGAGGCTACGTAGGATCCATCTACCTGTTCCCTAGCTTATAGTTCATCCAGAAATTCCTCTGGGTCGACTTTCCATATAGATCTTAATTATTCCTGGGTACGCAGGGAGTGAATAACTGAAAAGGTCTGATAAGCAGGAGTCATTTCAGTTCCCCATCTCCCATCACCCCTCTATCCTTCCCTCTAAGCTTCTATTTTGAGTTTCCGCTCCTCTCTGACAGAAGTGCTAACAGGCTGTGAAATGGCTGAGAGGCAGAGGCTGCCTGGAGGTGGCAGGAGAGTCCCCATCATCCCCAGGGGGTCTGCAGGAAGCCCTGGACCCTCTTGGGCTGCACCTGACTAGTGGTCCCCAGCTCGTCATGGGGATGGTGGGTGGATTCAGTGACGGAGATGCAGAGCTTCTGGGTCTGCCTTTGGCTCATATAGAAACACAGTCCAAAAAATAACTCGATTCTGTGGACCATGAGGCATCAAAGTCTGCTTTGCTGCCTTGGAAGTTGGAGTCAGGCAAGGATGGGAAACCAAGTTAGACGCAGAGAAAGGGCCAGAACCCCATCCCCCCCCCCCCCCCCCCCCGTCTCTGCGGTTTGTGTCTTGATGATTTCTCCTCATGGGATGTCTGCATTCTTTAAAATTAAAGACCAAAGGACAAGGCAGCGTTATCCCAGTGTATTGGGGCCCCACAGTTGTTCTAGAAACATCTTTCTTACCACTCCTTAATTCACACCATGGAGATCAGTGCCCTCCATCACTACCATTGGGGTTGGCCTTGCTTTGGTGTTGGCTTCTCACTGTCCCCACACGTACACTGTGGCTTTACCACCTGCCCCTTGGCTGAGAGTTCTGTATGTCTCTGATGAGAGGGGCCACCAGAGAGGTCCCAGGAGGTGTGGAGGGTTGAGGTGGACAAGTAGCCGTTTCACAGCTCACACTCAGTGTTGCTCATCTGCTGGCTCACCGTGTTGGCTGGAGGCAGCGGCTGGGGTGGCAACTATCCCTTCTCCTCCTGGGTCCCCTTCCAGAGACACCACCTCCTGGGCCAGGTGTGTGTGTTCAGCTCTGTGATGAAGGGCCCTGATTCCTTTGGGTTTTTTTTTTTGAATATAATATTGTCTCACTTTTAAATGTATTTTATTTGAGAGAGAGAGAGAGAGAGAGAGAGAGCAAGCAGGGGAGAGGGAGACTGAGGGAGTGAGAGAGGGTATACCAAGCAGGTTCCGTGTTCAGCACAGAGCCCGACATGGGGCTCAATCCAACGACCCTGGAATCATGACCTGAGCCAAAATCAAGATCCTGACGCTCAAATGACTGAGCCACACAGGTGCCCCCGGCCCTGCTTCCTCAAAATACCCAGACCCCGGTGGCGCAGTCGGTTAGGCGTCCGACTTCACCCAGGTCACGATCTCGCGGTCCGTGAGTTCGAGCCCCGCGTCGGGCTCTGGGCTGATGGCTCAGAGCCTGGAGCCTGTTTCCGATTCTGTGTCTCCCTCTCTCTCTGCCCCTCCCCCGTTCATGCTCTGTCTCTCTCTGTCCCAAAAATAAATAAACGTTGAAAAAAAAATTAAAAAAAAAAAAAAAATACCCAGACCCCTAATACCAGAGGTAACAACAACAGTCATGGGTTTCAGTCCATCTTCATGGTGTTCCAGCGTGTTCTTGACCTCCCCCACTTTACCTCTGTGTTTATCTCTGGGACTGAGATTGATATCCTTGGAATTTCCATGTAAGAGGAGTGTCTTTGTTAATTGACACGCTGCTTGGGTCATACCTGAGTTTATGCTGAGCAGTGAGATGGCTCAGTGTGGGGCCATCTGACCAGGATGGGGCTGGTCAACTAGAAAGACCCACTGCCTGGTGAGCACGTTGGGGCTTTGAGTCAGCCTGACCTCTGGGGAGGGCATGGGGCTGGGATTGAGTGAATGGCATGGCTGATGATTCAATTGATCACGCCTATGCAGTCACATCCCATTTCAAACTCTGCACGCACCAAAGCCCAGAGGACCTTCCTAGGTGGTAAACACATCGATGTACCCGGATTTACACTGATGGCAGAACACACTGATGATGCCCTGATTCCACAGGGAGAGAGCATGGAAGCACCATGGTCAGGACCCTCCTGGGTCTCGCCCTATGTGTCTTTCCCTTTGCAGTAAACTGTGATCACTGACATAGCACTTTCCGGAGCTTTATGGGTCATTCTAATGAGTTACTGAACCCAAATGTGTTTTGGGAACCCCTCGGTTTTGTGGCCAGTTGATCAGTTGCACCGGTGGCCTGGGGACCCCACTTGAGGCTGGCATCTGAAGGTGGGGGTGGAGGGGGTGGGCAACCATACCGGTTTATATCGGATGAACATCCTTCTTAGCTTTCCTAATGCCCTCCCCGAGGACGTCAAGCCCAGCATCAGACACGAAGACCGCTGGCCAGCTCCCACAAGTTTTGTGAGGTCAGATTTCCACGTATAAGCGTATGTATGTGTGCAGGCGTGGACGGTGGCCCAGCCTCTCTGACTGAGCTCTGACTGATACAAATGCCTCATCCACTGGTACCTCCCTGCCTTCTCTACCCAGGGCGCTCTTCAGTATCCACCCAAAACCCTCTGATCATTTATTACACACCTGCCATTTTCCACTTGTCTGGGTGTCCCAGAGGGAGTGATGCCGTTCAACTGTGCAGACACCCGAGGGATGAATATTGCAATGACACTAACAAAGCAAGGACAAAGCCCTGGCAGATCTGGGCTGGCTTGAAGGAACCTAGCATTTATCTGGCTTTGGAAGCGCGGGAGAGCTTTCTATGGACGAGAAATCGGGTGAGGTCTTAGCAGGAGCCTTTCCTTCCTGAGAATTGTTCTGACACTCGCTGTCCCGCGGATCCAGCCCCGGGACCGTATGTGCTTTTCCTCGTTTGACTTCCCATTGCCCTTAAGGGTCTTTCTCGGTTAGGCTGCTGTACTCATCGTAACAGCTGCCATAGGTAAAGGGGCCACTCTGTGCCAGGGGCTTGCCATGCATTATCTCTGAAGCTGGCTCTAAAGCTGCCTCTTAATCCCCGTCACCTATTTCACCCATCCCCCACCCCCCTGCCCTCTGGTAACCGTCTGTCTGTTCTCGGTAGTTAAGAATCTGGTTTTTGGTTTGCCTCCACAGGTTGGCATTATTAGCTCCACTTTACAGATGGGGAAACTGAGGCTTACAAAGTCCCACGTTTTGGACAAAGGACCATACAAATGAGTGTAAGTGGAAGAGCTGGGATCCGAACTCAGACCCCTGTGGCTCCAAAGCCCATGCTATGCTCTCCCCGCCCATGTAAGCTCCTTCAACATGGGGGAGACCCCTCTGCGTCCCTGGCACGTGGCGCCAGGTCTGGCTGGAGCCGCCGCCCCTTGGGTTTGTTGAATCCACCTCCTGCCCCACCATCCCCACCTCCTTATCTGGCCCCTCTTCTCTCAGGGGACAGGGAGGCAGAGGGGAGAAAGGTTTCCCCTGCTCGCCCCCGCTTCGGGCAGATCGCTGGGTATTTTTACCAGCCCGGGAAGACTGGGAGTAAAACGGGCTCCGGTTTTGAACTTGCCTTGTCAGCCCTGCCTCCCGAGTCCCCCCGGCAAAAGGTTTACGGTCGACTCTCGCAGCTTTGCTGATGCAGCCGGTAATGTTTATAACCACAATCAAGCACTCCGAGAGCCGCAGCACTGATTTCTCGCCCATCTCTACCCTGTAACAGAAGATTTTTCAATCGAGTAGGTTCGTCTCATGCACAACATTAGTTTTAAAATAGCTCTAGCCCAGCTCTGAGGATTGCACGGGGATTTGTACTTGAAGTCATGGAAATACATTTATTTTACCTTCCTCTTACTCCCTCTTTGAGGGATTTTAATACATCATGCAGGAGTATTTCTCACGTGTCAGGAAAAAGATGGTCTCTGCAGCGAAGACAAAGGACTGTGTGTATTGTATTTGTTGAAAGAGAAGAGCTCCACTTGGGCTCACCCCCGTGGGCTTCTCAGGGTCCCGTATTTGGGGACTTTCCCTCGTGCCTGACCCTGGGGGCATCAGCTGGAAATCTCCTGCAGCCCCGGCCATCCGCCAGTAATTTAAAGGCTGGATGTGGGGTCGGCAGAGGGAAGGTGCCCGGCAGAGGCATCACCCAGCCAGTTCCCGTGTAGCCGGAGAGACGCACACCTCGGTGTGACTCAGGCCCTGCAGACAGCCTGAGATCGCAGCCCGAGCCCCTATGTCGACAGGACAGCAGAGCTGCAGGTATCAGTGAATAACCCGGGCGTAGTCATCGTGCTCCTGTATCTGTAGCGTGAAGTCCTGGGAGGGAGCAGTTGCTGACCCAAAGGCTGTCTTTGTTTCCTGTGGCTGCTTAGCCACGGAGTGACTTGAGGAAACACAGCCTTACTCTCTCACTGTTCTGGAGGTCGGAAATCCAGAATCCGTTCCACTGGGCTAAAATCAAGGCGTTGGCAGGTCAGGTTGATTCTGCAGGCTCTAGAAGAAGCCGTTGCCTTGCCTTTTTGCAGCTTCTGGTGGCCACTCGCATTCCTTGGCTTGCGGCCCCTCGGTCCATTTTCAAAGGACGTTGCTCCGGTCCCTGCTCTGTCAGCCCCTGTCTTCTCGAGTCTCATCTCCCGCCTCCCTCCTGTAAGGATGCTTGTGATTACATCAGACCCCCCTGGGTGACCTGGAATAATTTTATCATGTCCGGATTCTCAGCTTAATTGAATCCAGCACCCTGTTTGCCATGTCAGGTAACGTTCACACACGCCAGGGGTTAGGATGTGGACCCCACGATTCAGCCTGCCTCAAAGCTTAAATTGCCCTCCGTCGGGCTTGTAACAATTTACCTCCTCACCACCAATATAAGGGCCTACCCATTCCCCATACCTTAGCCATACAGCTCTGTCAACATGATCTTTGCAAATTTGATGATAGAGAAAAATCATACCCGGTGTGGTTTGAATTCGCATGTTTCTCACGAGTGAGATAGAGAATATGTTTATATGTGCAAAAGCCATCTGCATTTCCTTTTTGGTAGACTGTATTGTCATATACGTTGCCTGCTTCTTTTGCGGGGTGGGGTGTGAGTACGGGGCGTGTTGGCCTTTTCAGCCCTCTGAGTTGAATCAGAGACGAAGACGTGAAAAGCCCAAAGACCTTCAATAGCTCACCCGAGGCCACGGGCAGGTG
Organism: Puma concolor; assembly: GCF_028749965.1. Classification (NCBI taxonomy): domain Eukaryota; kingdom Metazoa; phylum Chordata; class Mammalia; order Carnivora; family Felidae; genus Puma; species Puma concolor. The sequence continues at coordinate 13,522,839 of NC_141678.1, read as the reverse complement.
GATGGCAGGCCCAGGACTGAAGCCGTCCTTGATTTTCAACTTCATCTGTTACAGTCTTACCACGTGGCAGCTAGGTGTAGCTGCTTCTCTGTCGAGCCACACATTAGGGATAATGAGAAAACCGCTAATACTGATTGGGCTGTGCTTTTGCCATTTTGTCCAGGAGCTTTTGTTTTCGCTTGTTTCCTTTTTACCCTCCTAGGTATTACTATCCCATTTCACACACAGGGAAACCGAGGCTCAGAGAGACTTCGGAGCCTGGCTGCAGGCATATGACTGATGAGTGCAAACCCAAGGTCAGAACCTGCTCCTCGTCCGGAGCCCTTATTCCTTTGCTGTCAGCCATTTGTGGGTTTCCTATAGCACCTTGAAACTGTTTTCACCCTATCCGGGCACGACTGTACAATTGCTTATTTACTGTAATTTTAAAGTTGACTCACCTTCTAAGAACTTCACCATGTCCTCATCAGCCACAGTCATAAAAATCACAAGTTTGATGCGTCTCTTCTATTCATTCCTCATCCCACACGTTGAAAAATGTTTGTGTACGCACTAAAATTCTCTTCTTGTTTCCCTTAAGTGGTACAAGTAACTGCACGTTTTGGAAACATTGCATTAAGTCTGTAAGACCTGATGGGAAGTGACGGGCCGTCAGTATAGCTGCCTTTGTCAAGCACCTGCTAAATGCCAGATGCTTCATTTAGTCCTTACAGCAACCTTAAGAGACCAGGCTTTCCAAATTCATGGAACAAGAAATGAAAGCTCAGAGAGGCCGGTTGACTTACCCAAGGTCACACGGTCATCAAGCGACAGGGCTGGGATTTGAGCTCAGGTCTTCCTGCCTCAGAAGCTTGTGCATTTACCCCAGACTGGCATTGCCCCAGGTGCCCCCAGCCTTGGGCACTCATTTGCTATTTGCAAAGTCGGTCACCAGTTGGTGATTGCTGGCCAGGAGGTGGGCGTCCCATGAGATGGGCAAATACAATGGACCCGTTTACAAGCAACGAAAGCAGAGAAGTTACATGATTCCCTAAAGTCACCCAGCAAGTAAGCCAGCTGCGTAGCCAAGAATAATAGAATAATATTATTTCAGGAGACTCAAGCTCACTGAACCTAAGAGCTTCCCAGGGCCCCGTGGTACTCAGGCTGTCAGAAGGTGTTTCCAGGGCTGTGACCCTTCAAAAGCAATGCTTCCCACCAAGGCAGAGGTCTGGGTGCCGCACTTAGGTGTGAGAGTTACTCAGACTGTCAGTGTGAGCTCAGACCACCTCCAGCATTTTCTCTCCATTATTCTTTTCAGATCATAGCTTGATTATTTTTTTTCCATCAAGAGAATGGCACTACATATTTTGTCTTGGTAAAATAACACAGATTTTGCCTAATGGAATGCTTCCAGGGTTACTCGGAAGATGAATGGATTAGCATTCAAAAAGCACTTTTGAATCCCAGACAGGCTGAAGTGGCGGGCAATTCTATTGTTATGCACCTAACAATAGTAATTGATTGGAGGTGGGGGGGGGGGTTCCTTGATCACCTTTGGGTTTTGCTATGAAAAACTGGTTGAACAAAAGGTTGCTCTTTCCCACAGGCGGAAAGACAATTCCTTCCCTCTGACTTCCACTTCAGCCCTTTCCCTGCTATTCTCCACTATGATTCCAGCGGCCCATGTGATCTCCCCAACCAGAGGAAATTCCCTCGCCCTACCCAGCGTCTGCGGACTGTCAGGAGGATGCTGTACAACAGGGACACAGCCGGTTCGGTTTGAAACTTGGAGAGTTAAAAACTTGTGTCCATACAAAAGCCTGCTCGTGGATGTTTATAGCAGCCTTATTCATAATTGTCAAAGCTTGGAAGCAACCAGGATGCCCTTGTGTAGGGGAGTAGGTAAATAAGCCATGGTGTGGTCCATCCACACAATGGAATAGTATTCAGCACTAAAAGGAAATGAGCTATCAAGCCACAAAAGACATGGAAAAGGTTGAAATGCATATTATTAAGTGAAAGAGGCCAATCTGAAAAGACTGCGTGCTGTAGGATTCCAACTATAGGACATTCTGGAAAAAGCAAAACTATGCAGACAGTAAAAAACAGATCAGCAGTGGCCAGGGGTTGGGTCGTGGGGAGGGATGAACAGGCAGAGCATAGAGGACTCTCAGGGCAGTGAAACTATTCCATATGATACCATCATGATGGCGTCGTTATGCATTTGCCCAAACCCTTGGAATGTGCACCAACCACCAAGAATGAGCCCGAATGTTAACAACGGGCTTTGGGTGATAATGATGTGTCAGTGTGGGTTCATCGATTGTAACAAAGGTACCATCTGGTGAGGGATGTTGATAGTGGGAGAGGCTCTGTGTGTAGGAGAGAAGAGGGTCTTACATGGCAAATCTCCATACCTTCTGCTCAGTATTGCTGTGACTCTGAATCTGCTCTAAAAGCTAAAGTCCATTAAAAACAAAACAAAAACTTGGAGGATGGGCTCCTGAAGATGCCCATCAGGGAAACTGAGGCCAGACTTGGACGGGCAGCTGGGATCTGACCCCTGGTCTCCTGACCGTGGAGTCATTGTTCTTTCCACTGTGCCTTCCTGCCAAGGAAAATGTCAGTATCAATCCATCCCTGACCTCCTGGTCACTCCCACCCAGAATGGAAGCCAGCCAACTCTGACATCCATGGCCCTTACGAGCCACTGTCCCCGGGAACTCCTCCTTAAGCACTCTTACTGTTAAAGCATGTTGGGGACCATCATCTCTTCATTGCAGTAGTGTCCATAGGCTTGAATAATGGCTGGAATCTTGTGGGTTCATTGGCTGGACATTACGGGATGCCTGTGTTGTGCCGTGAGCAAAAGAAGGCTTTATTCACACCGGCATCTGGGCCAGAGGGGTCTGAAAAGCTCAATTATTCAGCAGAGCGTGATGGAAAAATAAAATCCTGAGTAGATGTGTTTAAGGTCATCCTTTGTCTTCTTGGAAGGTGGGGAGCCAGGAGCCCCGACTCTCTCATTGGCCTTAACTGTTGCTCGAGGCTCTCCAATCTTAACGTTACCCCCAATAAAACATATGTATATATAACTTTATTTTCATTAAAAGCTTCATACCAAGAAGACAGCATGACTCATATCTTTGAATCGATGTAATTTTGGTTCATAAAGTGGGATTAAAACGGAGGAGCCAACTTCCGACTCGCACGGAGTGTTTACGCTGCTCCTAGAAGCCCCCGGGAGGAGTTCTGGCCCCTTTGCTGTTTCCTCTGACCAGCAGCTGATTCCTTTGATATCCCGTCTTGTGTCCTGTCCAAAATAAATGATGGGAGCGATGCAGGCTCCAGTAGCATGGAGAGACCGTCTGCTGGTGCCATCTGATTCCTCAGCAGGTAGAGCTGCACAATCCTGGGATGCGGTGGCCACCAAGGCGGAATTGTGGGCTGCAGGTGGGGGATGCCACCTTGCCCTTCACACAGGAAAACAGCCTACAAAGGGGGAGCACTTTGCACAGTCTCAGGTTCCAGTTCCTGGAACTCCAGCCAGGAAGTCAACTGGATCTCGGATCCTACAGGAAGCTGCCTGTGTGAGGGATTGCCACCAACTTGCTTTGTGACCTTGGGCAAGGCACTTGCCCTCTCTGAGCCTAACTCTCCTCATTTGTCAATGGAAAGAATAAAATGATAATTAATGAGTGCATCCTAGACATTCTCTTAGTATCCCCCCCCCCCCACCCGCCAAAGGACCTCTGTGGTTGGCATTATCCTTCTTTTGCAGATGAGGAATTATAACCGAGACATCAATCAGCTGCCCGCAGTCACAGAGCTAGTGAGTGACACAGCCAGAATTTGGGCTCAACCCTACGGACCCTGGAGCCTAAGCTATTAACACCCCACAGTATAATAGCAGACACCTTCTGCACGTTCTCTCTGAATCCTCACAGCAAACCATATAAGGTCGGTGCTATCATTACCCACATTTTATAGATGAGCAAAGGTCTCGTAGCATCTTTTCCACCTGTGAAAAATCTATTATTTTGAAGTCTGGGAGAATGGTGACAACAGCATCAGATTAGGAAGGTCAGGGTTCAGACTTCCTTTTGGCTGAGGGAGAGAGAGAGAACATGTGCAGGGTAGGTGGGAAGAGAGGGTGATTCTGCAGAATCCAAACCCTTAAGCCAGGTCTTCCAGGTTCTTTCTAAGGGGCCTCTCCAGCCTCTCCCAGATCATAATGGTCTTTAATTGCTATAACCCCAGGAGGTAGGTGCTGTTACCATCCACCTGTTATGAAGGGGGGGGGGGCGGGGAGGGGACAAACAAGGTGCCCCAGGTCACGAATCTCTAAAGTGTTGCCCACAGGACTTGAACCCGAGCTCGTCTGATTTCAAAGACCTGACCGAGCCCTTTGCCGTCTGTCCTGCCTCCTGGCACTCACCCCTCCCGAATGCTGCAAATGCCCCCAGATACTTTCTGACACCCTCTGGCCAGAACACCCCTTTTCCTCCTGTCCATTGGTCAGATTCCTTCAGAGTCATCTGATTGGGGGGGGGCGGCTCAGGGGTCACATCTTCTGAGAAGATGTGCGAAGTCTTTCCTGACACCCCAGGCAGACATCACACCTCTCCATCTGTGTCCCCCAGGCTCTGCGAAGGCTGCAGCCTTTCTTGGTCCTCATGGGCCAGGTGCCTGCTCAGAATTTACACATACTTCATTTGACGCATTCCCATCACCCCTGTCTTTCTGATGAGGAAGCAGGCTCAGAGAAATTAAAGAACGCTTCAGTGGTGCCTCAGCTAGGCGCCTATGCCTCGGTTTTCATCAGTAGCCGGAGATGTGACGATGGAAACAAGAGATCGTAGCGATTCTAGGAAGGAGCCACAGGCCAAGAAATGGGAGCAGGCCCTAGAAGTGAAAGAAGTCAAAGAAACCAGTATTCCCCTTGAAGTCTCCAGAGGGAACCGGACCCGTCGACCTCTTGATTTTAGACTTTGGTGGCCTCCAGAACGGTAGGATAATAACTTTACGTTGTCTGGGGCCGCTAGGTTTGTGGTCATTTGTGACAGCAGCAAGAGGAAACTCCTACAGGTGGAAATGCTTTTCAAGAGCGGGGCTGACGTTGTGGGGTCCGCACCTTAACCAGAGCCCAGCCTCCAGAAGGTACCAGCCCGTGTCTATTCAGTGAAGACACGCAGGTTCCGTGTCATCGATGTACAGGACTGGCAAAGACTCCAGAAATGCCCCGCTTCCGGAAATGCTGGCTTTCAAACCCAGATCTGCTGTATCGCGGCCTGGCCTCTCTGGCCACCACCCCAGGAGAACAGGCCTGCCACCTCCTTGCCCCCTACGCGTCCCGTTTGGATGAATGGTTCTTTTCTGTCTACAGAAGAGATGATTGTTCCCAGTTGTTTGTGCATCTCTATGGAAACATTCCTTAAAAATACTATACATCAACTTGAATTTTCCACCGGCAGCGTTTTTGGAACATCTGCCTGTGACCACGGACTTGGTTTACATTGAGGGAGGAGGTACTTCCCTTCCGTCCACTCATCAGTGATAGATAAGGCAATGGAAAAGTAGCTTCTGGGTGGCAGGAAGCCTGAGCTCTGGCCCAGGCCTGCCCTTAACTTTCTCTGTGACCTTGGACAAGTCACTTCACCCCACACCCTCATACTCGAACTCTACTTCCTTACTCGGAAAGTGAGTGCGTTGAGCCGAATAATCACCAGTACCCTTTGCTGCCTAAAATGTATGCTTCCCTCTCTAGTCTCTTAGTTAGAATTGATGCTGTTCCACCTACCAACTGGTCTTGTTGTTTACCACCGTCCCTTTGCACTGTGTCCCGGCATTACAGAGCTATCTAAATTTTCCTGCATATAGAATAATAATAATAACGTACCAATGTCTTCTTCCCATTTGATGCTGCCCTGCTAAGCACTTTACTTGCATTACCTCACTTCATCATTGCTGTCTCAGGAGTGTTTTGTTTTAACTTTATTTTTCATTTTTTAAAATTTGCATCCAAATTAGTTAGCATATAGTGAAGCAGCGATTTCAGGAGTAGCTTCCTTAGTGCCCCTTACCCATTTAGCCCATCCCCCCTCCCACAACCCCCTCCAGCAACCCTCAGTTTGTTCTCCATATTTGAGTCTCTTCTGTTTTGTCCCCCTCTCTGTTTTTATATTATTTTTGTTTCCCTTCCCTTACGTTCATCTCTTTTGTCTCTTAAAGTCCTCATATGAGTGAAGTCAGATGATTTTTGTCTTTCTCTGCCCGACTAATTTCACTTAGCATAATACCCTCCAGTTCCATCCACGTAGTTGCACATGGCAAGATTTCATTCTTTTCGATTGCCGAGTAATACTCCATTGTGTGTATAAACCACATCTTTATCCATTCATCCATCGATGGACATTTGGGCTCTTTCCATACTTTGGCTATTGTCGATAGTGCTGCTATAGACATGGGATGCATGTGTCCCTTCGAAACAGCACACCTGTATCCCTTGGATAAATGCCGAGTAGTGCAGTTGCTGGGTCGTAGGGTAGTTCTATTTTTAGTTTTTTGGGGAATCTCCAAACTGTTTTCCAGAGTGGCTGCACCAGCTTGCATTCCCACCAACAATGCAAAAGAGATCCTCTTTCTCCACATCCTCGCCAACATCTGTTGTTGCCTGAGAGGAATAGGTGTTTTTGTCCCTGTTTTACATATGAGTAAACTTAGGCTCAGAGAAGTTGAGTAACTTTCCCAAGGTCACACAGCATGTGAGTGACAGCTCATTTAAGTGAGCTGTTTTCAGAGCCAATGACACACTTAACCACTAAATCATACAGCACCAGGAACACGGGAAAGATCGAGTTGGCATTTGAAGAATGTTTGAATGAAGAATGAATCTGAAAATCACCCCCAAAAGTAAAATAGTTACTCCGCTACCCTGCTGGGGGGCTGAATGTGCATCTTAGAGCAGCCGGCCCCCAACTAAGAGCGCGTGTGGGAGCTTCCTGGTTGGTTTATGGCATGTCCTGCCTCAGGGTCATAGCCATGGAAGAATGACAAGGTCTGAAGCATGGCTTTAGATTATCTGGTCAAAGCCAGACATCCCAGGGGGAGGGCATCCCAGATGAATGCATTTTGTTGCTTTTGGCTCAACTATCACCATTTATAGCATGTATGTCCCATTTGTAAGCTCCTTCCAACCTTGTTTTCTTAACCACAGTCTTGTGATAGTTGTATATACAGAGATAGCCTCACTTCAGCCCCACCTTACTCTGGAGCAGACCCCAAGGGAGTTTTATGCTAGCAAGGGGTTTCCCACCTCTCCGCCAGCTGCTCCTCTCAGCAGCCTGTACCTGGTTTCTGAGTGAAAACTCCAGGTAGGAATTCTCAGATGCCACAACGAAAAATGACCGTCATTTCCTGCATCCACTTCCCCTTCTGTGGCAAGGAGGCCAAGAGAAAACCTGAGCTTTCCCCCCTGTACATCCCAGCAAGTCTGTTTCACAGAAGACCTTTGCTCAGAAGGTCTAATTCTGTTTTAGCAGAAGCCTGGGGCCTCCTACAGCTGCCATGCTCCGTGGTCTGGGCCGCTTCCAGAAGGGCTCAGAGAAATGCATCTTTAGAGGCTATTGTAGCCTTTTGGAATAGAGTCATCCTTTCAACCCTTGTAGGAGACTCGCTGTGTACATGCTAACCCCTTAGAGCAGGAGTTCTCTGTGGGGGTGGGTTTGCCCCCCAGGGAACACTGGCAATGTCTGGAGACATTTTTCGTTGTCGCGGTTGGGTGGGTGGGGTCTGTGCCACTGTGATTTGGGGGTGGGATGCTGTTCCACATCCAACAGCGCCCAGGACAGCCCCCCACCACAGTCGTCCCGCCCCACATGTCACTACTGCCGAGGCTGAGGACCCCTGACCCAGAGAGGGCAGGTGTGCTCTTCGAGGTGGGGTCGGGGAAGGCCTCTAGAGAGGGACATCTGAGCAGAGAGCCGGGACGGCGAAGGACGTCTGTGGGCAGAGGGGACAGGTGCAGAGGCGAGGCAGGCACACGCACTCAGGACATACGCTCAGGTGACTGAAGATTTCTGCGTAAGTGTGAATGGAGCCAGGAGTTCCCAGTGGACCGTGAGATCTCTCGTTGACCCTTCTGAAGGCTCCCTCTGGCCGCTGGGTGGAGAACAGTCTGTGGGGGACAAAGGGGAACAAGGGGCCAGGGGTGAGGGGGGCCGCAGGCATGTGTAGACGGGATGCAGGAAGCTGGAGTTGGAGAACTGCGTGTCATATGTCTACGACACATCTAACGCTCTGCGGGTGTTTGTGTGTTGGTTGGAGTCAGGGGGGCTCAGCAGGAAGCACATGGTTTGGCTTTTTAGGAACTTCCAATATCATCAGAAGATGAATACAGGATAAGTTCTATTTAAGAGTCTGATGGCTGGCACTGACAGGAAGTATTATAGCTGCCTACAGCCATTTCTGTGTAAATTTGGGGGTTCCACTCGACGAGCGCTTCTTAGCCATTTATCTAGTAAATATTACATAGCACCTATGATATACCAAGTCCAAGGGATCCCATAGATGGCCTCCTGACACTTACCAGCTGGATAGTATATTTACCAGTATATGGACCTTGGGTAGTGTATTTCTTCACCTCCCTGAGCTACAGGGACATCGTCAGAATACTGGAGAAAGATAATAATGGTATTAACCTCATGGCGTTGTTGGGAGTGGGGTAAATCGCTTAGCATCATGCCCAGGAACCTGCAAAGTCCCAGTGAATGGTGCAGCAATGAGGTGCTGTTCCTGTGGCCCAGGAGCTCACAGCCAGGGCGGAGGGCACCAGAGAGCACTCAGTTTAATGGCACCATTTTATTATTAAATGACATTTTAGCTCATCCCTACTGGAATGGATGTGCAAGGCATACTGTTAAATGCAAAAGGGTATTGCAAGAAGGCATGCAAAGCATGGTCCCCTTTTTGCAAAGGAACTCTTCTGTATTACACATGAGCATACAGCAGAGTAAGTTCTGAGCAGGTGCATAAATATGCACATATCAAGAGCACCGTCTGGAAGGATACTGACCGAGCAGTTCACAGGAGTGCAGTACAGAGTACAGAGTGAGATCGGGGCGCGGAGGTGACCTTCAGTTTGTGGCAAAGGCAGCCACGCCCACTTCTGTCTCCTCACCTCCATGTGGTTACTTTGGGGCCAAGGACCGGTCTGGCCCCTGGAGCGAGCATCTCTATGTGCCCCTTGTGGGCAGAGGTTATTTAAAGGTGAGAGTCTTCTCCCCTGCCTTCCCTTGCTGCAGTGACTCTAGGGGTGGCGGGGGGAGTCACCACAGTCTTGCGTTAGACCGTGTGCAAGTGAGAGATGGACTCTTTACGGCTGCGACTCCAGGGCGTGTTTGTTACCGCAGCAGAGCCTAGCTACCTGGACTGGTTCACACCAGAGGTGGGATATACTTCTGCGCAGCTGGGTTTTTCCAGAATAAGCATGCTTTTATTTATTTGTTTATTTTGAGATAGAAAAGTTGACTAAACGTTAAACTTTTCTCAGGAAAAGCCCTCGTAGTATATACCTCTGACTACAGGACATTCTGGGAAAGGCAAAACTATGGGGATAGTAAAACGATCAGTGGTGGCCAAGCAGATGGGTTGGGGGGCGGGGAGAGGAACAGGGAGCACAGGGAATTTTTAGGGCTGTGAAACCAGTCTGTGTGATATGGTGGCTGATGGTAGGTACGCATCATTATACATTTGTCCAAACCCATAGAACGTTCTATGGAGAATGTACAACACCAAGAACAACTGTGTCAACTATGGGCTTTGGGTGGCAATGAAGTGTCAGTGTAGCTTCATCGATTGTAGCAAGCATCCTATTCGGGGGGTTGGGGGGGGGGGTTGATGTTGACGGGAGTGGGGAGCCAGACTTTCCACTCAGTTTTGCTGTGAATCTAAAACTGCTCTAAAAAAAAGATGAAGCGTGTTTTTTTAAGAGAGAGTGGGGGAGGGACAGAGAGAGAGAGGGTGAGAGAGAGACAGTGTTGAGTAGGCTCTGCCCTGTTAGCGTGGAGCCCGACGCGGGGCTCGAACCCACAATCTGTGAGATCACGACCCGAGCGGAAGTTGGATGCTTAACTGACTGAGCCCCCCAGGCGCCCCTGAAGTTTTTTTTTTTTTTTTTTTTTAATTAAACTTTGGCTGTGGCATGGACTATTCCTAAGACTTTAGAAACATAAAAATTCCTGACAACACAGATTATTACACTCAGGAATTAACCAGTCATGAAAAGTCTAGATGTTCAGTCCCAGTGTAGGTGGCTTACTTGAGTATAAGGCCGATTGGGGGCCTCCCAGTAGACTGGGGTCTCGGAGACGCTATGGCTTAGCATAAAGGGAAGGGGTGTAAACGCCTTCCAGAGCATCGCACCGAAAACAGAAGTCTGCAAAATCAAGGGCAAGTTTATTTTTGTGAAGCTGGGTCTGTAAGAGCTGTGAGCTGCCTCTTTTCCTTCTAGTGTCTTTATTCAGAAGGAGACCAACAGCCCGGCCAATATCTATAAATAAGCAGCCCATGGTGATCTGTCCCCCCTGGTTGCAGTTGTCCCAACAAAGGAACGTAGACCGTTCCGGGATCCAAGCCCCCCTTGACCACTCTGAAGCTTCGGCAGCATTTGAGTCTCCAAAAAGAGATTTTCGCGGTTGCCGTGCAAGAATCCTCAAAGGCGTTTTCAGCTCCAGTCCCCGGCCACAATTTAAGGATAGACTCAGCCAACCATTTGTGAGGCTAAGTGGGTGGAGAAAAGAAGGCAGAAGGAGGAAGGCATTTCTTAGTGCCCTTGGGACTCAAATGAGAAGTAGTCTTTACGCGGTTTGACTTTTGTAAAAAAATCACTTCCAAACTGACACAAACTTGCCCTCTGATCTTGGCAATGGAAGAACTTCTCGAGATAAGAGGGCCAGGGGCTGCTCTGCTGTTCCCTCACCTCCATTTAGTCCGCTGTAGAGCTCCGTCCGGTTTTTGCCTCCTCTGCTCCTGAATCCCTGGGCTCCAAGGCCAACGGCAGTGTCCTAATCTGCAAACAGAGTGGTGCCTTCATCCTCCCGTTCGTGACCCTCTTTCCTGTGACTTTTGCCCACTCCGTGGCTCTGACCGCATCTTCTCCTCCTTCTCCTGCCTGCTAACTACCCAACATGAGTTTCTTCTGCTGCTTGCGGTGAGTGTGGCCCCTCCGCGCAGGCCTGTCCCCAACCCTCTTCCTTAGTGGTCTTCTCTGGTCTTCTCAGGATCTGTCTTTGTACCTTCATGCAGGTACGTTCATGTACCTTCAAGCTGGCTGCAGCAGGGCCAGCTTCAGGGCCCAAGACCCTTAAGAGGCCCCCCTGCTTGGTTCGAGGTGCGGCTGTCTCGGTCGTGAAATTCTTAACAAATTTTGACCAAAGGGGTCTCATCTCCACTTTGCAGGGAGCCCTGCACATCACGTAGCCGGTCCTGCCTGCAGGAACCTTGGACTTCAGTACTTCCAAGAAAAAAAAAAAAGCATGTGGGCAAGTGACTTAACTTCTCTGTGTCACCGTTCTCTTGGGTTATTAGGAGAATCCAGTGGCATCGTGCGGGGACAGCAGTAAGCACAGTGCCTGGGCAGGCAAGCAGCAGGCACTGAGCAAGCACCCAGAAGGGTTATCGCGGCTTGTCGCCTCTCTCCTCCGTTGAGCTGGTTCCCTCTGGCTCCTCTCAGTCGAAGGGATTACCAGTCATTCAAAAATATAATCCGCTCCCTGCTGGCTCCTCCTATTTCCACTCCCCACATCCATCGGGCTCCTTTTTAGTCTGCATTTGAAATGTTTATCGAACCTTCCCTCCCCTTCCCTCTCGGCTGCCACTGTGCAGATTCAGCTTACACAGGTTGTTGTAAGAGTTTCCTAATTCATCTCCTCGCCACTTGATCCTCACCGAGAATAAGTCAAGATGGCCCAACAGGAATTTATGCAAATGCCCGTTCATCCTTGAGGAAGGAGCGGGCTCCTCAGAGGGAGGATGGGAAGACACAAGCCGAAGGCAGTGCCACTTGTGTGCCAAGTAATCATCACAAAGACCCTACTTAGGTTGACATGGTCAGCACCCTTTTGACCGAGAAGAAACTACGGCCCGGTTTCGGTGGCGGAGCTGGGATTCATACCCACACCTCTCTGGCATGGACGTCCTCGTTCTCCAGAAAACAGACATTAGTGGAAAAAACTAGTGAAATGGGACTAGGACCTGCGTCTTAGCTGCTGGTCACGTACCAATGTTCGTTTCCTGGTTTCGATCATTGTACAATAGTTATGTAAGATGTTGGCACCAGAGAAAGCTGGATGAGGACTGTACAGGAAATCTCTGTACTATTTTTGCACCTTTTCTGTAATCTAAAATTATTTCAAAATGAAAAGTTAAAAAAAAAAGAAAGAAAAAGAAAAGAAACCACCTGCCCTTTCCACTACATACTCTGTACCTGTCACTGAACTTTTTGACCTTCGTGTGCACTTGTCACTACTGTCCCCACCCCCGACGCATATACACACATACACATACGTGCACACGCGCACGCTCATACAAATTCTACACCGTGTCTTTGCACGGGGAATATTGCCCCAGATCGCCACACCCATCAGCTAATACGGCTCTGCCTGTGACCTACCCCAAAGCGTCAGTAGGAATGAGGGAAGGAGACAGGAACAGGGGGCATGTGATTTGCACTAGGCTGTGCTCATCCACCCACCCCTCCTTTTTGGCGACAAAAATGCAGCGGTGTCACTTGCGACTTATACGTTGCAAAACGCCTCTCCTCCCCCTCCCCATCCCCAGTACCGCCCGCCTCCCCTCTCTCTTTGAGTTGGCGTGTAACCTTGATGATCCAGCCAAATGAGTTATTTGAGATGGAAACGTTAATTTATTTGAGCAGATGGGTGTCAGCGCTGCTCTGTAAAAAGGTGGCGGTATGCCGTATTGGCCCAGAGTGCTACAGATGAAGTCGTGGCTGCGTCGCTGAATCACCGAGTGTGAACGGAATCATATGTTAACAGCACTAAGGGAAATGCCTATTTAAGCCGAGCCCTTCCAGAAAACAAATCATTACCCCCCAATTTTTGTTTTAAATCTGGATTTTCACATCTCTTGATTTGCCGAGGGTCTTGAAAAACCTGAAACTCATTATTTCTCAAAGTGTGGTCCAATGACCGCCCACATCAGAGTCCCCCAGGGGCTTTATTAAAAACACAGATCCGTGGGACCAATTCCGCCCCCTCCCCCCCAACCTACAGACGCCCACTCCCAGGGGTGCAGACTCTGGAGATTCTGCAGTTTTAACAAGCTCCCTGGATGACTGTCGTGCACACAAAAGTTGGGCCCCCCCCATTGCTGAAATGGTGCCCTCAAACTGCCCAGGAAAATCTTCAAAACAAAACAAAACAAGAAACCTTGGGATTGGGACTTGAGGTGGGGCTTTTTTTTTTTTTTTTCCTGTCCTGTTTTCTTTCTTTCTCTCGTTTCCTCTACCCTTACAGATTTTGTACAAAAAAAAAAAAAAAAAAATTTTTTTTTTTTTTTTTACTTTTGTGGTCAGAAAGAAATAAAGGGAAAAGTAGCACAAAGAGACTATTTGTGCACTAGAAGCAAAAGACGGTTTGGAAATTTCAGGAATTTCCAAGACAAGGGATCTCCCTGTCCTTGGCACTGAACTTTAAGCCTGGCTTCTCCTCGGGCGCCCTCCCTCCTGCCCGCCTCCCCCTCCCCGGCCGCAGCCTTCTCTAAGTGTTACATCCAATTTTCTCTTGAATACTTGTAGTGAGGAAACGCAATGACTTCCCAGGGGACCCTGCTTATGGGGAAGCAGTGCAACGAGAAGATTTATGGAACGTCTGTAAAATATGTGTGTAGAAACTCACGACGTTTTGATCGCTACCAAGGAGAAGAATGGACAGTTTCTTACCAGTCAGTTTCATGGGCATTTTTTATGGGTTTTTAAAATTAATTAATTTTTTCCCCCCTTTGTTAGGAATTCTTGGCACAGACACAAGCCCGGGAGAAAGGAAACATTGCCCACGGGCTGTGTGTCCAAACTGTCAGGTTCTCAATCCCAGATCTCTGGGGGCGAGGCCAGTCCTCGTGCGGTTCCCATGGAGGGGGGAACGGCCTGTCAATGTTGGCAAGAAGAGGGGGGTCTTATTAGCAGTGTTGCCACCACGGCTCTAACAGGCTTCGTGCACAGCCTCTTCCCTGGGCTGTCTCCACACCCAGAGCCATTTGCGGGACGAGAGAGGGCCTGGAATGTTCACCGCGTCATGCCAGGCCTGTCCACCCCTACCTAGCACCCTGGTCAACTGCAGGGACCATCCTCTTGGCCTCTGGTTTTTCTCAGCCTCACAAGTTTTCGTTGCTCCCCCTGGGGACTTTGCGGCCAAAGACAATGAACCCGGCGGAATTTCCTGGCCGGAAGAAGAAGAGCTGGGCGCAGAGGGGGAATTGGGGGCCCGCATCCTGCTTCTGTCACCGGCTCGTCCTGGGTTCTTTCTTAGCCACCGTCTCTTCTTCTGTGAAAGACAAATCCGGCGTCTGTTTTTTAGTGGCGTGTGACAGAGATTAGAAAAAATATGTAAACAAATGCCCTGGCCCCCATCCCTACCCTCAGGGGACAGATGGCCACATCTGTAAGTCACACAGGGGTGGGGGCTGCCACTGGCGTCGTCTTCTGATACACAGGACAGCCCTCCACAATCAAGAATTGTCTGGCCCAAATGTCAGTGGTGCCAAGGTTGAGAAACCCTAATATAAAGGGCCTGGCACACAGTCGGGGATTAAAATGGTAATAATGAAAAAGGGTGTGGAGAAAGGAATATAGTAAGTGTATTCAGTAAACCTTACTATTATTAGTAGATCCAAGATAATTGGTAGTCGCTTCCTGGAAATGCCTCGAAGGATTCTTGGGCTACAAACAAGCTTAGCTAGACAGTGTCATGATTGATTAGTGATGTCTGCCGTGGGCATGGCAGGGGGAAATGGCAGCATGAGTGCAGTGTATTTTCTGACCCTGGACACTATGATGTCTAGCATCTGTTTCTGCTCTGACATCCTGTGATTCCATTGCTGTGACTCTGTGAGTCTATCTATAAACTTCTGTAGTCAGCATTATTTGCAGAATATTTAAGCAGCCCAGGCTCCTGCAGGCTTGCTTGGCAGGGCAGGCTGGGGAGCCGAGAGCCAGGAAGACAGAACCGGCTCCGTGCAAGGCAAAACAGAGCTGCTGAGAGCATGTGACGCGGGTGATGTGGCGGCTCCCCACTTACCCCCTAAAATAGTCCCCATCTCTCTCGGGCTAAAAATTTTTACTGTTAGTCACTCCATTGGATTAAAATATTGTCTCCAGGAGGGCTTTGTTTAAATGCACAGGTATTGCCTAGAAGGGATAAGCACGCCGATGTGTTATCTTGCTAAACTCGTTGCTCAGCAGAATAGAGCTGAGAGGGAACGGGGCAGGAGAGAGGTTATTTTTGAGAGCGGGTGAAGAGGTTCAGGGCAGGAGTCAGACTGTACTACACAGCTCCAGAAGGTGCTGTGTACTCTGAATTAGGATGACCAACTCGTGCTGGGACTTTCTCAGACATCGAAATGAAGATCTTATGTTCCAGGAACTCCCACTGTCTCGGGGCACACCAGCGTGGTTGGTCACTCAACTCTAGGCCACGTGGCATGGGGGGAACTGTGTAGTCCTTGCTGGGACTTGTCCCTCACGCGGTTGCCCGAATTCTCTCTTTGGACATGCTCCTCCCTTGCTTAGGAACCTTCCATGGCTCCCCAAGGCCCACTGGATGAGGTCTCCTTATGGTGTTCAGGGTGGCCCTAGCCTTGCTTCCTGATGTCACCTGATCCACCACTCTCCTGCCAGGTGTTACATCAACTTTGCCATCCTGGAGACCCAATGAGTACTATTCTCTCTCCCTGGGTTAGAGAAGGAGCTTTCCTAGAAGGGTATTGGAGGCTATTCAACTGTGTCAGCAGCGAAAGAGTTAATTAGCCTGCCCTTTGCATTATAAAACTCATCTGACTCCCCCAGTGGGTTGGGGCTTGGGATAAGGCTACCACTTTGTGCCAGGAGGGACCCCACTTTGTCCCAGAGAGCCCCTGGAACCCTTGGAGGGAAAGGCCAAAGCCATCCCACATAGGAAACCACCTCAATTGAAAATAAGGGCTCCTTCCTTCCTTTAGCCTCTAAGCTCTTCAAGCAGTTGCACATACATTACTTGGTAGATCCCCTGTGTATCTCTGATCAATAGGTAAGACAGGTGCCATGCCTGTCCGACAGGTAGAAAAACCGAGGTCCCAGGCAGAGGGCCCTATACATGATAAAGGTTTCCAGACAAGGAGGGGCAGGCACAGTAGTGGCTAACGTCTCATGGCACATCGGTGGCTGCACGGTAACTAATCAAAGTCTCCTGACCTATGTTTTCTGATGTTTTCACTCATTCATTCATTCATTCATCCACTCAGGTTTTTATCGAATGCTTATTATGTGTCAGGCAGTGTGTTCATCTCAAAACGATTATAGCCAGATGACAACCTGCAAGTCCCTCTACTACATTCCGTATGTGCCCTCGTTTTAGGGCTCATGGCAGCCCAGTAGGGTCTGGTTACTATTATTATCCCCAGGCACAGGTGAGTGGCCGAGACAGAAGAGGGAAAGCAGTGCTCTCAGGGTCGCTCAGCTCGTAGGTGGGGCCTTGGCTGAGGCTTGTCCTGTGTGCTGGTGTGTGGTCTGCCCTGGTGGGGCCTCACTCTTGTAAGAAGAGAAACGGACCATTTTTCTGAGGCCTGCGCTCTGCCTCTAAGATTGGCCAAGCTGCTCCCGCCCAATGAGCCACATTCCAAATTGGAGAGAAAGAAGACCATGTTGCCGAAGCATCTTCTATGGGACGGGCACGTCACATATGTTTTCCATGCCACCGGGCAAAGGAGCCGTAGTTGGGGCCAGAAGAAATCGAGGCTTATTGCGTTGACAGGGTTGGCCAAAGCTGGCGCAGCTGGTTTATGGGGAGTGGAGACCCAGCCTTGGATGGCTATGTCAACGACTCGCTTTTTTCCCCCAGTCAGCCATGGCTGTCCCAGAGGACGGGCGATAGGGAGAGAGTTTGCCGTGAGTCCTCAGGTCACACGAAAATCACAGGAGCAGTTCTCTTGCGGCTTGGTACGTGATCTTAGGCACAGACTCTCCGGACAGGAGCCAGAAAGCCACTCTCCCACCCACTGTAAGTCTGGGGAAGTGGGGAGAGGACCCAGGACTGGCCCCAGCTGAGTCCTGCTGCCCACGATGGGCAGCAGGTGGCGCTGTGGCCCCGGTTTAACAAGGGCAGCGGGAAGGTGGAAAGGAGGGGGGGGAATCCAGAAAGAAAAACTAGTGGAAAACAAGGATTTAAAAGAAGAACAATTTGTTCCAAAACATTTGCCTTGTAACGGGGTCATCTATAAATTCTGGGATTTCCTGTTTGCTGCTGGGCAGGCTGGCCGGCAGGCAGGCCGCTCTCTTCTCTGCAGTCTGGAAGAATCATTTCAGCCCCACTCCCGAGCCCCGGCCTCCCCTGGCCCAGATTGGCTCTGAAATTTCCCGGCTTTTGTGCCCAGAAGCAGGATCCTGTGACAGCAGGTCTCCTCGAGCTGTGCTCCAGTTTCCGCTGGGTGGGAGGAGGAGCAAGACCGTGGTCTTTTTCAAAGGAGAGACTATATTTGTGATCTCCCTGTGCAAGCCATGCTGCCGGGCTTGTTTTGAGTCATAAAGTAAGAGAAAAAGAATAAAATGAAAGAGAGGTGGACCTCTCATTTTTACTTGTCATAGTTACGTGTGTGTGTGTGTGTGTGTGTGTGTGTGTGGTGAGAAGACTCAAGATGTACCCTCTTAGTGAATATCAAGTGTACAATGTGGGATTGTTAGCTACGGTCACCATGCTGTGCGTGAGCTCCCCAGAACTTACTCATCTTCTCACTGAAAGTTTGAATTCTTCCACCAACACATCCCCATTTCTCCTGCCCTCCCCGCTACTGGAAACCTCCATGCTACCCTTGGCTTCTGCAAGGCTGACTTTTTAAAATTCTACATACAAGTGATACTCTGCAGTGAAGCCTTTCTGTGTCTGGCTTATGTCACTTAGCATAATGTCCTCCAGGTTTTTTGTTGTTGCAAATGGCAGGATTTCCTTCTTTTTTTATGGCTGAATAACATTCCATTGTGTGTATATACCACATCTTCTTTGTCCATTCATCTGTCAGCTGGACACTTGAAGTTCTTTCCAGGTCTTGGCTATTGTGAATAATGCTTCAGTGATCATGGAAGATCAGGTATCTCTTTGACATGATAATTTCATTTCCTTTGGAGATACACCCAGAAGTGGGATTGCTTCATCGTATGGTAGTTGTATTTTTAAGTTTTTTGAGGAAGGAGGTGGCCCCTTAAAAAAAAAAAAAAAAGAGAGCTGTTCTAGTTAATAATGGGGATGGAAATGTCATTGGAAAAGAGAGAAAATTCTTTTTAACAGTCCAATAGGACTTGAACCAAGTCCAAAGCCCAGAGAGACATCGATGGATAAATGTCTAGAGAAGATGTACACATCCATCCACCCATCCATCATCCACCCACCCATCCACCAATCAATCCACCATTCACCCATCCACCCATGCATTGACCCACCCATCCATCCATCCATCCATCCATCCATCCATCCATCCATCTGTCCAGTTGTTCACTCATTCATTCAATTATGGAGCACCTACCATACGCATGTACCTTGTCTTGTTTTAGTCGGAAGCTAAGCCTAGAGCAGTCCTATAGTCTCCTTCTGGGGCCAGTGGCATGTGGAGGGCATGTGAGTAGCATTTGGAGATGGGATCCAGAAGGTGGGCTTAGGATTCCTGGACAACAGCTGCTGGGACCTTTAATGAGGATTGCAACATATTTGGCCAGGGTGAGGGGTACAGCTTGTGGCTGAAAACAGAGTTTTTCTCTGAATAAGTCCAATGAGCCCGCCTGGGATCAACTCCACGAGGGCTGGACAGTCTGGTCCCAGCAAATTAAAACAACATGGGCACCAGCCAGCTCCATTTTTGAAAACAGTATTTTTGTTGTTTTAATCAAGGACACCACCCTTGTCCCCTGCCCTTGACAACAAGCTCTGAATTGAAATGAGGCAGAATTTATAAGAAAATAGAGCAATTCTTGGTTATTCCAACACACACTTGTTTTCCTTCCCATCAGCTGCACGATTTAAGTCCCTCTCTGTACCTCATTTTACCCTCTGTGCGCAGGCCTGTCAGGATGGATGAGCCTGGGCCAAGATATCTCGAGTGCACAAGAGCAAAGAAGCCCTTTCCGTCTGTAGAAGCCCTTTCCGTCTGTAGCTGAAGCCAAACTGTTGTGTTCTCCCAGGTGGGGAGTCCCTCTCCGCCAGGGTCTTGGTCCCTGCAGTGACAGTGGGCAGCCAGGGGGGCAGCATGAGTCCCTGGCTGAGTCTGTGTGTTAACTGTGCCTTTATTTGCTGCATTCAGAGGCTTTGAGGTCTTGAGAGCCTGGCTACTCTAAAGGGACTGCCCCTCCCAGGGTTAGTGGGTCCTAGAGACAGTGAACAGCTTGCCAGGAAGTGTGCTTTTCAAACGCGGGCCAACCAATCCAGAGCTCAGATCTCCCACCATCTCCTTTGTGGGGCCCTCACACTCCAGGCCACTCACCACCTGTCCTAACCACCCCAGGGCACATAACTGGGGGCAGCCCCTCTGCCCCAGGGCTCACTGAAATTATTCAAATGAACCTGCTCACCCTCCCTCTCCCCTTCCTGTAAAAACCACAATAAAGGTTCTTACCCATGTTCCCCCCCACCCCCCGCCTGTGCCTCCTGATTGACCCTGCACGGTAGGCTGTGCCCCCTGTTTCTAGAGACCCGTGAGCATAAGAACCTTCTTCTTTCATGACCACCACCTCCCTGTCTGAACGTCTTCCATACCTGATGAAAGCAAATCTGGGTAGCCTCACGACAGTCTGCACTTTCTGAGTGACAGTCACAGCTCCCTGTGCTCACTTACCTGCAGCCTCCTCTTCCATAACATGGAGAGTGACATCCAGTCATTGTGGGGATTGAGTAGGTGACAAAGCCATTTCCCAGCCTCAAGTCCCTCTTTATCCCACTTCATGTTCTCTTTTCTTTGTGACACTTATGTGCATTCCAAGTGACTCATTTCTTTCTTTGCCCACCCCTCCCCCCACCACTAGAGTGAAAGCTTCTGAGCACCCAGTGCCTAGACCACTGCCTGGCACCTAGTAGGTGCTCATTTAACAGTATGGGATGAATGCGAATGTGCCCAGCACTTAGGTATGCCCATGCGCTGGTTGCTTTCCTCCCTCCCTCATCTTTTGGGATCCTCTGGTGTGAACTGGCGTGGATCTGGGCCACTTGACAGACTGGAAACCACTCAGCGAGATTCTCGTCCCTTCTGCTGGCCTCGTACTCGCGTGGAGGCTCTTATCCAAGACACTCAGAGCACTTTAGAAACACGAATGACGTAAATGGTGTACTTTGTTCGTGGCAGGTGGGGCATGATTTGCTGAAGTGAGATGGTTCCCAACGAAGCCAAACCTGCTCTGGAGGAGAGTGGAAAGTTAAGCGCCGTCAGAGACCTCAGGGGCCATTGGGCCATTTGCCCAGTGACGTCCGGCCCAGTGGCTCAGGTCAGCAGAGATTCCTGGAAGGCGGCCCCTCCTAGGAACCCCTCCCTCCTCCCCTCGCAGCCCCGTGCCCTGGAGCGGTATTGTTTTGCTCCTTTGGCAGAACTTCCTGAATCAAGTTAAGAGGATTCTCTGGCTGCCAGAAGGCTCCTCGCATGGATTTATTGAGTCCCCACTTAGCAGAGGCGCTGAGGCTGTGAGTTGTATCATGCTCACACCCATTCATTCGACAGATCCTTTTGAGCATCCAGTCTGGGCCAGGCGGTCTGGATAGAGGGACCAGGAGACCGATGAGGGGACACTGACTCATGAAGGAAGTACGTGGCTGAGCACACATAGCACAGGGTCTGTGGGAGCCCAGAGAAGTGAGTTGGGTCAGGACAGGCTTCTTGGAGGAGTCCTGCTTCTGTTGGTACTCGGGACTCCTTAAGTTGTAGGTTACAGAACCCCAACTAAAACAGGCTAAAGCCTTAAAGAGAAGACATTGGCTCACGGAATGCGCAAATCTAGGAATAACTGGTCAGCGTCAGGCACAACTGGATCAAGGTGCTTGAATAAGGACTCCATCTCTTGGTGGTATTTCTCTCTCTGTATTGGCCTCATTTCCTCCCAGCTGTGGCCAGAATTCCTCCCACTTGGTGGAAAAGCTAGGAATTGGGAGCTTTTGGTCGACAGTCTTCCCTTCTACTACTATCTAAGTAAACATACTTACTTAGCCAGTGTTTACTGAGTGGTGAACAAGACAGTGTCCTACAGATTTATCCTACAGACAAACTTATGTTTATGTGCCAAAGACACATGTACAAGAATATTCATTTCAACATTGTTTATACTGACCAGAGCCTGGAAACGACTTTAAGTGGCCACCGACAAGGGATTGGTTAAGTAAATTACACCATGGAAGACCAGACAGCCCTTCAGAAGAATGAGTTAGATGTATATCAGTAGTCCTCACTCAGGGCAACCTCCCCCACTCCCGGCCCCCCCCCCCGACATTTGGCAATGCCTAGGGACATTCAGTTGTCACAGTTGAGGGGGGAGGGGTACTAATGCACGGCACAGCACCCCTTCCCTGCAAAGAATTATGCAGCCCGAAATGTCAATAGTGCCCGGATTGCGGAACCCTGATCGGTATCTGCTGATACAGAAATCTTTAAGATATGTTGAGTTTAAAAGGAAAAAAAAAAAGCATTGTGGAAAACAATAAATATAGTAGACCGCCATTTATGGAAAACATGGGGCGTATCTATCTCTGTGCTTGTGTATGCACAGCATTATCTCTGGAGGAGCACATAAGAGAGTGGGGGCTGTGCCTTGTGAAGGCCTGAGGGAGAGGTGCAGAAGAGAGATTTATTTTCACTACACGGCTCTTTTACTGTCTGAATATTTTTAGACCGCATACGTGTATTCTTTTCCTTTTTTTTATGTTTATTTATCTATTTTGAGAGAGAGAGAGCGAGAGCCAGGGAGGGGCGGAGAGAGAGAGGGAGAGAGAAAATCCCAAGCAGGCTCCACAGTCAGCATGGAGCCCAGGGCGGGGCTCAATCTCATGACCATGAACGAGATCATGACCTGAGCCGGAATCAAGAGTCGGACGCTTAACCGACGGAGCCACCCAGGCACCCCATAGACCACATACGTGTGTTCTTAAGAAAAAAAAGTGTGTGTGTGTATACATAAATATATACATATATATAAGAAGTCTGAAAGTTTGACCACACCCACCCACATTTCCTGCCTCCCATGTCTTCTCCCTCTGAGACAATTAGCTGAAGAACATCCCACCGGGTCTCAGCTGGAACAGCTCACAGAGATCAGATCTTAGAAGTCATCACAGAGGCCTCAGAGGTGCCGATTTAGACCCATCTGAATGCGTCTTCACTGGAGGACTAGAACCTTTACCGGAGGGCCTCTTTAGAGCCTTTAATGCAAGCGTGTGCACGGCACATCTCGGAGGGGACACGGTAAACAGAATTAGCACATGTCCTTGCCTCCTTTATTCATTCCCTAGGGCTGCCATAGCAAAGTACCACAAACGGGGTGGCTTGAAACAACCGAAAGCTACGTGTTCACTGCTCTGGAGGCTAGAGGTGTTGGTCAGCAAGGCCTTGTTCTCCCTGAAGGCTCAAGGGAAGAATCCTTCCTTGCTCCTTCCAGCTTCTGGAAGTCGCCGGCAGAGTCTTAGGCATTCCTTGGCTTGCAGCTACATCCCTCCTGCCTCCGTCTCCATCACCACACGACCCCGTCCCTGTGTGTCTGTCTTCACATGGCCGCGTTGTTACAAGAACGCTCTATCCAAACCGTGTTGGATAAAAGGTCCGCTCTGCTCCAGCATGACCTCATCCTTAGTGAGCTAATTACAATTATTCTATTTCCAAATAAGGAAACCTTCTGAGTTATTGGGAAGACTTCAGTATTTCTTTCGGGGGGACGGCATAATTCAACTCGACAACTCCTAAGCACACACACGTATGTGAATAGTTCTTTCCATTTCATTAAAAACAGACAAACCAACAACCCCACTGTTGCTCTGATGAGGCTTCAAGAAATGTGGATCCCACGAAATATCTTCACTTTACGGTTGAAGCGTCTGACGCCCAGAGAGGGACGGTCATTAGCCCAAGATCACATAGCACAGGTAGGGCTGACACTAAAATCCAGGTCGGCTCTCTCCTGGAGGAGACGGTCTGTGAACCCTGTCTGTCCTTGTAGGAGCTGCTCTTTGTATGTGAGGCCACGGCTGACTGGCTGGTGATCAGGAGGGCATCCGTCAGCTCCTCCGTCCGTCCCGTGCTGCCACTCGTTACCTCCCAACACGCAAGCAGAGTTACCCGGCAGATCAATCCCTGCTCCTAGACACACGGGGTCCTATTTCTGAATGTCCCCAAGGGTGTTCTTGGGGACTCTGGGTTGTAGGTGACAGAAACCACTGCAGAGGGATCTCTTGGCTCATGTATCCGGAGAGGCACAGCTAGATCCAGGATCCCTGAGCCATCTCTCTCCCCTGCCCTCCGTCTTGTTTCTCTGTGCGTTGGCGTCATCCCCAAGCACGCTCGCCACACGGCCGGAAGCATGGGGCCTGCCTCATCAGCATTCGTGGGAGAGCCTGCCCTTTCCCCAGGCTCCAGCCAGCGTCCCAAGGACGGCTTGCTGGCCACGTCCCAGAACCCATGCCTATAGCCAGAAGTTTTTGGTTCTCTGCTTGGCCTGACCTGGAGCAGTGAGTGGGGTCAACTCCACCTGGACCGTAACAACTGAAAATGGGGGAGCGCCGGTTCCACTCGAAGGTCAATTGAAATACATGCGTCCACTGCAGTGAGTTAGCTCTGTTCCCCCTTCACTGATTCCTCTCCAACTCTGCAGGTGCACACAGTGGTGACTGGGTGAGAAGACTGCAAGGCTTTAGACAGCCCCTCCCCACTGCAGGGGGCCATTTTGAGCCATGGACGGTTTGGCTTCCTCTGGGTTTCTGTAATCCTTCCCTCACACTATTGGATGTTTACTTTTCTATCCCTCACCCACAACCAGGCTGTAAACTCCTTCTGGGACCTTGGCTTATTACCCTTTGCAAACCAGCATCTAGCACTGCAGGTAACAAGTAGTCTCTTAATAAATGTCCATTGCATTGGGAATCTCTTATAAGGCCAAGGATATGGTTAAGTACACTGTAAAATTTTGCTGAATGAATGAGTGAATGATTGGATGGAGGGAAGGAGGGAGGGAGGGAGGGAGGGAGGGATGGATGGATGGATGGATGGTTGGATGGTTGGATGGTTGGATGATTGGATGCATGCATATATGGATGGATGGATGGATGGATGGATGGATGGATGGATGGATGGATGAATAGATAGATAGATGCATGGATAGGTGGGTGGATAGTTGCATGAATGGGTGGATAAATGAGTAGATGGAATAGTAGATTGATGGATTGATGGATGGGTGGTTGCATGGGTAGATAGATGGATGGAGGGTAGATGAATTGATGGATAAAGACATGGGTGGACGGATGAGTTGATGCTATTGTGATCACCACTCAGTCATAGTCTCCTATGCAAAGAGCCACTACTATCAAGGGCAAACATAGCTCACTGATTCTTTCATTGTCTGGCTATCTGATTTCTGTCACACAACCTACTCACTTTCTTTTATAATGCAGGGGAGTTAATGCTCACTTGCCTAGTGAATTCCATTCTGATTCTGCTGCTTATCATTGAGGACAGTGGCAAACCATGCTACAGAGGAGAAGGGGCCAGGTGTCTGTTCAGAAAGAGAAGGAAACGGTTAAGAAGTAGGAGCTGTGTGTCCCTCTCTCTCTTCCTGCAGACAGACTTTATCCCCACGGTAGTGAAGATGGCTGGGGTTACCCTCAAGTCACATCCTTCCGGCTCTGTGGATAGAGGCAGCTCTCTTACCCTGGCTTTTACAAGCCAGGAGAACCCAAGAGACCTGGGTATGATGCTCTGGAGGCAGTGTATCATGACTTCCCTAAATGTGCTCTTGGAGACTCAAGCTCTTAGCCTGCCCCCAATTCAGATGGGAGTTGATCCCACCAGGGAAAGCATTGCACTCTTCCCCTAAGGAGCTCTGGCTTCCTTATTCCCTTGCTCTTGTCCTCATGCCTCCTGGGAAAGGGGCCACCTAAGCAGTTAGTGTCAGAGGGAAACCCTGCTGAGAAGCATCCCCGAGGGCCCACCTGTGCTGGCAAGCAGTGGTTACTGACAGTGCGGTGGCCCTCTGGAGTCCGGCTCGCTGGACAGAGAGCGCTCACATCACGCCCTGTAGATCCATCATCTCCCTTAGGCTTCAGCTCTTCCGAGGTTCAGTTAAATAGTTTGCTGGATGCTGAGCAGAAAGGCTCATTCCCACTGCCTCTGCCACACTCTCCATGGGGCGCCGTATACAAACAGCCACGAGCGTGCGTGCAGCTCTCGCTACGTGCCAGGCTCTCTTCTACCCTCGTGAGACAGCTATTAATATCCCCACTTCATGGAAGAGAAAATGAGGCTCAGATGGTGAGGTTGGTGGACTCACTCAGCTCGTGCAGCCAGTGAGTGGCTGAGCCAAGATTCAAACCCGGGGCTCCCTGCAAATTCACAGCTGTCTCCACGGACTGGCATGGCTAGGACTTCACTGATGCTCACTGCTGATCCGTTTTGGAGTTTAATCAATGGAAACCTCACTTAGCGTTTTATTTTCTCTATCAGCAATTCGTGAACTGTAATAGCCTATGAGGGAGGAAAAATAGCCTATGGAAACAAAGATTGATGCTAAAAACTGGAAATGAGTCAGTGTTAGCACTCGCGTGCCCTTTCTGTTTCGGCTGCTGGAATTGAGTAAAAAGCATGGGCCCCTGGGAGATGTGATTGAAGGACCCCTGAATGTTCCCATCACCTAACAGCTCCTCTGTTCCCCAAGATTTCACCTGGAGACTTTCATTTCTTTGGGTCTGAAATCCTTTTTGATTTTCAAAAGACCTTAATTAAAATGACAGTACCTCTGAGAGCGGTCAGGTCATAATAATCCTTGAGCCTATGCATCAGCTAAACGCTTAGGCAAAGGAGCTGGAGAGTGAGGCCCTAGGGAGGGGGCTCAGGATACACAAAGGTGGCCCTGAAGCAGGTATGGGCCCTAAAGGGGGGGGGGGGTCCCACTTTACCTCTATCACATTTCCACCCAAGGCCAGCTGCACAGGGAGAATATTGGGTCTGCTGTTTATTGGTACATTACAGATCACTCTGACACTTAGAAGCTCAAAGCAGCAATAACCATTTATTTTTTCACACAGTGTCTGTGGGTCAGGAATCTGAGAATGACTTAGCGAGTGGTTCCACCTTTGGATCTCTCACGAGTTGAGATGTTGGCTGAGCTGTGGTCCTACTTGAAGGCTTGGCTGGGGCTGGAAGATCTGGTCCGAGGTGACTCTGTCAGTGGCTGTTGGCAACACGATGCTGGCCAATGGCAGGATGCCTCCATCCCTCACCATGTGGACCGGCCCAGAGGGCTCCTTGAGTATCCTCACAACACAGTGGCTGACTTTCCTTAGAGCTGATGAACCCAGAGAGAGAAAGAGAGAGAGGGAGAGCAAGCAAGCAGAAAGGGGCTGCAGTGTCTTCTGTGACCTTGCCTTAGCAGCCATACTCCTCCATTTCTGCAACATTCTACAGGTTACACTATTCAAGGGGAGAGAGTCCTACACAAAGGTGTGAACACCAGGTGGTGAGAATATTGGAGGCCCTCCTGGACGCTGACTTAGGGCTACCACAATCATTATCTTTATTTTACAAGTGATAAAACAGAAGCACGAAGAGCTCACCTGAATGTATCCAGGATTTTTCATGACGAAGGGGTCGTGTCTGATTGTTCACTCCAATATTCCTGGAAGCACCTGGGACAGTGCCCAGCTTTTAGTAGGTGTTCAGGAAACACTTGCTGAATGAAATATGTACGTGGATGGATACTTGCTCCAGAAAAAAAGGGGCCCTTGAAACTCAGTCCATTTTACTTACTGTTCCACTAGATATCTGTAGGGGGCAGGGATCAAGGAACAGAGTTTTGCATTGCTAGACTTCTGGTATCATTGACGTTTTGCGCACATGTGCATCCTTGTGGCTTATTGTTCCGTGAATCGTCTGTTTCTTTAAGACCCGAATCGGCTGGGGTGTTGTCGAGGGAAGGGGTGTGCAGAAACTGAACAGGGAGGAGCCTTCCCCTTCTTTGGATGATAAAAGGGTCACTTTAATTGAAATAGAGTTATAACTGGTTGCCAGATTTATAACTGGTTACCAGATTTAAGCATAAGGTCAAAACCTTAGAGCAGAGAGATTATATACACAGGCAGCATGGTGTATATAAATGTATGTATAATTTATGCAATATTTTTCCTATTCGCGCTCTCTACTTAAGCTATCCATTAAAGCCCATCACATTAATTTAATTGAAAAATTCTGGGGGAATTGTATTAGCTTTTTTCCCATTAAATTAACATTACAGCCTTTAAATAGATGTCCTGGATGCCCATTGTTGCTAACAAAATTATTATGCAAATTGAAATCTGCCCTTTCTGTATTTGGCCACCAGTGTCCCACCCTCCTCCTTTTTCTGTGACCTCTTTAATTTAATTGCCCTTTCCCCGAGTTCCCAGGCCACAGATGTGGGATGGAACCCCCGGCCCAAGCGTAGCCTCTATGTGAGACTGCAAAGCCTGGTCTACACCAGCAGAACTGCACGGAGCTAGCTCTGGAGGAGCTCCGGTCTCTGGTCTCCGAGGCCCTTATGAAAACACTCTTATGTCAAGAAAGGAAAAAGGGTGGGCGGTCTTCCCCCAGGCGTGTTGGTGGCCTAGAGCACACTTAGTGTCATCAGAGAGCACAGTCATATGAATCAGATGGGCTGGGTTTGAAATCTGATTCTGTCACTTAGTGACTCTGAGATTTGTGAGCAAGTTTCCTAACCTCCATAAGACGAAGAAAACCACTCCTTTCTCAAGGGAAGCTGGAGAGGAACATGAAACAGTGGATAGTGCCGCATGGAGTGGGTATTTATCAAGGGTCGCCATTGTCATTTATTCACAAACTCCATTCATCCCTTCATTCATCCTTTCATTGAGGGAATAGTTGAGAGCCTTGCTCTGTGCCAGCCACTGGGCTAGGTGCAGGGGAGATGCCAGGAACCAGATGACCCAGGTCTGTGATCACCTGTAGCTTGTATGTGGGGTTGGGGCGGGGGAGTGAAGAGGCGGTGGGGGGGTGGGAATAAACAGGTAGACAGGTAAGTAATATGTGGATAGAGGTAGGGGTTATTGCCATCATTAGCATATCAAGCAAGTTTTTAAAAGGTGCAAAGTGCAGTCCTGTTAATTCATCAGCCACCCTGTTTTGCCTGCTCCACTGAAGCCTCCAGGAAGCAGAATGAGCCACTTCCCTCGGGGCTGGATCAGAGAGGCCAGTTAGATCCGGGCCTGGGCCTCCTTGGGTGGAAACTTTTCTCTAACCTGAGCTGTTAGATGGCCGGAACCGGAAGCTGGATGACAGATCTCTTTGTGAACCGATCTCATTTTGTCTCGTGGATGGGGTAAGGGTTCCCCCAGCCCCACTGTGTGTCTTTTCTTTCTGACCTCCGCTCGGGAAGTAATCCCCAGCTAATCTCTGGATGAACACCAAGACTTCGCTACTCTTCAAGAGTCTCCAAGGGAGACTTCTCTCATCTTTCCCATCTGTTTAATCTCCAGGAATCTTCCCTTTTTATGAATGTGCCCTTCCATTTGCATAGACACTGAGTAGATTAAAACGAGGCTTGAAAAAGGAAGGTCAAAGCCTTAGGTGGTTGAAGACATACCTCTAAGGTAAGCAGTGGGGGTAGAACCCAGCCTACCCCGTCCACAGGGTATGGTTCTCCCAGTGAGACTAATGCTAAGGGAGAGCCTGGAAAGATGGGTACCTTCCTTCTTCCAGTTCCCGTTATCCACTGCTGCGTAACAAGTGAATCCTAACCACTGTGACTTAAAGCAATGGGCAGTAATTACCCTTCGTGGTCTCTGTAAGCTAGGGATTCAGAAGCAGCTTGGCCGGGCAGTTCTAGTTCCGGTTTCTTAGGTGGCTGGAGTGGGGGGCCTCTGGAAAGCTCCTTCGTGCTCATCTGGATTGGGAAGGCTTGTACAGCTGAGGGCTGGAACAGCTGGGCTCCTTGGATGTACATGATATCTCAGCATGGTCTCTGCACAAAGTCTCTCCAACGTGATGGCTTCAGAGCAGCTGGACTTCTTACACAGTAGTTGAGGCACCAAAGCAGGTGTCCTGAGAGAGGGAGAGTGAGCAAGCCAGGTGGAAGCCATATCACTTTCTGTTACCTGTCCCTGGCAGTCTGTTACCTGTTGCTGTCGCTTCTGCCTTCTGTTGCTCGGAGGAGTCGCAGGGTCCAGCCCCAGTTGAAAGGAAGGAGAAGCAGACTCCACCTGTTGATGGTAAATGGCGAGGTTCTAGAGGACTACAAGGGACTGAAAACATTGCAATGGGTAATGCCTACTTCTAAACCTTCCCGGTTGAGATTATCAAGATAGTTGTGGCCTCAAATACGCAAAGGCAAGCAATAAAGCTTCTAGAGGATAGCACAGAAGAATATCTTCATGACTTTAGGATAGGCAAATGTGACAGGATAAGAAATATATATTGGTCTCTGCTGTCTGGTTCCTGACACAAATCTCCTAAATCCCTTATGATTTCCTGAGTGATGGGTGTGATATGATCGTTTCACACAGAGCTCTTAAATCCCGTGGAATTTCCTGGGTGATAGGAGCATCTTCTAAGGAGGCCGACTCTTGGTGGGCTCCTGAATAGCTCCAGGATGGGGGCTGGTCACCAGAAAGATTAAGCCAGGATTGGAGGCTTAGAACTTTGAGTCCCCTCCCCCCACCCCTTCCTCTGGGGAGAGGAGCAGAGCCACAGACTGAGTTAAAAGTCAGTCATGCCTATATGATGAAGCCTCCATAAAAATCCCTGGATGGTGGGCTTGGAGAGCTTCTGGGGTGGTGAATGCACCCATGTTCTGGAGAGTGGCTCCATGGGGACAGAAGCTCATATGTGTGGGACACCTCTAGGTCTTGCCCTATGTACCTCTTCATCTGGTGGCCCAGACCCAAGTGGCAGTGTTGTGGCAAGTCCTGACTTTGTAGCCAACTCAGAAGTGTGGGTATCCTGGGCACCCATTTACTTGTGACAGGCATCAGAGGGGGTAACTTCTTGTGGAATGGAGCCCTTAACTTGGATCTGATACCGTGTGTAGTGATTGTCAGAAGTGAATTACAGGACACCCAGTTAGTTGGTGCCCCAAAAGTTGGAGGATTGGTTGGAATGGGGGGGAAACCCCCCACACATTTGGTGTCAGAAGTGTTGCGAGTACATGGGGCGCCTGGGTGGCTCAGTCGGTTGAGCGTCTGACTTTGGCTCAGGTCATGATCTCCCAGCTCATGGGTTTGAGCCCCTCATCGGGCTCTGTGCTGACAGCTCAGAGACTGGAGCCTGCTTCGGATTCTGTGTCTCCCTCTCTCTCTGCTCCTCTCCCACTCACTCTGTCTCTCTCTCAGAAATAAATAAAAAATATTTAAAAATCAAAAAATAAAGTGTTGTGAGTACAGAAACAGTTTTCCTTGAGCAAATATTTCTGAAACAGGACACACACACACGCATACGCACACACGTAACCATAAAGAAAATAATTGACCAACTGGACATTATTAGAACTCTGTTCGTCAAAAAACTCCATTAAGACAATGAAAATGAAAACCACAGAGTAGGAGGAGATAGTTGGAATAAAGATACTAAGAGAAGGACTCACATTCAGAATATTTCAAGAACTCCTGTAAAGCAATAAGGAAAAGACAAACAACCCAGTTTTGTGTTTTTTTTTTAATGAACAAAACACATGGATAAGCTTTTCACAAAAGAGAAATCCAAATGGCCAAAAAGCCGATCAAAAGAGCGTCAACATCATTAGTGATTAAGGGAATGCAATCCAAACCACAATGAGAATTGTATATATGTAAAAAAATTTTAGGTGGGCACCTAAGACATTTGAACTTTACTGTATATGAATTTTACACGGACACCTACAAGACTGGCTGGAATTACCAAAAAAGAATCCTGTCCATGCCAGTGTGTTGACAATGCTTGGAGCGGCTGGAACCCTCCCATACTGAAGATAGGAGTGCAAGTTACCACAGACACTTGGGAAAATTATTTAGCAGTGTTTACAAAAGCTGAATGTAGTACATATACTCTATGAATATGCCCAATTGTGGAGTGTAAATATGGGTGCTAGAAGACATGGCCGAGAATGTTCTTGTATTATTTGTGATAGCCGTCTATCTTAGTTCATTCAGGCTGCTATAACAGTACCGCAGACTGATTTGCTCATAAAAAAAAAAAAAAACAGATCGATTTCTTACAGTTCCAGAGACTGGGAAGTCCAAGCTTGGGGTCCTGCTAGGTTCAGTGTCTGGTGAGGACCCGCCTCCTGGTTCCTAGATGACCATCTTGTTGCTGTGCCCTCCCCAATGGAAGGGACAGGGATCTCTGTAGGGGTTATCTTACAAGGGCGCTAATCCCATTCATAAGGGCTCCACCCTCTTGACCTAATCACTTCCCAAGGGCCACAACTCCTAATACCATCACACTCGGGACGAGGTTTGAACATACGAGTTTTAGAGGGGCACAGACTTTCAGTCTATATAACAAGCCCCAAATTGGACACAACCCAAATATCACCAATAGTAGAACAGATGCATAAAGCGTGGCATATTCTTACAATGTTATAATTGCAACTGTATATATGGAACATACATAGCAATGACTTTGGACAAGCCCACACAATAGCATGGAGGGATCTCGCTCATAGGTCAGTGAGTGAAAGAAAGTGCTATAGGACTCCATTTACATTAGATTTACAGCCAAGCAAAACACATTATGAGGATGAAAGCAAGATTAGTGGCTGTCTTTGGTGACGGGGGATGGGGATAACCGGGAGGGGCATGAGGAGCACTTTTGGGGAATCGGTAATGTTCTACGTCTTAATCTGGGTGGTAATTATGACGTGTTGTGTTCACTTTGTAAAAACTCACCAGATTTGTATACTTCCACAGCACGCATATTATTCATACTTCAATGAAAAAGTTTCCTTTTAAAAGATAATTATGGGGGCGCCTGGGTGGCGCAGTCGGTTAAGCGTCCGACTTCAGCCAGGTCACGATCTCGCGGTCCGTGAGTTCGAGCCCCGCGTCGGGCTCTGGGCTGATGGCTCAGAGCCTGGAGCCTGTTTCCGATTCTGTGTCTCCCTCTCTCTCTGCCCCTCCCCCATTCATGCTCTGTCTCTCTCTGTCCCAAAAATAAATAAACGTTGAAAAAAAATTTTTTTTAAATAATAAAAAAATAATAATAATAATAATAAATAAAAAAAATAAAAGATAATTATGCCCGTGGCCTATAGCAGAGGTCAGCAAACTATTAGCCCCTGGGTCAAATACAGCCCACTGCCCGTTTTATAAATAAAGTTTTATTGGGACACAGCCACATTCATATACATCCATGTACGGATTGTCTATGGCTGTTGATACACTCAAACAACAGAGTTGAGGAGTGTGACAGAGGTAGGATGGCCGAGGAACCCTAGCATATGCACTGTTTAATCTTCTACAGAAAAAATTTGCTGACCCCTGTACTGTAGCATATTACTTTGGAGGCCTCATTTAATCTTTCCATGTGTATTAGAGAAGACTCAGGACTATTTCTCAGGGAAGATCTTGGCCCTATTAAAAGGCTCGCCTTCAGTCCACCCTCATGCATAGCTGGGGTGTTTTATATTAGCTGAACACCCCTTGGGTTCAGTGCTTTAAAATTCCATACCAGGAGGCCAGCCCCACCCTGCCTTCTGGTGATTCTCAAAGTAATTTGATTTGCTTTGAATTCTCTTTCCTAATTCTGCTTTTTAAAAATTCGGATCCTTTGAATTATGAAGGTAATACATATCTTTTGTAACAATCCAAACAACAGAGAGGCATCTAAGATAGAATTAACAGTCTCTCTGCACCTCTCCAACGCAGCTCCCTGATGCAATCACTGTTAACAATTCGCTCTGAATGTTTCCCTACTGTTTCCTGTATTTATAAAAACATATACAAACCTACTTAGAGGGTGTGACTTTTTTCTTTTGGTCTCTTTGTTTTATTTTTTTTAATGAAAATAAGATGACACTTGCTTTTATTCCATCTACCAAAGTATTGCAGGCATACCTCCCAGTCAATATGTATAATTTTATTTTATAATTTTTAATAGCTACACTGTATTCCTTAATATAAATACATCGTGATTTGTTCAACTATCGTCCTACTAATGTACGTTCAGATTGTTTCCACAAACGATGCTTCAGTGAACTTCTTCATATATTTGTGCCTTTATAGACTGGCATTTTCATTTCTGGTGGATATATTCCCAGAAGTGAGAGTGCCAGGCCACAGTTTAAATTTTCAAAAATACCAACAGTTGATTTTCCACGACGCTGTAATAATTTACCGCCTCTCCCCTGATGGTGTTTGAGAGAACTGGATTCCTTCCACCCTTGCCAGCTCTGGATGTTACACATATTTTCCATTTTTGCCAATCTGATGGGTAAAAAATAGTACCTCATTGTTCTCATTTGCATTTCCCTGACAAGTGAGCCTGAGAATCTTTTCATATGTTTATTGGCCATTTGCATTTCTGCCTCTGTGAATTCTGTAGCCTTGGCCCATGCTTCTACTGGGTTGTTGGTCTTTTTCTTATTAATGTGTAGGGTCATTTTATAAATTAAGAATATTAACTCTTTGTTAATTATATGGCCGCAAATATTTTCTTTGTTTATTGTATGTTTTTCCGTGGCTCTGCTTTTGATTAAAAAAAAAAAAATTAAATTTCTGTCCCCAGGTTCTTGCTGAGAGCACAACTAAAACGGTTTTGCTTTTTAATTCTTATCAGAATCTCAGCTGTGAGAATATATGTGGTGCTTTGTTTAAAGCGGTGGTTCTCAAACATTTTCTAATTTTAAGTAACAGACGCTCCCCATCCCCCAGTCCCCCAACTTCCCCCCCCAGCCTCCCTGCCAAACACACGATTAGGTAGATAAGAGAGAAACTGCCATGGTTAACTAGGGTTTGCGGGCTCAGCGATCTGCGTGCCGAGGGTCTCTTCATTGCTCTCTTGCAGCCCCTGAGACACCGCGAGAACCACTAGTGCTCCACGGAACCTAGTTTGAGAATCATTGGCCAAAAGGCTCTGCAGCCCCTCCATCCGTTTAATCAGTTTTCTGCAGTGTGTTCCGTGGAATATTAAGTAGGATACTAACAAGAGCTTTGTGAGGAAAAGACTCTGGGATCGTTCTGTGGCCCTGCCAAAACGAGACATGCTTTCCCTTTTTGAACTAGATCACACTTTGATTCTTTTGAGATGGAAATGCTAGCGTACCAAGAGACAGGAACTGGACAGCGGGCGACACACACCCTTTCTCTGTCTTCACACGCAATGCCAAAACAAACAGTTGTTGCCCTTGCTGCTCCCGGCCATCTGCTGAAGGTGCACCTCGAGTTTTCCGAGTGAGCATTGCTCAGTTAGCAATCTGGCTTACGGAGAACCGAGGGGATCAGCAAGGGAGAGGTATGTACTGACCCCTTTGTATTTTCTCAGGGGCAGAAACGGTGGGCTTTTGGTGACATTCAGGCACCCCTGTCTTCTGCCTTAGTTGAAATTTGGGAGGACAAATTTCTCCCCAATCTTTTTTTTTGAGTCCTACCTATAACAAAGAACAAGTAAAAAGGACTTTAAACAAAGGTGCTTTAAGCAGAAGGTTTGCAGATACTACTTTCTTTCCTTCCTCAGTCCTTTCAAGAAAAGACAAAGGAAAGAGATTTCGGCATGACTTGTTTGAGAACAGCAATCTGGTAATACCTACGCTCTTATGAGAAAGGAAAAGCACATAGTAGGAGCAGTGAACCTAGGTGCCACTTGGACGCTGTGGCTAGGTTCTTGCACAACAGTGGTCAAAGAAGCTTGGAAAATGCTGGGTTTCTTTACTGCAGGACTTCTCAGAGCCTTTATAAAGCCAGTGTTCCATTGTGAAGTTCCCAGAAGAAGACACGGATGAGTTTTCCCAACTTTTCCTGACCACAGAATCCTTGTGGGCAGAACCTCTCCAGGAACGGTATTCCATTGTCTACCCTTTAGAAAAAAGCTGGACTAGATTGTCTTACGTTTTTCCTTAGATAAAACCAGACTGTTAGAGAACGGCACCCTTTTCTTTGGCCACTTACGGATTTGCTTGTGTTGAACTTCCCTTAACCTGCAATGAGGGACATTGTGTGGAATTCATTGTATAAACTTGCTATGATTTTTACTGCAGAGAGGCTGTGATTTTAGATTACCTTTTTAACGTTTATTTATATTATTTATTTTTGAGAGAGAGAGAGTGCGCGCGAGCTAGAGCAGGGAGGGGCAGAGACAGAGGGAGACAGAGAATCCGAGGCAGGCTCCGCCCCATCAGCACAGAGCCAGATGCAAGGCTCGAACCCCTGAACTG
The DNA here is from genome assembly GCF_028749965.1 of Puma concolor. Taxonomy (NCBI): domain Eukaryota; kingdom Metazoa; phylum Chordata; class Mammalia; order Carnivora; family Felidae; genus Puma; species Puma concolor. The sequence goes on along the minus strand of NC_141678.1, from coordinate 13,487,033 downwards.
TGAGATCATGACCTGAGCCGAAGCCACGAGTCGGATGCTTAACCAACTGAGCCACCCAGGCGTCCCAAGGAGGTTGTAATTTTATATAGCCTATAGCTAATAAAAGTTGTGCTTTCATAAGCAGTCGTTTTGTTTATATCTAACGAATTTGGTAACTGGTTTACAGTTGCCTCTTTGCCCTTATCACCAGGATGCTCAAGCAGATTTCTGGGCCACTAATAATGGTATGGAAATCCATGTTACATATTTTGGGTACTGATCTTGTCCTTTATTTCATCATGGCTTCCTACCTTTCTTCCCCCCACTTAGTCCTCATTTCCTTGTTTTAAAATTTTTATTTTGTTGTATTGATATATGTAAATAAGCTACTTTCTAAGCCTATTTTTGGAATGTAGTCGGATGTAATAGAATACAAGCACATGCCTACATGCATGTCTAACTAGCATATGTATGTGTCTGTGCATATATATAAGTTATATACAAATGAACATATATCTAAGTTTGTAAGTAATACAACTTATGTAAGTTATGTAATTTTTTATTTTATTTATTTATTTTAATGTTTATTTATTTTTGACAGAGACAGAGTGCAAGTAGGTTAGGGACAGAGAGAGAGGGAGACACAGAATCCGAAGCAGGCTCCAGGCTCTGAGCTGTCAGCACAGAGCCCGACGCGGGGCTCGAACTCACGAGCTGTGAGATCATGACCTGAGCCGAAGTCGGACGCTCAACCGACTGAGCCACTCAGGTGCCCCTGTAAGTTTTTATTTTAACCACCCAGTGCTCATCACAACAAGTGCATTCCTAATCCCCATAACCTGTCCCCCCCATCCCCCGCCGACCTCCCCTCTGGTAACCGTCAGTTTGTTCTCTGCAGTTAAGAATCTGTTTCTTGGTTTGCCTCTCTCTCTTTTTTTTCCCCTTTTCTCAGTTGTTTTGTTTCCTAAATTCCACATATGAGTGAAATCATACGGTATTTGTCTTTTTGTCTTTCTGTGACTGACTTATTTCGCTTCGCATTGTATTCTCCAGCTCCATCCATGTTGTTGCAAATGCAAATGCAAATTCTTTTTTATGGCTGAGTCATATTCCATTATATAGATACCACATCTTTTTTATCTATTCATCAGTTGATGGACACTTGGGCTGCTTCTATAATTTGTCTATTGTAAATAATGCTGCTATAAAAATAGCCGTGTGTGTATTCCTTTGAATTAGTTTTTCTGTATTCTTTGGGTAAATATTCAGTAGTGTGAATTACTTGATTGTAGGGTAGTTCTATTTTTAACTTTTTGAGGAACCTCCATACTGTCTTCCACAGTGACCGCACCAGTCTGCATTCCCACCAACGGTGCATGAACGTTCCTTTTTCTCCGCGTCCTCGCCAACCCCTGTTGTTTCTTGTGTTGTTGATTTTAGCCATTCTGACAGCTGTGAGGTGATATCTCTTTGTGGTTTTGATTTTCGTTTTCCTGAGGATGAGTGATGTTGAGCAGCTTTTCATGTGTCTATTGGCCATCTGGATGTCTTCTTCGGAGAAATTTCTATTCATGTCTTCTGCCCACTTTTTAATTGGATTAAATATTTTTTGAGTGTTGAGTTTTATTCTAATCTGCATATAGTAAAATGCCTGCTATGTGCAAGGCACCTGCTAGGTTCCGGGGAAATAGAAATAAATAAGCTGTGGTCCTTGTTCCCGAAGCAATTACGTGTGTTGCTGATGAAACAGATCTAATTACCACCATCAATGGGCATGAATAACCACTGTAGTGTTGTGTTAAGTAACAATGAAGTATATTTAAAGTTACAATGAAGTATGTTTACAGTTCTCTGGATATGCCAGAGAGATTGAGTAGAGAGACCAATTGACACAGACAGAGCTGCCCAAGGACCCCTAGCTTTGGGGGGTCAGCTCCCCAGCTGTTCAGGTCTTTCCAGTGTCAATCTCCAGCTGGCCAGGTGAGCGAGCAGTTCTTCAGATGATTGTGGCCCCAGCAGCACTGAGTGGAAGGGAGAGGGCACCTCCAGTCCCTGCCCAAACGACAGGTGTGTGCCCAAACTACCTGTAGTTCTGAACTAAAACACGAAAAATGCTGTGGGAACCCAGTGAAGGAGCAAATGACCTCGTGGGGACTATCCGGTGGCTGAAGCGGTGGACGAGGTCCTGGGCGTTTGCTTTCAACTTGAAAAGATGCGTAGGATTGTGTGGTGTATATGAGTCTGTGCCTTTTCTGAGAAGAGGGTCCATTGCTCTTGTCAGATTCTCAGAAGAGTTCACAGCCCACAAAAGGTTAAGATCCATTGCCTTAAAAGACAGTTGCCACGGGGCGCCTGGATGGCTTCATCGGTTAAGCATCTGACTTTGGCTCAGGTCGTGATCTCACGGTTCATGGGTTTGAGCCCAACGGTGGTCTCTTTGCTGACGGCTCGGAGCCCGGAGCCTGCTTCGGATTCTGTGTCTCCCTCTCTCTCGGCCCCTCCCCTCGCTCATGCTCTGTCTCTCTGTCTCTCAACAATAAATAAACATTAAAAAGAAGAAGAAGAAGAAGAAGAAGAAGAAGAAGAAGAAGAAGAAGAAGAAGAAAAAGAAGACGACAACAGTTGTCAGGACAGCAAAGGGTGGAAAAATGCTCAAAGGTATGGAAGTGTTGAAGTCTATAGGGTAGAAGCGACTGGGGATTCACAGGCACTCACTTAAACATTCTTTCCTTCAACAAATAACGTATTGAACAACTACTATGGATCAGGCATTGTGAATAAGATTGTTTGTCCCTTTACAGACCTCACCCGCTCTAGACACTTCCCCAGAAGGTGGTCCTAATCTCCAGATCTCTCCCACTGTCCTGGAGGAGGAGCTCCAAAGTCTACCCTTCTTCCTCTAAGTGTTTTGAGTTTACCTTCTCTCCCTGCGGCCCTTACAAAGAGAGCAGTCAGACGGGACACAAGTCCCTAAAACCCCTCCAGGAAGTGATTGTATAACCTTGTCAGGCCCTTTCTCCATCTGCACGAAAGTACCGAGAGTACCGTGATCTCTTTCTTGAAAGAAAAAGCCCCCCAAGGAATGAAGAAACTTCTTTCTAAGTTGAACCAGAGGAAAAAAAAAAAAAAGCTAAAATACAAAGCTGGAGAAAGAACTTAGCCATGTGATGTGAGGTGCTTGTGATGTGAAGTGAGGTGACTGATTTCAGTTTAAATCTCGACTGTGTGCAAATGGCACCTCTCAGCACCTAAGTCTCTCCCAAACGTGGGCGTCTTTGAAGACTTGTTTTCCTTTTTTTCTTTCTCCCCTCTCTCACTCTGTTCCCTCCCTCCCTCTCTCTTGTTTTCACATCATCCTCCAGGCCCATCGGGAGAGGTTCACCCTGTAGTCACGAACGTATTTCTTGGTTTTACGGCTGACTCACAGTTCCACGTACTATACCTCAGGTTTTCCATCTCTGAAATGGGTATGATTATACAGGAAAGTAATGTCTGTGGAAACTTTAGGGACCTCAGGTGGTGAGTTTTGTAGACATTACACACACACACACACACACACACACACACACACACACATGCACGCACGCACGTACACACACGGTATCTGATTAGCCTCCAGGCAGAGTGGGGGTAGCAGGATTTCCTCAGAACAATCTAAGCAGAGAACATCTGGTTCCCTTACCTGTTGGTGCCTTTGCCTATACGTTTGGTTGAACTAAGCTGCTTGATAAACTAGCCTGCAGCCACCGCATACTCACTCTTGAAACACAGAACATTCTCTTTCAGGCAAGGAGCTGCCAACTCTGGTGGTTCTAAGTACAGGAAGGGGAATGGACGTGTTTCATTTCTTGCTCTGCTCCCAGGACACAGGTCCATGCTTGCCTTTCACCCCCGAGTGAGTTTTATTTGCTGGAAGCCTTCCTCGAACACTGGCAGGCGCAGAGAATCTCTTCCCAGTGATCCCTAAGCCTGCTTCTGGCCTGAAGCAAAGTGCGTATTGCCTATATGCTGTCTGTAAAATGGAATCGTCATGGGGAAAGTCGTTCTGTGTCACAGGGGAAGGCAGGGATGCCAGGAGAAAGAAGACAGCTCTGCCGTTCAGTGGTTAAATATCAAAAAGAAACCACAAGGCTCTGACTGTAAAAGCCAATCCTACTTAAAAGATTTTCTTCTTTGCTAAATGTTGTGTAATGGACCTGTTGTTTTTGCCTGCCTCGCGGCCATTCTCCTTACTTCTGTCAGGAGCAACCCAGTTTTGTTTTGGTGATCTATCGTCCCTCATTGGATATCATCTTGGTAGTATCATTAATCAGAGCATCTTGCCCTCCTCTGGCCAAGAGGTAAGCCCGTGATTGCAGCTATGCCGGACATATTCTCCTGGAAATTTGAGAATTTCTTAAACCTCTCCGCAGGGTTGGAGCTCATTCATCCAGGAGTCTATGCCCTAAAGAGACTATCTCTTAGTTTCCCTGGGTCTCCAGAACTTCTCTGGTCTCTGTCCCTTCTGAGGACTATTCTTTGGCTATTACTTCTATTCTGTGTCGCCCCCAAGCCCTTTCAGTACATTTTCTTTCTTTCTTTCCCTCTTTCCCTCCTTTCTCTCTCTCTCTCTCCTCCACCCCTTCCTTCCTTCCTTTTTTTTTTTTTTTTTTTTTGCTTAAGTTAGAGTGAACTTCTGCCTCTGGCCATAATGAAATAACTAGTACCAGACTTGTTTTCCATCTGTACACAACTAGAAAGCTGAAAAAAAATATATGAAACAACAGTTTTCAGACGTTGAGCAACAGGCAATGCATAGCTGTGAGCCCTCAAAAAAGTGAGGCAAATGAAGTGAGCCCTATGAGCACCTTGGCTTTCTGCCTAGAAGTACTTTTTAGATTGCAGCAAAGGGAGGGGAATCCCAAGCAGGGGAATCTTGGAAGTTTCCCTAAATTGAGGACATATAGATTATCATATGTGGAGGTTAAAGAGGCTGGAATTTGTGAGCCAAAGTTCTAGAGAAGAAGGTGCTATGTAGATAAACAGTGCCAGAAATCTGTATAGGGAACCCCTTGAGTGATTGGTTGAATATGAAATTGCCCAAGCATTGAGTGGAATGCTATAAGGATGGCAAAGAACAACCACTGGGGAGGAATAACTTGAATAATTCCCAGAGCTCTCACAGGACTGGGGGACATTCAAGTTTTAGCAAACCAGAAGGGGAATAACTTGTTGAACATCCAAGGAATTCATTAGAGACCCACAGTGAGGCCAGACTTTAGTAGTAGGGCTAAACTGGCCTTAGAAGAAAGGCTCCACTAGGCTCACTCAGCAAAGCTTTTTTAAGAAGCTTGAAAAAATCAAACTGACCAGGAAGTAACTTAACTGCCTGTCAAATGAATTCCAAAGGAAAATGACAAATATCTAGACATTCAATGGCATAATGCTAACAATGTCTAGCATCCAACATAAAATTACTAGACACCCAAAAAAGCAAGACAATGCGGCCCATTACCAGGAGAACTCCCAATCAGTATAAACTGATTCCAGATGACAAAGATGATGTAATTAACAGACAAGGACTTTAAAAAAGCTATTACAAATATGTTCAGAGATTTAAAGGAAAGCATGAACATAGTAAAAAGTGGAAGTTTTTAAAAAATGTTTATTTATTTTGACACAGAGAGAGAAGAAGCATGAGTAGGGGAGGGGCAGAGAGAGGGAGGGAGAGAATCCTGAGCAGGCTCTATCCTCAGTGTGGAGCCCTACATGGGGCTTGATCCCACAACCCTGAAATCATGACCTGAGCTGAAATCAACAGTCAGACACTCAACTGAATGAGCCACCCAGGTGCCCCAAGTGGAAGGTTTTTTTTTTTTTTTTAAAGAACTAAATGAAACTTCTAGAGAGGAAAAATATAATATCTAAAATGAAAACTTCACTGGATAGGTTTAACAGCATATTAGAGATTGCAGAAGAAAAAAATAGTGCACATGATGACATAATAATACAAGTTGATGCAGCACAAGGAGAAAAAAGACTAGGGAAAAAAGGAGCTCAACATCAGGGACCTCTGCAACACTATCAGATGGTCAATCCTACATGTAATTGGAGCCCCAGTAGGAAGAGAGGGCAGAACAAAATCCTTGAAATGAAAATGGCTGAAGATGTTCCAAAAACTGATAAAAACTATAAAGCTACAGACCCAAGAAACCCGACAAATTGCCGCCAGGATAACCAGAAAGAAAACAACATCACAGCAATCGTAATCAAATTACTTAGAACTAGCAACAAAAAGAAAATCTTGAAAACAATCAAGATAAAAAGAAACATTACATTCAATGAACAAAGATAAGAAATATCACTGCTTTCCCTCTTAAAAACAAGGCAGGCCGTAAGACAATGGAGTGACATCCTTAATACGTTGAATTAAAAAATGAAAAAACAAAACAAACAAGAAAAACCTGCCAACGAAGAGTCTATATTTCAGTGAAAATTATCCTTAGAAAATGACAGTGAAATAAAAATGTTTTTCAGACAAACAAAAGGTGGTAGAACTTGTCACCAGCAGACTTGCACTCTACGAAATATTACAAGTTCTTTTTTAGGCTGAAAAAAAAATGGTACCAGGTGGAAATGCAGATCTACACAAGGAATGGAGAATAATAGAAATTTTAAATATGTGAGTAAATATAAGAGAATTTTTATTTTTGTTTTTCTGTTTCAAGTTGTTTGGCGTCAGACTGACTTTCAGAATCCAGAATCAAGATACAAAGAATTGTGTGGGACTTTCAGAAATTGTCTGGCCTCTGAAGCAACTATGACAAAATGCTAACATCTGTTAGCCATGGATGGAAAATAGAAGGTTGATTGTCATAGTAATCTTTATGTATATAAATATATATTTAATATTTATGTTTATTTTCGTATATTTAATATTTATATATTTATTTTAATATATACATATTTAAAAGATTAAAAATATACCAACTCTTATGTTATAGATGAGCCATACAAGGCCTTGAGATTTTTGTGACTTTCTCAAGGCATGACACAAAAGCCTAGGTGCACTAACCATATCTGAACTTCCTAGGGCTGAGGGGATCACGTCACAGCCCTGGGCTCAAGTCACAGCCCTGCCACTTACTAGCAATGTGATTTGAGCAAGTGATGAAATGTCTCCGAGCCTCAATTTCCTCTCGTCAGATGGACATCATAAGATGCCTACCTCCCTGAGTTGCTGAGATTATCACATAAGATAATGTGGGAGTCAGGATGCTTTTGTTCGTAAGAGGCCAACTCAAATTATCTTAAGCATGAAGAATACGTATTGTCTCATGGAACTGGAAGTTTGGAGGTACGGATGGTTTCAGGCACTGCTGGATCCAGGGACTCGATGTCATCAGGAATCTCTGTCTCTCATCTCAGGTCTTTTTGGTTCTGGCATCGTCCTCAGGTAGGTTCTCCCAAGGTAGTGGCAGAGATAACCTCCAGCAGGTCCGGGTTTATACCCCACTTACATAGCAGAGCCAAGGGAGAGCAAAGTTTTCTTTCCCGGTAGTTTTTAGCAACTCTTCACTCCCATGCCCACCTGCGAACTAATCCCTGACTCTGGCTGGTTGGTTCTGGGTTGTATATCCTCTGGAACGAGGCCGTAGAATAGGGGTGGTTTCCTGAAGGTAAAGTGGGATGCTGTCGTCAAAAGATGGTGTCGCAGGTGCTGAACTACTGAAACCAGCAGCCGTTTGTGACAGTTCTGTAGAGCACTGGATGATAAGGGCTATGGAGTACTGCCTTACACGTGCTAACTCAGTCCTTACAGCCAGATTGAGGAGGAAGCTCCTGGAAGCCCCAACCTCATGGAAGATGATGGTGTTCCAGCTCCAGCTTCTAGCCTTGTGCAACCCGGGTGGTGTCTCCCGTCCCCAGGCTCCGAATGGAGATTGGCTGGTTACTGCACCTTCAGCTCTGGACTTTCCTTCCTTCTTTGTTTTTGGCCTCTGGCAATTGCCCCAACTTCCTTAGAATCTCTGTCATGCGTTAACGGTGGTTATTCTTGACAACATCTCTGTTTCTTAGCAGGGTGGCTTTCAGGTCATCTTCCCGTTGTCCGGATGAGAAAACTGAGGCCTAGAGAGGCTAACGGCCTCACCCCAGACCACCCAGGCAGGAAGTGGCAGCACAGGTGTTCAAACCCAGAGCCTGTTTTCTAACACACAGTGCCCAGCGACCTGTGAGTGCTGGCTGGGTGACGAGGGCACACACCTGGCCTGCAGCAGAGTCTCATCCAAAACTGGGGATCCCAAATCCCACCTAGTCCCTGGAGTCCTCAAGTCCTTCCTGATAATCATGAAGCCTGGAGGAAAGGGAAGCTCAGTGTCCATGTAAGACAGCTCGCAAGCAAGATGCCGTGAATGCTTTCAGTCTGGACCTGGACGAGGGGAAAGGGGTGGCTGGGGACAGGACCCAGCAAATGGTAGCTGTGGCTGTCCTATAATTTCCTGTGGCTGCCATAACAAACCCTTGGTGTCCCTCGGCCTTAGGTGCATATCACACCACCTCTGCCCCCGTCTTCACCTGGCCTTCCCCTCCCTACGTCTCCGTGTGTTCTCGGTGCGTCGAATGTTCTGCCTCCCTCTTACAAGGACACCTGTCATTGGATTTAGGGCCCACCCAGGGGTAATCCAGAATGATCTCCTCTTGAGATCCTTAAGTCAGTTACATCCACAAAGACCCTTGCTCCGGGCACATCACATTCACAGCTCCCAAGGGTTAGGACACGCTCACATCTCTCTCTTTTGGGACGGGGCACTGTTCAACCCACTGAAATGGAAAAGCAGCCAGGCTTTGCTCTGTCTCTGAGCTGCGGGCTTGGGTGAGGGGGCGAGCTGCCGTGGGCTTCCGACGGTGCCTCTTTTATTGTTTTGTATTTTTCTCTTTTGTTTTGAGGTTTTTCTGCCCTCTTTTCTGGAAGGTGCACGATGCTCGGCTCTGTGGTTATTTTCGCCTAACAGCTGTGTTTCCGGTGAGCAGCTGGGGGATGCTTCTGACTCAGCAAAAACTGTAGCAGTAACCGTCAAGAAGCCGTTCAAGCAAGGCTAGAAATAAAGAAGCAGTTTCTTCCCCGTCCCTCCTCCTTTCACTTCCCCACCCGTGGGTACCTTCTGAAAGTCTCACAAAGCACTTGTTTAAAAAAAAAAAACCACCTTGAGCAGCAGGCGGGAGGCCCCACTGAAGGTGAGCCTCAACTTGGCACATCCCAGAAAGGACTCTGCCCAGCCAGCCCGGCTTTGTGTTTGGAAGGCCCGTCCCAGAGGCCCTCCCCCCTTCTCCCCACCGGGCCCAGTCTTACAAGTTTCCCACAGGTCTGAGCAGTGAAAGCAGAGGTGGTTGGGACCTCAGTGGTTTTCCAGGGCGTGGCTGCAAGTTGCCTTGGCCGGGCCAGGGTCCCTGCGTCCTGCAGCTTGTCCGTTTTTAAAAGGTGATCATCTCACCCCGGCTCTAGGAGACAGTGCCAGACTGCTGCCCACTGGCACAGGATTCTAGCCCCAAACTACAGAGAGGCCCTGGAAGTCCCGCCCGCAGCGGGCAAGGAACAGACCGGAAAGGGATCCACGTCCCCGAGAGCCAACCTCTGTGCATGCTGGTGCCTGCAAAAGGCTCACGGGAGCGCGAGGCAGCTGCACTCCCAGCCTCATTGCCGCTGTTCCGAGAAAGAAAGGAACAAATAAATTTAGCTCCGTCCTACGCATCCTTCACAGCTGCTCATTGACCAAACAGAAAGAGGCCTCTATTTCAACCCTGGTTTCTCAGGTCATGGGGGTTTTTTTGTTTTGCTTTGTTTTGTTTTTTGTTGTTTTTTTTTGGCCTGGTGGTGAGGTCTGCCACCGGCCTGTACAGGGGACTTTTCTAGGAGGTGCTGGACCTGCCACCTTTAGCTCCCGGGGAGACGTTCTACAAGGAGCTCAAGTGCAAGGCGTGTGCTGCTTTTTTTGGCATCTTGAACCAAAACGGCGCACAGAGACATTTCCACAGGGGCCTGGGCTCCTGGAGCTTCTGATGTGTCTGTTCGGAAGCCACAACACGCAGAAGGCCTGCGGGACGTGTGGCTGCTCCGAGGCCAGCCTAGACTTCCCAGAGCCGTTAGCTTAATAGCACCGTGTGTGGAAATAAAGAACTCGCTGACGGGGTTCGCGAGTTAAGAGACTGGAACAAAGTGCTGAGGAGGCTTCCCGCAGCTCAGGGGTCTCTGGGGGGGAAGGGCGGGTGAGCTGGGGACTTCGGGTCACACAGGTCCGAGCGTTAAGTCCCAGCTCCACCTCCTAAGGACAGGGTGCCCCTGGGCACGCCCGGCTGTCTCTGTACCTGGAAGTGAGCGCTGGCCGTGACTCGGAGCCTCTCCGAGCGTCAGCAATAATGATGCAGGTTGTCATGAGGATTAAAGGACATCGTGTACCGAACACGCTGTACGAGCTGCGCCCAGTTCTTGGTGTGCCATGAGGGTGCAGAGCGACTCTGTTTCACCTGGCAGGCCTGTTCCCATCTCTCTGTCTCTCTCTCTCTCTCTCTCTCTCGCCTAATCTTCTCCGTAAGATTCGGCGATCACCTTGCCCTCAAACTCTTCAGATGCACAGGTAGCTCAGGCCATCGTGGAGACTTCCACCTGTCACGGGCCATAGTGATTAGATCCTGGATGTGCAAGGGACCCAACCAAGCTAGGACTGTCAGAGCCAAGTTCAGGACTGTTGATGGAACTGTTGGAATGGAGAACATTTTTCTGCTGGGTTTCTAAGGGGTCAGGTTTTAGATATGGTGTTGCCGGCGGCTCTCTTTCTATAAAGGAGGGAAATCTGCCTGACAATGAAGCCAACAAAGAGGAAAACAAATATTGAGCGACTGTCCTGACCCTTTGGGCCCCTTGATCCAACCATGCCTGAAGTTTTCACTCCTTGAACTTGCCAGTTAGAGGAGCCAATACATTCATTCCCTTTTTGCTTTAAGCTTGTGTTAGGTTTCTGTCTCTTGCCATCAGAGAAGTCCTCAGTAATACACAGGCCCATAAATACCTTTTTGAATCTGAATTTACCTCTAGCCTCATCCAGAACCAAGAGGCAGGCAGATGACTGCACAGTGTCACCTCTAGTAGAGTCTGTGAAGAGTCTATTTTCTGGCACACTGATTTCCTTCAACCCCCTTTGGCAGATAGGAACGCAAAATGGTGAGAGGAAAAAAAAAAAAAAAAGGAAGGGGTTTTTAAAGTAAAACAGATTGGATTCAAATCTCTATCACTTGCTAGCTCTGAGACCTTGAGCAAGTAACGGACTCCCTGTGACCCTCGGTTTCCTCACCTGTGCACTGGGGTAATGATACCACCTTGGAGTGCCAGCACATAGGGGTACTCAATTCTAAAGTCCAGGCAAGCTACGCAGGAAAATCCCTTGTACTTCCTTCCCCTGAAGGAATGGTGTTGCCACGAGCCTCCGAAAGTTGTCACGGCACAGACACTTCCTCCCCACGTTGCACTGATCACTGCTCCCGCGGTTGAACACCAGGCGAGGCAGGGCTCTTGGGCCTTGGAAATCTATTACATAAAACATACGCGCATTAATAAACTCCAGAGCAGTGGTTCTCAACCAGGGTGATTTTGCCCCTAGGGCACATTTGGCAATGCTTGGAGATGCATTTGGTTCTCACACCTGGGAGGGGCACTGGTGACACGTAGCATGTAGAAGATGCTGCTAACCTTCCCCCAAGTGCCTCCAACATCCTTCGCTGCACAGGGCACCCCCCACCCCCACCCCATGATGAATGATGACCCAGCAGACCCAGAACGTCAACAGTGCCGAGGCTGAGAAACCCCTACGGTCACGCTTGGTGCAGAGAGCTCCCTATTCTAGGAGAGGCTCTCAGGATCAGAGATGGCCAGAACGCGGATCCCTGTATCCCATTTCTGGGTCTTCCAGGTGGCAAGTCACATAGGGCTGTGACAGGTGGCACTGTCCATTTCAGTGAGCACTTCTTCCTTTTCGTTTTGGCCAGCTGCATGTGGTTGAATTTGTGTCAGTTAACGGCACGCAGGGTATACTAGCTCCGCTTCTGCCTCATGGAGTTACTGTCAGCACCCAGAGTACGCTTTGCATAGAGCCCTTTGCTCTTACTGTCTTTATTATTTTCACACGTAGCACAAGCCTCGTGGATAGTAAGTGCCCCATGTGGCTTTGCTGAATTGTCTTAAACCCACAGCGACTTCTCTGGGCCCCGTGAGGGAGGAGGTGACAGTTCTGAAGAAATCTTCATGCACAGTTCGTGTCTGACCTTCTGGCTCAGACAAGACCTCCTACCACCACCTGCTTCATAGCTGTCACCCTCCTTTGCTTTGCACAGCCCTTGGCCCCAACCGCAGGGAGCATGGGATCATTTCCTGCTAGGGAAATAGGGATCCTGACCCACACCTCTGCGTGAGATTGTCCATGGGGGCTCGTGCTAACCACAAGCCTCGCAGCAGGCCCCCCAGGCCTCAGAGTCAGCCTACAGGCTTGTGTCATTTGGCCCACTCTTTCTTTTTTTCTTGAATATTTGCGTTAATTTTCCCAGTTTTTTGAGTTAATTTTCCCAGTTTTATTTTTTTTAACCGAAGCGCAACTCACATGATATAAACTTAACCATGTTAAAATGAACAATTCAGTGGCTTGTAGCACATTCACGATCTTGTGCAACCGCCGTGCCTAGTTCCGGAACATTCTCATCACCCCAAAAGGAAGCCCCCGTACCCGTTAGTCATTCATCCCCGTTCCCTTCCCTCCTCGGCCCCTGGTTCCTGATCTGCTTTCTGCATCTGTGGATTTGCTCAGCTCTTTGGGGCATGTACCTAGGGGTGGGATTGCTGGGTCACGTGGTGTTTCCATGTTTACCCTTTCGAGAATCCTTCTGGCTTTTCCAACAGTGGCTGAGCCATTTTATGTTCCCACCAGCAGCGCACAGTGTTTCCTGTTCCCCACAGCCTCGCCAGCACTGGTTACTTTCTGTTTTGCGCATTTTATCATAGCCCTCCTCGTGGGTGTGATGTGCTCCCTGCTTCTAGTTAAATCAGATTATAACGGGTAAGATGAAAAGATTTCAGAGTAATGGCTTCTCTTGAGAGACGAAAGATCTGTCAACACTGGGACCGCAGTCGGGCAGAGGCAGGCGTTGTCTCAGGCTAAGTGGCCTGCCCATGTGGCCGGGCCACCCCTTCTGGGTCCTCCGCAGACCCCATCCCTCCCTATTGTTTCCCCAGCTTGGAGTCAGCTGCCACTTCTCATTGGCTCCACCGATGTTTTTGTTCAGGAAGAAACCATGCCGTGTCTCCAACAAAAGTGAGGAAAAGAGGGGTGCCTGGGTGGCTCATTTGGTTAAGCTTCCAAGTTTGGCTCAGGTCATGATCTCACTGTTTGTGAGTTCGAGCCCCGCATCGGGCTTGCTGATGTCAGCTCAGAGCCTGCTTTGGATCCTCTGACCCCCTCTCTCTACCCCTCCCCCACTTGTGCGCTCTCTCTCTCTCTCTCTCTCTCAAAAATAAATAAGCATTTTATTAAAAAAAAAAAAAGCGATGGGCACCTGGGTGGCTCGATCGGTTAAACGTCCAACTTTGGTTCAGGTCATGATGCACGCATGGGGCTCTGTGCTGACGGCTCAGAGCCTGGATCCTGCTTCGGATTCTGTGTCTCCCTCTCTCTGTGCCCCTCCCCCGCTCACACTCTGTCTCTCTCTCCTTCAAAAATAAATAAACATTAGAAGAAAATTAATAAATAAGTTTTTTTTTTAAGTGAGGAAAAGAGAGACTTGTGAAGTCCTGTGTTTTTGAAATCTAGGAAGATCCGCAAGGCTTCGTGGAAGTATTTCTCATTTGCTGATTTGGGCCATTTGCTAATTTGCTAATTTCTGCCACCGGGTCCCAATGGGTGTCTGAGTGGCGATACACACACACACGGCCAGCACTGTCTTCTGTCCTTTTTAGGGGTCACAGGGAGTGACGGCACGGGGACTGCTGGGGCTCCAGGCTGGTGCATCCAGGCCGGCTGGGCTCTCCTTGGGACTTGTCCATGCACAGTCCCTCCTTCTGGAACTTCCTGTCCTTCTCTTCCCCGGCACATCTCCGGTCCCTCTCCAGTGGAAGCGCCGTTTCCTCCACAAAGTCTTTGCTGATGTTCCAGAGCAGATTGAGTGTCCCTGCCGTGCATGCTGGCAGGACCCCAGACCCCTTGAGCCCTCGGCACAACTGTCACTAATGAATCCCTTCCTTGTAAAGTTTGGACCCGAAGCACACATTCCCAGAATCGCTCTGCCAGTTCATGCCACCATTGCAGCATCTGTCTGTTCAAGACCCCCTTGTGCTTTCCGTATTATTTTTTGCCTTCGTCTACTGTTACCACTTCTCACTACCTCCCACAGGCAGCAACTCTAGTGTATTCAAAATAAATCCTTCCAACCCACTTTGCAATGCTTATGAAACACACATAATGTTGTTCTTTGGGTAAATATTTCAGATTTATGTCAATGGTATTGTGTCATAAATCTCAGTCTAGTTTCTGCTTTTTTTCATTTCACACCATGTTTTTGAGATCTAACCATGGCAATATATGCAAATCCAGCCTCTGACTTCTGCCTGCTGTGGATTTGTCCGTCATCTGCATGTGTCACATTTGGTTTATCCATTTCCCCGGTCATGGACAGGCAGGTCACCTCTGGCTTCTTGCTGTAACAAACCTCGTGGCCACCAACATCCTCACGCACCTCTTCTTATCATCCTAAACAGGAGCATCTCTAGGATACACATCTGGGTGAGGCGTTGCCGTGTAACGGATTGTTATGGGTCGAGATGAATCCTCCAGAAAGATATGTCCCAGCCCACAGTACTTCAGAATGTGACCTTGTTTAGAAACAAGATTGTTGCAGGTGTAAGTGGGTAAGATGAGGTCTTAATCCAATACAGCTAGTGTTCTTATAACAAGCTAGTGCTGTGGTCCACTATAACAAGGGGGAAAGTGATGTGAAGACAGAGTCACACAGGGAGAACACCATGAGGCAACGGAGGTGGGGATTGGAGTGATGTGGCTGTGAGCTGAGGAAGCCAAGGGTTGGTGGCTACCATTGGAAGCTAAGATGAGGCAAAGAAGGTTCTACCCAGTGTCTCAGAGAGATATGGCCCTGTGTTGACATGTATGCCAGGTCTGTATCGTTGAAGTTCTCTGAACATTTGGAACTGAGAACTTTCTTTCCATGATGAATACTGGTAATTTGGATCACTCTCCTATACATACATGCTACACCCATCCATTCATTATCTGTCCATTCAGTGATCACTCATCCTTCTGTCTATCCAACTATCCATCATCCATCCATCCATTTATCCATCCATCCATCCATCCATTATCTATCCATTCAGCTATCATTCATCCTTCTGTCTATCCAACTATCCATCATCCATCCATCTAACCATCCATTTATTCATCCATCCATTGTCTGTGCAACCACACACCATACCTCCATTTACCCATCTACCCTCCATCCATCCACCTATCCGTCCATTCATCCATCGTTATCCACTGTCCATTCATCCACTCATTTTACAGATTTTTACTGAGTGCCTTCTTGGTGCTGGGGTCACAGTAATGAACGAGATAAACAAGTCTTTGTCCTCAAGGAACTCGTCATTAGTGAGGAAGGCAGATACCAAGTTATATGTGTGATAAGCCCTATAAAGGAAAAACACACTGCCTATGAGAGCATAGAGTGAGGTACTTGACAAAGCGTGGGGGCCACGGAAGACTTCACTGCCAAGGTGACATTGCAGCTGAGGCCTGAGGGATGGGTAGGGATTGGCCAGAGGAAACATGTGCAGGAAGAGCCTCCCACACAGGAGAGAACAGGTGTGCATAGTTTGAGGTTGGAAAGCACTTGGTGCTTGTAAAGATGTAAAAGAAAGTCAGCATAGCTGGCATGGAAGGAAGGCAGGAGAACACAGAGATGTGGCTTAATAATTGTGTCAGGGCCAGTATCTCCTGAGTGTCCCCAGGGGACCTATGCATTGGCAGTAAAACACCACACTAGATTAGGAGTAGGAATTAGTTCCAGCCCATCAGTGTGGCTCGCTTCAAGCCTTTGCTCAGTTTGCTGACTAAGAAATGGGCACACTCCCTAAAAGAAGTGAGCAATAACACAATACCCCTAAAATGCCTCAAGGCTCCTCAGGGTAGAAACAACAACAACGGTATAAATCAGTCCTTTTGGCCATTATTTAAAAAACGAGTTAGTAACCCATGCAGTAAAAACAAAGGAAAAGGCTATCCTTTGCAATTACCTGGCTCTGGTCTTTCTGGGGGACGAAAAGATGTAGAGCCATGTCTCATTTACCCTGCAGCAGAACTATGAAGTAATAAAAGGTGGGTCAGTATCGAGGAGGCAGGACAGAAGATGAGAGGCCAAGTCACCTCCCAAGGTCATGCCACGAGGCTGGGGGAGAAGACAGGCTTCTTGCCTCTTGGTCCAGTGCCAGACACATTGCGGCCAGACCCGGGCTTTTCTCCATAATTGGGAATACCACTGAGAGCTAATTTCTCCCCACTAGATCCACAGAGTGGAGAAGAGCACTTGACCTAGAGTCTTGTTAGGGGAGCAGTCTGTCATGCAGAATGTGAAAACAATCAGCTGGCCATTCCGTCTCCGTTTCTCTCAGGCTGCTCCTGTCCACAGAGGAAGAGAGGGAGCCCCAATCAGGACTAGGAGAGCTGGTCTGCAACACATCCACTCAGGGCTGTCAATAATCAGGTTTTACGGATGCCCAGATTCAGAGGCGAGAGCTTAGTGCCTCTCCATCGATTTAACTATCATTTCGGCTCCATAGCTCACAGCTAGAAACCAGCCTACATAAAACCTCACATTATGATGCTTCTCTTCTTTAGGACACTGCATTCCATTAGGAAAACCAGACTATTAGAGGAGGGTTTGATGGATGAGCCTGGCACTATCATCTCGCTGAACAATTACAGGGCTGTCCTGTTAGAGGGGGATACCCCGGTACACGTGTAGGATTTGGTAGATGAGATGTCCAGAACATGGGGAGGGGCTGGGAAGACAGAGGGTAGACCAGGAAGCCCAGGCCTCCAGCCCTTCAGTGGGCATCCAGCTTTACCCTCAGCAGCCCGTAGGGAATTGCACTTCAGAGAGACCTTTCTTCTGACCTAATTTCAGAGTCCAAACAATGAATGTTCATTACTGAACAAGTGGTTTTTTTTTTCAGTGCCTCCTCCGTCTAAATTCTGGGTTCGTTAGTGGGAAAATATAGAGGCTTTAAGCTGGTGCTGTGGTCTGAACGTGTCCCCCAGAATTCATATGTTGAAATCCTGATGCTCAAGGTGATGATATTAGGAGCCAGGGCCTTCGGGAGGTGATTAGGTCACTACGGTGGAGCTCCTATAAATGGGATTAGTACTCTTATAAAAGAGGTCCCTTGTCCCTTCCGCCACATAAGGACACAGCGAGAAGGTGCCACGTGTGAGCCAGGAGAGGGTCCTCACGCAACCATGCTGCTGACACCTTGATCTTGGGCTTTTTTCCTCTAGCACCGTGAGAAACAAATTGCTGTTATTTATAAGCTACCCAGTCTGTGATGTTTTGTTTATAACATTCCTGAATGGTCTAAGACAGCTATAATCTGTGCTCTTAGGGAAATTTTGATCTACTTAAGAAGGCAAATAGGTAATGTAGATGATAGATCATAGAAAAATGGTTGATAACAGACAAGAAAGTAGAAAGATTAGATAGATAGACAGGCAGGGAATGGATGAGTAGATAGGTGATGAGTTGGATGGATGGATGGATGGATAGATAGACAGATAGATGACAGAGGTCATAGCAGCCTGTGCTTATTTCCGACTAAATGATACCAAAAGTAAGTGCTCTAGGGCACGTTTGGTAAATCGGTGGCCCTTTTCCTTCCCTCATTCATGAAAAACATTCCTAATTGCTAATAGTGTCTATTATGAATTGGATTGTATCCCCCCAAAAGATACGTTGAAGTCCTAACCCGGGCACCACGAGTGGGGTCTTTGTGGATGTAATCAGGTTAAGGTGAGGTCGTCAGCGTGGGCCCCAATCCCATGACTGGTGTTCTTATAAGCAGAGGGAGACATACCACACACATCCACACAGAGGGGAATGCTATGCAGAGACACAGACACAGAGGGAAGACGGCCAACTGGGGACGGAGGCGGAGACTGGAGTGAGCAGCCACAAGCCAGGGGCTGCTCGGGGCCACCAGATGCCAGAAGAGGCAAGGGAGTATCCTCTCCTAGAGGCTTTGGAGGGAGCATGGTCCTGCCCCCAGCTTAATTTCAGGTGTTTAATGTCGAGACTGTAAGAAGAGAAATTTCCATTGTTTCAAGCCACTCAGATGCTGGTACTTTGCTACAGCAGGCCCCAGGGAACTAACATAGCATCATTTATCCCAGCTCAGATGAGTTCTCAGTATCCTCCTCAACATGGTGATGTTTCCTTGCCAATTCTTGCCAGGTAATCCTTGCCAATTTGATTCCAGTCAGTACTAGCGACGAAGCCTACTGGCTGTCTCTGCTTTAGGAGTTCAGAGGATATTTAAGAGAGGCTCCTTGATAAGGTGGGGAGGGCTAGGCTTTGAATGACAGGTAGAATGTAGATAGGGGAGTTAGGATGTTTGGTCAGGCAGTATTTTGAGACAGGCCAGTTTCCATTTTCCATCCATAGACATCTTAGCTGATCCAGGACATTGGCAAGGTCAAGTGAGGGCAGATTTATAGACATCTGCTTTGCAGACACTCAACAGAGCACACACACACATGGAACGCGCACACACACACACACACGCACACACACACACACACAAAATATATCTATTCTAGGCATGCTCATTAGCAGCTAACTTTAATCATCCTTCACGCTTGCATCTCAAATACCAAATACTTTGGTGTGTGCTGTCTATGAACACACACCAAAAATAGTTCTGGGTAGATAAACACATGAGCCAAGAGGCTGGCTGATTGCAATTTGAGTTGAGTGAAGTTACTGCCTCCCAGATCCCTTCAGCGCAGCCAAAGCTGGGATCTTAACACAGGGTATCAGTAAATAACTAACCTGAACCACCCCCAGCCAGGAACGCACGCAGCTGACCACCCTCTATGGGAAAGCCAAGATGCTCTGTCCCAAGATGTGTCTGCCTGAGGGTCACAAGCTGTAGCTGAAACCCACTGCTTTGTGCAGCCCATCCTCCCACCCCCAGGGTGCTATAGCCCTTGCAGTTAGGTATTCTGTGGCTGCAAACCCGCATCATTGAAAGAGTTGATGAGCATCAGTGAAAAGGAGAGGTCGACAGTGACTTTCTGCCACCTGCTTCTCTTTCCTTCTGGGCTCCCAAGTACTTGATGCTGGCTGCTGCGCTGATGTGTTCATCATGGCAAGGATAAAAGGAAAAAATTAAATTACAGGATTATCCAGCCTTCTCCTCGCCCCCCACCCACACGAGGAAGGACCTAGTATCATTTTGTAGCGGGTTGAGTGGTAGCTCCCCGAGAAAGATGCGTTCACATCCCGACCCCCTGGGACCTACGAATATGACGCTATTTAGAAAAAGTGTCTTGGGGTGCCTGGGTGGGTCAATAGGTTAAGCGTCCAACCCTGTGATCTCAGCTCAGGTCTTGATCTCAGGGTTGTGAGTTCAAGCCCCATATTGGGCTCCGAGCTGGGATTGAAGCCTACTTAAGAAAAGAAAAGAAAAAGTGTCTTTGCAGATGTAATTAAGTTCAGGATCTTGAAATGAAATCATCTTGGATTATCTGGGTGGGCTCTAAATCTAATGACAAAACCTCCCAGGAGACACACAGGGAGATACACTCGGGGAGATATACATGGGGAGATGCACACACGGGGAGGTACACTCGGGGAAAGGCCATGTGGAGACAGATGGTGGTTGGAGTGCTGTGGCCACAACCCCAGGGATGCTGACAGCCACCAGGAACTAGACGAGGCAAAGAACAAAGTCTTCCCCAGAGCTTTGGAGGGAGCATGGCCCTACCAACACCTTGGCTTTGGACTTCTGGCCTCCAGAGATGCGAGAGAATGAAGCCCTGTTGTCTTAAGCCACCAAGTTTGTGGCAGTGTGTTTTGGCAGCCCCAGGAAACTAATAGACGTTTCTTTTTTGCATTAGTGGTCAAGTGGTCAAATGGGGCCAAGTTAAAAAAGAAAACAATATTGGAGAAGGCAATAGGATTTAAATAACAAATTTCATTTATTGAGTACTTACCACATGCCAGGTACCTTCTCCAGTTAGAATTTTTTTGTTTTGTTTTGTTTTTTGGTTGTGTGTGTGTGTGTGTGTGTGTGTGTGTGTGTGTGTGTGCGCGCGCGCATGCACGCATTGGTGTTCCTTGAGGAATTTGGCAAAGATTTAAATTGCTCTCCAGCCAAAGTATAAGAGACTCTTAAAAACTGAGAACAAACCAAGGGCTGATGGGGGGTGGGAGGGAGGGGTGGGTGGGTGATGGGTATTGAGGGCACCTGTTGGGATGAGCACTGGGTGTTGTATGGAAACCAGTTTGACAATAAATTTCATATATTTAAGTAAATAAATAAATAAATTGCTCTCCAGTTAAAAAAAAAATTTTTTTTTAAACTTTGACATGAGACTGTGCTGAGACTGAAACATCTGGTACCTGTGCGTTATACAGGTTACATTTTCACTCAGTTGCCCTTCATTCATTGAGCTCCATTTGGCTTGTGTGCCACCTCCTGTGTTCAGTGCTGGGCAGGCCTGCAGATGTGTGAGAACCAGGTCCTACCTTGGAGGGTTCAGCTTGTCCTTGTGCAGCACACAAAGATCCTTGAGTTTGGACACCCTTCTGGGGGCAGGGGGAGTTTGTACGCAGGGGAGACGAAGCTGAGAGAGAGAGAGCAAGAACTGGTTCTCTGTTCCCCAGGCTGCTGAGCCTTCTGGATCTCCAAGCCCCCCAACCCCAGCCTTTAGCGCTCTATTGGCTGAGGGGATAAACTGATCCTTACTAGCCTCCTGAGGATTAAAGAGCTATTTCATTCAGGGAGCACAATCAGATTTAAAAAATGTTTTCTCTAGTTTGTGTGTGTGTGGGGGGAGGGGTGTCAAAGGAATGGGAAGTGGGGGGTGTACCGTGGTCGATTGACTTTCCTTTAATCTTATCTCCTTGGCGGCCCCTACAGAAGCCAGTTGTAGGGGTAGTCCTGGCATTGAGAAAATATTTGCCTTGACGGTCCGGACAAAACCAGATTCTGTTCAGCTTGGGGACTCCGGGGGAGTCCCATCTGATGTGCTAGAGAAGCTCTACAGTTTACGGAACTCCTGGGAGGAACGCACATTCCCATGGTCAGAGATGACCCGCGAAACCCCTCAGAGGGACGTTAAATGGGAGCCTACGGCCTTTTCTCCATCAGTCCAAGGTTACCAGGTTGTCTGCGGTGCTGGGGAAGGTTGTCGACCGGCAGTTGAACACCAGATGAAGAAGTTGGCCAGCGTTTAGAGGCCACATTATGTGAAAACAGTAGACAGTGAAACACTAGACTCATGCTGAGAGCCGAGAGGCAGGCAGCAGTGGAGGCTGAATGGACCCCCGCTCTACTCAGGAGAAGGATGGCAGGCAGAAGGCTGCCTGGTGCTTACGTTCATTTATCCTGTCTTTTCTCTCGTTATTATGTTATTGTTGTTATTTTTACTATTCTGCTGAGTGCTTATAGTTGAATTTGCAGAACATAATTGCACACATTATAGGACTACGCGATAATGGAAATTTTTCTTGAAACGACCCGCTTTTCAATATGAGAGTTACACCCTCCTGGCTGCTGAAACAGGGCTTTAGGGAAATCAGAGCATTTTCTTCTCTGATCCTTTCTGAGAGTAAAATTTGGCCAGCTGAGCTGTCCATGCGGCTCTGCCGAGGGATCACATCTTCCGGCCAAGTTGGGTCTTATCCACAGTGGTCCGGAAGCCAGTTTTCTGAATAAATCACAAAATCGTTCCTGAGCTGGCGTTATTTACTCAAAACTCATCTTCTATTGCTATGCGTGCATAACAGTTGTGGATAGATTTTGTATTTTACAATACTTTATATAGTCTAATATTTCCCCGAGTGTGCTCTGGGGAATACCAGAGCAGAAGAAGCCTCTGTGGAAAAATAGTTTCCTGGCCTGTACAAGTTTGGAGACCCCCGGCTCTTGGATGTGCTTCCACACATCCACTGAGTCTAAAGTAAACACAATCTGGGCAAGTTGTTTGAATGTGCACTGGCCAAATTTGGTTGTCCGTGGCATCATCCTCTTTGGTGCACTTTGGGAACCAGACGCGTAAGGAAGCCTCAGGAAGGAGCCGGGGCGAGGCGTGGCCATGTGCTTGCCAGGCTTCCCAGGCCCTAGGGCAAAGCTGAGTTGGAGGGTGGTGGGGAAAAGCGAATGTTTTAAACTGGTCTGACCTGGACTGGCCTGATTATTACTAGAGACTTGCCAGAAAGCTGTAACATCTGCCCAGGGTGCCACTAAGGGCCGGGGAAGGAAGATTTGTAAGAAGATGGCCGGTGATGGTCTTTGGAGGAAGATTAAACCCCTTGGCGTCTGTACCCACTGGGCTCAGTAAACCTGCCACAGAGACTATCAGGCTCATCTTCTATTTGAAGGTGTCTGTAGAGGGTTGAGCAGCTTGCCCCAATTCTGTGTCTACTTGGAGTCTTGGAATGTGACTTTATTAGCAAACAGGATCTTTGCAGGGGTAGTTAAGGTAAGGATGGAGGTGATCATGCTGCATTAGGGAGGGCCCTGGATCCCATGACAAGGTGTTCTTAGACGGAAAAGGACACACACAGACACACAGGGAGAGGCCATGTGAACACAGGCAGAGATGGGAGTGCAGTGGCCACAAGCCACGAAATACCTGGTGCCACCAGAGCCGGAAGAGCCAAGGAAGGATCCTCTCCCGGAGGGAGGGGGGATGGCCCTGCTGACAGCTTCATTTCAGGCTGCTGGGCTCCAGATCTTGGGAGGATACATTTGTTCAGCCACCGGCTTGGAACCCTATGTCATGGCAGCCCCAGGAAACGGACGCGACCCCGATGCTAAGTGCCACCCTCGCACGAGACCGGATTCCCCACGCGGACCGAAACGGTCGGTCATGCCCAGCCCGGTCGGCGAAGGTGTACGGGGTGGGTGTGAACTTGAGAGGCGCTCATTTTTGCACAAGCGGTGGATGATTAGTGGGAGGCTGCGTGCCAGTGTCGGGGGCTCAGACACAGCGTGGAAGGGGAGAGATTGCAGAGCAAAGGGGCGGCTTTGGGGGACACTGGGAGATGACGGGGTATGGGGAGGGCAGGAAAGGCCATTAACCGGGAGAGGCGAGTCCCCTCGAAAAGACGTGAAGTCCTAGACCCGGCGCTGGGGGAGCCCTGTCTTGGCAGACCTGACAAGGAGCAGCTCAGGAAAGAGACGCAGCCAGGAGGACTCCAGCGGGGCGGAACCCGCAGGCCAGGTTTGCTGTGACTTGCCAGGTCGGCAATCTCGAGGGCCCAGGCACTGGTTTTACAGTTAATCACCTCTGCCCGGGAACAGCCCTGACATTCCAGCGGGCTCTTGGTCGCTTCTCATGTCGCCCTTAAACTTTCCCGAGAGCTCAAGTCTTTAGCCGTGCGACCTTCCACTCCAGCACCACCTCTCTCTGCCTGTTTTCTGACCTACAAAACGGGGGTAACAACATCGGCCTCGTAGGACGTTGTGGGTGCACGTGAAATAACGCAGGCCAGGCACTTCGCCCGGCTCCTAGCACGCAGCAGGACGCTTGCTTTGTTAGCTCCCAGGACTGTTACCGTCGCTGGGTACAGGACGGGGTGCCCGGCTACCAGCTTTCACATATTGAGTGCTGACTGTGTGTCCGACGGTGCTGAGCATTGTGTCTGTGATTTTAATTCTCACAGCTGCGGGAGGAAGTGCTCACAAGTATTATCATTTTACAGAGGAGGGGACTGAGGCAGGGGGAGGACAGGAACATTTGCCCAGAGTCAAACAGATGGCAAAGCCAGGTTGCAGACTCAAGGCCAGCCACATCCAGTACCCGCTCGGAATGTTTATAGCTGTATCTGGGGGAGCCTGGGGTGGTTTGATGTGCTCTGCAGGTGAACTTTTTACTCCTCATACTTATGTATCTATTTGACTGCCAGTTCAAAAATAGAAGTTCCTATTGACAGTAGCATCCTTTTATTTATTTTTTTAAGTTTATTTATTTTGAGAGAGACAGAGCATAGCAGGGGAGGAGCAGAGAGAGAGAGGGAGAGAGAGAGAGAATCCCTAGCAAGCCCCATGCTGTCGGCACAGAGCCCGATGCAGGGCTCGAGCTCACGAAACCGTGAGATCATGACCTGAGCCGAAACCAAGAGTCAGACGCTTAACCGACTGAGCCATCCAGGTGGCCCTACAGTAATTTCCTTTTAAAATAAACTCCCTGAGGGGCGCCTGGGTGGCTTGGTCGGTTAAGTGTCCGACTTCAGCTCAGGTCATGATCTCACGGTCGGTGAGTTCGAGCCCCGCATCGGGCTCTGTGCTGACGGCTCAGAGCCTGGAGCCTGTTTCCGATTCTGTGTCTCCCTCTCTCTCTGCCCCTCCCCTGTTCATGCTCTGTCTCTCTCTGTCTCAAAAATAAATAAACGTTAAAAAAAATTTTTTTTTTTTTTAATTTTTTTTTCAACGTTTATTTATTTTTGCGACAGAGAGAGACAGAGCATGAACGGGGGAGGGGCAGAGAGAGAGGGAGACACAGAATCGGAAACAGGCTCCAGGCTCTGAGCCATCAGCCCAGAGCCTGACGCGGGGCTCGAACTCGCGGACGGCAAGATCGTGACCTGGCTGAAGTCGGACGCTTAACCGACTGCGCCACCCAGGCGCCCCCCAAAAATTTTTTTTTTAATAAACTCCCTGAGTTTATGTCCTCACTTCGGCAGGACATCTATGAAAATCCGAACGCTACAGAGATTGGCATGGCCTCTGCCCTAAAGATCACACCCAAATTCGTGAAGCGTTCCAGATTTTCACAATGTTATGTCAGTGATACCTCAATAAAATAAATAGATAAAATACCCTTATTTATCAGTACTATTCGCAATAGCCAAAAGGCAGAATTGGCTCAAAATGCCCATCAGCAGATGAATGGGTAAGTAAGATGTAGTCTATCCATACAGTAGAATATCATTTGTCCATAAAGAGCAATGAAATACTGATACATGCTCCCATGTGGATGGACCCTGAAAACATGATTCTGGGTAAAAGAAGTCAAGGACAAGAGGCCACACACTGTATGATTCCATCTGTGTGAAATCAGCACAGGCAGACCCACGGGGACCAACAGTAGATTAGCGGCCGTGAGGGGCTGGAGGAGGTGGGGTTGGGGACACACTGCTTCACGGCTGTGGGGTTTTATTTCGGGGGTGGGTGGTGGAAATGTTTGGCGACGAGACGGAGGGGGTGGTGGTTTCACAACTCCGTGGGGGTACCGAATGCCCCCGGAACCGTCCCCTTCAAAATGCTTGATTTTATGTCGTCACTTTTGTTTTCATAATTTTAAACATGAAGCTTAAAGAAGGAAATTAGTTTGCTTAAAGGAAAGTTCGTTTATTTAAAGAAAAATAGGAAACAGCACATCACAACCCAGGGGGCGTGTGCCGACGTGGGAAGCACCGCGGAGGTGGCCCTGAGAAGTTGAGAAGTGAGGGTGCCATATCGTGCCATTGGGAACGCAGGGCATCTCCGTCAGGGCCGCGTCTGGTGGAGTCTGCACCTTACCCTCCTTTGTTTTTTTTTGATTTTGTGTTTTGGGTTTTTTTTTTTTTTTCTTTTTTTCTTTTTTTGTTTTTTTTTTTTTTCCCCCTGCAGCCAGCTCAGTGCTTAAGAAATACTTGTTGAGTTCAGCTCAGCCCGGCTCAGCCCGGCTTAGTTAATTGAGTTAAGGCGAGCTGAGTAGTACAGAATGCACCAGCTGGCTGGCCTGGAGGAGATCCAAGTTGAAGATGTTACGAATCGCACTAATTCAATAAGCTGCTGCAAGGTAGGCTAAGTAATGAGACCGCGTGCCTCTCTGTACCTGACTTACCCGTGTTCCGCTGGCACCTTATGAGCCGTGCCCACTCAGTAATATAATAGTTCTCTCCCTGGAATCCCCTGTGCGTGTTTGCTGAAGCCACGGGGCAGAGAGTGTGGGAGAAAAGGAGAAAGGGAAACCCAGAGCTCCTCAGACTCCGCCAAAAGCCCCTGGGTGGTGGAAGGAAGGGACTGAATGAAGGAAGCAGGGAACTTTCTGTCTGTCTGTGTGCCGGTGTGGTGACAGTCTACCTCTTCCTTGTCCGAAGCGCTCGCCATGCGTCCTGCATAGCAAGGTACCTAAGAGCTCACGCGCTTGACTCTGATTGCCTGAGTTTGAAGCTCTCTGAGGACCTTGAAGAAATTAATTCATCCCTCTGCACCTCTGTCTCCTCCCCTGTAAAATGAGGGTAACAATGGTACCTACGGGAGGATTTAATGACATGATACCTGTCAAGCACTTAGCACACAGTTCCGGGAACAACTAAGCACTCAGAAGGGTTAGTTGATGATTAGCAGTGGCCCTTGCTGCACAAAGGTGTGTGTGAAATATGGGGCAGGGCCGGTGCCAGGAGACCAGCTCCCCAGACCCTGGAGCGCAAAGCAGAACAGTTAGTTGTTTGTAAACATCCTGAACAGAAGCACATGGCTTACTCACGAAGGTTCTTCTGGAACGGTGATGTAAGCCCCCCGAATGAGGAGGGAGTAGCAGGAATCTGGCTGTTGTTCTCCCTTCTGGTAGGATCCTACCTACAAAGCGAGTCCCCCGTGGCTGCCTGTGCCCAGAGACTAGAAAAAAAGCTTCAAAAAGCTTCCCTCTTTCCGCTCTGCTCTGGAAACTGCTCCGTTAGTGTTAAGATCTGCCTCTTTGGCTAATAAATCAGCCCTGTGTGGCGGGGGTGCATGTGGTGGTCTCAGCCCACGGATCTCTAACCCACCTGCAGCCCTGCAGGTGGGAAGGGCAGGAGATGGTGGGCGTCCAGAGGCGTGATTTCTCGGACTCGCTCTGCACTGTCCTGCTGCATGGCCTTGGTCAAGTTCCCGCCTCTTTCTGAGCTGTTGTTCCTCATTTATGAATGAGTGAGAGGGCAAGCGTTGTGGAAAAATCACTTGATTTTCAAGCCGTAAAAATACGAGGAGCTGTTTCTTGAAATGAGAGCGTGCAAGGGAACGGAAGGTACGAACGGACGCAAGAATTGATTGCCGCGTGGTTGAAATAGGGGCAGAAGGAGGGGTCCTTCCTGTAGGCACAGCCTCTGAGTTCTGTCACCCATCCTCTTTGCCTCCCCTCCACTCTCTTCCTCTCTCCCGCAAGCTCCCAAGATGCACATTTTGAAAACTGCCGACCAGCATGAATTCACCCGGCAGGATTGAGCTGGAGTCCCAGGGAGGGCGAGAGCATCAGGGGGTCCTTGAGGTGGTCTCCCGCAGCATGGAGAAGGTAGAGGGCAGATTGGCCTGCCCCTTCCTGACAGCGTGACATGGGAGTATAGGACATCAGGTCTTCCTGCACAGACAGTGTTCATTCCTCCTTCTGATAAAAGCGTCCAGTATTCGCTGGGGACCCATTCACTCTTGCTGCATGCATGTGGTTTGGCTGTGCTTGGGCAGGGAGCACATGACTGGGGCCTGGGCAATCAGGTCATTCTGTCCCCCTTGCCATAGTCATTGATTTAGCAACGGGCAGCTGGACCTATCAGATGGCACCGGACCTAACCCTCATCCAAGGAAAAAGCTTGGATTTGACTTCAGGAAAATGTAAAAGGGTGGAGAGAGCCCATCTAAAAACAAAACCAGGGGGGCCTGGGTGGCTCAGTTGGTTAGGTGTCCGACTTTGGCTCAGGTCATGATCTCAAGGTTCGTGAGTTCGAGCCCTGCATAAGGCTCTCTGCTGTCAGCATGGAGCCCGCTTCGGATCCTCTGTCCCCGCCTCCCCCCCCCCCCGCCCCTCCCCTGCTCTTCTCTCTCTCTCTCTCAAAAATAAATAAACATTAAAGAAATATTAAAAAAATAAAAATGAACCCAATACAGGGAAAAGCAGAGCCAAAGAGCCAAAGAGAAGCAAATTCCTGAAGACTTCACTGAGGGCCTAGATCCAGCCGTGCCTGAAGCTAATAAAACTCTTTCTTCTCAGTTAAACAATCCAATACACCTTGGATCTGGCTTAAGTCCATTTTAGATAGGAGCTTGTCATTTTGCAACTGAAACCTCAGGACCAACCGATACCCACAGGCAAGTTATTTATCCCCAGAAGTTTCGGTTTTCTTACCCCCTAAGTGTTTCTAAGAAGCTATAAACCTCACCTTTAAGCTGATCTATAAACACAGATATCACAGCAGCAGCAGCAGGACATTAGCAACAGTGGGCAGTCTTGAATATGTCTCAGTTCTAGGGAAAGCAAAGCAAAGACTGGTTAATATCAGTCCACTTTATTCTCTTAATAAGGGTGGGAGTGGGGGGAGCAACAGACAAATAAATGTCCATTACAAATGGGAATGAAGAAGGTCACACGTTACCCAGAAAAAATGCCATGGGGAGTGCATGAGGCCCTGATTTTGGCTTTTTCAATTAGATGGGAGTGGTCTGCAGGGGGCTAAGGTTCCCACAATTCGGGAGGCGGGGCTGAGCCTGAGGGCAGCCCCCAGGCTCTTGAGGCTAGGGAAAATCTAGGGGAGCAGTTAAGCTGAATTTGTTTTACAGCAGAAGGTTCAGGTTCAGAGGCCTGAGCCCCACAGCTGTGGGTGAGCTCCTGGCAATCCATTGCAGTTCATAACCAACATCATGCATGTGGCCCAGTATTCCCTGGACAGACAGACTGGCCTTCTGTGGCTCCGGAGAGCTGTTCCCGGGGGATGCCGTCTCAGAACACCATTGTGGTCTGCTCAAGAACCCTTGAAATCGAAAGCCCCCAGCCCCCCTTGTCACAGCCATGGCACATAAATATCACCAGGGGGGATTTCCCACGGAATTTTTTGCAACCACTCAAATGTTTCATTTCCCATTGTTTGCCAGCCCCTCTTGGAGCCTCAACTGTCAAAGCAGCAGCAAACACAGGCTGCTTTTCCCCCAGGATCCCACAGTACTTGATTGGTCGCATATGAATCGGCTCGGCCAGGGAATAAGGTCTGTTAGTCAACTAGTGAAGCAAGTCAGCAGAGGGAATACCCAGCTCTACCGAGAGCCCACCCTGCTGGGCAGGCAGAGCTCTGTGCTACCCCCGCCCCCGTTATTACTATAATCATGGCGACTAATAATTATATTTATAGAAAGAAATCCCTTCTACAAATCCAAAGCACTTGACCGAAATATATGAGGCAGCTGTTAATTTTTTTGCTTTTTAAATACGAACCTGCATCATTTTTTCCCCTGACGTGGCATGGTTTAATGGAATTCTAAGTCGTATTCCATACATCAGCGTATAGAAAAGATCACCTTTACTGATTGACTGAAAAGCATCTGTTTTCAGCAGCCACCTTGCTAGGCATTTTGGGGATGAGGTCTAGCTGCCTGTCCGTGAGGAGCCCATCATTTAGGGAAGCACAGAGATTTCAAGGCAATGTGGGATGCAAGGATGGTGGGAAGTTTGTCCAGGGGATGTTGGTGTGAGGGGTGAGTAGGAGCAGCCAGAAGGACGTGCGTGTGATCTGTCACCAGTGGGCATTGTCTGAATACGTGTAGTATGTATCACGCTGGGCACCCACACAAGGCTGGGCATGTGTAGAATAGCCTGATTCCGTGAGATCAGGAGTGGGAACTATTCCTTCACCAGGGCCCATCCCTTTCACAACAGTGATGAATTTATTTCTTTGCCTGTGATGAATTTCCTTCTTTCCTTGTGATGAATTTATTTAAGTAGCCATCCATCCATCCATCCATCCATCCATCCATCCATCCATCCATCCATCCATTAATGCCACGAACATTTACTGATTCCTTTAGGATGTGCCAAATAGAAACTATATGCTGGGAACAGCCATTAAATGAATACACAAAATAATAAAGAAAGATACAACACGAGAGCAGTTGAAGACACCTGTGAGACCCTGCCTGTCCCTCATTACTGATCTCCTACTTTATGTGGAGTACTGCGAGTGCTACAAATTTGGGTCAACGCTTTATGCAGCAAAACCTCTAAGACCAACCAGAACTCCCCATGGGAAGAGGTGACCAGCGCATGCTCCAGGTTGCACGACCCCGTCTACACCCATGGACACTCTGGATTCCTGCCAGCAAGACCGGGGCGGATAGTTGAGAAGTTACTCTTCACTTCGCAAGGCAGGAATGCAAGGCTGGGAGAGGTGAAGGGACCAGCCTGCCTGAGGTCACACAGCTGGCGGGGCTGGGATTGCCATGCGTACTTTTACAATGATAGCGACGGAAGTAGAGCAAAAGTGATCATTTTATTTTCCCCAAACCACACTATGTGTCCCCCGCAGAGGAAACAAAAGTGCAAAACTCCACCTGGAAGGGAAACTTAAGATCTTGAGACAGCCGAGTCTCAGAAAGAAGAGGGCTGAGAGATTTTAACACAGGGCATGAATTCCAACACATCTCTCTTCTAATGGGACCTCTCCTCCCTGCCTCCGGATGGGTGGGCCTTAGGCTGGCCAGAGCCGGATCTGAAGTCACCAGCACTAACATTTATCCACACCTCTGATATCTCAGACATCACAATGTTTCTGCCAGGAGTGTATTAAAACTCCCGTTTTCCAGATAAGGAGGGTGAATCCCCAGCTACACACAACTTAGGCAGTAGCAGACCCGGAATTCCAACGCTGGTCCCTCGGATCTGAGCCCCGGAACCTGTGGAGCGTCTGACACCCAGAGCTGCCTCCCCCCAGGGGGCCCAGAAGCCCCCGCTGAAGGATGCTGGGGGAGCAGGCCTGGGGAGGCAGAGCCCAGGGCAGGGGCTGAGACTGCAGTGTCGCCCGCGCCGGGAACCGGCCCGGCCCGCCCACTTTTTAACATGGTGGCATCCCTGACAGACACCCTTGTCCTTTTCCTGTGCTGGCCATCGTAACACAATAAATAAAGCCTTAGAGTAACGTGACCTGAGCCAGGCAGTAAATGATGGCACTGTCAGTTGTACGCGACTGTTGAAACAAACACAGACTGTAATCATCGCGCTGTACGGGGAGAAAGACATTTGGCAAATGAGATTCCATTTTCACATTGGTTTGTGCTGAGCATATAAATTTCCTGCGGGCCGGCCAGCGTTGGGGATGTGTAATTGATTGCCTGCATTATAATAAACAAGCCGTGACAGGTGATCATTCATCATATTCCGCTGAACGTTCCAGCACACCAGAAAACGGAGGAAGAGAGGGAACGCGCGAGCGAGGGGAGAGGAGAGGAGGAGTCTGGGGGAGGGGTGGGGATCGGAAAGACCGAGTATTCCCGACAGACAGAAAGCCAGGGAAGGGGCGGGGGAGAGCATCCGCAGAGCGGGCTCGGGGAAAGTGAAAGCAATTACTATAATTCTTTTGATTATCTAATTTGTTCTTTCTGGTCTTCGTCGTAGGACCCTCCACCCCCACTCCACCATAGAAGGTCCCCCTCGGGGACTTGGGAAGACACAGAGAATGCTCCTCCCAAGATCGAGGGGAGGAAGGGGAAAGGCGAGGTGGGGGAGGGGCCGCGTCTAGTTGTAACCGGAGTAGATACATTCGGGAAAACCTCGGGAGGAGGGGTGTGTGTGTGTGTGTGGGGGGGGGGGGGGGGGGGGGGGGGGAGGGGTGTGTGTGTGTGTGTGTGTGTGTGTGTGTGTGTGTGTGTGTGTGCGCGCGCGCGCGCGCCAGCACGCGCCGGACTCAGCTTCGCTTCTGCACTGCGATGCCTCCAATCAGATGGCTACGAACCAGCCTCTTTAAATAAAAAATTTTAGAGGGTGTTTGAAACACACACACACACACACACACACACACACACACACACACACACAAGCGAAAAGTTCCTTTTATTGGAGAGAAGGACAGAACCCAAGTTGGCATGGGATCTGTTTCCAAATGCCTGTCATATGGTGTGCTCTCTCTCCTCCCGCTGGTCCCCGCCCCAGCTTCTCTCCGTGCCCTTGGCCCGGGGTTGGGGGTCGAACAGGAGCCGTTGGGAAGCACCCTCCTCTCCAGGCGCGTCAACCTAGACAGACAAGAGGCGGAAGCACATTGGCATGTGAAGGACAGAAAGACAAATGAAGAACTCTGGAGCTGGGGCTTGCATTAAATAAGTACTTACATTATGCAAAGGCCCAGGCCCTCAACCAGGGGGTGAGTGAAGAGCGGGGACCGGAGGGGGAGGGATTAGTCTCCCCAATTCTCACCCTGTCAATTTCCAGCCCTCCCATCTCCGCCCATCAAATGCCCTCCATTCCCACCTGGGTACCAAATGCTTCGCGCAGGTGGGAGCCTCCAACCTAGGGAGCTGGGAGTTGAGGGGGCGTAGCCCGCGCTAACATCGGGGGCGGGGTCCGGGTGGGGCTTAGCTGGGGGCGGGGCTGCTCCGCAGGGGGCGGGGCAAGGGCAGAAGAAAGCCGGTAACGTTCTGGGGGGACTTTGCTTTTCATCTACGCTACGCCGCCGTTTCCTAGAGTCCTCTGCCTTTTTATCATAGCCTTAACAACTGTAATCTATTACCTTTGAGATTATAAAATCACCGCTTTTGGAGAATCTCTTCAAGGGACCTGCCTCCCCAAACTGTGACTTCAGCCCCAGCAGTGTGGGCTGCTTCCCTAGGTGATCTGTGTTCTTGGAAAGGTTAGCAGCTCATGTGGGTCTCCCAAGAATTCCAGAAGATTAGCTAGGGCAGGTGCTGTATATGCTTATCCCTTCCCGTCTCTACACAGCGATCTATAAAGTAGGCCTTAGGGTCCTGATTTTACAGGGGGGAAACCTGAAACACAAAGACATGAAGTTCTTTGCTCCAGGTCTGGCAGCGAGAAGAATAAAAAATTGAATCCAAGGGTCTTCTTCGCGCATGCTTCCCAGCATCCCTGCGAGGACACATACTTTCCTCCAAGCTCCATAAATAAGTGCACAAATGTATATGAGGGGACAGAGTAGGCCTATTTGGCGTGCCCTCAATAACGCTCTTGCTATATATCACTCGGATCTGCCCACTCTTCTCCACCAGCACTGTGCCCCCTGGTCCACATCTGTCTCCAGGACCACTACCCCCCCCCCCCCCCCGCCACGTGTTGCTCACTTCCATTCCTTCCCCACCTGCAGCCAGGATGGTCTATTGATTGTTCTCAGTATTAACACATTATCCAGCTCCCTCACCAGCTGGCTGGCCCCCCTCCC
Organism: Puma concolor; assembly: GCF_028749965.1. Lineage (NCBI taxonomy): Eukaryota > Metazoa > Chordata > Mammalia > Carnivora > Felidae > Puma > Puma concolor. The sequence goes on along the minus strand of NC_141678.1, from coordinate 13,453,637 downwards.
TCCCTAGCTCCATATTATTATTATTATTATTATTATTATTATTATTATTACATACACATAACATAAAATTTACCTCTTAACCATTCTGAAGTGTGTGACTCAGTGACATTAAATAGATCCATATTGTTGTACATCCGTCAGAACTATTTACTCCAGAACATTTTCATCACCCCAAACCAAAACTCCTTACCCATTAGGGGTCACCCCCCATTCTGCCTCCCCTCCCCCCTCCCCTGCACCCCATTCTGCCCCATCTCTGGGCACCAATCTGCTTTCTGTCTCTATGGATTTGCTTATCCTGGACATTTCATATAAACAGAACCCTACCATCTGTGGCTTTTTATGACTTACTCTTTCCCTCAGCACCATGTTCTCAGGGCTTCATCCTTGTGTGTGTGGTTGAAGACTATTCCATTGCATGCGTATATCACCTTTTGTTTATCCGCTGGTGAACGTCAGGGTTGTTTCCAACCCTTGGCTCTTACGAATGGTGCCTCTCTGAAATTTGTGTACCAGTTTTTGTTTGAACATCTGCTTCTAATTTCAGGGGGTATACACTTCGAAATGGAAATGCCGGGTCGTGCGGTAATTCTGTTTAACCTGTCGAGTAAATGCCAGACTGTTTTCCATTTTACACGCAACCGCGCCATTTTGCATTCTTCACTAGCAGAGCACTGGGGCTCCAGTTTTTCCAATTTCTTGCCGGCTCTTGCTGTTTTCCTTTTTATTTTATTTTTCTTCTTCCTCCCATCCCAGTGGGTATCCTCACTCCATCTTTTAGGTCTCTTCCCTCACTTTTCAGCTCTGGCCCATCATACCCTCAAAGGTGCCACTGTCTCTTAAGAGGGGCCTTTGCGTATGCGGGTGACTTCTGCCTTCCCTTATCTCCAAGGCTAGATCTGACTCCCCTCTGAGGACACAGCCTTCCGTTTGTTGTCCCCCATTCAGTTGTAATTTTGCATCTCCTTGTGTGTTTACTGGTCAACGTCCATCTTCTCGGCTTGACCACGACCTCTCCCCAGGCCGGGACAGTTCTGCCTTTGCCGTCCAGTGCTTCCCCAGCACTTAGCACGGTCCCTCGGATATTCTAGGTTGCTCAGTAAATATATGGTGAGTGGAAGGATGAACAATGAATGAGATCTGAGCTTGGGTCCTATGTCCTTATGAATTTCTCTTTTCTGTTTTTCACTCTTCAGTGAGTAAGCAGGCCTCTGTAAGTCAGGGACTGAAAAACCCTGCTTTGTCCATAAGGCATCTGGAGACCGATGGGGTTCTGGCTACAGGAAGAGCACACAGTAAAGTCTCCCTTCAGAGCCATAGCGACTCTGGCACGGGATTCTGAGTCTTGCTTGGGAATTGTGTTCAGTTCTGCCCTGTAGTGCTGCTGAAGGTTTAGGAACTTGAAATATATTTACTTGGTGTAAACATGACCTCAGCATGACGGAGTGATCCCTGTGTTTGCCAAGCCATTAATTTTTATGTAATAACAACGACCACAACAAACTGCATTTCCCCCCACATTCTGAGTTGTTCGTAAGGTCAGATCTGTGGGATTGTGCGAGACAAAAAAAACACACAAAAAACCTTATAAACTAGAATGTAGTGGTAAGTTTTCTGTGTTTACAGCTCCGCTCCTCCACACAGCTCCAAAGAGCTGAAAATTGAGGATTAAAAATTCATGCAGCTACTTTCTTCCAAGGAACTCCAAATGCTTCCGATGCTCTTGTTATCCTGTGAAGTCACGAGCGGTCAGATAACCCCATGCCCATCTCCAAGACAGGGAAACAGAGGCCCAGAGACCTGAAAGCGGCTTTACCAGCCCCCCCCCCCCCCCCCCCCCCCGCCGATAAGGAGGCAGCAGGCTCAGGCAAAGAGCCCCCTCCCACCTACCTTTCCAGTCCACATCCTCTCCATTAGCTTGATTAGGACAATTGATTTATTCAGTCTTAGTGGTTGAGAGGAGGGAAAAAAAAGACCCAACATGCCATTTGTGTGATATAAATATCTTTGGAAAAAGCTAAAAAACATTGTGTCATACATATTTTCTTAATACCACAGTCAATCACATATGCCCAAGTGCATAGTTCCATCAACTGAGGAGGGGGGGTGGAATCGGGTGGAGGAGAATCAGGAGAGACTTAGCTCTGGAATCCTCGGTCCCAGCTAGAGATACACCGGCAGCTTGCTTATTTATTTATTTATTTATTTATTTATTTATTTATTTATTTATTTATTTATTTTTCTTGAGCATACCGCCTTTAGAGAACCTATCCTAGAGGTCTCAGAAGCTTGGGGTTGGGCCAGAACATTAGTAGGGAGGAAAGCAAGGGTGCCAGGATGCCTGTAAAACTGGTCGATCCCCAAAGAAAAAGATGGGGGTTGTCACTTTCTCACTCAGCATGCTCCTCGACTCACAGAACGATTTGGATCTCAACATGGTTTCTCTTCATCCACCCCCACCTCCCCCCCCATCATCAAAAGGCCTTTCATCCCAGTGATTCTACTGTTAGGAATTTAGCTCAAGGAAATAATTAAAGACATGTAAAATGGCTCAGTGACAGGATGTTCCTCACAACACGTAGACTATAGTGAAAGATTAAAAGCAACCCCCACAGTCAGTCAACTGTAGGCGATCGATAAGTCAAGTCTGGTGGTTCATCTCCTAAAACCTTGCTCAGATTTAAAAAGAAAAAAAAAAGGCTGAAGGGAGTAAACCAAGGTGTCCACAGGGTTTGGCTTTCGATGTGGAATTATGAGCAATTTTTTCTTTCCTGTAGTAAATTCTTGTTTTGGGGTGACCTATTATTCAAAATCCACTTAAATTTGGTTGACTTTATTTTTTTTTCAAGTTTATTTATTTATTTTGAGAGAGAGAGTGGGGAGGGGCAGAGAGAGAAGGAGAGAGAGAGAATCCCAAGCAGGCTCTGCACTGTCAGCGTGGAGCCCGATTCAAGACAGGAACTCAGGAACCACAAGATCATGACCTGAGCCAAAACTAAGAGTCAGACGCTTAACCGACTAAGCCACCCAAGGTGCCCCAAATTTGGTTGGCTTTATTAGAGACTCTATGAAATTGCTAAGGTTTAGAAGTCAGAAATGGAACAGGAAGGGCACAGAAGTAAAGGCCACGGGGCAGATCAGGGTCAGGGAGGAAAAGAGCCCGACTGGACTCAGGGATTCCACATGTTGAGTGCTGAGACATATGGAAGATTTGTGGGTTGTGGACAGACTGTTTATCTTTTGAGAGCCAAGGAGAGGAGAGTACACTGGCTGTGACAGGCAACTGGGAGACACTATAGATTCTGGAACAAGAAAAGGCACTGGAAGTTCCAATCGGTCCAAGAAGTAGATTCACTGGGAGCGAATCTGGTGGTCCCCTAATTCTGTTGTGGAAGGGTCTGATTTCACTGGATCTGGGGGTAAAGGTTTGAGAGAATTACAGAACTCTAAATCTATGAAAGAAGTCTTGAGATTGCTTTCATTTTACAGATAGGACAGCTGCAGCACAAAAAGTTAGACAGATTGTTCCCAGACCCATACAGAAAGATGGCGGCCCAGTTGGAACTGGCAACCAGGGATCCTTTTTTTTTTTAATATATGAAATTTATTGTCCAATTGGTTTCCATACAACACCCAGTGCTCATCCCAAAAGATGCCCTCTTCAGTACCCATCACCCACCCTCCCCTCCCTCCCACCCCCCATCAGCCCTCAGTTTGTTCTCATTTTTTAAGAGTCTCTTATGCTTTGGCTCTCTCCCACTCTAACCTCTCTTTTTTTTTTTTTCCTTCCCCTCCCCCATGGGTTCCTGTTAAGTTTCTCAGGATCCACATAAGAGTGAAAACATAGGGTATCTGTCTTTCTCTGTATGGCTTATTTCACTTAGCATAACGCTCTCCAGTTCCATCCATGTTGCTACAAAGGGCCATATTTCATTCTTTCTCATTGCCACGTAGTACTCCATTGTGTATGTAAACCACAATTTCTTTATCCATTCGTCAGTTGATGGACATTTAGGCTCTTTCCATAATTTGGCTATTGTTGAGAGTGCTGCTATAAACATTGGGGTACAAGTGCCCCTATGGCAACCAGGGATCCTCATTTCTAGTTCCAGTCCTGGCCCACCTCTCTGTCGCTCAGGATCCTTTTTCTTTTCTTTTCTTTTCTTTTCTTTTCTTTTCTTTTCTTTTCTTTTCTTTTCTTTTCTCTTTCCTTCCTTCTCTTTTCTTTTTCTTTCTTTCTTTCTTTCTTTCTTTTCTTTTCTTTTCTTTTCTTTTCTTTTCTTTTCTTTCTTTCATCTTTTAATTTGAGAGAGAGAGAACACATGCAAGCAGGGGAGGGGGCAGAGGGAGAGAGAGAGAGAGAGAGAGAGAGAATCCCAAGCAAGCTCCACATTCAGCATCAAGCCCAACACAGGGCTCAATCCCACAACGTTGGATCATGACCTGAGCTGCAGTCAAGAGTCAGACCCTCAATGAACTGAGCCACCTAGGTGCCCTTGGGATCCCATTTCTGAGATGTTAACCACACATCCAACCTTCTAGGAAAACTGAAGATCCTGACTTAGTTTTTGGAGTCCCACCTAAAACTGTCTTTCATTCATCTGTTCATCCAGCACCTAGTAGAATACACACAAGCCCGGTGTTAGTGTGGAGGCCAAGAAGAGACGACAATGGCATCTAGTAGGTGATCAATAAATATTTGTGGAAGGGGGAGAAGGATGGGAGAGAAGGAGGGAAGAATAGTTCCTGCCCTCAGATCACTCCAGATCTAATTCGGGAACCAGAAACAACCTTGTATGGGGGATGAAAGTCATGCTTACAGCTCAGGCAAGATCTATAGCAGAACCAAACTCAAAAAATTCGACCCCCAACTTCTTTTACACAAGTACTCAACTCAACTGATAGAGAGCTCCTGCAAGGAGTGGGACCAAGGGATTCAAATTTCTGTTATTTCCCCTCGGGGTACATGTTGAACCCAGAGTGAACAGGAGAAAGGCTCTGTGGAAGGAGAAAACCCAAGGATTCACCCAGCACCCGGAAATGATCGATTTTGTAAGTTTCTCTGGACAACCTTGACTTCTTTTTCAAGCTCCAGTGACTTGGTTTGATTCTCCTTTGGCACTCAGATTCTGGGGTCCACCGACCACTCTGGTCTGGTGGGGGAGGGCTAAGCATAAGCCACCATCAGACCCTCCCACTGGCCCCACCCTTCTCCTTTGCTCGTTTCCAGTTATTCAGTATTCTCAGGCCATTTCAACCTCGCATTGCCAAGGGGACATAAATCAAGAGGCCGCAGCTCCGGGGCTCTTTGAGAAACACGGAGGGACTCTGCAGAGCCTTTCCAAGGGGGCACATGGGGGGAGGAAGGGGAAAGAGACATAAGGAGAAAGTTATATGTGGTTCCTTTAATCACCGGGTGGAAGGAGAGAGGAGAACCGTTCAAACAGAGCCCCAAAAGACTTGCCGAGAAGTCAGCTTTAAGCTGCACTGTTCCAGCAACTGCTGTTGGCATCACTGGGGTTTGTCTTGGCCCAAACCTGTCCTGGGAAACAAGAGAAACTCACGCTCTTGGAATTTGCTCCCTTAACGATTCACTCAGCAACTCCAGCTTTGGAGGACAATTAAAAAAAAAGAAAAGAAAGGAAAAGAAAAGAAAAGAAAAGAAAAGAAAAGAAAAGAAAAGAAAAGAAAAGAAAAGAAAAGAAAAGCCATCCAGCCAATGGTTAAGCATTTACTGCCAAATTCTTCAGCTTGGGCTGGGCCGGTTGGGGGGTGGGGGGAGGAGAGAAAAACTTTCCGAGGCTCCCACGGGGAGATTCTCCCAGCTGTGCCCAGCCACATCCTGGAGCGGGATCCCAAGTGTGATGGAGAAACAGCAGTCTGGAGAGCTTTGACTCACATGCTGTCTGCTGTAGTCCGTGGGCTTTGGAGAGAGGCTCCAGATAAGCAGTGAAGGTGCAAGGTGGCACTTCGACAGTTATCTTTTAATGAGCGCTTTCCACGTGCAGGCACTATACCTTCACTTTCCATGCCTCTGTGTCGTTGGGTCCTCCCAGCGACCCCACCTATGCACATTCTTCGGCCTCATCGTACAGGCGGGACTCTGAGTCCTGACCCATCGTGGACGAGTGGGGCACTTGAATGTGAATCTGGTCTCCAGTGTCCCCACCCCCACACCCCCCTCCCCCGCCAGGGCCATGGCCTTGAACACTGTGCCCTCCTGCCTTTATTTCTGGCTTGATCTCCATGTGTCATCACCGAACCCTCCCCGAAGACGTGGAGAACCTGGACAGTCCAGCGCTCAATCAGAACGAGATAGGACCACGATGGCAGGAGGCGTCCTTCCCAGCTGAGATGCTGCGGCCCTCCCAGCCCCCGGTGCTCATGGACAGCAACACACACGGGGCGGGGCGCAGAATGCCCCTGATTCATAAGGGTCCTAAGCCTGGCATTCAATGTCAGATTCCTTGTAGGTGCGTTGCTAGAATTCAGGGGTTCGTGCGTGTAGCTGGGAGAGAAAAAAAATACCGTTTTTACTTTCAGTAAAAAGTAAAGGCGGCATTTTCTTCCATTGGGAACGCAGGTGACAAACCGCGGTAGTGTCATCAGTTGCTGTGCCTTCAGCACTCACACAAATGCGGAGCCTTCCGTGTCACTAACAGCTGTTGCAAAGTATCATTTGTGCTCCTTGAAACTTAGAAACTGCAGAAGTAGATAGACCAGTGGCAAGATTTTGTTACTCCAGACATAATAAAGAAGCTCATATGTTACTATTTCACAGACTTGGCTTTTCATGTTGTGATATCTGTATTACAGTATAATTGGTTTCCTTTGCAATCCCACGTGCTGTATTTTATGCACTGAAAAGCATGGTTTTGAAAAGGGATCCATAGGCTTCAACAGGCTGCCCAAGGGGTCCTGGAAGCTAGAGTCCTGTTCTTAAAAAGTGTGCAGCCTAGAGCCTGGAGCCTGCTTCGGATTCTGTGTCTCCCTCTCTCTCTGCCCTTCCCCTGCTCGCGCTCTGTCTCTCTCTCTCTCAAAAATAAATAAACATTAAAAAAATAATAATAAATGAATAAAAACTGTGCAGCCTAATAGGGAAAGAGACAAATAAACATACAAATATGTAAGATGCAATCTTAAGCCTAAAAGAAAGACTAAACTCTTTGAGGGTGAGGATTGTTTTTTGTTTTTTTTTTTATTCATATCCTTAGCACCCAAAATAGTGCCTGATAATGAATAGTGATAGGTCATCAATAAATAGTGCCAAATGCATGAACTCAACCATCTCAACCTACACCACCAGCCACTTAACAATCTGAGTGATCTTGGGCGAGCGATCGTTGCCTTTCTGTGCCTCGATTTCCTCATCTGGAAGATGGGTTTAACAAAACCATCCCAGACGTCGTCCACGCAATCAAATGAGATGGGAGGCGTGCATGTGCAGTATAGTCCTCGGCTCATTGTACGCGCGTGGCAAAGGTCAGTGGCAAAGGCCAGTTCAGTTCGACGGCAGCCCCTGTGGGCCCCAAACCTTTCTTCTCTGAGAGATCAACCCTGAGAAACCTCGCCGGCAGGCTCCACCCCTGGGTTAGAGGTGAGTCACCCTGGGAGAGTCTGCATCTGAAGAAATCAGATAAGAATCTGAGAGATCAGGTGATGTGGGTCTGTCTGGCCCTTTCGGTGTTTCTCTGAGAGCCGTGATACCCCCCCGCACCACCCCCACAGAGGAAGCACTGTCTCGCCCTTCATTGTCCTGGGAGGCAGGACAGGGTAGGTGCAGGAAGGACTAGGCACTCGGGTCCCTCGGCCTCCTGCCCCCCCCCTTCCGCCCCCTGCACGCCTGGGGGGTACGATCCTTGATTGGAGAATGCCTGCCTTATCTTGCCAGAGATTGCTTCACCACTCTCCCACTCACACATTTGCTTGGAAGATGTCTGTGTCTGTGAGGGCTGGTAAGGACCTGGAACAGCCTTTGAAGGTATCCAGCCAACTGAATTTAATTAAACTGCAGTTCCAGAAGCCAGCAGCATTTTCCTAAGAAAGCAATACGACTTCCAAAAGTCCCCTGTGCGGCCCTTGCCTATTCTTCAGACTTTGTCATAAAACTGTCCATGGGATGGTTTCCTTAGAGGATGGATCCGATTGGCAGGACTTTTTTTTTTTTTTTTTTTTTTTAAAGCCAGGATCACTGTCTTAAGTTAGGAGCATCATGACCTCTCCCGCACACTGCATTTCTTCTTGCTTCCCAAAGCTGAGGTTATGGGACCTCTATCTTTTCAACTTGGTTTCTTGGGTGGCCCCAGAGGCCGCCATCTTGGCAAGTCACCATCCCAGCAGCTCAAGAGTAGGGCAGCATCGCACTCCACTCTGGAGCCAGATGACGGTTGTATTACTGCACTAAGTGGGGTAAAGTGGTGGCTAAGGAATACTTCTCCTTCCAAACATACTTTGCAGCCATTCATTCTTCAGTAACTGAGCCCTTATTCTAAGCCAGGGGCTGACGATATAAAGACAACAGGGCTCCCCCCTTCACAGAACTTTAGATGTTCAAAGGAGTGACAGATAATAAGTACGTAAGCAAATAAAGACATGAAACAGCTACAGATTGTTCTAAGTGCTAAGGAGAAAGAAACAGATGGCTGGAGAATCATGAAGGATATTCTTAGATAAAGTCAAAGAAGAGCTCCCTGAGAAAGTGACATTCAAGCTGAGACCGAGCCAGCCGTGGGAAGAGCCGGGGCAAAAAGATTCCGAGGCAGGAGGAGCAGCAAGTGCAAAGGCCCTGGGGTGGGCAAAGCGTGGCAAGCGCGAAGAACTGGCAGAAGACCGGGGTTGGTGGAGCGTAACCGATAAGGAAGTTAGTGGCAAGAGGCGACGAGAGGGAGAAAAGCAAGTTGCAGGCCCTGCCAGAGCAGAGAGGCCATCGCAAAGAGTTTGGGGTTTACTCACGGGGGCGGGGGACGGAACTGAAATTTACCTGGGAGGTGCCCCGCGTGTGAACTGTGTTAGATGAATAGATGATTTAGAAATATTCTCCCATTTGGAAGCTTAGGCATCAAAGTCTTCAGTAATGACATCTCTGTCTGAATCCCCCAGGACTCATTAGCTCTATCACCCGGTTGGTCCTTTTGCATATATGCCTATAAATGAGCTCTAAAGACGTGGTTTTCAGAAGACCCAGGCTTGGGGTGGCCAGGGCAGCTGCGTTGCCTAGCTCCAGAGGGAACCCACTCTCCTTGTGTTCTCTGTAGAGGGCATTCCTGGAAGCACAACACAGGACTGGAGGAGATGTGCAGGGGGTGGTCCTGGTCCCAGCTCGGACCCTCACAAGCTGCGGGGCCTGGAGGAGGATGTGTGCTGTCTCTGGGTCTAAGGAAGCGGGCAGTGCTGCACCTACCTCCCAGGCTTAGTGAGCACTTGCAGACTGAGGAAGTGAAAGCAGAAGATGTGAGTGTGGTAAAGAAGTGCCCCTGCCCGGGGTCCTGGGGCGGGCTGCAGGGATCGGTGGACCCCAGAAACTGCATACAAAGCATGTGTTGTGTGTGCACGCCTGCATACACAGGAAAGTGTTGTTTTCAGAGGAGAGGATCCTGAAGTCCCTCCTCGACGTCTGAGAGACAGGTGAACCACCCCCCCCGCCCGCGGTTAAAAAGCATCGTATGCCTGGTACTTAGAACTGCTGTTGACCCTTGAAGGTGCTCCCTGTTCTGAGCGCTAGTTAAACATTTGCTTGGTGGCGGTGTCTTAATTCCTCCGCTGAATCTGGAAGCCACTGGGGGCAGGAGGCTGTCTGCATTGACCTTTCCCTCCTCACCTTCCAGTCTTGCTGACCCCTCCCTTCCTAAGGGATCACCCAGCAGGGGTCCAGCAGCCAAGCCCTCCCCCCACCCCCCACCCCCCCCCCGCTGTGCTCACAGGGAGGTCCCCAGGCTCCTGCTGCACCAAGGGCGAGGACTGGGTGAAATGGGAGTGTTCTATTCCAAGAGCCAGCGTGACTGCCTTCCTCCTCCCGGGCAGTGAGATGCCTTCACCCAGATGCACAGCTTCAGCAGCGTATACCCCCAAGGAGCGAGAGCTAATGGTGGGCATTTGTGGCATCACGTTAGGCCCACGAGGAAGGTGTTTTTGTTTGCGGGAAGAGAAAGGAGAGTTTTTAACTTCCACCCACCTACAGAGGGTTGACCCCGGGGGGGTTATCTAGGGTGGTTTATCTCCGTCTGCCTTACACACACAGCCAGCACAGGCGCCCAGGCACTTAACAAAACAATAAATAAATAATGGTCACTTCCAGCCCAGGCACCCACCGTGGCCTCCGGGGATCCTGAGGCAGTGCACTCACCTCTCACCTCGCCCATTCCTAACTGGCACCCCCACGTCTTCCTGACTAGTAATGAAGGTAATGATACCTTGTGTCAATGTTGCATGTTCCTTGTCAAGAACTCCAAACACTTGGCTGTCATTATCTCTTCATCCTCATTGCTGAATTAGATTACAAAGCCAGGGGTGGATGTTCTACCCAGCACGACTCCCCTGCCTGCCCCTTCACCCCCCAAGTCGGATCAACGTTACTTCAAGGAAACTGAGGCCTAGGACAGTTTTTTGTCCTGATCTGCAAGTCCCAGGCAGGGGAGGGACAGGAACAAGGACCCTCCCCCTCCCCTGACCATCCCTGAATTTGATCTGTCCTAAGACTATTAAAATCTTTTTTTGTTAGGAGGCAAAGCCCATCTTTCTCGTTCTGCTAGCGTCCCCACTAGCCTCTCAGTTCCTGGGTTTGGGGAGAATCCCCCTGCTCAGGAAGACTCCCGCGGGGAAGAAGAGATCTCTGACCGCTTGTAGCCAGACCCTGGGAACCCGCTGCCGTCTGGGCCACAGTGAAGTCACATGCAACTCCCCCAACCCCGCACCTACAAACGAGTGTGAGTTCGGGATTCTGGGTGGGCTTGCATCTGTACGGCAGGCTTCGACTGATCACCCTCCTTGGCTTCCAGAACAAAGCGTGCACCCTGGTGAGTGGTTCTACAAGGAAGAAGGATGGCCCCAGGGAAACCAAGAGGTTTGCTCCTGGCTCTAATCTGCCGAATAACCCAAGGAGAGAGCAAGTCAGGAGTTTCCAGGCCTCAGCTACTCCATCAATTAGATGGGTTTAACATTAGCCCCTCTGGGTGCCTCATTAGGAGGTCGGCAACACAAAGCAAAATGACAGTTGTGAAAGTGCTTTGAAAAGCATCCACTTGAGACTCTGGGAGAGATGCAGTCTACCCTCTGGGGATCGCCTGGGGAATTTCAGAGCCGGAGGGTAACTCAGGGCTCGCGAAAAATGCCCCCCGCCCCAAAAATAACTCCATCAAATCCCTGGAACCTGTGAATGTGATCTTATTTGGGAAAAGGGCCTTTGCAGATGTGATTAAGTTAAGGATCTTGAGAGGAGGAGATAATCCTGGGTAACCCAAGTAGGCCCTAAATGCGATCAGACCTATCTCTGTGAATTAGCCATGCAGAGCACAGACACACGCAGAAGATGGGTGACCACAGAGGCAGACATCTGAGGGATGCGCCCACAAGTCGAAGGATGCCCGGGGCCACCAGTAGTGGGAAGAGTCAAGGAAGGATCCCCCCCCGCCCCCGCCCTGGAGCCTTTAGTGCAAAGGCATGGCCTGCGAACACCTTGATTTCAGACATCTAGGCTCCATAATTGGGAGAGAATACACTTTGTTATGTGAAGCCACCCGTCTGTGGAAATTCATCACAGCCACCTCGGGAAATGAATACACAAGGTGTGCAAACTCCCACCCCATACGGGTGGTAGAACCAGGCACCCAGGCTCTGCATCCTGTCATGTGTCATGTCACATCCTGCCTCGTCTCTTCCAGAGGAAGCCATATATGCTACCCCGAGAGCCATCTGCAAAGCTCAGGGACAGGGGAAGACGCCAGCCGTTGAAACCAGCCCCTTTTGGTGTCATGGGAGGAGGGGGGGAGGGGACCCATGGCACACACAGAAAATGCATCTCACGAGCCAGCTGATGCTGGAACTCACCACATCTCCCAGTGACCACGCCAGCCGGCCAGCCCCTCTGCCAGAGGAGGAATGGGTCCCAGCTACTGACTAGATGCCTGGATACGCAAGACTGTGTCTTCCAGCCAGGAGCTAGTCCGCGTGCTCTGGCCCCCCCGCGACAGCGCAGCCCCTGCCGGGCAAGCTGCTTTTGGACAAGCGTTTATGGGGGACGGATACTTGGAGCTGATCGCCAGTGTGGCACAGGGACAGTGGCCAAGCAAGGCCATCAGCACGAGTGATTCTACTCCCGAGGGCCCACGAGAATAGTCTCATGATCCAGGGACTCCAAAGATTGGCTTCTGAGCAGATTTTCATGGAGCTGTCAGAAATGAGTGCCTTCTGACTTCTCGTTCCCGGGTGAGCCTGTTGCTGAGGCAGGAAAGTCCCGCTGAAGTTCTGGCATCTTCTGCTTCCAGTTCTCAGAGTCGCACAGAGGAGGGCCAGGGGGACACGGCGGAATCGGGTGAGCACAGCAGGCTTTAGGGAGGAGTCCGTCTTACCTGCTAGGAGTCTGAGCTGAGTGCTCAAACCACACGTAGTTGGGCCCGCACTAGAGGCTTCCTTTTGCTGATGGGAACGGGGGTCAGTCCCAGACTTCTCTGCAGGGCGCACACACTAAACAGGAGGGGTCTGTCTAGCCCAGGGGTCCTCAGCTTAGGCACGACTGACCTCTGGGGCCAGCTGATTGCTGTTGGGGTTTGTCCCATGGTGCTCCTCCGGGCCGATAGCACCTTCCACTCTGTGTGACAACCAAAAGTGTCTCCAGACATCGCTCACATGTCTCCGGAAGGGCAGAATCGCCCCCCTTGGGAGCCCCTGGTCTACGCACACCTGGTTTCCCTTTGCCAGGTGATAGAAGCTTTCTCATGCACGGTCACCCCCGTGATCCCTCAAATTTTGCTGTCCTTCACCACCACTGCTGTTTCCCCCTCCCCCCCCCCCCATTGGATGGGGAGTCAAAGTAATCGTGGTGGTGACAATTTATTGCATGCTTATTTTAAATCATTCACCTCATCTAAATCTTTGGTAGCAACTATGGGGCACCTGGGTGGCTCAGTCAGTTAATCATCCAACTTTGGGTCAGGTCATGATCTCAGGCTTCGTGAGTTCAAGCCCCATGTCGGGCTCTGCACTGACAGTGTGGAGCCTGCTTGGGATCCTCTTTCTCCCTCTCTCTCTGCCCCTGTCCTGCGTTCTCTCTCTCTCAAAATAAACAAATAAAAAATTAAAAAGTAATAAATAAATAAATATATCCTTGGTAGCTACTACATAAAATGATTTCATTATAGGGGTGCCTGGGAGGCTCAGTCAGTTAAGTGTCCAACTCTTGGTTTTGGCTCAGATCATGATCTCAGGTTTGTGAGTTCAAGCCCCATGTCAGGCTCTGTTTTGACAGCATGGAGCCTGCTTGGGATTCTCTCTTTCCCTCTCTCTCTGCCCTCCCCTACTTGTGCTCTCTCTGTCTTTCAAAATAAATACATAAACTTAAAAAAATAAAGAAAATAATTTCGTTATAATGTGTTATGAGTAATCAGGAGTAATGGGTGACAAGATGGGGAGACAGAGGCAGAGCAAAATCAGTGAACTTGGTTAGGGGCACACAGAATCGGGATTCAAACTGAGGCAATGTAACTCGTGAGCCCCATTCAACACTACAGTTTCTGTAACACATAATTTCTGCATATACGTTAGCATTTTTAAAGATGTAAATTCTCACTTACACCACTGGTCCTGAGAGGGCAGGTAATGTTATTATTAATGTTCTGATATTATTATCATCCCCATTTTCCAGATGAGGAAACTGAGGCTTGCCTAAGGCTATGTGGTGCCTAAAAGACACTCCTGGGACTTGAATCCTGGTCTCTTGCCATAGAATTCAAACTTTTCCTCCTATGCCAAGCTTCATCTGGATGGGAACTTTAAAAAAAGTTTTTTAACGTTTATTTTTGAGAAAGAGAGAGACAGAGCACGAGTGGGGGTGGGGCAGAGAGAGAGGGAGACACAGAATCCAAGAAGGCTGCAGGCTCTGAGCTGTCAGCACAGCGCCCGATACAGGGCTCGAACCCACGACCGTGAGATCATGACCTGAGCTGAAGTCGGGTGCTTAACGCACTTAACCGACTGAGCCACCCAGGCGCCCCTGGATGGGAACTTTAAGAGGGAGGGGCTGAAGGTGCAAATTTCCCTTCGGGTGTTCTGGCTGCTATTAGGCCAGGGAATTAAAAATAGAGCCTCTGCTTTTTCATAGCGGTCTTCCTGGAGCCAGAAATGAAAACCCGTGTGGGTTACTGGGTACCTCAGTGCATTCTGCGTATCTGATACGGGGTGCAGGATATGAATTTGTCTTGAGCCACCCAGACCTTTCTGAAGACAGGTGCCCAGAATGCCCAGAACCTGTGAATGTCATCTTTTTTGGAAATAAGGTCTTTGCAGATATAATTAATTAAGTTAAGGATGCCTACAGGAAATCATCGTGGATCCTTTGGCCCAATGACAAGAGCTCGGCAGAGACAGATTTGAGAGACCTTCACACATGAAGACAGGGGCCGGGACTGGAGAGATGCGGCCACCAGCCAAGGAACACCGGGAGCTACGGAAGCCAGAAGAGGCAAAGAAGGATCCTCCCAGGAGCCTTTGGAGGGAACACGGCCCTACCCACACTTTGGTTTTGGATTTCTGGGCTCGGGGACTGTGAGGGAATCCGTTTCTGTGGTTTTCAGCCATCGAGGTGTGGTAATGTTCAGTCTCAGGAAACAAATATGTCATGTCGGGATCATTTGGAGAAGGAAGACAACTGTTGGGTGCAAGATGGCCCGGGTAGCGCTATCAAAATTCACTGGGGCAGACCGTCTCGTGCCATGTCTGAATGACACAGGCAGGTTCTCCGTGGGAGACACTGAAGCAAATGCAGTGCGAGCCTCCAACCCCAGACTTCCAGCTGTTAAAAAAAAAAAAGGCAGCGGACAAGTCAGCAGGGTAATTAGACAGAGACAGCAGTCAGGAAGCTCCAGGCACCTTCACGGGAAGGGTGTCATCAGCCCCAATTTACTCATTAACGTCCAAGAGCTCCTTGATCCCTTGCTCTTCAACAAACACGGACCGCGCGTGAGCTCCGTGGGGAGGCCCTGTGCCAGGCGCCAAAGAGGACAGCACAGCCCTATCCCGGGAGGGCTCAGAATCCCGTGTGGGAGCAGTGTCAGCCCCCACGCTCGGAGGCAGCCCCGATACTCACTGGGATCGTACGGATACACTGACTCTGACACGTCTGTCCGTAGCTGTTGGCAGATAGCTGCTGACCTGAATTGCTAAGTGCCACCTGCCATCTTGGGTGTGCCAGCCCCTCCTGTCCCAGAACTCAGGGACCTTTCCATGGTCCACTATCGAAAGGGATGATGGGACCCTGGTCCAGCAGAGGGGGCCTCTGGGATCCTACTTCTGTGCTACCGCCAGGATCGCTTCTGACTGGTCATGCCTCTGCTGTCCTGAGTGTCGCATTTTTTTTTTTTTTTTTTTTTTTTTAGTATCATTGCTGACTGGACCCCGATGCCAAGAGAAGGAGAGTATGGCTTTGATCCTGTGCATCTCGGCTATTTAACCTCAGCTAGCCACCTGAAATTGTGGGCCACAAGTGCAAGGCCGGTGAGTGAGGAATGGACAGTTCTGCCTTGTTCCGCCTCCAAGTTTTTTGAAAGTAGCTTCAGCCACCTCTTACTTTAAGGGCACTGAAAGGGGTCTAGAGAGAGCACCGGGACCTGAAGGAGCAAACAGAATGGCCAGGGCCACCCCTGGAGTTGTCAAGGTCAAAAGCCAAGGCCAGGCTTTGAACCTCACCTTATGCGGCTCTGCTAAAAGTGAAGAGTCTAGAGCTGGCAGGTGAGAAGGCAGGGCCAGGAGGCTAGGTTAGGGGAAGGTTCCAGAGGGACCAGAGAGTGCCCACTCAAATGCCTGCAGGAGTCAGGCAACTGAGTTAATTAGTGAAGCAGCCATTATTAATACGGTGGTTAACACACTTCCGAAAGCATTCCTATAATTCTTGTAGCACAAAGGGCATTTTCATGGTGAAAGGGCTTCTGGCCCACAGCTCTGTCAGGAAGCTGGCTGCAGGTGCCCTAGAGGGAGCGAGTTTCTCTCCTTCTTAAGCTTTCTCTACAAGGCCAAGAAGGCTTCTGGAGTCATCGCCTTTGGTTTTTGAGAGTTGAAGCTGGAGAAGCCCCTTCCACGGGGCTCGAGGGCTCAGCAGGAGGGGCACACCTGGTCAACAGCATTGTTGCTGTTACACGGGGGGTGAGGATGTCGGGTCCGTGAAAGGACGAAAGTTCCCAGTGGTTCCAGAAACCAAAGATGGGATGGGCTGCCTTGTGCCACTTAACCAGTGATTCATTCTGCAAATATTTTTGCAGACCCACTATGTGCAGCCTTTTAGGGGCTATGGTGGGGAACAAGTCAAAAGTGGTCTCTGCCTTTCTGTCACTTTCAGTCAACTGAGCACCTACTGTGTGCCAGGCACCTCACAAAAACGATGCCCAGTAATGCTCACTACTCCCACTTACCCAGGGCTCATGCTGTGCCAGGGATAGTCAAGTTCAAGCGTATTCTTTTTTTTTTTTTTTTTTTAATTTTTTTTCAACGTTTTTTATTTATTTTTGGGACAGAGAGAGACAGAGCATGAATGGGGGAGGGGCAGAGAGAGAGGGAGACACAGAATCGGAAACAGGCTCCAGGCTCCCAGCCATCAGCCCAGAGCCCGACGCGGGGCTCGAACGCACGGACCGTGAGATTGTGACCTGGCTGAAGTCGGACGCCCAACCGACTGCGCCACCCAGGCGCCCCTCAAGCGTATTCTCTCAACTAATAATAGCAACAACAGGAATTGATCTGTTGCCTTGTGCCAAGTATGTGCTTTGTGAGCGTTAGTGCAATGAACCCCCCCAGCAGCCTTTCTAGGCTAAACACTGTTAGTGCCCCTGTCATCCCAATAAGGACACAGAGGCACAGAGAGGTTGTGACCTGCCACCCCACCAGCTAGTAAGTGGCAGAGGAGGGGTTTGAATTTGCACAGATTCTAGAGCAGATGCTTTCAATTATGCTGCCTGCTTATGAATTCTCAACTCGTCCTTACAAACGGTCATCCTTAGCCCCATGTCGCGGATGAGAAAACTGAGGCTCTGGCTGCTACTCAGGGCTGGAAGTAGGGGTGCAAAAGTAAAAGGGGCACCCTAAGGCGCAGTGATCAAGATAAATAGCAATTAACGCGGTATTGTTTTTAAACTCATAATGAATGCCAAGAATCCAGGGCGAACAAAGTTGTAAAGAAGGACTGGCTTCCACGCTGTTCTTGCAGGACCTCTCTTGCTGTACCCTGATGTCAGTTTTGTCTTTATTTAAGTTTTGCATAATTTGTCCATCGTTAATTTTTTTTTTTTTGGTATGTCTTTTCAGTATAAAATAATGTGTTAAAGTAGGATTTATCTTGATTACTGAGATTTTTAGCTGCCCTTTAAATTTTGTACCTTGGCAAGTGCCTCACTGGCCCCGCCCTGGAGGGGGCGCTGCAGGGCTCACCTCCCACAGCCGCCTTTTATTGAGCGCTCACTACGCGCCAAGCAGTCTTCCTGGGCTTCGCCCGTGTCTCGGATTTTTGCTCCCAACAGTCCAGTCCCAGGAGGCCGGTGTTATCCTCGCCCCTAGTTTACTGATGCGGCTACTGAGGACCAGAGAGGTCAAGAGCTTTGTTTAAGGTCACACAGCGGAGAGGGCGGTAACTTGAACCCAACTGCGCTTCCCTGACGGAGGGAGGGAGCTCCCGGCGCTGAGAACAGCGCAGGCACCGGCGGGGGGCCGACAGTCGCCAGTCCAGGGCATTCCTGCTGGGCGTGGGAGGCGGGACTTGCTGACCTCCGTGTTCCCCACGACGCCCGATCCCAGCTTTCTCCAATCCCATTGTTTCCTAAGAGACGGCCCCGTGACTCGGGCTGGGGAGCGGAGCCCGGGCCCAGACTCCGGCCGGGGCCTGGGGGATCCGGGGCGGGGTCGCGGGGACTCTGCGAGTCTGGGGGTGGGGGCGGCGGGGCCCCGCTCCTCGCCGCGCCGAGCAGCCCTGGGAGGAGAGGCGTTGCGTGGCAAGAAAGCTGTTAGTAATCAGCAGAATTGGGTTTTAATGGGGTTCGCGCGGATAGAACAGAAATCAAATTAGGGCCTAATTGGCATGCACGAGGCAGCGAGCGCGGCGGCGGCGCGGCGGGCCCGCTGGGGCCGAGCAGCGAGGCCGCCCCGGGGGACGCCGCGTCCGGCCTGCGGGGGGACCCTCTTCCCCCCCCCCCCCCCCCCCGCCTCCTCCGGCGGCGCCCCTCCCCCGGGGAACCCGGCCCGGGCCCCGGAGCGCGCGCGTGTCCGCACGCCCGGCGGAGCGGCGGGAGGGGAACCCTCCGTGGGCCCCGCTCCTGCAAAACGCGCCGCGGCCGAGCAGCGTGCAGGCTTTTTTGCTTTGTGCATGGATGGGAAAGAAACACGGTGACCGGCGGGAAAGAGCGGGAGAGGGGAAAGTTAGTGGCAAAAGGAACCGAGAACACTGCGCGTCGTAATTTATTAGTAGTCGTTTAGTAGTGATACTGGGCGCCGGCTCGACGCCAGGTCCTCTGCCAGCAAGTCGCACGGATTTCCATGACGAATACGAAGTTCGGTGCTCAGCTTTCTCTTCATTTTACACGCGAGGAATCGCAAGCGCAGAGAGGTTTAGTCGTTTACCCGGAGTTGCCCAGCGAGGACACCACGGAGCTGACACTCCAGCCCAGGGCTGCCGACTCCAGAGGTTATGTTTGTATCTGTTCCTGACACAAACAGTGCATATAGATCCCCGCCCCCCCCCCCCCCCCCCCCCCCGCACACACACACACACACACTCTTCTCTATTTTTAAAAATACAAGATTCTTTTGAGAGTGGTGACACCTTGGTTTTATTATAGCAACGTGAAAAGTTAGGACATTTCCCTCCAAGGTTTTCCAGTTCAGATTTTCACTCTGTTTAAGGAATCTTACATCTGCTATAGTTCCCTGGGGTGGCCTTGGAAGTCTCATGCCTGTGCAGGCCACATAGGTCCTGTGCCAAGAGCGCTCCTTGTGTCTGGGGGACAAAACCCCAGAGCAGCAAAGAGATCCGTTCCAGGGATGAGCAGAGCAGTGGTGGAGGTGAATCACTGGTGGGTTACCCATAGCAGCTCTCCCTTCTCAAGCATCCCCTCTGTAGTATGTCTGCTTGTCAAACGGGTCTTCAAGGGAGGGAGTTGTATCCCCATCTTTAAATGTTGAAACGGGCTCAGAGAGGTACAGTGACTCACCCAAGGTCACACAGCAACTCCATAGTAGAACTGGTATTCAAACCCAGGTCTCTCTGACCCCAGATCTCACATGGCTCTCGTGGAGCTGTGCCACACACCAAGAATTAGCCTTGGTGTACCCCCCTTTGGCACCTGGGAGGTGGATGTCTTGCTTCCATCCACACTATAAAGCCTTTGCTGTCTTTGAGGTCTGACCAGATTGGGGGGAACTCGGAGCACCCAGTACTGGGCATTTCAAGCCTGGGGTGGTGCCTTGATCTGCCTCCAAGTGGGATCAAACATTTCTTGGTGCCAGCTGATTGAGAATATTCTAGGGCAGCATTTTCTGAAACATATTCCGTGAAACGTGTCCAGAATTGTCCATGAAACAGCAGACTCTGTGATCAAATGATTTGGGGAAACTTGGGGTTGAACAGAGTTAAACCTGCTTCTTTACAGCAGGACTTTTCAGAGTCTTTAATGTGCTCACAGGCATGTGAATTTCCAAAAGGGTCGGGAGTAAGTAGCAGTTTCCCAATC
This sequence comes from Puma concolor, assembly GCF_028749965.1. NCBI lineage: Eukaryota > Metazoa > Chordata > Mammalia > Carnivora > Felidae > Puma > Puma concolor. Next base: position 13,433,721 of record NC_141678.1, on the reverse strand, counting down.
ATGGAACTCTTTTTCCCAGAGCGTCATGTGGGACTGGGGTTGCGCAGAACCCACTCTGGGAAATGGGGTCTAGAGTGTTGCGGAATTCATGCCTTTAGAATCCTGGCCCGGATTGGAGGTAAAGCTTTGTGTCCTCTCCGTTGTCTACCTACCATCTATCTCCGTTTGCTAGGAAAGACATTTTATTTTATTTTTTTTAATGTCTGTTTATTTTTGAGAGTGAGAGAGGGAGAATGTGCATGAACGGAGGAGAGGCAGAGAGGGAGAGAGAGAATCCCAAGCAGGCTCCACACTGTCAATGGGCTCAAACTCACGACCTGCGAGATCATGACCTGAGCCGAAGTCCGGTGCTTAACCGACTGAGCCACCCAGGAGCCCCTAGGAAAGGCATGTTAAAGCCCTGCTCGCAGAGAGCTGTGTTCACAGTTAAGCAAGGGAGCCCCAATTGTGTGTTTCCCCGAAGCATTGCCAACCACGCTGTTCAAGCACAAATATTCATTTGAGTCCTGCCCAGAGCTTTACAGGAGATTTAAAGATGTCCAAGCAAATGAAATTAACTAGATGATGTATATAGCATGTTTGGCTCTTAGCGCATGGTGGAGTTAGTGTTGTGATTTCTGTATCAATTCTGCTATTACATCCCAGCCCACCATCTTGGAGCTCATGGTCTGGTTGGAGAAATAAAATACACACACCCAACATAACTCACAGCTTGCTGTGTCTGTGACAAAGGCCAACTGCAAATATTTTGGAAGCATCGCTATTCTCTTCCCCAAGCACATTTAAAAATCTTTATTAGATTTTTAATTATAAAATTAATACAATGCCCATTGGAAAAAAAAATGAACACATTAGAAAGTAGAAAATAAAAAGCAAAAAGTTCCTGTTCACATTCTTTACCCCACCACCCTTGACTCCCTAGAAGTAATCATTGTTAATGCAGTGTGTACCAGACTTTTCTATGCATAAACAAACATGTAAATATAGAATTTTCTTTTTCTAAAAAATTGGGTCATAAGACACACTGCCTGCAACCTACTTTTTTTTTTCACTTAACTATTCACTGTAGACCTTTATAATATGCAAAGATCAACCTTCCCCCCCCCACTTCCAGCTGCCCCCAGAATCCCACCCCTTGGGTGGAGGCTGACAGGCTTACTGGTGAACCCCTGAGGAGGAAAAAGCTGTAAGAGCCAGCTCATCTGTTGGGCATTTACCATGTCCCAAACACATGTGTGCTGGGGGATGGGGAAAGATGGAAAAGCATGTAGGTGGAGGGAACAGCCTATGCAAAGGTATGCAGTTGAGAAGTCAGGTGAGTAGTGCCAGGTGTGGGAGATGCACCTGTCCCTTTTCAGTGCCCACAGGCCATCCCATTCTAGTTACATACCATGATTTATTCGCTCAGCCCCTTTGATTTTGAAATGCTTTTTTATAGGAGAGACCGGAATGTAGTTGGTCTGGTGTGGCCAGCGCATAAGTATGTAAAAGGCAGTGGGTCAGATCTCTGTCGGGTTTTATCTGACATCCTCTCCCTGCTTATGCTGTGACTGTCAAGTCTATTCGCCAATTTTGTGATTATTTCCAAAGGCACTATGAACCAGAATCACCTGGTGTGAGACCTTTTTACTTAGAAGTGCACGGTCAAATAGTAAACTTGGAGACGCGGATGAGTGATTTGAGCACGTCACCAGCCACTTGTCACGTTCATTCACACACCCAAGGGGTCAGTTGTAACTGCAATTAGCTGGTTACCTAGCATTGGTCGGGCTGTGCGGAGTTGCTAAAACGTAGCAATGGCGACAGTAGGAGGGACTCCCAAGTGCAAGGGCAAATATCATCCGGTGGCAAAGGGGGAGAGGGGTCCCTTTAAGAGTTTCCCCGGGAAGCAGCGAAGAATTAGAAAGCAATCATAATTAGCCTTCCAGAATGAAAGTGGATGGGCCGAATGTCAGACAGTCCTCCTGTTTCGATGCCGCGAACTCAACCAGGCAGGTCTTCCTTGCATTCCAGCACTCGGGTTCCCTGCAAGGAGGCCAGGAGACTCTATTAAAAAGCCCAAATAGCTGAGATTCTCCAGGGTCAGCAAATCCACACAGAAGACCTTCAATCAGCAGAATCTGCAGGCTTTCGCTTCGGTGGCTGGTGTGCAGGGCTTTTCAATTGTCTCCATTCAGTTCCTCGAGTGGATCTCATAGGCTGAATGAGATCTTTATCATTTGTCACAGGGGCGATGCACGCTGGGCATGCCACCGCGGAGTCAGTCGCCGCCGCATAAAGACATCAGCAGCTCGACAGGGCCCAGCCCCTGCCCTGTTGCCGCGTACGGGGTGTTTGTCCCAGCTGAGGATGCCAGACGCCCCCGGCTTCACTTGCCCACGCCAGAATGGCACCACCTCTCTTTCCAATCAGCTACAGCCTCCCCCCACACCCCGTCAGAACCTCAGAGAAGCAATTTTGAGTGGCTCATCAGACGGGGCCATCCTAATCCGGCAGGTGGCTGTGGACAGGGACTGGGGAGGTACCCCAGTCTGGGGCTGTCCCAGCTCTGCCACTTGCGGGCTGAGTGCCCTTGAGGGCATCATTTGTGCTCCTGGAGGCCTCCAGTATAAACATGGGTGATAAAACCTCCCAGCATTCTTGAGAGGGTGAAATGATTTAGGCAGAATAGATACTTAGCGTCGTGTGACTGTTCGGAATAGCATGTCCTGTCTCTAGGAAAACTCACACCATTAAGACTTCTGACATCATCATCATCATCATCATCATCATCATCATCATCATCATGGTAGTGGTAGTAAAAACACTTATCGACATAATAATGTGAATATACTTAATGCCACTTGCAAACAGTTAAAATAATACATTTCATATTATTATACTATAATTGAAAACAACACAGGGGCGCCTGGGTGGCTCAGTTGGTTGACTGTCGGACTGCGGCTCAGGTCGTGATGTCCAGGTTCGTGAGTTTGAGCCCCGCGTCGAGCTCACTGCTGTCAGCGCAGAGCCCCCTTCTGTCCCCCTCTCTCTCTGCCCCCGCCCCCGTTCACACTCTCCCTCTCTCTCAAAAATAAATCAAACATTAAAAAAAAAAACACCCCAAACAATGCATATTGAGCAACTGCTCTACTTATTCTGTGCAACTCCCTCGGGTGGGAGAAATTATCCCCATTAAAGATGAGGAAATTATCTTCCAGGGGCCACCCAGCTAGCAAGGAGCCAAGTCGGGATTTGAACTAAGCTGGGCTCTGTCAGTCTCGAGGTTTTGAGGTCTTGTTTGCCAACGGGTGGTAGAGTTGGATGTCTGTGTTCATCATATCACAGTGGGTCACGACCTGACTCAGACACGCAGTCATTTGACTTGGGTGAGCGCCCGATGGGTGCCGGAGACCATGTGAGATAGCGGGCAGGCATAAATGTGTGGGACTCTGCGAGGAAGGGAGTCTTTGCAAAGGAAGTAACATCTGAGCTGCATTTTGCAGAGCGTGACAACTTATTCCAGGAAGCAGAAAAGGAGACGGTGTTAGCCAAGGCTTGGTGGCTGAGGGCGCACGGCCAGTACGTCCAACAGGGTGCACAGGAGCTCAGGGAAGGGAGTTTAAGAGGACGCTGGGGCCAGGGGCTGATAGCGTGAGCAGAGGGGGCTGGAAAGCATCTTGTAGGCGTTGGGAGGCTTCAGAGATTTGGGAGCAGAGGGTGGCAAGATTGTGTTCCTCCAGCTACTGGGAGAAGGTCCTGCTTCACAGCTTTTTGTGGGTTGGTTGGTCCTGGTAAAAACTATAGACCCGAAACCACCAGCTGATGGAGAGATAAACACACCATTGCAGATCCACACTGGATAATTCCACAACGGCTTATTATTCACCTATAAACACGGAATGAAGTATGGATACGTGTTGCAACATGGATGAGCCTTGGGAACACGATGCTGTGTGAGAGAAGCCAGACACGAAAGGCAAAAGACCGCGTCTGGTGTCCTGTCACTCGTAAGAATAGCGACTCTGGAATAGGCAAATCCATACAGATGGAAAGGAGATCACTTATTGCCCGGAGCTGGGAGGGGGGAAGGAGAATGGCAGTGGCTGCTAGTGGGCACAGGGTCTCTTTCTGGGGTGACAGAATGCCCTAAAATTAGATCTATGTACAGCTCTGAGAAAATACTAAAAACCACTCGATCATCTGCTTTGAAAGGGTGAACTTAATGGTAGATGAATTCCGTCTTAACAAAGCAGTTATTAAAGCATAATATAACCATATTAAATGAAAGTTTAAGATAGAGAAATCAGCTAGAGTGTTCTGTACTCCCCCCCCCCCCCCCCCCCCGTTGTAACTGTTTTCCATTTGGGCATATTTCCTTCTTTGTCCCTGCACTTATCTTCTATGTACACTATCAGAGAGTATCATTTTCTGTTCCTTTTCCAACTCAGTATTTCATCACAAACATTTGTCCACATTCCTGAGGTCCCTATAATTGTTTTCAGATTGGAGTTTTAGGAAGATGAATGAATTCATTCAACAAATATTTTTGAACACATGCCAGGAACTGTTCTAGGCACTGGACAAGGCCCCTGTTCTCGTGGAGCTTATTTTCTGGTTGGGAAGACAGAAAAACAAACAAATAAATGAAGTAGGTAATTTCTGATAGGGAGGAGTGTGAGATGAGCAGAAATTCAAAGGGAAATGAGACAGAGTCACTATAAAGAGGCGTGGAGGGTGCGGACGTAACTTAGAAAGGTTGGTCAAGGGACAAAGGTGACCTTTGAGAGATGCCAGCTATGTAAATACCAAGGGGAGGTGTCCTAGGAAGAGGATAGCAAGGCCCCGGGGCAGCAACATGCCTGGCGTGTTTTAGGAACAGTAAGAGTTTGGGTAACAATACAAAGGGTGGACTTAGGGGTCAAAAGATGGGACAAGAGGATTCGAGTCATCTGAAGCTACGGTCAAGACCACATTGGTCAGGAGCAAGGACCGGAGTGCTTCCCTTCTGGCCTGTGCTTGGGTAGGCCCTGGGTCAGAGTCGGTGCCAGCACCCTGCTCGGCCCTCTGGCTTTCCCAGGAGCCCAGGTGCTTTCCAGCACAGCCACAGGAGGCCACACCCAGAGAGCCCCAGAGGGCTCCGGAGCCTGGCTACTGCGTAGGCAGAATCAGCAAGTGCCAACCTGACAGCTGATGGCAGCCTGGCCCCTCCTTGCCGCCTCAGCACCTGCACTTCAAAGTGCCAGTGCTCCTGGCACATCCGCTTCCTCTGGCCCTGACCCCAAGGAGCTGGCACCATGCCCCCAACGCAGAACTCTCCCTGCACCTTCCATTCGGCGCTCCCAGCGCTGGGCATTAGAACTCTCTCCTTGCCTCTCAAATCCCAGGCTTGCTTCGGAGACAGAACAATCTGGGTCAGGTCCCCTGTGAAACTCGCACAGCTCCCCGAATTCTGCTTTGGATCACTCATTATTCACCCATTATTCTTTGGATTAATTGCTTAATAGCTGTCCCTCCCTTTTGACTGTAAGCCCCAGGAAGGTAGGAACTACGTAGCCATAGCGCTTAGTAAGTCCTAAAACACTGCCAACAGACGTGTCGTGTAAGCCATTCCGAAATTTAAAATTGCCTGACAGCCACATTCAAAACGTCAAAGGGAAGGTAAAAGGAATTGTATTAATTTATTTCGTTTAATCCAACATATCCCAAATATCTTTTCAACGTGAGATCAACACAAAAAAGGTTAATGAGATAGTTTACATCCTCTTTCTCCTTCTAAGTCCAGTGTGTAATTTTATTTGTATTATTTTTTAATATTTATTTATGTTTGAGAGAGAGCGTGAGCAGGGGAGGGGCAGAGAGAGAGGGACATAGAGAATCCCAGGCAGGTTCCTCACCGGCAGTGCAGAGCCTGATGCGGGGCTCGAACGCACGAGTTGTGAGATCATGACCTGAGCCGAAACCACGAGTCGGACGCTTAACTGGCTGAGCCACCCAGGCGCCCTTGGTGTGTAATTTTATATTACAGCACATCTCAATTAGGATGCTAAGGTTTCATTGGAAATACTTAATCACGTTTAGATTTTTTATGAAATTTACAGGGAGAGTGGATTCACTGACCTACGTTGTTCCACACTTACATACAAGTTTTCCAGTAGTTGAATGAGAAGTTTTAAACTTTATTTATTTAAAAAAATGTTTTTAATCTTTTATTTATTTTTGAGAGAGAGGGAGACAGAGTGTGATCAGGGGAAGGGCAGAGAGAGAGACACAGAATCTGAAGCAGGCTCAAGGCTCTGAGCTGTCAGCACAGAGCCCAATGCGGGGCTCGAACCCACGAACCGTGAGATCGTGACGTGAGCCGAAGTCAGATGCTCAACCGACTGAGCCACCCGCGTGCCCCAGGAGTTTTAAACTTTAAATTAACTAAAGTTAAATAAAATTGAAAATACCATTCTGGAGGCACACTGGCGATATTTCAAGTGCCCGATAGGCTACCATATTGGACGGCAAAGATGTAATACGTGAACAAGTGGACTGATATTTGCAGAATGGATGGACTGATAAATCCTGCTCTCACCATTTGGCAGTAATATGACTTGGACCTTTGGGTGGTTTCTAAATACCCACAAATTCTTTGCTACTTCTCCTTTCAAAAGGTGGAGTCTCAGTCCTCTCCCCGCTGAGTGTGGGCCAGGCTGAATGACTCACTTCTAAGGAATGGAATGTGGCTCAGTGACAGCATGTGACTTACAGAAGCGGGTCCTAATGTGCATTGTGGGTCTGCCACGCTCTGCCCAAGCTCCCACCTGTTCTGGGTCTTGACCTTAGACTCCCCCAGAGAGAGGTCTAACTGGTTCGCAAGCCACTGTGCCGTGGAGACCACCCCCATCTGAGTCTCGGTCTTTGGGTCAAGTCCACGCCTGGACCAGTGGGCTGTGGTCAGGCTGGTGAGGTCATGAGGTCACGAGGTCAACGGTTGAAGCACCAAGGACGTACCAGTCTTGTGTCAGCAGTGACCCCGAGTGAGTCGACTCACGGATGCGGGCCTGTCTCCATGTCTGTCAAACGACAAACGATAGAAGTACCTGGAACACCTCTCTTCAGGTAGCTGCGAGGGCCCGATGAGGCCCGTGGAAAGACCCTCCTCCAACCCAGATGCCTCGTTTAAATGTCATTTGCTGCGACAAAGGCAACTTTCTGGGTGCACGAAGCAGAAAACTGTAATCATTGTAATATTAATCAGGACTGTTCCAGTCACACAAGTCACAGAGACTTAGGACACTGGGCCCGTTTTAAACACCAGTGAGACGGAGATGAAGCTGAGTGAAAGAAAAAAAAAGAAGCAGCAGCAGCTGTTTCTTGCCTGTGGCGTTTTTAGCTTGTGCGCGTCGTCCCTGTAATATTTCTTCTTCCTTTTTTGTTAATGGCTTGGGGGTTTGAACACTGTTTTGTTCAGCCACACGGGGAAATGTTTAATGAATCCTTGTGAATATTCATTAAATGCTGTTAATATTTTCTGGTGGGGGAGGCCCCGCTGCCCATCCGGTGGGTCTCCGCACGGCAGCAGGGGAGGCAGCCCAGCGCTTGATGTGTGCTATTTGTTTTCCATCTTCATTGCCCTATTTTCTGAGACCTCAGGTGGTTTGCAGGGGCCAGGGGTGGAGGCAGAGTGGCTTCCTTGCCTCCTCTCCCCGGCCTCGCCAAGGAGTTTCAGAGCGTGGTAGGGAGGCGTGAGGCTGACGGTGTGTGTGCACCCTCCACACTCGGTGGGTGCCTCCAGGAAACCCTCGCACGAAGAGGCATCCAGGGAGCGCTCACAGCAGCGCTGCTCGGAACAGCAACAAAGTGAGAAGGCACACAACTGTCCGTTGGCGGGAGAATGGCGGACATAGACTCTTCGTACCGATGGATTCCTATACAGGAGTGAAAGGGAATGGCCAGGCCCAGGTATCAACATGGTTGAATCCTTCTTTATTGAGATATGATTCACCCATCGTAAAATTCACTCTTTAGAGCGTACGATGCGGTGGTTTGGGGAACATTCCGGAAGGGGTGGAGCCATCCCCGCCATCATATCCGACATGATTCCATCGCTCCAAAAAGAGGCCCGCGTCCATCAGCTGGCACTCCCCATTCCTCCGCGTGTGCAAGCCCAGGCCACCCCCAATCCACTTCCTGTCTGTGTGGATTTCCCTATTCTGGGTGTTCCATATAAATGGAACTGTACGCCCTGTAGTCATTTGGGACAGGCTTCCTGCCTTTAATATGTTTTCTTTGTTTTGTTTTGTAGGGTTTTTTTTTTTTAAGTTTATTTATTTTCAGAGAGAGCGCAAGTGGGGGAGGGGCAGAGAAAGAGGGAGAGACAGAATCCCCAGCGGGCTCCGGCACCATCGGCACAGAGCCCGATGAGGGGCTTGAACCCACAAACCGTGGGATCAGACCTGAGCTGAGATCAAGAGCCGGACCTTAACTGACTAAGCCACCCAGGCGCCCAACACCACGTTTTTAAGGTTCTTCCGCGTTGTAGCGTGAATCAGTACTCCACTCCTTTTTTTTTTTACGGCCAAACAGTATTCCATCCATGGATATGTGATCGACACATGGGCTCCTTCCACTTTTCGGCCCTTGTGAAGAAAACCGCTATGAACGTTTCCGTGCAAGTTTTTGTGCAGACCTTTGTGTTAATAGTCTTGACTATTAGGAGTGGAATTGCTGGGTCCCGTGGCGATGTTGTGTTTAACTTTTTGAAAAACTGCCAGGCTATTTTCCAAAGTGGCAGCGCCATTCTAATTTCTTCACATCCTCGTGTGGTTAAATCTTAACAGACATAATGGAGCGAAAAAAGCAAGCTGTAGAGGAATCGATTCAACGTGACCCCGTTTCTACAAAGTTTAGAAACACGTAACACAATACTATGTATTACGTAGGCCGACGCTCTGTGCAGTTAAAGTATGGGAGGTCCTGGGCGTGAAAAGCACTGAACTAGCGGTAGTGGTCCCCACTGGGGGTGAGGAGAACCGTGTTATCAGGGTTTATGAGCATGCAGGGCTTCCAGCGTCTGAGTGCTGTTTTATTTCTTAAGCTAGGTGGTGGTTCATGGGAGCTGTTGAGTTACTCTTTATCCTTTGTTGTATCGTTCTGTTTTTAATATGTCTTTTAGAGTTTATTGATGTAAGTAATCTCTACACCCAATGTGGGGCTTGACATCATGACCCTGAGATCAAGAGTTGCACACACTCCTCCAACTGAGCCAGCCAGGCACCCCTCTTGTTGTATATTTTTAATATTTCCTGGTAAATTACTATGTTGGGACGTATTTCTACATAGGACACGTTTATGGAAGCATACCTATCTTTTTTTAAAAAATATTTTTTAATGTTTATTTATTTTTGAGAGAGAGAGAGCGACTGAGTGTGAGCAGGGCAGGGGCAGAGAGAGAGAGGGAGGCAGAGAATCCTAAGCAGGCGCCGTGCTGTCAGCACAGAGCCTGACGCGGGGCTCAAACTCATAAACCGCGAGATCATGACCTGAGCCGAAGTCGGACGCTTAACTGACCGAGCCACTCAGGCACCCCAAGGCACACCTATCTGTGAGAATCTTATGGAACCAGAGTTTCTGAGTTAAAAAGGCTTCTGAGGGTTTTGGGTTTGCCTTACCTCCCCAGAATGCAATGTTTCCTGCCCAAGCTGGCAGTGCTATGTGGTGTAAAGAACATTGGCCTAGGGATCTTTATATGTAAAGAAGACCCAACTACAAATAACTAGAGTGGTTTTAAGTCAAAACATTCTTTGATACTGTTCCCTGTAAGGGGTAGAACTTAGTTTATCTCCCCATGAATGTGGGCTGACCTAGGCAGCTTGCCGTTAGTGAACAGAAAAAGGCAGAAGTGACAATGTGTGATTTTAGGGCCTAGGCCATAAAAAGCACTGGGGCTTCTTCCTTTCTTTCGATCACTTATCCTGGGGAAAGCCAGGTACCATATTGTGAGGACACTCAGGCTGTCCTGTGGAGAGGCCCATATGGTGAGGAATGGAGGTCTCCCGCCAATAGCCATGTGAATGAACCATCTTGAGGGGAAAAAAGCTCCAGCCCCAGTCAAACCTTCAGATGACACCACATCCCCATACAGCTTAAGCAAGTAGAAGAAGATGAGACACCTCTCCCATAGGCACCTGGTAGACTTCCCCATATGTCTCCTTGATCCAGGCACATCATATATAGCTGCCTAAACCAGCTCCCACTGCCAAGGGGCGGTGGGGGTTGTAGAGCTGACTCTACATGGTGGGACCCTAACTCCACATCAGGCTGGTCAAGACTGAGGCCCCTCCTCCCCCATCCACTTCCTTCCTACCACCCTTCCCCATGCAATCTACAGGCTGTGCCTGCCTCCTTCTTTGACCCTTTGCAGGCATCTTGCCCAATAAATCTCTCACACTTCTAATGTGGTCTTGGGATCTGCACCGCAGAGGGCCCAGATTGCCACATATCCCTCTGGGTCTGGGGACAGGCCTCGTTCCCCACGGGTGGAATGCCAGGCACCCAAACAAAATCAGGGAAGGGGGTGCACAGAGGAATGGCTATTGGGCAGGTAACCTGTGGGTGCACAATGTTACATGAGCACCAATCCGAGCAAGTTATTAACCTGTCTGGTCCCGGCCTCCTCTCGTGTAAAAACACGTGCTAGGATCGAGGGCCACTTGAAAGAACACATGTACAGATCCTAGCACGTAGTGATAACAACAGCTACCCTTTGAGCGATTCCTAGCTCAAGGCACTTTTCGTCATTTATTTAATACTCGCGATTACCCTTTGGGGTGGGTGCCTGCTCTAGCCCCATTTTACCAAAACTGAAGCTCAGAGAGGTGAAGTGGTTTGCCAGAGCCCCACCCGAGGATGACGTGGCTCAGCCCGGGAGCAGGGAGCACAGCCGATTGGATGATAACGCGAGGTGTGTAATGCTTGGGGCGGGGGAGGGGCGCTTCCGGCTGCGCTGTATGCCCGTGGGGCTTGACGAAGGCTGCTGTTGGCCTGGAGGGTTCCATTACAAGGGCAGTTCTGCACGATGATTGCTGACGTCTATCCAGCGCTAGCTGTTTGCCAGAGAGGGCGTCGCAGCCCATTTTACAGGCTAGGAAACATGCACAGTGAGGAGGGGGTGAAGCTTGGACTGCAGCCGGACCACAGGGTCCACAATCAGCCACTCCCCAAAACGGGGTGGGCCTGGTCGCAGTCCCAGCTCTACCTCTGAGCCCTGTGGCCTCAGGCAAGCGACTTCCTATCCCCTAGCCTCAGTTTCCCCAACTTGGAAACTGGCGACAGATAACACCCACCTCAAAAGGTTTTTTGTCTCCTTATTTTCTTTCTTTTTTGGGGAGTCGGGGGTGAGATTTAAATGAGAAAACATCTCTAAAGCTAGGACAGTGCCTATTACAACTAGTAGACTCTTAATTAATCATCGCAGGATTCCAGGTGTTGTTGACATTTATCTCGGATTTTTGTCTTTGCAGAAATCATAAATCTGGTTCTGATTATCACCTCACGCACAGATTCTACCCAAGGATTCACAGTCTTATTCTTTTATCTGTTCTCTAAAATATGATCCAATTTACAAAACTTTGACTTACAACTCCTTTAGAAGCCCAGCTGGTGCGTAAAATGATGCTCTCCGCAGCCCGCTGCACCACAAAGAACAGGCCCCCGGGGGACCTGGCAAGGAATAGGATCTTCAGTTCTTCTGTACAATAGAGGATCCTTTTGTAAAATAAGTAATGCCAGATCATGTGTCTGTTGGGACAGTCCAGATTTTCCTGTGTAAAGCAGAGCCCCAGCATCTACTGCCCACAGGGGAGGCTGGCCGTACCCCCAGCTCTTCCAGAACCCTTCAGAGGCACAGAGCTGTGGCCATTGCCCCTCACTCAGTTTCCTCATCTGTAAAATGGGCATGCGTAGTCACGTTCTACAGTGTTCTACACCTTTCAGGATGAAGGAACCCAACCAAGTATGGGAAAATACTTTAATGAGGTGAACCTTTGTAGAATCTGAATTGGTGGTTGGACAGTTCCTTGGCCCTAACAGAAATATAATCACTGCCCTTCAAAAGGGTTTGTTTCCAGTAGGGAAGATACTTTATAACATAGAGCAGTATTTTTAAAAAATTTTTTAATGTTTTTATTTATTTTTGAGACAGAGAGAGGGCATGAGCAGGGGAGGGGCAGAGAGAGAGAGAGAGAGACACACACACACACACACACACACACACACAGAATCCGAAGCAGGCCTCAGGCTCCGAGCTGTCAGCATAGAGCCTGACGTGGGGCTTAAACTCACGGACTGTGAGATCGTGACCTGAGCCGAAGTCTGACACCCAACTGACTGAGCCACCCAGGTGCCCCGCATAGAGCAGTATATCTTAAGTTTTGGTTAAAGCCGTGCCTTCTTTACATGCACTCAACGATTTCATGTTCTAACGTTATTTGAAATTTCAAAATAAATGAAACATGGCCACTAAAAAAGAAAGCTATTAAAACAGTGAATACTCCCAAGAGAAATGAAAATATATGGTCACATAAAAGTTTGTACCTGAATGTTCACAGCTGCGTTTTTCGTGACAGCCCAAAGTGGAAACAACCCATATGTCCATCGGTGGATGAATGGATAAATAAAATGTGGTATATCCATAAAATAGAATATTATTTGGCCAGAAAAAGGAATGCAGTGTTGATTCATGCTACCACATGGATCGACCTTGAGAACATTATGCTAAGTGAAAGAAGTCAGTCCCAAAAGTTCACGGATCGCATGGTACCGTTCACAAAAATCCAGAATAAAGAAGTCTATAGAGACAGAAAGTAGATTAGTGATTGCTTAGGAACAGAGGGAGGGAAGGGTTAGAAATTGGAGAATTAAAACAATAATAAGAAAATGTTGGCTATCACCCCTTACCCATCTAATGGGACACTTGCCTCCGGGGCCAACCATCCAGTAGAAATCCCCATCCCGAAACCTGTGAGTGGAATGGAGGAAGCCTGGGTGCCTGGGGTGGCTCAGTCAGTTAAGTGTCTGAGTTCAGCTCAGCTCATGATCTCGGGGTTCCTGAGTTCGAGCCCCGCGTGGGGCTCTGTGCTGACCGCTCAGAGCCTGGAGCCTGCTTCGGATTCTGTGTCCCCGTCTCTCTCTGCCGCTCTCCTGCTTGTGGTCTGTCTCTCTCTCTCTCTCTCACACATAAACATTGAAAAAAAAAAAGGTATAGAGAAAGACTTAGAAAAGAGATGGTAAGTAAAGAAAACGTGGCCTATTCACCTGAGAGGGAGAAGGCAAGCAACAGGACTCACCCCAGGAAGGATCTGGGCTCAGGAGTCAACAGAGCGCGTTTGGGGGATGCTGAAGAGATGCGTCTGGCTGGCGGGAGTAGCAGGTTAATTTTAGGAGATAAGGAGTGGATGAGGTCCGAGTGCTGGATAAGGTGGGATCGTGGGGGTCCTGAGGTGCCACGATTTCATCTTGCAGTGTTAGGAGATCTCAGAGGCTTTTGAGCAGGGGGCTGACGTGGTCTCGTGGTTTAGGATGCCCTGAAATTGTCCTGACGCTTCTGAAGTCTTTACACTTAGACACACACATGTGCTCGCACATGTGCACACGCAGGGGGAGTCCTGGGGCACAAACACCCAAGCATTTTTTGAAGGAAGCAACCAGGGCCCTAACCAGGGTGGGGGGGTCTTCAGGGATCCATTTCCAGAACACCTGTCTTCAGAATTAGGCAGAAAGATTACGCTGAGCCCAAACGACTCCATCCGGAACCCCAGCACAAGTAAATTCCACCCCTTCCACAGAAGTTGGCTCCCACCAGAGCCCCTGGAGGCACAGGGCCCAGGGCCGGGCAGTGGAGGAAAGGCCCGGCCCCGGGAGGGCCCCACGGCTTGGGAGGAAGTCGGCCAAGTGGAAGGGGTGAGAGAAGAGGAGGACAAGTGAATGGAGACCATGGTTGGTGGTGGTCGGCGGGGGGGGGGGGGGGGGGGGGGGGGAGGGGGGGACCCTCGGGAGCTCGCCGGGACACTCAGGCAGGCTAGGTGAGCATCACCCTCTGCCCGGCTGAGTGCAGGCCTCCCGCTTGCGGTGAGGCTGCTTGAATAACCGTGTTAATCTGTGTGCATCCCGAGGGGGAGCCCCTAGGCTCCCTCTCTAATCAGGTCGCTACTCTCATTTAGAGGGTTTAATGTTCCATCCTTCATAGTGGGATGCGCGGTGTCAACCCTCAGCTGCTCAGAGGAGCCCCCTTTCTGCCTCCTCCTTCCACCTCTGCCTGCCAAGGTCACCCGGACCCTGGACCGTTGCCCCTGGCGGCCGCACACACCTCTCTCCCTCTTTCCTGGGAGAGATCCTCCCCAGCAGAGTCAGAGTGATCATCCTAAGGCACAAAGCTGCCCCCACTTCAAACCCTTCCCGTCTCCAGGCCGGTTTCAAGCCCCAAGCCGAGGTAGACTTTGACCTTGCCCCAGCCTGCCCCCGTGCTTCATCTCCTGCTTTGTCTTTCCCAGCTCTCCACCCAGGACCCAGCTGACAGCAGGCAGCCCGCCTGCTCTGGGCGGTTTCTCAGCCTCCGCACTAGTGACATTTGGGGCTGGGTACTTGTTTGTGCTGGGGGCTGCCCTGTGCGTTGCAGGAGGTTGAGCGGCATCCCTGGCCTCCACCCACTAATGCCAGTAGCACCCCTCAACCCCAGCTGTGACGACCAGAAACGTCTCCAGACATTGCCAAATGTCCTCGGGGGGCCAAGTCGCCCCAGATTGAGAGCCACTGCTCCGTGGGTGTGGACGGAAGGGTCAAGACCACCTGCTCTTAAGCCGGACAGACCCAGATCCAGTCCTTGGACCTCTGAGCTGCGCCGTACTGGGCAAGTCACTTTAAATGAAGATAAACTGGGTACCTGTCTCCTAGGTTTGGGTGACTGTCAAATGAGCTGATCCGTGAAAAATAGCTACGTGGCCAGCACGTAATAAGTGTTGGCTGGTGTTATCATGCCCTGTTTGTTCCACGTCCCTGGCTGTGCCTTCCTTTTTCTGTTGGCCCCCAGGCTTGTATTTGTTCTTCCAGACTCAGCTGACACATCAGCTCCCCTCTCGGTCCCTCCCCAATCCTGGACACTTCTCCCCTGCCACAGTACCTCCCACGCTGTTCTAGAGGTGTGAATTTTAGGACGTGTCTTCCACACCTGCCTGTGAAGGCTTGAGGAGCAGAGGTCACCAGCATCCATGCTTGGCCGGTCTGGGGTGGAAAGGCAGGAGGGAGGTGTGCCAATTCGGACACACGCCCATCTCATGTGCAGAGACTGAAAGCCCCTGTGTCTGGCCCATGTTAGGTGCAGGGGGCTGCAGTCACCGCATGGAGGGTGGGAAGCTCATTCACTCAGAGAACATCATCCAAACGCTTGCCCTCACTAGTTCAAGGCAGTGACGATGCAGAGAAAGTGCCCTGGCCTCTGGCCTCAAACTCAATCTCTGCAGCCAGGAGTTGAGTCTCAGTTTTTCCATTTGTATAATGGCGCTGATCCGGCTACCCGCTGGGGTGACTTTGAGGATGGAGGTGATGTGGTGAGAGCAGTTTGCCCATGATAGATGTACTGGACCACAGGCAAGCGAACCCAGCGGTGGGGGAGGAGGATTTGGAAAGCTCATTTCTTTACTATCGAAGCCCCAGCCAGTGGTGGTGGTGGATGGGACCGTGTCTTCACATCAGGGAGAGTTTCCTCTCCTTTGTTGGTGGTCGTAATCTGGGAGACGGATGGGAGACACAGCTTATTTTTCTTGTTGTGATGTACAGAAAGGTCTCCGTGTCCACGAAGGAGAGAGGCAAAAGAAAGCCACTGAAGTCACAGTAGCCGATATCTAGCTTGGAATCCAGGAAGAATTAATTGACAACAAGGGTCATTAATCCCCAGAGCAGGATGCCACCAGCACAGATAATAGGATTTCAATTACTAGAGGGTTTCTTGTCTATTAAAGCCCTCCTGTTTCTACAAGGCAGTGTTTAACTACCGCAGCTCCCAGGACACCTTCCATGCCACCTCACTGCCTGTAGGTCTCATCCTCCTCTGACCTCTAGAAGTACTCACTGCCTGTGCCCTGTCTTGTCGCGCGCGCGCGCGTGTGTGTGTGTGTGTGTGTGTGTGTGTACGAGAGAGGAAGGGTCCCACACAGATCACAGAATCCACAAGAGTAGGAAGCTGAGTTCCTTGCTCTGTTCTAGCTTTCTCTACTAAAACGCCTTTGTAAGATAGTCAATCAATACGATTCCTGTTATTAAAAAAGAAAAAAGTTTTCAAGTTGCACGGATAACACACGTTCATTGCAGAAAAATTAGAAAAATCCTGACAAACCACAAGAAACGAAAAAAAAAAAAAATCATCCGTAACCCCTCTACGCAGAAAGACCCAGTGTTAACATCTTTCCGTGGTTCTTCTTTGTTTTTAAAATTCAGCCAAGTATTACATGAATGCATGCAAAGTATTCAAAAAGAGGTGAAGTAGAAAAGAAAAAATGCCCCTTTGGCTTCTCCCCCCATCCTTCCCCACAGAGGTAACCGATGTTAACTGTTTAGTGGGAACTTGTCCAACCTCTATCCGTGCATTTGTTGGCACCCATGTAGATACAGATTGATGTGCAGTTGGGTTTTTTTAAATGGACAGGGTCCCGCGATGTGTCTGTTTCTTTGGCTTCCTTTTTTTCACCTGCCAATATGTCTCGGAATACTTTGGGTCTTCTTTAGTCTCTTTGACAACTGGGTAACATTCCATTGCATCAACAAGCTGCAATTTACAGACCCGCTCCCCTACTCATGGGCATATAGCTTGTTTCCACTTTATCACTAATCGAAACTGCACACCTTGGTCCGCTTGTGCAGGGACTTTTGTGGGAAAGATTGACACACGTGAAATTGTAGACTCACTTGATTTAAATTTTGATTTAAATCCCTCTCCCAAAAGGCTGTGCCAAAGTTCTCACCGGGCATGAGAAGTCAGATCCGCTTCCCCCCCCCTCCCCCGGCCCATGCCCTTGACGACACCGGAAATGATCAATCCTTAATATTTTTTTTTTTTTGCTCAATTTCATGGATGAGCGTGGTGCATCCTCTTATGCTCTGTATGTCAGCACACACGCTTTTGCATCATTCCTGATGGCTATAGCGATAGCATGTGCTGGTGCCATACTTTTCAATCAGTTCCTCATTGTCTTTTGCTGTTTTTGCCGAAACTGGCGAATATCATTATAGCCGAGTGACGCACTGAACCCTCTCTTATTTCCTTGGAATGGATTCCTGGGGGTGGAATTGCTGGTCAAGGGACACACATATTTTAAGGCTGTTGCGACTTATCGCCAAAGCGCTCTGCAGAACAGCTGGCTGGCAAGTTTATATTCCCACCGGCAGTTCATGAGAGTGTCCGTAACCAGACATTGCCAGATGTCCCCTGGGAGGGCAAGATCCCCGCCCGTTGAGACCCACTTCCTTAGAGACAGGATGGCTTGAATCCTCAGGCAGCTCTAGACAAACATTCCTTTTATTCCCCCCTCTGGTCTGACTCAGTGGTTCTCAAACCTGATCGGTCCATACACAATACCATACATGCCCTACTTTAAGGGCAGGGACTTTTCAAGGGTAATTTGACTCCATCCATTTGCGCCCTGCCTGCTTACTTGAGAACCTAACACCGGCCCTCCTCCCCTTAAATTTAACACCACCGGCCTCCCGAATAGCTCTGCAGAGGTCACAGAGGTCTTTCCAGCCCAGAATCCCTCTCATGCCCAGGCTTCTTCTGGGAGGCCCGTGGTGATAACTGCCATTTTTGAGCACTTCCTGTGGGGTCGGGTCATCTCGCTGCGTGTTCACATGGGCACTGTGAGGTAGGTGCTATTCCTGCCCCCTTTTCTCAGAGGAGACACCGAGGCTCACAAAAGCTCAATAACTCGCCCCACATTACAAAGCGAGTAAGTGGCAGAACCCATTTGACCGCAAGTTGTATTGCTTTTCGATCAAAAGCATCCGCCAGCAGTGAAAGAGAATGTGTGAGACCAGCTCTTGTTTATTGATTGACGTCTCTGCCTTCGTGATTCCAAAAATCAAGAGATGAGAAGTTAAAAGTGGCTCCTTGCTCTGTGTGTCTTGGAGGGGGCAGAGGTCAGCGTATCGTAAGCTCTGGGCAAAGTGGAGGCATCAGTCTTTGCTGGTGTGGAAGCAGCCATGTCTGAGGCAGAGCGCTAAGCCAATATGACCTCTTTTTTTTTTTTTTTTTTAATGTGTATGTTTTTGAAAGAGAGACAGAGCGTGGCAGGGGAGGGGGCAGAGAGAGAGAGGGAGACCCAGAACCCATAGCGGGCTCCAGGCTCTGAGCCATCAGCACAGAGCCCAACGTAGGGCTCGAACTCCTGAACCACGAGATCATGTGACCTGAGCCGAAGTCGGACGCTCAACCGACTGAGCCACCCAGGTGCCCCATATGATCTCTTCAAGTAACACGCAAAACCACGATGTCGAGTATGGTTGGAGTAGTTTTTCCACTGTAGACTTGGGTTAACTGTTTCCACCAGTCGAGCTGCCATTTAATATCCGGGAATGATGCTTCTGTTGTAACTTGAAAGCATGAATGTTCTTTTGCAGTTGAGGAAACCGCCCCTTGCCCTCCGCTCTCACCTTCTGAAAGACTCTTGACCCTAATAAGAGGGAAGCCCTTTGAGCTCCGTGGAGGAAGCTGCACCTACAAAGACCAGGGTGTGATTAGATCATCTGGGCTCTTCCTGTTCCGACCAAAGGAACCAATTAGATGATCTAATGGGAACATTTTTTTGTCATCCAGAAATTATATGATGCTGTGGAGCTGCCCACTATTATGTACCCTTGATGATAATAATAATGTCTCCTTCCAGGGTCATGTAACAATGTAATAAACTCTCTCGACAGCCTTGGTGTTAATGGCCCTGCTCCCATTTTTCTGATGGGTAGAGTGAGGCAAAGAAAAACCAGGGGCCTGGCTCACCTTCCCTCAGCAGGGAGACTTGCCAAGTGGGCTCATTGAAGGCAGGAATCTTATTTCCTATGCTATTAATCTGAAATTCCGGCTGGAGCAGAACTTCCCCAAAGTTTTTTTTTTGGGGGGAGCAGGTGGGAGGGGAAGTGTTATATTGGAGAATATTAGTGTCACAAGAAACTCTGACAAGTCTGGGAAATGCTTTATTTCTAGTCCTCCATGGATTTTAAGCACATATTAAAGGCTCTGAGCCTTTAAAGCATTAAAGCATATTAAAGGCTCTGAGAAGTCCTGCAGGCTTTTTTTAAAATGTTTTTTTTTTCTTAACTTTTATTTATTTTTGAGAGAGAGAGTGCACAAGGGGGAAAGAGACAGAGAGAGAGAGGGAGACACAGAATCTGAAGCAGGCTCTGACCTGTCAGCACAGAGCCTGATGTGGGACTCAAACCCATGAAGTGTGAGATCATGACCTGAACCGAAGGTGGACGTTCAACCAATGGAGCCACCCAGGCATCCCTACCTGCGGGCTTCTTTTAAATTGTGATTAACCAGATATTTTCAAAACTGATTTGGCCACAGAATCCTGCTTTTTGGTAATAGCTCTTGGCAGTCCCTGGATGCCCTTCTGGTAATTCTGTGTTTGAGATATTTAAATGACCTCTGCTGTCCCAAAACCTTCTGTAGAGAGGCCTTTTAGTCAGGTGGAGGGGAGCAGAGGCCATCACTGGGGAATGGGCTTGGTGATCAGGATAGCAAGATAACTTCTGAGGAATCTTTTTCCTTCTTTAACAAATGAACCGGGTGCCTGGGTGGCTCAGTCAGTTAAGCATCTGACTTCGGCTCAGGTTCATGAGTTGAGCCCTACGTGGGGCTCTCTGCTGTCACCACGGAGCCTGCTTCAGATCCTCTGTCCCCCACACTCTCTACCCCTCCCCCACTCACGCTCTGTCTCGCTCTCTAAAAAATAAACCTTAAGAAGAAAATGAGCCCTAGACCCCTAGGGTCTAGACCTTAAGGATGCCCTAGCAGCTGCGTCACATCAGACCAGTTTCATCATGGGAATATGTTGGTATGTTCCAACCATTTTCAAACTGGGGCAGGATCGTTGGCATGTGCTGAAGGTGGTGGGAGTGTGACCTTGGAGACAGTGTTGGGTTGAACTGAGAAGGGTTCTCAGGAGGGAATGAAGACGGAGCCTGGAAAACAAGGTGTGAGGTTGTGAGGAGCCCCTGGGATGTGCCCTGAGACCAGGCCAGGAGGGCATTCCTGGTTTGAAAGGAGTTAATGTCACCTCCATCAAGGCAGCATGGCAGCATGGATGTCTAGTGTCTGTATTTCTCCTTCCACAATCGTCTAAGGCAGCTCGCTGGGTCCCGAAAAAATATATAACTGGAAGGAAGTGGAGGGGGGGAAGGCAGGACAAACAGAAACAGAGACTGAAAACAGATACAGGAATAAGGCTGGCACCATACAGTGGCCATTCGTGTCCTCGGCATTTGCTGGCCCAGCCGCCTGTTGGCTCACACACATTAGGTGTCTGTTTGCCCAGTTGGGCAACAACGTTATCAGGCACCTACTATGCATTGGTTCCTGTGCTAAATGCATTTTATATTTGTTTTCCAACAAGGAGACTAAACGCCTTGTGTGTTTTCTTCTATGCGGAAGGCTTTTCATCTCCATTATAGAGATGAGGAAACCAAGAGACCCCAAAGGCTTAGAAATTGGTCCAAGCGTGCAGAGCTAGCACGGTTTGAACTGGGGACTTTCTGATGCCAAAGGCCATTTTCTTCATCCTTTCCCCCTCGCTTCTTTGTGTTTAACAAAATGCTTGGGTCTGCCCTCTAGCTATAGTTCATTTGTTTTCTTTGCTGTATTGTATTCCATCACACAGCCAGGCGGCAGTCTATCCCTTCTGCTGCTGATGAACATTTGAGCTATTTGCAGATCTGGGCCATCACGACAGCGATGCATTGTTTTACGTGTTTCTGAATGCACTTGGGTAAAAGTTCCTCTAGAACAGAAGCTCGGAGTGGACTTGCTAGGCCATAGGGCTTCACCTTTTCTGGATTAATGGTTGAGCGTCAACCTCTTGTCCCCCCGTGGCCTCACTGCTACCTCCACCCTTCACCACACTGTCCTTAAATTTCCAAAAGCAAGTGAAGCAGTTCAGCATATATGCTGTTGGAACACACAGCAGACCCCATATTTACAGAATCTGAAGCACCAAAGGACCAACCCAGGAATCTGTGCTTTTCATAACCTACCCTAGTGGTCCAGATAGCTAGCCCTATCTGAGGACCACTGGTCTAGAGCCTTGACACATTTTCTTAAAGTCCTGAGGTCCTTTCTTCAAACTCAGTCTTACGTAGAATGCAATATATAAAATAGAATTGGAGCTGCCCTGCTTGGAGCAGTAAGTAGGAGTGGAGGGTCCCATGAAACAGCCTGGCTGGCTCTTGACCGCAGCCCTTCCTCTTCCTGCTATAGCACAGCTAGACTACATTTCCCAGCCTCCTTTGCAGGTAGGCGTCATCATGTGACTGAGATCCATCCAATGAATGTAGGTGGAAGCAATGGAGGAGGGGATCTTTCCAGGCCTGGCTCATAAAACCCTGCCACATCTGTAGGCTAAATGCCAAAGATGCTGAGGCTGAGAGGTGAGCTGAGTCCAAAGCTGGAAGGAACTGGGGTCTCCAGACGACCTTGTGGAAAGCTGCCTGACAGTCAGCAACACCCCTTTGGGATTTCACATAGTCAGAAATAAATGTCTGCTGTATGAAGCCCTAGATATTTGGGGGTCAGTTTGTTACAGCAGCTGGCACTGCCGTTGCCCATCCCGGCCGGTCCTCGGTGAAGCTGGTGTGCAGGACCACGGAGGCACGTGGAAGGACAGCTACACGCAGTCACAAACCCTGGGCTTTGCATCTCCACTCCCTCATAAGAGGAGGGAGAGAGGACCCTACCTCCCTCTGCTTCTGTATGGATTTAATGAGATAATATATTTGGAAAGCACTCCGGGTGCAGTGAAAGGCATTTCAGATGTGAGTTATATTTAGTTATTGATACTGTGTTTCTGCATGCGTTTCTTTCACTACCTCCGCAGCCAAGCCTCTCTCCAGTGGCTACTCCACAGAAACTGGAGAAGCATTAATGCAGTAAATCTCAAAACTCAGCCCCTTACTCCCTTCTCCAGGCAGGCCCGAGCTGCGGTCCCCAGAGCAGCTGACCCTGAGCATAATGCAAATATTGCGTTCCATCAGGCTATTTTAAGACAGGCGAGGAATAAGACTCCCGCTCTCCCCATAAGAAATGTACATCATTCCCTGTTCTTTAATTTCCTTTTGATTAAAAAAAATCAGCCTATCTGAAAAATATCTGCTATCTCTCCTCTATGCTGAGAGAGATGGGGGGCGGGGAGCCAAATATGCTTTCTGGACTTTCAGAGTCACAGGGGCCGTTTAGGGCTTTTTTGCTGTGAGAGGTGTGTGGATTTTTTGGTGAGTGATGAGGGTATGGGAATCTGATTTTAATAGGCTAGCGCTTAGAATTATCTTGGTTTTCCAGGCTGGAGAAAGAGGCAAGTTATGTTCTTCTGAAATGGGTGATGGAGGTCGTAGCCTCCAAATGAGCTGATCCCCATCTGATCGCCAAAGGAGAGAGAAGAGGAGGCAGTTTCTGCTTTTCTCCTGGCCCCTAAACCTTGACCCAGACCCCTTTACCTTTTCTTATTTACCGTCTTTCACTCAATCCCTCTCCAGTGTATTCACACATCCATTCATAGATCAGCACCCGGTAGGGTGGACAGTTCCCATTTCTGCAGGCATATCTAGAGCCCCTACTGTGTGCTGGGCACTGTGCACAGCCCAGAGCACACGTTCCCTGGGATCAAGCCCTGTTTGCAGCCCTCAACCACAGCAGGCTTCCTAACTGGGACCCAGTCTGCCATCCCTCCTCCCCTCTGTCAGACCAAAGCAGAGAAGGACTGGGCTCTGGAGTCAGAATTCTAAATCACCTACTTCACTCAGTGCCCAAAGGCTACCATAGCAAATTACCACAAATTGGGCAGCTGAAAACAACAGAAATATATTCTCTCACAATTCTGGAGGTCATAAATCCAAAATCAAGGTATCAGGAGGAAGGGTTCCTTCTGGAGACTCTGAGGGAGAGTCTGTTCCATGCCTCTCTCCCAGCTTCTGGTGGCCCTCAGCCATGTCTGGTGCTCCGTGGCTTATACTCACATCACTCCCATCTGCTTCCATGGTCACGTCACCTTCCTCTCCTCTTGTCTCTGTGTCCACTCCCCTTCTTGTAATAATACCAGTCATTGGATTTAGGACCCACCCTAAATGTAGGGCGATTTCATCTTGAGATCCTTGACTAATTGTATCTGCAAGGACGCTATTTGCACATAAGGTCACATTCTGAGTTTCTAAGTGCACATGATCTGGTGGTGGGGGTGGGGACACTATTAAACCCACCTGCCCTCTGCTCACCCCCCAATACACATCCATTCTATATGCAAAATATATTCACCCATCTCAACAGCTAGAAATGGAGGAATGGACACTGGAGAGTAGAGGTGATTATAAAAGCTCCCACCATGTGTCATTTGGACAATAAAATAAGGCATTAACCAGCTTAGCACAGTGCCTGACAAAGAAAGAAATGCAATGCTGAAAGGTAGTAATAGAAGTATTTGTAATTACTATAATGATGTACAACTGGACGGATTTTCCCAAGACACTGCTTTTTTATCACTTTCTTCATTAAAAGCCAAC
Organism: Puma concolor; assembly: GCF_028749965.1. Classification (NCBI taxonomy): domain Eukaryota; kingdom Metazoa; phylum Chordata; class Mammalia; order Carnivora; family Felidae; genus Puma; species Puma concolor. The sequence continues at coordinate 13,409,946 of NC_141678.1, read as the reverse complement.
AAGGATTTCCCATCACCTGCAGAACAAAGCCTTGAGCTTGTTGGGTTCATTAGTAAGGGCTTTGCAATCAGTCCTCCATCAAAAGTTCCTCTCTCTCTCACCTCTTGCCCTCAAGACTAACTGGCACCTGAATTCTCCCAGCTTTTTCTTTGTGTCCTGTCTACTCACTCCTATCAGACCCCCCCACGTCTGCTTAGCACTCCTTGCATTTAGGGAAATCTGCCCCCATTGGGCTCCCAGAGCCCATACACGTGCTCATTTGGGCCCACCGACTCCGACTCGTTGTTCTTTTCTCCCATGTGTTCATTTATCTGCTCCACCATAGATCATAGCTTCTTAAAGGCAGGGGATTTGTGCCACAGAGGAAACCATGGGCTCTGGTATCACAGCTCTGCCCCTTAAGCACCGCAGTTTCTGAATCCATAAAATAGGGATAAGTCTGTCTCCTTGTTAGGATTCTTGGGGTATTAAGCAAGGCAACACAGGTAAAGTACCTGATACCAGTAAGCAGTTGCTAAGTCCCCTTCCGCAGCTGGATGTTACCTACTGAAGCTGGTGCATAATGGGTCCTGGGGGCTTTGCAAATGTTCGTGGGTGAAGGTCAGCGCCAGAGAGGAGTGGACACATCCTCACATAAATTAGGGCATACATTTTTAGCCCAAACAACAAATGTATCGAGCCTGGTGCTAAAGCTTTCCGTGCATGGTTATTTAGTCCTCTTACCAAGAAAGGTATGTCACCTACCGTGCCCAGTAGAGGTCCTGCCATGTTATGGTGGTCACTCAAGGCAACCCTGAGAAAAATCATCCTGGCCAGGATTCAGTGGGGTGGGGAGGGGGGGGGTCTCTCCTTCTCCCAACTTTATAACCTCCCCTCCATCCTGCAAGGTCATCTTCTGCCCCCTCCCACCAAAGATCCTTTCCTGCCCCCGTCCCCAGTGCGCCCTTGTGACGTGCACTCAGACCTTGTCATCCAGGTTTCCCAGGGGCCAGGGATCTGACCCATGGCCATGGGGGAAATGTGTGGGAAAGTGGGGTGCAGGAAGAGCTCCTAGAGAAATGGATGGGCACGATTCCCATGTTGACTTGAACGTTTGTGAAGCAGATTCTATGTGTAAGAACCTCCCCAACCTTACTGTCTGGGACACAGGGCAGGAAAGCTGAGACACGTGACCAAGGAACGCGGCACCAACCAACAAACAAATGGAGTAACAATTCCTTCTCCCCGTCTGGGGCCCTATAATTGCCCAAAGTGCTTTCCGGTGGAGGGCAAGGGAAGTGCGATGCTCTGGCCAAGTGCAACTTGCCAGCCTCCAGGTTCCGAATTTGGAATGTGGGTGGGATTGCTTTTTAAAACAATCCCAGCCACCCGCCCGGATGGTGCCTGCTGGAGTCCTTCCTGGGAAACACGAGTTTTCACAGCAGCCTGCAGGAGACAGCCACATGCTGCCTTTGGGCCCATTAAGGTCAGCTACGGGAAGTTCAGGCCACGATGGGCCAGCAGGAGGGCAGCAGGAGGGATGGCTGGGGGCAAGTGGTGCCTTAGCACCTCTCAGATGGCCACCTGTGAGTCACCCCGAGCCCAGGCCTGCCAATATCGGGCTCTGATTCCCAGCCTTACTTTTGTGGCTGGTGGTGTTTGCACACTTTGCACAAAATGCCCCCAACGGCAGACCTTATGCCGTGCACGCAAAGGAAAATTATCGTCTTGGATTTGAATAGCTCCCCTTTCTTGTGCAGCTCTGAGGATATGATTTAGGAAATGTTTCGACCTGCTGTTGTTCCGATATAGAAAATGCTGAAGGTAGAGTTGCTCCCTTCTTGTAGCGTAATCTGGTTAGTGCAGCTTAAGAGTTCCGTCTCTGGAGAAGCATAAATCTGAGTTCGAATCCCCTGTCTCCTCAGAGCTGCCACCAGCCCCCACAATGCCACTGTGGGAATTAGGAAAGGATGCCCATCCCCCGGAAGGACGCTGCTGAGTGCAGCCTGCTTATGCCCCCTATTTGACCATGACAAAGTCATTTATCCTCTGTGACCCTCAGTCTCTCCATCTGTGAAATGGGCATATAATAACAGAACCCACCTGACTGGCTGGTTGTGAGGATTAAGTGAGCTAACAATATATGCCAAGCACACAGTGAGCGCTACGTGAATGCTAGCGATAACTGTATTCTGATAATCATCATATTCTGCCTGCCTGCAGATTGACCAACCAGCCCAACAAAATTGTGTGCCTGACAATTTGCTCGGGACTCAGGACATTCGGCGTGCAAGCTGGGTCCCGGGCAAAGGCCAGGCCGGAGCTCTACTTTCTGCTTTGCTGTTTGGCCTGAGAGGTGGGTGTCTGGGCTGAGGTGCCTGGGCGGGATCTCGGGTGTATATTAACACTCCTCCTTGGGGGGAAATGGGTGCTGTCCAAGATCAGGGACTAGGTCTGTTTTGCTAGGATCACCCTTCATTGGACCTTCGCTCTAGCAAGCCCCAGGCCGTGGGCCGGTGTGCATTCTCTTTGCACTCGCTCCGTGCCTGAGCTCTCTGAGCCTCAGTTTCCTCCCCTGCGAAGGGGGGAGGATAAGATCTGGCTTAGAGGATGAGTCGCACGGTTTGAGATCTGATCAACATCAGGTCCTGGCACAGCTCCTAGTTGGAGCCCAGGAAATAATAGACCACATCTGCAGGGTGCCTGCCTCGCGCCAGGCCAGCGGCCTCCGTTCTCTACGCGCTGTCTCCTCTGCTCCTCGCGAGAAGCTTAGGTGGCGAGCCCCATCATTAGGGCTAGTTCACGGAAGGGGAGGAGAGAGAGGAACTCCCCCTGCTGAGAAACTCCGAAGGAATCCAGTGGAAGTTTCTCTCAGTCCCGTCACACTCAGACGGGCTTTGTCCACGCTTCCGTTTGAGTGCGGCCTTGTCATAGAGAGAGTGTGATCACACCCTCTTTCCTGAAGCCCGGTCACACAGCCCAGCGGCTGGGTGTAAGCTCTCGCATCTCCAGTCAAGTGTTGCCGTTACTCAGCGGGGCCATCATGTCAGCCGTTGGTGTGTGTGGGTATGTTCCAGAGGCATGTTCTGCCCCAGGGTTGCCCTGACGTGGGTGGAAAAGGCTTGCCTGCTTTGTGTCCTCAGATGGGTCCCCATCCCTGGGTGCAGGCATCACCAGCCCGGCCAGGCTCCTTGAACTTCCTACTGTGGTGCCTACAGCGACCCTGTGATTCTGTTATTCTCACCTGCTTTGGACACATGAGGAAACTGAGGCTCCAGGAGGGGAAGTCAGTTGCTGAAGTGGCGGAGACAGGATTTGAACCTGGAGCTCCTGCCTCCAGGGTCCATGATTGTGATCCCTTTGTCGTTCTGCCTTCATCTATAGCATGAAGGTCTTGGACCAGGTCAGAGGCCATTTTGAGGGGTTTGAGGGAGTGTCTTCTTTTCCCATAGATTTCATTTTTAGAACGATTTCAGATTTGCAGAAAAATTATGAAGATGCAGAGAGTTGCCATCTACCCCACACCCGGTTTCCCCCATAATTAACACCTTACGTGAGTACGGTACATTTGTCACAATGAGTGACCCGATATTGATACGCTATTATTAGCTAAAATGCATACTTTATTATTCAGTTTCCTTAGCTTTTTCTTGATGCCTTTCATTTGTATTTATTTTATTTATTTATTTATTTTTTTTTTGGTCTCAGCATCCCATCCAGGAAACCACATTACGTTTTTGTCATTATGTCTCCTTAGCCTTCTCTGGTCGGTGGTGGTTCCTCAGACTCTCCCTCAATTCGATAACCTTGGCAGTTGCGAGAAGTACAGTTCACGTATTTTGTAAGATGCCCTCCTCTTGGAACGTGTCTAATGTGTTTCTCATGAGACTGGGGTCGTAGGTAGGGGGAGGAAGACCACAGAGGTCCATTGTCATTCTTACCACCAAGAGTATATACCATCCACTTGACCTCTTCTGTTGGCGTCGACCTTCATCGCCTGGCTGAGGTCCTGTCAGTCAGGTTTCTCCATCGTAAAGGGACTGTTTTCTTCTGGGGGTTATCTTTTTTTTTTTTTTTTTAACTTTTTAAAATGTTAATTTATTTTTGAGAGACAGAGCACAAGCGGGGGAGGAACAGAGAGAGGGAGACACAGAATCCGAAGCGGGCTCCAGGCTCCGAGCTGTCAGCACAGAGCCCAACGCGGGGCTCAAACCCACGAACCGTGAGATCATGACTTGAGCCAAAGTCAGACGCTTAACCAACTGAGCCACCCAGGCGCCCCTCTGGGGGTTATCTTTTTATCACTTACAATGAACATTCTTTCTAGGTAGGGAATCTTTCTCTGTTTGCACCATATGAAATCCTACACCGAATCACAGCTGACAAGGGCTGGCTGCCTGGGCAGGTGACAGGTGTGATCACGCAGGACCTGAGCTTGGGGATTAATGCTCTGCTGTCACCATCTTAAAATTGTTAATAATCTCATCTCTGGATTCGTTTCGTAAGGGGAGGTTGATAGGACAACACGACATGCACGGGGGGCTTGGAACCTCAACCTTGGGGCACGTCCTGCCGCCTCCCCGTCTCCTCGGGATGGATGGTCTGCCAACTCCCCAGCCCTGCCCAGTGACTTTTGCCACCCTCTGTCCCCGGCAGGGGCCTGCAGGTGGTGCAAAAGGAGACTTAGGGTGGGCGTGCGCGTTTTGTAGCATCTCAGGGTGGGGACCAAGTGGGGGCCATCGGCATCCTAGGCTGGCAGCACCACGATACATTCAGTGGGCAAGTGAGAGGGGACGAGCCTCCTGTCCCCTCCCCACCCAGGTACCAGGTGCATTCCAGCATGGAGGTTGCAGTTTCTCTGGGGTCACGGGTCCTCCGTGGATCGGGGAAGCGGGCCTACGAGGAGGAGCTTCCCTGCCCCTGCCCAGGGCACCCATGTTTGTCCCGTGACTGGCAGCCAGCAGGCCATGCACGTGTGGATGCCCAGTCATGGCAGGGCCCTGGACCCCCGTGAGGGTCTGCACCTCCCCCCCAGGTATCCTGATGCCTGAGCGAGCACCACATTCAGTAGCAAACAAAAACATGATAGGTCCGGAAAGGGAAGCCACAGAAGAAAGGAAAACGCTTTTTACGTCTTAAGTATTTTTAACAGCTCAGTTTCTCTCTTTTGAATAAAGGCCCGTATTTTCATTTTGCACCAGGCACCACAGATTTGAAAGCCAGTCCTTCCCCCACGGCTCCTGGTGTCCCCACCCCACACTACACCCCAAGTGTCTCTGAGGAAATTCCCGTCTCTGCGGGATGGAAAGGGAAAGCCCTGGGAGAGGCATGCTGGCCCTGACTCGAGGCCATCCATGGACCTGGGTGGTACAGCATTTCTAGGCCATTCCGGCTCAGTGTCGTCAAGCAGTGGAAACCTGGGGAAACTGAGGCACAGTGACGAAGAATGACTGAACGGACTCTGCACGCAAGCTTGCAAGCCAGGGTTGGACTAGGGGTTTCTGTCAGCTCAACGCAAAGTTAGCTGACGGCTGTGGAATACTCAGAGGACAGCCTGAGACAGAGAGAATGCTGGGCTAGGGGTCAGACGGAGCTGGGGTGAGGGCTCGGCTAGGCCCAGTCAGGCCAGTGCTCTTTCCTTGCCGAACCTTGATGTGCTCATCTATTTAATGGGAGTGAAACCCGAGGTCCCTAGGACCAAGCTTAATCCAGATAATGCACGGGGGACTCACATGCTGTGGTGCCCCACCTGGATACGAGATGTCCTCACCCCACACATCCACCACAGCTTCACGGATTTGCCCATTTCACCTTCACGCTTGGGTATGTTTCGGTGCGTCCCCACCGTCTGTCCGGGGATGTGAACACCCAGAGGGCCCAAACCACGTCTGTTTAAGTCCCTCTGGGTCCTGGGTGGAGTAGATCCTGGCTTAACAAGAACCTTGAACAGGGAGGGAGGTGATGTTACTGCTCCCTCACCTGGAGCAGGCTTCTCTGTTTCAACTCCATAAACTGTGAAGGCGACAAAGCCCTTTCTGTATTTTGCGAGAGATACAGTTTGCAAATGATCTCATTACCCCCGCAGCCATGAGCAGAGTTATGTCGGGCCTTTCTAACAAGTGGCAGTAAAACATTTTATAGGCCCCTCTGCCCCCCTCCTTCCCCCACCGTGTAATTTGCTCTGTTTGGGGTTGAACTTGGTGTTTTCCCTCTTTCCCTTCTCTTTCTCCTTGCACTTTCTCTCATGTTAATTATATTAGTTGCCATGGAAACAGTGATGTCATTGGCACGGGAGCGCTCAATGACATCCAAAAGCACAGTTTATAGCATGGCTTGAAATTTATTCCATGGCTCGCAGCCTTGAGGGGGGTTATATGGCGATTATATCGCGGGCACCATCTGGGCGCGAGGGTGGGAAGGGGTGGAGAGTAGCTGGGCTGTGGGGTGCTTCCCACAGCCCCAGATATTGGGGGGCCGTTCCATTTGGACACCGTGGAGGCCACCTTGGGTACCGTGAAGAACTATCTCTTCTTGGCTTTTGCCAACACTCGCTACCTAACAGCACCCCGCCCCACGTTTGTCCCCATTTTAGGATTTCAGAACCCTGCATGGGGCGGTCTCAAAAGTGCTTAACACAAGGGCGGGGTGTGTGTGTGTGTGTGTGTGTGTGTGCGCGCGCGCACACGCGCACCCGCTCGCACATGTGCTTGAAGCATCAAACCATGCTGTTAGTATGAAACTGTGATCCGCAGCGTGCAGCGCACGTTACTTCACACACACGGCTCGCATACACATGCACACACTTATTTGCCCATCTGTACTTCATTCTAGAAGGTGCAGTGGCATGCACATTACCGAGTTTTGTGCCAGAGCCCCCATCCTCCACAGCTCACTTCTGGAGCTGCAGGGGCGGGGTGGGGAGCAGGGCCGCGTCCGGAGACAATGCGGTTGCGGTCGGGGGTCGGAGCGCCGCGTGCATACCCTTGCAGGGAGATGCGCCAGGTGTGGGCCTGGCGAGCTCGCCCCCGGGGCTGGGCCTTCCGTTATTCGGTGGGAGGCCTTCGTGTCTCGATCTGACACCGAGCAGACAGGCCTCGAGGCGGGAGCCACTCGGCAGGGTCCCCTCTTCCTCCCTGGGGACCCGTGGATGTGTTTTTCAGTTCCTGTGCTAAGTATCACCTTGAGTTTGCCGAGGGAGCGCGGCAAACAGCGCGCAGAGCTACAGGGGACCTCCAGGTGTTCCTCATCAATTCTGGAGCTCTTGTGTCTCAGATCAGAAGCATGAAGGGCTCTCTGGGAAGGCCCACTTGGAGGAGCAGGAGAGGAGGCACTGTAGGGCGGAGGCCACCGGTTTGGGAATCAGGGGTGTCACTCCAAACAGCGTCAATGCAACCGGCAAATTATTCGCCTCAGAAGCGGAGTTCGAGGTGGGAACTTAAGGCATCACCTGCCCTAGGGCCGCAAATAGTGACATCTGGCCTCTCGCGGCACCTCTGAGTCCTGCCTGTCTCTGTTTCGATTCCCCGCTCCGCCTTCAACTCCACTTTGTTCCAAAAAAATGTCTCGGGACCGCGTCCAAGTCACGTGCCCATCCACGAGCCAACAACGGGTGGCCGGGGAGGCGTGGCTTCCTCTGATTGGCCAGACCTGGGCCACGCGGCCTCCCCTGGAGCCAGTAAGAGAGAGTGGCCGCAGCAAGCGGGCTGGGACCCTGAGAGCGGAATTGGAGCTGGGCTGGTGGAACCCGGGGCGGTCCCTGAGCTTCTTTCTGTCCCCGTGGTACGCGTCCCCCCAGAAAGTACTTGTCCCGCTCCCATCAGAGCCTTCAGGGGTCACTAGGCCTCAACCTCGTCTGTCACGGGGACACCGAGATGAGTCAGCCATCGCCCTGCCCCGCCCTGCCCTCAGCCCCCTGCTAGCCCCGGGGGGTCACCACCAGAACTGCTGAAAAAAGAGAGGAGCCTCCACTGGAGGAGCCCGAGGGCGCTCCAGGCCCTGAAGCAAGTGTGGAGTACTGATCAGATTGGACCCAAGTCCCGGGGAGGACGAGGAGGAGGGTGGCGAGTGGAGAAAGGGGGCGAGGTGGACGCAGGAAGAGAGAAAGGCCTGTGCAAAAGCAGATGCGTGCAAGGGCACAGCTTAGGGAAACAGTCCCACATGCAATCGTAATAATAGCAGTAACAGACGCTCTGCTCTGGGCTAAGGGGTCCAGCTTTGTGATGACCAGCTTTACCACGGGCCTATGAGACAGGTGCTAGGAAATTAGTCCCTGGCACTTAGGAAGCCCCATATAAATGTTTGCTATGATAATAATAGTAATAGGGAGCCATGGATGATTTTAGCAAGGGAGAGAATAAGATTGAGGGATTTGGGTAAAAGGGAAGAGAGCAGAGATGGTTTAGAGCCACAGTGGTTCTCAACCAGGGGTGATTTATCCCGCAGGGGAACATTGGGCAATCTCTCCAGACGTTTTTGGTTGTCACAATTTGGAGGGAGAGGCGCTACAGTCATCTAGCGGGTAGAGGCCAGGGATAGTGTTAAATATCCTGCAGTGAGCAGGACAGTCCCCACCACCCCACCACAAAGAATTATCTAGCCCAGTGTCAATAGGTCTGAGGTGGAAAAATCTGGGTTTGGGTTAAATATGGGGGCTGATGCAGAATATAATAGGGCTAGTCAGAGGAGGCTGTGAACAGGACAGTGGCCCTGGGCTGGCCAAAGTCTGGCAGAACTTCACCCCCCACCAAATGGGTATCCTCCCTTCCCGATCTGCTAGCTGGTGGGGGTCCATGGCGCAGAAGGTGCTGGCGGGGAGAAGCGTGTCACCCAGAGATCTGCAGGCCCTGGCAGACGGCGGGCCACAGTGACGCTTGCTCCAGCTGCGTGCACCTCTGAATCAAAGACCCAGCAGGTTCCTCGCGTGGGGGCAGATGTCCTGTATTGATGTGCCACTTGCCACTTGGAGTCCAGGCTTGGACCAGCCTGGAAATGTGGAAGCCTGGCCACTCGCAGATCGCCAAGCCCAGTCCTCCGAGTCAGAAATGTTGATTTGTTTCAGTAACGTGAGCATGGGGGAGGGTGGGGCGGAAGAGAGGAAAGTGAGCAAGAGAGACAGTGAGTCAAAAACCATGAAGCTGACTGAGACAGAGACTGGGAGAGACAGACACACTCAGCAGGAGAACCACCGAGAAAGAACAAACAACACAGAGAGGCTAATAATACTAAGGGATGGAGCCCGAGATGGAAGGACACAAATTAAGAGCAGGGAAGAGACACAGAGACACAGGGAAGAAACCAGACCGAAGAGAGTCAGATGGATTGAGATTAGCAAACAATAAAAATAAAAATAAATAATAAGATCGAGAAAGAGCAAAAGAAAGATTGAGTAGAAGACAAGACGGGGAGAGTGAGCAAGACAAATACCTCCTCCCAAACCCCGTGGTCCAGAGCCCAGAAACTCTCCAAGGCTTTGCCATATTTTAGCCATGAAACCGGGAAACTGGGGCAGCTTTCTCACTGCAGGTCCGGGACGAGCAAGCCTTGTTCGCATTATTGCTGGCATCCCCTGCGAACTGGACATTAGCCAACAGGAAATTCCTGGGAGAAATCTTTCCACTCAGAGTCTTTTAAAACTTTTTACTTATTTATTTTAACTCCCCCCCCCTTTTTTTTTTTCAAGGACGAACAAAAAAAGAGTGAGGTGGGAAAGGGGGAAGAAAGGAAAAAAGAAAAAGAAATGATCCACCTGGTATAAGAAAAACTTATCTGGCAACAGCCCCGGCCAGGCCAGGGGAAGCTCGGGATCCATTGTGTCCGCTGTGTCCATTCTTCCTCTGGAAGGATTTATGACCTCACACTCCCATGACATCACAATGCGTTGCCATGGCTCCTGCTTTATTATCGTAAACAAAGAGCTGTTCCTCGGGACACTGGCCGTCTGAGCAGGAGGGGGAGAAAGAAGGGTCTGTGTAATGTGTTTTCTTGGGAAGGCAGCTTGTTCGGAAGTCTGAAAAGCTGCAAAAATAGTTGTACACAGTTCTCTGCGTGTAGCCTCTGGACAAGGTTAGGACGGGGACGGAGGAATGAAGTCAGCTCTCCTCTGGAGGACCCTCGGGCTCTGTGTGTTCTCACTGCCAAAGAGCGGCTTCCTGGGTTTCCCTCACCGCTCAGATAAAGGCTTTCATTCATTCGCCAAAAATGCATTGAGCGCCTACTACGTGCTAGGCGCTGGCAGATTCTGGTTTCTAGATGGGCGAGACGCAGGCCCAGGCCCTGCCGCTTGCAAAAACCCGGCAGAGAAGTCACCAGGAATGTGTGTAGAGTTGTAATCTGGGTGAGGATGAGAAGGAAATGAGGATGAGAAGAATGGGGGAGGAAGCTACTTGGATGAGCAATCCAGGAGGGCCTCTCTGAGGAGGTGATGTTTTAGACAAGACCTGCAGGAAGAGAAGGGGTCGGCGGTGAAGAGTGGGAGCAGGTGACGGGGCCCTAAGCGAGGACAGCCGCTCCAGGCTGTGACTGTCAACATTTAGGTTCCCACCAGGGGTGTCTTCCCACACATTTTGTAGTATTTCTTTCTGGCCAGCTGACTTCGTGGGGGGGGGGGGGCTTGTAAAGAGGAGTCACTTTTGCTGAGTCCGAGTGAGCCTTCTGAACCCTGGCCACAACAGTGCCCGCCAGCTGCCACTTCCAGACGGCAAGGACGGGGGTCTCAGCCCGGAGCTTGGTGAACACAAATTAGCCAGGGGCAGAAACACCTGTGGGACCCGAGCCCGCTCTCCCTGAGTCAGTTGTGCAGGGAGCAGGTGATACTCTTCAGCCACAGGAAGGAGGGCAGGAAGGGCAGCGGCAGGGAGGAGGGAGGGGAGCCTGTGGGACAGATGTGGGCCCTGCCGGCTGGTCAGGAGACCAGACGGGCAGGCAAGGAGGCCATCCTCCCCACCCGCCTCCCAGGAGGTGGACCTTGAGGGAGCTGGGACTCGACATACAACAGAACGAGAGCCACTAGATCGTCAGCCCGGCCGTGGATTCCGATGGGGACGCACAGGCCCAGAGGTGGCACAGGAAGCTAGGTACAGAGTTCAGCCCCCACGTTACTGAGTGCCCTGGGGGATCTCACTTCCCGTGTCTGAGCCCATAAATGTAAAGAGAAGAATGCACATAAGCACTTAGTGTGGCGGCAAGACAGTCGCTCTTGCCTACCCCCGCTTTCCGAAGGACGCGTTTCTGAAACCCTTCCAGGCGCCATGCTTCCAGCGTCTCATACGTTTAGCTCATTTAACACTCCGGGAAGTCCTAAATGGTAGGTGTACCTGTCCCCATTGTGCAGACAAGCAAGCCGGGGCCAAGGGGGGTCGAATGACGCGCCCAAGGTCCCAGGGTCAGATCCCAACCCTGCCTGACTTTTTCAAACAAAGCCCATGTTCTCCACCACCGAAGCTTGCCCTGCCAAGAGGCACAGCTACAGTGCGGGTGGGGGTCGGGGTGGGATGTGGCAGAGGGGAGGGCTGACGCCGTGGCTGCCCAAATGGTGGTGACCCTCTGACACGGAGCCAGGAAGGTGAGAACTCTGCAGAGCTGTGAGAGCCGGCCAGCTAGAGTGATGGCATACCAGAGACCCCCAGGACGGCAGGGAGGGGAGGCCATGGCAGACAAGAGAGAACCTTCTCTATATGCTGAGCAATGCTTCCAGACGCAGGAATCTGATTTTTATGTGGGACACGCACTTTAGGCTTCTCCAGAGCAGGGTAAACAAGGCTCAGTTCCCTACGAACTCAGCTGGGTCCAGCTGTTAATAGGAAGGGCATCTGTGTGGGACATCAGGGGACAGGGGGTGGACCATTAGACCGTGCATCCGGACTTTAGAGAAATGTCACATTTAATGGATGCCTGGCCCTGGGCTAAGTACTTGCCTGACCTGGCTTTATTCAATTCACCCATCTTGTCCCGGCTGTGTGTGCCCCTACATAGAAGTAGAATGTCTCTGGGCCTTATTTTCCTTTTATAAGAAACGAGAGGATCGATCTTAATCAGGGATTGGTAAACTTTTTTCCGTAAAGGGTGAGACAGGAAATATTTTAGGCTTTGTGGGTCACATCATCTTTATCGCAACTGCTCGACTCGGCCACAGTAGCATAAAAACAGCCATAGACAACATGTAAATGACAAACGAGCATGACTGTTCCAATAAAACTTTATTTACAAAAACAGGTGGTGGCACTTCACATCCACTAGGATGACTCCAATCGAAAAGTCAGATTGGGGCGCCTGAGTGGCTCAGCGGGTTAAGCGTCCAGCGTTGGCTCCGGTCATGCTCTCTGGGTTCGTGGGTTCGAGCCCCACATCAGGCTCTGTGCTGACAGCTGGGAGCCTGGAGCCTGCTTCAGATTCTGTGTCTCCCTCTCTCTTCGCCCCTCCCCCACTCATGCTCCGCCTCTCTCTGTCTCTCAAAAATAAATAAACTTTAAAAAAAAATAACAGCTGGAAAGTCAAATAGTAACAAGTGTTGGTGAAGATATGGAGAAACCGGAATTTCCATACGCTGCTAACGGGAACGCCAAACCGAATAGCTCTTTGGAAAACAGACTAGTAGGTCCTCACAGGGTTAAACGTAGAGTTGCCATGTGACCCAGCAACCCCAGTCGTATGTATCTGCCCAAGAGAACTGAAAGCACATGCCCACACAAAAGCTTGTACACGAATGGTCATAGCAGCATTATTCACAATAGGCAAAAAAGTGGAAACAACCCACACGTCCTTCCAGCCATAAGTGGATAAACAAAACGTGGTCTGTCCACACCATGGGGTGTTATCCAGACGCGGGAAGGAATGCGGTACTGACACCTGCTAAAATGTGGACGAACCTTGAAGACATCAGGCTAAGTGAAAGAAGCCAGATGCAAAAAAACCATAGGTTGTGCGGCTCCCTTTGTTGGATGCGTCCAGAATAAGCAAATCCGTAGAGACAGGAAGTGGATGGGTGGTTAATTAGGGCTAAAGTGGGAAGATTCAAGGGTTGGGGGAAGGGAGTGTTGATACCTGAAGGATATGGGGTTTCTTTTTGAAATGATGAAAATGTTCTAAAATTGATCATGGTGATGGTTGCACAGATCTGTGACTATACTAAAAGCCATTGAAATGTACACTTTAAATGAATGAATCCCAGGGCATATGAATCATACGTCGATAAGGCTTATTTTAAACATTTGTTTACTGAGAAAGCAAAAAAAAAAAAAAAAAAAAAAGCCTTGAGGGAAGTTTCAGGGGTGAATAGAAGTGTTCCAATAATTGGTTTTCGGTGCCACTTATGTGACTACCTGTATTCACAAAAGCATATCATATTTTACACTTAAAATGGGTGAACAAATTTACCTAACTTCTATCTCAATAAAGTTCTTAAAGAAGAAGGGAAAAATACAGGCAGGGGATTGGATTTGGCCCACAAGCCACGATTTGCTGACTGCTTGTCTAGTGGTGATCAAATCAGGACTGTTTAGATCCCGAGTAGGCAGTAACCCAACTCAGGCTGGTTTAGGCAAAATGAGGAATCTGTTGATGCACAGAACTGAAAAGTCTAGAGGATATGTGGGCTTCAGGCACTGTTGGATCTAGGTGTGCAAGTATCATGAGAACTCCATATTGCTTCCATTCTCAATTTCCATGAAATGGCTGCCAGCAGCTCCTGTCACATTTTCCCGGGTTCACATCCAGCAGAAAAGATTAAGTAGCCTTTTCCAAAAATCACTGTGTTCCAGTGGTTCTGACTGGGCCACATGCCCAGCGATCAGAGGAATGCAGTGTTCTGGTTGGCCCGTCCGAGTCACATGGCACCCCTGGACCCGGAGGATGCATTTAGTATCACCCAAAGCCCAAAGACGGTACAAGGGGTGCCAGGGAGAGGTGGTTTCCTGGAGAATTGGGGTGCAAGTGAGGGGCCCCCACAAAGAAATTTGAGAATATTTTTTACACCGAATATTACAGCAAATATTTTTGCTTAAGCAGTTCCAAACACCAAAGGAGTTAAATAAACATTGTTAGTCATGTTCTGTCAATGACAAATCGAAGCCCCCAAGAGGGAAGACAGCCCGCAGGTCATTGGGAAAGCAAACCCCTCCCCCTCCAGCCCCGGTACACCTTTGCTCTCAGCATGCAGTTTAACTACCTGCAAGTCAAGACAGAGGGGTCATTTATTCAACAGACGGTTGTTGCAGTCAGCCACACACCCCGTGTCTGTAAAATTCTCCTAGATCAGGAAATGGAAAGGCCTGGAAATTAAGGGGCAGACGTAAGGGCTGCGTAGCAGAGCGTAGGCTGGCTCTCCAGTTCCGGGGGGCAGTGCCCACTGCTGAGATGAGCCAGGCCTCTGGGACAGCAGCAGAGCCTTGAAACGTCTTCTCTGACGCCCGCCGAGCTGCTGTCTTCACCTCCCCGGAAGGGGAAGCAGGGTCAGATGAAGAGGAAGTTAGAAATGGGGGTGCCTGGGTGGCCAGTCGGTTAAGTGTCAGACTCTTGGTTTCGGCTGAGGTCATGATCTCGTGGCTCTTGGGTTTGAGCTCCGCACTGGGCCCCACGCTGACGGCACAGGGGATTCTCTCTCCCTCCCTCACTCTCTGCTCCTCCCCCACTCATGCCCTCTCTCCTGTCTCTCTCTCTCTCCAATAAATAAAGGAAAAGGAAAAAGTTGTGAACAGCTAGTTTCTCTGAACCTCGGTGTCCAATGAAATTGAGACCATTTCACTGACTTGTCCCCCCTGCCAAGGCCTGATCGGACCCTGGTCCACTTCTGTACCTGGTGACCTCCCACGTTCCCTCCCCCACCCCCGATCTCCACTCCATCCTACCTGGCTCTTCTGTTCCTTGCGTGTAACCTGCTTGTTCCCGCCTCTGAGCATTTGCACATACTGTTCCCTCTGCCTGAAACACTCCTCCTCTCCCCGAATCTTCCCAAGGCTAGCACTTCTGGATCATTGAGCATCACCTCAGGGAGACCTTCCCTGACCCCTCGTGCCCCCTTGAGCACCCAGGTGAGCCCCCACCCCAGGTCTCTCTCCCTCACACATCTGGTTTCGCTTTCTCAGCAAAAGAGCTCAGCTCCAAGATGCTAATGAGTGTTTATTTATTGTGCAGAAACAATTCTAGGACAAGTGGGGACAAGGCGCATGCTTGTCCCAAACATGAAGGAAGGCTCAGTGCCAGAAGCTGGGGCCCGGGCTTAGGGTGTCCAGTCTGTCCAGTGACAGCATGGCCTGATTTTCTTTCTTCTTGTTTCTTCCGATGGTTGGTTGGTTCTGAGCCCGTGTCTCCTCCCTCTTCTGCACCTTCCCCCAACACCCAGTAGGTCCTGCCCGCCGCCAGCCACGGTGGGCATAGGGTCCACACACCTCCCTTCAGTCCTTCCACAAGCCCTGCCAGCTCTTCCCTCTGCACCTCTGC
Source organism: Puma concolor (assembly GCF_028749965.1). NCBI lineage: Eukaryota > Metazoa > Chordata > Mammalia > Carnivora > Felidae > Puma > Puma concolor. The sequence goes on along the minus strand of NC_141678.1, from coordinate 13,394,535 downwards.
AAACCAGACTCCCTCCCTCCCCTCCTTTCCCTGCTCATCCTCATCTGGACCCTGCTGTCCCTGCCGTTGGGTCCGTGCCTCTCCTCACCCAAGCACCATTCTTATATTGCCTCTGGGCACCTTGCCTGGCTCCCTGTGTTCAGGCTGATCCTTTTGCCTCAGCACCCTTCCCTGTTTCTCTGACTGGCTCCTGCCAACACTCCCCTTTAGAGTCAGCTCAGCACCACCCCTTTCCGGAAGATGCCCTGCCCCCGCTTTGGGGTGGCTTAGGCGTCTGTTCTGCCTCTCCACCTACTGGGGGCTGTAGCGGCCCTGTCCGCACTGGAGGGAGCGGCCTGCCCCCTGTCCCTCCCCAGCCAGACGTGAACACCTCGAGATCAGAAACGATGTCATCTGTCTTCGCTTTCCTGTGCTGAAGACTGCCTGGCACACAATAGGTGCTCATTAAATGCCTTATCGAATGAATGCAAGAATGCCGTGCAAGTATGCATGTGGGTGCTACGGGGGCAGGGGCTGTGTCCTGTGTCATCCGGGCCTAAGTGTCTGGCCTACGGTGAGCTCTCAATAAATGTTTCGGGAGTGAAGGAATGAAGAGATGAATGAATGAATGGTTCCCTGGAGGCCTAGGGGAGGTTGCCTCCTCCATGAAGGGTGATCAGCTATCCCAGTTTGCCCGGGATGTGGGGCTCCCAGTGTGTAACGTGGGCAAGGCCCAGGCAACCCCGGAAGAGTCGGTCACCCTACCTTAGGCGCTGCCTTCATGGCACCTGTGAGACGTGACCCTAGTCAGGCTGCACCAGTCCCGTCTCTTGCTATTGCCACGTATTTTATGGGTTCCTAATCCTTTCACACATTTGTGTCCAGCCTTCGAATTTTGCCAGAGGGCAGACACCATCTTTCTTTGTGGCCCACGGTAACCATTCAGGGCTAGACAGAAATGGCCGTAGAAAGATCTCCATCCTTATCATCACTGTTTACGAAGGCCTGTCTAAGCTCTTCACCTACGTTTTCTTCCTTAATTCTTCCAGTGACCACACGAGATAGGTATTTTCTTTCTCGTTTTATAGATGAGGCTCTCAAAGCCCAGAAGGCCAGACCAACCCAAACTTGGGTCACGGGCATACCTAAGAAGGCACAGGATTTGAACCCAGGACTGTTGGAGGCCATAGCCCATGTGTGAGGAGAGGCAGCCCGTCTCCAGCAGCCAGGCCTGGGTCTGTGGGGTCTGATGGCTTCCTGAGCCCCCCACCCTTCGCCCCTGGGTGCACAGCCAGACGAAAGCCCTCTCCCTCCCCCCTCCCCCCCTTCCCCCCCCTTCCCCCCCCCCCCCCCCCCCCCCCCGGCATAGAGCCCTGTCTTCCACCTGCTGGTGGAAGGACCTGAGTTCTGGAGAGCAGACAAGAGACATGACTCCCAAGTGTGGAGAAAACGAGCTGCTGTCCAGCTCTGGAGATGTGACGGGACCAGGTTGGAGGGCCTGGAACCCTCTCCTACTTCTAACTGTCCTGCCATCATCCCATCACACCCAGGAGCAGGCAGAATGGGGCCCCAAGGCCAGAGGTTGGAGTTGACTGCTAGGGCTCCATAAGAGATGACTGCAAACTGGATGGCTGAAAACTACAGAAACTGTTCTCCCACGTCCTGGAGTCCAGATGTCCAAAATCAGGGTGTTGGCCCGGTCGGTTCCTTCCAGAGGTTTTCGGGGGACGTCTCCTCCACGCCTCTCTCTTAGCTTCTGGTGGCTCCAGACCACCCTTGGGTTCCTGGGCTTATAGCCACCTCACTGCCATTCCTGCCTCTTTCTGGCTGTTCTCTCCATCTCTGCGTCTCCCTTTCTTATCAGACACCAGTCGCTGGATTGAGCACCCACCCTGAAGACAGGATGACTTCGTCTCAATAGCTTTACCTAATTACATCTGCCCATTTCCAAATAAGGTGACATTCAGAGGTTCCAGGCGGACACGAACCTGGGGACACCTGTTCAATCCTGTCCATCAGCTTGGGTCCTCCTGGCCTCTGCTGAAAACCTTCTCTGCTTTCCCGTGCCCTCCCCCTCCCCTGGGACACACCTGCAAGAGGCTGCCACACGCCTCCCTCCCTGCCCACCGCCCCCCCCCCTCCCCTCCCAGGCTCCGTGACAAGCCGTGCGTGCTCGCGGGAGATGTGCAGGGAGACCACAGTTGCAGGATCCCAGTGTGAAAAGAAAGAAAGTGCTGACTTAAAACTTGAAGCCCTGACAGATGTAGCACTTTTTAACTCCGCGATGGGCCTGTTGGCACTTGTCAGATCCCAGCATGTTTGCTAATGTGCATTTTCATCAAAGGGATGAGCCTGCTCGGCCCCCGTGTTGGCCCCTCTTGGCTTCCACTTCCTTGGCTTGGTTGGTCCTGCCTATGCTGGTCCCTCCACCCCTGCCTTTGGGCCCTGCCCTTTCCCGATCACTGTCCTTCTCCCTCCCCTCCCCTTTCTCCCCCTCTGGGCCTGGGGCCTCATCCCTAGTCTCTCTCCCAGGGCCCCCACCTCGGCCCTCCGACCCCGCCTCCTCTCTGCCCTTCCAGTTCAGAGAACTAAAGGTCTGTGGAGCCATCAGTGGAAGGGACTGTGCTAGGAGGGAACAGACAGGGCTGTCTTCCCCACTCCCTGCCCCTGCCAGTTGCTCTGTTCTCTGTATCTCTTTCCCCTTCCTTCCCCTCCTCCCTCCTGGCACCTTCTCTCACTCCTGTCTTGCAGGCCAGTTCAACCAACTGTTCCCTGCTTTGTAGCAGACACCCGATTAGGTGCTGGGGACACAGACAGTGGTGAGACGAGGTCGCTTTGTTGCCTCAGGCTCTGCGTGTGCCCTCTCTCTCTCCTTCTTCTTCCTGTGTCACCCCTCCCTCACTCCTCCAGCACCCCCCCCCCCACCCCAACCAACTGTCCACTTCGGGCCATGCCCGGCCCCAGCCCCAGCGTCCCGCCTTCCACGGCCCCGCTGGCTTCTTCGCCGCTGGGGCCACGCCAGCCAGGTTGCGGGCCCGGAACAGCTGATGCGTGTGGACAGACAGACGATCCAAAAGGCCCTTGCCCCGTCGGCCCCTGGCCCAGAACTGCTGATCAGCTTGATGTATCTGACTGAACAGGAGCCGTTCTGAGAGGCCGCGCGGCCCTGCGGGCGGCCAGGGAAGGCTGATGTGGGTGGACACATGATCCGGAGCAGAACGCAAAGTTCTCTGGCCCGGCTCTGCGCTGGGCTGGCTGATTGGAATGGACATGTGGGGTCACTGGTTGGCTGGACGCCGGGGGCGCCGAGGGAAAATCGAAGGCGGACGATGCCCAGGTGCTGGAAACCGTGGTAGAGAAGGAAGTCAGGAGTGGGGGCAGGACTGGGCTGGAGGTTTGCTTTTCTGAATCATCGGAGAGGCCAAGAGGAAGGCAGCTCGGGGTTCAAACTCTGGCTCTGTGCGCTGTGGCTGACCCCACCCCTCCCACATCCTCACTATCTATTCTACCCAAATGACACCTCCAGGCAGGAGACCCCCCCCATTTCCAGCGCCCAAGATTGGTTCACTGGTGGCCACGCGATCCAGTGACAGACAAGGAGACACGTAGGAAGGTCTGCTGGGCCTCCTGAAAAGCTCTCCTCACAGCTGAGGGGAGGCTGGATGGTCATTGTTGTGTCTGAATGGGATGCTGGGAATGCTGCTGATGGGGCGAAGTCAACCCCAAGGATGTCAGATCAGGGACGGGAACGAGTCAGCTATGGGCTACACGCTTACAATGTGCCTTCCTCGGGATTCTCATCCTGTGAGATGATGGCTTTTCTTTAAAAAAAATTGTTTTAAAGTGTATTTTTATTTATTTTGAGACAGGGAGCTAGAGAGCAAACAGGGGAGGGGCAGAGAGAGAGGGAGAGAGGGGGAGAATCCCAAGCAGGCTCCGTGCTGTCAGCGCAGAGCCCAGTGCGGAGCTCGAACCCACGAGCTGCGAGATCATGACCTGAGCCGAAGTCAAGAGTCGGCCACTTAACTGGCTGAGCCACCCAGGTGCCCTGATAATGACTTTTCTTATTGTTTAAGGCCATTGGAGCCCGTCTAAGTTGTGTTATAACTGCAGCCTAAAGCATCCTGAATAAGCGAGCACAGTGCCTAATTTCTCCGAGCGTCCTTGGAGGTCATCATGCCTGTGCCCTGGGGTTGCCCTGGGAATTCATGAAACGATGCGTTCAGCACAGTGCCTGGCACGTAGGAAGCACTTGGCAAGCATCGCATTTATTACTCATGTAGCAATACAATAGAGTTAATGCATTATTTACAGTCAGTTATATGTGGCATAATGTGATTATAGTTCTTGGTCCCTCTGGGGGTGGGAAAAGCCATGTGACTATTCTCACGGGCTGACCCCCTTTGTACCACCTCCTGGTACCTGTGTGGCCCCTCGTTTTGTCCGTGTCACCCTCTGGCAGCTCACCCAGGCTGTCGGTGCTCCCGCAGGGCTGGTAAAACGCTACGTCCCTCTGGCAAAGCTGCCTGGACTCCTAGGGACCAGGCTCTGTCTCATGTCACACACAGCCATTCCCTCCCAGGCGCCCACAGGCCACCTGGAGAGGGGAGCTCGTGACACCAAAATCATCACCCGGCCCCTTTAGGATGGGTGCAACCTGGAGCCACTCTTTCTCTCTGGCTCTTCCAATGTGATGAATTCTTTCGGGGAAGAGGTGTACATAACTCCCCCTGCACGCTGGCTGTCACAGGGCTTTCCCGCAAGTCCTAAACACGCGGTTCTGTGTTTGAGCCCCAGTGGCAGACAGAGGCTTACCTTGGCCATGCGTGAGAAGGAAAGAAAGAAAAAAAATATATTAGCAAAGATATGGGGGAATCGGAGCCCTTGGGCGTTGCTGCTGGGGATGTCAAATGCGCAGCCGGCGTGGAAAACAGGAGAAAGTTCAATAGAGAATTGCCCTCTGACCCAGCAATCCAGTTTCCAGGTGTCTCTACCCAAGAGAGTTGAAAACATGTCCACACAAAAACCTGTACGCAAATGTTCAGAGCATTATTTATAAGAGCCCGAAAGTGGAAACAACCCGATGTCCATCAGTGGATAAATGGATTGACTAAGCGCATATCCAGACATGGAATAGTACGTGGCAGTAAAAAGGAACAAAGTATTGTTACATGTCACCATGTGAATGAACCTCAGAAACATGAGGCTAAATGAAAGACGCCAGTCCCCAAAGGTCAAATATACTGTGATTCCATTGATTTGTGATGTCCAGAATCGGTAAATCCATAGAGACAGAAAGCACATTAGTGGTTGCCAGGGGCTGGTTGGAAGGAGGAAGGACATGGTGGGGGTGGCAGGGAGAGTTGATACATGAGTAACAGGTCCGGGGATTTCTTTTGGGGTAAACAAAATATTTTAGAAATGTAGATAGAGGTGGTGATTGCCCAAGATTATGAGTGTACTGTCACTGGATTGTACACTTTAACACAGTTCATTTTTTTACTGTTTTATTTTTTTAAAAAAAATTTTTTTTTCAACGTTTATTTCTTTTTGGGACAGAGAGAGACAGAGCATGAACGGGGGAGGGGCAGAGAGAGAGGGAGACACAGAATCGGAAACAGGCTTCAGGCTCTGAGCCATCAGCCCAGAGCCTGACGCGGGGCTCGAACTCCCGGACAGCGAGATCGTGACCTGGCTGAAGTCGGACGCTTAACCGACTGCGCCACCCAGGCGCCCCTTTTTACTGTTTATTTATTAGTGAGAGACAGAGGGAGACAGAGCATGAGCGGGGAAGGGGCAGAGAGAGAGAGGGAGACCCAGAATCTGAAGCAGGCTCCAGGCTCCGAGCTGTCAGCACAGAGCCCGACGCGGGGCTCGAACCCACGAACAGCGAGATCACGACCTGAGCTGAAGTCGGACGCTTCACCGACTGAGCCACCCGGGCGCCCCAACGCAGACAATTTTTATGTCATGTGAATTTCACCTTGGCTTTTTAAAATATCAGTAAGCAGAAATGTTTAGGGGGCGGGGGGGAGAGGAGTGACATCCAACTCCAAATCCCAGAAATGCCCAAGCCCACCTCCTGCCTGGCCCCTGAACCCTCTCTATGGTATCAGTCAAGGGCAGAGCCTGGTGCATGGCATAAGCTGAACAAACGTTCGCTCTCCCCGCCCTCATCCCCTGCACCTGCTCCCTATATAAAAGGGAGAAAGAATTCTTCTAATCATCGTAACCGCCGCACTTGAACCTTTGGACTGAATCGTGCTGCCCTGAGGGAGGGTCTTGTTCACATTTGTGCCCTGGCCACACGCCTGCACTTTGGATTCTGCATCAACCCGGGCAGGAGAAAACCCCGCCCGGGCTCGGGCTCCAACGGCTGTAATTACGCGTTACGCTGGGTCTCCCTGCCCCTGTCTCCCTGCCCCTGTGTACACAGTCAGCATCATAATTAGCTGTTTATTAGGGTCTTTCAGGCCTGGCTGGGATTCCCCCAGATGCAGCGAGCCGCAGCGTCTCCAGGCTGTACCTCTCTCTCCCCACCTTTCTGGAAAGACCTGGTGGCCACCAGCCAGAGTTCCTACACGCTTCAGGAGAGACTGCTTCTCCAGCAGGCGTCCTTGAGGCTCCCTGGGCCGGAAGCTATCCTTGGGGTGTTGGAGGGAAGTGGGGGCAGGGCCAAGAGCTGTGGCCACCTCTCGGCCTCCTGGCAGGAGTGTGAGCACCTGCTACCTGCTGGGCATGGACCAGGAGGGAGGGAGAGAGAAGGTGTCTTAGATCCTGAACGTTTGTTCAGCTCATGCTATGCACCAGGTTCTGCCCTTGACTGATACCGCATCTTAGATCTGGAGGAGCTCGCGGTCTAGGGAAGGAGGAAGAAAGAGAAATAAATGATTGCCCCCTTTAAGGTGCTGAGCAACACCAGCCATGGAATTTTCGGGCCCCGGTGCAAAATGAAAATGTGGGGCCCCTTATGAAAATTATCAAGCGTTTCAAGACGGTGACAGCAGAGCATTAACAAGCATTACCCTTCTGTTAAAATTGTTTTTATCGCATTGATTTATTTTTGAGAGACTGAGACACAGCACAAGATGGGGAGGGGCGGAGAGAGAAGGAGACACAGAATCCGAAGCAGGCTCCAGGCTCCGAGCTGACAGCACAGAGCCCGACGCGGGGCTCGAACCCACAAACTGTGAGATGATGACCTGAGCCGAAGTCGGACGCTTAACCGACTGAGCCACCCAGATGCCCCAACACATCTTTCTTTCTAAATGCTCAACTTTTACTTCCAAAGAACACATGACAGCCTCATACAATATAATATCTTATAATGATCAAAACCAGGGAGTTAACAGTGATACAGTCTTCTTTAAAAGAAGATACAGACTTCTTTTAAAGTCTTCTTCTTTATTTTAATTCTGAAAGAGACAGAGAAAGAGCAGGGGAGGGGCAGAGGCAGAGAGAGAGAGAGGCAGACAGAACCTGAAGCAGGCTCCAGGCTCTGAGCTGTCATCACAGAGCTCGACGCAAGGCTTGAACTCATGAGCTGTGAGATCATGAACTTGAGCCAAAGTCAGACGCTTAACTGACTGAGCCACCCAGGCATCCCTGCACCACTACAGTCCTATTATCTGATCTGCAGACTTTCTCCAGGTCTCATCATTTGTCCCTACAATGTCCTTTATAAACAAAAGAAAACTCTGGGTCACAGATGGCATTCAGCCGTCGTGTCTCTTTAGCTTCTTATAATCTAGAACATTTCCTTGGTCTTTCTTTGTCTTTCAGGACATTGACGTTATTTTTTTCAGAGAACGGGTCTGTTATTTTATAGAATGTCCCTCAGCCTGGGTTTGTCCGATGTTTCTTTGTGATTGTGTTCAGGTTATGTACATTCAGCTGGACCGTGGCAGAAACGTGTTTCATGCTTCCCAACGTATCCTGATCAGATGGCTGGTGTATACCGTCATTTTGCCCATTCTGGTGATGCCATCTTTGATCGCTGCATTGAGGGACCCTGCAATATTTTAAAGTGAAAAACAAAGGGACACTTAAAAACAGCGAAGCTTGGGGCGCCTGGGTGGCGCAGTCGGTTAAGCGTCCGACTTCAGCCAGGTCACGATCTCGTGGTCCGTGAGTTCGAGCCCCGCGTCAGCCTCTGGGCTGATGGCTCGGAGCCTGGAGCCTGTTTCCGATTCTGTGTCTCCCTCTCTCTCTGCCCCTCCCCTGCTCATGCTCTGTCTCTATCTGTCCCAAAAATAAATTAAAAAAAAAGTTGAAACAAAAAATTAAAAAAAAAAACAAAACAGCGAAGCTTGAATTCTAGTATACCGTCTCCCACCTCGCAGATCAAAAGCTGCAGATCCCCCCTCCCCAAAATTTTCGCTCACACGGAGAAAGTCGACGTATTTGTTATCTCTTGCTGTGTAACAAACTACCCCAAACCACAGTGGCTTGAAAGAGTAACCATTTTATTGCTCCTGAGTCTGTGGGTCGGGAATTCAGGTCGGCAGGGGGACCCCAGTCGGGCAGTTCTTTGGTCTCACAGAGTGCTGGCTGGACTCACATGTGTGGCTGTGCCCCGCCCGGGACCTTGGCTGGGTCTGCAGAATCCAAGATGGCTCCCACTCCCATGTCTCGTAGTTGGTGTTGGCCACCAGCAGGGGTGTTTGGTTTTCCTCCGCGTGGCCTTTCCAGCAGGATTGCTTGGGCTTCTTTACATGGTGGCTGAGTGTCAAGAAAGTGAAAAAAAAAAAAAAAAAAAAAAAAGGAAGCTGCAAGACCTCTTGGGGCCGAAGCCTAGAAGTTGACCAGCCTCGGTTTGGCCTTGTTCAGGGCAAGGCAGAGGGCCAGCCCAGACTCAAGCACAGGATACGTAACCCGGGCTTTGGATGGGAACAGGGGCAGCATTCGTTGCAAAAGAGCATGTGAGATAGGAATAATTTCCTCAGCCGTCTGCGGAAGCAGCGTAGCCCAGGTGGGGATCGAGCGCACCAAGCGTACCTGCTTACTTGCCCAGAATGTGCCAGAGAGCTGAAAGGAAGAGCTGAGCAAGCAGCCTTTCCCAGAGGAATAGCCGTCCCTGTGCTTGGAATGTTTCCTTCTTACTCTCCTTTTTATTTTTTTTTTTATTTATTTTTTTAATTTTTTTTTTCAACGTTTATTTATTTATTTTTGGGACAGAGAGAGACAGAGCATGAACGGGGGAGGGGCAGAGAGAGAGGGAGACACAGAATCAGAAACAGGCTCCCGGCTCTGAGCCATCAGCCCAGAGCCTGACGCGGGGCTCGAACTCACGGACCGCGAGATCGTGACCTGGCTGAAGTCGGACGCTTAACCGACTGCGCCACCCAGGTGCCCCCTTACTCTCCTTTTTAATTCGGTGCAATTCCCAAAAGCCTTTCCTAGGCGCCTACTATGTGGTGGTATTTATTGAGGACCTACTATGTATGTGGGGCTCAGTGCTGAGGATAGGGGGAATGAAAGTGAGTTGGTCCTTGCCCTCTGGGAACTCACTGCCTACAGATAAAAGTGACCTATACGAAAAGCTTTGCAGGTCATTGTCACGGGAGCAGGTGTGCTGGGGGTGGAATGCAGAAGAAGGATGGGGGGTGGGCACTAGGGAAGGGACATGGACGGGGACAGTGCGGGAGCCGACTCCTAAAGGGGCAGATGGGCAAGCCAGGCAGAGGGGACAGCCTAGGGTAGGCGGTGGGTGCGTTGGGAACGACCCCCTGCTGGGAATGCTTATCCACAAGGTGCGGTGGGGCACAGAGAGAGTGCAAGAGGGTAAGACCTGGGGGCAGCTACGAGCTAGAACTCTACAGCCCACCGATGTGGTGCTTCTCATCTTCCTCTCTTTCTCCCCCAAGACAGATCTTTAGTCTCTGACTAGACTCCATAGGATCCCACTGAACCCAGACGTGCAAAGGTGGGGAGGAGGACTTTGTAGAGAAATGCAATTTGAGAGCTAAAGTTGCACGCAACTAGGTCCATGAAGGAGCCACGCAGGGACCTGTAATTTACACGGGTTACGTATTCTTTTACGTGTGCACAAACGGTCCTAAGGGAGGTCGCAGTTTTCATTTTTTTAAAGAGTTTTCATTTATTTATTGAGAAAGAGAAAGAGCACAAGCAAGGGAGGGGCAGAGAGAATGCTTAGCAGACTCCCCTTGGTGCAGAGCCCAGTGTGGGGCTCGAACCCACGAACCATGAGATCATACCTCAGCCAAAGTGGGGCACTTAACCAACTGAGCCGCCCGTGGGCCCTGGAGGTCGCAGTTTTACAAGGAGTTTATTCTTGAGGATCTTTACATCACTTAAAACTCAAACAATCCAAGCAAACCCCTGAAAGGGGATGGGGAGCGTGTCTCTTTATCCATTAAAATGTCACGAACGCAGGGCAATTGTTTACCACCATTTAAATTTCACTCGGGCCCCACTTGGTTCTGAAATGATACAGTTACAGATGTCCTTTTTAAAACCGGAGAGATTTGCATTCTTCCACATTTTGCACCTAAAAGGAGGCTTTGTTTCGTACATCTTTTTATACTGAGCTACTTCAAATTTGCAGTTCTCTCTTTTTTTCGTCGTGTCTCTCTCCCACGTGAGACCCAAACGCAGAAAGGGAGCCCCTCTCTGGAGCTCAGACACGTGGGCTGATCTTCCAGTTCTGGCCGAGAACTTGGGTGTCGGAGTCCCTACCACTTTCCGGCTTTCTGACCCTGAGCAATGCACGTTGTGGTCGATCTGAGCCTCAGTTTGCTCACCTGCAAAAAAGTGGTTACTAACAGCCACCCCCAGTTAGAAATAACAGGTAACAAGGTTCTCAGCATGTGACCTGTCTCAGGGTAAATGCTCAGTAACAGGTGGCCATCAGGACACAACGATGACGACATCACCTTGCCCTCGGTGCCTTACTTATCTGTTTACGGTGGGTGTTCCAGCCAGACTGTTTGTTCCCCGAGGGCAGGGCCTGAGTCCCAGTCTTGCTTCCACTCCCAGCCCTGCACACAGAACAGACCCAGTGAAAACGAGGGACGTCTGCTGGACCCCACGCCACACCCCCGCGCACTGGGGAATTTGGTACGCCCTTGGGGATCTTAACTTTCATCCTTCTGATTTCAGTCCCAGGAGCTTCTCCTCTGTGTCTCCAGGGGGGACGTAAGTGAGCCCCCACCTCCTCCCTTCCGCACTTCTCTGCGCCCCACCCTTCCGCTCCAGGGTAAATGGAATATGCTGATAAAAGTCATTGACCGGTTTACCTGAGGCTCGGGGACCAAGGGGGCAGATTTGCATTTTAAAAGACCTCTGAGGAAGCAGGGCGGTGCTAAACGCAGGGAAAGTGCTCTCTGATGCTAATGCTAAGGAGGGCAATGTGAAGACCGAGGCCAACTTTCCAGGGACTTTGGGAAGTGAGAATAATCACCTGCTTACTCTCCCTACCGGGGACTGGTGCTGTCATCCTCATGGTTGGTTTCATGGTTGTCATCCTCATGGGAGGTTGACAGAGACCAGACCTACTAGGTCTCTGACTCTGTATCTTGCCAAATCCCCCCCCGCCACCGCCTCCTCCCCCCCCCCCCCCCCGCCCCAGCAGTAGACATTACTGGGACCTCCATTTTGCAGTTAGGAAACTCCTGCTCAGAGAGGTTAAGTGACTGGAGGGACGACACACAGCTTACAGGCCACAGAGCTGGGATCCAGACGTGTGCCACACCGAGGCCGGTGTTCTTTCTCGAATCTCTCCCTGGGGCAGAGGCTGGGAGGCCAACTCAGAGGAATGGAATGTCTGACATTCGTGGACCTCTCTGACTCCCCCAGCAGCCCCCCGGGAGATCTTGACTCAGTCCCCTCAGCCTCGCTGCCCCCAGCCTGCCTGCCTCCTCCCCAAATCCGCCAGATGTCTCGGTAGCCACTGGCCATACTTCCTCACTGCACATACTCCTTTCGGTGCTTTGGTACACTCTGTGCCTGAGTCTGATGTTCCCTTCCCCCACCCCCTGTGCCTTGAAAATTCCTTCACTCCCTAATGATCCAGCTCACATGCCTCCCTGGCCCTATGAATGTAACTCATATCCTTATTTTTTTTCTCCCATAAAGTAAGGCTGACACATACCATTGTACAGGTTGCACACTGCACAGTGCTTGAGGCACCATTTGCCTAGTCCACCACAGCACAGATGTTTCTTCTTCTTTTTTTTTTAATGTTTATGTATTTATTTTGAGGGGGGTGTGCAGAAAGAGAGGGAAAGAGAGAATCCCGAGCAGGCTCCACCCTGTCAGCGCAGAGCCCACAGTAGGGCTCGATCTCATGAACTGTGAGATCATGACCTGAGCCAAAACCAAGAGTCTAACGCTTAATCGACTGAAGCCACTCAGGTGCCCCTAGATGCTTCTTTGTTGGAATTGTATCTGTTTCCGACTACAAGCTTGGAGCTAGAGATGAATGAATGAATGAATGAATGAGTGAATGAAGAAACAAATCCTGTAAGGTATGACTATAACATAAAAAGACCACAAACACCCCAGGTCTTGCCCTTCCAAAAAGGTGTTTCCCCTACCATGATCGGCCCTTCGCTTATTCCCACCGGGCCACCGGTGCTCAGAGCACTAGCGGAAGTCCTCTCTGGGGATTTCCTTCAGAGCCAGGTTCCAAGCCACACAAGTAACCCCTGCTCATTATTTTGCAATCATGGGTCTTTATCACCTAAAGCGATCCCAGCCAGCTTCATCTTCTACCTTGTTCATCAGACCTGGCTCCATTTAGCTTTGGGCTCTGTCCAGAAATCAAGTCCAGTCTCCAAGAAGGAAGACCTGCCGCCACGGAGGACAGTCTGAGGAAACTGCCAAGGCGTCAAAGGCTAAGCAGCAGCTGGTGCCCAAAACGTGTCGTGCCCAGCAGCCTGGCTGGCCTCCCAGAGGCCTCCTTTGAAGGATCACACTTACTTCATTATGTATGTTCAGGTGTGTTGATTTTCAAAAATTCGATCGAGCGTTGGTTTACCGAGCGTTCACTAGGTGCCACGTTTTTAGAAATATTATCTCATTTAATCCTCACAATCGCGGGATGGATCTAACTCTCCCCATTGTACGGATGAAAAAGTTGAGGCTCCGAGAGGTGAGGGGGCTGGCCCTGGTGCCTTATTGGCTCACTGAGGGGCTGAGTCTTGGACCCAGATCTGTCAGCATTCAAAACTGGTGTGTTTTTTACTACAAGTACCACATTGCCTGTTCCCTCCCTCCCCCACCCCCACCCCCACTTCAGATACAGCTTCTTGTGATGTTTTACTACCCTAGGAATAGACATCTGGGTTACCTGTCATTCGCCCCTAACGGGGTGCCGTTCGCCCCTCATCATGCTGGGTTTCGTCGTGTTCTAGAACAAGGGTCAGCAATCTACAGCCCTCAGGACAAATCTGGACAGATGCCTGCTTTTGTAAATAAAGTTTTATTGGAACACAGCCACCCCCATTTGTTTGCAAAATGTCTACAGCTCTGTCTATGCTCTAACAGCAGAGATGAGGAGCTGTGACCATATGACCCCAAAGCAAAAAATATTTGCTCTCTGACCATTTACCAAAAACATTTGCGACCCCAGTTCTAGAAGAGGCGGGACGTTTTTCTGACTTCCCAGCCTCCGAACCTCCTCCTTGTAATTGAGGAACTTGCCCTCCGGTGAAGCAAAGCTCACTGCTGGCTACAGAGGCCGGACGTACAGACAGCTGGGCTGAATGGTGGCCCCCGAAAGATATGCCCATGTCCTAAACCCCAGAACCTGTGAACGTGACCTTCCTCGGTAAAAGAATCTTTGCTGGTGTGATTAAGTTAAGGATCTCAAGGTGAGCTCTCCCTGGATGATCCAGATGGGCCCTAAATCCAATCAGTGTTTCTATAAGAGACACACATAGGAGAGACACAGAGGAAGAGAAGAGAAGGCCGAGTGAAGACAGAGAGATTGGAGTGGCTGTAAGAAGAATCCTTTCCTTCCTAGAACCTTCAGAGGAAGGGCAGCCCTGCCGCCACTTCGATTTTGAACTTCAGGCCCCCCGAACTACAAGTCAATTTCCCTCGTTTTAAACCACCAGGTTGCTGGTAATTTGTTATCGCTGCTACAGGGAACAAATACCTACGCCCTTTCTCCCTCGCGGCTGGGGCACAGACATGTGACTTTGCTCTACCAATCACATGCAACTTCCTAGATGAAGTGGGAAGTTACTGGTTGGAGGGAACCAGACCTACACCCTCTCTTGCCTTCTTCGTGCTGGCGAGGGTGGGGGCGGCTGCCAGGTGGCTTGCAGGGATGCCAGTGTCTCTAGCTTTAGTGGCGTTGGCCGGTGTCCAGAATTGTTGGTGACGACAGAGCCTATTACTGTATCTGTGCCAGAGGGGACAGCGGCAGCGTCTTCACTATCGGATTGTTTCTGGGGTGATTTCGGGGCATAACTCCTGGCTACACAGACTCCCAAGTCAGAGTTGCCAACTGGAAATTCCGCAAGCTCCGCCCTATCTTTTGGGTGCATTTGTTTGCTGATAAAATCAAACAGTGGCTGTTGTCTTCGGGGACGTGCTGAAGCCAGCTCACGTCAGCCCAGGAGTACCGGTTGTTCACCGCGCTTTCCGGATCCTCATTCTTGTGATGTCATGTGGGTGCTTTAAAATCAGCCACCACGGGCGTATTTACACCACGGAAATTGGCCTGTGCAATAAACCAGAGTTCTCTGTTTCTGGAGAGTTGATTTATCAACAATCCACAGGTTGTTTCCAACTAAAACTCTGATGGATGGCCATTGAATATCTCATTCCATCCCCGTCTCTAGCTGGGAAGAAAGATTTGATAATCATCTTTCTACAGTGAGGAATCTAAAAAAGATGAAAGGATTGTTCAAAGTCATACATCTATGGGGTGATAAATTCGGGACCCGAACTTCTGATTTCACATTCAAAATAAAGCAAATGACCCCCATTTTTTTCCCCCCTTGAAAAGCGAAGATTTAAAGACAAAACTCCACCCAAAAGCAAACAGGCTCCCAAACAAAAGCCATGCAGACCTCCACAGTCCCCGAGGGGACACCGTCTGGCCTAAACTCATCCAAATCACCCCGTGTCTTGCCCAAGGGGGATTCCTCCGGGCAGAGAGTTGGCAGGTCAGAGCTCGGGTTCAGGGGCACTTAGATTGGAGTTGGAGCACAGCCTCCTTTGCAGTTAAAACCCCCTTCGTGCTGTCAGTGTAGAAAGAGACAGTCTTCCACATTTGGAGGGCAATACATTGCAGGTACAATTAACAGGCTTGAGGGAGGCAGACAGTCTCACCTTGATGCTTTCAGCATCCAAAGCTTGTGCTGTGGGCGCTGACAGATTTGCCATTAGCAGGACACGTCGAGAGCCTCTGCGCCTCATCTCCAGGAGAGAGATTTATAATGTCTACACAGCTGTTTAGGTGCGGCTGCAGCCAGATACCATGGTCTGGGAGCGAGGCCTCCTGTCTGAAGACAGCCTCACTCCTGCCCGCTCGACCTGGAAGCCTGGACCTTGGGAACAATGGAAAGAGCCCTGTGGATGTTCCCCTGCTGGGATCACACCCTTCTGCCCCCTTGTCTTCCCCTGGACATACGCTTTTGCTTGTGGGGAATGCCATTTCCTGGCCTCTGCCCGGAAAACAAGCAGGTGCACCAGGGAACTCAGCAGCAACAGGGACAGGAGGTTTCACGTGCATCCATGCTCATGCTCCAGGGCCCCCAGGAGGTGTAGGGGGCACTGATGTGTGTCGGGTTGGAAACACCTGGAACCAGAGCTTTACAGCAGCTGCAGGGGGTGGACAGATCCAAGACGGATTCCCACAGTAAGAAACATAAAGACTGCTGTTTCGTGAGACCTCCTATCTATTCTGTGTACACGCGCTCAAATCCTGACAACAGCCCTGTCGGGCATGCATGATGCCCTCATTCTTCCGATGAGGAATCAGAGGCCTGGAGAGGTTAAGAAGCAGCCCCAAGCGGTGCCTCAGTGGCTCAGTTGGTTAAGCGTCCCACTCTTGATTTTGGCTCAGGTCGTGATCTCATGGCTTGTGAGATTGAGCCCCGCCTCGGGCTCTGTGCTGATAGCGTGGAGGCTGTTTGGGATTCTCTCTCCCTCTCCCTCTGTCTCCACCCCTCCCCAATCACACACACACACACTCTCTCTCAAAAATAAGTATTAAAAAAAACTTCCAAAAAAAAGAAAAAAAGAAGCAGACCCAACGTCCATAACCCATTAGTGACAAAGCCAGGATTTGATCCCAGGACTTTATGACTCTAACGCTTGGTTGTTGGACAGAGTTCAGTAGGGACCCCCCGCATACACACAAATTCATGTCCATGCCGAACCTATGAATGTGACCTTATCTGGAAATAGAGTATTTGCAGATGTAACTACTTAAGAGGGGCTCATACTGGTGTAGGACGGGTCCTCATCCGATCTGGTGCGCTTCCGTGAAGAGGGCAGTTTGGACCCAGAAACCAGACACACACGGGGATTCGTGGAAGGGACAATGACGACAGGGATTGGAGAGATGCAGCTGTAATTCCCAGAAGGCCAGCCACTGCCGGCCACCAGAAGCTAGAAGAGGAAGGATCGTCCTCTCGAGACTTTGGGGGAATCATGGCCCTGCTGATGTCTTGATTTCAGACTCCTGGCTTCCACGGCTGTGAGACAACACATTTCTGTTGTTTTAAAACGTCCAGTTTGGGGGCGCCTGGGTGGCCCTGTCCGTTAAGCCACCTACTCTTAGTTTTGACTCAGGTCACGGTCTCACAGTTTGTGCGTTCAAGCCCCGCATCGGCCTCCGCGCTGACGGTGTGGATCCTGTTTGGGATTCTCTCTCTCTCCCTCTCTGCCCCTCTCTGCTGGCTCTGTCTCTCAAAATAAATAAACTTCAAAATTAATTTAAAACAAAACACCCGGTTTGTGGTATTTTTGTGACAGCGGTCCTAGGAGACTAACACAGGTACTTTGGCAAGACGGAGTTTCGTGCCGGGGGCCCTGGGAGAGGCCGGGGAGGTTGCTCACACTGCATGCCCTGTCCTGTGTTGTCCCAATTCCACCTGTAGTCATCTCTCTGCCACGACCAAACCTAGGGAGCTCTAGGGCCAGGCTGCTCCCTGGCCCCTGACGAGAGAGAAACCAGAGGCCAAAGTGACCAGTCCCTTCCCCTCCCACTTCTTTTCCTCAGGAATCTGTCCCCAACTCGCCCTTCGGGCCTCTGCAAAGGTACCGTGTGTACAGAGGGCAGGAAAAAAGGCTCCTTCCTGTCAGTGAATGACACCGACAGTTTCTTTCTAGCTGGTGGCTCAGTGGCCCTTGTGTCCACGTTGTGTGATGCTGGGGCAGTTTTGCCTCAGAGAGACCAGGCCACCCCATGAGGCCCCTGGGCTTCTGGGGAGCAAGGCCGCCCTTCGGTATTCCGAAACGCAGTTCCGTGTCCAGAGACCCCCTCGCGGCCGACAGCTCAGAGACGTTTTTCTTTTTCTGTTTTTCTGTTTGGGATTGGAGATGCCTCTGCCGTTGCCCTGTGTCTCCAGGGACGGCCACGGCAGTTCCCTCAAGACTCTGTGGTTGGGTCCGCCCTCCCAGGAGGCCGGCCTGCCAGGGAAGCCTCTGAGAAGGAGCGTGTCACCCTGTTTGAGCGAGTGTCTCTCAGGAGAGGCATGAGGATCAGATCGCGCTATCACTGTTCAGCTGCACCCTGCTCTCACTGGACGGTGGCCCTGTTCCCTTTTCCCAGTGAGTTCCCAGGAGCTGGCACAGAACAGGTTCTTTGTGTTCGTGGACTGAACAAACCCCGGACTCACTGTAGAGAATCGTTTCGATTGTGTCAAACCAGTCCATTCACTGACTGAATGGTTTCCACCAACAAAGCCGCCATTTTGGACTTCCTACTTGGTGCCCGTGGTCTGATATTTGTCACTCCGTGAGAGTGTACGACTACAGACGAGGCAACTGAGGCTCGGAACGGCAGCATCATTCGCTCAGGCTCACACAGCTGAGACACATCAGAGGTGGCATTTGAACCCCAGTCTGCAGAACTCTGGGGTTCCCTCCGTACCCAGTGCCTTTCCAGGACCTACTCCCCCCACACCAAATCATCTCTTTGGGGACTGCGAACACACAGCCTTAGTCTAGTTCTTTTAAGAGAGTAAGTGCAAAAACAGCCCATCCTGAAGTCAAACCTCTTTATACTGGGTTCCTCTAGAACCTCTTCAGCCCACATGACTGAGGTTCCTCAAGAAGCCAGCGGACAGTGACCTCCTACCGGGAAATCTTGTTCCTGCGAAGTTGACCGCACCCCTCAACAACACTGCGCTGGGGGGCCCAGGAGGGTGGGGTGACTTTTCCTGGCCCCCTCAAATCTCTGAGCTTTCAGAGTCTCAGGATCTCCATTGCCAGGGAAAGAGTCTGTTCTTGGGGGAGATGATGATGATGACCATGATTTGATAACTCTGACGATGAACACGGTCTGGGCCGTGCACTGCGCTGAACTTTCCCACATCTGTTTAGGCCTCAAGTAATCTCCCTCCGCAGATGGACACCGTCCCCATTTCACAGGCAAGGAAACTAAGTTCACTCGCACAGGCCCGAGACCCCATTCTGAGCGATAGGCTGCCTCTTAACTCCGTGACACTCTGCTACCTTCAGACAGAGCCGACCACAGAAGGTCTTCCGGAATGTTCTCACGGGTAACCTACCTCCTCAGCCTGCAGGGTTTGCCCTCGAGACGTCAACAGGAGACTCAATTTACTTCTGTCCAGAGCCCAGCAGGGCCTCCTTGTGCTGTGGCTTCCAGGTAAGTGGGACCCAGCGTGAGGCCCAGCTCTCTTTGACCCCTGGGGTCACCGAGGCAGGGAGGCTCCAGCCTCCCTTTGACTCGTCAGTGGAGTTCCCTCAAGTCACCCCAGTTTTCCTCTGTTTAAAAGGAGACTAATCATAGCGAAGCAGTTTGAAGCCGTGGTCTGAAAAGCATCATTATTACTTGCCTGAGGATCTTGGCATCTCAGGGCCTCAGGAGAAGAAAGAAAGAAACCCACATTGATTTCTAATGCAAATTGGGTCTGAAGAGGGTCGCTGGGCTCTCTGGAGTTCCCAGTCACCCACAGAGGAGGGCACACCCCAGGGGGGACTGTTGCCTCGGGCAAAGAATTTCCTCTCATCAAGACAAAACCCAGCCGTGGCCACTTCCCCTTTCAGACCCCACCCGCTGCCCGCCCCTAGCATCCTTCTGGAATGTGGCTCCAGTCAAAGCAGAATTCCCGAATCTGGGATCATCTGGCCGCTTTTCTCTCCCTCCTCCTCCCCCCCCCCCCCCCCCCGCTTCCCTTCCACCACCTCTCCCCATCGTGTGCGTGCTCACGTGTGCACGCACACACATGTGCACACGTGCGCCCAACATGCTCATGCGTGTGTGTGCGCACACAGTTCTCACACGCACGCACAAAACAGATTTACAGACACTCGCATACGCACACACACATCCACGCAGGGGCGCTCATGCAACCTCAGGACACATGTGCGCACACGGTGCTCACACTCCCCCGTGTGTACCCTTCCCTGGCAGCACCCCTTTCCTTGTCATTTTCTTCATGGCTTTGCCTGCCCATCAACCCCTCTCTCCAGGCCCTGGGATCCTCCGTCCAGATGTCAGAATATCTCGTGTCTGACACACACACGGAGCAAATGCACCCCGGGTTCGATGGAAATTTGCTTCTTGTAAGGGGCCTGTCAGCTTCATCCTGCTGGAAGACAAAGGGAAGGAAGTGAATTCTGGAAGGCCTTCCTAGTCCCTGGCACCAGGCGAAGGCGTCTTGCCCTCCATACCACCCTGAGAGATGAAGATTATCTTTCCCAGGCCTTGGATGACGAAGTCAAGGCGCAGAGAGGCCCAGGGACTCATCTCTGTCGGATCAGTTCTTTCAAAACATATTTATTGAGTGGCTATTACGTGCCAGGCCCTGTTCTGGTAGCAGGGGAGGCGACGCCGAATGGAGCACAGAAGTCGGCCCTGCGTGTACGTTCACAAGGCTAGTGAGTGGGGCAGGCGGGAGTTCCCCTGTGGTTCTTCTGACTCCAGAGTCCTTGATTTTCCTATGTCCCTCCAGGGCCACTTGTGTGTCCCTAGGCACTCTGGCGTTTGTGGACCACTTCCTCCAACGTGATCATTTGTGGCTACAGACAAGTGTAATCCAGGCCACATCAAAACCTTTCCTTTGACCCTGAAAGTCCTCGGTCTTCAGATTTTGAAAGAAATCAAGGTGTGAGCATGGGACCACAGCACTGTGCCTGCTGCACAGAATGCACACAGGGTCGGTCTGTGCTGTGTCCCTTAACTCCGGAGTGGGGTTACCTCCCCTCGAAAAGTGAGCCTTGGGACCTATTCACCGTGGCCACGAGGCGGAAACGCCCAAATATCCGTCAACGGGTGAATTAGCAAAACGTGACTCATCCAAGCAACGGACTATCATGCAGCCGAGAACAGGGGCAGAGCCCCGACACCCAGCACAACGTGAGTAAATCTTGAAGGCATCGTGCCGACACAGAGGTCACATGGCGTACGATCCCGTTTGTGTGAACTATCCAGAATGGGAAAATCCACAGAGATAGAAAGAGTCACGGTTGCCAGAGGCTGGGGCGGGGGGGGGAATGACTGCTTCATGGGACAGAGTTTCCTCTGGGGGCGAGGAGAAGGTTTTGGAACTGGGTAGCGGTAAGGGGTTGTACAACATTGGGGGTGTACGAAATGCCGCTCAACTGTACGTTTTAAAGTCGTTAATTTTATATTACACGCATTTCACCTCAATTCAAACAAACTAACAGCGAGCCATGGGGTTTCTCTTTCCACATCACACTGGAGCCTCTGGGTACAAAGCCCTGGCGGTTCTCCCCAGTTTTCTACTCCCGTTCCCTTCCTCTGGGGCCCTCCTCTTCCCCTCCGCCCTTGTCACGTCCCTCCTCTTGTCCTTCTACTGGCCTGACAGAAAGCACCTTGGCCCAGGAGCCCTGGCTGTCGGGATGTGCTGTGGGGCCGGAGGCCAGAGATTGCACGCTGCTGACTCCAGGGCCCTGTCTAGCCTATTGACATATTTTCCTTGGCTCATACGTTGTTCTTAAGAACCTCCATTCGGTTGCCAATGTTTCAAAACTGAGAGATTTTCCATGAAACACACACACACCGAAACACACGCATTTCCAGCTTCTCTGGAGGATCTCAGAGGCCCTGACCGCAGCTCCGGGTCCTTGTTCCCCTCACGGCTGTGAGAAACAGGCTGCCGCTGTCTTGTTAGAGGGGCTCCTTCTCTCCTGTTTGCCACAGTCCCCACCAGGCCTTATCGTCTTCTCCGATGGCATCGGTTTCTGCTGGCTGGTCCCCGCGGCCATGGAGTTTGTGACCCCCAAAGCTGGGGCCAGTGACTGAACCTCTCCAGACCTCACCGACAAGGGTCTTTTCAGCAGAAAATCTAGGAGTCTTAGCTTGCGAACTTGATTTCTGGACCTGCCGTTTTGCTGGGCCTGGGAGTCCACCGGATGTGAAGTTCAAGGATGCTGTTGGTGCCCTGGCAGGACCCCTTTACGGGACCAGTGCAGGGCCCTCCGCTGTGTCTCGACCAAGTGGGAGCTGCCTCGCCTGGTCTGTCCTCACTCCCGGAGCAGCCCCTAGCCAAGGACTGACCGACAAGGTGCAAAAGGCCCACACGCCTACCTCAATGGTGTGTGTGTGACCGTCTCCCTCTGGGTTAATATGAATAATTAATTACCGCTGTTAATATCTTTATGATGAGTATCAGACAATGTGCACAACCCAGTCCTGGCGTTATATCTAACACTACCACAGCCCTCACTAGGAGATGGCTCGATATCATCCCAGAAGAGAACCCTGAGACAGCAAAAGCAACTTGGGATGGAATACGAAATACATTTTGGCCTTTGTCCCATGCCCTGTTCCTGGCACAAAGCTCCTAAAGCCTTTGTAATGTCCTAGGTGATAAGAGTCATAAGAGTGTCTTTTATTATAATATTTGGGTTATTGGCATTCCCGGGTGGTGCAGTCGGTTAAGCGTCTTGACTCCAGATTTTGGCTCAGGTCACGTGGGGTTTGCGTTTGAGTCCCACATGGGGCTCTGGGCTGATGGCGTGGAGCCTGCTTGGGATTCTGTCTCTCCTTCTCTGCCCCTCCCCCACTCTCTGTGCCCCCTCTCTCAAAATAAACAAACTTAAAAAAATTTTTTTTTAAATTTCGGTTCTGTCCCCAGTTCCTGAAAGCCTCCAGAGTGATGAGCCTAGAGGAGTATCTTTTGCTGTCAGCAGTAAACCCCTTTCAGCCACACCTGAGTTTATTCTAATGAGGATGACTTAGGGTGGGGCCCCTACATAGCCTCAGGATGGGGCTGGTCACCGGGAAGACCACGTGATTAGAGGGATGGACCTTCCCATCCCATCCACCAGACCTCTGGGAAGAGGGGGAAGTGGAGGTTAAATTTCTCTTGAGCAGGGAGATTCGATGAACTTCCGGGATGGTGAGCACATCCTTGTGCCAGGAGGGTGGTGCACCCCAGCTTTGTGGGGACAGAAGCTCCTGCACTTGGAGCCCTTCCTGACCTCCCCTCATGTGCCTCTTCATCTGGCTGTTCACCTGTGTCCTTGATAAGAAACCTGTATATCCTTTATAATAAGTAAATGTTTCCCTGAGTTTGGGGAGCTGTTCTAGCAAACGGTCAAACCCAAGGGGGGGTCGGTCATGAGAACCCCTGATTTATACCTGGTCGGTCAGAAGCACAGTAACAGCCTGGGCTTGGGTTGGGGACCGAAGTGGGGGCAGTCTTGTGGGACTGAGCCCCCTTAACCTGAGGGTCTGTGTGAGCTCTGGGTGGCGAGTGTCAGAGTTGAGTTGAATGGCGGACGCCCAGCTGACGTACAAAGAATCAGAACTGTGGTTGGTGGTGCTGGAAAACATTCCAGAGACGTTGCTCGCCTGAAGTCACGTGGCCAACGAGTGGGCAACTTAAGACCCAAAACTAATTCCTCCTGACATCTGGGCGTTTCACTCACTGTGTTCAATCACAGCGCCATGGTTGAGTGCACACCTTTGGTGCATACTCTCATCTCCGATGTACAAGATCCTTCCTGTTTTTTATTTTATTATTATTTAAATTTTTTTTAATGTTTATTTATTTTTGAGAGAGAGACAGAGCGTGAGAGGCGGAGGGGCAGAGAGGCAAAGAGTCACAGAATCGGAAGCAGGCTCCAGGCTCCGAGGCATCAGCACAGAGCCCGACGCGGGGCTCGAACTCACGGACCGTGAGATCATGACCTGAGCTGAAGTCGGAGGCTTAACCGACTGAGCCACCCAGGCGCCCCTACTTTATTTTATTTTAAAGTTTATTGATGGGGCGCCTGGGTGCCTCAGTCGGTTAAGCATCTGACCTTCGGTTCAGGTCATGATCTCATGGTTTGTGGGCTCGAGCCCCGTGTCAGGCTCTGTGCTGACAGCTCGGAGCCTGGAGCCTGCTTCGGAGTGTGTGTCTCCCTCTGTCTCTGCCCCTCCTCCACTCGTGCTCTGTCTCTGTCTCTCTTAAAAATAAACGTTAATAATTGGGGCGCCTGGGTGGCGCAGTCGGTTAAGCATCCGACTTCAGCCAGGTCACAATCTTGCGGTCCGTGGGTTCGAGCCCCGTGTCGGGCTCTGGGCTGATGGCTCAGAGCCTGGAGCCTGTTTCCGATTCTGTGCCTCCCTCTCTCTCTGCCCCTCCCCCGTTCATGCTCTGTCTCTCTCTGTCCCAAAAATAAATAAAAAACGTTGAAAAAAATAAATAAATAAAAATAAACGTTAATAAAAAAATTAAATGGGCTTTCTTTACCTATAAAAAAAAATAAAGTTTATTTATTTATTTTGAGAGAAAGAGAGAGTGAGAGCAGGGGGAGGGGCAGAGAGAGAGAGGGAGAGAGAGAATCCCAAGCAGGCTCTGCGCTGTCGGCACGGAGCCCAACATGGGGCTTGATCTCACAAACTGTGAGATCATGATCTGAGCCGAAGTCAAGACTCAGATGCTTAACGGACCATGCTACCCCAGCACCCCCCATTTTGCAGGTTATTATTCCTCCTCCACCCCCATTCTCCTCTTCAGCTGCCACCCTCCACCTCAGCACCCGCTTATTTACTGCATGTCCTTTCAGTACATCTGGCCACCTGCCAGAGGCCAGCACTCCCCATGTGTTTATTTACCTATAAGTGAAAATCTATACCATTTTGTGTGCATTTGATTTACATAAATGTTATTGAGCAATAAATCCCGTTCTGTTGCCTTTTTCGCTCCACGCCACGCTCTTGAGAGGCATCCATCAGAAGCCATCACAATCTCCCCTTCTAGGGCTGCTGGTTTTAGTGAAAAACAAAACAACAGCCGTCAAGTTCAACTGGAATTTCAGAGGAACAATGAATACGATTTTCAGTGTAAGTATATCCCATTCCGTAGTTGGGATATACTTATGTTAACAAAGCGACTTCTATTTTATCTGGCAGTACTCCCCTCTTTCAGATGAGAAAAAGGAGGCTAGGAAAGATGAGTCAATTCCTCCAGTAAGCTGCAGAGCCAGGAGCCAAAGCTGGGTCGGTCTGCAGCATCCAGAAGACTCCTCAGCCTATGACCTCTAAGGCATCTGGGAGAATGGGAGCAGTTGAGGCGCAGGAAGCATTATTTTAAATTTTTTTTTTCAACATTTATTTATTTTTGGGAGAGAGAGAGACAGAGCATGAACGGGGGAGGGGCAGAGAGAGAGGGAGACACAGAATCGGAAACAGGCTCCAGGCCTGACGCGGGGCTCGAACTCACGGACCGCGAGATCGTGACCTGGCTGAAGTCGGACGCTTAACCAACTGCGCCACCCAGGCGCCCCATGGAAGCATTATTTTAAAAGAGTAAGCCCAGGGGCACCTGAGTGGCTCTGTTGGTTAAGCATCTGGCTCTTAATCTCGGCTCAGGTCACGATCTCACGGCTCGTGAGTTCAAGCCCCGTGGCGGGCTCTGAGCTGCCAGTGTGGAGCCTGCTTGGGATTCTGTCTTCCCCCCGCCCCGCTCTCTGCCCTTCCCCTGCTCATGCTCTCTCTCTCTCTCTCTCTCTCACAAACTAAATAAACACTGAAAGAGAGAGAGAGAGTAAGCCCTGCCAAGGTGGGGGAGGTGGCTGCCTGTTTCTGCACCTGTCTCGCTCTCCTGTTTCTGCGCATCTGTTGAGTTTCTGCTGGCACGCATCCCCCATGGTGCCAAGTGGCCCCTAGGCCCCCCGCACAGTGTTTGGTCTCAGCAAAGCAAGTGGCCAGTGCCGTACAGCCCTGGCCTTCAGCACAGTGCCTGGTGCACGGTGGGCGCTCGATACGCATTTGACGACCGGGTGATCATTTTTACAAGGTCAAGCAACACCCCCCTCTCTGACCACGTGTCACCTCGGGAAGCCCACAGTGGCTGCGTGCGGAAACCCGTCAAGCACGGAGCACCTTCGTGGCTGTGCTGACGCCGACATCCGTCTCCCTCACCTGTGAACATTCTCTGAGACTCACTCATAATCGTGACTGAAAGCAACATGTTTCCGATTTCCATATTATTAGAAAGAGGTGGAGCTCGCCATAAATGATTCAAGACGTGTCAATCAAATGACAATACAAATGATGCATTTATTTATTTACGCCTCTCATAGCCGCCTTGCTTTGTTCTAGCTTTCTCCTTCTGGGGAGTTTCTCGCACCCTCCTTTTCTCTTTGAAGTGCGTTGGCTGATATTTTATTCATTACAGAATTTAACAAAGCCTGCATGGTGAAAGAATCCAGGTTAGCCTCTATATAAAGTGCTTAGCAGAACTGTAGAGAGACCTTAGGGCTTCCGTTGGTCCCAGCTGGTTCTTCTGAGTTGATTTGGTTTTTGCAGGAGGCAGTGGGGATACAGCAGCGAACAGGGCAGACACTCTCCTTGCCTTCATGGAGCTGACATTCGAGTTGTGACAGCTGTTGTGTGGCCCGGTCAGAGGCTTAACCATTAGTCAAGTCCCAAGTGGCCCATTTCAATCAGGTCGCTGCCTTGGAAAGAGATCAACAAAACCATCAAAATGTGCATCCTCTTTGACGCTATTGTTGTGCAGCCAAGAATTTATCCGTAAGAAACAATTAAGGATATGCACAAAGGCTTAACCACAAGGGTCTTGGTTTTGGCTTCTTTCCGTACGGCAACCTTACAACGTGGCTGCTGTTATTTTTTGTAACAAATTTTTAAAGTTTTATTTCTTTATTTTGAGAGAGAGAGAGCAGGAGAGGGGCCGAGAGAGAGAGAGAGAGAGAGAGAGAGAGAGAGAGAATCCCAAGCAGGCTCTGCGCTGTCAGCACAGAGTCTGATGCGGGGCTCAAACTCACAAACCGTGAGATCAGGACCTGATCCAAAATCAAGAGTCAGACGCTTCACCGACTGAGCCCCTGGGCGTCCCCCTGCTGTTGTTATCCCTGGTTTACTGATGGGGAAACCATGCAGAGAAGTGAAGCAAGCCCGTGGGCCACAGTCTGAAGCCCTACACCGTGTCCTCTCGACAGCTTCTGGCAAAGTCTGCAAGAGTGAAGGCAACAGTGATGCTCCCTGGTGGTTGGACTCTGGGTGCTTTTGATTTTTTTTCCTTTTGGCCTGTGTGTAATCCGAGTCTTCTGCTATGACCATCAGTTTCTCATGCACCCTGCCAAAAATAAAGCGTGAAAAGAAGTATCACATATTCCAATCAACCAATCAATCGATCACTCCATCAGTCAGTTGGCTGTGCTCTTTCAATGTGTCTTCTGTTGTGAATGAACCAACCACCCCAAATCCCAGCCAAAGTCGTTGGTCTCTAGACGTTATGGCCAGAGGGGCCCCCGCCCTGTGGGGTCAGCCAGGGCGTACGTCTCAGTTGGCCTCAGTGACGCCTCCCAGTGTCCTGTAGGGCTTGTGAAATCAAGACACGTTGCGTAAGAGTGGCTTATTCTGGAGACGTGAGGCTGTTTATCACCCCTGAGTTATTTTTATTGGTGTGTCAATCGAGTTGTCCTCCTTGGGAACTTTCTGGGGCTACAGAGAGTCCCACAGCCCTTGGAGAGGGAGGATGGTGTTGGCCAGTGCAGGGCAGGGCGTTGGCCTGGCATTTTGCAAGGAGGCCCCCTATCCCTGACTCAGAAAAGGGTGTCAGAAGGAGCTGGATGTCCAGCCGTCCATCCCGGGCATTTGCCCAGCCTGCCTGGTGGCAGTGACCATGGTGATGACGATGATGGTAATGTTAATGATGTTACGAGGAAAGCAGACAGACCTTCGACGGTCAGACGGTCGTGCAGACGGTAAGAATGACTGCACCAGCAGGAATGACACAAAACGATCTTGCGAATCAATGGGATAAAATAACATTATTGTGTGACCTTTAGCATTTTTTTGTCAAAACATTGAAAACTCTCTTACTGTCAGTGATAAATGTTTAAGGACATGAAAAGATAGCAACACTAACATGTATTTAATATACTTTAATTTAGAACATCGGAAACACTGAGAGCTGGAGTGTTGTATTTCTTTGTATAAAAATTGTCCAGGGGGCGCCTGGGTGGCTCAGTCGGTTAAGCATCTGACTTCAGCTCAGGTCATGATCTCACAGTTTGTGAGTTCGAGCCCCGCGTCGGGCTCTGTGCTGACAGCTTAGAGCCTGGAGCTGCTTCGGATTCTATGTCTCCCTATTTCTCTGCCCCTCCCCTGCTCATGCTCTGTCTCTCTCTCTCCTTCAAAAATAAATAAAAACAATTAAAAAATAAAAATAAAAAATTGTCCAGAATAGTTTGAACAGTGCTCGCCTCCTTCTTCTGGTTGTTTAACTAATACTATGGAGGGAGCATCTTTTAAAAGCCTTGGCACAAGATAGGATCACCTTCCCACATCTTATCCTTCGTACCTTCCAGTGTCGTGACATTCTGAGAGTTCCCGCTGGCCTCACTTTCTCTGGGATGTCTTCATCCTTTTCGTCACAACTACTTCCCTCATTTATGTCAGTAAATCTGTCTTCCTCTGGTGGCAGTTCTAGAACCTCTTAAATTGAAGCAGCATCAACATTCTCAGAGTCATCTATTTCTTCCACAAGCCTATAATTTTTGAATGGTTATTTTATGTCAACTCAGCTAGGCCACGGTACCCAGATATTTGGTCAAAGATGACTCTGGGTATGTCTGTGAAGGTATTTTTCAGATGCAATTAACATTTAAATTGGTGGGCTTTGAGTAAAGCGGATGATTCTCCATATTGTGGGTGGGCCTCATCTAATCAGCGGAAGGCCTCAATAGGAAATGACTAACCTCCTGCAAGGAAGAGGGAATTCAAGCCACCAGATGGCCTTTGGACCAAGCTGCAGCATCAGCTGCTCTCCAACCTGCCAGCCTACCCTGCAGGTTTTGGACTTACCAGCCTCTTCTATCTATCTATCTATCTATCTATCTTTTCTTTGCTGCCCTGAACTTTCATCTTTGCTGGCCAGGTTCTTCTTTTTATGACCTATTTGTGTAAAATGTCACATGGGCTGTCCCCGGGTGGCAAGGAGGCGACGCAGCTACACGCCTAGCTGTCCATGCGTGCACTGAGCAGCAGGGGCCCGGTGACCAATCAGGAGCAGACTTTGAAGGAAGTGACACGCTCGGTCACCGGTCGTGACACGCATCTATTATTTACACAGCGATCTGGGGACGGAAGGGGTTAACAGCGAAGTTTGTGCTTTCCGTGAGGATGCACACTCCGAACGCCGCGCTAAGTGACGTCTGAGCCGTGTTGTTGGGGGGTGGGGGCTGGTGTTCCTGTGTAAGCGTGGGCACTGAGATGCACGCATCTGGGAACCGTGCGGAAGCAAGGCCTGCTGGGATACCAAGCAGCGGCTGACACGTCAGAGCACTGACTTTGCACCAGGCTTAAACCCAGACCCACGTTCAAGTCAAAGCCTGATCCTAAGTGCTTCACATATATTAACGCATCTCGTGAATGTAAATCGCTGAAAGCTGATCCGTTGTGAGGCTGAAACACAACGTGAGGCTGAAAGGGGGGCACCTGCTTGCTCCATCCTGGTGGCTCTGCTTCAAGGCCTGACTTACCTGCCGGGGGCCCAGAGTCCCAAGCATTTTACGTTTTGTTCGTTCTGACTTCTCTGTGATCTCGCAAACCTCCACAACTTTACATTTGCTGCGACCTTTGGTGAACTGTCATCCACCCTGGACTGGAAGCCCAGATGGGCCACCGCTGGCCATGTGACTTTGGGCAGTGACCTTTCAGAGCCTTGCAGACCTCAGCTTTTCCATCTGTAAAAGGAAGGCTCTCCTCTGCATCAAATGAGATGGGAATACAAGGGCGTCATAACTGGCACATGGCAGGTGCTCGGTAAATAGCAGCTACCCCCTTGTTATTAAGCAGACGTCCCAATACTTACAAGGAACTGAAACTGTTTCTGCTATCTGCCTCCCTCCAGACCGGGAGCTGCTTGAGGAAAATCCGCTTTTCAACCTCTGGTCTCAGCTCCCTGTGCAGTGGCTGGCCCAGAGTGGGTGCCCGTGAAAAGCCTGTTAAATGAGTGAGTAAAAGCCAAGAAGACCTCGTTCCCAGCCTGCCCGCATTGAATGTGGCTGCAGAGGATAGCCAATAACATTCATTGAGGACTTGTCACGTGCCAGGAACCAAGGGCACCAGGCCCCGCGTGCGCATTATCTGGCTCGCTATCCAGGAAGCCCCATTGGACGGGCGACGTTATTGTCCAAACATTTAAGTAACAGATCAGCCCGGTCTGCAGGATGGCCTGCCTTGCGGTCCCTGTCCAGCAGGGTTTGGTGGGCCGGCAAGAGGGAAGGGGGATAGGAGGAAGTACAGGAGGGGTGAGGGAGTGCTTTTCAGAGGGTCAGCCCTCATCTGCGGGGTGCAGAGTTGGGTGCTGTTCAGAGAGGCAGTTCTGCACTTAGCCAGTCCGAAACACCTCGCTAAGGAGTGTCTTCCCTGTGGCTCCTCCCTGTTCCAACTTGCCCGGCCCCGGTTTCATCACCCCAGGCTCCGGCTCCCTGTTGCTGATAATGGGTGGTGCTGGGCTACTCAGTTCAACAGATCCGTGCCCTCCCTTGACCCCCCGGGTCACCGTTGAAGCGATTAATTAGGGAAGCGGATGCGGCTGTGGGACAGCTCATCCGTTGCTAGATTGAGCCGTTCCCTCATTTTTCATTGTTCTGCAAGTTTTCACAAGGGGGTTGTTTCGTAGGCTCCTCTTACAGTTCCTGAAATGGCTCCCTGCCACAACCCCCATTCCGGGCTTGATGCACGATAGATGTTCCAGAAACTCTTGGTGGGTTTTACTGTTGTATCATGTGCCCTGGCACATCGAGCACTGTGTACCTCTGGAGACAGAAGAAAGGGAGGAGAGTGTGGGGAAGGTGCGTGGGGCATCCAAGGCTCAGGGCTACCACCCGTCACCCTCTTCCACCCTCCAGCATCCCGGGGACCCCCCAGAACCCCAGAGAACTAAGTTTGAGAAGCCGTTGACCACTTTCTCGATGGGCTGACCTATTTGTTTTCTGTAAACTTCTGGAGAGCAGCTGGGATGAACCAGAAAACACCTGGAGCCAAACCCTGGTTTGCTTTCTGGCTCTGCTACTTACGTAAGCCCCTCAATCACCGGGCCTCAGTTTCCTCCTCTGCAAAATGGGGATAATCGTAAATACCTACCTCATACCGTTGTTGCAGTGACCAGATTAGCTACTAAAGTACCTTGTAAAGCACAAGACAGACGCGCGTGGATCTTTCTCCCACAATGATCTGTACGCAGTGGGCACTAAACAGACGTTGGGTGAGTGTGGGTAAATTCCCCAGGGACCTCTAGGAGCAGTTTGGATGGTGGAAATCTCAGGTGCAGTGATAGGCCTGTGGGTGATTTGGGGGTGGGGGGGGGTGGGGATTCTGTGTGTGCCTCTAGTTACCTCAATTGTACAGCTATGACTGTGTTTGCATGTCAGGCTGGTCCTGTCGCCTGTAACTCTCTGGGCCCGGACAGCAGTTCTCTAAGAAAGAGAAAGAGAAACTAGCAGCTTCTTAGCATCGTCCCTCCCCCGCTACTGCCCCGGCACCCCTCCAAGTTTCCTCTTCTCCTTGGCATGCGTCGGGTGGAGCCAGCTTCCTGTGGCACCAGGAAAGGAAAGTTGGGCTCTGGTCTGCA
Organism: Puma concolor; assembly: GCF_028749965.1. NCBI lineage: Eukaryota > Metazoa > Chordata > Mammalia > Carnivora > Felidae > Puma > Puma concolor. The sequence goes on along the minus strand of NC_141678.1, from coordinate 13,363,324 downwards.
TGTCTTTCGCTGCCTGGGACTCACCAACTTCCACGAAGGAGATCTGTTCGAGTGTGTGTCTCACTGGAAGTGTTAACTGAGCATTTACTATGTGCTAAGGATTCACATGTGTTCATTAATCCTCACAATAGCTGTGCAAGAGAAGGATGACTATTAGCCCCATTTTACAGATGAGAAACGGAGGCTTAGCAATGAAAGGAAACCAGGGAGGGGCTGAGTCAAGCTTTTGGGCCAAATCCGATGGGCTCCAGAGCCCTTGTATTCACCACTGCCCTGTACCTCCCCAAGCCTTCATCAGGACCCAGTGCACACTCAAGGTTATAGTCAGCTGGGGTAACACTCCTGCTTCCCATGGGGCTCCCTTGTTGTTCCTCATAAAGAGACCAAATGGGCTATTTCAGCTTCAGACACTGAACTTGTTCCTGAGGATCTTTAGGCCTGGTTCGTTGAGTTTTGTAACTGTGCTTCCCCAGATCCGAGGCCGTTGGATCTCACATATCGATTTAGGATTTGACATGTAACGATGGATCACCCATGCTGTGCCACACTCTGTGCAGGGCCCCGGGGGTATAGACATGGCCCCCACCTGCAGGGGCATGACATCAGAGAGACAGAAAAGTAAACAGATGATGGTCTCTGGGACTTAGGTCCTGTGTTCTCTCATGGGGTAGAGCCCAGACCCACTAAAGGAGACCCCCCGAATCCCAAAGGTTGGCAACCTATCCATCCCTCCTATATTAGTTACCTATCGCTGCAGAGCAACATTCCCACAAGCTTAGAGGCTTTGAACAACACATATTTATGATCCTATAGTTCCCGTGGATTGGAGTCCACACAAGGCTTCTCTTGGCCCACTACTTAGGATCGCACGAGGCTGCAAGCAAGAGATCTGGCAGGGCTGTGGTCTCATCTGAAGCTCAACTGGGAAGAGATCTGCAGCTGTGGGAGGAGGGGGGCAGAGTTGCCCATTAGGGTCTGGCCTCAGAGGGGACAGCTAAAAGATACATTTTTCACTGAGAATACTGGCTCCCACTGGCTTCTCTACACCTTACCAGGCTAATAGCCACCTCCAAATACAAATTAAGAAACAATGAGATGACCATTTCATGCCCATTCAGTCATCAAAATTGAATAAAATCTGATGATTCCAAATGTTGGCAAGAATGTGACAAAAATTAGTACTCTTATTTGCTCCCGGGGGCTTGGCATTTTCTGGTGGATTAGAAATTTGGAAATACCAAGTAAAACTAAAGATACACATACCCTATGCTGCAGCAAGTACATTTCTAGATAGACGCCCTAGAGACACTCAAACACGTGTGCACAGAGACCTGTACAAAGATGTTTATTATTGCATTATTGATACAAACAAAAATTAGAAAGCAATAGCTCTCTTTTACTAAGAGGGTAGATTAATAAGCTGTGGTTTGTTTACAAATTAGAATACTATACAGAAGTTAACATGAATAAACTAGGTGTCAGCATATATAAAGAAAGGCAATTATGAAAAAACAAGTTCCCAAATTTTATATATCTATGGAAGCATTTCCAGAATGGGAGAGAAAAGACCTCTGAAGTTCTACTCCTCCATAAAAGCCATGGGGACACTATAAAAACTGTCAAAATCAACTTTTTTAGGACTTTGAAAATTAATGAAAGACAACAACCCAGGGAGATATACATATGTATATGTATGGATATACATATATAGCCATACATATTTTTTAATGGCTTAATCTCAGTGAAAATAGTGAGCTTTGCAATGTTTTAACTTAACCTAATCCTGTCCTCCTCCCCCAGTTCTGTGGTGGCCTTGGTTTCCAAGGCAACTGTAATAGCTAGGAAAACCAACAGCCTCACAGCCTAGCAGTCACTGGAGGGGTCAAGGGCGTTTAGAGCTCCCTAAAAATCCCATTTCCAGGGAATTGTCACCATGTGGCCTGTTTGACAGACAGCTGGAAAGCTCCATTCTTAGGGTTTGTCTTTATCTGACCTGACCCAGAACTCACTTAGTTATATCCCCAGGGCATTTGTCAAAAACAATCAGTGGCAGTTCTTTAACATCACAGTCACTGGGGCTGTTCTACCATCTGGGGATAAAAGAGGCTAACCAAACAACTGCAGAGAAAAAACTGGGGTATCCGCTGTCCACGAAAAGCTCTGATGAAGTCCCGGGAATGTAGAAGGCCATGCACGCATGCAAAACTATGTGTATGCCCAAGAAATACTTGAGAAGGCCCTCCTCTCTCAACTCTGGCTGACTTTGAGGGTCTGCAAAAGCAGAAGTGAAGCCTAGACATTATAAACTGCCTGCCACAGCATGGGAAGTATGCCCAACACATATACAGGCCCTCAGCAAAGCCTGGGAGACTAATTCAAGCCATTTAGTAAACTCTTTGTCCAGGGGTGCCTGGGTGGCTCAGTTGGTTGTGCGTCTGACTTCGGCTCAGGTCATGATCTCACGGCTCATGGGTTTGAGCCCCGTGTCGGGCTCTGTGCTGACGGCTCAGAGCCTGGAGCTGCTTGGGATTCTGTGTCTCCCTCTTTCTCTGCCCTTCCCCTGCCTATGCTCCGTCTCTCTCTCTCTCTCTCTCAAAAATAAATAAACATTAAATTTTTTTTTTTAAAAAGAAATTCCTTGTCCAATAAAATGTTACCACTAAACTAACCAAGCAGAGATTTCAGTGGCTATGTACAACAAAGAATAAAGACTTTCTAGGTCTAGTCCAGGAAAATCACTAGCAAACAGTAAAACAGAAAAAGTTGCCAGGGATGAGAGGAGTCTAATTGACAGAGCTGCCACCATAGATCACGAAGAATTTCTAGTTTTCAATTTAAAAAAAAAGTAAGACATTGGGGAAAAAAAAAAAAAGGAATACCTGGCCTATACTCAAGAACCAGTCCCTTTGGGAACCAAGACATAGGACTTACTAGACAAAGATTTTTATCAGCTATTTTAAATATGTTCAAAGAATGAAAGGACAGTATGAGATGATGTATTACCAAATAGGGATATCAATAAAGGGCACTTATAAAAAGAACCAAATAGAAAAATCTGGACTTGAAAAGTGCAATGCAATAATTAGAATGAAAAATTCAGTAAGGAACTCAACAGCAGATATGAGCGGACAGAAGAAAGAATTAGCCAACTGGAACACAGAGGCCAATTGAGAGCATCCAGTTTGAGTAGCCAAGAGAAAAGAAAAGAATGAGGATCAATGGACAGAGCTTCAGAGGTCTGTGGGATCCCATCAAATACACCAAAATATGTATAATGGCAGTCCAAAAAGGAAAGAAGAGGGAGAATGGGGTAGAGGAATATTTAAAGACTAATCATGGCTGAAAAGATCACAAATTTGATTTTTGAAAAAAAAAAATTAATCTGCACATCCAAGAAGCTTAACAAATTCCAAATAGGATAAACTCCAAGAGATCCATATCTAGACACAGCTATGTCATAGATGGTTCAACTGTCAAAAGCAGAAGACCAAGAGAGAATCTTAAAAGCTAAGAAAAGTGACTCATCGTCTCAATAAAATGAACAGTGCATTTCTCATCAGAAACCGTGGAGTTTAGAAATCGGTGGGAGGGGATGTTGAAGGGGCTGAATGGAAAAGGCTGCCAACCAGGAATTCTATACGCAGTAAATCTGCCCTTCAAAAACCAGGATGAAATGATGGAAGTGACAAACAACCAAAACTAAGAACATTTCTTGCCAGGAGACCTACCCTATAAGAAATCCTAATGGGAGTCCATCAAGATAAATTGAAAGGACAGTAGGTAGTAACTTGAATCCACACAAAGAAATAAAGAACACAGGTAAAAGTAATCACACTGGTAAATATAAAATAAGGCATAGATATATTTTCTTGTCCTTTCTTATTTAAAGGACAACTGCATAAAATAATACTACAGACCTGTGCTGATATGTGAGATATGTGAGAGCGGGGCGCCTGGGTGGCTCAGTTGGTTAAGCGTCCGACTTCAGCTCAGGTCTTGATCTCCTGGTTTGTGAGTTCAAGCCCTGCGTCGGGCTCTGTGCTGACAGCTCAGAGCCTGGAGCTGCTTCAGATGCTGTGTCTCCCTCTCTCTCTGCCCCTCCCCTGCTCATACTCTGTATCTCTCTGTCGCTCAAAAATAAGTAAACGTTAAAAACAATTTTTTTTTATTTTTTAAAAAATGTGTGAGAGCTATACTTTTTCTTTGTATTATATGGTAAGACACCAATAGCACAGAGAAGGGGTTAAGAATCAGAGTTATACTGGAGGAAAGTTTTTGTTTACTGTTGAAATCAAGATGGCATTAATTTTGTCTTAAGATGATATTTATAAGCCCCAGGGCAACCACTAAGAAAATCACACCCCAAATACAGTGAAAGATAGAACAAGGGTATAAAAATGGTACACCGGAAAGTATTTAACACTAAAGGAAGCAATAATAAAGGAATAGAAGTAAAACAAGACATAGACACATAGGAAACAAATGACAAAATTCCAGAGACCATATCGGTAATTACATTAAGCCCTGGCCTATCAGTAACTATGTTAAACATGAGTGAACTAAACCCTCCAATCAAAAATTTGAAAGGAGCAGAACAAGTTTAAAAAATAATCCAACTGTGTACTGTCTATAGTAGGGATATTTTAAAAACAAAGAAGGTAAAAAGAAAGAGAAGAAAGAAAGAAAGGAAGGAAGGAAGGAAGGAAGGAAGGAAGGAAGGAAGGAAGAAAGAAAGGAAGGAAGAAAGAGAAATACAATGCAAATAGTAGCAAAAAAGGAACTGGAAAAGCTATACTAATATCAGACAAAATTGACATTAAGACAATAACTGTACTTGAGACAAAGGACATTTCACGATGGTAACAGTCCCATCAGTCAAGGTGATAGAATCATTATAAATATGTAACAACACGGCTCCGAAATGCACGAAGCAAAAACTGACAGAACTGCAAGGAGGAAGCTATTCAAGAATAAGAGTTGGAGACTCCCAGGCTATCCTTCCAATAAGGCAGAAGATTAACAAAGAATAGAAGACGTGAACTATACTATTCACCGACCAATCCTCACAGATCTGCAAAGAATACTTCACCCAACACGAGCAGAAAACATTCCTCTCGAGCGCACATGGAACATTCTCCAGGATAGACCATATGTTAGGCCATTGAAAAATCCTCATTAAATTTTAAAGGATTGAATTTGTAATTAAAGAAACTTCCTTCGAAGAAAAGCCCAGGCACAGATGGCTTCACTGGTGAATTCTGCCTAACATTTAAAGAAAAACGAACACCGATTCTTTAGACACTCTTCCCAAAAATACAAAAGGAGAGAACACCTCCCAAATCATCCTCTGTGACCAGCATTACCATGATATCAAAACCAAGACATCAAAAGAAAACTATAGACCAATATCTCTTATGAATATAGATGCAAAATTTCAATAGGTGCAGAAAGAATGTTTGACTGGGGCAGGGGCACCTGGCTGGCTCAATCAGCAGAGCATGTAATTCTTGATCTCGGGGTCGTGAGTTCAAGCCCCATGTCGGGCATGGAGCCTACTTAAAAAAAAAATTTTTTTAAAGATAAAATCCAGCATCGTTTCATGATAAAAAAAAAAAAATAACACTCAAAAATGAGGAATAGAAGGGATTTTCCACAATCTGATGAAGGGCATGTATATATGGAAAATCCATAGCTGATATCATACTTAATGATGAGAGACTGAATGCTTTCTCTCAAGATTAGAAGCAAGACGAGGCTATCCACTCTTGCCACTTCTATTCAACATTGCACTGGAGGTTTTAGCTAGGGTAATTAAGCAAGAAAAAGAAAAAAAAGGCAACCATATAGAAAGGAAGATCTAAACCTGCCTCTATTTGCAAATGGCGTGATCTTGTATATAAAAAATCCTAAAGAATCCACAAATGCAAACAGCAACAACGGAAACAAAAAACCATTCAGACTTAAGTATGAGTTAGGCAGAGTTGCAGGACGCAGTACCAAACATACAAAAATCAATTGTATTTCTATACGTCAGTAATAAACCATCTGAAAATAAAATTAATAAAACGATCCCATTTACAACAAACATAAAAAATAGGGGCGCCTGGGTGGCTCAGTCGGTTGAGCGTCCGACCTCGGCTCAGGTCATGATCTCACGGTCTGTGAGTTCGAGCTCCGCTTTGGGCTCTGTGCTCACAGCTCAGAGCCTGGAGCCTGCTTCGGATTCTGTGTCTCCCTCTCTCTGCCCCTCCCCCGTTCACGCTCTGTCTCTCTCTGTCTCAAAAATAAATAAACATTAAAAAAAATTAAAAGAAAAACAATAAACATAAAATACTCAGGGATACAGTTAACGAAACTACAAGACTTAAATATTTAAAACTATAAAACATTACTGAAAAATTAAAGAAGGCCTAGATAAATTGAAAGACATCCCACGAGGGGCACCTGGGGGGCTCAGTTGGTTGAACATCCGACTTTGGTTCAAGTCATGATCTCGCAGTTTCGGGGGTTTGAGCCCCACATGGAGCTCTGTGCTGGCATCTCAGTGCCTGGAGCCTGCTTTGGATTCTGTGTCTCCCTCTCGCTCTGTCCCTCCCCCACTCATGCTCTTGTCTTTCTCTCAAAAATGAATAAACATTAAAAAAAATAAATAAAAAATAAGAAAAAAGAAAGACATCGCATGATTATGGGTTGGAGGACACAATACTGTTAAGTTGGCAGTGCCTCTCGAATTCATCTACAGGTCCAACCCACCTCCATCAAAATTCCAGATGTCTTTTTTGCAGAAATTGACAAGCTGATCCCACTATTCATATGGAAATGCAAGAGACCCAGAATAGCCAAAACTATCTTGAAAAAGAACAAAGTTGGAGGACTTACATGTCCTCATTTACTACTAAGCTACAGTAATCAAGACAGTGTGGAACTACAAAAAGACAGACATTATAGATCAATGAAACATAATTGAGAGCCCCAAATTTAACTCCGACATTTGTGGTCAACGGATTTTCAACAAAGGTACCAAGCCAATTCAGTGGGAAAAGAATAGTCTTTTCCACCCGTTGTTCTGGGGCAACATGCGGAAGAATAAAGCCAGACCCGTACTTCATGCCATATATGAAAACTAACTCAAAATGGATCAAAGAGTGAAATGTCAGAGCTAAAACTAAAATTTTTGGAAGAAAACATAGGCATAAAGCTTCAGGACCTTGGATTGGACAACATTTTCTTTGAAAGGTTCCAAAAAAAAAAAAAAAAAAAAGCAAAAATGACAAAAGAAAAGAAAAAGACAGATAAATTGAACTTCATCAAAATTTCAAACTTTTGTGCATGCTCCCACAGAATGGGAGGAAATATCTACAGATCGTATATCCGATAAAGCACTTGTATCCAGAATATATTTTTAAAACTCTTACAACTCAAAAATAAAAAAAAAAAACCAAATATGCCAATTTTTAAGTGGGCAGAGGATGTGAATAGACCATGTCTCCAATGAAAATACACACAGGAAAAGATGCCCAATATCATTAGCTCTCAGAAAAATGAAAATCTAAACCTCAATGAGAGACTGCTTCAAACCCACTCGGATGGCTATAGTCAAAAAGAGAGCCGATGACAGGTATTGACAAGAATGGGGAGAGATTGGAACCCTCAACATTGCTGGTGGTACAGTGAAATACTGTAGCCACTCTGGAAAACAGGCAGTTCCCCCAAAATTGAACAGAGAGCTACCATATGGCCCAGTAATACTACTAAGGAATGCAGACTAGGAGAGCCACTCTGGAAGATGGTATGGAGGTTCCTCAAAAAGTTAAAAATAAGGCTACCCTAGGATCCAGCAATTGCACTACTAAGTATTCACCCAAAGGACACAAAAATACTAAGTCAAAGGGGCACACGCACCCCGGTGTTTATGGCAATGTTATCTGGAACAGCCAAATTATGGAAACAGCCCAAGTGTCCGTTGATGGATGACAGAATAATGAAGAGGTGATATATATGCGGATACAATGGAACATTACTCAGCCATGAAAAAGAACGAAGTCTTGCCCTCTGCAACGACATGGATGGAGCTAGAGAGTCTAACGCTAAGCGCAATAAGTCCGTCAGACAAAGACAAATACCGTATGATTGCACTCATATGTGGAATTTAAGAAATGACACAAATGGGCAGGGAGGGGGCAAAAGAGAGAGAGAGGCAAACCAAGAAACAGACTCTTAAGTATAGAGAACAAACTGATGGTTACCAGAGGGGAGGTGCGTGGGGGGGGGGGATGGGTGAAATGGATGATGGGGATTGAGGAGGGCACTTGTTGCGATGAGCACCAGGTAATGTATGGAATTGTTGAATCACTATATTGTACATCTGAAACTAACAGTACACCGTGTGTGTGAACTAACTGGAATTTGAATAAAAACTTTAAAAAACAGAGAAAAGGAAAATCACTCCTAAGTATGTACCCAAGAGACGTGAAACATAATGTCCGCACAAAAACTTGTACGTGAATGCTCATGGCAGCATTATTCATGATAGCCGAAGAGCAGAAACAACCCGAAGGTCCATCAACCGATGAATGGATAAACAAACTGTGGCATAAACCAAAGGACTATCTGGGGCCATAAAAAGGAACGAAATATTGATACATGCTACGACATGGACGAATCTTGAAAACATGAGGCTAGATTAAAGAAACCAGTCCCCTAAGACCAGATATATTTTATGAAGTGTCTAGAATAGACAAGTTCATAGAGGCAGAAAGTGGATTAGTGCTGGCCAGAGGTTGAGGGGAGAGGAAACAGATATGGGCTTCTTTGGGGGGTGATGAAAATGTTCTGGAATTAGACAGGGGTGATGGTCGCACCATTCTGTGAACATACTCAAAGGCACCGACTCGTACATTTGACAAGGATGAGCTTTCTGATGTGTGAATTGTATCTTTATAAAGCTGCTAATTTTTAAAAGGATAAATGCAGTGTGCTACCATTTATATAAAAATTTTAAAGCGCATGCGAACTAATACTATCAATTATTTAACGTTACATACCCATGCAGTGGAAATGTAACAACATGTACGAGAACAAAAGACAAAATTCAGGACTGTGGTTATCTCGAAGGAGAGAAGGAAGAGAAGGAAGGTGTTTGTACTGTTTTATTATTTTTTTTTTCCAAGACAGAGATCAGAGCAATTATGGAAAAATGTTAACATCTGTTAAATTTGGATTCTGGGTACACGGATAACTGTTATTTTATATTCTGTATTTGTTTATATTTGAACTCGTTCATGGTTGTTGAGTTTTAAGGGGGGGGGCAAGGGAATCCTTCTATTTCCTTAGCGGGCTGAACGGTAACCCCCAAAAGATACATCCCCCTGTGGAGGTGACCCTATTTGAAAAATGGGTCCTAGTAGATGTAATAAAGGTAAGGATCTCAAGAGGAGATCATTCCGGGTTAAGGTGGTCCCTAAATCTGATGATGAATGACCTTAGAAGAGAAAAGGAGAAGGGAGAGGCCATGTAAAGACAGAGACAAACATTGGAGTTAAAGCGGCCACAAGCCACCTGCGGCCACCAGAAGCTGGAGGATGGGAGAAGGGATCCTCCCTCCAGAGCCTCCGGAGGAAGCGTGGCTCCTTCCTTCTCCCAAGCATCCCTCAAGCCGACCTTCCCGGAAGCCCACAGCCTTTCTTTCTTCCCTCCCCGACTTCCTTCTTGCTCAGCCAAACCATTTTCCCCGCTGCAAGGACAAAGGTGGGGTGCCTTTGCGGCCCAAATCTGGTGGGGTGCCTTTGCGGCCACATCTAAGATGTTGTTTTCACTGGTGACGCTGCTGGCTTTGGAGGTCTCACTGCTCACCGTGCCAAGCCCTGCCGCTGCCTCTTCTCACCGCCTCAACCCCTGCCAACTCGCTCAGCCCCCACCCCCACCCCTACCGCCTGCCTCCTGGCCCACGGCTCCCCCTGCCCCGCCCGCGCCCACCCAGACGCCCGGCTCGCAGAGTTCTGCTTCCCGCAGCCAGCAGCCTGAGTCCCGCCTTCTAAATAAAACAACACACAAGATGAAATGCAAGGAGAAAAGCGAACGTTTTAGCTACTTTCACATCTATCATCTCACTTAAATTTATGAAATAGGTACCATCGCTATTTTTGTCCTGAGATGCTTGGAGAAGTGGAAGAAGTACAGCCAAGCCGAGCTGGGCTTTGAACTGGGACCGGGCAGAGTTAGGATCCTGGCACAGCCACCTACTGGCTCTGTGAAACTGAACCTGTCACTTACCTCCCTGCGCGTCCATCTCTGCCTCCGTGAAAGAGGAACCGTGATCATTTCTGTGTCCGGAGCTTGTTGTGTGGATGCAACAGGGTTCCCTTAGAAAGCCCTCACCCGGCACATAGAAGCGCCCGATAAATGTCAGCCAGCCTTCTCAACCTCAGTGATGGTTCCGGCGAATTTGCGGTCAAGGTTCGTCCCACTCATTTCAACACTCCACGGGGAAAGGGTTTTGTTCGGTTGCTTAGTTTTGTAAAACAGTGGCCCGTGTTAATTTTATTTGGAGCCCATGTTCTCTCTCCGAGTGGACTTAGACGTGCCTCTGAGGGTTACCCCCAAGTCCAGTCTGAAGTCAGGCCTGGGACGGGTGACACTGTCCCACCCGCGCTGGGGCCAGACGGCAAGTTCAGAGAGCCTTCTGGTTGTGGGCTTTTGCAGCAAGCTTGTTTCCTTGGAAAGATGAGCATCTCCAGGCTCTGAAGTCTCCGTCATAGGGAAAAATGCCTTCTTCTCTGGCTTATTTGCTCAAGGTTTAAAAGGTATTTCTGGGCTTTGGCTGAGAGGAAATTTAGCTTTCGAGCAAATCCTTGTGCACTGGCTTTCTGTAAACATCTGAATATAGCGTGTGCAGCTTGGAGCCCACACGGGTTGGCTTTTCCCGGATTTTACCGCCAGTGGGGAGGGAACGAAGTCAGCTTGGTGTTGGTATAGTGACGTCCGACATCTGGCTGGACAAGCAGGTTCTAGATGTCGCTGCGCTGGTGACGTGGCGGGGAGGAGGGAGGGGTGATGGTGTGAGTGTCGGGAAAGGATGGATATTAAGTGGCACGAGTGAGACTCTGTTGAAACGTTACCAAGCAGGCAGCTTCCCTCCCACAAGTATTTCCTGAAGACCCACTGTGTGTGAAGCTCTGGGCCTGGCTCCCGGGAGGATCCCACCTTTATGAAGCTTGAGTTCTGGTGGAGGTGAGCCCTTTCCCAAGGAGACCCTAAACCACAATTTCGTTGTGTCAAAAACGTGAGACATCATATGATGAGTGTGATGAGTGAGGGCAGGCTAGTGACAAAGCCTCGTCTCAGTGGGCACCCCAGTAGGGGTGGGGGTTTTCATCACAGCCGTGTGCATCTGAGCTGGGAGTTTGGAAGGAGCCTGGCTCCATCCAGTCACTCAGGGACCCAGGCATCTTCCATTCAGTGGTGCTACAATCCCTCCCCTTGGGTCTCAGAATCTTCCATGGGATCCTCTGTGTCTGGCAGAATCTGGGCTTTAAAAAATTTTTTTCTTGGGGCGCCTGGGTGGCTCAGTCGGCTGAGCGTCCGACTTTGGCTCAGGTCATGATCTCAGGGTTCATGGGTTCGAGCCCCGCGTCGGGCTCTGTGCCGACGGCTCGGAGCCTGGAGCCTGCTTCGGGTTCTGTGTCTCCCTCTCCCTCTGCCCCTCCCCCCACTCAACGCTTTGTCTCACTCTGTTTCTCAAAAACACGTAAATGTAAAAAAAATTAAAAACATTTTTTTCTTATGTTTATTTAGTTTTGAGAGACAGAGGCAGAGCCTGAGTGGGGGAGGGGCGGAGATGGGGGGGACACAGAATCCGAACTAGGCTCCATGCTCCCGGCTGTCAGCGCAGAGCCCGACGCAGGGCTCGAACTCAGGGACCACGAGATCATGACCTGAGCCAAAGTCGGACGCTCCACCGACCGAGCCGCCCAGCCTCAAGAACCATGGGCTTTTTAAAGGGCCGGGCCGGCAAGTGACCTGCCACTGCCTAGAATTTAGGCACATGAAGCCAGCTAACTGCCAGGATCCGCGTGTGTGCCTCAGGGAATAAAGTCGCGGCGTTTGGTGAGTGCCCAGCATGGTCTCTGTCACCGCGTCTTTGCGCCCAGGACCAGAAGGAGTGTGTCCGCGGTGCTGGTGGCGAGTGTGGCCAACAGGAATGGGGCGCTCACACCCAAGTACCAGGCTGTCTGATCACGAGGAAGACAGAGCGTCCTGGAGCCCAGACTGCCTGCTCTCCGCTCAGCTCCTCTGTGTAATAGCCATGCCTCCCCGGGCACCTTGTCCAAACCTCACTGGGCTCCCCTGGCACACACAGATGTGAATCCCAGTCCCCGCGTCACTGGTCCGTGGGAAGAATAATGGGATGGGAGAGGGGAGGCAGGTTCTGAGGCCAGGGCCTGCCACGTGGTCAGCACCTTAGAAATGTGGGTCATGATCAGAGGAAGCTGGCCTGGACTTCCCTCGGCCGCTTATGAGCTGCGGAATGACCGCGGCCAGGTCACCTTGACCCCCTCTGGGCTTCAGCCTCCGCATCTCCGACGCGAAGACAATACCCATCCCCGCCCTGGAGGGTGGTGTGAGGATTAAAAGCAGGTGAGCACAAAGCAGGTGCAAAGCTCGCCACGCAGCTTGACGCGTAAGCGTTCGATGAGTCTTAGCTATCGAGTCGTAGTAGACGAGCGGGTGCACATGGGTTACCCGGATTAATCCTTGCAGCGACTCCCGGAGACAGAAGACGGCAGGTGAGGGTGCCCACGTGTGAACGTGAAAAGAAACAGTCACGTGCCCTGAGAAGGAATGAATGCAGGGAGGAATGAATGAATCATCACAATAATTTGTGTCTTTTGTGGTAGTAGGTACAGTCTCCATTTCTCGCAGCAATGGTGAAGCCTGCCAAAATAAATTAACTTTCCCACATCAGTGACTCATTTGGCAGGAATAACAGCCTTGCAAACTGAATAAAGAATGAAGAGTGGGGGGGAGGCCACAGGCGGGGGTGGGGGGGGAGGGCTGGGAGAGGAGCTCTGTAATGACTCAAAGATAGAAGAACTAGCTTCTTCTTCTCTCTCTCTCTCTCTCTCTGCTCACTCTTGCTCTCTCTCTCTCTCTCTCTCTCTCTCTCTCTCTTTCTTTTTAACCAAAAACGTAGCTCCAAGGTTCACATTCGACCTTTGGAAGTCTGGGAAATAGAGTCTCCAAGCTATTAAGTGGTTCTGGACAGAAGGAGCAGAGAAGGCAACATGGTCCCTCGCTCAGTGGATGGGGATTCGGGGCTCACTGTGGCCACACGGTGCACGGCAGGTCAGACCAGGACCACTGCCCCTTCTTATCCCCCTGGCCCTGGGTCGGTGCTGGGTACTCGAGACACTTACCCTTGCCCAGCCATTCTCACACCCTGCCCACACCTCCTCCAGGAGCTGGGGAAACCTCAGGGCAGAGGAGGGAAAGAAAGATCAAAGACTGGGACCACGAGTCCTAAAAAGGAAGAGACTTAATTACCTACTTCTTGTCCGCATGGGGGGTTTTACGAGGAAGACTCCAGGAGGGGAGGGGTTCTGCCTGTCTCCTAGAAACCAGGCCAGAGGCAGTGAGCCTGGGATAAAAGAGATTGATGACAGACACAAAAAGGAACATTTTCACCTCTGAAAATGATGACCTGGCCCCCGAAACAGGGCTCGAATGGTTCCGATGGGCTCACTCTCCCACTCAAACTTTCTCTGGCTCCCCATCGGCTGAGGGATACAATCCGTTGGAGAATAATGGTTAAGGCCCTGGGCTCACGGCCAGAGAGACCTGGGCTGGACTCACTGCCTGGGAAATTAACTTAACTTTCCCAGCCATTAGTCTGTGAAATGTATTCGTTTGCTAGGGCTGCCATGATTTGTCACTGTGGAACGTTGTTTATTCCACAAGAATGGGGGGCTTCAACACAGACATGTATTGTCTCACGGTTCTGGAGGCCGGAAGTCGGAAATCAAAGTGTTGGCGAGGTTGCTCCCTTCTGAGGGCAGTGGCGGGAAGGGCCTGTTCGGGAGCTGTCCTCTCCTGGCAAATCTTTCCGTTCTCTTCCCTCTGCGTGCATCTCTGTGTGTGTCCAAATTTGCCCTTTCTGGAAGGACACCAGTCATCTTGGAGCGGGGCCCGCCCTAATGATTTCAGCTTAGCTAGTTATACCTGCAGTGACCCAACCTCCAAACAACAGAGGTCCTGGGGATTAGGACTTCACCCTATGAATGTAGGGGGGGATATAATTCAACCCATGAAGAATGGGTACATCCTAGAACATGTCTCGAAGGGTGACTGCAAAGAATGGATGAATTAATGCACACAAAGCCCTTTAGTACAAAGCCTGGTGGGTTGTGAGCATCCAAAAAAAATGTGACTTAAGATAATCATCATTACGGTCATAGACATGCTGGGTCACTCACCCGGTGACCCCTTCTTTCTTCTTTCTTGATAAATTCCCCTCATTATGTTCAGGAGAGCAACCTGTCCAGGTCCAGAAGATGAGTTAGGTCTAATTTTTTTTTTTTTTTTTAAGGCATTCTCTTTGTCAGTGATGGGTCGAGGGCTGGGAAGGTGACCCAGTTCTGGCCAAACAAATGTAGAAAGAAGTCTGGGGGTGGGGTGTCTTGGAAAGATTTTCTTTCCCAAACGAAAAAGAATTTCATGAGAACAACTCCTGTCTCTTTCTCCTATTCTGTGTTTGGCCGTCATGTGAAGATGGGGTGCCCTGTGGTGTGGCAGCTTTCTTGTAACCATGAGAACAGACATCATCAATACTTTGAGATTGACAGAGGAAAAAAGTAAAAATAGACTAGAGTCCCTGATGATATGTTGAGCCCTGACAACAGTGGGACCATGTGCCCCTTAACCCTTTGTTAAATAAAGAGTAAAGATTCATACAGCTTAAGCCACTATTAGTGGAGTTTTCTGTGATGTGCAAATATATAACTGATTATTAATTGTGCCAGCCAGCATCCAACATGGCCTCCAATGATCCCCGACTCTTTAAAAAAAAAATTTTTTTAATGTTTTTATTTTATTTTGAGAGAGAGACAGAGTGTGAGCGGGGAAGGGGCAGAGAGAGAGGGAGACACAGAATCCGAAGCAGGTTTCAGGCTCTGAGCTGTCAGGACAGAGCCCGACGCGGGGCTCGAACTCACAAACTGTGAAACCATGACCTGAGCCGAAGTCGGTCGCTTAACCAACTGAGCCACCCAGGTGTCCCGATGGATGTGACTTCTAAGGCTGGGTCATACGTGACACCATGGCTTCTAACCCATGCCCTCTCTTGGATCACTCACTTGGTGGGAAACCAGATACTATGCATAAGGACTCTCAACCAGCCTTATGAGTAGGTCCATACTGTGAGGTCCTGAGACCTTTTGCCAACAGCTAGCACCAATTTGCCAGGCACATGAGTGCGCCATCTTGGAAACAGATCCTCCAGCCCCGGTCTAGCCTTCAAGTGACTACAGTCCCAGCTGACATCATGACTGCAATGTTATAAGAGAACCTGACCCAGGACCGGCTCCCCCAAGCTGCTTCTGAATTACTGACTCACACAGAGTGTGAGCTAATCAGTGTTTAATATTAGGAACCACTAAGTTTGGCGATGATTTGTTACATGGCACTAGATCACCATACAACTATTATTCGAGACCGTCTAAGATTTGACCCCATCTTACTTTCTTAGCCTTATTTCCCATAGTGCCCTTCGTCCGCCCTATACTCCCACCAGTGTGGTCCTTACACATCATGTTCTTCCAGGCTCCTGTTGATTCCCTTGCCTAGAGCACCCTCTCCCGCATCCCTGTAAGTTCTATCCTTTCAAACCTAGTGGCTCAAATCTCTTCTATATGAAGCTTTTTTTAGTCCTTCTTGAAAGTGATTTCTCTCTGCACTTCTACAGCACTTGATATGTACTTTTAGGACCAACAGACATTTATAGAGCATCTACTGAGTGTTAGACATTGAGAGTGCAAACGTGGATAATGGATGCTATCCCTGAAATTGAAGTTCTTCTGTTTTTTGTTTTTTTTTTTCAACGTTTTTATTTATTTTTGGGACAGAGAGAGACAGAGCATGAATGGGGGAGGGGCAGAGAGAGAGGGAGACACAGAATCGGAAACAGGCTCCAGGCTCTGAGCCATCAGCCCAGAGCCTGACGCGGGGCTCGAACTCACGGACCGCGAGATCGTGACCTGGCTGAAGTCGGACGCTTAACCGACTGCGCCACCCAGGCGCCCCAGAAGTTCTTCTGTTTTTAAGTGGATGTTATAGTTACACATGTAGCCATAGTCCCTCGAGACCAGGTTCAATAACTAATTCTAATCTTTATACCCCCAGAGCTCTCCGCATGTATAAAAACTCAATGAATACCTATTACATGAATGACTAACAGAGGGTTTTTGTTTAAGTTTATTTATTCATTTTGAGAGAGAGTGAAAGAGATTGAGAGAGTGCAAGCAGGGGTGGGGCACAGAGACAGAGAATCCCGAGCAGGCTCCTCACTGCCAGCACGGAGCCTGACGTGGGGCTTGAACCCACAAACCCTGAGATCCTGACCTGAGCCGAAACCAAGAGTCAGATGCTCAAATGACTGAGCCACCAGGTGCTCCTAAAAGAGGTTTTAAGAGAGGCTTTAATAAATAACAGAAACTCCACACAAAGTGATTTAAGCAGTAAACAGATTATATAACTAAAAATTCCATAGGTAAAGCTTTGGGCAAGGCTGGATCTAGGGGCTCAAACAATGTCATCAAGGCCTGGAATCTCTATTTCATGGTGCTGTGTTGTTTCATTCTCAGGTTGATCGTCTTCACAAGGTAGCCTTTTGCAGCTCCCAACTCTGAGACCAAGGGACAGAACATCTCTTTCCCCTCTGATCTTACGAAAGTCTCAGGATCAGTTCTGATAGTCTCTGATTGAATCACGCAGACATCCTTGAACTAATTCACTGTAGCTAGGGGAATGCAATGCTCCGGTTGGTTAGACCTAGGTCACATATTCACCCTATATTAGCTATCTACTGCTGCATAACAAGTTACCCCCAAGCTTAGCAGTTTAAAACAATTCACGTTTGTTATCCCATAGTTTCTGTGGGTCAGGAATCCAGGGCACAACTTAGCTGGATCCTCTGCTTCACATTCTCTCACGAGGCTGCCATCAGGGTGTTGGTCCTGGTCCATAGTCTCATCTGAAGGCTCAACTGGGAAAGCATCCACTTCCAAACGTACTCAGTGGTTGTTGGCAGGATTTGGTTCCTTGTAGGATGTTGGACTGAGGGCCTGAGATTCTCACTGGCTATTACCTTGGCTGGAGGTTGCCCTTAGTTCCTTGCCACATGGGCTCTCCCACGTGGCAACTTATTTCCTCAAAGCATGCATGCTGAGAGAGCAACAGAGACGGTCTGTTAGCAAGATGGAGATCACCGTCATTTATAATTAAATCACAGAGGCAACATCTCATTGCCTTTTCTCTGTTCTGTGGCTTCAAAGCCAACTGATAGGGCCAGCCCACACGCAGGAGGAAAGGATTACTCAAGGACGTAGATACCAAGCGAGAGGGATCATGGGGCCATCTTGGAAGACTCTCTACCACACACCTGTATTAGCCAGAGGTGAAATCAGCCCAAACTACATGGATGGAAAGTGGAGGGAGTAACTGCCCCAAGGAATAGTGGGGTCCTTTTACCAGAAGAAAGAAGGATGGCTTCAACATGGACAAAGAGCAAAGGCCTCTCTGAAGCCACTGAGGGGCTCTTGTAGTGATCCCCTACATGGGCATAGGTGTTATCTGCCTGGCTTGTTTCTAACAGATTGTACTATTTACCCTGGATAAAAGAATGTCTGACTCACCAAGTTCTCCCCGGCATCAGTGTTGGGGTTCCATCTTTCCCTCAACGTTGCCAGTTTGAAAGTTTATAAGACAGATCTCTGAGTGTGGTTTAGCCTGTATATCCCTAGTAATGGTTGTTGAAGGGCGGGCTCTCCCTGTTGGTTTTATAATGGCATTTCTCTCTTAACAGTTCTCCAGCCGTTTAATGTCTGCCGGCCTTCAGATTCCCAAATAAGATTATAAAATCCCCAGGAGCAAGGATCATGTCCCTCTAGGGCACACAGGGCAAGTCCTCTGCCCTCCTAAAGACTGAACAAATGGTATTTACCAACCCACGAGCTTCAGGCTTTTCTGATGTTTGCTGAGCTCACGATTCTTTCACAAGAGGGACTGTGAATCTACATAAAAATACATGTGTAACTGAAAGAAGCAGCGAACTGTACCGGGTCCACGGAGTTCAGAACCACAGTTCAAGCCAGCGATGGATAACGTGCATTTAACCCTGTACCTCATCACTGGGGAAAGAACAGCTTGGTCTGAGGCCAGGGGGTGGGCAGGAGTGTTATTGTCTTCTTGGGATAAATGAAAGATTAATTTTTCAGTCTTCTTTAAATAACCCTCGGAGAGGTACTAAAGCTGAAATTACTTCTAATTGAGCCAACTTAGCACTAGCTCCTGAATATTCGCTCACGTGAGTGGAATGAGATTTCACTTGGTTCCAACCTTGAACCTGTCTCTCTTGTCTCACTCTCTCACCTTCCCCAGGCCAAGCATTTTTTTTTTTATTATTTATTTTTTGGAATGTTTTTATTTATTTTTGAGACAGGGAGACAGAGCATGAGCAGGGGAGGGACAGAGAGAGGGAGACACAGAATCCGAAGCAGGCTCCAGGCTCCGAGCCGTCAGCACAGAGCCTGATGCAGGCCTCGAACTCATAGAGTGTGAGATCATGACCTGAGCTGAAGTCGGACGCTTAACCGACCGAGCCACCCAGGTGCCCCCCCCCCCAGGCCAAGCATTTAGCAGTCTGCTCTCCAAATCAAATCGGAGGCCTTCTGCAAGGCTGGAGTCTTCAGTTTCTGACCACTTTCTGCTTCTACTCACCAAACACAGGGCAGCAGCTGGGGGTTGGGTGGGTTGGGACGGAGTGAGCGTCTGGGTTCTGGTTTTTTTTGTTTGTTTTTGTTTTCTCTGTCTTCAGCAGACCTTAAGATTTATCAGTATAGTGGAAATGGCACGAACTGGGATCAAATCCTGGCCCCACCACTTCCCACTTCTCTGGGAAAATCACTCAGCATTCCTGAGCTACAGTTGCTTCATTTGTTACAAAGAGACTATAATCCCTCCCACAAAGGTCGTGATAAGTGGAGTGCAGATAAATGTTGAATAACCAGCACTCACTCTCTCTCTCTCTCTCTCTCTCTCTCTCTCTCTCTCTCTCTTTCTCTTTCTCGGAAACCCTGGTTTGTAGTATTTGCCAATTACCATGGTGCAAATACTCCCACCATGGCCAATCTCAAACCACCAACATGAGGTCCCTGAACAGAGTCGGGAAGAGATACACTGGAGCACACGCCATAGTTTGGTATTATCATCATACAGACAGAATAGAAGTAATCCTCGAAGCATAGATAATAGAAAGCTGTAGTAAATTAATTGAGGAATTTTGAGTATTTATTTCTTTTGTAATATAGTTAGTTGTAAGTTTATATGATTTCTTTTTAAAAATAATCGCTGTTCCCTGCTGCTCTCCAAAATCCTATACCTTGGGGGCATGGGGACCCAAAGTTGAGATGGTGGCGACCAGTCTGCTTGTAGCTACGGTATAATCTATCGGGACGTTTAGCACTGGGAATGCAAAGTCAAACAGACCTGTCTTCAAACGCTGTTTCCCCAGATGAGCGGCTAGGTCAGGCGGTTCACCCTCTCTGTAAAATCATCCTCTTGCGCAAAACGGTTTACGCTCATCCGTACGATTCTCCTCTCTTTGGGTTATTGTCGTGTCTAAATGAGATAAGGTGGGGAAAGCCGTTTAGCACAGCGCCTCGTACATAGTAACAGCTCAGTAAATGGTACATGCTCTCATGATTCATGTGACAATGGCACTAATGGAGAAGTGTGAACGTCACGTCAGGAGCCTGGCAGAGGGACAGACTAAGGAGCTGGGTTCAAGCCAGGCGTGAGGAAGCAGGCAGGGGGTGCAGTTGGAGCTGGAAAATTGGAAGTGGGGTTTCCTTGGGCAGATGGGCAGCCCCACCCTGGAAGAAAAAGAAGCCCAAATAGGAACCTTGAGCCTGCCCCTTGCATGGGATGTAAGCCCCTGTCGCTGCGGTGGGAACAAGGGACAGGGAGGCAAATCAGCGGGCTTAAAAAGCAAAAGCTGGTCAAGTCATGCGAGGCACTGCCCCAGAGAACTGTGAACTCACGGTGGGTGGTCGGAGGAGGAACCGAGTCCTGAGACCAAAGCTGAACTTCAGAAAAGATCGTTTGCTTGGATAAGGAACAGGTTCGCTCACTCAGCCCAACCTGTCCTTATCGCCAGAGACCCAGCTCAACGTCCTCTGAGGCTCAGACAGAAGCAACAGGACTCTGGGCGGTGACCAGCTCCTGTCCTCAGAGCTGAATATGGGGCGGTGGGGGGGTGGGGTGGGGGGGGGAGCCGGGACTCGGTCTCCAGTGCTCCTCAACCAGGAGACATCCTGGGTGGTGACCACGGGAGCTTTAATGGTGCCTGTGCGCACAGGACGAAGAGGCTGGCAGGTGTGGCCCTCCACAAAGAGCCACGAAGATTCCCAAGCAGCCAGGCACCCACTGCAGCTGTTCCCGGCTAAGTCTGGGTTTTTCTTAAACCAGAAGTTACCACTTATCGTTAACGCCGAGGATGCACCCCAATCAGCCCAACGGCTTGGCCGCCTTTGATCCGCTCCCAGATGCAGCCACTACTCACGCTGCCACCCCCTCATTTCGTCTTTCTGAGCTGCAAAAAAAAAAAAAAAGTGACCACAGCTAACATCACTGAGCGCCAGGCCCTTTATCCGCAGACTCTCGTTTGGTCCCCGCAGCAACCTATGAGTCGGTTTTATCCAGTCATATCCCCATCTTATAGAGGAGACAGCTGAGTTCGCGTAAGAGAACAGCCCCTTCCGCGGTCACCCAGCTAGCAAGGGGCCAAGGGCAGGATGTAAACCCAGCTCTGTGTGCTCCACAGCCCACGGGCTGCTCGTGGCCCCGGAGACCCTGCGTTCCCGGATGAATTACTCCCCCGGGACCGGCCAGGACTGGGGTGCAGCAGGCACTGCAAAATGGGGGGAGGGCTCACGCACCCCCCCCCCCCCCCCCCCCCAGGGCCGGCTGAGGAGGCTCTTGCCCACACCAAGATCAGGGCAGGTCCCAGACGGGAAGAACATTCTGGTCAAACCAACTGTGACCAGAGTTTCTTTCTCCCAGCGTCCTTCCCCAGGGTTCTCTTCAGCTCTCTCCTGGCCTGGGGACTTGGGAAGCAGGCTTGGAAAAGGAATTTTCGGAGGCCTCGTGGACCCCAAGCCCAGGCGGCCGAGGGAGCCCTCACTTGGTTTCTTCCCGTGTCTACCGTGGCTCTCCCCCGCTGGGATGTCCCTCTGGGCAAACTCGGGGGTACAGGCTCTGGGCACGGTCATCACCCAGGCCTGGTTTTGAGCCCCGCCTTCACTTCCAACCACCTGTGTGATTTTTGGGCAATGGACTTTTCTCTCTGTGTGCCTCGGTTTCCCCATCTGTAAAACGGGACCAAGGATGCGTGCTTTTAGGGTGTATTAGTTTTTTATGGCTGCCCTAACAAACTATAACAATAATAGTCATTGTTTCCTGCACGGTTCTGGAGGCCCCAAGTTCAAAATCAAGATGTCGGCTCCTCTGAAGGCTCTAAGGGAGAATCCTTTCTGGCCCCTCCCAGCTTCTGGCGGCCCCAGGCCACGGGTGTGGGTCTTCACTTCAATCTCTGCCCCATCTTCACAGGGCCTTGTCCCTGAGTCTTATAAGGACACTGTCACTGGATGTAGGGGCCACCCGAATCCCTTCTGATCGCATCTCGATTCTGCTGTAATTAACCAGCAAAGACCCTATTTTCAAATAAATTCACACTCTGAGGTTCTGGGGACATGAATTTGGGGGCCACTACACAGAAATAGGTCTAATCTCCCCTCTGCTCTCTTCTACCCCTCGTGGAGGCTGCAGTAGGTATTTATTTGTTTATAAATGTTTATTTATTTATTGTTGAGAGAGCACGCGAGCGGGGGAGGGGCAGAGAGAGAGAGAGACAGAGAATCCCAAGCAGGCTCTGCGCAGGGAGCCCAGAGCCCGACGTGGGGCTAGAACTCACAAACCGTGAGATCGTGACCTGAGCCCAAACCGAGAGTCGGGTGCTTAACCCACTGAGCCACCCAGGAGCCCTGCAATATTCAATTTTATGGGTCAGCTTGACGGGGCCAATGGATGCCCAGATAATTTGGTTCAGCATTGTTTCTGGGAGGCTTT
Organism: Puma concolor; assembly: GCF_028749965.1. Taxonomy (NCBI): domain Eukaryota; kingdom Metazoa; phylum Chordata; class Mammalia; order Carnivora; family Felidae; genus Puma; species Puma concolor. The sequence goes on along the minus strand of NC_141678.1, from coordinate 13,340,926 downwards.
TTAAGGATGAGATTAGCATTCGAATGGGTAGGTGGAGTAAACCAGGTGGCCCTCCCCTCCCCCATGTGGGCGGGCCTCGTCCAGCCCCTGAGGGCCAGAATGGAACAAAAATCGTGGAGGAAGGGAGGATCCCCTCTCTTCTGCCCTTGAACTGGCGCTTCACCACCAGCTCTCCGAGGCTCCACCTTGCAGACAGCAGATCGTGGGACTTCTCAGCCTCCATACTTGCATGAGCCAATTGCTTATAATAAATTTACTTTTCTCCCTCTCCCTCCCAATAAGTAGATCAATAGACATGGGTATATGTGATATCTATATCGTATATTCTATATCTAAATGTCTCTATATTGATCTATATCACATATATCATATATGTGATATATGCTGTATATCATGTGATACATGATACATATGATATGTGATCTATATCACATATAGGGTACCTATATATCTCTATACAGAACTATCTAGATAGATAGAATTATATATTTTTTTGGTTTTGTTTCTCTAGAGAACTCTGGCAAATACAGGGGCTTTTTCCCCCGTGGAAAGAGAAGGGCCGCTTCCAAGATGAGTGTGCTTGGGCGGGTAACTGATGTCCCCCCTGCCTTCAGCCAGTTCCCTCTTCAGCGACAGGCTCTTTCCTCCCACTTCTGAGTAAGTGTGGGGGAGGATGAATCAAGGCCAGACTCTGCACTCATCTGAACTGTACTTTCCATGGACATAAACTTTCCCAGGGAGGCTCTTGCTCTTCTCGGTCCAGAGCCTGAGTTCGACGGCCAAGTCAATCAGGACAGGAGAGCCACCGCTGGTGGGAGCCTGGCACTTGTGATGTCTAGCGTGCGGGGGAAGAGCTATACTGTAAGGAGCCCGACGGACACAGCACGTAGGGGTGGCCCTGTTGGAAGGTTATGCTGATTGCACGGTACCCCAGCCCTCGGCCCAGACCGTTTGCGATGACACTTGCTTTGGGCCGGGAGGCGCTCGCTCCGGCCTCGTGGCCGCCTGATGAGGCTGTTGCCCCAGTCTGCAGACGGGGCTCAGACAGAATAGAATCAAAGTTCAAAGAAGGGCGGTTCTGACTCCATGAGCCCGCAGCCTTCAGAGTCAGGGTCAAACCTAAGGCCGCCCAGCCCCCAGAGCCCTCTTTTCACCCTCCCCAGACCCCTCTCTGATCCCACTCTTCTGTGTCTTCCTGATCCTTCCCTGTGTGGGGGCAGGTGTGGGAGGAAGGTTTCCCAGAAGGAGGGGGCTGGGGTAAGGGGCTATCTCCTTCATCTGGTCTTCATTCTGCAGAGAATGAGAAAGAGCCTGGGTGTGTAGGAGTGAGTGAGTGAGAGTGTGTGTGTGTGTGTGTGTGTGTGTGTGTGTGTGTGTGTAGGTAGGGGAGGGACAGGGGTTGGGGCGGGCAGACATTCCTTGGGAGGTTGGGCCAGGGGTGGCGAAGGCATCCTCCCCTCCCCCTCCCGCCCCCCTCCCATCCCCTCTCCTCCCCTCTACCTCCCCTCGCCCCTCCCTGAGGATTCCCGTTAGGCAGCCTGGGACGAATGAATGGACTGAAAGCCAGGGCTGGCACATCGCAGGGGGTCAGCAGGGGCTAAGCGGGTCAGGGCCCTCGCCTCTGCCTCCCTGGGTTCCTGAGCGCTGAGGATTACAGCTTCGGCTTCTGCTGTTTAATCAGCTGGTAGCAATTTAACCATTACACCCCAGTGAGAGAATCCAAGACATTTCCTACAGGAGGGGGAAAGGGGAAGGCTCAGATGGGAGGAATGCAGAAAGGGGGGGGCAGAGACACAAAACAGCTTTATTAAAAAGAAAAGGGGTGGGGGGAGGAACATGATCTGCAATTGTATCTCAGCTTGAAATAAAACTCCCAGGCCTGGGTGGGGAAGCAGCCCCCGGAGATGCTGGGGTGAGGGAAGCTGGGGGTTGAAGTGGGGAAGGTGGGTGCAGGCTGGGGGTGAGGGGGACATCAGAGGAGCTTGGAAGTGGGATGTGGGAAGGGGTTTTGTCTCCTGCAACGAGGGGCGGTCTCCCACCCCGGAGAAGGCCCTGCCCCTTGCTGGATGCGGGCCCCTCTGAAACTGGGAACAGCAGAGCAGTTGAGCAAGCATCCATCCACTCGCTTTGCACCACTGGCTGATTTGTAAGTGCTTGGAAAATGAGATCAGTAGGCGAGGTGAGATTCTTTATCAAATGCATTTTCATTCTTTAAGAAACAAAAACAAAAACCTTCCCTGCCCACTGCCTTTTTCTCTGGGTCCCAGGGCGCCTAAAGGGCCCATACCTGAGCCCAGGTGACTGACTCCGCCCCGGGCACCTGCTGCACTGGGGCTCCCAGGCCAGGTGGGAGGGAGCCACCTCTGTGGCCTGATGCAGAGCGCTGGGGAGTGCCCGTGGAAGGGGACCTTGGAAGAAAGCAAGGATGGCCCTTGGGCTATAGAAAGAGCTCCCACGTTGAAGCCTGATTTGAACCCCGGGGCTGTCCTGTCCTCAGCTGTCCAGCTGAGTTAACTGTGGCAAGTTGCTAAGCCTCTCTGAACCTCAAGTCTTCATCTTGGTTTACGGGGGCTGGCACGCTCTTTCTGCGAAGGGTCAGATGGTAAACATCCTTGCGGGCCATACAGTCTCCGTGGCAACTATTCAACTTGGTTGCTGTAGCCTGTGTGCGGCGATGGCCATACATAAATGAAGAGGCAGAGCTACATCCAATACGACTTTACAAAAGCAGACAGCTGGCCTGCAGGCTGTGGTTTGCTTCCCCGTGGTCTAGAAAGTGGGAGTGAGGACGCCCACCTCCTGGGGCTCCAGTAGGAACGCAACACACGTTGCCAGGGTCCAGAACAGCTTGGCTGACGGGTGGGGCGAGTGAGACAGTGAGATTTTTCTGCCCAACAGACGTTCTGCCAGCTTTCTGTCATTTCATGTCAGGCGCTGGCCAGATGCAGCACTTAAGTTGGCGAATAAGCCACCAGTGGGAGTCTGAGGGGACAAGGGCCCGGGCACTGAGGAGCTGGGCTTTGCAGGGTGAATAGGAGTTTTCAGAGAGACGATGTGGAGGAGAAAGGGAAAGAAATGACATTTCTGCTCAGGAGAATAGCACGTGCCTAGACACAGAGGCAGGAGGGTCCAGGGTGGGCTGTGGGTATGGAGAGGGGTGTGGCAAAGAAAGGAGAAGGAGAAAGGCAGGTGTCAAAGATCAGGCCTCTCCCCACACTCTACCTTGGGTTAGAACAGAAAGGATTATTTCGGGCTGAAGGAGATGTTCATCAGAGGCCTGACGAACCGGAGGGCTTCTCGGCTCTGTCTGTTGGACCGTCCCTTTCCATTTGTTCTCAATGCCTTACAGTCCCCAGTGAGTGACCAGCCACTTCTTCCAGGCAAGGAGGCTGCAGGGCATTAGGGTTCGAATGACAGACACTGGAATCACACCATGTGGTCACACAGGCCCCGTTGACCATTTGCTTGCTGTGTGGTCTTCGGGAAATGTCTTCCCCTCTCTGAGTCTCTATTTCCTCATCTGCAAAATGGGGGTTATAATCTCACCCACCCAGCAGGTGTCCTGCTGGGGGGTTAAACGGGATGAGGAAGAGAAATGCCTGGCCTGGAGGAAGCATGAATAAACCGAAGAACGCCCCTCACAGAGGACCGCCAAGGGGTCTAAATGAGCCGTGGGGGCATACAGCTGCCCGAGTCTGGGAGGCCTGGGTGGTGGCCTTGGCCCTTCACTCTGCCGCAGGACATGATCTTCAAGCCCTTCGGAGGCATCCGGCCCCACTCCCTCGTCGTTAGACTGGGGAAGAGGGAACCTGTGTGCCAGGCATAGAACCCACACTGCTTTTGCCGTCTGTTATCACGGTCCTGCAAGATAGGCGTTCCCAGCCCCGTCTTCCAGATGAGGAAACTGAGGCCTAGTGAGGGTGTAACTGACTTGCTCAGAATCAAAAATGACCATTGCAGTAGCTGCCAGAGCTGGAGTTTGAAACTAAGCAGAGGGCATTGCAAACCCCAGGCTCTCTCTGGGCCACAACGAGACCCTCTAGCTCCTAAGAACCTGCCCACCCAGCTGTCCAACCTGCCATCTTGGTAAGGTGCCCAAACATCCTGCTTTGTTCCGAAGGGAGGAGGTTCCAGGGGGCCAGACCTTCAGGGCTAAAACGGGGGCAAAAGCCCTAGTCTGAACACCAGGCCAGGCCACTGGCCCCGCCAGCCCGCCTTCAAGCGTGTGCACTTCCGGCCCTGCATTTCAGACACCCTTTCCTCCGAGCCTGGTTGTGCGATGATGCGTGTGGGTCGAGCCCTCCACGGCCAGTGCTGTGACTCCCCACGGATTTCCCAAAGTAAGGCTTTGTGAACTCACCTTAGGGCACGCTGCACTAAAATCAAAGCATTAGTTAAAATACATAAAACATGCCCGGCGAAAGCAATGGAAACAGCTGAAATAGTATAATAAAACATGTCATTACAGCAGATTAGGATGAAAAATAGTTCTTGCATTATGCCCCAAAGGTTGGCAAACTGAGACTTCGTAAATATGTCAGGAAATGTACACACAAACGCACACGCACAGATATTTATATACGGAGTCTCAGAAAGCAGTGGCAACAGCTGAAGGGGGAGAATTATGTGCATTTCGTGGATACGGCCCCGGATTATACAGCACAGGCTCGGATATATCCTGAGGAAGGGGCGGAGGCTCTGGGGTCCGATGAGTGAGGCCGGGCTCCGCGGTTTTGCATCAGCAGGGCTCTGCGAAGCGAAAAGCTGTCTGTCCAAGATCCTCTTCCGGCCCCCCACGCGCTTGCCTCTCCGAGGTCTCCCTGGACTTTTACCTTGGCTGGTGCGCCTCCCGCACAGGTCCCACGTGACCCCACATTCTTACTGCTAATGGGTTCACGGTCTGTTTTGCCATATGGGGGCAGGTAGGATTTCTTCAAGGCTAGGCACAAGCCAGCTTTGACCCAATGTTGCTTCCCCCTGGGGTTGACTGTCACTCGCACCTGGGGCCACCATCCCTGTTTGTCCGGGATTGGGCGCTGAACGCCCTACGTCCCCGGGGAGAACCACGGTCCCCGGCGAACTGGGATGTCTGGTGGCCCCTTGCAGTAAAGCCGCAGTCGTACGGCTTTTGCAGGGTTGGACCTACCTCTGTTACGTTTTTCGGTTAAAGACGCTCAGTGTCTCTTCTCCCTCTGGGTGCAAAAAGCAACGTGTAACTCGGGTAAGAATTAGCAGAAAGATATGACTGGTGTGTGTGTCACCAAAGGCCCACTGTCCACTGCCGATCAGCAAATTAGCCAATTGTTTCTCGGGTTGATCTTTCTGGCAGGTCTTCGGGTCTGTTTTATTTAACTGACGGCATCTGTCTCTGATAGCAGGGCGCTCGGAGTGATAAATTGCGTCCATATTTACTCTTCTTCCTAGAGCTAATTGTTGGGGGGGGGGGGTTGTGTTTTAAATACCTTTTTGATGTGCTAAGAGCTCCCTGTGAGGTAAATAAACAGACTGTTAGGTTTAGCCTGGAAGCAGAAATGCAATCTCCTAATTTCTGGTAGTTAATGGACATTAACCTCTCAGGCTTCCCTCTCTCTGCTCACCCCCTCATCCAGTAATCATTGTCATTACTTATAATAACATTTCACACTTGTGGGTCAGCTTGGCTTTCTAAGTGCTCTGGTCTCGCCTAATGAGTAGCTTTTGAATCTAAATAATGAAGTATTTGCCCTTCTCGGGTTTCCACATCTAGGGCAGGGAATGCTCGTCTCCCGACCTTTGGTGGGGGCATGTGCACATGCACAGACACACGCGTGCGCGCGCGCGCACACACACACACACACATTCAAGGGCACGTGGGCTCACACGGGCATTTACATGCACACCCACCCACTGAGTTACCACCAGGCACGGATAGCACTTGTCATTTCCTTATCTTCACGATGCAATCATCATGATCGCTACCGTATTTTGAGCGCTTAAAATCGGCCCAGCTGCTGTGCTCAAGCACTTGCGTGCGTTTCCTTTTCTTTTTTTTAAATTTTTTTTTTTTAACGTTTATTTATTTTTGAGACAGAGAGAGACAGAGCATGAACAGGAGAGGGGCAGAGAGAGAGGGAGACACAGAATCTGAAACAGGCTCCAGGCTCTGAGCTGTCAGCACAGAGCCCGACGCGGGGCTCGAACTCACGGACCGCGAGATCATGACCTGAGCCGAAGTCGGACGCTTAACCGACCAAGCCACCCAGGCGCCCCGCGTTTCCTTTTCAAAGCAACAGTGTGGAGCAGGCGATGAGCCCGTTCTACAGACAGGGAAACTGAGGCTCTAAGAGGTGCAGCGACTTTCTCAGGGCCACATAGCTAATAAGTTACAAAGCACGATTCCAACCCATGACTGTCACCAACGCCCATGCCCTTAGCCGCCACCGACCCAACCGGACCTTCAAATGCCCTTGCCCACTCTGTCCTTGGGCAAACCTGGGGAGACAAAAGTACCCAGGAGCCTCTTCTGACGGGTAGCATTTTGCAGCTACCGATCTCTTTAAAGGGCCAGAAAAGGCACTGTCCCCTCTGGTCCTGGCCTGACATTGGGGCCATCTGGACCCGGACCTACCATCTCCCCGACGGCTTCTCCAGTCTCCTGCCGCCCTTTCCGGCTGGATACAGCACCGCTCGCTCTGCCCGGCCAGCAAGGGCAGCCACCGCCAGGCCAGCGCCCCGGAGGGCCCGGAGCCCAGGTTCCCGTTGCTTCCAGCCTTGAGGAGACAAGACCGACAAGACCGTGGCAAACTCAGCATCCTTTCTGCTGGCAGCTTGGAGCTATTTGAGGCGTCAGACATCCCCTGTTTGGTTTCGAGGCAAACGCCACTTGGCTATGGGAGGGGCCCCACTTCAGCAAGTGTTGTAGCAGAATGCCAGCGACCAAAATTATATGCCTTCCCCTCACGGCTTAAAAAGCCGCCCTCGGGGGGGCGGGGGGGGGGGGGTTGCCCATGTATAATTCAAGAAGCGCCGAAGCTGGAAACTGCATCCTCGGATGGATTTTCCTTCCCAGGGAGGATCTTTGTCTCAAGCCACAATTGTTCAAAATTGCAGGGTCGCGTGTGTGGAACGGAATGGCGCTGACCTCTTGTTCACGTGACACTTGTCAGGCCCTCCTCACTGAGGAGCCTGCAGGGGGACGCGCAGCGAAACACCCGAGTGGCTTTGGTCTGCATCCAAAGTTCTTTCTCTCTCTTTCTCTTTGTCCTTCCCTCAAGAACACAGGAGCACGAAGCAAATGGCAACCCGCCCCACCGGACTTCGGTGCCGGGCGTCCTAGAGGCTCTGAGGACATCTCGCTGTCTGGGGATGGCGGCTTACATGCCCACAGACTCGCCGACAACCGGCCTGAGCATGCGGGCCACACGGCCCCCGCCAAGTTAGTAGGGCAAGGACACCGGGGTCCTGTTGCTGATTGCTCGCCCCTCGTGGACCTTGGGGGAGCCCACTGTGCACCTAACAACAGACCGTTTCCCTTACCAATGGATGCAGTCACCCAGGCGTTGGCAGCTTCCCACATTATTTCACGTCCTGGGCGTGGCAGGGGGGAAGACTCCAGAAGCAGGCAGATCAGGGTTCGAATCTCGGCCCTGCTACTCCCTGGCTGTGTGACCCCGGGCAAGTTGCCGGAACTCTCTGGGCCTTCTTTTCCTCGTAGATAAACTGGAACTGAGAGGGACTGCCTTGTGACATTAGGAAGATTACAGGACCGCGTACGTAAGTGCTCGCCCAGAGTGCTCAGGGCCAGCTTCTCTGTTGAGCACAGCCAAGTACAGTGCCTGTAGCCGCAGTACGTGTCTAGGGACCCACAAAAATATTTCACTTCTTGCGATGAGCAAGGTGCGTACCTTGACTGGGCTGGTGTAAAGGCGGATATAATTGAGGCTGAATTGTATTCACCTTTATATCCACACAATCATTAAATATAATTTTTAGTATTTTTTTTTATAGGGGAAAGGGCCCACTAAAGTCTTCATGTGGCCCTGTTGATATCTGCTCAGCATCCCATAATCATTTCCTATAAACCTCACTGCTCTCTGTGGGTATTGTGAACCCCATTTTAGAGGCAAAGAGCTTGGGGCTCAGGGAGGTTCAGGGCTTTTCTTGTTAAGGGCCTGCTTTAGGTCAGAAGTCCCCTTTGTACAATAAGGGACAGATGTTAACCTGGTCCTGCTTTCTGTGGGGCTACAGGTGGAGTTTTGCCCAAGCACCCCCAACCAGGGGGTTGACCACATGCACAAACTACCTGTGTTATTTACTCAGTAAATTTCCTTAAATGAACTTGGTTCTTTTTTTCTTTTTCTTTCTTTCTTCTTTCTTTCTTTCTTTCTTTCTTTCTTTCTTTCTTTCTTTTCTTTCTTTTTAATTTTTTGTAATGTTTTATTTATTTTTGAGAGAGAGAGAGACAGAGTATGAGTGAGACGTGGGCAGAGGGAGAGGGAGACACAGAATCCGAGGCAGGCTCCAGGCTCTTGAGCTGTCAGCACAGAGCCTGACGTGGGGCTCAGAGCCTGACGTGGGGCTTGAACTCGTGAACCACAAGATCATGATCTGAGCCGAAGTCAGATGCTTAACCGACTGAGCCACCCAGGCGCCCCGGTTCTTTATTTATTGAAATTAACATATTTTAAAAGAAAAGAGAAAGAAAAATGTCATCTCTCTGCCATAAATGGAAAGCTGGGAGCACTTCCATAATTTTTAAAATATACCTAAGTACTGGGGCTCCTGGGTGGCTTAGTCAGTTGAGCGTTCAGCTTCGGCTCAGGTCATGATCTCGTGGTTCGTGAGTTCGAGCCCCACGTCAGGCTCTCTGCTGTGAAAGCAGAGCCTGCTTTGGATCTTCTGTCCCCCTCTCTCTCTGCCCCTCCTCTGCTCACTCTCTCTTTCAAAATAAACAAACAAACATGAAAAAAAATATATATATATATATCTAAGTATTAAAATTTAAAATATTCCCTTACAGACCACCGAAAAATCAGCTTGCATCAGAGCTGGGACATAGTGAGATGGGTGAGCACCAAGGTCATGCGAGTAAGGGTCAAGGTCATTCAAGTGACAGTAGGAGTCAGGTGAGTGAGGATAAGATCCCTGTCTTTATTATGAATGTTGATATTTGTTCCCCATGGGTATTTTCCATCAGTCTTAATTTTTTTTTTTTTAATATTGCATTCCATATTTTGTCTTGATTACACCTTGAGTTTTTTGGCAACCACTTAAATTTGGGTCCAGAAGCAAATGTCTCACTTGCCTCACCCTAGTCCGGACCCTGTGTTACATACAGAAGGAATGTGTCCCACTCTTTGAGTCCTGGGTCAGTGACTTCCGGATGTCTTAGAATAAGTCAGACCGAGCAAACCATGAGTGGTTCTGGGGAGCTGCAGGCGGGGCGTGGAGATCAGTGTGGGCAGAAGTGGTTGGCAAATGGATTTTGAGAACTATTTTCAAGGCCGAATTAACTTGCAGGCCTGGGGGGACCATTAACTTCTGCTCTTAGACTCCCCTTAATGGACTGAACGCTCACTCCCCACCCAAGGTAAACCTCCCGCCTCCTTCCCCCCTCAGTCGCCCTAGGCCTGGTGTTTATAAAGCCATTTGTGCTCCCCAGAGAAGGAGAATGTATGGTGATTGTTTCATCATTAAGTTAACTCTGCAACAACTCAGACGCAGCACAGGGGTGTCCCCATTCCTGTCCTCCTGCTGACTCACAAGTGTCCACTGTTTGTAAATACCACCCAACACTGTGAACAGGTGTGAGATCTGGCTGAGTGAGCCCAGGCTGGGGCTGGAATGCCGAATTGCACCTTGTGTTTAGGGGGTTCTCAGGCTGCAGAGTTCCAAACATTTCACAGGGCCTCTCTGGCAAAGCTAATTAACTTCCTGCTCCCCCCGGGCACCGGGGTAGAGCAAGGCATAGGAATTATTGATGTGACCGAGTTTCCTAACAGCTGGTGGGTTAGGGTAGCCTTCTTGTGCTGATCTGAGGGGGCACTGGGACCTTGAACTATATACACGTGCATGTGAGACCCCACCATGGGATATCATAAAGCTTGTGGGGAGCTTTCTGAGATGTTCTATGAGATTCAGCTCTCCCTGAAGGGAGACCCTTGAGACTGTGAGTACATAATATCACATGGTTGAAGTGCATTGTCAAAGATAGTGCTGGGATGGACAGGACACCTAAGAGAGGAAAGCCGTGGGAGGAGAGAGATGCTCAAAAAAACATACGGGGAATGTACTGAGCGTATAGGAGGCAGTAGGGTAGCATATTCACTCCTCGATTCAGCCAGTATTTACTGAGTACCTGCCATGTGCCAAGGGAGTCAACAGTGAATGAGACAGACAAGGTCCCTACCCTCATAGATCTCTCACAGTCTAGTTGGGAGATAAACCTAAGCAATGAAACAACTCCTTATCTCAGCCTTTAAGGCCTTTAAAGGATCTGGCCCTGGCCTTGTCTCATCCTGTCACCCTCCCCTGGACCATCGAGCTCCAACCACTTGGCTTTCTTTCCAGCTCTTGAACACACCAAACTTATTCCCACCCCGGGCCCTTTGCACATGCTGTTTCCGCTGCCTGAAACACATTTGCCTTGGGTTTTCACATGACTCTCTCCTTCTCACTCTCAGATCTCATCAGAAACATTGCCTCCCCCACTTCTAAAGTGCCCCTCCCTTCTCTGTCACTTTTTAGCCTGCTGCCTAGTTTTATTTTCTTCTCAGTGCTTATCACCGTCCTGGATAACTATTTGTTTCTTGGCTTCGGTGCCTTTCTTCTCTATTTAAATGTGAGCTCCTTGAAAGGAAAGCCCTTGTTTAGATAAGGAGGCAAACAAAAAGTTAATAAGTGATTGTGATTTGTGACACAGTGAATAGGCAGTTAAGAGAGAACAGCACTGACAGGTGTGGCCTGTTCAGCAGGGGGGTGGGGGGGGGGGAAGGTGGGGTCATGGAAGGCCTCCGTGAAGGATGATGTCTAAACCAAAGGCTACAGGACGAGGAAGAGCCAGCCTGGGGAGTGGTTAGGGGCTTTGGAGAAGGTGTCAGGCAGAGGGGCTGTGCACGCAGGAGAAAACCCCGAGATGGGAAAATAATTGGCATTCTTCAAGGAACTGAAGACGCCTCTACGGATGGGTTTTTATTCTGGCTCTGCTGTCTCCCGGCTCTGTGACCTTTGGGCAGTTCACTTCCCCCTCTGGGCCTTAATCGCCTCCTCTATAAAATGGGGATTAAAATGCCTTCCTTGAGCCATGTTGTAAAAATTATGTAGGATAGGGGCGCCTGGGCGGCTCAGTCCGTTGAGCGTCCGACTCTTGATCTCGGCTCGGGTCACGATCTCACTGCTCGTGAGTTCTAGCCCCACGTCGAGCTCTGTGCTGACAGTACAGAGCCTGCTTGGGACTCTCTGTCTCTCCCTCTCTCTCTCCCTCTGTCTAGATAGATAGATAGAGAGATATTTTAAAAAGTGTGAAAGATAATGCATACAGAGTCTGGTACGTGGGAAGAATCGAATTGGTGTTCATTTCTACCTCTCTTGTCTTCAAGGGGTTGCTGGGAGACACCCCAGGCTGCTGGGACTGGCCTTTTTTAAGAGAGGACCCACTCCATCCCCGTGCCCGATGCCCACCGCCTTTGCCCCTCTCCCAGTGTCTGAATCTTGAGCGCCCACCCACCGGCGTCCCCCCGCTTACACAGCCCGCCCGGCCCCCTTGGGTCCTTGTCTGCCATCCCCTCACTGACAGTCACCCAGACACGGCCACTGGCAGCCAAGCGGGAACGGGACCCCCAGGCCATCCAAGACCTGCATCGTCTCCATTGTATCAGACGGAGGCTTAGAATCGTGCGGTTGTGGTGGTTCAGTTTCCAAGACGCCGCACCCTTCGCGTTCAAGACCCAGGAAGCAGTACCGCCGACAGGCCTGCTTTTCGGCTGAGATCCGGCCAGCGGGAGACTGATGCCTAAGCTACCCAGAGCTGCCAGGAAGCTGGGTATGCAGCTAGGTTCCTTACAGGCGTGGCCTGATCCTGCCGCCTCAGGAGCCCAGGGAGGTGAGTATTGTATTCCCATTTTGCAGACGAGCACGTTAAAACGCGGGGATGGAGCGACCTGCCCACGATCCCGTGGCTACTAACGCACGGAGTTGAAAACCTAGGCAGGGGCCGTGTTAAAAATCTTTAACGACCCGCACAGCACGGCCACTGGCAGGTCAGAACGGATGCCAGCTATGAGCACGCAGCACGCCAATGCTTCCCACCTGAACAGCAGCCTCAGCGAGGCTGCCTTCCATCTATTAAACCCGGAAGGAGCCCTCCTGGGGAGGTCGCTGCATGTGGGATGTAAACGAGGGAGCTTCCTGCTAGTTCAGACAAGCTTGGGAGTTGACCAGAGGGCTGGCCCCAGCACCAGGGTGAAAAGAATATGATGTGTAGCCAAGAGGTCACCTCCAGGAGGCCAGTCAGTACCCTAGGAAGGAACCAGAAAAACCCCAGAGGCATGGGCCAGAGTCTGGAAGCGGCCAAGAGGAAGAACACAGCATGGTGAACCCAACACATGCCGTGGCAAACCTGAGAGCTGAGGTCGCTGAGGGCCCCGGGTGCCAAAGCAGGCAAAGGTCTGACTATCTAGGCCAAGCTTCGTGGGTCTGAACGCGGTCCAAATTCCTGCATGGTATTCGGCCGTAACTCCTTTAATTCCGTTCAAGACCAGCAGCCCTCTGGTGACACTGCCCGGATGGACCTGAAGCCCAGATCCACTCCCTGTTAGCTCTGCGACCTTGACCAAGTTGCTTAACCTCTCTGTGTGTCAGTTTCCTCATCTGCAAAATGTTACTGTGGCGATGATTGATTACATAAATTATGCTGTTTAAGCCCCTTGAGCGGTAGTCCATAAATAATTTTCCCAGGGTGGCGTTGATCAAGCACTAATCACACCAAACTATTCCCTTTCCTCTTGATGTGTCCACACCTTGAATTGGTTAGGAATTGTGCTCGGCTGCTAGTCATAGAGAACTGAAATAATAGCGGTTTAAACAAAGTGGGGGTTTGTTTTCTTCTCACTTAAAAAGAAGTCCAGGGCTGGCATAGCGTGGCCCATCTTCATTTTGTTCGTTTCTCTGTTATCCTTTATGAATGGTTTCCATTATCAAGGTCGCAAAATTGCTGCTGCAACCCCAGCCATCATGTTGTGATTCCAGGCATGCAGAAGGAGGAAGAGGGAGCCCCATTTTTATTTATTTTTTTTTTTTTAAATTTTTTTTTCCAAACGTTTATTTATTTTTGGGACAGAGAGAGACAGAGCATGAACGGGGGAGGGGCAGAGAGAGAGGGAGACACAGAATCGGAAACAGGCTCCAGGCTCTGAGCCATCAGCCCAGAGCCTGACGCGGGGCTCGAACTCCCGGACCGCGAGATCGTGACCTGGCTGAAGTCGGACGCTTAACCGACTGCGCCACCCAGGCGCCCCGGGAGCCCCATTTTTAAAGGAGCTTTAACAGTATCCACAAAGGAAGCTGGAAAGTGTAGTATTTTTAGTTGGTCTCTCGCCACTTCTAATAAAAGTCAAAGTTTAGTTGCTAAGGTAAAGGAGGTATCGACGTTGAGTGGGCAACCACAGAATCTGCCTCTTTTTATCCATGATGTTTTTTGTGTACTTGCAATATTCCCTCTCTATTAAAATCATACCGATCCATGGGGCGCCTGGGTGGCTCAGTCGGTTAAGCGGCCGACTTCGGCTCAGGTCGTGATCTCGCGGTTTGTGAGTTCGAGCCCCGCGTCGGGCTCTGTGCTGACAGCTCAGAGCCTGGAGCCTGTTTCAGATTCTGTGTCTCCCTCTCTCTGACCCTCCCCCGTTCATGCTCTGTCTCTCTCTGTCTCAAAAATAAATAAACGTTAAAAAAAAAAATTTTTTTTTTTAAATAAATGAAATAAAATCATACCGATCCTTTGAAGCTTAACTCAAATGCCACCACTTTCCCTGAAGTCTCACAGAGAATCGTCTGTCTGGCACACATCCTTTTCTACCTACGTTGCTCCACACAACAGCCACGTGTGGCCACCGAGCACTGAAATGGGGCTGGATTTTTCATTTAGATTAAAATTTTAAAAACCTAATACTGCATTCAGTTACTGGAAAACTTTAAGTATGTTTGGAACGACTTGGGTATGTGAATCTAATTTTTCAACTGTAAATTTCATGAAATCTAAATACGGATCAAGTATTTTCAATGAAAATTTAGCATCTGAATTAAGATGTGCTAACTTACACAGATTTCGAAAGATGTAGTTCCAAAAAAAAAAAAAAAAAAAGAACGTACACTGTCTCATTAATTTCATATTGATTGCATGTTGAAATGATAATATTTGGGGTATATTGGGTTAAATAAAACATCTTACTAGACTTCATTTCATGTGTCGCTTTTTACCCTTTTAACATGGCCGTTAGAAAATATTTAGTTACGGGCGCCTGGGTGGCTCAGTTGATTAAGCATCCGACTCTTGGTTTCAGCTCAGGTGATGATCTCCTGGTTTCTTGGGTTTGAGCCCTGCGTCAGGCTCTGTGTGGGCAGCACTGAGCCTCCTTAGGATTCTCTCTCTCCCTCTCTCTCTCTGCCCCTTCCCTTCTCATGCTGTCTCTGTCTCTCTCAAAAGAAATAAATAAAGGGGCGCCTGGGTGGCTCAGTCGGTTAAGTGTCCGACTTCGGCTGAGGGCATGATCTCACGGGTTCATGGGTTCGAGCCCCCTGTCGGGCTCTGTGCTGAATGCTTGCTCAGAGCCTGGAACCTGCTTCGGATTCTGTGTCTCCTCTCTCTGCCCCTCCCCTGCTCACACTCTGTCTCACTCTGTCTCTCAAAAATAAATAAATGTAATTTAAAAAAAAGAAAGAAAGAAAAACTTAAAAAAAGAAAACTTTTAGTTACATATGTGACTCACAGTATATTTCTATCACACATCTCTGTTTTCTCCCTTCTGTATTCCAGTCAATGTTAATATATCTGTTTTTTTTTTTTAAATTCCAAAACTGTTTAATACTTATAGATTCTCAGGAAGTTAAAAAAAAAAAAAAAAAGATAGGGCGATCTGGTATACCCTTCACCCAGTTTTCCCCAATGGAAACATGTTGCAAGACTTACAGCACAATATCCAAACCAGGAACTGACATTGATACACTTGACTGGTTGTTCGTATTTTCCCTGCTTGGGTTTACTCACTTGTGTGCATGTAGATTTGTGGAATCACCATTGCAGTCAGGACCCAGAACTGGTCCATTGCCAAATGACTCTCCCTCATGCTGCCCAACCACAACACCCCTCCCTCCAGCCCCTGACAGCCACTGATCTATTCTCCGTTTGTTATTTTGAAAATGTTACATAAATGAAATCACACAGCATTCAAACTCTTGAGAGTGGCCCTTTTTCATTCACTTAGCCTAATGCCCTTGAGATGCATCTGAGTTGTTTTATGTATCAAAGTGCATTCTTTTCTGTGGCTGTGTAACGTTTCATGACATGGATGTACCACAGTTGGTTTTTTTTGGCTCTTGTTGTTTTGTGGGTTTTGTTTTTTTGTTTTTTGGGTTTTTTTTTTTTTTTTTTTTTTTTTTGCTTTTACTCATCCTCCGATTGAGGGGCATTTAGGTTGTTTCTAGTTTTTGGTAATCCCCCCCCCCAAAAAAAAGCCACTATAAATATTCATGTTCAGGTTTTTGTATGAACGTGGGTTGTTATTTCCCTGGGACAAAGGCCCATGAGTACGATTGTGCACTACATGTTTTAATGTAACGTCATTTCACCAGATCATCTCTGTTGCCGTAGGCAGCATGCTAAAGGGAAGAACACGGGCTTCGAAGAAACACCAAGATTTGGATCTTGATTCTGTCACATATAGTGGGTGCTGCTCGGTTCACCCCTCCGTCATAAAATGGTGTGTTTAACGTAAGTGTCAGGATTTGTGAGCTGAGAGATGAGCCTGTGCTATGACGATGCCGGCACCGGGTGGCAGGTGGTAGGAACTCCACTAAGGCAGGCTTCTCCTCCTGCATCCCCGGCGGTTTCTAGCACGGTGCCTAGAACATGGAAGGTGTCGGGTCAAGGAAGGAAGCTGGGGGTAGGAGGTGGGCCGGGCAAAGATCAGAGTCTGTCTGGAGTTTCAGAACAGGTGGGCAGGCTCACAGGCTCTGCACACAGCCAGGATCTGGCCTCGAATGGAGGCCACCTGCTCTGGCTGGATTGGAAGCCTTTCTTGGAGTGGCAGGTGGCAGGTGCATGCTGCTCGCTCGGCAGGTGCTTGTGGCTGGCAGTGTAGACCGTGGCTCCGAGTTGCTGGCCACAACTGCAGAGCAGGCTTTCAGAGCCCTCCCCTCTCCGCAGTGACCACCTTGCACCAGACGTCAGGAAAAGAGGGCCCGTCTCTTCTACGGTGGGTTGTCTAGAATAAGCTTATGGCCGTTACTTGCTGACCATTTACTGTGCACCGGACGCTGTGCATAAAGCCTCCACGCAGTGGTAAGAGGGAGGGATTTTCATTGTCCCCATGTTACAAATGAGAGCAGTGAGGGTCAGAGAGATGATATTAGTTGCCTAGCTTCATGTGACCCGAATCCCCCCTATTTGATCTCTGTGCCGTGCACCACACCAGAATAACCAGCCTGCCCTGTCACCCATATGCCATCACGCCAATCACGCCAACCCTCTCTCTCCCCCGTCTACCGAGCAGAAGAACCAGTAAGAAACCACCCAGAGAAGGGACTAGCGTAGCCTTAAACCCATCCTTGAGATGAAGGTTTGCCCAGTGGTTGGAGGTACAGGCAAGGACTCTTACTGAGTTAACAGAAACTCAACTCAATCTGACTTACGTAAAAAGGAAAATGTATTGGCACTATTGACGAAAATGTACAGATAGCTGGGGCGCCTGGGGGGCTCAGCCAGTTAAGCGTCCGACTCGATTTTGGCTCGGCTCATGATCTCACGGTTCATGGGATTGAGCCCCACATGGGGCTCTGTGCTGTCTGCCTGGATCCAGCTCCAGATTCTCTCTCTACACCCCCTCTCCCATTTGCACACACACTCTCTCTTTGTCTCAAAACAAATGAATAAACTTTAAAAAAATGTACAGGTAGCTAGTTTCAAGCATGGCTGGATCCAGATGCTCAAACAACATTGCCAGAAATCTGTGTCTCTCTTTTAACTCTTTCGGTTTCAGCAGAGGGGTGGAGGGGAAAGGGGGACTTGACTTCATTGTTGAATAGCCTCTTTCTTTCTAGGGGCAAAGACGGCCACCATCAGCGTCGTGATCCCAATGAGAAAAGAGAGCACCTCTTCTCAAAGCGTTCCCATCGAAGTCCCAGGATTGACCATCACACTGTGACTTGCCCTGTACTTGATCCAGTCACTGTGTACCCAGGAGAATGGAACACACTTCCATCGGCCAGGCCTGGGACACGTACTCACCTCTAAAGCTGCGGGCAGAAGTTCCCCCTCCATCCAAAGACCGACCATGAAGGTAGGATGATTCTCCAAAGTAAAAGCAGGGTTGGTTTTCCAGGAAGTGAAACGGTATCTAGGCAATGGAAACCAACAAGGCTGAGAATCCCCCCGCCACTCCCCACCCCCCCCCCCAATGTTTCTTCTGTGTGACTCTTTGCCTGTGCCAATGTGGGGACCAGGGATCCCCTGCTGTGAGATGTCGCAAAAATTCTCAGTGACTTTAGGAGACCAAACAGGCAGTGTCATCGTTGCTAACAGACATTTCAAGGGCGATCGTTTGGGAAAGACAAGCGTTCAGGGTGAGGCTTGAAGTTATTCTGTTATCTCTAGATAAGCTTTCTCTCTCTGTTCAACAGACTTCAACTCTTCAGAGGTATTGCAATCGGGAGGCTCACGTTGAGGGGGCGACTGTCAGAAGCTCACAAGTCTGGGGACTTGATTCTTTGCCTTGAGCCTGGCAAAGAGAGAGAGAGGGAAAAGGCGGGAGGCCCCCAATCTCCTATGCCTGCAGTATCTTTAGGTTTGGGGTCCAGATACAGCCAAAGACTTCCACCAGCTGACTCACAGAGCTTGGACCGGCCTGGAGCGGCCTGGAAACCACTAAACTGCAGAGGTTCATCAGGTCCCTATAGCTCATTTGGACTTCACAGCTTCCTCCACCCTCACCCCCACCTCCGTGTCATTTTTGTCCCAAACACCCTAAGTAAAGGGACAGAGCCGCCACACAGAGAACAAAATGCTCTTGGGCCCTGAGCCCTTCGGCTCTGACTGTCCGTGAACACTCTTCCTCCCCCAGATATAGGAAATGCAAATAATAAAAGCTTTTCGACTTGTCCGAGAAACTTGCCCCTTCTGGCCCCGTTGGGGCTGGGCCTTTGTGACGTCACACCGGCAACCGGCCAATGGGCAGGTGGTTCCGACTTCCTAATCTGCATATCGCGGCGCGTGTGGTTCAAATTTCAGGGCCCTCCGGACGGTGGTGGTTTCTTTAAATTCAAGGTTACCACGCGACAGGCAGAGGACCAACTAGGCTTCTAGCCTTCCTGCCCAGCTAAGATTTAAGGATTGGGATTGGGGGGGGGGGGGGGTCAGTCCCTTCTAGGAAAGGGGCCACGTGGAGGTTATGAAATCCAGGGGGGGCGTGGAAGGATAAAATGTGAACAGTCTGGCAGGGATAGTGGCCGGAGTTGGCGTGGTGACCCCAACTGGCCTATCTTGACCCCGCCAACCTCCCCCTGCATTTGCCAAGTGAATTAATTGTCTATCCTTTATCTCAAACCTCGTCAGCCCTGAAATTTGAGTGAGGACAAACCAGACACAGGTTACTTGAACTATTATGGTTGATTTGTATCTTGCAGTCCGCTAGTAGCTGGGGCATGTGAACTGAACATGCAAATGTTTGCACCACAACTGCGTAATTTGAGCTCCTCAAATTAACAAGGGGGAAACAACTGAGTAACCTTACTGCTATCTTTGAGGCGCAATTTTCTGAGAATGTCCTATTATTATTTTTTAAGTGTCTGAAAGGAGAGCTTGGAAAGTGGAAGGAATCTGAAGCAGAAAGAAGGGTGTATGTAAGCGACTAGTGACAATAAAAATGTAAGGGGATTGTGATATCGAAATATAGTCAGATTCCACTTACTTGGGGAGCATTTAATTTGGGTTTGGTGTTGGGGCGCCTGGGTGGCTCCGTTGGGTAAGGGATCAACTTTGGCTTGGGTCATGATCTCAGAGTTAGAAAGTTGGATCCTTTGCCCCCCCCATCCCCCCCCCAGCCCCTTCCCGACTCTCTCTCTCTCTCCCTCAAAAATAAATAAACATTAAAAGAAAGATTTAAAAATTGGGGTTTGGTGTAAATAACCTGCCCTGTACCTTGGCAGTATTGATAAATATGTCATCTATTAGACCTCTGGTTCTCCACACCCAAGGTTTTAATTCAACAGGTCTGGGCAGAAGTAAAGGGAAAAAAAATGTTTTTCAATTTTTAGCTTGAGAGTCAGGCTCTTGGTTTCAGCTCAGGTCATAACCTCCTGGTTCATGAGTTTGAGCCTTGCATCAGGCTCCGTGCTGACAGGGCAGTGCCTGTTTAGGATTCCCTCTCTCCCTCACTCTTTGCTCTGCCCCCACTGTTCTGTCTCTCAGTCAAAATAAATAAATAAATAAATAAATAAATAAACAAACAAACTTAAAAAAAATTTTTTTTAGTGTTTATTTTTGAGAGAGCAGGCAGGGGATGGGCAGAGAGAGAGGGAGACAGAGGATCCCAAGCAGGCTCTGTGCCAACAGCAGAGAGTCTGACATGGAGCTCGAACTCATGAACCCCGAGGTCATTACCTGAGCTGAAGCTGGACGCTTAACTGACTGAGCCACCCAGGTGCCCCCAAAGTAAAGAAATTTTAACAAGTGTTCCGAGCGTTTCTGCTAGAAGAGGACTACCCTTGAGAGGCTCCGCTTTGATTTTTAAATATTTACCACATGGTCTCCACAAACCACAGGAATATCTCAGCGACTGGAATATTTTAGCATGCAAACTTTACCTCTTTGGTTACCTCCCATACCCAAAAGCGGTGCAGGAAGCCCTACTCCAGACTTTCATGCATTAAAGTTGAAATTGGAGCCACTGTAACTATACAGAGAGGAGGAGCAACCATGGCAATGTGCCTTGAGGACCTCTTACCACAGGGCGCGTAATCAATCACGGACCTCAGTACTGGCTTTGACATCCCCAGGTCTTCTACTCCCAGCCCATGGGAGCACAGCAGTGATAATACACCAAGGGACCCCCCCAAACCTTCCAGCAGTAATCACACACCAAGGGACCCCCCAAAACCTTCTGTAGACTGCACGGTGCTCTAGGATGCTCCCACAAAACCTTCCTTCCTCTCCTCACTGAGAGTCTCATGATGGTCCTCCTAACCTTGCCTTGACTCTCTCATTTTTTTTCTCACACAGACCTTTCCCCTAACAAAATCCTTCTCAGTCCCATTTGAGCCTCTCCTTCTAGGGGAGTCAAGACTAACACAAAAGGATTTGACATAGAAATTGATTGGTTAGGAGCCCCTGGGTGGCTCAGTCAGTTAAGTGTCCAGATTCTTGATTTCGGCTCAGTTTCGTGAGTACAGGCCCCACATTGGGCTCTGCACGGACAGCACGGAGCCTGCTTGGGATTCTTCCTCTCTCTCTGCCCCTCCCCTGCTTGTTCTCTCTCTGTCTCTCAGAATAAATAAATAAACTTAAAAAAAAATTTACTTGGTTAACAAGTATAACAGGGATCACATTTTTGGACCTTCCTTTACTGAGAAGCCAGCTTCTCTGTTTGCACTCTGTCCACCTTATGTTCGGGGAGCAAGAGTAGAATAAATGCCATTTCAAGAAAGCAGACAGGGGCATCTGGGTGGCTCAGTGAAGCGTCCCATTTCGGCTCAGGTCACGATCTCACAGCTGGTTGGTTTGAGCCCCACGTGGGGCTCTGTGCTGACAGCTCAGAGCCTGGAGCCTGCTTCGGATTCTGCGTCTCTGTCTCTCTCTCCGCCCCTCCCCTGCTCGTGCTCTGTCTCTCTCTCTCTTTTTCAAAACTAAACATTAAAAAAACATTTTTTTTTTTTTTTTAAAGAAAGAAAGAAAGCAAAGAGAGCATACGATGTGGGAGAAGCCCACATCTCGACAGGAAGACCGAGGGGGAAGAGGACCTTCCTGGGGACTCTAGGCGTCATATGCATAAAACAACTTATGTCCTGTTACTCACTGAGCCTTACATGTCCCTTTAAGTAGACTGTCCACCACTTCCCAGCACTACCACTTTTGCTACTAGACTTTTTGCTAGGTAATGAAGGACTTTCTTTCCAAATAAATTCTATCACTCGAATCACTTACTCTTTTATTTTTTATTTATTTAATTTTTTTTGGTGTTTTATTTTTTTAAATTGTTTTTTTTTTTTTTAATTTTTTTTTTTTCAACGTTTATTTATTTTTGGGACAGAGAGAGACAGAGCATGAACGGGGGAGGGGCAGAGAGAGAGGGAGACACAGAATCGGAAACAGGCTCCAGGCTCTGAGCCATCAGCCCAGAGCCCGACGCGGGGCTCGAACTCACGGACCGCGAGATCGTGACCTGGCTGAAGTCGGATGCTTAACCGACTGCGCCACCCAGGCGCCCCTTAAATTGTTTTTTTGACGTGTCTGTATTTTTGAGAGAGAGATGAGAGGGTGAGCCCCCCGACGTGGGGCTCGAACCCGTGAACGGCGAGATCGTGATCTGAGCCGAAGTTGGACATTCAGCCGACTGAGCCACTCGGGTGCCCCAGATCACTTACTCTTAGATAGTCTCTCCTCGCACAGTTCACAGTAGTGAGTTCGGATTTCCAGATGCCATGCTGTATCAGCTGAGAATGTGTATCTGGGGGAGAGAGGGAAAAAGAAACCTTCCTTTTTTGTGTTCTTTTGGCTCTTCACTCTGCGACACTGTCTTACTCCAGGACTTCTACACTGCAGGTGTCTCCTGGTGATTTCTTGCCTCATGGAGACCAGAGTTCAGCTTCCTTCTAATTCTTATTTAGGATCCGATAATTCTTCAAAAGCCCTTGTCCCCATTGTCTTGGGGGGGCAGCACTGGCAATAGCTGTGTTTTCAGTAACCCGGCAAAGTCTTTCCTTTGGGCGGAAACAAGACCACGTTCACTTTGGAGCTTATCCGCGGTGCCACTTTCCTGGGTTGGGGTTACCCCGCGGTCACCCGTGGTTTGGAAGCAGATGCTCCTCCTGAACATAGTCGGAAGGTCAACAGCAGCCTAACGGCTGTGTCACCATGCCTACGTCACGCGCCCTACTCCGTCTCATCGCGTAGGCATTTTATCATCTCACATCATCACAAGAGCAAGGGTGAGCTCAGTACAGTAAGGTATTTTGAGAGAAAGAGACCACGTTCGCGTAGCTTTGATCACAGGTCGTTGTCATTGTTTGTATTATCGGTTATTGTTGTTCATCGCCTACCGTGCCTGATTTTATAAAGTAGATTGCACCATAGGTGTATGTATGCACGGGAGAAGAAACGTGGTATATGCAGGGTTTGGTACTATCCTCGGTTTCTGGCATCCGCTGGGGGTCTTGGAACGTATCCCTGACAGATAAGAGAGACCGCCAAACAGCTTACGAGAGGGTAGGTTTGATCAAGTCTTCCTCTGTGTGGAGAGCGCCTGGCTGGCCCTCTGGAGCCTGGTTATCAGAGCGACTGGTGGCATTCAAAGTTGCTGAAGGCCTCTGGGGCATCAGCGCTTCCCCTCGAAGGAAAAAGTGGGTCTGGGACCCAGGGCAGGGGACTCTGGGTCAGCAATTCCTTGAGGTTTCCCTTTTGGCGTCTGGCAGCATTTCTTCTCCCCCATTCTGGGTCTGACTGGTCTTTGTCGGGGTGGGGGGCACCCTGATGGTTCACAGAACTCTCATACTTCTGGTCTGGCTCTTAACGCGCGGCATCGCCTGTTTACATAAATGTCTCTCTGCAACGTTTTCGTGCACAGACTGTATCTCTAGGCTGCTATTAAATCCCTAGCGTCTGGCACATTGCCTGACACATAGTAGGTATTTGATAAATGTTGGATGAATGAAAGCTGCCAAGGAGATCAGAAGAGGCTAGTGTTAGATGATCCGGGTATAGACATTCCTTCTCTAGATCCTGGGACCAGATGGACCCGGGAGAGAAAAGGAGATGAGATGCTCTGGACCTAGGGTCCTGGATTTGGCCAAGTGTTAACCCAGAGCTGCCAAGGGTGATGTCATCATAGGAATTGGCATAAACCTTCATTGAGGAGGGAAGGCAGAGCTCAGTGACACAGTTGTGGGTTAGGAAGTCAAGTGTGACCTATTGTTCAGGAGGGAACCATGAGATCACAGCCAATGGTGTGGAATCATAAATCAATCTGGGGGTTAGTATAGGGGTTGGAGCCGAGATACCTGGAGGATATTAGGAACAAAAGCCAAGCCAGTGAGGTCAAGGCAAAGAGGTCAGGACAAAGGTTGAGTTGACAATGTCAGTGGCTCATTTGTACTGAGTGCTGGCCATGTAGCTGAGATGAGACGTGCCAGCTTAAAGGCACATGGCCAGGCCAGGCCCCATCAAATGTCTAAACATTGGAACAAGCCCAGGAAACAGACATCCCAGGCCCAGGCACACAGGGCCAGGAACCTCCAGCCAGGTTGGGCCCTTGGGATCCCTTTCAGGGGAAAGAGCCTATTAACCAAGATCCAAGTAAACCCCAGGCCCAGCCAAATGGAAGGGTCAACCAGTGGAGATCCAGGCAGATGAGTGGCTCAAAAGTAAATACGGATGGCTCAAAAGCAATTATCCCTGGAGAACCAAGATTTGTGACTGGGAACCCATTGTATAGAGTTCATCCACCTGTCCATCCATCTAACCGTCCAGCCATTCATTCATTCATTCATTCATTCATTCTTTTATATAGTGGGCAAACAGTGATAACTCGGTATCCCAGTATCTGGCATACTAACCTGGAAACCTAGTCCCCGGCATTGAGGTCCTGAAGTCTGTGCAGCGCCAGTTATAATCTAACTCACTGTTGGATCTTTGAAGCTATGGACTACCTCGTAACTCTGAGAACAGTGACAGAGTGGGTCAGAAAAATCTAGGCCAAGACTGAGCTGGGAGATAGGGTTTTAAGTAGGCCCAGTTTCCACGGATTGGCTAATACAGATGCAGGATACCAGGCACACAAACACATGCACACACACTCCCCATGCTTCAAATATCAGTCTAGTTGACCTTCCTGATATAGACAACTCTCGACTGCCAATATATGGATTATCTACCTAACGATCCCAACACCTAGCAAACTTCTCCCCACCATCACTCAATCTGTGCAAAGTAATTTCTATGTTAGCCAAAGAAGAACATAATTAGGAAGGTAAATTTA
Source organism: Puma concolor (assembly GCF_028749965.1). Classification (NCBI taxonomy): domain Eukaryota; kingdom Metazoa; phylum Chordata; class Mammalia; order Carnivora; family Felidae; genus Puma; species Puma concolor. The sequence goes on along the minus strand of NC_141678.1, from coordinate 13,316,492 downwards.
CAGAATTCAAATTACATGATGCATTCCAAAGTCAAATAGAAATTATTATGGATTAGCACAGGTGGTGATGGGGTGGAATCTGCAGGACTCGATCGTCCGTGCATTCAGGTACTCGCTCAGCAAATGTTTATGCATGGTCAGGGTGGGGGAGGAGGGGCTATGGCCCCTTGGAGTTTTTAAGCCTTCTGCCTGCTCAGCTTTCTATCTTATTCTGAGCAGCAAGTGAACAAAGAGAGAAGGTCGTAAAATTAACCTCCTGAGAGATAACCAGAGAAACAAGACGCCAAAACCTGTTGAGGAAGCAGAGGGGGCAGGGCATGTAGTGTGGTGAGAACCCAGGCTCCAGTCAGGTGTCAGGGGGTCCGAGCGCTTCTTGTCCCTGCCGGAGACCTGTTCGTCTGGCCCTGACGTGGCCCAGGCTTCCAGGTTCGATGGAGGCACTTCCTCCCCCTCCAACTAACCTGTTGCCCAGTTTCTGGCTTAGCAAAGGGGGCTCAGCTCTCCTGTGTTCTGCTCCTGGCCTCCCCGTCAGGACCGGAATTCTAAATTGCTGAGCCTGTCTGCTAACCCGACTCTAGACCCCAGACACCCATGACTTGGCGCTTTGGTCTGGTGCTCTGGGCTCTGAACAAAAGCCTATCGATGATCAATCCTGCTCAATCAGTCAGGATTACCTCTGGTAGCCAAAACCATTACAGTGGCTAAACACATTTTGTTTAATCACCAAATTAAAACAACGGTGTTGGTTGAATGCTTCCCTCATGTCAGGACTACTGTCTCTGAGAGTCTTTTGACCACTTGCTCGTGATCGTATCATGGCTGCCACGGCTCCAGCCATCACTTTCCCAAGTCAAGGCAGGAAGATGAAGGCAGAGGCAATACCAGCTGCGACCTCATTTGTCAAAAAAGCAAAAGCCTTCTGCTGAGGTCTCGTTGTCCAAAAGTGGGTCACACGGCCAGACTAGCTCAGGCCCTTCGTGAGCCAACCTTGGAGGCTGGCACATTGCCACCCCAAACCAAATCGCGGGCATTAAGAAGGAATGGATATTGAGTCCATTTCCAACAGGGGCTACCCAACTGTCAAAGCAGCTAAAAGGCAGGAGTCAGATTCCCGTCCTAGAGAAAGTCATGAATAAACATATTAACCCATCACTGGGAGCTTTGGGTGATACAAAGACTTTGGTTGAGTGGGGAACAGGCAGGAGGGAGAAGTTGGCAAGGATAAATACCCATGACAATCTCTAGCTTTGATTGGCTTCCAAGTGTTTTGCGTGTTGTTCCGTTTTATCCTGATAACACCCCTGGGAGGCTGTCTGTGTCATCTACCTTGTTCGGATGCGGCAGCTGGAGCTCAGACAGCTTCAGCGACTTACTTGCTCCGCCTCCTGCAGCAGCCAAGGCTCAAAGCCTCCAGGTGCACGTGGTGTGGGTTCATGAGAAAAGGTGGGAGCCTAGCAAGCCTTTGAACTATGTTTAAGAGTGGCTGCTGGTGTAACCGTTCACCAAAAACACCACAAGGGCTATGTGCACTTTTCTCTTGTTTGGGACGCGGATGCCTGAGCCTCCTTTGCGTCTGGGCCACGGCTGGTTGTCTTTCAAGGGCAACTCTTACTCTTCCTCCTCCAGGAAGCCTCTGAGATTGAGCCTTTAGCCTGAAGTGGTCTACCCTGTGCGTTCCCTGCATCATGTGCCTAGCGCCCCTCTTGAATTTATTAAGCTCCTTAAGGACAGGAACCATGTCGCTCTTATCTAGAATAGTACTTGGACTGAGATGTTAAGTGACATACTTTTGATGAGTCTTTTTTTTTTTCACTTTTAAAAAATGTCAGGGGCGCCTGTGTGGCTCAGTTAAGCGTCCAACTCTTGATTTTGGCTCAGGTCACGATCTCACAGTTTGTGAGATCGAGCCTCGCGTCGGGATCCGTGCTGACAGCGTGGAGCCTGCTTGGGATTCTCTCTCCCCTTCTCTCTCTGCCCCCCCCCCCCGCCAAATAAATAAATAAACATTAAAAATAATGTCAATGCCTTCAATGCCTGCAGAAGAGTCGTAATTACTTACCATGGCACAGAAGCCCCTCGCTGTGGAATGAATGAAGGAATGAATGAATGATGTTGATCATGAACCATTCTGGAATGGCAAGACGCTTGCTGCATTTTGGGTGATGAAGCTTGAACCACAGCCAGCCTGTACCACTGGGAATGAGGACATGCCTTCAAATACTAGGGTATTTAACACATCTACTGAAATGATACTAACAGCTATCGACCGAGTCCCGTCTTGGGTCAGGCACCAAGCCAGGTCCTTCACGTGCTTTGTCCCATTTAATCCTTCCAACGAGCCTGTGACAGAGGCATCCTCAGTCCATTCTATCTTGGTGATCTGACGTGACAGATTGAAGGGGAGGAACTGGGGGGCAAGAAAGACTTGGAAGGGGAGGGGCGGGGAGGGGGTCTTCAAGGGTGAGGGTGAGTGGAAACTGGAAGCCTAAGGCGTGGGGGGTGGCTCCTTGGTGGGAACAGGTGGGTGACACAGGAGTCCGGTGGGTGGAGAGACGGTGCCCACACAGGCTTTCGGTCACGTACGAGCCACTGGCTGTCCAATATTTGTTTTTATTTCCCCACATGGTTAATTATTGAAGCCAGTGGGTGATAAGGCAGCGGCCCTCCCGCCCAGAGAGCCAGGGCGGTAATGAAGCAGATAAGCTTCTAGGTAGTGGCTGCTTGGACCGTCATTAACAACTCTGCTGAGAAACTCTCAGCAAGAAACTCTGCAAGTTGTGGGACTAACCCTGGCAGGAGAGAGAGACAGAGGTGGCAGGAGAGAGAGACAGAGGCACCAGGAGAACAGAGTAGGGATCCAGTCTGGTCTAACAGCCCCAGGGCCTCAAGAGCAAGCTCCCCGGGGCCTGGCTCAGCCCTCTCACTCCTGACTGCGTGGGGAACCTAAATACTGACACCCCCGCCCCCTTCTCCACCCGCACCCCCCCACCGGCCACCAAAGGGAGGCTTCTCTGCTCTAGGTGCCCGCCTGCGTTTCTTCAACATAACTCTAAGTGGCAGGTGTTGGTCTATCTTCTGTCGGAGGAAACAGGCTCACGGAGCCCAGCTGACTCCTCTTAAGCTCCAACTATTGCCTGTCGGGTTCTGTGTCAAGAATTTCCCGTTTTTTAAGGGTATTTTATTTACTTATTTATTAATTAATGTATATGAGAGACAAAAACTGGGGGGGGAGGGGAGGGGCAGAGAGAGAGGGGGAGAGAGAGGGAATCACAGATTCCATGCTCAGCATGGAGCCCGATGCCGGGCTCGATCCCACGACCCTGGCATCATGACCTGAGCCAAAAATCAAGAGTCAGACTCTTTTAAAAAAAAATTTTTTTAATGTTTATTTATTTTTGAGAGGCAGAGCGCAAGTGGGAGATGGGCAGAAAAAAGGGGGAGACAGAATCGGAAGCAGGCTCCAGGCTCTGAGCTGTCAGCACAGAGCCTGATGGGGCCTCGAACCCATGAACCAGGAGCTCATGACCTGAGCCGAAGTCAGACGCTTCACTGACCGCGCCCCCCAGGCGCCCCCAAACATTCCCTTTGTTTTAGCTCAGGAGTCGGCAAATTATGACCCGCGGGCCATATGTGCAAATTACATAAAATTCAGTGTCTATAAGTTTTTAAACAGCCTCATTGGGATATAATTAATGTATTATCAGGATGTTTTGAAAGTGTAGAAATCTAGTGCTTTTTAATATGTTTAAGGGGGTGTGAAAAAACTCAATATCAAGATACTTTAATATGATATTTTTTAAAGTAAAAATTAATGCCCCCCAACATCTATGATAAACTATCAACATTTTAAATAAAGGCAGGATCTGTAACAGTGCGGTGTTGAGCCATATCGGGGCCTGCGGCAAAAAAAAAAAAAAAAAAAAAGAAAAAGAAATCATTCTGATTCTATAAATTTAAAAATTAAAAACTTAATATTTGTTCATCATGGATTTTTCCATTCATTTTGATTTTTTAAAAAATGAGGCATTAAAATATTTACTGTGATTACAAAAGGAAAAAATAAAAGAATAAAATATTTACTGTGATTACCGAAGTTTTTGGTGTCACCTTAAATTTTGCCCCCCAGTGCAAGTGGCTCCTGCCCTCTCCCTAATCTCAGGCCTTTGTGTGAGAGCCCCATGCTAGAGCAAGTAGCATTTCATGTAGAGAGGCAGCTGACAAGGCAGACCAGCAGCTGGGAGGGGACAATTTTGCTCAGATTCCTAGAACTTTGGTCACATTGTAAGTGGCAAAATTTTCTTTTATATTGTAAAAACATGCAAACAACATAAACAAAGATTTTATGAACATACTTTGTTTCTGATTCTAATAATAATAGAAGCACCTGGGTGGCTCAGTCAAACATCCGACTTGATTTCAGCTCAGGTCATGATCTCACAGTTTGTCAGATCGAGCCCTGCATGTGGCTTTGCCCTGCCGGCAAGGTGTCTGCTTGGGATTCTCTCTCTCTCTCTCTCTCTCTCTCTGCCCCTCCCCTGCTCGCTTGCTCTCTCTAAGTAAATAAATATGCATGAAAAAAATGTTTAAATAAAAAAATAAAAACAAATAAAAATAATCAAGGGTTCTTGCAAAAACAAAAAAACAAACCCCACAGAAACCTACAAACAGAAGAAAATAAAATTCGCTCCAAATGCCATGCCCCAGAGATAAGTACTGTGAGCATCTTCAGTGTCCCTCCTTCCTTCCAGATTATTCTCCACACATTTACAGAGAGGCATCCGTATTCAGTTTATGTAAATGAGATCACACCATGCATGCTGTTCTGTGATGTGCCTTTTTGCTTGACAATATGTCCTGAACATTCTTCCCTCTCACTGAATGCAGACCCACAACATCATTTTTAATGGCTGTGTCGTACTCTGTCATAAGATACAGCAGGTGCCCAGTAAACCCCCAGCTCACCAGCACGTGGCTGCTTCTGATAAGGAGGAATTCTTTTAAGAAAGATAAATCATTTCCACTTACTCCCAAACAACAGATTTTGGTTTTTCCCTCCTCATCCTGTCTGCATGTACATGACGTACTTTTACATAGGTGCTGTCATAGCGAACATTCCATTTATATGTTGCAAAGCTCGGCGTGTTGTAAACGTTTCCTCAGGCTATTTTATGGCCTCCGTCCAGTTTTCCCTTCCTCCAGGGTCAGCAAACTTCACATAGTCATTGTTTGCTTGTTTGTTTTAACAGTCTTTTCAGAAGGCTTTAAAAAACCAAAAAAACCAAAAAAACAAAACAAACGGAAAAAATTCTTAACTTGTTGGCTGCGTAAAAAACAGGCCTCCGGTTGAATTTGACCCGTGGGTTTGCCAGCCTACAGGCCATTTTGCCATCCTGGTGTCTGGGCTGCAGGGAAGGTCTCTATGTATACAGCTTTTTCCTTCTTTTGAAACACTTCCTTTGGATAACTTCCCAGGAACGAGATTACCGGGTAATTGGGCAGCAATGTTTTTATGGCTCCTGATATACGTTGCTGTGTTTTCAGGTTTGTGCCAACCAACAACTTGTGAACGTACAGGTTTCTTATAACCTCACCAGCACTGGGTATTAGCAGTCTAAACTTTATGCTAATTCAGTAGCTATACAACGATATCTTGTTTTTATTTCTACATCTGATTGTTCTCAAAGTAGGAGATTTTTCTCACGTGTTTGGTTGTTCTTCGTGAAGTCACTTTAGAGAACCCGAATGTCAGAATCAGCTGACAAGGAGCCATCCTGAGCCCCTTTCTGTGGCTCAAAGATGAGATGCTCCTTTGGTTCAAATGCAAGTTTGCATGTAACTTCTCAGTGAGTTCTGCCGCATTAAAATGGCAGAGAGAAGCCCGGTGAGGCCTTATCGCTCTGTGGCAGCAAAAAGGACTGGAAAGTAGGTCGAGGAATTAATCCTGCTGGTTCCAGTAATTAGAGCAGACAATGGGGTCGAAAGTTCAGGCTGAGCTGGGGAATGCAGCCGGAGTGTCTCTTACCAGGCTGGGGCACATTGGTCCCCCCCCCCACCCCCCCAGCCTTCGGCACTGCCCCTGGACCAGGCCTCCCCATCATCCCCAAGTGTGTTTTCTTTTCGCCCCCTCTTCCAGTTTAGAAAGCCGTTTTTGGCTTTTCCTCCCCTGAGACATCAGACGGTCCCAGAGGCAGAAAAATGATCCCAGGGAGGACCCTCCTGCCTTCCAAAGGAACCTCTCCCCCCACCGCCAAGGTTATTTTCCTCCTCCAGCTGCAGCAACTGGTAAGAAGTATCGTTCTGCATCTCCGATCGAGTGCAAAACCAACGTGACATGCTCCCTTAATTCTCCACGCAGGTCGGCATGTAAGCCTTTAGCACATTCGGTGCATTAAGATGACGAGCAGAGGCTGATAAGGTAGGACTCTGGTAGAAAGATCTAGAAGCGTGAGGTCAGTGTTGAAGTGAATGTAGAGTCCTGCTAACCCTTTCTAACCAGGTGGTTTACATAGAGCGTCGATGGCCATCTCAACAGGCCACGGGAGCCAGACAGGTAATGTGACAGAGTGAAGGAGGCCGCTGGATGCATGACAATAGGTGGTGGTGAGGACTGTGGTGAAACAAAAAAACGTACATTCTCGCCCCAGAGCATTTGCAGGCCAGTCTTTAAAAATCCTAGTTCCGGCCAAACAAAACAAGTTTGCAAGGCTGAAGTTGGCTCCATAGTCCGCCCAGCTTGTGAACTCCAGAAGAGTTGGCGGCTTCCTCCGTGTCTCCATTTCCCCGTCCTTCCTCGGCTCTGCTCTACACAGATAGACTCACCCTGACCCCACGATGAAAAACACCAAAGCTTCCCCCACAGGATCAGCTTGGGGTGGACAGGTGACACATGTCCAGTTAATGATGCGAGGGTCTCTGCTGTGGGCGAACTTGAGAGCAGGTGGTCTAGTCTGAACACCCTGAGTTGTGAGGAACGGGGACCTGCTCAGGTCCCACGGACAAGACAGGACGTATTGTAAAGACGGAGTTCTCTCAGAAACCAAGGACGGGGAATCCATGAAGAACAGAGAAGCCTACTGAGAAATGAGAAACCCCTGGGAAGTATTCCCAGGCTGGGACGGAGGCGGGTTCTCCGACATGGGACGTGAGTGCAGGCAGGTATCTTAAAGTGGGTCTATTTCATAGGACTCAGGAACAGATACATCATTCAGTTGAATGAGCTTGAGATTTTAGCCCGAGTGCCCAATGAGTGCCTAGCAGGAATATAACCTACTGCTGAGAACCACGCATACACCCCCTCCATCTGTTTCCCCAAACTGCGTGTAGAATTCAACTTTCCACCAAGGTCTCAGAAACGAGTTGATAGAGGCTCATTAATTAAGCTTAACGAGCTGTGTGTGGCCACCAATTAGGAGATGTGTGGAGGGATTTCTCCTTCCCGGATGCTGAATTGGAGCCCCACAGAACAAGTTTGGGTAGTGACATGGGAAGAGAGCCCACCTTGTCTGATGCCCACGCCTGTGATTTCAGAGGGGTTCAGGCTGGTGTTTGGGGATCAGAGGTAGAAGGGGCAAACATCCCAAATAGCTATGAGTGGGGAAAACCACAGATAACCACAAGCTGGGTCCTTCGAGAGGTGTGTGGTCAGGGATGGTGAATTTGAGGTGGGCCAGCACATCCACGGACACGAGCACTCTCATGGACAGGACGTGAGTCCAAGCGGAAGGACTGGAAACGGGGAGAATGGAAACAGAGTGGGGACAAAGAACCAGGATGTTCCGGCCATGCCAGCCTTCTTTCAGGGGTCTTAAAAATGTCAAGAACTTGGGGCTCCTGGGCGGCTCAGTCAGTAAAGTGTCCGACTCTGGATTTCGGCTCAGGCCATAATCTCATGGTTCGTGAGTTCAAGCCCTGCGTCGGGCTCTATGCTGACAGTGCGGAGCCTGCTTGGGATTCTCTCTCTTTCTCTCTTTCCCTCTGTCCCTGCGCCACTCGCTCGTATGTGCACGTACTCTCTCTCTCTCTCTCTCAAAAGAAATAAGCGTTTAAAAAAATGCCAAGTGCTTTTCTACTTCATATCTTTGGCCACGTGGTTTCCTGACCTAGAACAGTCTACACCTGATTCTTTGCATGGCTGAATACCTTGCAGGCTTTAGGCCTCAGCTTTCTTTTGCCGTCTCCTTGGTAATGCCTTCAATAGTCAGTGCCATTCATTTTGTCTGCCTGACATCCATACCAATTTTGGGGGTGACGGCATCATTTTCAGTGGATTCGTCAGCGTTGCCGCAGTAACAAACAACCCCAAGTGTAGTGGTTTCCAACAACAAACATCTATTTCACGTTTATTACATTTCAGCTGCCACAGCTCTGCTCCACGTACCTCTTACGCTGGGACACAGACTGAAGGGGCAGCCCCCATTTGGGACACGTTGCCTTTATGGCTCACGGAAAACAGCAGGTGACAGAACTGAACTGAGCAATCTCTCTTAAAGCTTTCAGTTCAGATCTGGCATGTGAATATGAGTCAGATCTGCTGACACTCCATTGGCCAAAACCAGTCACATGTCCAAGTCTGTCAGGGACGGGGAACTATATACCACCTTGGGGAAGCACAGCAATTTCTTTATGTGAAACATTTAAGACACTCCACCCCTTCCTGCTCCCTAGATCCCCAGAATTTCCCTGGTTCCTGTCTTTCCTGAACCTCATCCAGTCTTTTTCCGTTGCTTCTGTGAGCCACCTGCCATCTTTCCAATCAACTTCCAGCATCATTTTCTGTTGCTTGCACCCGCAGAACCCTGACCACTGTGTTTAAACAGGGCCTCCCCTGCTATTCTCCACCTCAATACCTTGTTTGGTTTTTTAAGCACCCAGATTTATGTAATTGCTTTGCTGTTTACTTGTGTGATGTCTTTTTCCCATACCAGACTGTAAGCTTAATGCAGACAGGAAATGTGGCCGCTGGATTACCACTGTATGCGCCAGAACTAAAATATGTCTGACATATTTTAGAGTCTTAGTGAATATTCATTAAGTATGTGGAGGAGGTCTTTGGCATGTGGAGGTCAGGACTGGAATTTTAATGTTATTTATGGATACTTGTTGTCTGAAGTGTGTTGTGTGGATAAGTCATTATGGTTTAAATGTGCAGAGTCTGGGTTGACGTAAGGGCAGCGGGAAAGGTCAGGGCTATTGACATGTGTGTGAGTTGGGGGTCAGCTAGATCACCCCAGAGAGGGGATTTCTGAATTTCCAGATCTTGGAACAGTGGCTCTCCAATTCGATTTGACCTTGGGCTCACTTAGGCAAGGCCAAAGCCTCTTCCTGCCTCCGGAGCCCCGGTTTCCCGTCTCTGATTTGTGCAGTAGGAGTTTTACAGTGTTGGCAAACGTGGAGCAGGAGCCAGACTTCCAAGAGGAGCACGGCGCTGAGTTCTTGGTAAACCCTAGTAACATCCTAATTTTAGTTATGACTAGTAAGTCGTAGTAACTCACTTAGTAGTTTCCTAGAAAGTGGCACTTAGTCATGCATAAAGCTGGAAATCGATGAATGGATGTGTTACTTGTTCATAAGAACCAGAGGAAGAGTGGCCTTTGGGTGGGAACCGTGGGCCCACGCCGTGGGCTGCAGGCCACGGACTGAGAGCCACTCCACTAAAACCTGCGGGTGGCAGAGGTCTGGGGGCGGGCGGGGGGGGGGGGGGGCGTTGGGCTCCGGAGTCACAGTGAGGGCCCCCATATCCCAAGTACAGCCAGAATTGTCCATAGAATGAATAAACAATACCTCCCACACGTAGGCATATGACTAGATTTTTAGTGCAAGGGGAAAAAAAATTCCATTAAAAGCAGGGAATAATTCATAGCGGCTTTTTGTTGTTATGCCTTTTCTCAAACAGGTTCGTGAGCAGGTGGGTGAGATTTGGGGAGGTTTTAAAGAGGTCATCGTGGTGCTAAACACTGGGATGGCTGGGGATGGTTGCCGCAGGGGAGAAGTGTGGGGCTTGGTTTTGTGCCTCCCTCAGCTATGGAAGCCAAGGAGGGACAAATTCTTCCTCACCTTTCTGGACACTCACCACCTCCCACCTGACACTGTTTCCTGAGGCCGGCAATCACTTCCTCCTTCCCCAGGCGAGCACGGAGCGTTGGGTTTGCATAAGCTAAACGCATGTATGGTGTAACCCCGTGGTAATAAGTTTTTAATATTATTCTTTAAAGTTACATTTAAAAAAAAAAAAAAGTCATCAGGAGTCCCTTTCTGTCCACCTCTCAGCTCTGCCTTCTTTGGGTTGGCTTCCTTTGCAGGCAGGACCTCCCACAGATGGCCCCCAGCAGCTACTAGCTCACATTCTACCAGCTTAGCAATCCTACCAAGAAAAGAAAGCCTCTCTCCCCATGGTTTCAGCCAAAAAATAGCTGCCATTCATTGAGTGCTTCTTCGGAGCCAAGCCCACCTCCCGAGCACGTTCCAGGATTCTCTCATTTATTCCTCACAGTGCCTGTCTGATGTCGCTGCTATTATTATCCGACTTTAAAGAGAGGACACTGAGGTTACATAAACGAGCCCAAGGTCACCGGGCTACTAAATGCCAGAGCCGGAACCCATGTTCTCAATCACTGCACTCCACTGCCTGCTGCTACCCCGGGCTTTCCTGCAGTGATTCTCCAGATCTCCGGGGTTGGGAAGGGCCCGTAGTTGACAATGGTGACTCAGTATCAGCTCTGTTCCGTCCAGCTGCTTTAGGAGTATTATCTCATTTTTGTCCCCATTGCCCGGGTAAGGAAACCGAGGCTCAGAGAGGTTACTTCATTTTCCCATGCTTGCACAGAGAGAAAGTAAGAGAATTCAACATCGGAAACCAAACGTGCTGGATTGTAAAGTCCCTCCCTTAAGGGCCTTGGCACTTGGTGGTCCCTCGGCCTGGAACACCCTTCCCCTAGGGGCCTATGTGACTCAGCCCGCTCTTTCCTCCAACCTGTTCTCACGAGGCCATTCCTGAATAATCTGTTTAAAACTGCAGCTTGCCTCCTCTATGTCTCCCTAAGCCCCTTTACCTGGCTCTGCTTTTTGTTCCAGAGCATTTAGAACCTTTTAACACACTAGGTAATTGTCTTATTATGACTTATTACTTCTTGCTTATCTCCCCCTGCTAGACAGTAACTGATGAAGGCGAGGGTCTGATACATCCCAATTTTCTAGAATAGGGCCACACATAGTAGGTGTTCAATAAACATTTGGTAAGTGAATGAATGATCGGAATATAGATGGCAGGTCAAGAAATCATCCCAAGGCCATGTCTTAAATTCCATATTGAGTCCACTCAGAGTAGACAGGAGCTTAGAGAGGGGCTAAGGGCATGTGAACCCAGAACATCAGATGGTCTGTGATAGGTGTAGAAGCCAGGAGGGGCTTGGTTTTGTGCCTCCTGCAGTGCTACAGAAGTCACCCAGGAACAGATCCAGCCCTCAGCTTTCCAGATGGAACTCGACACCTCCCACCTGGCCCTTTGCTTCTGGAAGATCATACTCCCGTCCTCATTACCAAGTGGAGGTCAGGCTGCCAAGAATGGGTTGGGAAGTTAGAAAACAGTGTGGAGGGACTGTGTCTTATTCTGAGTTGGCTGTTGATTCTCCAAGCTTAACAGGAAATGAGGAAAATCTTCCCAAAGCCCACGAGTGATGCCAGCCCTGGGACATGGGGCAAGTCCCCGCCTCAGTTTCCCCCTGTGCAAATGAGCAAATGAATGTTAGTTATGAAGCTCAGAATTTGGTTAGGGTTCTATGAGGACCAGAAATAGAAAGAGAGTCACCTGGATAGAGAAATAAGTTTTTGGAAGGTTGTGGCGTGGCTCTGGAATTAAAGGAGAGATGAGCCCCCAGGTCTTGGGAACAGGGTAGGCCAGAACAGACCTGCAGCTCTTGGCTACAGGGACTCATGACAGACGACTACCAGATGACTCGGCAGGCGTCCACCCTCTACCCTGACGAGTCCAGCTTCTAGACAAAATCTTTCACTGGTCTTGCTTGGGTGACACCCAAAGGCTGGGTCGGTGAAGATAGGTTCTTTGAGTTCCTATCATGTCCCAGGCTCTGTTTTAAGGCCCAGGGATGCAGCTGTAAACAAGACAGACAAGATCTCTCCTGAGTGACCCGGTGGCGGGGAACACAGACCAAAAGCACACAAACAGGTAAGGGAATCTTAGGTCCTGACCAGTACTTTGAAGAAAATAAACTAGGGCAGATCAGGATCTTGGAAGGGGCAGCATTCGTGACGGCCTTGTGGGATTTCCCTGGCAGCGAGGGAAGGAGGAATACTCCAGGCATAAGGGGCAGTAGTGTGAACGCACACAGGCCTAAGTGCAGGGCAAGTCCTGGGTGTGGAAATAAACCAAGGAGGGGTGTGGGTGTGGAAGCAGGGCAAGGATGTTGGGGTCACACCAGGTAGAGGCCCCAAGAATCGAGGAGTCTACACTTCACCTCTCAGTTCCGGTGGATCAAGCGGACGGTGTCAGTTCCCGTGCAGTAGACCTCTCTTTCCCGTTCCTTTGGGAACCTGCCTTTCTCCCGCTAGAGTAACATTTTAGAATTACAGTTCCCGTAGGAATTCCCGAAGGCATAGGGGTGACGCTACCAGGGGAAGGAAGAGGGGTGCCGAACAGAGTAGAAAAAGGTACATCTCCTATAATCAGAGTCCTTCTTCAGTCAACAGTGAATATGTATTGAGGACCTACTTACCAGGTGCCACACCTGTCCCTGACACGGAGCCATGGGGTCTTGGCTAGAATCTTCCCTCCGATGCTCCACTTCTCACTAGTGGACTCAGCTACTCTCTGCTTGGCTTCAATTGTGGCATTTATTCAACTCCAGATCCCAAAAGAAGTCTGGTTCTCTTGTGTTTCGAGTCCAACTATATCAGAGGCCACAGCCTGGGTCCAATCAGGACCCATCCTGGGACACAAAACAGCTCCCTGAATGGCCTGGGACACAATGGTTCCCTGAATCAGGGTGGTTTCCATACAGAGGGAGATTCGGTGGGAAGGGCTCCATGTTAACATAGCCACTTAAAGTCATAAGCAAGGATTATTACAGCAGGTCAGCCTTATAATGTCCTTCACTGAAGCCAAAACATCACTCCTGACGTGCACCCAGTTATCTTAATGGTACTGGCTAGAGTCCTGTGCCAAGCTTGCAGATTCGGTCCCATGCGCTAGGGAAAAAAGGTTATGAAGTCTCCTAATGCAGACAGTAACAATGATAGGGATGCAAATTATTACTGACAAATTTTTACCACTGCGTTTGCATTAAACCATTTAAATACTATTCAATGATTTATACTTTGAAAAGGTCCCCATTTTCCTTTGCAGGGTATGGGAGGCACAATCAGCTAATGACTCGTAATCTCTGAGGAAGAGGCATAATGACACAGAGCGGGGACACAGACATGCATACGTTGCTGAGGTTTTGTACAACTGGGCCTGCCTTTCTGAAGAACAATTTGGCAATAGGTATTAAACATTAAAAACATACAATCCCTTTGGTCCGGCCCTTCTAGGAAGTTATCCGAAGGACACGGTCAGAGACGTACGTGGAAATGTTCTCCCAAGGTGGTTCACGGCAACATTAATATAATACTGAAAAATTAGGAGCAACTTAAATGTCCAACAGTCAGGGATTAGCTGAGTAAATTATGGCACAGTGCAGTCCAAAAATATTGCACAGGAACATAGTAATTGACACAAGAAAATGTGGCATGTGAGAAAGCAAGTCATGAAACATTATGAACGATATGCCATTTTTGTAAGGTCAATTTTGGAAATCTTTGGCTCATAGGATAGAGTGGAGGGCTACAGAGCAAGGGCTTTGAGGTCGGACACAGGAGTTCAATTCCCAGCTTCAACACTTGTGCTATGAGCCTCAGCTTCCTCATCTGCGAAACGGAAACGGGGCCAGATAGTGCCTGGATAACACCTAAGGGAATGGCTCTCATTAGATAGACGTTTCTAATTAAAATGGTGGCTGAGGGGGTGTGTGGGCGTGTGTGTGTGTGTGCATGCGGGCACATTTGTGTGCTCACCTCGCGGTGCTTTCTGGATGCATTCAATTCTTTCTGAAATAGGCAGGTATTGCTTTTGTAATTAGGAACAAAGTCATTACCATAAAAAAGGAGAGGCAGAAGAGGAACCCTGAGAATATTATTCAACATAAGAAATGTCATTGGGACAGAAGGAATGTCAACTGTGTGCTAATTTCCCATCTCTGTCTGCTCTCAGAGTCGTCTGTCTGTTTTGAATCATCCTGTGACATTTCTGTTCTTAAGGACTTCTTCCAAGAATTAAAAAAAAAATAATAATAATAAAAAGGAAAGATAGAAAGAACCCCCCCCCCCCAAACTTCAAGCCATGTGGGTGAGTGCAACTTGCAGAAAATATTTCCAAAATGTTGTAGCCAATACAGACCTTGTTTTAAACCTCAGACATCCTAAGCAAATATCTCGATGACGCTTGTAAACCATAGGAAGTTCCTCCGCTTGGTAACACCTTGCTTGTTGGAGATAATTTAGAGAGAAGGATTCAAGGACCTTCACTGGTTTTGCCTGCCCGGCGTTCACCCTTCTCTGATACCGACCTTCCTCCCCTCCCCCGCCGTAGCCAGGCCTCAGAATCTGGATATTTCTCTGGGAGAATGCCCTCCTCCCCTTGATCCTGGCGGTTGCAATGGGCCTGCGGGTAGGCAGTGACCAATTTTGACTTACAAGAGCAACACTGTTCTGGCCACTGGGATTGGCTCAAGGGTGAGCACGTGACCCAAGCTGGGCCAATCAGAGCCAAAGACTCTTAGCCCCGGGATTTTTACCTTTCCTATCGAGAAGCAGGTGCTTTCTTTCCACTGGGATGCTGGGCTGGTAGAATGTACAGCTGAGACAGCCAGGAACAGCTTTCACGGCATTTAGGGGAAGCCTGCTTGAGAATGGAAGGGACACAAAAGAAGGAAAGCCAGGAAATGGACAAAGTCAGTTTCCTGCTGACATCCTTTAAACACAGGGACTCAGCCTTGCCTAATGCTAGCAAACATTCCTTTCTGTTTCAGCCAGTTTTCGTTGGTTTTCTGTTGCTTGCAACTGAATGCTACCGGAGATCAGTCTGAAGTGGCAGATACATTCATTTCATTGTCAGTTCCTAAGAGTCTATAGTGTTTATAGTATTTCAGGTGCTAATGACTCATTCAGTGTTTCTTAAGTAGAGCTCCTCCAGGACTGGCTGCACAGAACACCTAAGAGCCCTTTGTAATTAGCTCATTAAAGGAACCCTGGCAAAGTGGTTGTCAACTTGCTTGAAAACAGTTGTCTTGAGTCGGCTAAGCCTTTCTCCCCTGCTACCTCGCACGCGCGCTTGGCCTTCGCAAAGCATTTTTCAGAGTCAGAACAAATCTAGGCCCGCATTCAAGCCCTGGTCCAATTAGTAGAATTCTCACTAAATATTGAAGTGAGTCTTTATTTGTAATTCGTTCACACTAACAGAAACAGTAACACAAACAAAACATTGCAAAGAGGTTGTGTTTTATACAGAGAGCCACCAGCCGCCGTTCTGCGTTATAATGTACGCTGAAGATAACGGTGAGGCTACTTATATTTCTTTTTATCACCCTGTTTCCACTCTTTTTGGTATTTACCAAGCTGTAGGTCGCCTCAAAATGTTGAGTTTCCCGGGTAGTTGTTCCTTTCCCCTTGTCAAAACGTTTGAAAGGACCGTCAACCATCTGAGGGTTTGATTCGCATCCAAACAAGTCTTTACTGGATTTGCAGGGGCTACAGGACAGGGTGAGGTCTGAAAGAGATGGAAAGATGAGGGACTCTAGTCCAAGTCTCCTGGCGATCACTGCCTGGTTGGGGAGATAAGAATGTGGTTTAGTGTCGAGAGCCCAGTCTACCTCCATTTCTGGCCTCTCATTTCCTAGCTATGTCCTTGGGCAACTTATTGAAGCCCTCTGTACCTCAGTTCTTCATCTGTGCAATGGGAATAATAATGCTAGTATCTACCAAATAGTTATATTAAGACGATTAAATGAGTTAGTCTATATGAACTGCATAGAACAATGCCTAACTCTCATAAAATAAGAACGATAACTCTGACTTTTTTCTTTTGAGAAAAAAAGGCAGTTATCTTTCTTATTTTATGCCTTCATAGATCTCTTTCTTTCAACGGTTATTTATTTTTGAGAAAGAGAGAGACAGAGCACGAGTGGGGGAGGGGCAGAGAGAGAGGGAGACAGAATCCGAAGCAGGCCCCAGGCTCCAAGCTGTCAGCACAGAGCCTGACTTAGGGCTCGAACCCACGAGCCGCGAGATCATGACCTGAGCCGAAGTCAGTGCTCAACCAACTGAGCCACCCAGGTGCCCCGTATGTCTTCACAGATCTCTTGCGTGAGGGCTGATGTTGATGATTTTCCAGCAATTCTCAAGTATATCTTGGGATCAAATATCAGCATGTTTGACGATAGCCACATGTATCCCTCAAAAGATCTCTTAGGAAATGGCAACACTGGTCATCCACAGACTATCTCTCAATACGGTATGTTCCGTCTAGCCAATTTATCCCACATTATTCTTTGGTTGAGAGCAGGATGAAGCAATTGCGTCAAATTTAGGGGTCAGATTATATGAGAAATGACGACCGTTAACCACTTGGAAGACATTTGTAAAGACTGGATTCCCTCTCAGGGCAAGAGAGGCTGATGACCCCTGAAATGGCAAGGGACGAGCACCCGCAGGCCCCACCCACACTCACCTGGGCAGGTGCATACACCATACGTGACTGAATCCATGTACATTAAAGGTGTGTAGGCTGCGATTTCCCTCTATTCAATTTGCTTAGTAATAAGACAGTTCAGAGACGGTAGACATGAGGGCTAGTCTAGTTCCTGAGTTCAGCACACCTTTACCTTGGAGGTCCTTATTACAAAAAGCATGAAAACGGGGCTTCGAAGCCTGTGACTTGAGTATGAAGCCTGGAACTACAGTCTACTGGGCGGGGGGTGACCTTGGGGCCAGTCACTTGCTCTCCCCCAGCGCCCGTCTCTTCCTACGACGAAGGGGATCTCAAAAACCTATACCACCCACAGTTACTGGGAGAATGGAGATAAAGTGTGTATAGATGTTGGGATCCAGGGCGCGCTCGCGTATTATTCACTAACTCAACAAACGCGGTGTGGGGCCAGGGTCTGGTCACCACGAGTAAGTCAGGCCCTGACCTCGGAAAGCACCCAGCCACGTGGGGAAATGCAGGAGTAAAAGTGTAATGGTGCTGTGAGGTGGCAAGTGTGATCGAGATGATTTTATAGTACCCGCCAACACTCTGGTCTTTTTGTAGCTCCGAGTGAAATGATCTGTTCTGTCGTGAAGGTGAGTTAATGCGCGTTTGGGTAGCTTCTGTTTGGCGTTCTGGAAGAGAAACGCAATTTGGAGTATCCATATCCTCGCTAGCCACGACATTGGGAGAACTGGCCAGTAGAAACGGTCTTCTTTGGTTCAGGGGAGTCATTCTGAATAACTGCTCATGATCAAATTAGACAGATTTGTTTCCCACTAGTAAACAGCCGCTAAGAGTTACCGAGTTTACACTGGGCATATTTTCTATTGAAAAGCAATACAGCTTGGCGTCAGATAGGTCCCACCATTTACTGGCTGTGTAGTTGGTGGCAAGTTATTTCACTTGTGTGAGCCTCGGTGTCTCCCCTTGAAGTGGGGCAGAAATAGTACCCATCTCACAGCGTCAAGGGAAGGATGCAGTGAGATGGCCTGACTCCATGGGAAATGTTCAAAAATGGCCTTATTTGGCTCAGTCGGTTCAGCGCCCGACTTCGGCTCAGGTCACGATCTCACGGTTTGTGAGTTTGAGCCCCACATCGGGGTCTCTGCTGTCAGCACAGGGCCTACTTCAAATCCTCTGTCCTTCTCTCTCTCTCTGCCCCTCCCCCAGACTCTCTCTCTCTTTCAATCTCAAAAATAAATAAACATAGAAAAAAAAAAAAGGAAAACAGTTATCGTTGGCTTCATAGGCAAAACCCTAGGCATGAGAGAGAGTCTGTGCTGGTAAGATCTTTGTGACCTCTGCCGGGCTCCTCAGGAGGCCAGAGATGTTAAATTTAAGAGAGAGGTTACGTTCGTATGTAAACACGGGAGGCAAAAATGGATGGAGTCGAATTACCTTTGAAAAATCTCTGCCCATGTAGTAGGGCATATACGGTATTGTGTATGGACGCCCCCCCCCCTCCCTTCCCCCTTGGGTTTGAGAACCACTGAGTCAGACCATAAGAGGGAATAAAAGGAAACTTTGTCTCCAGCTGCCCGAGGACTCAAACCATTCTGTCTCTAAGGAAGAGGGTCTCAACGGAGGGCAGTTTCGCCCTGCCAGGGGACATTTGGCAATGTTTCCAGACATTTTTGGTTGTCATAACTAACGTGGGCTATGCTATTGGCATCTAGTGGGTAGAGGCCACGGATGTTGCTAAACATTCTACAACACAGGACCGTCCTCAACAACAAAGGATTATCCAGCCTAAAATGCTGAGGCTGAGAAACCCTGCTGTCACCTAACTGTCAAATCCACACTTAGGACTGAGTCATGGGTAGAGTCTGCTATGATGTTTCTGTTTCTCGTGGGGGTTTAATGAGATGCCATATATAAGAGACCTTAGTACAGGGCCTGGCACACAGTAGGTACTTAATAAATAAATGTTTGCTGGCTTTGGATTCAAAATTACTGACTTCTCAACTCTAGGCGGAGAGACTTCCCTTGCAACGGCGAGATTTACAAAAAGGAGCTCTCATGAACTCCAACTCCATTCCCCACTCCCCTCTAAACAAGCTGGATCTGAGATAGGATTCTGTGAGTCCATAGCAAAGGGGTGGGAAGGTGGTTGGCACTCACACGCTAGGAAACTCTCAAGGACCACAAAGGCAAGAAAATTACTTTTAAATGAAAGAAATATTTCCATTTCATTTCAACCCTTAATGTATCATATAACTCTAATATCATTCCCTGTCCAACTGAAATATTTGAATCCAAATAATTCTTAAGTCATTTGGACTCTATTCAAATGTGAATTCATCTCTTTAATCATCTCTGCCCTTATTTTTGAAATACAGACTAATATTGAAACTTAAGAGTCTATTTGTGGATTTTTTTTTAACTTTAAGATTTTTTTTTTTTATGGTCACTGTTGCTTTCTTCCCCATCATTATGTATTCGTCAGTGTGTTGAAGATCCTAAACTTGTCTTTTTTTATTTTTCATTTCCCTTCATTTAAATATTGTGGACAGCAAGCAGACTGAATAATGATGAATATGATTAATATTCTGACTTAATAAGTCTTTTGAAAGAGACCTTTTTATTCCAAGGAGGAAGTGTTGTTCTAGCAGCATATGGTGTCACAGTGACAGAGTCGAATGGAGGGTAACCAGACGGAAGGAAATGGCATTTTCTGGCCATACTGATGCTGAGAGGGAGTCACTCATTTGGTATCCTATTCCAATAAGTCCAGTGAAGGAAGGAAAATTTCTCCCAAAAGTGTGTTTCTGTGTCATGTCTGTCTTGAGAGCTTTCTTGAATCGAAATGCTATCTTGGCGTATCCGTGTGAAATGGAGTGAGACGTGTTATGTTCAGATGTGCTGTGTCTTCTCCATGATGTTCTCCTTTTGCCTAGGACACTTGTGATAGAAGACAAGACCATACCAGGCAGGGTCCAGGGATAGCAGACACACAACAGGTCCACCACTCTTCGTTCCCTTGCCTGTGGCAGACATTACCAATCGATCATAGCACTCTTTTCCAAAGACCATGCATACAGCCACCACCAATTGATTGCAGAGTCAGCACACAAGATAAAAAAGATTTCCTGCCTCTGCTGGGGAAAGAAAGTTATGCTTAGAGGAGCTTTGGAATGTCACCACCACTGTATCCTTTTCTAGAAACCTCTTCAGTGCCGCAAATCCTGTTTGCCCAAAGGTTAGAATAGAAGAGGGACATGTTGGTTTTGCTTTCTACATAGCAAACTATGCAGAAACAAGCAAACTGAATGAATTCTCCTTCTTTCTTAACCGACTGAGCCACCCAGGTGCCCCATTCTCTTTCTCTCTTGATAGAACCTGAGTCCATAGCTTTTAAGCAAGGTGCAGGTTTATCTTTATTTTTTTACAATTTACCTCTTGAAACCATATAATATTATATGATCCCCCCCCCCAAAAAAAACCAAACCCTGAAACTACTGTTTTTCTTCAAATTCCTGGCATTATTACTACAGGGACTTCCCCCCCCCCCCCCACCTTTTTCTTTCAAATAACTCCTTGATGTGACTTTATCCGTTAGGCCTCAATCTGAGATAGGGTTTTAGAAACAATCTAGAACCAAAATTAATTCTACCATGTTATAATTTGCCCAGTCAGATGCAAAAAAAAAAAAAAAAAGTATATGATTTTCAAGTACTTTCTACACTTCAGACTAAAAACAGCAGTTTTTTTTTTCTTTAAGCAAATGCAATTCTCTAGGTACTTACTGTAAGAGGATTTTAGTCATTGGAGACATTTAAAAAAAGATCTCAAGCGAGAATCTTTCTTCACATTTTTTTTTTCAAAAGGATATTTACTTTGGGAAAATGCTACATTTAGAAAAATTGTGCCCTTGGATGACAACTGGCCCACTAAGTTTTACTGTGTTGTGTTTTTCTTTTTTTTCGAGGGAGGGGGAGAGTGGGGCGGAGGAGGCTGGAGGCTGTGTGAAGGCAGTTCTAGTCACCCACCAGCCTAGCACAATTTTGGAGTTCATTTTCATTCATCGACTTCCATTCATTCATTCATTCATTCATTCCAAAAACATGCTGAGGGGCCGCCATGGACAGAACACTGTGGGACACAATGGGATTACAGCCACAAACAGAATACTTTCTTTGACCTCCTACCCTTGTCAACTGGGTACCACCAGAGAATGATGCCCTAATGTCCCAAGGCACCAGTTCCCATCAGGCTGATGTTATCCGCGCCCCCCCACCCCCCTGGGAACACTGGGCAATGTCTAGAGACATTTTTGGTCGTCACAACTAGGGGGACGGTGCTATTGGCACGGAGTGGGCGGGAGCCAGGGATGCTGCCAGGACAGCCCCTACCACAAAGCATTATCCAGCCCCAAGACGTCAAGGGTGCGGAGGTTGGGAAACCTTGACCTAAGGCATCCAAGAAATGTAAGGAATTAGCTCCTAGTTACCGGTTCTGGTTAAGTACCATCCTTAGGAGAACTAAGAAAGTAGTAGCTCGACTTATTTGCTGCCCGGCTTTCTTCTCTCATGGGACCCTGACTGGGAAAGGTTGGTACCATTGCTCTCAGGGTACCGGCCGTGGACCAGCAGCATCAGCATCACCTGGGGGCTTGTTAGAAAGGCAGAGTCTCGGGGCGCCTGGGTGGCTCAGTCGGTTAAGCGTCCACTCTTAGTTTCTGCTCAGGTCATGATCTCACGGTTCGTGAGATCAAGCCCCACGTCGGGCTGTGTGCTGACAGCGTGGAGTGTCTTGGGATTCTCTCTCCCCCTCTCCCTTTGCCCCTCCCCTGTTCTCTCTCTCTCAAAAAAATAAATAAACTAAAAAAAAAAAAAAAAAAAAAAAAAACAGAAATAAATAAAGGAATGCAGAGTCTCAGGACTTAGACCCCAGATCAGCTGAATCAGCACCTGCACGTCAACACGATCTCAGGTGATTTGTGTGCACGGTAGTTTGAGGACTCCTATTCTAATCAGCAGAAGGTTTCAGTGGCTATGTTGCTAAGTGCTTCTGCTACGGACTGAATGTTTGTGTCTCCCTAAATTCATATGCAGAGATTCTAACCCATCGTGTGAGGACACTCGGAGGCGGGGCCTCCGGGAGGTGAGTAGGTCGTGAGTGTGGAGCCCTCATGAATGGGATCGGTGCCCTTGTAAAACGATCCCCTAGAAGCTCCCTCACCCCTTCTGCCGCGTGAGGACAAAGCGGTCTGTGAACCAGGAAGCCGGCCCTCACCAGACGCGAAATCTGCCTTGATCTTGGACTTC
The DNA here is from genome assembly GCF_028749965.1 of Puma concolor. Lineage (NCBI taxonomy): Eukaryota > Metazoa > Chordata > Mammalia > Carnivora > Felidae > Puma > Puma concolor. The sequence goes on along the minus strand of NC_141678.1, from coordinate 13,294,427 downwards.
CCAGCCTCCAGAACTGTGAGAAATACATGTTTGCTGTCTGAACCACCCAGTCTGTGGTGTTTCTGCGACAGCAGCCTGAATGGACTAAGATAGCTAGGGAGGAACTCAGTCCGAGGGGTCAGGGAAGGCTTCCATGAAATTCCGGCCTGTAAATTGAGTGCTGGATGAGAAGCAGGAATCAGCCGGGAGAAGACTGTTCCTGGCCGGGGGAACAGCACGAGCAGAGGCTCAGAAGCAGGAGGGAACTTGGTCAACTGGAGGGTCTGGAGGAAGACGTTTCACATCGAGAACCCTGGGAGCTTCGAAGGGTAAGAGGGGGTGAGGGTGGAGAGGTGAGCAGGGCAGGTGGGACTCCGTCGTAGGAGCAAGTGCGAGTGGTCTTCTGGGTGTGATCCCCAGGCCCTCGGCTGGGGTGGCACCGGTGGGCAGGCCATCCGTGACCACGGGGCAGGATGTGGCCGATCCCTCAGCCCTGCGACATGGATCTTCTAGACATCGGAGCCACCTGGTCAGACCAGGATCTGAATCCCATGAATGATAATTGTCCCCCGCCATGGCCCAAGTCTGCCACGAGACACAGCGAGAGCAGTGCTGCTGGTGACAAGGTGCCCCCCGACCCCTCTGACTTAAGGCTCCAGAGCCATTATGTCGATATATTTTTGTACAGATTTTGTAGTTTATTACACATTCTGGCAACGTTTAGATGCGATTTCAATGAGCCAGAATGTAGTACTGTAAACCTAAATCTGGATGTCCCTTCAAGCTGTTAGAATCTGGCAGGAGAACCACTCCCAATTACAAGCAGTTTCCAACCTCACTGTTCCCGTCCTGAAAGCACTGAAAACAAAATCCATTTTTAATGAGGGACTACTAAACACTCTGCATTCTATTAATGTCCCCTTTGGGCTTCCAAGCCGCAGTATACCTTCCACGCAAGAAATGACCGCCACTGATGGCCAGGGCACGGGGCATCCTGGGGGCTTGGCTGGCGGTGCAAACATGGCGACCGAATGAACGGGAATTCAGTCTTTTCTGTCCTCATCCGCCTTGATTCCTGTCAGCGTGTGGAGAGCCTATCAGGCTGGGTGGGGAATCGGGATCAAGAGAAGTCCTCGTATCACACAGACATATACGTTTGGCAGCCTGTCTCCTCATCCCGAGCATATTACTAATCTCACAAGCCATCCCTTATCCACTCGGTAACTGGCAAACGTGAACTTGGCCAGCGTCAAAGCCGAATGAGGAGATCCAAGTCAGGAGAAGTGGGAGAAAGAGAGAAAGTACAAAGATGAGCCAGACGGTTTTCCAACCTGTAAGAACATGCTGTATTTACCAGGCTGGGTACGCAATCCAAACTCCGTTCCCGTTGTCGGTTTTCCGCTCCGGGCCTGGGTTATGTTTGGTGCAAACAGGTCAGCTCTCCCCCCCTGACTTCCATCTGATGATTGGCGTAGTGTTTAGAGACGATGAGGGATGATCTTGTGTTCTGGAGGAAGTTGGCAAGAAAGTTTAATTCTATAAAAAGAAACGCGCGGTCAGGATACGGTTTCCTATTCTGAGTCAAGGCAGAGAAGAGAGTCAGAAATTCCAACCCAGAGGGTCAGGACCGGCTCCAGGACCTCTTGAATCACATCTGAAACATGTTCCCCATGCTCCTCTCTCCTCCCTGTTCTTACAACTGGCCAACTAGGATTACACAACTTGCACTAACTTTATTCCACATGTGGCTGTTTCTTATTAGGAGCCTGGACCTTATTTTTTCCTGTGCGTGCCATCCCGCCTGATTCAGGTGAATAATTCCGTTTCTTAACAGGGGGATTCTGTTCACACTCTGGACTGGACTGAAAAAAAAACAAAAAACAAAAAAACGCACTTAAACTTTTTCTTAAAGGGAGAGCCTTTATGTGTGTTTTAACCCCGTGATCTTCCTTTCTCTGTTCGGACTCTTCTCGTCCCTATTCTGAAGGGCCCTCCTCAACGGGAACCGACGGAAAAGCAAATATCTGAGTCAATTAGTGGAAAGTCTTTGGTCACCCAATACGCCACAACTGTTTCTAGAGGGTTTTGTTTTCTCCCCCACCGGACCGTGCGTGTTCTTTTTTAACTCGCTTGGCCAGATGTTTTGGTAGCGCAGAAACCTGGTTTTCCTGCCTTCCAAGTGGATGAGGATCCCACTCGCAGCACGTTGCCTCGGCTCCTCCCACCAAGCGCTTAATGGTTCTTGAGCATAACGCAAAGGTGAGTTCCGTTTTCTTCAGGCCGTGGGACCACGGGATCCAGGTGTTGGGCCTTTTCTGGCCTTCGAGGCCTTCGACGGTTTCTAGGGAAACCCCAGATTCAGGAGCGTGAGTAGATTTCCCCCACCACTCCCTTTCTCGGCCACTTTTCTTTTTCTGGCCGCGGATCAGAAGCTGTAAAACTGCACACACACCGCCCCCCGCCCGCCCCAAACCCCTGGGTAGGGCAGAAATGCAGGAGTGGCACCCTCGTCATTCAACCACATCTGGATGGCTCGGCCATCCCCCTCCGGTGTTCGCAGCGCCGGCCCCCACCCCGCGCCGAGGGGGAAACAGGACTCCTTCATCGGCCTCCCATCTCCCTCCGCCTCGTGCCCTGTTTTGCTTCGAACAAGCCTGAGCACGCCATGCCACCTCGCCAGGCCTTGCCAAGATCCACGAATGGCACAGAGCACACATTAAACAGACGGAACGCAACATACATGTAAAGAAATAAGAGCTCTGCCAGGAAAGTTGGCAGCCGCTCTGGAATGCTTTACACAGCGTGTGTGTGGGTAGAGCGAGCCCAGAGTCGGCTAGGGTGCCTCATTCTCAAGAGCTGTTTCTTTTACAGCCGTGACCTGTTTTGCCAGTCAAAATAAATACGGTGTTAAATGCCCCCTTTTACTGGCTCCTGATACCTTGGCAGTGCAGTTTGAAATATGACCTGTGCTCGTTGGAAAAATGTCCTTTTAACTGAGTGGAGAGGATGTGCCCCTTCTAGGCGGTAAATAGGGGGGTCATGGATGGTGGAGCCTTCTGAACACAGACACGCTCAAGGAACGCGAGCAGAACCACCACGGAGTGGATACTGCCTGTTGGGAAGCCACTGCCTCCAGAAGTTTCGTCACAGACCAAGGGACTCCTTGGGAGCACAGGGCTGCCCGTCGGGGCTCTCTTATCACCTTGGCTTCACGATGAAGCAGCAGGCCAGGACGTCTGGCTCTTCCACGGGGCACCTTGAGACAGTCAGGCCGGTCACTCGGAAGGAAAAGAACAGTGGTAAGGGCCACAGGTTTAACCCACTCGGGTTTAACCCACATCTAGCTTTGTGGGTCCCCCACGGCCACAGGCCATTCTGCAACCACATCGGCACCCTGCCCCGGGTGTGAGAAGCTAGATGGATTGGCGGGGGCACATCACGGCCACCTTTTTTCTGTATACCGGGCACATCAGACGTGTCCTCCGAATCATCCCATTATCTCACGGGGTAGGAATATTACTACTCCTGCTTTATGACCAAGGAACTGAAGTTCAGCGAGATTGAGTCACTCATCCAGGACTACACAGTATGAAAAGGGAAGCTGGACTCGGAACCCAGGCTTGTCTGCTCTTAACGATCAGGCTGTAAGAGCCCGGTGCTGGCTTCTCCCAAAGAGCGTAATCATCTCCGTCTTCAGATCTGCCCAGCAGAGGCAAGTGGTTCCATTCTCCACTGCAGATGCCACAGGACGCGTTACTTTTCTGGGGTGGCTGCGGCACATTACCCCCGACTGAGCGGCTTAAAACGAGAGAAATTTATTCTCACACAATTCCGGAGGCCAAAAGTGTGAAAGCAAGGGGTGGGCTGGGCTGGGCTCGCCTCCAAAGGCTCTAGAGGAGGATCCTTCCTTGTCCCTTCCAGCTTCCCTGGCTTGATGGCCGTATCCCTCCCGGCTCTGCCTGTCTTCGCACGACCTTCTTTACTCTGTGTCCTCTCCCCTTCGCTGGTCTTCCAAGGACACCTGTATGGGACTTGGGGCCCAATGTAATCTGGGACGATCTCATCCCAAGACCCTTAATTACCCCTGCAAAGATCCTCTTCCTAATAAGGTCACATTCACGGTTCCAGCGGTTTGATCCTGAATCTTTCCGGTGGTGGGGAGGTGGCAGGGCGGGGGGCGGGGGGGGGGGGGGGACGAGGGGTGTGTGTTCGTGTGTGCATTTTTCGGCCCACCACTTAAGGAGAAGATAAATCAATTTATCCAATAAGGGTCTTTACGATCTTGCAATCCTGCAGGATTTATTACAAAACTTTTAAACAGTTTTGCCATCCCGTGTCTTCTCTTTAAAACGAGTACAGGGGCACCTGGCTGGCTAAGGCGGTAGAGCACGTGACTCTCAATCTCAGGGTCCTGAGTTCAAGCCCCACATTGGGGGGTGGAGGCTACTTAAAAAATAAATAAGATAAAATTAAGAAAACAGTGAGTATAACAACCAACATCTAATAAACTCTTGCCAAAGTTCTCGCACGTAGTGTCCTTTCGTCCTTACGGATACTCTGCAGCACAGGCACAGTTCTTTCCTCGCTAGGTGGGGAAGGACAATCAAACTATGGGAGGTTAAGAGATCTCCTGGATCTCCAAGATCTCACAGCCAGGAGCCAGTAAGGGTTGGACTGGGACGCCAATCTGTCTGAGTCTGGAGTCTGAGTTCTTAGGTGGGATGCAAAACTGCTTTTTCTGGGAAGTTTAGGACTTGGTTGCGAGGCCGTGGTTTGGAAGGAGGTGGAAGGTAAGGGGCGATGGGACAATGTATATACCCCATTTAGCCAAGAACTATTCTTGGGCAGAACAGCCAGAAAGGCCGAAAAACAGGAACTTTTGATCGGGAAGGCAATCAACAATCTGGTGTCTCTGGAAGACTGAGGCCCCCTGTCTTTCCCCTCTCGTGGCTGACACTGGAGTCTTCCTTGAAGAGAAACAGGAAGTTGGAGGCAAATGAGAAAAATGCCCATTTTTTATTATTCTCCAGATTCCGGTTCGGTGACGTCTGTCCATAGTTGCATTCTTATGACAGGGAAACGTTCGCTTTTGTCGAGCAGTCTGTCTGACCCAGGAGACTGGGGAGACCCAGGAAGGCAAAACCTGCGCTGCTGATGTGGGGATGGCTGTGAATGGCAGGCGACTTCTCTTCCTGTTCTCTGGTGGCTGCATCTACTGATTCAGGCTCCGAGGTGAACAGGGTCCGATTTCCCTTTCGGTCAGAGCTGCCGGTGGCTAGTTGCTGCAGGCCGCGTCTCATGTGGGTTTCTCAACAATCCCGCGAGGCCAGATCAATAATGACCTCATCGGACGCTCGGGGAGGTCAAGTCCCTCACCAGAATATGCCAAGTGGCGTGAGGAAGGGCACCCGTTCATTTATCCATCCATACGTGTGTGTCTTTGTGCGCACCACATGCCAAGAAAGCCAAGAAAATCCCTTGGCGCACATGTGTGCATTGGTTCTGTGTGGTCAATGCTATTGTAGAGATACGGAAGGAGAGGGCAAGAGAGAGAAGAGAGGGGTCAGGCAGGCTTCCTGCTGGAGAAGACCCTTGAGCTGAGGTCTGACGGAGGAGGAGGAAGGTGTCAGCCAGAGAAGGAAGGGCTGGTCTGAATTTTAGGCAGTGGGTCGATGTTCAACAGGCATGACTCACATGGTTAAGCCAGGGAAAATATGTGATTATCTCCATATTGGTGGCTAAGTAGCCAGTGCCTGGAGCCCACCAAGCGTCCGTCTGCCTGACCCTCTCTTCCCCATGATGCGGATATGAAAGAGTTAAGGTAGAGTAGGAAGCCCCAGGACTCAGCTTCCTTTCTGCTGTTCAGTCCTTTCCAGTTGGTGCTGATGCCACACTGGCTGTTATTTTTTGATTTGCATCCCTAGGCCAGGGAACAGTTGGATTAAGAAGGCACAGAGGTGGGACCTGCCAGTACTCAGCATAGCTGGAGAATGGGGAGCCACAGAGGTGCTGGAGGTGAAGCTGGAAAACGAAGAACAGACCCTTGGGGAAGGACCCTGTATGACATGTGACAAAAATAGACTTTATCTTGAGGGTAATATGGAGTCACTGGGGTGTCTTTAGGCATAGTTTTTCATTGATGTGTAATCATACGCAGGGTAACGCATTCTTCTGGAGTCTGCAGTTTGATGAGTTTTGACAAATGTTTACCCCCATGGGACCACCACCCCTACATCCATAGACAACATACCTGTTCCTCCAGAAAGTTCCCTCTGTCCCATCCACAGGAGGACTTTAGGCACGGGAGTTACATAGTTACACGCTGCATCTTTCAATCTTGGATTTAGAACAGTCTTTTGCTCATTTCTTGAGCCCTCTTTGTGTGCTGCACACTGTTGTAGCTGTAGAGAAGAGGGGTGGGGGACATTTGGGTGGAGGAAGGCAAAAGACGATCAGAGCTGGCTTTGCGGGCATTCGACCTATACGGTCACCAGGGCTCTATGTTTGGTTGAATGTCCTGCTGTCGCCATCTTGAAATTCTTAATTCTTTCCGAACGAGGGAATCCCGTGTTTTTATTTTGCACCAGGCCCCCTAAATAATAATAAAGGGAATTAACAGCGAGCCAAGAGAGAGGATATGGCAGGGGTGGGGCGGGTGTGTGTGGGGTCCGACAGTCTTACAAAGAAGACCCTCTTGGGAGGAGCGAGGAAAGAAACCAGGCAGGTAAAGAGTGAGTGTTGCAGAAAGATCTGATCCCCCAAAGTTCTCTTTCGAGGGCTAAGTGCGCCGTGGTGGAGACATTTCATATCGGCTGTTGTTCCTGTAACTCTACCCACAGCACCAGTAAATGTATATGGGCTCAATTAATTACCATGACTAACACATCTGACAAGCCAAATATTAGCTCGAGAGAACTGAGCACACTTACAAGTATTAAGTACAGATACAAATAATTAACAATAAGCTCACTGGCATTATTATCTTCTAATTAACCGTAAAAAAAAAAAAAAAAAAAAGAATCACACCTTAATCCAGAGCAAAAATGGAAACAAAAGGATAGTGCCTTGGTCCCTGTTTCTCCCTGCTGGGACCAGATGTCCGAAGGGAAGGGTTTGGCATCATTACCAGAGGTGGGAGGAGTGACATCGGCCTCCCCCCTGGAAAAATCCATCTCCACCAGCCTCAGAAACAACCTCTTGTCTCGTCTCCAGAATTTGGAGCGAAGAGAAGGTGAGTTGAAAGGAATCCATTGTCTCTTGGTGATTGGTTCTTCTTCCTAAGAGGGGTTCTAGGTTGAGTGGTTCAGTCAAAGACCCCAAAATAAACACCTGGGCTGCAACGATATCCCCGGTGAACGTTTCCAAAGCCAGGGAATCTAGAAACAAACATTTCCCTGACTGATGTTGCTTTCCAGACACTCTAAGAAGCTTTTGCAGTTATCTGGAACACTTGGCCCTAAAATCTCTATTTTGGTCTAAATGATGTGGCTTTGCCGCTTTGGGCTTCCCAGTCCTCTGGAAGGTGCGGACTTCCTTGTCTACATTGTATTAAAGCCTCGTTACCTTTGGTGGCCTTAAACCTCACTGCAGATCACACAGGAAGCTGAACAGCTTCCCTCTTGTTCACTTTCTTTTTAGCTCCTGATCAGTCCCTGCAGGGGAACACGCTATACCTTGATAATAATCGTGGCTACCATTATTCTGTGCTAACTACACGCGGGCTCGGTGATAACAGCTTTTACCGCATCATCTTATTTAACGCTCCCAATAGGAAATTGTGTCGGCTTGTACCTTCAGAAGGCATTTAGACCCTGACCATCTCTCACCACCTCCACGCGAGCACCCCGGCCCAAGGCCCCAACTTATCTCACGTGGATTACTGCAAGATGCTCCCAACTCGTCTCCCTGCTGCTGCCCTTGTCTGTCTGTGGTCTATTTTCAACACAGCAGATTGAACGATGCTTTTGAAATATAAAGTCAGCTCAGGTGAAAAACTGACCAGGGCTCCTTATCTCTCTCAGGGGAAAATCTAGAGTCTTCACCGTGGTCCACAAAATCAGCCCCTCTGTTCTCCCTCACATGCACTCTGGTCCAGGCACACCAGTCTCCTTGCCTTTATGTGAGCATGGCAGGACACTCCTGCCCCAGGACCTTTGAACTACCTCTTCCTCCCAGCTAGCCACATGACTTCTCTTTCCTCCTTCAAGTCTTGGTTCAGATGTCATCTTTTTAGTGGGGCTTATGCTGATCACATCACTTAAAACGCGGGCCTGCCAGGGTGCCCGGGTGGCTCAGTCGGTGAAGCATCTGACTCTTGATTTCAGCTCAGGTCATGATCTCATGGTTCGTGAATTTGAGCCCCACATCAGGCTTTGCGCCGACAGCATGTGGAGCCTGCTTGGAATTCTCTCTCTCCTGTCTCTCTGCCCCAACCCCCCACACACGTGCCCTTTCTCTCTCTCTCTCTCTCAAAAATAAATAAATAAACTTAAAATAATTTAAAAATAAAATAAAATGCAGGCCTTCCCCAATCCTTCTTGTTCTATGTTTTCTGCATAAAACTTACCACTCTCTCACTACCTTATTATTACTTATTGTTTATTTTCTGTCTCTCTCCACAGGCTGGGATTCTTGTCTATTTTTGTCAGTGCTAATAAATTTATGTGTTGCACAGCAGGTGTATAATACATGTTGTTTGGGGTGCCTGGGTGGCTCAGTTGGTTAAGCGGCCAACTTTGGCTCAGATCATCATCTTGCAATTTGTGAGTTCGAGCCCCGCGTCAGGCTCTGTGCTGACAGCTCAGAGCCTGGAGCCTGCTTCAGATCAATGTTGGTAGCATGCGTAAGTGATCTGTGAAGTATGTCCTATAATCAGTCCCATATTGCAGAGGGAGAAACTGAGGGTCTTAGAAGGGTTAAGTGATTTTCCCAAGATAAGTGAATTAATGACAGAGTTGGGACTTTAGCCTAAGTCCTACTGGCCAGACTCAGAAAACATTACACAGAAATTCAGGGGAAGTTTTCCCCACTCATCCTGGCCTCTGTGATCAGAAACTAGCCTTCTGGGGTTTGAAAAGCAAATCTTGATGAGGATACACAAATAATTACCATATGGCCCCACAATTCCACTCCTATGTATATACCCAAGAGGAGTGAAAATTGATGTTCAAAGAAACATGTGTACAGGAATCCTCATGGTAGCATCATTCATAATACCTAAAGGATTAAACATCCAAAATGTCCATCAACTGATGAATGGATAAACAAATTGTGGCATGTCTTTACAATGGAACATTATTCAGCCATGAAGAGGAACAAAGCATTACAGCATGGATGAACCTTGAACACATGATGCTAAGTGAAAGAAACAGGTCACAACAGGCCATACGTGGTGTGGTTCGGTGTATATGAAGTGTCTAGAACAGGCAAGTCCACAAAGACAGAAAGCAGACTAGTGGTTTCCAGGGGCCTGGGGGTGGGAAGAATGGAGAGTAAAACTAATGGGTACCAGATTTCCTTTGGGAGTGATTAGAAAGTTGTAGATGCACTGACGGTTGCCTAACACTGTAAATGCACCCAATGCCACTGAATTGTACACTTTTAAAATGGTTAAAATGGGCGCCTGGGTGGTTCAGTCGGTTGATCGTCTGTTTTCGGCTCAGGTCGTGATCTCGTAGTTCGCGAGTTGGAGCCCTACGTCCGGCTCTGTGCTGACAGCTCGGAGCCTGGAGCCTGCTTCCAATTCTGTGTCCCTGTCTCTCTCTGCCCCTCACCCGCTCATGCTCTGTCTGTCTCTCTCTCTCTCAAAAGTAAATAAACATTACAAAACTTGTTTGAATGGTTGAAATGGTACATTGTATGTGACATATATTTTAGCACAATTTTTCTCAAGAAGTAGAACTTTCAATTCTGGCCTTCGTAAAAGGACGTGTTGGTCTGCTCCTGGTGTGGCAGGCAGGGAGCTAAGGATAAAGCCCCTTTGTGGCAACTGTAGACCAGGAAGACCTAGGTCTTCAGACTGAACTGTGTAACAGACTTGCACCTGTGGCTTGGTTAGATGGTCCGTGCCACGGGGTTGAGCCCCGATCTTCCACAGCCTTGGACACAGGGGCAGGCCCGGCACAGTACTAGTCAGACATGTCGCAAAGTCGGCTCTTTATGTCCTTTTGCATCACCAAAGCCATATACCCTTGTTGCGAAAAGTCTAAAATCATAAGAAGGGAAGTTTCCCCACTTGCCGGTGGCATTTCCACCCTGGGTGTAGCCTCCGCCATCGACAGCCTGGCGTCGATCAGGCCTTCCCCGCACATGTGCAAACATCTCCCTATAAACGGGCACATCTTTGTTGAAGGTTTTTTTGTTTTGTTTTGTTTCGCTGCCTCACAAAAACGAGCTTGTACTATATATGTTGGTCCGCAGATTGCCTTCTTTTTCACTCAATACCATCTCACAAAAATTTTTCCATATGAGCACGTACAGATTTATCTCTTTCTTCATGGCTGCCGAGCATGAATTTGTCACCATTTACGTAACTAGTCTCCTCTCGTCAGATAATTATCTTGCCTCCGATTTTTCGCCATCACAAACCAGGTTTTGAAGAACACCCTGTTCATGTATCCTTGCATCCTCGGAGCGGGGTTTCTGGGGGAGAGATTCCTGGAAGTGAAATTGTTGGATCGAAGGAAGAGCCTTTCTTTTTTTTCTTTTTCTTTTCTTTAAATGTTTTTATTTATTTTTGAAGGAGAGAGAGAGAGAGCGAGCATGAGCGGGGGAGGAGCAGAGAGAGAGGGAGACACAGAATTGGAAGCAGGCTCCAGGCTCTAGGCTGTCGGCACAGAGCCCGAAGTGGGGCTCGAACCCAAAAACTGGGAGATCAGGACCCCAGCCAAAGTTGGACGCTTAACCGACTGAGCCACCCAGGCGCCCCAGGAAGAGCCTTTCTGATCCGTGACTTTTTAGGAGCACATCCCTTTAGGACACCAATGTGCATTGTCTTCTGGCCTTTGGACAGAAAAAGCTAGAACTTAGAGCTGGAGGCTAGGCTCCGCCTGGCTTCGAGGTCTACCCTGCCTCTCGCATCCGGAGCTATTTTCATTCATTTTATAGGCTCACTGTCTCCAGATTGACTCCAGCAGAGGGAAAAGAAATCAGGTCCTTCTGTGCCATTCTTCAAACATTTAGAGGAAATTGATTTTCCACATGGGCTGTAGCCAAGCCAGGGATGCGCCGGCACAGAATTCCCCGCGACAGGCTATTCCTATAAGCACTTGCAACAATTAGACGCAACCCAACTTGAGATATTTTATTAGCGAGCGTAATTCCTCATCAGGCTAATATTGCCCATTGCCAAAAGCAGCAGCAATTCTAAAATAGGATTTACTTCATAATCCCTTTTAAAGGGAAGAACTTGTGGAGACTTGAAGTGTCTGAAGAAAGAAAGCTTTTTATTCTCCTGAGCAAGGACAAAAGGTGGTTGGTCCAAGAAGCTGATAGCTCGCCTTCCCTTTCTGCTCAAAACCTTTCTTGTGCTCTCTCTCATGGCATCAGGGGCAATGCTTTCACCTGCAAAGAGCAGAAACGCAGTCTCAAACTGGCTTCGGTAATACGGCAATGTCCTATACCTCTTAAACCTGAAGTCCCAAGGCGACGCGGGTTTAGGGCTGGTTGACTTTGCGCCTCAACAATGTCATCAGGAATCCAGGTTCTTTCCCAAAATGGTGAACGGCAGTGGCTCTGGAACTAGACCGTGAATCCCAAGTCCACCTCGTAAGAGCTGTGTGACCGGGGACACATTACTTCACCTCTTGGAGCCTCAGTTTTCTCATCTGTGAACAACAGCATAATAATAGTACCCTCACTTACAGGGTTGTTGTGAGTGGGCGAACTTTCTCTAGAAAGGACCAGACAGTAAATATTTTAGGCTCCGCTCTTGGCAAAGTAGTTGGCAGTCTCTTCTGCTACTCAGTTTGGCTGTTGCAGAATGAAAGCGGCCACGGACAATAGGTAAATGAGTAGGCATGGCTGTGTTCCAATAAAATTTTATTTAGGGACACTGAAAGTTGAGTTTCATCTAATTTTCATGTGTCCTGGAATATTATTGCTCTTTTGATTTTTATTCAGCCGTTAAAAATGTACAAACCATTCTTAATTCACGGGCCACCAAAAGAGGTGGGGCCACCCTGCTGAGCTAAAGCATATGATACATTTAGGATAGTACCCTGCACGCTCTAAAGGCTCAGGAAGTGTTTGCCACTGTTGTTGTTGTTGTTGTTGTTGTTGTTACCAACATCATCCTCTGTCCACTCTTCCCCTCTCCGTGTTGGCTTTATCTCCAGTCTGGTAGCAAGGTGGCCGCCGCAGTTCACAGTGGGACATCCAGAGGGAGAAGAGGCTGCCTCTTCCGAGGATACTTTGTTAGGAGCAAGGAGATCTTTCCCCACCTGCCTCACACGTCCCCACAGGTCTCAGTGGACAGAATGGGATGACGTGCGCTCTGCCCAACCAATCACCGGCAAGGGGTGGGGTTATCCTTCGACCAATCAGGCTTACCCCTGGCGCTGGGGGGTGGAGCCAGCTTGCCCTGAGTCGCATGCTACACGGGGATTGGGTGAATGCCCGACCCAGACAGGACTTCTGTTAGGACCAGTGGAGGCAGGGCCCGGACGCTGGGTAGGCAACCAGCAAAGCTTGTTACTCCCACTCTTTGAAATCCCCGTGAGTTTATCACAAGCAGAGGACCCGCTAATCCAGTTTATATATATCGTCTTATAACAAGAGCCAGTCTTTTGAAGATTTGGGCTGGAGAGCATTGGCTCTGCTGACCTTTAAGTCTTTTTAAATAGTCACTGTGGTCATAACTCATCGGATCGTAAGAATTCCAAACAACTTTACAGCACTTTTGAGTTTACCACACACCCTCCCCGTCTGATGCCTCATTTGACCTTCACAGTTCTCTGAGGCGAGGACCATCATCCACATTTCATGGGAAAGCGGAGTGACATGTCCGAGGGCGTGTAGCTAAGCCCAGAAACGGGACTTTGAACTTCCCAGATCTCTGGCTCTTTTCCACCCTGCCTCTTCGGTGCACTGAGAGGGTGCAGGTGACCAGGCATCCGAGGGGATTTTGCGGAGAGTCAACACGGCGCTAGAACCTGTGAAGACTTTTGAGTAAAATTTCATGATTTTCTTTAGAATGTCCACAGCTCCCATATACTATGGAATCTCAGGAAATGATAAAATCATAGCAATCATTATTCTGATGGAATACAGACGTGCCTTTTTCTGACCTCAAAAGGGCAACTTAATGGCCCACGCATTTCTTTACATTTCAATCATAATTGTAGGTGTGCCTCTTTACATTTAAGTCCTCATTTTGGCTTGCTGACCTGCAAGCCGAGGAGAGGGAATCCCCCAAACTGAAGAAACTTATTTGAGTGAATTGGGTTTAGCCAAGTGGAGGAATATTATGCAACCGTTAGCTTTAATGCGTACGGAAAAAATTCAGTGTCCTGAGGACACTCTTAAAATATGGCATTAAGGGATAAAATTAGGACACAAAATCACATGCAGAGACAATAACAACTCTGCGTTGAAGACGATAGAAAAGATTGGCAGTAAAGAAAAAAAGCATTCACCGAGTCGCCTTTGGGTAGTGAGGTCATGAGTAGCGTTTTTTTCCCCCGGCTTCTTTGTGTATTTTTCTATACTTCCTACAAAACTCATTTTTTATAATCAAAGAAAAACGTAAAGTAAAAGCCACAGGAAGACTGGGTGGTTTTGCAGGCTAGGGTTTCTTTTTTTCTTTTTTTTTTTAATTTTTTTCAACGTTTATTTATTTTTGGGACAGAGAGAGACAGAGCATGAACGGGGGAGGGGCAGAGAGAGAGGGAGACACAGAATCGGAAGCAGGCTCCAGGCTCTGAGCCATCAGCCCAGAGCCCGACGCGGGGCTCGAACTCCCGGACCGCGAGATCGTGACCTGGCTGAAGTCGGACGCTTAACCGACTGCGCCACCCAGGCGCCCCCAGGCTAGGGTTTCTTATCATACAGACAGATTCTGGCAATAAAGGACAAAGTGAGGGCCATTTGCAGGGTGAAGGGACGAAAACCATGTCTTGGCGAATGCTCCTCCTCCCAGGTGACACTCCCACTCCAGCACAGCTGACCAGCAGAAGAAACTGGACAGAATCTTCCAGATACGTAGTCAGAAACAACCTGTGTGGCTTTGAGCAAATTACCCTCTCTGGTCTTCTTCAGTTTCTTCATCTGTTACATGAGGATAATCATGCTTGAAATTCTTCCAGTCATGTAATCAATTTGTACTGAATACCTACTGTCTTAGGGAACAGTGACCAAAGAGAAAAGGTTCCTGCCCTCCAGCACAGAGTGGAGGGGTAGGGCTGGGGGAATAGCGAGTGCAAAGGTCCTGGGGTCGCCAAAGCTTGACCCTTTATGCCAGAGAGTGGTCTTATGTATCTGCAGCTTAGCAAGCCGGTGGAGAATGGGAACAGATGTGGGGGAGAGGTGGGCAGGGCCCAAGCCTTGCAGGCCAGGGCAAGAAACTTTGATTTCATTCTAAGTATGATGGGAAGCCACTTAAGGGTTTTAGCCGCAGACTAGTACGATCTGATTTAGAGTTTATATCTTAAAAAGGCCACTTTGCTGCCATGTGGAGGATGGATTGTAGGATTGTGTGAGACGATCAATACACGAAAGCACTTAACATTGGGTCTGGCACAGAGTAAGTGTCTTCATAAGTGGTAACTGTTTTTCATTATTATCATCATTATCCTTATTATTATTCCTACTCTTTTGTCTACCTGGATCGGGCTCACGATTCTTGGACATTTGACTTCACGCAAAATTGACAAAGCAGTCCAATGAGCTGGTAGATTTTTCAAATTTGGTTTCCGGGTGTTTTCACATCCTCAGAGAGGGTGATGGTTAAAAGCAAAACTGAAGCCGATATCTGCAACTGAAGACAAGAACAAAACGAAACCAGACCAGCAGACACGCTCCTGAATCCACTCCTCTTTCGTACTTCCAGGGTACCTGTTGGTTATCTTGTAGCTCAAAGAAGACCCTGGGCCTCGATTATGGGTTCCAATCTCCACCAAAGGACTGGCTGCCCACAGGCCCTGTTGTGAAATGCAGCATATTTGGGTATATTGAAAAATACCTGCCCCTTCCTTAAGACTCGGCTCAGAGATGACTTTCTCTAGGAAACCTCTTGTGACCTTGGCCCAGGCCACACCCCACACCACAGCTGTGTCCTCCTCTGCGCTCTTGGGCAGAGCCTTGGCACAACACTTACTCCCTGATGGATGTGAATTTCTTCACGTAGGCTCCAAATTCCTCCAGCTGTCTGTGCTAGTTAATACGTTAGCCACCAGTCACACACAGCTCTCTAAAACTACATTGAGTTTAATGCAAATTAAATAAAACTTAAAATCCAGTCCCTCAGCTGTACGAGCCGTATTTCGAGTCCTCAGTAGCCACCAGCGGGCACCGTATTGGACAGCACAGAGGCAGATATTTCTATCACCGCAGAAAGTTCTAGTGCACAGCGCTGCCTAGGAGGGACAAAAATCGTGTGTAATTTATTCATTTAGGACTAGCAGGGTGCTTAAGACATAGACTTGAGAGGCAGGCAGACCTCAGTTCAAATCCCAGCTCCTAATCTTAACTAGCTGTGAGATCTCGGCCAAGTTCAGATTCTCGACACTTACCCCACGGTGTGGTTGTGAAGGTTATAGACGTTCGTACATGTGAAGGACTTCAAACAGAGCCTAAACCCCAAGTAGACCCAAGGAAGTGTTAGCTACCGTTATCCCCAGCCCCAGTAAAACAGCCAGCACATAGTAGGCATTATTAAATGTTTCTTGGTTGAGTAAATGGGTACAAGAACAATTGAATGAACGGACCTTACTTCTGGCCTAAATGAAAGCACGACACCTCTTGTGAAACCAAACGTGACTACAATTAATACTGACAGCTTCTAGCTAGTCAGCACTTACGGCATACCCGGGGCTGTTCTAAGCGCTTCACGTCGTCCTCCCAACAGCCCTGTGAGCAAGATCCTATTAAAAATGACTTTGCAGGGCGCCTGGGTGGCTCAGTCAGTTAAGCGTCCAACTCTTGATCTCAGCTCGGGTCTTGATCTCAGGGTGGTGAGTTCGAGCCCGTGGTCGGGTTCCACGCTGGGCGTGAAGCCTACTTAAAAAAAAAAAAAAAAGAAAAGACTTCTTTGGGGGGAAACTGAGGCTCCCAAGATATGAAGTAAAAGCAGATGAGGAGATTAGGATTTGAAGCAGCACTTGTCTGCCTTGGTGGAGATATTGCTTCTAGATCATTGGCCACCAGGGTGCCTGGCTGGCTCACTCTGAAGAGCATGAGACTCTTGGTCTTGGGTCATGAGTTCGAGCACCATGTTGGGTGTATAGATTACTGAAGCAAACAAATAAATAAATAAACTTATACAAAAAGATGACTGGCTGCCATGATTGCTCCCAGAGGTGTTCCCATCCTACCCTCTCTGGTTCTGTTCTCTTGGTGGGGTAGAGGCTGGGGGCAAATTCAGCCAGGGGCTGGATGTGCCCATCATCTTCCCTGACCTTGGGGACGGCCATGGCTCCCCATTGGGAGAACACACACCTGTAGGAAGGAAGGCAGCCTGCTCGGTTTCTCTCCTCTTCACAGAGAGACTTTTGACCCTGGTTTCTCAGATTCTTTTCTTTCCCCATCCAACCTCAGGGCACCCGCCTTCTGGCCGTGCCCACCCCTCCCCACCTCCCCACATGCACCACAGAGCAATGGCGAAGCGGCAGACAAGGACGCCTTTCTTCAAAGTGGTTCGCCTTCATCTCATAAACTCCCAGCCCTGGCCCGATTGGCTGCGCCCAAAACGAGCTAGGCCCCCCGCTCCAGTCCTCAGATACAAAGTGAGTTATGTGCAGTTTGCCCACGTGAGGCCCGTCACAGGGGCCCGCCCCTCTCGGAAATCCCAAAGGACAAAATACCAGAGAGCCCCAACACAGTGACTGCCTGGTCACAGGATCAAAATTATCTGGTGAGACAAAGGAAAGCAGAAAGTTGGGAAAACCAAGACAACGAAGAGGCACTGTGAACAAGATCCTTTCCAACCTGAAGACTTGAAAGACATTTAACCCTTTCTCCCCAAACCTTTTCACTTTCCAGCCAGAGAGAGAGAGAGAGATAGTCTGTGCAGATTGGGACCATGCCCGAGCGTTGGGGGAACGGTCCCCATTTCAACCAGTCCTGATGGTTCCTTTTGCCACTTTCAAGAACTTGCCTTTCCCACGAAGCATGATTCCAATGTTTCCCATTTTTAGGCACTAAAATTAGTCGAACTGTGCCTTCTAATTCTGTAGACACAACCCAGCTTTTGCAAATGTCCCTCTCTTCCATTTCTGGGTGAATTTTTGCATAGTGCAGACTGCCAATTTTGTGGAGCGTTCTCGGGGGAAGATAGAAGTTTAAAATCATCTTGCTGTTAACCATGAAACAAATGCTGTGGAGCCCAAAGCTCTGATTTAGAGAGAATGCTGCACATAGCACTCTCAGGAAAAGAAAAACACAGACAAATGTCCTCCATGGATCACTGCTGAACATCTTGGTGAGAATATGGACTGTAATTTACTGAGCACTCACTAGGGAACCAAGCATTCCCCAGGCTCTCCTTTATTTGCCGGAATGTTACTAAAATACAGTTTTATCCCCATTTTACAGGTGAGGAAACTGAGGCCCCGCGAGATTAAGTAACTTGCCCAAAGATGCAGCTAGAAATTGACCAAGCTGAGATTGGAGCCCAGATCTCTCTGACTACAAAGGCTGAATTCTTATGTTTTTATTTATTTACTTTTGAGAGAGAGCACACATTGGGGAGGGGCAGGGAGAGAGAGAGGGAGACACAGAATCTGAAGCAGGCTCCAGGCTCTGAGCTGTCAGCACAGAGCCTGACGTGGGGCTTGAACTCACCAACCGCGAGATCATGACCTGAGCCAAAGTGGGACGCTCAACCGACGGAGCCACCCAGGCGCCCCCTACAAAGGCTGAATTCTTAACCTCAGTGCCGAGTGAGTGGTAGTCATTATTATTTTTGTCATAAAATACAATGGATTGTCTGCAGGAATAGAAAGATGCTTACAACCCAGAGGTGAAAACACAGGCAACAAGATTGCACACTGTCTGTGATTGTATTAAAAAAAGATAGTAGATGATAGATGGATAGGAGGCAGAATACTAGAACAATCTTTGCCAAAAGCTTGAGTGATTTTCTCTTATGATTTTTTTTTTTGCTTCCTCCTTCCCTTGTTAGTGCTTTTCTTTGCTTTCCATGTGTTCTTTGTGAAGCATGTATAACTTTTGCCATTAGGAAAGAAGGGTGTGTGTGTGTGTGTGTGTGTGTGTGAGAGAGAGAGAGAGAGAGAGAGAGAGCGAGCGCTTTAAAAGCAAGAAGGAATAGAGAAGTTGGCAAAGTAGGCCAAGGAAGCTGGAATATCAGTTATTTAAATCCTGTCCAAAATTGCAATTTGGGGATTTCATAATTATCCCAAAACGATGAATCAAAAGTTTTAAGCCACCTGCCCCCTCAACCAAGTGCAGCCAAGTCACGGTGACATTAAACAATGTTCTAGAAGGTATGCTTTGAGGTGGGGGGGGGGCATAGAGTCGGAGAGAAAGTGGACGAGCTCACGTAAGCGAAGGTGAAGATTGCCTTCTTCACACGCCCTCCCAAACCCTTGCATTCAGGCAGCTGCAGCTTTATCAAGAAATGCCCCAGTAGCCTGGGGAGAAGGGGCCGAAAACCTTCAGCCTGGCCCCCAAGACAAATCCCCCCGAGCCTGGCAGGAGGCAGCCTCGCTGATTCCAGGCCTATATTTTTCATTTCTTGTTTTAACAGTCATAAACGCCTTCCGATGCCAAAGCAGAACACGACTTTAATCCAGATAAAATAAAATTCCTAAACTCTGAAAACTACACAGAGATTTACAAGCCAATTTTAAAAAGCAAGAGCCTTGGTTCCAAGAGTGGCACATTCCACGTGGCCGGTGCTGGGGCTTGCCCCGTGGCCCTGCCTCCTGGGGTCAGGACACTCAGCTCCCAGATCCACAGGCCCTTTGGCGAAGAGAATACGGGCACACACTGCCTTCGGTGTGGACCCTTCTCAGATCCCTGGGCTCTGGGGTCTCCTGGCTTTCAGGAGTCCTAATATGCTCCAGCTCCCCTCTCTCCACCTCCCCTCCACCCCCAGCTGTTGCAGAAAACCGCAGGCAACCGGCCCTTCCTCTCAGCAGCCAAGTTTTCTCCAAGTAAACACAGAATGTAGCAGAAGATCAGCTCTGTTCCCTTCCCGACACTGTTAGGTTGGGTCAAGGCTGGCCTGGTACCAACCTTGGGAACTCAGGCTAGGGTGGGCTCCAGGCTAACCGTGGGCTGGCTGCCACTGAGCAAAGCCTTGCTACGTGCTAACGGCTTTATCAACATGATCTCAATGGATCCTTTGGATTCTGTAAGGAGAGAACTCCTTATGTTGGATTTCATCTCTTTGCCCCTCCTTTTCTCCCCTTGCTCTGAGCCCAGGAGGCCGACCTGGGTGGACAGCATCAGTGGGCTCCCATGTACTCTGGCCTCTGGTTGGTTTGTCCAAGAAGAGAAGAGGCCCCGACAGGAGATGAGAGGAGAGAAGACAATAGGGTTGGGATAGTAATCCCCCAGGCTCCTCCCTGCCTGTGCTGTGGGCTGGCTGTGTATCTTCCAAAAGCCACCGTTCCTGATGGGTGATTCACTCCATATAGCTCCCTTTTCCAGGTTCTGGAATCAACCCTCTTCCTTGTTCCTGCGGGCTTGGGGTTAGCACAGCGTCTCCCTTTGCTAGACGTAGGGATGGCACTTTTTACCCTGTTTATCTTCCTAAACACTGTTCGTACCTGTGCAAATAACCTCTTTATTAAACTCTCGTGAAACTGTCCAATGCCAGTATGCCCTATGTGACCTGCCCGGCTCCTGACCAATGCATTTGTATCATCTCTGATTTATAGAGGAGGACACCGAAGCTCAGAAAAAGTAAGTCGCTTGCCCAGGAGCAATGATCCAGGATTCGATCATTGGTGATCATCGATCACCCAATGATGTGGGTCAGCCTGTCTTCAGAGTCCAAGCTCTTAACCTCTTAATGACTAGATAAAAAATAAAATAAAATTAGCTTTTATTCGGGACCACACAGTGTACCAAACACTTCATGCCTTTATTTCATGAATCCTCACAAAGACTATGGTAGATAATATTTGCTGTCCCCATTTTAACCCTATTTTACAGATGGGAAAAACTGAGGCTCAGAAAGAGAACGTCACCTGCCCACAGCCACGGAGTCAAAAAGAGGCAGAGCGGAGGCCCGAACCCAGGTCTGTTCCGGTTTTCTAACCGACCTCAGATAACCTGCCTTCCGGAGAAGCTATGGCATCCCTGGAAGCCGGAAAAGAGAATGCATCCGTGTCCAGAGAGGGGCTCCCAGGGTAGGGCTGGAGAGGCCGATTTGTTTATTAGGTCCAGGAGACAAGCTTGAGTGGAAGGTGGCAGGCAGAGCCAGGGGCTGGGGGATCATGGAATGGAGGGAGGGGGGGGACGCCAGGCCAGGAGCGGAAAGGTGGTCCAGGCCTTGGCGGAGAGAAGGATGGGATGTCTGGTCGGCCTGTGTATAAACGGCAGCTGGGCGGGGCTGAAGTGAGGGCTGTTCGTGCTGACACGGGTTTGCTAATGTGTACCGTGTGCCAGTCACAGTGCTGGGCTCTGGGGCAATCTTGGTTGGGGCAGAGGTACCAAATGTAGACCCACGCTGTGGAAGGAAACTGGTGCGGTTTGGGGCTCAGCTACGAGACCCTTTGCCCAGCCTACGTCTCCACTTCCTCATCCCTAGGAGCCTTATTATCAGGGCTACACTCCCCCCTCCCCCCAGGAAATAAATAAATAATCCCACCTTTGTGTACTGGGGTGTCCCACTGGAGTCCTTGTCCTTGTTACACCTGACTCTTCATCTTTCTCCCCTGGCCTCAGCCCAGCGACCCATAAACAGGTCTCTGCTGTGTCCCTGTTCTCTTGTTCACTTTAAAATGCACCCCCCAGGGGCTCCCCAGGTGGCTCAGTCGGTTAAGCGTCAGACTTCGGCTCAGGTCATGGTCTCACGGTCTGTGGGTTCGAGCCCTGCGTCAGGCTCTGTGCTGACAGCTTGGAGCCTGGAGCCTGCTTTGGATTCTGTGTCTCCCTCTCTGCCCTTCCCCCCGCTCATGCTCTGTCTCTCTCTGTCTGTCAAAAATAAATGTTAGGAAAAAATGTAAAATGCACCCCCCAATTGTCTATCATCACCTGCTTTATAGCTTTATTAAGTTAGAATTGATACGCAATAATCTGCATGTATTTAAACTGTGCAATTTGATATATTTTGACGTATGCATACCCCCTGGAAACTATCACCACAATCAGGATCATGAATATACGATCACTCCCAAAGGTATCCTCGTCTCCCTTTATGACCCCTCTTCCCGGCCCAGGCAACTGCTGATCTGCTTTCTGTCTCAATTGTATATAAATGGAAACTTACAGAAGCCTGGCCTCCTTCATGAAGCATAATTAATTTTAGGCTCATCCAACTTGTCTATCGATGCTTCATTCCTTTTTATTGCTGAGTAGTATTCTATTGTGTGGATATGCCACAGTTTGTTGATTCCTTCCTTCCTTCCTTCCTTCCTTCCTTCCTTCCTTCCTCCCAGCCGTCTACCATCTATCTATCGTCATCTATCCACTTCTTTACAAGTGAGCTAACTTGTAAAGATGTTATCACGGCATTTATATTCAATAAATAGCAAAAGCATTTATGGCAATCTACCTGTCTGCCTATAGGGAAGGAATAAATAGTTTGGTTTACACACACAATGGTCCGCTGTGCCACGATTAAAAAGAATGAGGTCGTTCTACACGGCATCAAACTATCCCTGGCCATATGGTGGCTGGCCTCGATGTGGTGTCACCTTCCAAAGAATTACAAGTCCCCAATCCCCATGGCATTAGGAAATAACTGACCTCTTCACTGAAGTCTCTGAGAAATCCTTGCGATCCAAAGGCTTCCTCTTCACAACGGCTACTTCCCCAATACTTCCCCGGTCCTTCCTGATGTGAATTAAGGTACTCACTTTTAAGCGTGTTCCAGTCCTTGATGAGCCCAACAAAGGTCTAGGGGTTAAGCAGGCAGAGATTGAATCCTCTTTCAAGAAACAATAATGGAAAAGAGTGATGATGCTTAGTAATATTTTTTATCCCTGATATATATACCAACTATATACATATTTGACATGGGAACATGCCAATGACCATTGCTGAGTGCAAAAAAAAAAAAAACAAATGACAAAGTACTCATCACACTTGTAATAACTCACCTGATTTGTTTCTTCTAGTAGGTTACGAAGTCCCTAGGCTCAGAGACTGTAACTGTATTTTGTCCCTTGTATCTCCAATGTGTGGTAGGTGTCCTTTAAATATAGTGTTTTTACTGCTTAATTAGATATTTACCAACATGTTAGCAGTAGATATCACTCAGTGATAGGATCATAGATCATTTTCACTTGCTCATTAATATTCATCCACATTGTTTGAATTTTTTATGAAGAGCTGTGTTTCTTTTCCTTTCCCTCTTTATCTCTTATTTTATCTTATTCGTTTAATGTTTTAGTATTATTTTTAAAATCAGATAAAGCAAAACAAGGTTTAAAAATTTTTTAATGTAAATGGATTGGTGGGAATTTGAGGCATTTCCTTCTGGTAAGGAGGAGGACTTTTGGTACCCATTAAATGGCATCCTAATAACACTGTGGTAGAAAATCCAAACTCAATGGAATCAAACCAGTCCCTCCAGTTAGCAGGACCTTAGTGTTTACTTGGCACCCACAGCCGCACCACCAAGCCTTTCTGCAGTCTCCCTAACAGGCAGGGAACTCAAGTCTGCTTGAGTTCCTCCACTGCTTTCCATAGGCTCCCTTGGGACCACATCAACAGAGCACCAAAATACAGAATCTAAGCTGGTTTGCTGTGATTGCCAGGAGGTCTGTGTCATTCTTGGTTCATGGCTAACTTTCTATTGTGCCCTGCCGCAGTTCTTGATTGGGTGGAGAGAAAAACCATTCCGTGCACCTGGCTAGCATGGTCACCATGCCACCTCCCCCTGTTTCTTTGCTTTGCTCACTTCTATCTATCTATCTATCTATCTATATCTCTCCATCCATCTATCCATCTACCTACCTATCCATCTATCCATTCATCCACCCATCTACCTACCTATCTATCCATTTATCCATCCATCCATCCATCTGCCCCCTATATCTATCTATCTATCTATCTATCTATCTATCTATCTATCCATCTACCTACCTATCCATCTGTCTATCCATTCATCCACCCATCTACCTACCTATCTATCCATTTATCCATCCATCCATCCATCTGCCCCTATATCTATCCATCTATCATCTATAAATCTATTGCTTTATTTTTCTATATTTTCTTCCTTTTTATTTGACCATCTTTTATCTGTCTATCGATACCAGTGAGGCCAACAGATGTTGATGTCCTCCTGCAGCTAGGAGAAGATTTACTTTAATGGTGAGTGTGACCATCTACTAAAAACCTATTGGTTACCAGAAACGGTGTAAAGAGACCACAAAGTGCTTAGCGCGTGGTCTGACACATGCAAGTGTCGTGGAAAAAAAAAGATTTTGAGTTCCTTCCTTTCTTCCTTACGGATCATTGCTACTGCTTCAATAAAAACTCATTCTTTCATGACAACTGGTATGAAGGGCAGGTTAAGAGATCTGTCTGCATTAAAAGAACGGTTTTGAATCTTTAAACAAAATGAACCCTTATTTCTTTTGAGTACAGAGGAGAATTGGACAAAGAAAGCGTTCCCAAACAGTATTACTTCTGTCTGCTCTAATCAACATTTAAAACTCATCTGGATGCTGCAGGAATCTATTTGGCTAAGAGTGAGGTGCTAAAAGCTTTAAAACAGTTTATTCTTTTGAAGACATGAAACATTCCTGTACAATCTTCTTTATGGTCGCTCCGGTAAACTTTCCATCGTAGGTAGACCAAAGGTAAGCTGCAGCTCAGGCCAGGTTGAATTATAACAAATTCCATTATTAGCACAGTTCAAATTAATGAGATTTCCCTTTGCTTTGGTTTCAAAAGAGGCTCAAAGCCACTTAGTAACTTGAGACCTCTTGTGAACTCATTACTAGAATAGTTTTTAAAACACAGTGTGGTCTTTGGTTACCATAGGAAATTGCAAAGGCCCAATGACCGTGTTCCTTTTTGGATCCAAGTTTTATGTCGGGCAATTCATTTCAGCTTTGATGATTTTTTAATTTAAAAAATTCCCTACCAATAGTAAAAAAAAAAAAAAATCTATTAGCACACAGTGAACACATGAATCAGTCAAGTTTATTGTCTGAGTTCTGTGCAAAAAAAAAAAAGGGGGGGGAGAATGAAAGTAAACAAAACTTCCAAACTTTACAATATTTATCTTTAAGCTCATAGTAGCCACAGATGCAAAAGTTTGTCCTTGTGTTTTAACGTCTGGCAACCTCCTAAATTAAGTTGGATTTGTCCCAAGGACCAAATAAGAAAATTAATTCATGAACTAGGGCCCTCCAGAATGTTTTTTCCTTTCATTTGGTTTAGTCACTTTTATAGTCCTTTCTTTCTTCGAAGTAATTTGGATTTGATTGCTTCTTTGTGAAATCCTAATGTCAAGACTGTGTCTAATTTCTGTTTTATGAAGAAATCTGGAAACTATACAAAGCAATGAATTGAGATGCAGAGTCAAATAAAATCTGTAATGTGATAACTCTATCAACTCTGCCTGGAAAGATACTGTATTTCAATTAGATCTCGAGACATGTTCTTACATAAACTGACAGCATCGGATTGACAGTGTTCGTCTTCCCAGAAAACACAATTTACAGGGACAGAGCGGTGCATTTGGTTCAGTATTCCAAAGGTATGTCGGGTGGCTTGCCCCACCCCAGCCTGAATGCAGATAGGATTTCACAGACAGGCTCGCTTTCGGCATTAAGTAAGAATCACAAACATATTAAAAATTCCCACCAAAAAAAAGAAAAGGGGGGGGGGACTTAAAATTTTAAGTAATAATAATAATACTTAGCATTTAAACAGTACTTCACATCTTCAAAGTGCTCCGTAAACATTGGTTCTAATTCTCCGGGCTTGTCTTTGATGTGGTGAACAGCTCTGTGCACAGTGGGAGAGATGAAGCTACATCCAGAAGAACTGGGCCCAATTAGCCGATTGTAACACTTTTCATTTCTTCCCCGTTCAGTTTCATTTTTCTCCAACTACCTTTTGTTGTTCTCATTTAGAGCCCTCGAAGGGTCACCTCCGCAGGTCTGCTGGTAGTTTCCAGGCTCCCATCCAAACTCATCCATCAGACCCTGGCTGCCTCCTCTACCCCAGTTCACAGTGAAACAGGAAAACCAAGGCCAAATGTATTACAGTGGGATTTGCTTTATTCTCAGAGTTTCCCTTTTCAATTTTAAAAAAAAATTTTTTTTTTCCAACGTTTATTTATTTTTGGGACAGAGAGAGACAGAGCATGAACGGGGGAGGGGCAGAGAGAGAGGGAGACACAGAATCGGAAACAGGCTCCAGGCTCTGAGCCATCAGCCCAGAGCCCGACGCGGGGCTCGAACTCACAAACCGGGAGATCGTGACCTGGCTGAAGTCGGACGCTTAACCGACTGCGCCACCCAGGCGCCCCACCCTTTTCAATTTTTTAATGGAGTGAACTCTCTTTTGGGTATAAGACGATAGGCGGTACTATGTTTTTTTAGATGGTAGGTTTTAGTCTTGATTTTTTTTTTTTTCCTTTGGTTCTTTCTTAGCAAAAGAAGAAGTTGACAGCCTTGTGTCAGTCTCCACCATTCTTTCTGGAGATGGTAGCCATGTATGAAATCCAGACATCAGGGAAGCACTGGTTTTGCAGACCCTAAGACCTTGAGCAGTGTGGATTGAACATTTGTCCCAAGAGGTACTACTCCGTGCAAGTAAGGCTGTGCTGGGGCAGGGGGTCCCCTGAAGTGGGTCATCTCCTCCACTCCACCCTCGGTGGAAGCATAAATTGGTGTCACCTTTTGCAGCATCTGTGACAGTTGTGATCTTTTATCTCCTCTGACCAAGGAATTCTATTTCCAGAAGTTTGTTTTAATGGGAAATTCACACAGGTTTGCAAAAGAATATGCGAGCCCACTGATGCACATTGCGGTGGAAACCTAGAGAGGACCGAGGACCCACAGTAAGGGAATGGGAAAGAAAGAAAGAAAGAAAGAAAGAAAGAAAGAAAGAAAGAAAGAAAGAAGAAAGAAAGAAAGAAAGAAAGAAAGAAAGAAAGAAAGAAAGAAAGAAAAAGAGAGGCCAGACAGTGTAATACATGAGGTTGCCACTCTTGGGCTAATGACATGGATGTATGTGTCCTCACGTGAAGGGAAGTTTGTCGGGCTCATTCATTCAACACACATTTCTTTCTTCCTTCCTTCCTTCCTTTTCTTTCTTTCTTTCTTTCTTTCTTTCTTCTTTCTTCCTTTTTTACATATTTACTTTTGAAAGACAGAGAGAGAGAGAGAGAGAGACCACAAGTGAGGGAGGGGCAGAGAGAGAGGGAGACACAGAATCCAAAGCAGGCTCCTGGCTCTGAGTCGTCAGCACAGAGCCCGACGCGGGGTTTGACCCCAAAAACCATGAGATCATGACCTGAGCCAAAGTTGGACGCTTAACCAACTGAGCCACCCAGGCGCCCCTCTTTTTTTTTTTTTAAGTTTACTTATTTATTTTGAAAGAAAGCACAAGTGGGGAAGGGGCAGAGAGAGAGGGAGAGAGAGAATCCCAAGCAGGCAGTGCAGAGCTTGATGTGAGGCTCAAACTCACGGACCTCAAGATCATGACCTGAGCCAAAGTCTGACGCTTAACCAACTGAGCCACCCAGGCATGCCACAACATATTTCTTGAGTACTTATTATGTATTGTTCTGGGCAAAGGATGCAATAGTGAACAAAAGAGACAATGTCCTTGCCTTCAGAGAGCTTACATTTTGGTGGGAAAGTGTTTCACAAACAAGTAAATACATATTACCAGGTAATACCATATTTGTTAAGTTTAAAAAAAAAAAAAAAGCAAGGTGTATGGAAAAGCCGCTTTGGAAAACACTTTGGCAGTTTCTTACAAAGTTAAATATGTATTTACCATATGGCCCAGACATCCCACTCCTGGGATTTTACCCAAGAGAGACGAAAACTTATATTCACACCAAAACTTGTATGTGAATGTTTATAGTGGCTTTATTTGTAATCGCCCCAAAATGGAAACAAACCTAACATCCTTCAACTGATGAATTGATAAATGAAGTGTAGTGTATCCATATAATGAAATATTATACAGCAATTAAAAGGAACGGACCACAGATTCAGGAGACGGCACGGATGAACCTCAGATGCATTGTTATGCGGAGGGAAAGAAAGCAGCCACCAAAGGTTGGGTGCTCTATAACACCATTTATAGCACATTCTGGAAATGGAAAAGTATGGATACATGGCAGTAAAGGAAGGGATTTATTACAAGGGGCACAAGAGAATTTGGAAGGTTGATGGAACTGTTCTAAATTTTTATGTTGCTATGTTTCTACAATTGTCTATGGTGTCACCTATCGTCAAAACTCGAAGAACTCTCTACAGTGGACACAACGAATTTTACAATATGCAAACTATACCTCAATAAACGTGATTAAAGAATAAAATCAAGGTGTAAAAGCTATATATGAATTGATCCCACTGTTGTAAGCAATAAATGTTAGAACATGCTTGGGGAGAAAAAAAAATTCTAGATAAATATCCAGTATGCCACATTGTTAACAGTAAGTTATCTGGGTTGGGGAGAAGGGTGTTTCATTTTCTAAATTACACATTTCTTTGATGTTTGAATATTTTATAGGGCATGTGTTACTTTCAAAATTAGAGGGAAAATCGAATTATGATACAAATATAATCCTCCGTGCTGGCCAGGCACAGAAGAGAGGCACAGAACTCACCTGAGATGCTCAGACTCTATGGTTAGACCCTAATTCTGGCTCTGGAAGGCAGTTGTCCACTCACGCCGTTGGAGATGTGCTCTGACTTTGCAGGACCCCTTGGGAAGCCTGGAAAGATCCTTGCTCTTTGGCTTGGGGCTTTCTTCTCCTCCCAATGAGGAAGTGCTCCTGTCCTCTCTAGGTTACTGGTGGGGGAAATCTGCCTTCCAGGTCCTACGGGTCAGATTTTTCTGGATGGGGTGCAGTGAGACTCAGAGCGGACATGGCCCTGATTCTCTTGCCAAGGAGAAGAGCTGCCTGTGGCCCAGGCCCCTGATAATAACGGTCAGTATTTATGGACACTTGCACAGTGCCAGCCGCTGGCCAGAGGGATTTCCTACTTAGTATTATTGTGTGATTCCTTCATTTGACAAATATTTATTAAATGCCAACAATGTTCTAGGCACTGGGGATACTGTAGCGAACAAACAGGGAAAAAGAAAACCAACCATGTCCTCATGGGGCTTATATTCTAACAGGGGGAGGGGCACCTGGGGGGCTCAGTCGGTTAAGCGTCCGACTTTGGCTCAGGTCATGATCTCGTGATTCGTGAGTTCGAGCCTCGCGTCGGGCTCTGTGCTGGCAGCTCAGAGCCTGGAGCCTGCTTCAGATTCTGTGTCTCCCTGTGTCTCTCTGTCTCTCTACCACTCGCACTCTGTCTTTCTCTCTCAAAAATAAACATTTAAAAAAAAAAATCTAAGGTGGGGGAGGGGAGACAGGCAACAATGTATGCACACAAGTGTGTGTAGGGATTTTAGGTGCTAAGAGGCCAGTGAATAGAGTGAGGAGTGCACGAGAGATGGGGAGAAGCATGGGGTTCAGGTGCGGTGTTTCCAAGAAGACCTTTTCAATATGGCGACACCTGATCCAACAAGGGGGACCCTGAGGCTGGGTGAGTGACAAGAACCACAGGGAGGTCAGGGGCCTGCGGCAGAGTGTGCATGGAGGACGTTGGCAAGACCGCAAGAAGCCGGGTCACACAGGCCTGCAGGTCGGGGGAAAGGGTTTGGCTTTCACTGCGAGTGAGATTGCAGCCATGGGAGGGCTGAGGGCTGAGGGCAGAGGTGCGACATGACTCGTCTTGGGTTTGACTAGCACCCGTCCAACTGCTGTGTGGAAAAGAGAACACTGGGGTCTGAGGCAGAGAGAGTGACACCGCCCATGTTGACAGTGGCTTAGGCTTCACTTTCCCCATCTGCGAAATGGGATAATAATAGTGCCTCCCTCATAGGGCTGTCGGAAGGATTAAAAATGAGCATGGTGTAAATTCTCTGGCCCGGTGCCTGGCACATGGGAAGAGCTCAATAAATATGTTCAGGCTTGTTGTTATTATTACCCGCTTCCCTGTGAGGCCAGTATAATTATGCCCATGTTATGAATGAGAAGACTCTTTCTCAGAGGGGCGAGGCCACTCATCCAAGAGCGGATGCCTGGTAAGTTGGCAGAGCTGTATCGATCCAGGCCTCCCCCAACCTCCCCCCCGGGAACACTGGTGCGGAGGCGTGAGTGGCCAGTGAAGGAGACAGGAAGCTCCGAACAAGGGACAGGGGGTGTCTGAAGCACGGAGAAGCTCCGTGGCCCATCCCGGGACAGGAGGAGGTTCAAATCCTGCCTTGCGTTTCCAAGCTCTGTGACCTCAGGCAAGTCACTGCGCCTCCCTGAGCCTCGATCGTCTCATCTGTAAAATGGGGACCAAGGCAAGATCCACCTGAAAAAGATAGTGGGGCTGCTTAGATGCCTGGCATAAAAGGAGGTCAGTAAACGCTCAGAAAAACATCCCCCTCCCGAAAAGGAGGTAAGGAGACGGGTAGCCAAGGATGTGGTCGGAGGCATGTCTTGTCTGGCCTTCTTTGGATTGCACCACACCGTCTGGTAGGAGATGGGAGAAGAAAGGTTTTCTGCTGTTGGGATTTTGAGGAGTGACTGATTAGATTCTAATGAACAAGCTCATCAGGGAGTGCATGTTATGTAAACAGTAGCCTCTTCCTAAAACCACAACTAGAAAACAATGCAAAATGTGCCTTGAGTTATTGCCCGGTTAACGGGAAATAAAGTCTGCTCATCAGAATATTGTTTCGAAGGTCTATTACTATGATGATTATCTTGAGTGAGGGGAATATTTACCGAGGTATTTTTTTGGGAGAATAAAGAAGGGGCTTCTGCGTTCAGGAACCGTTGTGGAATGCCGGTAGCAAATCCCCATAACACAACTCGCTAACATTTACAGAGGCTGTTGTGATTAAGTGGGAACCAAGCTACCGAAAAATCTACAACAAGAAGTCAGCAAAGTAAGATCAAGAGACTATAAAGTAAACAATATATAGAGAATGAAATGTAATTTATTTCCTTGGGGAAGCGATCTGTACCGACAGCAGCAACAGAGTGACTGTAGATGTACTCCACTGCCGTCCACGGTAGACTATTGCAGTCAGCACATTTGAAAATTGAGAAATTGTGTACGCAATTTAAAAAGCCAATTGATTACAACTCACCAGCGTCCTAAGCGGTGGGCGGCCCCATTTGAAAAAGGGAAAACTGAGACCCAAGCAAGAGAGAGGAGTTGCTCGCTTCATCGTTGGTGAGAACCCATAACTCGGGTGACTGGGGAAACCCAGTGAGCCTGTCACTGGGGCAAAGGGAAGACAAAAGGATGACTCAGGTTTCATATGTGGCTTTTTTTTTTTTTTTTTTTGCCTCCAAATTGTTGTCGGAAAGGGGCTGTGCTCTTTCCAAGGGTTGTTAAAAAAATTTTTTTTAATGTTTATTTTTGAGAGAGAGACAGAGAGAGAGAGAGAGAGAGAGAGAGAGAGAGAGAACACGAGTTCAGGGGTGGGGGGCAGTGAGAGAGGGAGACACAGAATCCAAAGCAGGCTCCAGGCTCTGAGCTGTCAACCCAGAGCCCAACATGGGCCTCGAACCCATGAACCGCGAGATCCATGACCTGAGCTGAAGTCAGACACTTAATTGACTGAGCCACCCAGGCACCCCTCCAAGGGCTGTTTTAAGTAAAATGATCTCCTGCAGAAAGCAAGATCTGGCCTCAGGACATGGACCCGGCCAGCAGGGAGACAGCACACCTATGCTTGGGCACTTCAAAGTGCCACAGAGTTTGGAGAGACTGGGTATGGTCCCTGGAGGATGGTGGTTCTTGTCTCATATGCCAGGACCTGGCCGTCAGTTCTCAAAAAGCAGTGTCCCACAGGTCAGGTGGCTGGATTACTTGCTTTCTCACTTACTCAGACCTCGGCTGGAGTCCCTGATTTAGGTAGGCCACCGGTGAAAAGACATTTGTCTTCCTTACAAAACCCCTAGACGCTTGGGTCTGGCCCGGAGCACGGAAAACAGAGAGGGTGAAATGTTGCCAGGGAAATTGGCATCTCCCCTTGCAGAGCCCAGCCTGGCTCTGGGCCACCTGCGCAGCCTGTTTCTTCTGTGAACGTCGAATTCACACTTGCGTGCCCCTGGAGAGGAAGAGTTATAGAATCCACCTTGAGAATGCTCTCTTCTCTTAACAGTGATTTTGTTCACCCGAAAACCGGGGTTGGCTGTTGTATACTGAGGCTGTTCGGATTTCAAGAGTGTGTTTATATGTGTGTCCCGCCAGAGGAAACAGAATTTAGTTTCATGTGATCTCTTTCACCACCTGCCATGGCCGTGGCCCGCAATACGTAGAAAACGGAGCGGAAGCCGAAAAATTGTGAATATAGTCACCTGTCTTTGGTCAAGCAGCAGCAGGGTCAAAGAAAGACATCGGAGGACATCGTCACCTACTTCTTTATTTTTATTGGCTATTTGAAAGCAATTCATTGTGGGCTGCTAAATTTATTCTAAAAATCAGTCACCAGCACCAAGGGTCCTTCTTCTGCGTGCAATAGGTGTAGGCAAAAAGCCACTGAATACGGTTAACTTAAGCTCAATGGGATTTTTAACAACTCAAACCATTGCTTGAATTATCCCTTTGGTGGTGTTTCTTGGAGCTGTCTCCTCCCACATTTCACAAAAGGATCTCAGTAACTGTGAGGTACTGAGTGCTTTGTGCCCCGTAACTCAACCAAGACACAAGTATGAGCCTGCTTTAGACACGAGGAGACTTGAGGCACAGAGAGGGTAAATCGCAGCCCAAGAGGTCAAAAGGTGAGTGACGGAGCTGGGACTTGAACCAGGTTTTGTCCCACTGTGAGGTCCTTGCCCTTGTTCACACCTCAAGCCCTGCTCCACACCAGCAGCAGCTACTCTTGTCTCTGCTTCGTCCTCTGCACTGTCTTAAGGGAGAGGTTGGAACAATTAGGAAATCCTTGGTGGTTATGAGCAAAGCTGTTATTGCCCAAGGCAGCTCAGCTTGATTGGTATAAGACCATTCTCTCAGAGGGAACTGAAAACGTCAACTTAAAAATTGAATTATCAAAGCAAAGGGATGAAAAGGATAGGCCCGCCACATGGAACTGTCCAGAAAAATCTTTATGGGATTATGCAATGAATTGCCTTGTCCACACCAGGTGACAGTGACCAAGGACTGGTATCTGTCGTTGCGCCAAGCCCCTTACTGGTCTCCCTGGGTGGGACTGGATTTAGTTCTTTTTCGTTTGAGGCTGCTGACTTGGTCGCAAACGCTCAACAGGAAACGAGGGCGGCCGAGACAGAAGGAGGAGTAGAGC
This sequence comes from Puma concolor, assembly GCF_028749965.1. Taxonomy (NCBI): domain Eukaryota; kingdom Metazoa; phylum Chordata; class Mammalia; order Carnivora; family Felidae; genus Puma; species Puma concolor. The sequence continues at coordinate 13,261,595 of NC_141678.1, read as the reverse complement.
TACCTTCTTAGAGTTCGGGGAAAGCAAAGTCAAACAACAATGGCACCAATGTTTTCACCATCGGGTTGGCAAAAGTTGAAAAAGGTGGGCAGAGTACAAATGGTGGCAAGATGGTGAAGAAATGGACACTTTTCCCGTATTGCTTGAGGGAGAGTGAATTGCCACAAGCTTTGGGGAAAGTCTTCCGGCTGTATTTATTAACAATAAAAATACGCATTTATTAACAATAAAAAAGCAATCCTATTTTGGGGACTTTATTCCACAGAAATAAAAGTGTCAGTGCCTAAGGATATATGGATAAAGATATTTGCTCTGCCCTTATTTAGAGGAGGAAATAGCTGGAAACCACCTGAATGTTCAGGAATTGGGGAATAATTGGATAAATTATGGCACAGGTGTTCTATGAAACATTATACAACTAATAAAAGAATGAGTTAGATCTAGATATATAGGCCTACAGGTACATTTGCGATAAATTGTTAAGTGAAAAAAGCAGATTGCAAAATAATATATGTGACAATCCCATTTTCATAAAAAGTAAAAAAACAAAAAACAAAAAACAAACCAACCCTTAGAAATATGTGTTTAAATTGTGTTATTTGGTCTGAGCATGGAGGGAGGACAATAAGGATTCACAACAATGTGGTAACTTTGGTCATCTCAGTAGGGTAGAGAGAAAAGTATTCTCTTTTTCTCGGTAAACTATCGTTTGACCTGCTCTAGCTAGCATTCTGATACTTTTGTCATTTACAATAAAATAAATCCAATAAAGCTTAGGTGCTGTTTTCCTTTGTACAAGGACAGACAAGTGACTGTAATTGTTATAATTTATTGATCATTGCCTATGGGGCCATGCACCGTGCTAAGAACTTTCTCTGTGTGATCACCCTGGGAGGTCAATGCACAAGAAGAAATGGGGGTCACGGGGGTTAAATGACCTGCTCAAGGCTGCACAGCTAGTGCACAACAGAGCAGGGATTGGAACCCAGGTGTGTTTTGCTCTGAAGTGACATTCTTAACTCCTACTGAATGCTCCCACCCTGTAGCTGGGGCAGCTTCCTGTGGCCTTTCTAATAGATGGTTCCTCCTCTGGTCATATTTCTGCTTCCATTTTCTCTCCGCCATTATGTTTGGTAACCCTGAAAGAGAACTAACGTGTCATTGTCAGAATAAGACCTGAGACTTGTGCAGAGTGGAACATCTGTTTCCTGCCTGCTTCAGGCTGCAGGCATTGTCACAAACGGGGAAACTAAGTCATGAGAATGCTGCTTCTTTTTTTTTTTTTTTCATTGTTTTAAATGTTTTGTTTATTTTTGAGACAGAGAGAGACACAGCATGAGCAGGGGAGGGGCAGAGAGAGAGGGAGACACAGAATCCGAAGCGGGCTCGAGGCTCTGAGCTGTCAGCACAGAGCCTGACGCAGGGCTGGAACTCACCAACCGTGAGATTGTGACCTGAGCCGAAGTCGGACACCTAACCAACTGAGCCACCCAGGCGCCCCAGATGCTTCTGATGAGCTCCCCACATACGGAACTGGGCTTAGAAGTCAGCATGCCGTGCAGGGTGCCTTGCTGCTGTCCCATTGTCAGTTGATAGGTGTTGTTTGGTTTTGTTTTGTTTTCATCTTATCTCAGGCTTACCATCAACTCTCACTGCTTTCTCTCTTGAGTAAGATCTCCACGGGATCTTTTATCAGCCATCTCAACTGTGCGGGAGAGTCAAAGAGCTTCCTTGCTAGAAACGACCTGAAGGATCACCTGGGTTGCCCTTTTCACACATGAGGAAACTGAGGCCCAGAGAGGTGGAGTGGTTGCTCTAAGATAACAGGGCTGCTCAGAGGTGCATCTGAGACTAGAACCCGGCTCCCCTGGGTTCTCATTCTGTACTCATGTTGCCTGGGCAATCACACACAGCACTTCAGGCCTTTTCTCTTCCACTCTGGGGCCTTGGCTTTGACGGCCAAGGAAATCTCAGATGAGGTTTTTTTTTTTTTTTTTTCTCTCTGTTGTCTTGTATTGTTTATTTGCTTTTTAATTTACTTTTTTGGTGCCATTTGGTGATTCTGTTTTCAATTTTTTTGAGTGATTGGTGTTGTTTATAACTTATTGCATTGAGTTGGTAATATACACATTTAGTTAAAAAAAAAAAAAGGAGAGAGAAAATATAATCAGTATAGTGAAAAGGAATTCCTTTCACCACCCCGACCTCTCTTCCCTAGAGACAACTGATGTTACTATTGTCTCATGGAACTTTCCAGGGGTATCTCAATTAATAACCTATTTTTGAGATTATTTTATATTAGTACACATTGTGGTAGTCACTATTTTTAACGACTGAATGGGATTACATTCTTTTGGTAACGACTCCCCTAATGATGGACATGTAGATTGCTTCCAGTTTTTGCCCTGCAAACAGTACTATAGGTCATGTCCTTGCACTACAGGCCGTTAAACATCCGTACAAGTATCTCAGTAGGATGAACTCCTAGAGTTTCCGGGTCAAAGGGTATGTGCATTACACATTTTGATATTCTCCAAATTGATACCAAAGCTTGGTGCTGATTTACATTCCCCGTGACAGGTGTGAGAGCTCTGCTTCCTTCCACATTTGCCTAAGCTTTTAAAATACTGTGAACACCTACTATGTTTTTCATTTCTGTTTTTCTTGTGATGAGTGTTATAATCTGCTTGGGCTGCTATAACAAATGGCCATAGACTAGGTGGCTTAAACAACAGAAATTTCTCACAGCTCTGGAGGCTGACAAGTCCAAGACCAAGGTGTGGCAATTTGGTTCCTTGTAAGAGACCTCTTCCTCATTACGTCTTCACACGACAAAGATAGATACAGAAAGAGAGAGGGAGCAATCTCTCTCATGTCTCTTTTCAGAAGGGCACTAACCCCATCATGAGGGCTTCACCCTCATGGCCTAATTACCTGTTAAAGGCTCTGTCTTCCAAATACCATCCATGGGGGATTAGGGTTTCAACATACGAATTTTAGGGGGATACAAACATTCAGTCCATAGCAACGATGCTCACAGTCTGAGCATCTTTTTACATATTTAAAAGCCATATGTCTTTCCTATTCTCTAAACTGTGCGCGTCCATTGCTCATTTTTCTATTAGGATGCTCTGGGAGACTTTTTAAAGAGTTAAACCTATACTTGCTGAAGAATGAGACTTTGGTGACCAGGTGTGTAGGATGAAGGCCTCCTGAGATGGAAATACACCTGGATGTGATGGACCATCTCACCATTTGACTGTTCAGGCCCAAGTAACACCCTGCATGTTGATCAAGTGCTTTGGCTTTTTTTTTTTTTTTCCCCCTAAACACTTTCATCAAGAGTTATCTTAATAGAAAATGCACAACATTGGCCTGAGGTCAGTGGGTCAGCAATTAGGATCTCTTTTTGACAGATTAGGAAATGAGGTTCAGAGAGTTAAACTATGTCGGTCAAGGTAACACAACCAGGGGTGCCAAAGCCAATGGCATGCATCCGCTCACAGAGCCTTCTGGATTCAGGCTTAGGCTCTGGAGCCAGACAGACTAGGGTTTGATTGGCTCGCTAACTGGAGATCTTGGAGATGTCACTGCACTTCTGAGCCTCGGCTTATTTTAGTATAAGGATAATAACAGTGTCTTCTTTATGTGGTTGTTCTGACGATTATATGAAATAATGTATGCACATTTGTTACAACATAGTGTCAGTGGGTTACAAGGTAGTGTCGGCCATGGTAATAATACACATTATAACATGCTGTTCGTAGCTTTCGCTTTAGCATTATTTGTGGTAGTTCCAAAGCTCAATTCACACGTCTGAGACTTGTCTTTTATTACATGTCATCTTTGCCCTGTTTTCTACTCTTCTTCTGCTTTAGTCCAGTCCACCTGAAACAGCTTGGTTCTTCCATGTTTGGGGGCTTTTAGCGAAGAAGTTGCTCTCCCCAGCTTTGCAGGGAGCAAACGCCTTGGGGGCTGGGAGAGGGCCTCCTGCTCAGACTGGCACTCCTCAGGACCATATGCTCTCAGGAAATGTTCGTTATTGAATGAACGAGTGAGGGTCTGCTCCCAACACAGCCGTAGTACAGTGCCGGGCAGTTACATTCCTGCACATGGCAGGAGGTCAGGAAACATTTACGCAATGAATGAATACACACAGTGCCTAGGAGTAAGGGCTCAAAAGGCATTTCTGTGTCCGTTGCACAGCTTCTGGTACACAGAAAGCGCTAAGTGGCAGTCGTGGATATCCCTGGGCGAGGCTTACTGAAACCCAGTGCAAGAGCTCGGCTTCACTGTGCCTGGGTGCCGGGGTTCGAATTCCGCCGCCTCCTCTTCCCAGCTGGGCGACCTCGGGCAAGCGACTTAATCTCTTTGTGCTCCAGTTTTCTCATCTGCACAACGCGGACGACGGGGGGCGACCCGCCGAGGCCCTCCCCGGGAGCACTGGGACCTGCAGCAGGGCCCACAGCAGAGCCCCCAGTCACGCCAGGCGGCCGGCGCCGCCGGGGGGGGGGGGGGGGGGTGGCACACGCCAGCGGGCCCCGAGCCCTCCGCCGCGGCCGCCTCGGGCGTTCCCGGGGCCCGAGGTCGCGTCCCGTCGAGATCTGTGCCCCCCGAGGGGGTGGGGCACGGCGCCCACGCGGGGCAGCCCTCGGCAGCCTCGGGCCGGCCGGCCGCCGCCCGCCGGGGAGCCTCGCCGCCCGCCCTTCTTTCTCTCCCTCTCGCTCTCCCTCCCTCTCCCGGCCGGAGGATCCAGCCGCGCTCAGCTCAGCAGCGCCGCCCGCGAGCCGCCGCCGCCGCCGCCGCCGCCGCCGCCGCCGCCACTCCGGGCCCCTCCCCCGCCCGCCTCCCGCCCCCCCCCCCCGCGCGGCCGGCGCCCGTCACGTGACGTGGCGCCAGCCAATGGCGGGCCGAGCCGCGGTCGGCGGCCGCCATTGCTGTCAGAGCGAGCGAGCCCGGGGAGGGAGGAGAAGCGAGGCTGACTGGGGAGGAGGGGGGGGTGGGGGAGGAAGAGGAAGGAGGGGACGTCGCTCGGCTGCCGGGGTCGCCCGCTGGCTTCGTCCGCACCCCCCCCTTCGCGACTTCGCGCTCCGCGGCGGCGGCGGCTCCGAGGCGGCGGCGGCGGCTCCGGGGCTCGCCTCCCCTCACGCGCCGGCGGGGGCCGAGGGGGAGTCGGTGGCTGGAGATAAACAAGGCGGCGGCAGCGGCGGCGGCTGAGGAACAGGGAAGGCGGAGGCGGCGGCCGGCCCGCAGCGCCGGCCAGGGAGGCAGCGGCGGCCCTGAGAGGCGGGGAGGGCGCCGGGCCGCGCGGACAGCGCCCCCCGCCGCCGCCGGAGCCGCGGGAGCCGCCGCCGCCGCCGCCCGAACAGGAAGGAGCCGCGCGGCCGCCGCGGACCCCCCCGCCGGCCCGGGCCCGCCGCCCCCGGCGCGGCGTCGCCGCGGCGCCTCCCGCCCGCCCGCCGGCCCTCGCGCCCTCCCCCGGCGGCGGCGGCGGCCCGGCCGCCCCGCGCTCCCCGGCGAGGCGCCGCCGCCCGGCCCGGCCTCGCCTCGGACGCCTCGCTCCGACATGCCCCGCTCTGGCGGCCGGGCTCGCGGAGGATCATGACTGCGGCAGCGAACTGGGTGGCGAACGGGGCGAGCCTGGAGGATTGTCACTCCAACCTCTTCTCGCTGGTGAGTAGCCGGGCTGCGGGGAGGGGGGCTGAGCTGGGGGGGGGGGGGTCCCCGACCTCCGCCGCCGACCAACTTTCTCCTCCCGCCGCCGGGACTTCGCCCCTCCCTCGTCTCTCCCCGCCGTTCGCCTCTCGCCGATTCTCCCCCTTTTGGATCGTCTCTCCCTCGCCTTGGATCCCATCCAGTGTTTATTTGGCTCTTTAAAAATCATTTGTGAGCGCGGCGCTCGGCGTGGAATTTGCATGTGGAAGTCTCAAAGCTGCGGATTCTGGGTCGCACTTCGAACGCCCACCCTCTGTTGCCATCACACCCCCCTTCCCCTCCCCTTTTCCCCCCTTTTTTTTTTTTTTTTTTTTTTTTTTTTACCTAAATGTGGAAGGCTTTGCCTTGTGCTGCCCGCGCCCGCGATAAGCAGCCTTTTCCCCTCTTGTCGGATCGGCTGCCCGCCCGCCCGCCTGCCTTTTGAATTTTTTTTTTTTTTTAATTCCATAATGACACCTGCAATTTTGCCCGAAAACAGTTGATTGAATGCGATTGTGTCAGTAAAGGACTCTTGCACCCGAAGCTCCCGCGATTGTAAACATCGACAGCCGCCTGCCTCTCGGGGCTTACTACGCTGGAGAGCCGTAAAGCCATTGCACCGAGCCGACGGAAGGTGGAGAAGGCTTTTTCTTCTTTCTCTCCTCCTGTGTCTTTTAAAAACTGTTTTCTCTATCCTAACAACGAATCCACACACACACACAAAAGCAACAAGCTGGGCGGTTTGATAACATCGCTTTTATCTGCCTTCGCCTCTCTCGCGCTCTCTCTCTGATAATTGACAACTTTTCCTTCGGATTTGAAATCGGCTGCCTTAATCTTGAAGCAGTTAGGGTGTCAATTGTTCTCCTGGAAGCCTGGCATCCGACGACGACGTCTAGATTCATCGAAATTAAAAACGTATAGGGCTCCAGCAACTCTTTTCCTGGCGGTGGCGGTGACATTTGGTGGTAAATGCCATCTTTGCTTTTTATTGGGTCGTATTACCTAGCTCTGAAAACATTCACCTTGTTAAACCTGGCGTTTAGGCTAATAATTGCAGTGCGTGGTCTTTAAATATGTGCTTTGTGCATGAGTTACTGTATGTATAGCTATGTGCCCGGGAGACTACGAATTTGTTTAAATATTGAGCAAAGATTTGTAAACAGATGTAAGGCAATTATGTTTCGAGCGTAGAATATAATTGGAAAATTGGCTGAACGGTTTGTTTAATTTAGCCTTAAAAAAAAACAACCAACTTATTTTAAGTTATGTACCCTTTTTAGGGGGCCTGCATTTGGAGAGCATGCATTTTGGAAATTGTTTTCTATAACCTCTGCAGAAGATAGAAGCATTATTTCCTGTTAATCCTTGTTTACAATTACACTGGATAAATAATTTAGTGTTCAAATTGTAATTAGTTACATTTAATTATGGGTAGCATACATGCTTTTTTTTTTTTTTCTTTGAGACTAGTGGGGAAATACAAATTCTTGCCAACTTTTCAAATGGAAGTGTTATTTTGCTAAATATTTCCTTATGCAGATAAAAAAATATCAAAACACATGATTTTTACCTACAAAGAATGACATGGTATCTAATGACATAGCTTTCATTATAGTATAGATCAGGTCACTTTTTTTCTTCCAACATTTTTATTTAGATATTTAGTCTTAAAATTCAATTATAAGTTGCAATTCTTCCTCTTTGCACTGTGATAATTTTCCCTTGATCTTTTGACATATGGGAATGGAATTCATTTTGCCTCTTTTCTCTCCCCGAGTATATCATTTAGTATCAGTCAGATTCAGAGACTTTAATAGATTAGCAAACATATTGATTAAGGGGTATTTAAAATGGTTTTTGTTTGGTGGCTGGAGACCACATTGACACTTTAACAGGTAATTAAAATAACCAAGTAGACCAATATTAGTGACGAGAGAGCCCCGAAATTACCGTATATCATTCTGACTGGTAATGGCTTGTGTATATGTGGCTAATTTATATACAGCAGATATTTTAGACCAATGAAACTGTATTATATGTGTAGCCAGCCTTTAGGATATATCATACCTTTTATGTTCCCCTCCCCCCCCCCCCCAAAAGCTTAAGTACAGATGATAATGTTAAAGAGATAAGATGCTTTAGATTCTTTTGGAGGAACAAACAATTTTATAGGAGAGGATTTTGTGTTTTATGACTGACTAAAGGTTTGTGCTTTGGCTATTTCTCTCCTGAACCTTTTAAAACCAGGAATAATTGAGTTTGGGGAAAAAAAAAAATACACACACATACACACATATGCAAAATTACTCATTAGGTGGCAACTTTGAAATGCAGAACTGAAGAAATGCATGGGTTGGCCTTTTTTTTTTAAAGTCTATAGAATTGTCTACATTCTCCTGTATGTGGAGGGTGCATAAGGTGCTATGTTTTTTTAAATACAGAATCAGTTAAAAAACTGCTGATAATGTAAATTTTTGCTCATTCCACATGAAGAGTTTTCCTTGAAAATTAGATACAGTAGCAACCTAGTATATTAAAAATATATTATCTAAAGTACATTGTATAGAATAGTTAATTCCAAAGGAGATAAAATTATCTCTTGTTTAAAAGAAAGCGTGTACTACAAGAACTCTTATGTGCTTAGTAATAGCATGCTTTTTTTTCTTTTTGGTTTGCACTTTTTTTGAGCAGAGAAAAGTATTGTTTATAGAGAATTTACTTAGATACTCATGTTAATGTGGATTGAAATATAAACTAGAGATTAAAGTTCTGTACCACACTAATGATCCACCCACTTTCTATTACCTTGAAGTATTCATTATAGCTTAGCAAAAGTTGTGCAATCAACTGCCTTTAGATTTTTGTTCTTGTTTTGCTTTCTGATTTTCTACTGCATGGCATCAGATTTCCCAGATTTTCTGTCACCCACCCCCATTTCCTAACATGTGAAAAATGCCATTGTGTTTATGTGATATGGGTCATTGTGTGTGTTTCTTATTCTTAACATTGTGAGATTTGTAACTGCTGCATTAAATGCAGGCCTTGCTGTTACCTTTGTGACTCAAAACTGTTTTCTCATGCTGTCCATCACATTTCGGGCGACCCTTGTTCCATATTCACTCAGTTTTAATTCAGTTAAGTGTGTTAAATCTGCCTTTTTGGAAAGTGTAACGGTGCACCCTATGCTGTGTCAACTCACTTTTGAGGGAAGACATAATTTCCAGATACAAATATATCTTTAGTTTTGTTTCTCTATTGAGATCATATGGAGGAAAGTGATTTTGTGTTCTTTAACTAGATTTAAGTTTATACTCTTTGAGTTGCAGTGATTTATTTAACTCTTAGGTTTATGTTCCACATTCACGTTGTTTTATTTGCTTAGAACCTTCCTGACTAGGGGGTAATTAGGTGATGATATCAAATTCTCCCTCCCTGAGTTGAAACACACATATACATATCAGTACATAATTCCTGTGAAGGACCATTACTTTTGTATTTGAAGCTTTAAGGTAATCCGTTGTTGACCTGCTTTCTTTTTTCTTAAGAGATTTATTTTTTTTGCAGAGAGGGAAGATAGTTCTAAGTATAGAAACTTTGGGATCTCTTGCTAGAACCAAATAGGGAGGACTGGGAGTAGAAAATGAGGAAAAGGGAATGATTTCTCTCATCTTCTCAAGTGCCAAAATATATATACACAGTGTATTTTTTCATCGCAGTTGCCAATTTTAGTATTTAAACTTAAAGCATCTTTTTTTCATGATGGTTTATTTTCTTTAATGAAAATATTTATAATTTGCTAATTTATGTTTTCTGTTCAGCATTTTGTTGTTAGTAGCACATGGTGTTAACAGTATTTATATATTTTTAATAGCAATAATTGCCACCCGGTAATAGTTGCCATATTAACCTCCAATTGCTAGTAAATATTTTTAAGTGCATAATAGACAGCAATTTAAGGCATAGTGTAGCAGTTTACTGGACCGTTTTAAAGAGCCATTTGTACGTGTGATGAGTTCATAATTTTAAAGAGAAAATGTACCTAAGACTTGTATGCTACAAAGTAATGTTGCTGTGTTACTGCTTGAAGTGCTCAGTGAGAGGAAGTTAGGTTGGGACTCTTCTCTTCTTTGTGAGAATAAAGGCCTGAGGGTGCCTTTAGGACTGTTAAGTGTTTATTGAGTTTATCCCAGGTGCTTATATAGCTTAGCATTTTCTTTGGAGTGTTTTGGTCATTTTTTTCCATAATTGTATTAGGTATTTATTTGAAAAAAAAAAATCTCAAGGCATTCCTTTAACTAACATTAAGTTATAGTAGTGGATTATATTAATTAGGTATGGAAAAATGGATTCATCTCTTTTGTTCACTGGCTAATTTGGCCTCGTTAATTGTGAGTTAATTGTATTCATCAAACACTTTCAGAGATCTCTACTCTTGAGATTAATAAAGAAGATACTCTGTCACCAGTTTGTACTATATGCTAGAGATTAAGAAAACCATTTGCAAAAGATAAGTACATTCTGTAGTTATGTTTGTCAGATTATTTAAAATTGAGTTGAAACTCAATGTAAATAGTAAAAAGATTGCTTATCTGTATTTTTTTTTTTAATGAACAGTTAATACAGTTGTCTCTCCAAGTTTGATTCAGAGATAGACTATTTTTCTGAAATGACTTATTTTTGATACAAGAGAATAATAATGGTCCCTCCTTCAGTAGTAGAAGGTACTGATGTGTCCCCCCCCCCCCCCCCCCCGGAAGTGGGTAGTATGTTTATTTCATAGAAGCTAGCCAGTGAGAGAGAGTACACAAAGTTGCGAAAAATTAATAATAGGGTTGAATGTTGGGTATTATTACTGAAATGTGCATTGCAGCTACTTATTAAAAATTGAGAAAAAGAATTTCTGCAACATTGATATCAGTGTTGTTTGTTAAAAATGTGTGCTCATCTGTTTTAAAAACTGTTGTGTGGTGGTGACCACCACAATTTCTATTTTGTTATTTTATAAACATTCCTATTTTGAGAAGTAACATTTAATGCATTGCAAAGTGAGGTAATTAGGTAGCCTGAGAATGTGCTGTGGGGTATAATTAAAAAAATTCACAAACACTCATGCACACAGGCACGCATGCACATTTGTTTCATAGGACTTGCTTAGAGTTTTGGAATTAATGAATCAATATTTGTAATGTGTTCTTGGAATTTAGGACTCTTTTCCCCTCTTGAATCATTTAACTTCTTTCTGATCCTGTTCAGATAATTTCCTTTTATAGTATGTGCTTTCATTGTTTATTTGAAAGATTTGAAGGTGTTAGCTTTGTTCTGTTGGGGGAATTCACTTCATTACATAGGGGAGATGATTTTCCATTAATCTTGGTAAATATTAACATAAACGAGGAATTGTAAATTCAGACTCATTTACATGAATGAAATATGTATGTGTGCCCAATTTTTGTTTAGTATAAAGTCACTTATGTACATCAACATAGTTTTCTGTCCTTTCTTTAGTTGATATAAAAAGTTTTAAAATGTTGCAGTTGGTGTTTCAGACAGTTCCCTTACTCTACTACAATGTTTTGTTCTTTACTAGTAAAACTCATTCAGTATAAACTAGATTTTTACCCCCATAAATTGGCTATCATAGTGTTCTTTGAGGAACTCCTGTTTCGCTTGCATTTATATTAGCATGCTTTAGTTAGGTTTGTTGGAACAGAGTTGTTTTCCTTTTTTAAGCTAATAAAATGTCTTTCAGAGTACATTTGGATTCTAGTCTGGAAAAAAATAGGAAAGGTGACTCCCCCCCCCCCCCCTTCTTTCTAGATGAGAATTAGGAGATCACTTGTGTCCAAGGGAAAATGTTAGGTCATTGTCATCTCTGTACTCTGGTTTATTATGTATATTTCTGAATGTTTATTTTCTAATTCTAGGTGAATTGTGGTAGAATCTTACTAAAACCATATTTTTGCTACTGTGAAATAGCACAGAGCCCTGGTTGACAGCTTTCTACATTTTGTACTTTTCCAGTACGGCGAAATTCCATTACTGTTAAAGGAGCCTCCTGAGTTGATTATATTAAAGTTTCATTTATGTCTTTATTTTGTGTAGTTCTGATTTGTAACTTTGACTTAAAAAATGGAAAGGGGAAGATAAAAAGAATTAGGTAAACTTGCAGGTAAATATTCTTTTCTCATTTATCATTAGATCTCTTTAATAATTAAATTGTAATTTGTTCTGAGTCATTGCATTAATTGGATATATTTAAGACATTTGATATTTAAATTTGAGGAAATATGTAAAATACGCAATATGTATAAGATACAGAATTGTGAATAGAATTTTTAAATATTGAGTGGAAATTTAAAAGGTTAATCATCTAAAAGGTATTAAATTACATGAAAACTGTTACAGTTTTTTCCCCTAAAGACAAGTTCCCCCAGTTGACAGGTTTCTGAGGAAGTATTTTTGTGTAAGACACATGGAGCTTCCTCATAGAGTCCTACATTATTTCATTAAATAGGAAAGATGATTAAATCCATCTGGGTTTAATTTGAGAGCTAATAAGTAAAGTATTCAAAAGAGTATAATTGGTGTGAAAAAACATTTTGTGTTGGCAATTCTCATGATTGAATTTTAATGTCCTAAAGAGAAGTAAGGAAAAACATGTGTATATCTAACTCAGGAATCAGCTCCTAGTTGTTTGTTTGTTTGTTTGTTTTTGTGAGTCTGTACACGCCTGGCACAGTCCTACTCATCTTTTAAGTAGGTCAGATGTCACCTCCTCTGTGAAGCTTTCCCTGACTCTCACTGGCCAAACTAGTTCCTCTTGCTCCTTATATGAACCTTCTTCTATGCATCTCTGATACGCACCTGAGGTTTTGTAGGGCAGTGACCCTGTCTAAGTCATGCTGGCATTCTCTTTATAGTTGGGCGCTCTTTATTCGTTAAATGAATGAATTAATGGACATTACTCTCTTTTATTCCTAAGAGAGTTCTCATTGCTCATTTAGGTCCTGATCCTAAGTATGTTATTTTTTCTTTGAACTTAGATTTTTAGCTCTGTATTCTGAATATATGTTACCTAGGCTGTATGTACTGTGGCTTGGTAATATTTTAGATGAGTTCTAATGGTTTTTGAAGAGAATTCCACATCTGATCGAGAGATGTGCGCTTTTCATACCTCAGAGGAATAGGAAGTCAGTATTTAGTTTTCTGGAGTGTGGTAGGCAACCTGTCAATTTTGGAACCTGTTAGGGATTTTGTTTGGGGCTTGATCAGAATTTCTTCATTTTTGTTCTTTAAGCTCTAAAGGAGGGCTTTTGCTCAACCTTCATTTTAGGATTCCCTTTGATGAGTCCAGTAAAATGGACAGTGGATGGTATCGGGGAAAGTTGAGTGGTATTCACATTTTTTATTAGTGACTAATTAGTCTGATCAGGTTGGTCGCATGATGGTTATGTGCCTCAGTTTTTCAGTCTATAAACTTGATGGAAATATGGTGGGCAGGAAGTATGAAAAATCATTTTGGGTACCTTTTAAGGAAAGAGTAGATAATGTCCTTTAATAGGAAGAGACTTATAACAAATAACAAGTCAGAGAGTAGCCCTAGGCAGTTCACTAGGAAATTGGAATGGCCAAATTAGTTGTTTTAGGTATGGCAGTTATGTTGTATTTGTCCTTGTTTTGGGGGAGCAGAAGATTAAATTGTTCTTGTGTCTTTCCTCATAAATAAGCCACTATTGAGAATAAAAACTTGAAATTTGTCTTTGAATGTTCCAGGTTTTCACATGTATATATGATTCACAGTTGTGTCGTGTGTCTTTAATATGCTGAATGATTTTGCTGTACCAACCCTAAGCTATGACTGGCTAAGCCTAGAAATTGAACTGTGGCTCTTACTTGGTAGTTTAAGCTATTAATTCCTTGGCAGCTCCAGAGTGCTCTTTGAACTTTAAATAGGAGTTCTATTAACATTTTGAGATTTGTCTCAGGGAATGTCAGAAATAGTACTCAATAAGTATCTTTTTCTTCTTAAAGACTAAATCATGTTTTAGTCTGACAAACATGTCACAACCCTTACTATGTTTTGAACAAAGTATATATTTTCAACTACTGGCTAATTTCTATTTTCCATTTAATAATGCAGCAACATCTAAAAATATTGTTTAGACCTTGTTGAAGGAGTGAATTCCCCTACCCCCAACTGTAGTTTTTGTATTAGTAAGTTGAATATGAATAAGTGTCCAAAGTTTTTGTCCAGAGGTGTAAAATTTTACATATGAGGTGTTCTTCAGCATTCTAAAATATCAGAAAAAGTTAATTTATGAGTTCCCCCCCCCCCCCCGTGTAAAAACTTAATCTTCTGTTGCTGCAAATGATCGTTAGCTTATTCATGTTGTAGTGTACTTGATTACTCGTGTTATTTATGGCAGCATTTTTATGGGAATGAACTTATATTTATTGTTCCTATTTAGAATATCAGGAGTACGGTTCCTCTGATTGTGCAGTGCTGACAGTCAGAGCAGGCACTCCCTAAAAAGCCCTTCTTGGCCCCAGGCAGAGGGGGAGTGAGGACCGCCCCGCAGCTAGACCCTTTTCTAGGCCTTGGAGAGAGGATTGCTATCGGATAGAGGCTTGAGGAGGGTGTTGAGAGGTGCAGATGGCCCCGCCCGACCCATGGGAAGAATTTTCCCTTCCTGTAGGGATCTGTTGCTGCTTCCTCTTTGATATACTTTCACGTAAACTTTGAGAATAAAGTTCCACAGGTCCTGTGATGTCATCAGGAAAAGATTTCATATTTCTTTGTCCTTCAGCTTCTTTCCTTGCCTTTTCTCCTTCACTCACCGCTAGAGTTTGGTAAATGAGGGCTTCTGAGCCCCAATGAAATGAAAAAGAGAATGGGGGTTGATTGGATGGGCAGCCAATACACTAGAATTTAGAAATGTTAATTTCTCCTATGTTACGTCTCAGAAATTTGGGACTTACAGAACTCATTTTTTGATGATGTGTATACATCAGTGATGATTGAAATCTGGCTTGGGCTCGCAAAAGGGCTAATGATTGCTCTGATATGTGGGGAAGAAGACCTGCATGTGCTGTTTAATTTCTAAGATGCTGTGTGGTGAGTGCAGAGGAAGAACACTGTTGACCTTGTACCAGAAAAACTTAGAAGGGGAGTTTTAAACTGGATCTTGACAGTATTGCTAGAGAGGAACGGAAAGGACGTTCTTTGGAAGTTCAGGCGACAACTCGGAGTCTGTCCTCGAGAATATGTGCTGAAGTGGCATTAGAGAGTACTTCTAATTCATGGTCTTGGTTCTTGGTTTCCTTTTAAAAAATTACAAAACTTACTGACATCTAATTTTTGTTAGGTGGAAAATTTGAAATGTGGGCAGGCCAATTTGAATTAAGAAATGGTGATGTTAAAATAATCAGTTTTCTAAAATCAGTTCTGAACTTTAAAAAAAACAGTGCTATATTACGCAAAATGCTAATGACTAAAGTGACAAATATTTCAGAAACTGGACAGACGTGAATCTGAAGTGAGCAGATGGGATATGAAACTAAAAGCGGGAGATAATCCAAGACGGTATAGAAACTTAGGAGAAATGAATTGAGGAGAAACAAGTGTCTTAAACGGTATTGCATTTAATAACGTGTCTAAAAGCCTTTCTAGGATTGCTCTCTTACATCGACAAACTAGAATTGTTGAACTGTGTAACCCATCCCTCTTTAAATTTAAAACGAATTAGATTTTGGCCCAGGATTACTTCTGATGAAGCCTAGTCATGTAAGTCATGAATGTATGTATTATATGTACTTTAAAGTAGACTATAATTTGCTTTCTGTGCAGTAAAAATTAAGAGAATAGTCGTGATTTTCAGAGACAATTGTGGTAGACCTTGAAGGGAAGAGGTAAGGAGTGAAAGATGAGGAAGTTTGCTGTTGGGATGGCTTGGTACTCAATTGAAATTGTTACATTTGACTGTAGAGGATAGAATCTGGATTCTAGTGGGTTGTGCAATGAATGGATGGTACACTTTTCAGCCAAAGAAGCTTCATCGTGAAGTAAGCAGGGATGTGGGAGTGGGGAGGGTAAGAGATTGAAAGGTGGATTTAAAAAAAATTTTTAATGTTTATTTTTGAGGGGGGTGGGCAGAGAGAGAGGGAGACACAGGATCAGAGGCAGGCTCCAGGCTCTGAGCCGTCAGCACAGAGCCTGATGCGGGGCTCGAACTCACGAACAGCAAGATCGTGACCTGAGCTGAAGTCCGATGCTTAACGGACTGAGCCACTGAGGTGCCCTGTTGAAGGAAATGTTTTAGAATGTGAGAGCCTCATATGTTTGTGGACTTGGAAGCAACAATAGTGGAGAGGCCGAAAGAAAGGTGGAAGGTAAAAGAACAGTTGTTAATTGATGAAAGGAGATGGTTATCTGGCTGGAGATGGTTATCAAGAACCCCAGCGATGGGTAGGGTTAGCGCTGGAAAAGAGTAAAACATATCAAATAAAAGATGCAGATACAGGAAATGAATATGTGTGAAGGAAGTGGGGACAATCTCCGTTGTAGCTTGAGTGCCTTTTTTAAATTTTTTAATTTTTTTAATGTTTATTCATTTTTGAGAGACAGAGTGTGAGCGGGGGAGGGGCAGAGAGAGGGAGACACAGAATCTGAAACAGGCTCCAGGCTCTGAGCTGTCAGCACAGAGCCCAAAGCGGGACTCAAACTCAGGAACTGCGAGATCCTGACCTGAGCCGAAGTTGGATGCTCAACCGACTGAGCCACCCAGGCGCCCCGAGTGCTTTTTATATTCAAAGATTAAATATATTCAGTTTGAGCCTGAATAAGTTAAAATAAGGTTTTAGCTAAACATTTTGCATGTTACTTGATGTGCTTGTTGCAGTCAGCCATCTTTATTTTTAAATTTTCATTTACTGGTCATTTTTAGGTAGGTCAGATGTTATTTTCTTAAGTTGTGTACTTCAAAATTATAAAACTGATTCTGAGCTAGCCATACCAGAACCCACACACATCTGCCCAAATGAGAGGTGCTCTTCACAGTAAGCCTCCTTGAAATGGATCAAATACCAGTGCTGTTGTCCAGTATTTTTTTGGTCCTTTTCCTTTGCAGTTGCTTTTAGAGTTTAGTCAGCCACTCTAGAAAATCTTATTTTAAAGGATGCTTCTTTGGTCAGTGTCTTCTTTCTGTGTAATTTACTGTGTTCTGCTTTTCGCTCTAAATTGTTGCCCAAGTCAGCAGCTTAGTGCTTATGGTGGGGTTCATGGATGATGAACAGAAACCCTAGGAAGAACTCTACTTTTGGATATATTGGCATACATACATTGTAGATGTGTGCTGAGAATTTCTTCCTTGCTTGTGTACATTTGCCTCCCAGGTTCTAAGTCTAGTGTTTCAATGTTGTTGTTTTTTTTTTTTTCCAGACAGTTTCAATGAAGATGGCTTTAGTGGTACATTGATTGGTAAGACTAGATACTGGGACAAATTAAGTGGAGGTGGGATTTTTGCTTTTTGGGGATCAAGGCAAATTATCCTGAAGGGGGAGTAGAGTTGAGTAGAATTGCCCTCTGTCTGTCTGGCAAATGTCAGATGTCTTCCTGAGGTCCATTTTTTTTTTAAATTTTTTTTTTTTTCAACGTTTTTTTTATTTTTATTTTTGGGACAGAGAGAGACAGAGCATGAACGGGGGAGGGGCAGAGAGAGAGGGAGACACAGAATCGGAAACAGGCTCCAGGCTCCGAGCCATCAGCCCAGAGCCCGACGCGGGGCTCGAACTCACAGACCGTGAGATCGTGACCTGGTTGAAGTCGGACGCTTAACCGACTGCGCCACCCAGGCACCCCTCCTGAGGTCCATTTTTAGTGAAACTGAAGTGATCATGAAGAGAGGCCTGCAATGAGTAAAAGTATCCTGTTGAGATAATCTTTTAAGATTTTCACAGAAAGTGGTCTCTGAGACCAAAGTTTTTACCTTTGCCTTTTCCTGTTGCTTTATGCATCTGAGACTACCTAGTAAGCCATTGTATATTCCAGAAATGCTCTTTCGGCAGTCCTTCCACTGGTGAAGATTAGGACATGGCACTCATGTGTATTTAGGATTTCACTTTATTGTGGTCTGCCGTAGTATTCAGTGGAGGGGAGGTGGAGAGGATATTTTAACTATAACTGTCATGCCTGTGTTAGTTTCTTAGATTAAAAGTTACAGTGGCAAGTGTTTTCTATTTTTGGTTTCAGGAATGTAATGAAAACTTTCTCAGCTTTGTTTTTATGGTTTTCAGATAACATGGATGAGTTTATTATTCTCTTTTAAGTTCTTTTCACATCAACAAAAAGGAATTAATCCTGTCAAAATAGGGTATTATAATCCCAGAGTTACAGATATTTTGGGAAAATTTACTTCCATGATAATTATTCTCAACAACAACAGGCACTTTTTAATTTTACAAATTTGTAAAAGACCTTAGCAGTTTAACATTTAGAAGTTACACCAGAGCATAAATCCACATCTCAGCTGCTGAAGGCCATAAATATTTATCTTTTGAAATGTAAGTTTTTAACTAAACTTTAGTTGCTAAAAAGTTTTTTCAAAGTATATTGGTTTATATACAAAGTGTAATCATCTGCTTGGATTGAATCAACTGTCTTGATCCCAAATAGATTAAACTCATTAGCTGTCTGTAAAGTACTTGAGAGAGATATGTACGAAAATGATATTTTGTTGCTGTTTGGTGATACCATGGTGAAACTGAGCTTTGTAACCCAGACAGATGGTGCTATTCTTGAATCTGTCTGCAAGATCCTGTAACATTTAATTAAACAGTGGAATGGTTCTCATGAGAACTCATACTTTGATATGTGTAAGCTAATAAACTGACTTCTTTAGTAAATTTTATGAATTTGATTTGAAAAAGAAATACTGTTTTTAGGAAAGTTTTCTAATGAATCTGTTAGGATAAATAGCTTATTTTGGTAGTTTATTTGGTAATCTCAAGAAATATTCTAGGTGGAAAAAATGAACGAAACTCACAAAGGTAGACACTTACCTTCTAAAGGAGCTTTGATTTTTGTTGCCAGGCTTTCTCGGTAGGTGTGATGCACTTTTTAACCCAAAAAGCTGAATTTAACACTTTCCAGAAGAAAACTGAGAAATTTGGTAATAAATGTTAACACTTATTTTAGAAAATTACTATTGATTTAGATTCCTTGTGATCCACCTTACATTTTAATATTGGAATTGAAAATAGAAATGTGTTAAACTACTCAACCCAGTTTTAATAAATTATAGGGATAGACCTTTAACTATTTGGGGCGCCTGGGTGGCTCAGTTGGTTAAGCGTCCGACTTCGGCTCAGGTCATTGATCTTGTGGTTCCTGAGTTAGAGCCCCACGTCAGGCTCTGTGCTGACAGCTCAGAGCCTGGATCCTGCTTCGGCTTCTGTGTCTCCTCTCTCTGCCCATCCCCTGCTCGCGCTCTATCTCTCTCAAAAATAAATAAATATTAAAAAAATTTTTAAAAGAGCAGTATTAAAAAAGAAAAGACCTTTATTTTGTAAAAGTTTGAGCTCAGTACTAATATTATATGGTTAAGATGAATAAGTTTGTCAATTACATAAATAATAAGTCATACAACATTTCTGGGCTTTCTTGTAAATTATTCTTTCATTAAATATACTTATTTTTTATCTAATGCCTAGTCTTTTATAGATGGGTGACAGGACTGAAAGGTGATATTTGATGTCAGATTGGATGACGTCAAGAAGCTGGAAGGTTATTCTGTATACACCTAGGGAACACCTGAAGGATTTTAAGGGGGTTCATGACATGATCAGATTTATGTTTCAGATAGAAAACTCAGGTGGACTCTTGGAGTGTAGATTGTAATAGGGAGAAATCAAAGGCAGAGGGAATGCTCTTAGAGTAGGCTAGATATGAGAAATCACACAGGGCTAGTAGGAATGGAGAGAAAGAAATGGAATCAAGTAATATTTTGGAGGTACAATTGATAGTACTTGGTGACCAATTACATATGTCCTGGGAGAGGAACCAAATGGCAAACAGATGTGTTCTTGGTTTTATGGCATTTGCATTCTTGTATATGTAAAAGAAAGAGGCAGAGTTGGCAGCATCCATGTTCTAGTTGTTAGCAGAAGACTTATGCTTTGATCATGGATGTGTATATGAAAGTATTCACTGAGCCTGGGTTCTTGCTGTTAAGTCCTACAGAACTCAAAAGTTTTATAATTAATTATGGACAGAGCTCAGGGCAAAAAAAGGCCGGGGTTGTGAAAAGAGGGTAAAAACAAACATTATTTATAAGCTGTTTCCAGAAAAGATTTGAGGCAGCGAGAATAAGATTTCTTTCTTTTTTTTTTTTTTTTTAATTTTTTTTTAACGTTTATTTATTTTTGAGACAGAGAGAGACAGAGCATGAACGGGGAAGGGGCAGAGAGAGAGGGAGACACAGAATCGGAAGCAGGCTCCAGGCTCTGAGCCGTCAGCCCAGAGCCCGACGCGGGGCTCGAACCCACGGACCGCGAGATCGTGACCTGAGCTGAAGTCGAACGCTTAACCGACTGAGCCACCCAGGCGCCCCTATAAGATTTCTTTCTTAAATTGAGAATGAGATTTATAAGAGAAAGGAGAGGTGGAGGAAAAAAGTAGGAAAGAAGGGAGAAGTCAAGGCTGATGGGTGGTTGGTAAAGGGCCTTTGGAGAGGTGTAGGTGGTGATGGTGGTGGTTGGAAGTGGAGTTAATGTTTTGGTAGAGGAAGAGCTCATGAAATTTTGATGATCGGAATGGACGTGGAGAAACCCTGATGGGAAGAAGGAAAATAGAGGTGCAGGCACCCTAACAGCAATTGGCTATTACATAGCGTTTGTTACATAGAGCCTCTGTTTTTGATAGTGGTAAACTCAGGAAGCAGATTACATGTTTTCTCTGCAAATCTGTTTGAGATGTTTTCATTGAGTTTTTTTTTTTTTTTTTACATTTATTTACTATTTGAGAGAGAGAGGAGAAAAAAACAAAACAAAACAGTGTGAGTAGGGGAGGGGCAGAGAGAGAGAGAGAGAGGGAGACTCCAGGCTCTGCACTATCAGCTTGGAGCCCAACGCGGGGCTCGAACCCACGAACTGTGAGATCACGACCTGAGCTGAAGTCAGACGCTTCACCGACTGAGCCACCCAGGCGCCCCTTGAGTTTTTTATTTAAAGGTTTTGTTTATATTTCATATTGGTGATATTTTCGGTAGGTGGAGGAAATGGACTTTTAACCCTGTTTTTTTTCTTGGCTTTGTGGAAATTGCCAACTTGTAGGAGTTGGGAAAGTGGAAAGAATAGAGAGGATATTTTTGTAAAGACTCAAAACTGTGTATCTTTGGTGCCTCTTCTTCATTCTAACTTTGAATTCCTTTAGAGTTTTACTCCTACCATTCTATTCTTTGTTCCTTCAGCACTTAGCTTTCGGAGTGTACAGTATTTTTGTAGGTATTGAGAGTATGATTGTAATGCCATGGCCTATTTTTACCTCATATGGGGAACATTCCCCTTCCTCCATCTCTCTGCCAGTCCCTCCGTACCCCTTTCCCTCTTCAGCCCCGTTCCTGGGCTCCCTGGGCTCCCTGGGCTCCCTGCGCTCCGGAGCCTTCCCTCTGCCCAAGGTCCTGCTGCACTTGTACCTGGCAGTGCTAGTGCTCAGGGAGAGCGCTAACACGTATGCCGGCACTTCAGAGCTCTGTGATGTAATCTCCTTGGTGTGGTGGGATCCTCTCCCGTTGTTTTGAGTGCACTTACTGGCGCAGCGTGTGCTCTCCATTGTCA
This sequence comes from Puma concolor, assembly GCF_028749965.1. Classification (NCBI taxonomy): domain Eukaryota; kingdom Metazoa; phylum Chordata; class Mammalia; order Carnivora; family Felidae; genus Puma; species Puma concolor. The sequence goes on along the minus strand of NC_141678.1, from coordinate 13,240,067 downwards.
GTTGGTTGTCATTCATTCAGCCTTCCCATGTGGGTAGATTTTTCACTTGGCTACCCTGAAGGAGGAGAGGTGGCTTTCTTGCAGTTGTCCTCTTTCTTTAATTTCTCTCCGAGTGAGGTAGTACCAGTGAAATACTTCCACGAAATGAAATTTCCAAGAAATTAAAACTATAAAAAATGAAAGCCAGTCCATTAGATCAGATTTACCCCAGCTCTTCCATTCTTGTTAATGTTCCCTTTTTGTGTACATAGAGGTAATCGCAGTATAAATATGGTTTTTCATTCAGCTGAACGCACTCACACATTTTCCGTGTGGTTACAGTTTTTGTAATTATTTTATACTTTTAAGGGAAAAGTCTTAATTTATTTTATAAATTTAATTAAAAATTGTGTAGTTTCAAATTCAGACAATACTATGAAACAGTAAAACAAAAAGGTTCCCCCACCCCCATGGGGAGGTGACTACTGGTAGTTTAATTTTTATCGTTACAGACTTTTTTCTTTTGCATATGTTTGTGTGCCTGTATACATATGCAATTTCAAACTGTTTTTATTACATACGGAGTAGATAAAAGTAGCATGTACAAATCACATATAAGGTAGAGAGAATCATGGTACAGTGAACACCCACATACCTACTACCCAGAGTTAGAAAAAGAACACTTTATTGCCTGCGAAGTCCTGTGGTGTCTTTTCCTTCCCATTTTTTCTTCTTCCTTCAGAGGTAACTGTTATCCTGAATTGTATGTGTATCTTTCTGTAGTTTTAAAAAAGTTTTAATTATGTATGCTTAGGATGTGTGTGTATGTATGCACGTACATATATGTAGTTTTGTACGCTTTTGAGCTTTTTATAAATGAAATATACTGTATTCTTCTGTAACTTGCTTTTTAAGCTTAATATCATGTTCCATCAGTTCTAATTCACTCTTATACCTGTTTATGCATTCTGTTTATGAAGGGCATATTTGTTGTTTAAAAAGTCAGGGGGGATAATCCTCCAGCTTTTCCTGTAACATGCCTTTTCTGCTTAACATTGAAGATATTTTAAAGTCAGCAAATTTAAGATTTTTCCTCATTTTTTTCTGTGTTTTTAAAACAGTTGGTATTCTGCATCATAGGATGGATGAACTGTTGTTTAAGCAAAAGCTGTGAGAAACATTGGTTCAATTTTTTCTTCTGTAATAGTATAGTTATGCATTAAGTTTTGATAGTTACAACTACATTTTATTTATTTTTTTTATTTTTTAAAAAAAATCTTTTTTTTTTCAACGTTTATTTATTTTTGGGACAGAGAGAGACAGAGCATGAACGGGGGAGGGGCAGAGAGAGAGGGAGACACAGAATCGGAAACAGGCTCCAGGCTCTGAGCCATCAGCCCAGAGCCCGACGCGGGGCTCGAACTCACGGACCGCGAGATCGTGACCTGGCTGAAGTCGGACGCTTAACCGACTGCGCCACCCAGGCGCCCCAACAACTACATTTTAAAAAAAAGATGTTAGTTTACATTCCTGTGGGCAGTACATAAATGTGCATTTCTTCTATCCTTGCCTATAGCGAAATTTATCAGTTAAAGTTTTTCCACTCTAAGAAATATCTCAGTATTTTGATTTTTCAGTTTGTTCATTTCTAATGAGGTTATGAGCATCTTTTCATACATATATGTATTCTGTGACTTTTCTTATTTTTTAAAAGCATTTAATCTCTAAAAAGCCTTTTTTGTTTTCCTATTTAAAAATTTCAGTCATTCACTAATAGGACTCTGTATTTCAAGTCAGATCTTTACATGTTATATACATTGTTAGAGCTTGTGCTGTTTCTAAAAGTGCTTATGAGATGCCTGACACTGTAACTGCTTGCCAGCTACATGCATTTTCTCCTTAAGGTCCTGATGAGGTAGTACTGTTCCCATTTGTCAGATAAAAAAACCAAGGCACAAATTTTAACTAATGTAACCAATGTCACACAACCAGCAAGTGATGGAGCTGTAACTGATTTCAGAGCCTGGATGCACTTACCCAGTGCATTGTATTGTGTGCTCTTCTTTCTTCTGTCTAAATCCTTGTAGGGCTTCTGTGAAGCTCTTCCTAGCCATTCCAGGCACCATTGGTCTCTTTCTTTTCTGAGCCTTTTAAAAATTAACAGTGCGGACCATATAATATAGAGCGAGCATGAAGGTAGAAATCACTGGAGCATGCAGATTTGCCTGAGATTAATGGAGTGATGATATAGTTTACATTTTTTTTTAAGTTTCATCAGAGATTAATGGAGTAATAATGCAGCTTAAAATTTCTTCCCACAGATAGGGAGAGTTCTTTTCTCTTAGACTGCTTTATTCCAAATTGAGGAATCATTTGGAAAATGAGGAAGTAGAGTAGCTTATTGTTTTGATCAATTTTGGGGGCAAGGTGAAAACCTAGGTAACTGTGTAGTCTCAAGAAAACTTCCATCATCTCATTAGTCTTTTAGTTTTTAAAAAATAAAAAGCTAATTTACTCAAATGCTTACATCAAAAATGACTTACTGTAGTACCGTGATCATATATTTATTAAAAAAATAGACAAATAGCTTAACCAAGGTAAAAATTAATTTCTTTTTTATATACGAGCGGCCTGGAGGCAGGCACTTAAGAACTGGCTTTGCTTGCTTCTCAGTCATCAAGTGTCTCAGGCTTGCTCTTACTACTCCATTGTCCTTAGTCTATTACAAGTAGCATATTGTCCAAGATAGTTGTTCAAACTCTAGTCATCATAGTGGCATTCTAGTTTGGAAGGAGTAGAAAATGTCCCTCGTTTTTAAGGAAACTTCCACCAAGTTTCTTATGACGCCTCTGGCCATACTTCACCTCAGGAAAGTTTTAAGTAAGCGTATTGTTTGCCTCAGTAATACAGATTGTATTTTACTATGGAGGAAGGAGCCCTTCACGTTTGGCCAGCCCTAACAATGTTATACAGAGAAAACGACAGAAATTTCTGTTTCTAGCCTGTTACTGCACTTGGGCAAGAAATCATCCTGATGTCACTAATGAACTTCATTAAATAGTTCAGTTCCCAGAAATTTCACAAGAGTTCTCCTTTAGTTAAGGTTAATAAATATAAATCATTAACCATTTTCTGATGTAGTTAGACATGACAATAATTTTTTCAAAAACATTGCATACTTTCTAAAAGAGATTCATAGTTACATTGGGAGATGTGCAAGATGGTGTTTTGGCTTTATTAAAAATAGGTTTTTTTTCTTTCAGAGATTTTTTTCATGAATTCTTCCATTAATACATAAATATTTGATCTTTGCATACAATACAGTGAACCCATTTTAAGCAAGTAAGTATAGTTTCATGAGTTTTGACAAATGTATACCTATGTGAAACCACCACTGAAATCACAATAGAAAGCATCTGTGATGCTTTCCCTCCATTTCTAGATAGCCACTGATATATTACTATAGATTCATTTTGTCTTTTCTAGATTTTGTTTTAAAGTGTACTTATTTTGAGAGAGAGTGAGTGAGCTAGCATGTGAGCGGCGGAGGGACAGAGGGAGGGAGAGAGAATCCCAAGCAGGCCCTGTGCCGTCAGCACAGAGCCAGACGCAGGGCTCGATCCCTTGAACCACAAGATCATGACCTGAGCCGAAATCAAGAGTTGGACATGTAACCGACTGAGTTAAAAAAATCTAGGATGGATTTTTTTTTATCAAGGGAATCATATAGTGTATGTGTCCTCTTCCTATTGTTGCTTAAGTAGGTTATTCCTTTTTAATGCTAAGTTGTAATCTCTTGTATTGCTATTCCAGTTTGCCTACTCTTCCATGTATTGGTTTTTATGAACATTGATGCACTGGTTTTGTGTGTGACCGATTTTTTGTTTTTTCTGTAAATAGGATTATAGTTGCTGAATCATGTGGGAAACATAGGTTTCACTTTATAAAGAACTGTTAAAGTTTTAAAATGTGGTTGTCCTATTTTACATTTCCATCAGTTACATGAGAGTTCTAATTGGGATTCCAAGGTAACAAAGATTTTCTCTCATGATTTCTCCCGGAAGTTTTATAGTTTTGTTAGGTTTAGGTCTGTGATCAAGTGGCCCCTTTTGAGTTCATTTTTTGTGTGTGTGGAGTGAGGTATGGGTTGAAGTTCTTTTGGCATGTAGGTGTCTAATTCTAGCATCATTTGTTGAAAAGACTGCTTTTCTCATTGCGTTACCTTGGCATCTTTGTCATAAATCGAGTGGACGTATTGCGTCTGTGTATGTCTATGTTTATGCAAAGGTTTATTTCTGGATTCTGTATTCTGTCCCTTTGGTTTATGTGTCTCTTATGCCAATACCACAATATCATGATTACTGAAATTTTATAGTATGTCTTGAAATCTGGGCAAATTCTCCCAACTTTGTTCTTTTTCAAAATTATTTTGGCTCTTTTGGGTACTTTGCAATATAAGTTTTAGAATCAACCTGTGAAGTTTTCAGAAAGATCCTGCAGGGATTTATTGTGATTTCATTGAATTTGTAGATCAAATTGGGGAGAATTGACAGGTTGACACTTTTAAGGCTTCCAGTTCATGAACGTAGTCTAGCTTCCATTTTTTTTTTTTTAAGATCACTGATTTCTGTCAACATTGTAGTTTTTGGTGTACAGGTATGAAATATATGTTATTAAATTCATCCCTTAGGACTTTGTAAATTTTTCAATTGTTTTAGATGGTTTTGTTTCAAAATATTCTAATTGCTTATGCTATTATATAGAAATACAATTGAATTTTGGATATGTATCTACATACTGCAACTTTCCTAAACTTGATTATTAGTAATAGTCGCTTTTTGGTAAAGTCCTTGAATTTTTGTAACTGTACATGAGGATATTGTCTGTGAATAAAGATGATTTTATATCTTCCTTTCAGTTTCTATGCCTCTTACTTATTTTTCTTGCTTTATTGCATTAGTTAGGACCTATACTACAAAGTTGCATAACAGTGTACCTCTTTGCTTTGTTACTGATTTTACATGGGAAGTACTCAATCTTCTATGATTAATTGTGATGGTAGCTGTAGTTTTTGAACATCTTCTTTAATCGGGTTGAGGAAGTTCTCTTTAATTCCTGGTTTACTTAGTTTTTACCACGATTAGGTGTTGAATTTTGTTAAATGTTTTTTCTGCATCTATTGAGATGATCATAGGTTTTGTTCTGTTAACATGGGGAATCATATTAATGGGTTTTTGAGCTAGTTTGATTCAAATTACATTGATGGGCTTTTGAACTCATTCAGCTAAGCCTCACTTTCCAAGATATACTCCCATTTCCAGGGTGTGTTATCATTTTATGTAACTGTTGGATTTGATTTGCTACTATTTTGTTAATTTTTAAATCTGTGTTCATGAAAGATATTGACGTATAGATTCCTTCCGTATCCTTGTCTTGTGTTAGTAATGTGAATCTCATAAATGATGTGGGAATTAGTCCCTTCTCTGTTTTCTGAAAGAGCCTGTGTAGGATTAGTGGTATTTCTTTCTTCATGTTTGATGGAATTTACCATTGAAGCCCTCTTGCCTTGGAGAATACTTTGTAGGAAGGTTTTAAATTACAAATTCGATTTCTTTGATAGGTATAGGGCTATTCAGATTTTAACTTTTTTATTTGCTTTAGTTTGGTAGTTCTTTCGAAGAATTTGTCCGTGTAATCTAAGTAGTTGTATTTATTGGCATCAGGTTGTTTGTAGTAATTGCATTATCTTCAGTGTCTTTAGTATGTGAAATAATTCTTGATGTTGGTAATTTGTCTTTTCTTTCTCTCTTGATTAACCTAGAGAGAAACTTCTCTATTTTATTGATTAACAAAAAAAGAACACCGGCTTTTTACTGTATTGGTTTTCTCTGTTGTTAGTTTCACATTTCATCCATTTCTTCTCTTTTCAGTATTGTCTTCCCTGAGATTACATTTGGCTTAATTTACACTTCTTTTCTAGCTTCTGAAGGAAGAAGTTTGGAGCAGTTTTACACCTTTCTTCCTTTCTACTGTAAATATTTAAAGCTACAGATTTATCCTTGAGCACTGTTTTACTTGTATCCCATACAATTTTGTATATTTTGTTTTCATAAGCAGTTATTTCAAAACATTTTCTACTTGTGATTTCCTTTTTGTCCAATGTGTTGTTTTAGAGGTATTATTTATTTAATTTCCAGATTTTGTCAGGAAGGGGAATGTTCTAGATATTTTGTGACTTTCTAATTTTGTTCAGAAATTTCAATTGTAAATATATTAATATTTGTTTTATGGCTCCACATACGGGTTCTCTTGGTGAATGTTCCATGTGCATTTGAAAAACTGTATCCTGTTGAGTGTTTTTTTTTTTTTTTTTTTTGATAATGTCAGTTTGGTTATGTTGGTTGATAGTGTTGTTCACGTTTTCTATACCTTATTGATTTTCTGTCTACTTGTTCTATCAGTTGCTGAGAGGAGGCCTGTTGAAATCTTCAGTTATACTTCTGGATTTGTCTATTTCTACTTTTAGATATATCAGTTTTTACTTCATGTATTTTGAAGCTTTGTTGTTAGACAAAGCTGCACATTTGGGATATATGTCTTCTTGAAGAGTTGACATTTTTATCATTACAAAATTTCTCTGTTCCTTTATAGTCCTCTTGGAATCCACTTTGATACTAATCTAGCCATTTTAGCTCTCTTATAATTTGTATTATAACTTGTTTTTATATTGAAAGTGAATTTCTTGTGGGCAGTATGTAATTGGACCTTTAAAATTTTTACTCATCCTGAGAATTGATGTTTTTTACTTGTAATAGACTATTTGTGTTTAATATATGTGTATGATGGTTGTGTTTAAGTCTACTGTCTTGGCACTTTTCCCTATCTGTCCCATCTGTTCTTTGTTCCTTTTTCTTCCCCTCCTCTTTTCCTGCCTGTTTTCAGATTATTTGAGTGTTTTCTTATGATTCAATTTTATCTTCAATATTGGCATCTTAGGGGCATCTGGCTGGCTCAGTTGATGGAGCATGAGACTTTTGATATTAGGGTTGTGAGTTCAAGCCCCACATTGGCATCTGAAATATACTCTTTGTTTTACTTTTTAGTGACTGTTCAAGAGCTTATAATGTGGGACTTTGTTATCGTAGTTTATCTTCAAGTAATATTAAATTTCATTTATAATGTAAAAAACCTTAGAACAGTATACTTCCATTTTCTGTTTCTGGCTTTTGTGCTACTGTTGTCATATATTTTTCTTCTATATCTGTATACAATCTGTGATGCATTATTAGTTTTGCTGTAAACAGTTAACTTGTAAAGAAATTAAAAGTGAGAAAACATATGTTTTCTATTTATATATTAACTGCTTTGGGTGCTTATATTCTTCTGTGTAGATCCAGATTTCCATCTGCTATTTTCTTTGTACCTGCAGAACTTTTTAAAAAGCACTTATTCTACTTATATTTATTATGAGGTAGTTCCATGGGTTTCTGCTCATCTGAAAGAAGTCTGTATTTACCTTCACTTTTGAAGGATATTCGTGCTTGATCTAGAATTCTAGATGTGGACGTTTTTTCCCCCTTTCACATGATCTGTTGTTTCCAAGCTTGCATCTTTTCTGGTGAGAAGTCTGTTTAAAGGATTGTCTTTGTTTTCCCTTATATAATGTGTCTTTTTTCCCTTTTGACAGCTTTTAAGATTTTTTTAAAATCGCTGGTTATCAGAAACTTAATTTGGTATTTTTTGCTTTTTGTTTTTTTTTTTTGTTTTTTTGTTTTTGTTTGTTTGTTTTGATTTATGTTGCTTTGGGTTCACAGAACTCCTTGGGTCTGAGTACCTTGTTCTCATGAAATTAGGGGACAATTTGGCCATTTTTCAAGAACATTTTTTTGGTCCTCCCTTCTACCTTTGCATTCTGGGACCATAATTATATATAAGAGTGCTTGATCATAGTCTTCTTTTGGCTTTACTCATTATTCTTTCAGTTTGAAAAAATACTTTGTTCTTCAGCTTATATAATTACATTGTATGTTGTCAGGTCCCCCGTACGCCACCTTTTTTCTTTTACTGTGCTACTTTACTGTTAAACCCATTCAGTGAGTTTATTTTGTAATTTGTGCCTGGAAATTCTCATGTTTTTATGTTTTTCATTTCTTATTAAGTTTAAATTCTTGACCGTACTTATGATAGCTTTCTTAAAGTGATTTTTAATTCCATCATCACTTTCATTTCTGGGTTTGTTTCTCTTCACTGATTTTTCTGCTGGCCATGAGTCTCTTTTTGCTATGTCTTTGAATGTCTGGTGTTCTTTTATTGGGTGGTGGATATTGTGAATATTATGTTGTTGAAAGTCTGGATTGTATTTCTTTCCTGTAAAGAGTTGAATTTTGTTTTGGCTGGCAGTTAGCTACTTGTAGATGAGATGATGATGGTAGTGATGGTCATTATTTTTGAGAATCGATTTTTAGGCTGTGCTAGAGCAATCATGGCCCTTCTGTGGTCTCTGTTTAATGCCCAACATGTTTAACTGTTTTCATCCTGACTGTTCAGAACGAGACTTGTCTCCCAGTTTTGTGTGAACTGTTAGAGTGATAGCTCTCTAGTAATTCTTTGCCAGGCCTCATGGAATTTTGCTCTTTGAATGTGTAGCTTAGTGTATGTAGGAACTATTTCACAAGAACCCCTATCAGATCTCTGGAGCTCTTTTTCTGCAGAACTTTCTGGTGATAGGCTCTCATAAATTCCAGCTGCCTCAGCCTTTGCAAGGCCTACTTCATTTGTTTTCTTTCTCTTAGACATCCTAGCTCCATGCTGTCTTTTGTCCAATGTCTGAAAACAGTAGTTGCATACTTTTTTGTCTAGTTGTTTATGGTAGAAGGATAGTTACAGTGTTTCTTATATTTTAAATGCCATATTTGCCTGCGTGTGTTATCTTCTATCCTAGTTCAGGGTTTTGTTTTTTGCTTTTTTTTAAGGATCAGAAGGTAGTTATTTCAGGCTCACAGGTCACACAGTCTTAGTTACAACTAATCAGCTCTGTGGTTGTAGTGTGGCAGGAGCAAAGATAGTATGTAAATAAATGGGCAAAGTTGTGTATGAATAAACCTTTATCCATAAGAACATTTGGCCATCTAGTTGTGGTGTTCTGACACTCCTTTCCTATCTTAGCCACATCGTATTTCCGGTATGGTTTGTATGTTTCTCTCCTGTGATTATCGACACACATTTATAGGCAAATGTGTCCATTATTACCAAGTTTGTGGTGAGAAATCATAATAATTTCTTCTTATGTCATTCTTTTATTTTCCCCATTTTTTCCTGCATTAGTATGAAGTTTTGTGAATCTGTTGAGTGTGAGTTTTTCTTTCAGATTACACCAGGGAACATAAAATTTTAACAACAACAAAAACATTCAGCTGACCCATGGGGTATAGTTTGTCAGTCCCTTGAACTAGTTGACTGAGATACAAGTGATATTGGAGATACAAAATCTTGTGATTGGAAGGGAAGAATCTTTGAGATTTGTATTTCATGTTTGAAAGGAACCTTATAAATCATACTGTCCAACCACCCCTTTGATGTTTGAAGCCACATCCAGTATTAACAGCTTCTCCTTAACATCTCATATGTATGATTCTCAGGGATCTCAACCAGGCATTTTTTGAGGAAGCTATCACTGTTGTTGTTTTAATCATCAGTTTTTCCATTTGATTCTCTGCTACCACTTGGGTCTGTGCTAAGCATATCTAATTCATCTTCCACATATGAGTCTTTCATATAAGTTGAAGACTTCATAATTTTCTTCAGAATGTTAACTCTATATTAAATGCATCCAGCCTAATTCCACTATGGCTTTATTCTTTTTGTTTTTTGATTTTTTTTTTTTTTTTTTTTTTTTTTTTTTTTTGCTGCCATGTTTATTTGCTTGAAAGTATTGAACATGAGGCCATAGAGACTCTAGCCATATGACATGTTTAGATTTCCTTACCAACCTAGTCCTTCATCTGTTAATTTGTTCCAGTTTATCTAGATTTCTCTCAAAGTATGGAGTTGGGAGCTGAAGGCAGTATTGACTAGGGACTTGCTATGTAAGATACATTGTGCAGGATCTAGATCCTGTGCTTTTAGCAGTGTAGCTTAAGATGGAAGTAACTTTTTTAGTAGCTCTTTCACATTGTTTAATTATGTTAAGCTTCTTGTCAAATAAAATCTTTGAGCCCTTTTCACTCATATTCTGCTAACCCAGCCTCCCTAGTTTTAATTTTATGTTTTGGAACTAATATTGGTAAATATTCAGGAAAAAGTTGTTGTGAATCAGCAAAAATGTACGTATGTTAGAAAACGTCTTTGATATTCAGCTTCATCATATGGAGAGTTACCATATTGCGTTTCTCACAACATGGAAATAACATGTTAGGTGGGAGTCCTATGGGACATCCAGTGTCTTGTTGTCCTCAGCCCCTCTGCAGAGGGAACCTGGGCAAGCTGCTTAGGTAAATGTAGGAAGAGTTGAAGACTTAGGTGGGAGGAAGTGTGTAGCTGGAAGTATGTCTCTGGTTAATTGAAGTTTTAATAGTCTAAAAATGGAGCAAAAAAAGACAACAGCACAATATTTTAACACATGGTAGATAACCTTTTGGCTTTTGCAACACAATTTATGGGATGTCAAATTATTCTTAAGATTAGAAATTTGGGCCAATCGGTCTATAAAGTGGTATAATGTATTTTCAATATTAGTAGTAATTTTTGTAGGCATTAAATATGTCTTACTACATTTGATCAGTTTTTTTCTTTTTAAAAAAATTAGAGTTGTATTATTAACATAGTTTAAGAATCAAATAGCTCTACAAGGTTTATATGAATAATATTCCTCTGCTGGCTCCTATTTTACCTTTTCCACAAACACTTTCACCCCCTTTTGTTGATTATCTTGATTCTTACTTAAATGTAAGAATCTAATACTGAATATTCTAAATACTAAGCTTGCAGTTACTTTTAAGGTTTTAAAATTCTGGATCTTTCATTATTGAAGATGAGGATTTAGGGGCGCCTGGGTGGCTCAGTCGGTTGAGCGTCCGACTTCAGCCAGGTCACGATCTCGCGGTCCGGGAGTTCGAGCCCCGCGTCAGGCTCTGGGCTGATGGCTCGGAGCCTGGAGCCTGTTTCCGATTCTGTGTCTCCCTCTCTCACTGCCCCTCCCCCGTTCATGCTCTGTCTCTCTCTGTCCCAAAAATAAATAAATAAACGTTGAAAAAAATAATAATAATGAAGATGAGGATTTAGCTCATTCTCTCCGCCCCCTACAAATACTTTTCCTATCTTCCCATTTTAACGAAATAGTTACATGGTAATTTTAATTAGCTTATTATTCAGTGTTAACATTCATTTGATTATGTAAATGTATGGCTGAGCCATCTAGTATACTCTGATTACTTTTTCTGCATAATTTGAAGATAGTAATTACCTTTTTTCTTTATTTGACTATTTACTATGTATTTTTAATTAACTCATCCTCATACTTTTTGCCTATTGTCTGAATCTCCTTTTAATTTAAGACTTGCAAATGTATTCTGTCATTTTCATCTTCTTGAGATACAACCTGTTGCAATCTGGATTGGTTGCCCTCTACATTGATGCACAGTTGACAGCCTGTAATCATCTGATTATTCCCTGTTGTTTTAGGAATTCGTGTTCACTCCATCCCATGTTGGATCTATTTCCTGAATCTCTTGGTTTATTTGGTTTATTCCTTCTTTTTGGAGGAGTACATCTCCAGGAGTTTCCTGAGAAAGGGTGCGTTCTCTCTCTCTCTAAGTCTTGCATATTTTAAAATATATTCTACTTCTACACTTGATAATTTAGATTGGCATAGGTAACTAGTTTGGAAATCGTTTTCCTTTAGAATTTTGGAGTTCTTGCACCATTGCCTTGCTTCTGGTATTGCTGTTGTGAAGTCAGAAATCATTCTCATTCCTGATTCTTTGTGATCTCTTTTTACTATATGGAAGCTCTGAGGACCTTCTCTTTGCCTGTAGTGTGTTGAAAGTTTACAAAATGCCTTGAGTCTCTTAATCTGTTGTTCTGGGTATTTAGAGAGCCCTCTCAATCTAGAAATTCACATTCTATTTTTCTCAGAAATTTTCATGAATTATTTTATCAGTAACTTCCTCTTTTTTCATTTTGTGTATTTTTTCTTTCTGATAGCTCTTGTATTTGGTTTTGAACTTCCTGTGCTGCTCCTCTCATTTTATCTCCCCCACCCTCCCTACTTTTCAATTTGTATATTTGCTTTACTTTTTGGGATATTTCATAGACTTTACCTTCCAGCCCTTCTATTGAGTTTTCTCATTTTTGGCATCATTAATTAAAAATTTTCAAGAGCTCTTTTTTAGTTTTCTGAGATAGACTATAGGTCTTTTATTTATTTATTTTTATTTTAAGTTTATTTTTTAAGTTTATTTGTTTTTTTTAAATGCTTATTTATTTGGAGAGAGAGACAGTACAAGTGGGGAGGGACAGAGAGAGAGACACACACGCACACACAGAATCCGAAGCAGGCTGCAGGCCCTGAGCTGTCAGCCCAGAGGCTGATATGGGGCTTGAACCCACCAACTGCGAGATCGTGACCTGATCTGAAATGCAGAGTCAGATACTTAAGCGACAGAGCCACCCAGGCTCCCTCAAATAGTGCAACCATTACATGGCGTGAGATCAAGCCCCGTGTTGGGCTCTGTGCTGACAGTGTGGAGCCTGCTTGGGATTCTCTCTCCCTTTCACTCTCTGCCCGTCCCCCACTTGTGTTTGTGCAAGTGCTCACTGTCTCAAATAAGTATTTTAAAAATGGCAGCACTATTTTATCTCTTTGAGAATATTAATAATGGATTAGAATTTTTGTTCTTCTCCCAGTCTAGTCTGTTTCCTTCAAGTTACTTTTCTGTTTGTTTCTGTTTCTTTTTGTCTATCATTCCTCCATATTTTCCCTCAACTCTTTAGTAATTCTGGGTTGTCCATGCTTAGGAGTGGTGGACTGAAAAACTGCTTGGAAGTTGAGTATGCGAGTGACATTTACTGTGCACTTCACTGATCTGGGTGGGCTCTTTAGTTGGGGGAACCTCTGTTGTCAATATTTTGAGGTCTTTTCTGTTGAGCTGGTTAGATTTCCCAAAGAAGACTTCCAGATGCCCTTTCTCTCTAGGCGGTGAAAGAGTGGTTGCCAGCTTTCTGCGTGCTGAGAGCGAAATGGAGAGGGTGGTTTTTTACTTTTATTTTGTACATGTTCACTGTTTTCACTCTGGTTCCCTGCCTTCAGTTGTGTCTGTGTCCCTCAGTCCAGATACTGTCTGTTTTTACTGGCCCCAGAGAATACCCTTCCAGTTGTTCGATGGGGTAAAAAGAGCAGTGGGGAGGGTACCTGAGTGCCTGAGTTCTTGAGTGCCTTCTAAGCAGGCCTTCAGCCACTTTTCCTTATTTCATCTCCTTTCTGCCTTTTAACCCTCCATCCAAAGATAACTTGTATTGTTAACTCCTGAGTCTGAGGGGATTCTGTGTATATTGGGTTTTATCTGCCCTTTCTCCATAGCTAGGATTCAGTTTTTTTAGACATTACAAATTTCTTTACCTCTTGAGCATCTGCTTCTTAGCTTTCAAAATCTTGATGCTCTCATCTTCTCTTCTACCTACCATTGTGATGTTATGATTTAAGGGAAAAACAAACCAAACATTGACTGGTGTTTTAGAGGAGCTTAAGAGAGCAAAAGCAGATGTGTCTGTTTACCCTGGTGTCTTTACCTGGAGCTGATTAGTTGTGTTTTTACAGAAGTTTTCTATTATTCCTGATTTTTTCCCTTTCTCTGACTCAAGTTGAGGGATGATTTAATGTGTTTGCTGTATTTTCCTGATCTTCTAGAGTAGTAACCCTGTCATGGGAGGTTGTGAGGTGAGGCAGATTTGGAATTTCCTCGTACACCCATGTTAGCCCCAGATAATCACAGCTGCCTTTTCTACACACCATCCTAGAATCCTGCTCAAGATTGGTATTAAGGTAATTGTTCTGTAGTTTGAGAAGTCTCTCTTTTACCTATTTCTTGAAAATTCAGATCTTCTGGCAGCTCTCCTATTCGTACGGATCATCCTAAGGCATATAATTAAGGGTTCAGTCTCATTTACAAGTTGCCTTTGTGAGTAGGATGTAATTAGCCTGGGCCAGGAGACTTGAACTCATTTATAGTATCTAGGTCAACCGTATCGCTTTACAGGTCAGGAAGCTGTGCTGCCCTGAGAGGGGAGTAGATTTCCTAGTATCATACAGGTAAATAGTTAAAAAACTAGGACTTGAACCTAGATCTTCTGACCTCCAGCCAGTGTTTCTTCTGTGGTACTATACCTCCCTGAGTTCATTCATACCAAGTCCTGTTACTTCGACTCTGTTCGGTGACTGCTGAATACAGCTTCAACCCTGAGGAGCCACACTGCAAGTATATACTTGTTAGTCATGTGGGTTCTAATTGCAATGGGTCAGTGCAAATAAATGACTTCCTTTGGGAGAATTTATCAGCTCATTTCCTATGTATTGTGTCTAAAGAATAGCACATTAAGAATCAATATAAATTTTCTTTAAATACATTCATGCTGTTAGAAACTGCATTTATCCCGATTCTGTCGTAATCTATTTAATTCCAACCATTCTGAACTGACTGTAGTGGCCTAAACAGAAGGCCACGGGAGCCTCTGCCAGTTAAGTTCAATTTTCTGAGGACCTTGACTACCTGTTCAACAGATGCCAGCCATTGAGGAGAAAATTTCCCTCCCGTCTTTCCTGCTATTATTAGAATAGTTATTTTCTTGGCTTGTTGTACGTACCCTCTAAAAATTAGCTTGTGTAGATACAGTCTTATAGTGGTAACATGTAAAAGAAGGCATATAATTATCTGAGTGAAATAAAAACAGTCTCTTCTATTCATGGGAGGTGTGTGGGCTCTCTTGTACTAGTTTTCTTAATACCTCAGGAAGACTAAAGAAAGATTCGTGAACTTTCTTAAATTAGAAAGTATGGCCATGAGCTCTTGCCATTGCTAAATTGAGTTGATGACAGTTTCTTTGTACTATTTTATAATCCTCTAGGGCTAATTTTTACCATTAGCCTTAAGAAGCAGCATGGCAGAGTGGGAAAGAATTTATGCCTTAAATTCAGTTATGCTTTAAATCCATTTATATTTGGGATCTGCCATTTGCTGCCTGTGTAGTTTTGGGAGAATTATTTAACCTTTCTGAGTCCTAATTTCTTTACCTGTTTGTTTGTGAAGGTTAGAAATTCTATGTGAAGACCCTGCTGTGGTGCCTGTTGTTAAATAGGTGATGCATCGGTGCTCAAAGTTGGGGTTATTATTCTATACATGTGCATGCTGGGTTTTTTCCTTGTATATTTTAATTCCATCTTTTGGATTCCATCTTTTAAAAACCATGTAATTTTAAACTTAAATATGATTATGGATTGTTTGCCAGTGAGAAATACTGCATTTTGGGATAATTTGCATCTAGAAATATTTTATACGGTTGCTTCACAATTTTGGAATCATTAGATAAAGGATTTTGAGGCTTGGAAATCTGTACTTGTGTCAGAAATTGGGTCAATAGTAGTTGGTGTGGAATTGATTTTTAACTATAAACATGATCATGGTATATGAGGCTGTCTAATTGAATACACATCCATGATAGGATTTTTTTTGGACAGTATTTCAGTATTACGGAGTTGTATTTCCTTTTTTTTTTTAAATTTTTTTAATGTTTATTCATTTTTGAGTGACAGAGAGAGTGCAAGCGCTGGAGGGGCTTGAACCCACAAACCATGAGATCATAATCTGAGCCCAAGTTGGATCATTAACCGACTGAGCCACCCAGGCGCTCCTCCTCTCCTCTCTCCTCTCCTCTCTCCTCTCCTCTCTCCTCTCCTCTCTCCTCTCCTCTCTCCTCTCCTCTCTCCTCTCCTCTCTCCTCTCCTCTCTCCTCTCCTCTCCCCTCCCCTCCCCTCCCCTCCCCTCCTCTTCCCTCCCCTTATTTATTTTGAGAGAAAGCATATGTGTGCATGAGTCGGGGAAGGGCAGAGAGAGGGAGAGAGAAGCTGAGAGAGAGAATCCCAAGCAGGCTCTGCGCTGACAGCAGGGCTAGAACCCATGAACTGTGAGATCATGATCTGAGCCAAAATCAAGAATTGGACTCTTAACTGACTGAGCCGCCCAGGTGCCCCTGAGTTGTCTTCCCTCTTATCAAACATTAATTAATTCAAAATTTAAAGCTAAGCCTTTGCACATTCACTTTATACTTAGTTATCTCGGTTAGGCTTAAATGGTGTTTCATTGTTAGATTTTTCAGTGAAGACTGGTATAATGATATTTAATTTTAGCTTTAAGGTAATGAACGAAATTGTTTTAAGATAATGGGACATTTTTCAGTTTTTCTGGTTGAATTAGTTATGAAGTGATTAAGTTTGTAGCTCTGTTGTTGTATCACTTGCATTTGTGTTATATCACTTGCTAGAACAACTCCATAAAGAATATAGAGCAGGCGGCAGCGGCTTCCCTTTATCACTGAGACCAGAGAAGCACTGATAGGAAGTTAGTGGAAGTGCTGGGATTAGGAAATCATTCTCCTGAATCAAAGCCAAATATTTTGTTTGCTGAACCGTGCCGGATGTTACAGGTGAAAGTATTCTAGTGAATAAATTGCTGTTCATAGATTTCTTGGGGACTGACTCACCTGATGTTTCAATCTCTGATATATCTTAATTTTCTAACCTTTTAAATACAGTTAATGTACATATTAGGGATTTATATTTATTGGTATCTTTTGTCTCCCCCGCCAACCCCCAGATCCTTGGGCACAGAACATGAGCTTAGGTGCTTATAAGAAAAATTAGTCTTTTACTTAACTTTTCTGATTTCAACTGCCTCTTAAAGTCTTTTTATTTAGTTTACTTCTTTGACCTTTATTTAAAAATTGATGTTAGGCTTTCTGTTTTAAACACACACATACGTACACATTGGTTTCATTCGAAGAAATAAAGAGATTTGTATGCGAGAAAAATGCACAAAAGATCTGAACAAACAACTCAAGGAGAAATAGTACTGTCATTACTAGTAATGATAGTGATATCATTTATATTTTTTGCCATATGCCAGGCATCTTCCTAAGTATATACATACTGACTCATTTAATCAACTCTGTAAATACTGTTATCCTGATTTTACTGGTAAGACAACAGAGAGACAAAGGTTAAGTAACTTGCTAAGACTTGCTACTTACAGCTAGTGAGTGTAGGGCTGGTATTCAAACCCAGGAAGGCAGGCCCCAGATTATACTTATGATTAAATATATGATAATGATTCCCTCTGAACTGAAAAAGGACTACATATTAGTACAGGGACATACCATTCTATTAAATTGGCAGGTATTTAAGAAGATACGCAATTTGGGAGGAGGTTATTTGTATTAGTGGGACTACTAATTGAAAAACTGTATGGTAGCACTCATCCATGAGTCTTAAAATATTCATATTCTTTGGTAATTCTACATCAAGCAGTCTCTCTTAAGAAAGTCATCTGGAAATAACAGTATGCAAGGGTGTTTACCAGTTATAACAGTGAAAATGAAAGTTTGTCTAATTATTACGGGATAAATTATGTTTTCTCCAGTGAATACATACGTATTATACAAACATTAAAAACTGTTTTAAAAACAATTTTTTAAATGTTTATTTTTGAGAGAGAGAGAGAGAGAGAGAGAGAGACAGAGCATGAGCAGGGAGGGGCAGAGAGAGGGAGACACAGAATCCGAAGCAGGCCCCAGGCTCTGAGCTGTCAGCACAGAGCCTGACGTGGGGTTCGAACTCACAAGACATGAGATCATGACCTGAATGGAAGTCAGATGCCCAACTGACTGAGCCACCCACGCGCCCCTAAAAACTGTTTTTGAAGAATAATTTATATATATGTAAATATAGTAATTTATATATATATATAATTATATATATATAAATATAGTAAGTCAAAAAGCAGTATATAAAGCCATGGTAATATGGCTCTAAATTAAAAACTATGTACAGAAAAACAGGAAGAACATACATTAAGATACTAATAATTATTTCTGATGTGATTATGGAAAATATTCCTGGTGTTATTATTTTTAAAATTATTATTACTATTTTTAATGTTTATTTTTGAGAGAGAGAGAGACAGAGTGTGAGCAGGAGAGGGTCAGAGAGAGAGGGAGACACAGAATCTGAAGCAGGCTCCAGGCTCCAAGCTATCAGCACAGTGCCTGATGGGGGGCTTGAACTCAGGAACGGTGAGATCAAACCTGAGCCGAAATTGGATGCTTAACTGACTGAGCCACCCAGGTGCCCCTCCTGGTGTGATTATTTTACTTTTAATTTATATTATTTATTTTTGAACTTACTGCATTGTCCATGTAGTACTTTCATACTAAGAAAACAAAGTGGCATAAAGGGGAAAGCATAAATGATGCTTTTACCAAGAATATTCATTAGAGATTGGATTTGCATATCTCACAATGTGAAGGGGGGTAAGTCACTGAATGCCAGACAGTTTTAATTTGGACATTATTATATTTGGAACAATTTTTTTTGAAGTGACACATTTTATGGGATTGAATAAAATTGATATTTTTTTCTTAAATGTGTTTTGTTCATTATGGTGATTGATTGTTTCAGCACTTTAAATTTGTTTCAGTTATGTTAGCAGGAGATACTGTTTTTTTCTATCTTATACTTGATTTTTGAAAAACAACTGACAAAAATTGACTTGGTGGTGGTGGGGAGGGAAGATGAGTGGGTAAGGATTGAATGCAAGGGACACATGGAGTCTTGTGCAGAATGATACTATGAATCCCTTTTATTACCAGTTTTGTATATATAGTTGTAGTTTATAGCTATTTAAATAAGGAATTCAGCTTCTGTTTGTGTTGAACCATCTTTGAGTTTTAGCTGCTTAGCCCCCTCTAAGATTTAAGAAATTTTAAAATACAAATGTAGGTAATGGGATAAAAACCCGGGTTCTGCTTGCAGCTGGTTTAGTTTCCATGTTTTAAAATGTGTTTGGAAGACAAAAGACAAAAACATGAATAAATTGCTGATAACTTTGCATCAGTTTTGTTAGTAGCTTGCTTTGGCGTTAATGATGAAGCACTATGATGCTGCATGATAACTGTTTTCTTGATTAAGAAAGATTGAAACTAGCTTCTGGATGGGAAGGAATTGAGGAAATTCTTTGAAAAAAATGATTTCAGTTTTCTGAACTTATTTTTTAAACTCTTACCTGATTTCTTCTTTTTTGAAAATGTTTATTTATTTATTTTGTGTGAGAGAGAGAGTGAGCATGCATGTGTGTGCGAGTGGGGTAGAGATAGGGAGAGAGAGAATCCCAAGCAGGCTCTGCACCATCAGCACAGACACAGACATGGGGCTTGGTCTCATGAACGGTGAGATCACGATCTGAGCTGAAATCAAGAATCGGATGCTTAACTTACTGAGCCACCTAGACTTCCTCTTACCTGATTTCTAAATATAATTTATGAATCAAATAAGAAATAATAGAAAATAGCTTTTATATGTAAGGACTTTATAGTACATTCTGGGTAAAAATGGTTCAACCGGAAATAATAATCATTTGTTTGTGGTGATTTGGTATTTAATATGAAGAGCCATGTAGAAATCTTGATATAAAAAAATGAAGTTTTGAGGCACCTGGGTGGCTCAGTCGGTTAAGCGTCCGACTTCGGCTCAGGTCATGATCTCGCGGTCTGTGAGTTCGAGCCCAGCGTCGGGCTCTGGGCTGATGGCTCAGAGCCTGGAGCCTGCTTCGGATTCTGTGTCTCCCTGTCTCTCTGCCCCTCCCCTGCTCATGCTCTGTCTCTCTCACTCTCAAAAATGAATAAATGTTAAAAAATTTTTAAAAAATGAATTTTTTCTCCCTTTAAAAATCAAGGAGGATTGACAAACATTTTTCAGTAAGAGAACTCTTAGGTGAAGTATAGTGACAATATTTATTGTAGCAGATTTGCTTATCTGTAATGGAAGCCTGTTTTTAAGTGTTCTGTAAGTAAAAAGAAATATCAAAACCATTGTAATTTTCTTGTCTTTTTCCAGGCTGAACTCACGGGAATCAAATGGCGTAGGTACAATTTTGGAGGGCATGGGGACTGTGGACCCATAATTTCAGCCCCAGCCCAAGATGATCCAATCCTGTTAAGTTTCATCCGCTGTTTGCAAGCCAACTTGCTGTGTGTATGGCGTCGCGATGTCAAACCAGATTGCAAAGAGTTATGGATTTTCTGGTGGGGAGATGAACCCAACCTAGTGGGTGTAATACATCATGAACTGCAGGGTAAGGTTTTGTTTTTTCTTAAAAACTGTTACCATCGTGTGTGTGTGTGTGTGTGTGTGTGTGTGTGTGTGTGTAAAATTATAATTATTTAACAGTAGTAAGTTCCAAAAAGAATTTATTAAAACTTGCTGAGAAAAATTCAAGTGTTTAATGGGTATGTCTCTTGAAAGGAATATCCTCACTCTTACTCCTCTTCTTTCTACTTCCGTTATTTTTTTCAAATTTGCTTGTTGTTTCCCAGTCATGATAGGAACCAGAACCTGTGAGCCACTGTTACTAAAGGAAAATACTGTGTCCCCTGGGTGTTTTGGGGTGGAACAAGGCTAAGATCCACTGTTTTAAAATGATAGTGAGTGAGTAATTAGCAAGTCTGTGAAATGAACAGAATTGTTTTTTCTTGGACTGTGGCTGTTGTGGTTCATTACCAGCTGAACACTGATGGAAAGTTGTAAAGTGATAATAAAAGTTAGTACAAGCCTTATTGGAAAAGATTATGAGATGACATTGGATAGTATTTTGTAGAAAGATTAAATAATCTGATCTGATTTTGAGGTAGCAAGTTTTCCTTTGTTTTGTTCCTGCTTTTTATATAATTAGGTGATTCCAGGAAATACTTGCTCTCCATGTTGTCTAATTTTTAACTTCAGATTATAGCTGATATGTGGAAACTTTGAATTAATCTAAGAGTTTCATTACTCTAAGCTATTTTTTGTATTTATTGTAGATTTATAACCAGGGGAAATTTTATCACTATTGTTTGAATGTCGGTAAAGTTTTTTTACTTCTTTACCTAAATGTTTCCATTTAGTATGCTAAATAATTTTTCTAAATCAAGATTAATTACAATCTTTAGGGTAGTGCATTAACCCTTTTTGACTTAACTCTGCTAGAGCCAACTTTAATTATGTCCAAACTACTCTATATTTTGTTAGTTTGTGGTTGAAAAAGTTCAGATAATGTTTGAGATGTTTTGTTAGTTGATATATTTAGTGCTTTTTTTTTTAAAGGAAAGAGTAAAATTAACTGTAATGTGTACTTGAGGTTCTATTCTAAGGTGTCTGAATATGGCTAAAGAATTTTCCTGCCAAGTTTTGTTTGATATCTTACTAGCTTTTCTTTGCAGCCATTTTTTTTTTTTTTTTTTTTTTTTTTTTTTTTTTTTTTTTTTTTAAATCTGTGATATCCTTTGCCACAACAGCCAGAGGGCAGTAAACCACAGTGGACTAATTGAGCTGTTTACCTTATGGTCCATTTGTCTATTCAACATGAACCTTTCTCCCTGTAGTTTTTAGAATGTTTGGTTTATAAATAAAAGAACCCAGTCTGGGTAGGATTGCTTACTTAGCTGGTTAATCAGCAGAATCTTAGAACTTACATACATATCAAAGCTTATTTTAGGTAGTTAGCAATGAACTCAGGTAAAATTAGTTTAATTAGTTTAATCCACATCTGGATTCCATTTATCAGAATTTTTAAAATAAGATACCCCCAGAAGATAATTATAGCATTTATATTTGTTCGTTTAAATATCAAAACATATAGTTTTGTTATAAAATTTTTTTATACATGTAGTAGAGGAATATAACATTTTTGTTTATCCTTTATTTCTCATGTTTACTTCTGATTTTTAGTGTCCTTCAGTTTCTCTACTCTGTATTGATAGCTTATGTCTGAATTTCTTGGTCTGGTCTTTATTTGTTAGCAGCACAAATTATCATTTTATAATAGTGATGAAACCAAACCCAACTGTTAATTAGGCTTATTTACTTCATGTATGGAGTAAAGCTGTTTGTCCATACCAACAAAGCACGTGATCAGTGTTCTTAGAAATAACAAGTTACTGTGTTATTTCTCATGGGCTTTGTTACTGAGTTAACAAAAAGATGTAGACTATCTAAAATTTTCATAGTTGTTTTAGATCGCACATGTATTTATTTCATTGATTAATTGAATATCTTTTTGGTAAAGAATTAAGCAAAGATTGACTTTGTTTATAAACTTTTTTATAAACCACAGTAATACTACATTTTAATTAAAAAATTAGGAAAACAGAACTGTCAGATGAAGAGAATAAAAATCCCGAAGTCTAAAACGGAGTTGTAATATTTGGTATTTTTATGTATAAGTGAAATTGGTATCATACTGTTTTGTAACTCTGTCTTTTTCACTTTACAATGTATTGTGAATGTTTTCTCATGAGAATGATTATTTTTTATTTTTATTTTCTAACCTATTGAGTCTGAAAACAGTATAAACTTTATTCTCTTACTTGCTACCAGGAAAGTATTACAGTAATGGAATAGTCATAACTTTGTTAAGTACATTTATTCTTTTTGATATGTTGAATTGGGGAAGGTTTTTAGATGAAAGCATGTGAAGCGTCCATCCCATAGGTAAAAGTGGTTGAAAAGGGGACTTTTATGTGGTTCAACCTAATTTTAGAAAGTATTTGAAACTTAATTAGAAAAATGAGTGGCATAAGGACAACTTTATTTCAAGTGAGGGAGAATATGAGACGTAGAGTGGTCATGAGAAAAAGGTACAAAGGAAATATTTTAATTGGTAGTCATACAAATTGAAGATATTTTGGAATCGTTTTGTTCTTTTTTATTTAAAATTTTTAAAAATGTTTTTTATTTATTTTTGAGAGAGAGAATATGAGCAGGGGAGGGGTAGAGAGAGAGGGAGACATAGAATCCAAAGCAGGCTCCAGGCTCGGAGCTGTCAGCATAGAGCCCGACGCAGGGCTCAAACTTGTGAACTGCAAGATCATGACCTGAGCCAAAGTCAGATGCTCAACCGACCGAGCCACCCAGGAGCCCCTGTGTTGTTCTTTTCTCATATGTAAGAGTCATTTCATATGTATTTCATAAAATACATTTTAACAGAGCCCTATAATATTAAGCACGATGGTACCATTATTGTACCATTGTCTTTTCTTTTTTTAAAAAAATTTATGTATTTTGAGAGAGCGTGCATGAGTGAGGGGGGGCACAGAGAGCGGGAGAGAGAGAGAGAAAATCCCAAGTAGGCCCCATGTGGACAGTGCTCGAACTCACGAACCGTGAGATCATGACCTGGGCTGAAACCAAGAGGCAGATGCTTAAACAACTGAGCCACCTAGGTGCCCCAGTATTTTCTTTTTATAGGGACATTTTATTGTTTCTTCAGATGCTTTTTAATTTTTTTATTTGGTAGTTCCCTTTGTCTTTACAGTGTACTCGAAAGAGCATACTACTAAGAGACCTCACAGTGCAATACAGCACTAAAGCAAGCATTTTTGGTTTATTGTATAAAGTATTCCCATAGAGAATAATCCTGCAGGATTGACACACAGGTTAACTTTAAAATATTAGATGTTTTATTTAAATGCTTGAAGTAACTATGAAATAGTTGGAGAGAACACTAAAACACATTTATAGCCTATCCTGTCACTTGGATAAACACTTTTGGGCCCTTATCTGGGGAATTGCTATTTTTAGTGTATGGCATAGTGGTTCAGAGCATGGGCTAGATTTTAATCCCTGCTCAGTCACTTGCTAGTTGTGTATTGTTGGTCAAGTACATCATCATTGCCTCAGCTTTCCTCACTGTAAATTGGGTTATAAGGATAACAAAAGTTAAATTACTTAGAACAGCACAGAGAACAGTTAGCCTAAAGACAGTTAACCCATACATCAAAATTCAAATATTTTGACATTTGTTAATGTTTTATTTATGTACTTATTTATTTTATTTTTTGAGAGAGAGAGAGAGACAGGTCATGAGCAGGGGAGGGGCAGAGAGAGAGGGAGACACAGAATCAGAAGCAGGCCCAGGCTCCGAGCCATCAGCCCAGAGCCCAACGCGGGGCTCGAACTCACAGACCGTGAGATCGTGACCTGAGTTGAAGTCGGACGCTTAACCGACTGAGCCACCCAGGCACCCCTATTTTGATATTTTTAAAATGATTCTTCTGTAGAGCATTCAGCGCTTGCTAATGTACCTCAACTACTAATTTTTAAAGTATACTTAAGGTTGGAGTAATTCTATTTTTGATTTTAAGTTTTAATATTTGGGTGGAATAACTTAGAATAATAAAGCGTTATAAAATGTTAGAGCAGTGAGGATATCCCTCCCTGTACATATGAAAATTGTCTAGGGGCGCCTGAGTGGCTTGGTCGGTTGAGTGGCTGACTTGATTTCGCCTCAGGTTGTGGGACTGAGCCCTGTGTCTGGCTCTGTGCTAAGTGTGGAGCCTACTTAGGATTCCCTCCCTCTGCCCATCTCCACTGTTCGTGCTCGCGCGCTCTCTCTCTCTCTCTCTCTGTCTCTCCCCCCCCCCTCAAATAATAATAAAAATTACCTAGATTCCTGTACACAGAGTTTCATAATAAACCTTAAATTGCATTACGAAGAGATCAGAACTTTAAGGTGTGACTCTTGGATCTCTGTAAGGTAGGTTTGTAACTTTACTGCCATCTCCACACAATGGTGTTGAATTTTAGGGCACTGGCTGAACACAACTATGTGTATATCCTTCCCTGTGGCCATGCTCAAGTACCTGTATCAGTGGGTCCCGCTGTAGGGTTTTGATGTAATCTCTACCCTTGGTAAGTGTAGAGTTTGAAAACTCTACACTTATGCATATTGTGTAAGCACGCACATATGCATATTGCAGAGAAACACTGTAAGTACATGTAAGAGAAATGTAGTAGATTACTTTCCCAGTGGGCAGACAGTTTCAGGACCATTGCACAAGTGTTTTATAAACTTACAGCAGAAACACTGTGAGCCCTAGTGCTCAGGGTTGATCACCTTCTTGGTTTCTCATCTGTTTATTGAACTTCTGACCTTAGGCAAGAGTTGTGATCAGCCCTGGATATGTAAAATGAGTCCTTATCTTTAAGGAGCTCACAGTGTTATTGGGGAATTAGTGAGGTGAATCCATAATTATGCTGCGACAAAGTAAGCTATAAATGATTAAGTTATAGAATCTTGCAGAAGCATCATATTCAGTCTTGGGGAACAGAGGATAGGGAGGTGATGGAAAGCCCAGAGGCTTCAGGTGTGTCTTATTGGGTAAGAAGGAGCTATCTAGGTCGGGATGGACCTTGTCGCAATCAGAAGAAGTAGCCTGTACAAAGGGCGGCCTGCCGGCAGTGAACAAATGGTGTGAAGGGCAGGTTTGTCTGGAACTTAGGCTATTTGTGAAATAGTCAGGAGAGACTGAGAGCCTGGGCAGGTGGGCCATAATGTGGAATGCACTGGAGAAAGGAAGACGAATTTGCATTGAATTTGATAGATTTTGAGGAATTGTTGGAGGTTTCTGATCTGGAAAGAGACATAATTAGGAAGATTATATATAAGATGGATATGAGCAGGAAGGCAATAATGTAATAAATTATTTTATTCTAAATTGAGCTATGAACTTAACCATTGCATTTAGTTTGAGGTATAGATTTATTTAAATTAAAAAATACCAGTGATTACATACTGAACTGTATGTTAATAGTCCTTGCCAATTTTATTTTATTATACCTTTGCTGTTTTTGCTTGGCTAAATTCTTTTCTACATTTTCAATTTGAATTTTAGAGATTAATATAATGTAATATTTTCCTAATCTGCCAGACAAATTATTTTATAAATACCATCTTCTGGCTGTTTCATTGCCTATTAGTTGGTGGTTGGAAAGACATGCTCTCTTGAAACCCCAAAATGGTAAACAGGGCAAATACAGGCTTCTATGAACTGAAGATAGCTTAACCCAAAGCTTAAGAGTACCTGGTCCAGGGGGTGCCTGGGTGGTTCAGTTGGTTGATCATGACTTTGGCTCAGGTCATGATCTCATGGTTCATGGGTTCGAGCCTGCGTTGGGCTCTCTGCTGACAGCTTGGAGCTTGGAGCCTGCTTGGATTCTGGGTCTCCCTCTGCCTCCGCCCCTTCCCCACTTGCGTTCTTTCTCTCTCTCAAAAATAAACGTTAAAAAAAAAAAGTCCCTGGACAAGTATTCTGTATGGCCTAGTATGTGCTAAGTGATGCTTGTTGAATGAAACCCATCTTATATAGTTCTAACATAGCATAGTATTGTACTCTTAGGAGGTTAACTTATAATAAATACACCTAAAGTTTTAAACAATTTAATATTGTGAGGAGATTGAAACCTAATTAAAAGTAAGGCATTAAATATCCATTTTATTTTATATATGTTTTATAAAGAAACTTGTCTATAAATATGCACTGTCTATAATTTTAAAATTGATCTGCTCTCCCTTTTTGATTATTACTAGATAGACAAATATACATCTATACACCTGTCTACCTCTAAAGAATCATATTGGAAGCCTTAGCAATTGGCTTTACTGTCAGTGTAGGGGCAGATTGGCAGTTGTTGCCTTCACTGTTGCATTTATAGTCGTAAGTATCTTTTTTATTTTTCATAAAATAAAACGTTTTTCATCGTGCTGCCACCTATGCCAGGAGATGTGGACACTTGCAAAAACAGCATTAGACATTAGAGAGCTAGAAAAAGGGGATCTGGTTTTCTGACATTGGCCAGTGTAAGATAATTTAAGACACTTTAATACTGTTTTATATTCCACTGCACTGATTACAGGTCTCTGGGGACAAGCGGGCATTTTGTAAGGATGAGGGAGGCTGAGAGGTGAGAATGGAGAGTCAGCTTGCTGGTATTCTCATCTGTATACTTCGACTATAACGTACAATCTCAAATGATGGGATTGATAAAGGCTTTGTTTAGCAATTTCCAATACAGAACCTAATTCCCTCTGTGCTTTTCATTTTGAAAAATATTTACAGACATGAAGACAAAGTTTTTTTCTGGCTAAACCATGTGAAGGTAATATCTAGTAGTCCTGAACCTTTACCCTTAAACACTTCATCATGTAACTTCTATGAAAATGTAGGACGTTTTCATTGTATTGATGTAATTTGAAGGCAACAAACACTTCAGTTGTCCTGTCAAATTTTTCATAATCTGAATTTGTCTGATTGTTTCTTCATGATTAGATCCAGGTTAAACATTTTTGGCAAGAATATTGAGTTAGGTGATAAGTACTTCTGTGACATCACATCAGAAGCATATCATGTTCATCTGTTCCAATATTGATCCTTTGATGTTTGATTACTTTGTTAAGATAGCATCCACCAGATTTTTCCTGTGTAAAGATACCTTTTTCTTTTTGTAATTATTGGTGAATTTGGGGCAAAACTCTGATACTGTGAATATCCTTTGCCCTAACAGCTTTTCAATCTGGTTTGAGGAAAAACCTAACTTTGAGCTATTTAAAAATAACAGAGATCCAAAGAAGACTACATTCTTTTTTTTTTCAAGTTTATTTATCTATTTTGAGAGAGAGCGCGCGCGAGCAAGCCCTAGTGGGAGAAGGGCAGAGAGAGCGAGGGAGAGATCCCAAGCAGGCTCTGCACTGTTGGCATGGAGCCTGATGTGGGGCTTGGACTCCCTAACTGCAAGATCTTCAGCTGAGCTGAAGTTGGATGCTTAACTGACTGAGCCACCCAGGCACCCAAAGACTACATTCTTAGGTAACAGGAAAGGTAAGGGGACAGAGAAGAGAAGGAAGAAAAGCATTGAAGATCTAACCAAGGCAGATTATGATGGTAGAATCAAACTCTGAATAGCCTTACTGCTTACCATACTAAAAATAAAAGTATTGACATTGAATTTTCTAAAATCATAAGCAATAAAGTACATAGGAATATATTACTACGTATCTTATAGTCTGAATTTACAGTTGAATTTTGATTTATGGTTATCTTTGAGAAAATGAAATAATTTTAGTTAACATTGTGAATGGCTTTATTCTTTTTTTTTTTTTTTTTTAATTAAAACAACTTTTTTAGGGGCACCTGGGTAGGTTAGTTGGTTAAGTGTCTGACTTCAGCTCAGGTCATGGTCTCACGGTTCGTGGGTTTGAGCCCCACATCTGGCTCTGTGCTGACAGCTCAGAGCCTGGAGTGTGCTTGGGATTCTGTGTCTCCCTCTCTCTCTGCCCCTCCCTCGCTCAGCTGTGTCTCTGTCTCTCAAAAATGAATAAACGTTGAAAAAGTTAAAAAAAAATTTTTTAGGGGTACCTGGGTGGCTCAGTAGGTTGAATGTCTGACTTCGGTTCAGGTCATGGTCTCACGGTTCATGGGTTTGAGCCCCGCGTCAGGCTCTGTGCTGACAGCTTAGAGCCTGGAGCCTGCCTCGGATTCTGTGTCTCCCTCGCTCTCTGTTCATCATCATGCTTATGCGCATTCTCTCTCTCTCTCACAAAAATAAACATTAAAAATTTTTTCTTACAATGTTTTTCTTATAAAATATTTGAGAGAGAGACAAAGCACGAGCAGTGGGAGGGACAGAGAGAGAGGGAGACAGCATCTGAAGCAGGCTCCAGGCTCTGAGCTGTCAAGCACAGAGCCCTATGGGAAACTTGAACTTGTGAACTGTGAGATCATGACCCAAGCTGAAGTCAGACGTGCAACCAACGGGGCCACCTAGGAGCCCCGTTAAATAACTTTATTCTTAATTGAAATGAAAAATTTTGCTTTTTGGGAAAATAGTGACCCTTTTACATATAAAATTGGCAGGAATGAAATTATTGTTTGGGTTTATTTTCAAGTATATGATTCTGGTGATTTTGAAAACAGGTGAATTTTTTTTGCATCATTCTAGATTTGTAGTATTTTACATACCAACATCTATATGGAGATTTTATTACATGGCATTATACTTCTTGACCACAGTGCACCTGAAAAGTAAATTTTAGTTTAACTTTTGTATCTGTTTCATATCTGTTATTATGTACATAGTAGTAGTAGAAGAATACATTTGTATGTTATGAGAAACAGCACTTTTAGTGAAAGCACGTAATCAGTGGGAAATGGTGGTAGCTAGTTCTAAATAGTTTATGAAGTAAGTATTTCTTGTTTTCACTGGATCTAAATTATTCAAGTCTTGATATAAAATTTCTTACTTTTAAACTAATTATAGTGTGTTCTGTTTTCTTATGTTTATTTTTCAAAGAATTTGTTTGCTAAAGCTATAGAATAGTAATAGTTTTCATTGATAATTATCCAAATGATTCCAGTGCATACTTAACTGAAATATTAAATAGAAAATCATAAATTATATCCTTAAAGGGGAAAATGGAATACTTATTAATACTTTGGTAAGCAGCGCCTTTATATTGTAAAGTTATGGTGCAAGTCAGAATTCTTTCAGATGAAGAATAGAAAAAGATCGAATGGATTAGATAGAATTATTAAGCTAGACATGTTTGCAATTGAGAGAACAAGCTAAAGTCTAGCTGTGGAATGTAAATAAAATCGATGTGTTACCACAGGCAACTTACTGAACCGTGTAATTAGCTTTTTCTATGAAAAATGAGACATTTATACTGAGATTGTGGTGAAATAGCATGTAAAGGGCTTATGTTCTAATGATAGGAAAATTAAACAGTTGGTAAAAAATTATAATTTAAAGATTGTTGCTTCAGGGAAAAGTTTAATCAGTGGATTTTTAGGGGGGATTTATGTTTTGGTAAGTATAGGCATTACAGTTTGATATTTTTGCATTGATATAAAGTCCCCTATTTGTATAAAGTAAACCTGAGCAAAACCCCACTGATGGGGTATTAAAGTCGCCACTGGAACAAGTAGGATTGAAAATTAATGTAGAGCTAGAGAAACCGTGATTTGGTATGTTACAGTTCTCGTTCCCCTTCTATGTCAGTAATTTCAGTGGTGAATATGTAGTGACTGATGCAGACGTATTTAGCAGTTTTGAGGATAGCTTGTTTGCCACGCCTCTTATGTACGCTTTATTTCCAAGTCTTGCTCTGTAATACAAAACTTGAAGATTTAGGGGCGCCTGGGTGGCGCAGTCGGTTAAGCGTCCGACTTCAGCCAGGTCACGATCTCGCGGTCCGTGAGTTCGAGCCCCGCGTCGGGCTCTGGGCTGATGGCTCGGAGCCTGGAGCCTGTTTCCGATTCTGTGTTTCCCTCTCTCTCTGCCCCACCCCGTTCATGCTCTGTCTCTCTTTGTCCCAAAAAAAAATATAAACGTTGAAAAAAAAAATTTAAAAAAAAACTTGAAGATTTAGAAGAGGTTCTTGTACATTAAGATGGTATGAAGATTTTTTTGACCTGTAATATAGTTTCTTTTTTTAATTTCTTCTTTAGGGAGGTTGATACAAGAATGTGAATGTAACAAATTGGAGACAAAGCTCAACTGTTAGTAGGATTTAATGCTCTAATTACATAGTTACAGAAAAAACTATGTGTTTGGATATTAAAATTGAGTGAGGTAGAGATGTAAAATTATGTATCTAGGGAACAGCACCTTTTGCCCAGTTTACAAGCAAATTCGTTACTGACAGGAACCTACAAGCAAATCCGTTGCTGACACAATCGGATGGCATCACATCAGCTTCACTGTTCATGGTTTTTATATAGGACACGAAGTAAAAAGTCCCTCCAATGAAATTGGGCTTTTCTAAGGAAGGAAGCTGGTGAGCACGCATCTCCTAGGTCGTCACTGAGAGGACTCAGAGAATGTCCTCTCACGTTTATACGGTTGAAATTAGCCAAAGGGAAAGTGAAGCTCAGAAAAAGCCCGTGACTTAGTCATGCCACTAGTTGTAGTGGAACCCAGACACATATTTCAGTTTTAAAATCGAAACCATTATTCGGCTGCAAAGCTATATATATAACATGAAACTATGTGATTGGGCCACATAAAATGAGCATATCAAGTTTACCAAACCATCATACATAAAACCCACATAACTCTTCTAATTCTATTTATATCCAAATCTATTTCCTGTACTTACAGAAAGAACACTGGCTTGCATAATACTGGACAGAGGACCTATCGTTTTTGATTTTAAATGTTTTCTGTGACACTTGGCAAATGTTGGTTCCAATAATGTCAGCTCATAAACATCTAGTCTGCTAAGCACACAACTGAAGATAAAGGGAAAGTAAAGATAAATAAAAATAATTTTGGAGTCATAAAAATTTGACAGGAGTATGACGCGTTTGATTATTTAGACTTTATATGAGATTACATTTGCTGTTATAAAATATCTTACTGAAGTAACTTTCCATATCTGTTGTTATCAAGAGGTCCCCCCCCCCCCCCCCCCGCCTTTTATAGATGTGTTATCACAGGTTCGGACTTCGATAAATCAGAAATACATGGTAAAGAACAGGGTGACTATTGGGGGAAGCAGGAGGTAGTTGCTGAGGCTACCATTTAGTTGAGTTGCTTGGTTTCCGGACCTGTTTAAAGTGTGCCAGGCTAAATCAATTTATAGATGTCTGTGCTTAGCATTCATGAATAATTGTTTGAAAAAGTATTTACAAGTTGTTTCTATTTTGTTTTATGATGCTTGAGCAAATGGTAGCTAGACTTTGATAGATAGCTCTACTCAGCTTATCTTTTAAAAAAAATCTTGGGGCGCCTGGGTGGCGCAGTCGGTTAAGCGTCCGACTTCAGCCAGGTCACGATCTCGCGGTCCGGGAGTTCGAGCCCCGCGTCAGGCTCTGGGCTGATGGCTCAGAGCCTGGAGCCTGTTTCCGATTCTGTGTCTCCCTCTCTCTCTGCCCCTCCCCCGTTCATGCTCTGTCTCTCTCTGTCCCAAAAATAAATAAACGTTGAAAAAAAAATTAAAAAAAAAAATCTTAATGTAGAAATAACACATAAATATGCAGCTTCTCCCCCCACCCCAAAAGTTCCCAATAGTTTGGAAATCTGTTTTAAGTACTAGAGAATTATGAAATTAGGTTCTGTCGCTTTGAGTATTTTGTGATTGATGCCGTCCTGATAGTACCTGAGAGATGCTCATTGAATATCATTATGGCTAGTGAGTGTGTGATAATGTCCTTTAAAGCCCCATCTGTGTAAATATTTTTGAACAATTTTCTACAAGTACTGGGCCACATACCTATTTCTTATAAGCCCGACATTGATAAAATGTACTCTTTGTATAATTGGGTCTTGTTTTGATCCTGGCTCTTTCATATTGTGATTTGGCAGTGAGTTCAACAGAATAAGCATTATCCTCTTGAGGCCCATCTAGGATTGAACTAAAGGGCTTCTACAATATCCACATGATCATGCAATTAGGTGGGTTTTTTTGTTTTTTTGTTTTTGTTTTTTTTGGTGCTGTGATAGTGTAACTGAATATGAGCTGGTTGCCAGGGTATTGTGATAGAATAGAATAGAATAATACCCTGCAGTTTGTAGTTAATCATGCAGCAGAACTGCCTTGATTAAAAAAAAATTAATAACGTAAAAATTGGATGAAGACAAAGTATCTTGTGTTTAAAAAGATTGAGTGTATATATATACAATGGGAAAGTGAAGGTTAGAGCATTCACAGATCTGTTGTTGGAAACTTTGTCCTCCTATTTAATATAATGTCACATGCAAAGTATCTTCCATTAAAAGAATACTTTTATTTATGGCTTTGCTACCCTTGGGAGAGGTCAGACTTTTTGTTAATCTTTTTGAAGGCTTGCTTTCTGACACTGTTAGCAAATAGGCAAGGGTCTGTGGAAAGACTGCCTGAATCAGGAAGTGTGAAGAACCTTGTCAAGATGAGGTTTCTTCGTGAAGATTGTTTTATTTTTTCACAGGTAATCTCGGACTTATTTTAAGTGATTTTAATATTTCTCTTTATAAGAGGGCATGTTAATTTACACAGAAATATATTTAGTCTAAATGAGAAAACTTTAGATACTCTCAGTTCACTTTCAGGCACTATGTTTTTAACTTATTTAAAAGTCACCTAGTGTGTATTAATAACGGAAAGGACACCTGCTTTAGCATCCTTGGAAAAACTACATACAACTCTGGTTGTTTAGGGGAGGAAATAACATTTATTGACAGTGACTCTATTATGGAAAAATTTATCCTGCCGTTAGTTGGTTTCATGAAGAGTGTAACAAAGAGGGGCTCTTGATTTGAAAAGCATACGTGGCTTGGACAGTTATCCCCATTGCTAAAGTAAAGTCTTCTTTAACGAGAACTCCGTTAGCCAAAGCCCTCAAACATATTTGAATGTAAAACGAGGCAATGATCCTCAGGGGGCGAAAACATTTTCATGGGGTGTCTTGAGGTCAGTACCAATTCAGCTCAGTTGCCCACACATTAAAATTCATGGTATTGTGTAACAGTGATAAAATAATATATGAGAGGATGTTTTAAAAGCATTCTTTGAGCTTTATAAACATAAGCATTCATCCCTGTTTAATCTTTAATATTTAGTTACCACCATGTATTTATTCAACAGATTTTTATTGAACCTACATTGTGTTCGGTGCTTTGCAGAATATAGAACTAAATCCAAAATGTATTCTGTTTTTTAGAAGCTGACAAATAGAGGGCCTAGCATTTGTACATAGAGTATTATTATAGGTGTCCTGAGAGAGGCATACAGGATTTTTGGAGTTATGTGGAAGGAGGCAGAGCTTTAAGGAAGAATTGATTCTTGAGCTGAGCCTTAAAGAATGGGTAATATTTTGGTATTTGGATGAATATGTATGTGTGTTAGGACAAGCATGCTTCACATATATAGGATTGCATGTGTGAGAATATAGAGTAGGAAAGTTTGGAATACCTATTTGGGAAGAGTTAAAGGTGAGAAGTTGACTGCGTATTTGGAAATGCGTATTTGTGCCTGATGATGATGGTGCTTAAACACTAGGCCAAGGAGTTTGGACTTCGTAGGTAGTTGGGTTTTTTGGGAGGTTTTTTTTTTTTTTTTTAATTTTTTTTTTAACCTTTATTTATTTTTGAGACAGAGAGAGACAGCATGAATGGGGGAGGGTCAGAGAGAGGGAGACACAGAATCTGAAACAGGCTCCAGGCTCTGAGCTGTCAGCACAGAGCCCAACACGGGGCTCGAACTCACGGATCCTGAGATCATGACCTGAGCCGAAGTCGGATGCTTAACCGACTGAGCCACCCAGGCGCCCCTGGGAGTTTTTGAATAGGACTAGAAGGAAAGCTCTCTGTAGGCTGCATGGCAGGCAGGAACTGCATCTGACTGTTGCTTATCATTGTAATTCCAGGATCAGCATAATTCCTGGCACATATTTGTTGAATAAATTAATGAGTGAATGAGTGTAATAGAAGTTTGTGTAAAGATTATCAGTGTGGTACCATTGAATATTCTGAAGTCCTCCCAGTATTTTGAATCAGAGAGAAAAACATGCTGTTGTTTAGAAGACTGTTTTAAAGAAAATAAATGACCACATTTGAAAGATTGTTTTGATGCATTGATTTCCTTTTAACTGTATATTGAAAAGACAGTAATAGAAATTTCTTCCTTTTTTTTTTTTGCAGTTGCTTATTTTTTATAGCCTACAGTTTAATTCTAAAAGTTTTATTAAAATAGAACAGTTTTCCATAAATTATTTCCATTAGCGTTATAGATAGCAAGTAGTTGGGCAGTTGGCAAAAAGCTTATATTCTGATTGTCTCGTAGAACAGAGGCAATGGGAGAGTACTATTTATTGGGTAAAAGTGCTTCATGGTATTTATGTGTGAAGGCTTGTTAACTTATAAATAAATCATGGATTGAATGACCTTGGGTGTCCTACATATGTTATAAATTGCCAGCTCAACACTAGAGTTGATATTTGCTACATAGAAAAGATTAGCTAACATTGCTTTGCTGGGGCTCTCTACGGGAACTGCGTGTTTCACTAGAGAATGAAATTGACGGAAAGCTTTCATTGAGCTTTCTTTCACCCCGAAATCCTGAATTAATTGCTCACTTTTTAAAATACCATGGCTATAGACTACATGGTAAAAGGAGATAGTATATGATTTAACAAACATTTTCAATGAAATCCTTAATAAACAGTGTTTAGTGTTAGTATACATTTTTCTCTTGTTATAATAAAGATAGCCTTTTGTTTCCGTCAAGTGTAGTAAGATAACAAGTTAGTACTTTACAAGTTCTGTAATTTTAGAAGGTGTTTTTCAAAGACTGTTAACAAAATCGATCTATCTCTTCCAAGGATGCTTGTGCGCACACACACACACACACACACACACACACACCCACACCCCCACACCCCTCCAGTAGCTTGAATTTCCTGTATTGGTTGAAATTTCCGTTTGGCAACACATGGAATGCAGCCACATCTCCCAGAGGATGCTTGAAGGGTCTTTCCATCATTAGTGAATCACACTTTCTTGGCCAGAAACCATCTATCATTTTCTTTTTCCATTTGTGACCTTAGCTGGCATTCAGTGGAAGTATAGGTCTTGGACTGTGGCTTACTCCCTCCTATTCACCCTCACTTATCCAAACTGTAACAGAGGCCAGCCAGGAAGAAATTTACCATTCTTTTGTTATTTTTTTACCTTTTGAGACATACAGACCATAGATAAGTATGGTAAGTTAACTGAGAATAAGATTGAGTGTTCATACCATGCCTTGTCCTGTTATATATGTCGTCTCATAGACAAGTCATTGAAATTTGCTAGTCTGATTCTTATCTGTACTGTGGGAATTACAGCTTTATTTTATGGTACAATATGAAGTGAATATGAAAAGCTCATAGATTTAAATGCTGTATAAATGCCTTTCATAGTCGTATTTTTCCTTTAATGAACCTCACTGTCAAACTATTTAAATCTTCATGAATTTATTTTAGAACTAACTTTTGGTCATAATTTCTACCTGTGGATAAAAACTGAATTCTTTTTCGTTTAGCATTGTCAATTTTAATTAAATTATATATAAGCATTTGATTTCTAAGAAAGTATCTTATAACTGATTATTTTCTGGCTTTGCCTGTGCAAGGATGGTTGATGATATCTATGCCTTTGCTGCTGAAGAGATTTTAGAATAAAAAATTGAAATTATGTCCCATGTTGTTTTAAGTAGGGTTGTGATCTAACCCTTGAAAATTATAGTTAAGTGTATAGTATATGTTAATTATCAATTGGCCAGAGTGTTTTGGGCTTTTTGCTGACTATTAACATATATAGAATTAGCAAGGAGATTGGATTAACAGGAATTACTACTCCCATTCATGTTGCATGCCATCTAAGTCTATTTCCCTTTCTACGTTTGTTTGTTTTTTCCTTGCTACATTTGTTTTTTTTTTATTTGCAGAATAGTTTTTATTTATGCTTATTGTGCCTAATTTTATAGTAGCAATAAATTGAGAATAAGTGATAGTTTGAAATAGTTATATGTTGAAACCGGGAACCAGACAAAAATCAAATATTTATAGTTCACTTGTTATGTGCTAGGCATCATGCTGGGTGCTTGATGATCAATCTTGCACTTGAAAGTAGTTTTGGATTTATTCTTTCTGAATCTCAACTTGAATGATTTAGAGGGAAAAATTTAAGATTCTGCTGATTCGGTTTTGCCCCTTGTTTTGTGTTTATAAAATTCATTTTCATTTTGCATGTGGAACAGACTTAGTAGTTATGAAATATCAGTCTTTGCCATATTGAGACTGTTAATTTAACTAGTTGAACACTAGAGGGACTGCAGACTAATCACTGGCTTTTTAGCTCAGTAGTGTATTAGTTGGGATGTTTCAGTTAGAGCAGAGCTCTAACTGGGGAAAGCTTTTTAGTTTTCCCAAGGTTGGGTATCTTGCCCCCCAAAATGACCTGGTCACTTATTTGGTTAATTCTCAAGTGTATGGACTGTAAAATTTTGCCTCCGCCAGTCTAGGTATATCGAAGCAAAAAACCTTTGGTTGGTTATGGGCTCTTTGTAAGCACAGTTTTTGTGTTAGGATGGCCTGCTGAAAGAAGTGGGGAATCTGAGAGGGAACTGTGTAAGTACTGAGTTCCCTGTTCTCTCTGGGAAATCTCTGAGTAGGGAATAGTGGCGCAGAGAGTTTGGGAAAGGTAAATATTCATTGGAACACTAGTTCAGATTATTGTTTTATGGAGATTTTCAATGATTTTATGATTACTGGATACATATCTTGTGAAAAGATTTACTAGGTTATAGTAGCATTAACAGGTAAAGTAGGATAATCTATATGCATTGTAGTTTTAGTCTAGGTAGATAGTGTTACAGATAATTTTGCTTTTTCACACAAAAACTGTTGGGCAGCTAAACCTAAGAAGTTTCTGGAATTAAAAGTTTGAGCATTCCTTGAATAAGAACATTTTACCTTCAAAATAATTTTGCCTGGAAATGGTATAGATTTTAAATTACAAGCATTTAAATTAATACACGCACGCACACACACATACACACAATAGATGAGTGTTTCTGGAATTTTGGTTTGATGGTTATCCGAGGATTTTAATTGAGGTCACATTAGGAACATAAAGACACGAATCAATGTTCATATAGCGCTTTGTTAAAGAAGTCCTAAATATCATTGAGAGATGCAAAGAATGAATGCGATGGATATAGAAATCTTTATTTTCTTCTGAAATAAATGTATTTTGTCATTTTTATATATTGTAATACTGATCTATCTTAGGCTTGCCCCCTAAATAGTTTATTATAATACTAGAACACTGGTAAAAATGACATCTGCCTTTACCTTTCTTTGCTAGATTTTTTTAAATGTGGCAGAAATGTTATTACATAAAGATAATTTAAATCTAATTCTTCATGTTTATGAGTAGGCACCTTCCTCTTTATTTCCTTTTCCTTGATTATATGTTTTTAAAACTCAGTTAAAAGTAAGTTCAGTTATGTATAGGAAAATAATTTTTTAAACGTTTATTTTGAGGGAGAGAGTGCACGCGTACGCACACACCATGCGGGGCGGGGAGGGATAGACAGAGAGGGTGAGAAAGAGAATCCCAAGCAGGCTCCATGCTGTCCTATCAGCACAGAGCGTGATGTGGGGCTCAATCTCCTGAACCGTGAGATCATGATCTGAGCCGAAATCAAGAGTTGGATGCTTAATGACTGAGCCACCCAGGCACCCCTGTGTATAGGAAAAGAAAATTTTAAATGACCATCTCTTTATTATTGATGTTCTATCTGCTTCCAGAATATTTTGAACTAAAATGATTTGTGGAATTGGCTTTTATAATTTAAATATCCATTGACACTAACTTGTAAGAACTATGATATAAATTACAGATTTAGTTAGATCATTTAAAAATTACAAGTATCTCCAGTTCATTTGTGTTTCTTTTATAATTGAAAAAGTCTTTAAGGTTATCCTTTGTTGGCTTTTGGATTCCTGAAAATAGGGGGAAAATGTAAGTTACCAGTGAGTTGTAAATGTCAATTCTTTGGAAGAACCAGCAGTGGAATATTTTACTGCTAGTCTAGTGCTTTGCATAATGCTAATAAGCACTCTATTAAATTACAGATTTTGTCTTTGGTTATTTGGTGAAGATATTTGAAATCAAAGAGTCTTTTACAACTTAATTATTCTTTTCTCAAAAGTATGGCCTTTGATGTCACCAAAGACAAAATGCTGATGTGTTAAGTATGAAGCTGTTCTCTGAAGATTGAATTTCTGGAAAATGCCAAAAAGTACACAGAGTACTGAACCATGAATTCTAGAGTTAGGATAAAAAGCATGTGGATATAAAAAGCCTGTTGTAAATGTTGGTTAGTCGACGTGATTGTAATTGGCATTGTGGGGTCATCTTCAGTTGTGACCAGAGCAAAAACAGATCCTCAGGTTCCTCCCTTCCTTCTGTTTAGGGTAAGTGGGCAGTAGTTGCTCAGAGTATGAAACAGCAGATCTGAAGAGTTTTTACTTTATGGAGCAAGATTAAGAATACTATTAAGTAAAGTTAGGAAAAATAAAAATCTTATCTTTTATTCTGTTTCTGCTTGTTAACAAAAAGTATTATTTGAAGAAAATTTTATCACTGAATGCCTCTGGGTTAAAATAAAATTTTGTAGTTCCTAAAATGACTTGACAAAAGTTTAATTAGAGAAGGCTACTATTGGATACCTAACGCTGTTGAATCCTTTTATGTTAGTGAGTCTGTTAATGCTTGGAGGAGGGCAATGTGGAATTGAGTTCAGCAGCATTTGTTGAATTCTGTGCATGCTATGCTGTGTGCTGTGAATGAGTGGTCACTGCCTGCTAGGAGCTAGAGGTATGTAATTAGTTGTTCCATTTTTCCCGAAATCTGATTAATGAAAATGTGAATTTAGGGCACCTTTATTTGTTTATGTATTTATTGAGAGTGTGTATGTGCGCTCAAACGGGGTAGGGGGCAGAGGGAGAGGGAATCTTAAGCAGGCTCCACACTCAGCTCGATCTCAGGAGATCATGACCTGAGCTGAAGTCAGGAGCCCTGAGGGCACCTTATGGGTGCTTCGTTTAGTGGGTTCTTTTCACTCTTGCTGTGTCTTTTTTTCAGTTCAGTCATTACTTTGAACACGGGCTACATGAGGTGCTAGTTGTTTGACTTTCACTGATAAACTGGACAACTCTGTTTTTAATCTCTCAGTGTATCCTTTATTTAGTGGGACAATTAGATAAGTAAACAGGTAGATACAAAACAGGGTGGTAAATACTCTGATAGGAGTAGTGCTTTTGTTTTGTTCAATTTTTTCCCCCTCTTCCTTCTTCTTGTTCCTGTTATGACATCAGGGATTTGTTTCTTCAGTTTAAAATGTTAAACTGGGGCGCCTGGGTGGCTTAGTTGGTTAAGCGTCTGACTTGGGCTCAGGTCATGACCTTGCGGTTCGTGGGTTCGAACCCCACATCAGGCCCTCTGATGTCAGCACAGATCCAGCTTCGGATCCTCTGTCTCCCTCTTTCTGCCCCTTCCCGACTCACGCATGCATGTGCGCACACTCTCTCAAAATAAATAAACATTAAAAAATTTAAAAAATTTAAAAAGTTAAACTTAAGTTTTTTTTTTTTTTTTTGACCTTAGTCTTTTGTAAGATGCCAGTACCCTGGGATGATAGAAAGATGAGCTAGGGGAGGCGCCTGGGTGGCTCAGTTGGTGAAGCGTCTGACTTCGGCTCAGGTCATGATCTCACAGTCCGAGAGTTCAAGCCCCGTGTCGGGCTCTGTGCTGACAGCTCAGAGCCTGGAGCCTGCTTCAGATTCTGTGTCTCCCTCTCTCTCTGCCCCTCCCCTGCTCATGCTCTGTCTCTCTGTGTCTCAAAAATAAATAAAAACATTAAAAAAAAAAAAAAAAGGAAAGATGAGCTAGGTAAGTAAGGCATACTTAATGCTGGTAAGTAGGGCATGTCGGACATAAAAAAAAGATGTTTATTTATTTGGTGGGAGAAGGATGATAGGACTTTATTAATCTTATGTTTGAAACTCAAGGGGGTCATAGTTAGGGTTCAGGTCAGCTAAAATTGCAAGTTCAAGATAGGAAGTTTAAGAAAAATTGCTGAGTAGTTATGTTTTTCCGCATCCAAAGATTAACTTTTTCCATGTTGCACCCTTGATCTCATAGACAGTTGCTTATACTGGAAAACTGGACTTTTTCCACTGGGCTTCTGCTTCTATCTTCTACAAGTTGTATCTTCATCCAGGTGGGTAGGTGCCCATGCAACCTCTTTGTACTGATCATATGCTGCCCTCTCTTTCCTGGGCAGTGATAACCATCATAGGGTAAGAGCAGCTAGTTCAATACAGTTGAATGAAGGTCTTCAATTAATATTCTATCAAGCTAAAGGGATGGACACCCCCAGCTTATCACCAGTTTTATTTAAAAAAAAAAAAAAAGGGATTAAAGTTTTCCTTGTTGATGGAAGATAGTGGATTTTGCCCAAAGTTTTCTGTCCTTAAAATCACCTTTACTGTCATATATTATTATGACATGTTTTTACATATTCCATATACCAGATTTCCTTGCTAGTTAGATACATCTTGGTTGGGGATTTTCAGTGTCAAACACAATAATAGCACATTCATTGGTCTTTGTTGCAGTTACCATCTCTTAAACCACCAGATTTCTCTTGGCCTGCTGTATCTCTTACATTGAGTAGGATGTTTGTGAGTATGGAACACAAGAGGAGGAATGAGCATGTGTGGCTGCATGCTTCTTATATTGGGTAGGAAAATGACCTTTCAATAATTTTCTCTGGTGTTTACGCCACCAAGTAAGTACATCTTTAAACTCGATGTTCTTGAAGCAGCCTTTGCCATGGTTTTCACTTTTTTCAACTGCTTTGAGACCTGCCTTTTTACATAGCTTCCTTCTAGAAGCATCTATGCCACCTTCTTTCTTGAGCCACACGCCGATTCTTGAAGGTCTTAGGTGCTTGTAGGAGTGATGACTGTCAGTAATAGTAGTGCACCTTATCATGTTGCAGGAACCATAGTTGAGATACAGGTAAAGTGCTCTGGGAACTTGGAAGAGTAGAGATGACCTGTAGCTACTGGGATTAGGTACCTTCCATGGAGGAAGTGGTGTTTCTGTTTCTCTTTGAGAGAGCAAGCGAGCATGAGTGGGGAAGAAGGGCAGAGAGAGAAGAGAGAAAGAATACTAAACAGGTTCCACGCTTAAGGGAGTCTCCCAACATGGGGCTTGGTCCCATGACCCTGGGATCATGACCTGAGCCAAAATCAAGAGTTGAACCATCAACCCACTGAGCCATCTAGGCGTCCTAGGAAGTAGCATTTAAAATGATGCTTTAAAGAGCTGAGCTAGGACATGTGGGCTTCAGGGGTAGGAAGGAGAAAAGATGGTTCACTAAAA
Organism: Puma concolor; assembly: GCF_028749965.1. Taxonomy (NCBI): domain Eukaryota; kingdom Metazoa; phylum Chordata; class Mammalia; order Carnivora; family Felidae; genus Puma; species Puma concolor. The sequence continues at coordinate 13,198,039 of NC_141678.1, read as the reverse complement.
GTGACTAGCAGTAGAGAGGTTCTGGTGACAGCTAGAATTTCCTCTTGGCTTTTGAGAAGAGTGTGATCAGGAGAAGAAGAAGAAGTACATTTGGAAAGGTAGTTTGAATCAGATCATGGGGGAACTTGAATACTGAGTTAAGGCATTACCACCATTCAGTAGACCATTAGTGGGATCTCTTGAGATTCTTGAGCAGTTAGAAGGATTAATCTGAGCTGCAGTATGTTAAGTAAATCAGAGCCAAGAAGTTGGTAGTAAGGAGAATGTTAGGGGTCTGTTCCACCATTGTAGATGAGATAACAGTGAAGACCACTAAACAGCTGTTCTGTATATTTTTAATCTCATCTGGTTTTTTGATTCTTAAATATTGAACTTTTGTGTGAAAGAATTTTATTGATTAAAATTAATCTACCTGAAGTGTAGGGAAAGAGGCTGGATTCATATTTTATCCATTAAACACACTTTGAGCGATTATTCTTTCCTAAATACTGTGCTAGGCATTGTGGATCTATAAGTAAGAAAAATAAGATATCCTTTGATATTTTAATGTAGATTTTGATAATTTGTAAAATTAAGGGTGTCCTGGAGACACTGTTAACGTACTATTTAATACTAGTTCTGTGAGGCCACATTGGTGGGCTCACTTACATTTTCAAAGAGGTCTGAATTTAGTTTATCCAATAAAGGTATACTTCTGTGGAGCAAAAGGTTAATTATGTTACGAGGATTTCTTTTTTTAGCGATAAAGTAGCACAGAGGTAACCAAATTTTGGCCACTTGATGGAAATTACACTGAGTTAGATAAATTATCATTTAGTGATAATATGGACTGGGCTGTTTTATTTACTTTGAGCATGTTGGATGAAATGATTTTGAGCCAGCCATTTTACTCATTCCTATTTAAGTTGTTTGAAGGAAACTAAGAAGAAAGAAGCTATTGCTGAAAATAATATTTTCCTTTGATGTTGATGCCTAAATAGAGAGGAATTTTAGTGTTATTTACATTTCATCCACATTTGGCATGAATATAAATGTAGTATTGAAATTTTGATTTTTGTGTTAATTAGGTTTTTAGTATCTTGAAAATATTTGATGTAGCCCTACACACTGAAATAGGGTTACGAAGCTTTTTTTTTTCCTTTTTTTTCTACTACTGCTTCTTTTCATCCTCTTCCTCCTCTTCCTCCTCTTCACCTTTTGATAGTCTAAGGGAAGGTAAGATAGATGGCTTCTTGGTAAGTAGTTCCAGTTTCATTTAATGGGTCCTGACTCCCAGAACTAAGTTATTGCTTAACAAGATGAGTCAGATGGTCCCAGAAACATTTTTTTTTTGTTACCATGATTACAACATATTGGCAGGATTATATTATATTTTGTAGTTGTTATTTAACCTGGCTTGTTGATTAAAAAAAAAGAAGTATCAGAACTTTGTATCCAGTGGAGTTGTTTACATCACTGAGGAATCATATACTTTGCCGTGTGACTTAATTATACTTTTAAAGACACCTCAAAGTTTTTTTCTGTAACGGGTGTGTGTATATATGGAGGGGGTTGTTATACAGGGAGTCTCTACATGATGGATGTAATGCTGTTTTACTAGATTTGAACTTTAAATTCTGGGTTTTTGAACAAAGATTTCAGAAAGCATTTCTTGGCTTTTCTAACTTGTAACTAAATTAACTCTCTTCCAGAAACATGCTCCTTAAAATAAAAGGATCTCTTATTTGGGTAGTCATCATTACTTTCAGGTAAATCAGAAGCCTCACACTTAGGAATTTGGAAGAATAAATTACGAAATGTTAAAAAGTAACTTTAGCGCTTTAGGAAAAACTTGCAAATAATTTTAGTGTTTTTATTTTTTTTTAAGCTTCTGAATATTTGTTCCTCCATACTTGCCTTTGCCTTTGCTTTTGTTTTGGAAGCAGTTCAAAGGTAAAAACTCCTGGTTTGTTTTTATATAGCTGGGAGGTCTGCCCTCCCTCCCTTCCTATTCTGCTTCCTGTCCTCTTTCCCATACATCTGTTAGTCCGTTGGTCCCTCCATCCTGGTGAAAGGAATTGGTGGGAAGGTATCTTGCTTGGTTTATTGAAGGAGAGTGAGAACCGCAGTTTATACTATGGAAGTTCATCAGGCCAAGCAGATTATGGAAGCAGTAGGCTTTATACTTCATTTATAAAACAGCTTTTCTTCCAGCATTGAATTAGTTTTTAGATGCTAGTATTGAGACTATAATTGACAATAGTAGTTGCTTTTTTCTTTTTAGGATAGCCATCTCTGATTGCCATAGCAACATCCCAGAAGACAATCATCTTGATCTAATGGCAGCATGTCAAGGAGTTGCCTTGAGCGTAACCCCACTTTTCTGAGATTGTACTGGGAGTTTTAGTTTCAGAAGGAAGGTGATAACTTATGTTATAATTCTCTCTGTGTCGTTTCTGCTGTGGTTTTGTTGTCTGTAAGGACTGTGTATTTTTAGGAATCACTTGAGATCCCTGATATTATTTAAAGCTCGTTGTTTTGTATGAATAGATTATTAGAGTGGAGTATTTGATTGTGTTTTCTGTTTATGTGTTTTGCTCAGACTGTAGGTTAAAGGTTTCTTTGGGTGGGGGGGGGCAGTTTATATGAGCCAAAGAAGATTGTTTGCATACTGTATTATGTAGTAGAAGTAGATTTTATTTAATTTCCCCCATATGTACTGTATTTATGGAATAATTTTCATTATAATTGTTTGATCTCAGATAAAAAAACTTCCATAGTAGTAAGGCCAACTTATAAGAAATACTGTCATAGTACACTTGGCTGAAAAGAAAAAAGAAAATGGCAGGATTGAATTCTCTGATACTCAGAAGTTTTGATGATTTTCCACGACAGAGTCTCTTGTTCTTGAGTTCTGTTTCTTCAAGTAAGAAAATAATGGTATCACTTCTAATTATTTACACAAATTTACTTAAACATATTAAATAGTCACCAACTTAATCTCATGGGTTTCTAAGAGAATGTTGTTTGTGAACTTTAAAATTTAATTACAGATGTATAATTAGATTATCTGGTAGATTTGACTTTCTCAGAGAAAATGGTATGTATACACATAATTTAATGAACATTTAAAAAAAGTTGTTTTTCATTATGTCAACTTATTTCAGTAGTTATTTGGTCTTAAGAATATGTCACAAAACTGTCAGAAAATGCTACCAAACAGAGTCACGTGTAACAAAGTTTTTAAACTGAAGGCAATGGAAGATTAAAATGTGCTATACACAGTAGTGTAATTTAGTAGGAAACTTTTTATATTAGGGATGTAGAGATTGGCAGTTTGAGACCTTTGATGAGTACTTTTATTTATTTTTAAATTTAAATATTTATTTAAATTTTTTTTTTTATTTTAAAGTAATCTCTGCACCCAGTATGGGGCTCGAACTCACAACCCTGAGATAAAGGATTGTATGCTCCCCCCGACTGGGCCAACCAGGTGCCCCCCAGTACTTCGATTTTTTTTTTTTTTTTTAAGTTTAAACTGAGCAAAATTTTGGAACTTTCTCGATTTATTTTTGTATTCTATTCTTTTGTCGCTTCTCTTTCTGGATTATCATCAAATTATTTCTTTTTTCCATAAAAGTTATTTTGAACTACCAAATTCATCTGTCTCAGAGTATAAATCAGTTTCAGGGTATGCCTCTTAGTTTTTGGGTGCCTACGTGGCTGATATTTAGAGATAATACTTTAAAAGTCCCCCCCCCCCCCCCCCCCCCGGGAGTTTATGCCTCACCTTATGCCTCTTTAAATTTTAATTGATTAAATGAAATGATATATTGAAATCCTCAGTCACATGACACATTTCAGGTACTTAATAGCCATATATGGCTAGGGGCTACCTTGATGGCCAGTGCAGATAAAAACATTTCCATCAGCACAAAAAGTTCTGTTGGACAGTGCTGGTATAGGTGCAGAACCAACAATGGCTGGAAATGGCAGAAAGGCTATTTCTGGCACCATCTTAAGGAAGAGGCACTGAAAGTATTGTAACAGAAGACCATTGCAGGAATATGGCAGGATGTTTTCTTCATCTGGTTGGGGTCTTAAAAAGGGTATCATGACGTTTTCCCCCAGTCCTCCAGTAGTCCTCCCTTACTTGTCTCCCTTCTCTCTCTGTGTGCTTCTCTTCCTTTCTTCCTCTTTCACATGGCAGTGAATTTATTGATTATGTTAGGAAACTAGGTTCCTTGATGGTTTTCCTATGCTTTTCAAGTTGACAGCTTCATGTGGTAAACCTAAGACTGCTTTTCAACATCTACTTCTCACAAGGTTTATCTTGATCTCCTGATGAGCTTTCATTTATAAATGCCACTCCACTTCCATTAGCTTTATTTAGAGGTTTCTGTATTCATGATCTTGCCAGTTTACTATTTACATTTTTTCTAGGTGCAGGCAGGATTTGTGGAGGTTTATTTTGTTATAGTTCTGCTTGTGTGCTAAAAATAAATGGGATAGATTAATTGTGCCAATTTTGGATTTTACAGTCCTTGGTGGCGTTTTGTAGTGTATTTGTGCAGTGAATGTCAGGTGCTCTACAGAACATTTGCATTTTCCCTGAAGGACTTGTGGTTGGATTTTAGGGCCCTATGATACCATTATAGAAACATCATGTACGCATATGTTGGTTTCTTGTATGAGTGATTTTGGGCTGTTTATTTTATTTTGGATTGATGTTAAGTAATTTTAGATACGATATATTTTCCATGAAATAAGGCCGTTCATTCAGTAAACATTTACTAAATGGTCTCAGAGGTTTGGAAGCAGTAAGAATATCATTAATACCATTTGCTTAGCATTTTTTGTGATTTTCTTTAGCAATGTAAATGTGGCATGATTTCAAAACTGTGTTTTTTCCTTAATGTAGTTGAAGTTCCAGATATGCAATCGAAGGTATACTCTATTCTGAAATGATTTCACTGAAGATTCTGACCCTTGAATGTGGTCTAGAGAATGTGTGCTGTTGTGGTGATTGGAAATCATTTGTAGGTGCCTTTGCTAACTCAGCATGCTTATGGGATTTGTTCTTTAGATTAAACCTGCCTCCCTGCCTTGCTGCAATAGTGTATGGCTCATGGAATGCCTAGGTTGCAGCAGGAAAGGAAGGCATGTGAGTTTGACTTCACTGAAATTGACTTAGAGTAGTTTGTGGCACTCGACTGTCCATATAACATTAGAAAAATTTAGGGAGAAAATAACTTTCTTAGTGCTTTTAGAAAAGTTATTTCAGGGGCACCTGGGTGGCGCAGTCGGTTAAGCGTCCGACTTCAGCCAGGTCGCGATCTCGCGGTCCGTGAGTTCGAGCCCCGCGTCAGGCTCTGGGCTCATGGCTCAGAGCCTGGAGCCTGTTTCCGATTCTGTGTCTCCCTCTCTCTCTGCCCCTCCCCCGTTCATGCTCTGTCTCTGTCTGTCCCAAAAATAAATAAAAATGTTAAAAAAAAAAAAAAAAAGTTATTTCAGGAGGAAGTCTAACTTTAGTTCAGCCATGGTTAAATGTTATTAGCATTGAGAGCTTAGATTATAGTTGAACCACACTTGGAAACTTTCTGGGCTTACCACAGTTTGAGGACTCTATCATTTGGGGAAGTATTGTCTTGGTTTTATTTTGGTCTGGGGACCATGTAAGTGGGTCTGGAACTGATTGACCACTCCTTCAGCAGTGGATAGGAAGCAGTGAGGAATAGTAAGAAAAATACTTAAGAAGGAAAGCATGGTAGAGGATAGTAGAGTTAGAATATGTAAACTGGGTGAAAAGCAGTGATTTTTGAGTTAGTGTTTCAAAAGTGTAGGGTGGTCATGGTTAGTTGGGCAAGGCATCAGAAGAGGCAAGAGACTGATAATGTGGCATAGTTGTAGTAATAATCTTTTTTTTTTTTTAACAAAGCTATAGTTTATAAAGGAAATAACCTAGCCTATATGATTTTTCTGTGGGCAGTTTAAAAGTTTCCTCAGTGTGGCCTTAGGGTTCTGAATTAATCCAAAGTAGAAGTTATTAAAGGATGTTGAATATTGAAGTATATCTCCTTTGTTTATACATTTTTTTTTTTCAGGAATCAGAACCTTTAAGGAAGGTCTGCCATCTGTAATATGCTTTCAGTATTTAAAAGTCTATTGGTAATGGGTACCTAAAATGTTGACAGTTTAAAAAGCCATTAGGCTCTGAGCACTCCCTGTAAATACTGATAATTCTTGCATAGGTACATTTTATTTTATGAAGACATACATATCTACACACATACACGTATATATTTATACACATATATTGGAATGCATAAAATATATATGATGCCTTTTTTTGGGCAGGGGGTTAACATTTCCATTTTTTGTATCACACTTTTACCATGTAACAATAACAACAGCAGCAGCAGCACCATCATCATCATCATCATCATCATCATCATCATCATTTTTTGATGCTTTATTCTTCATACAAACTATATGAATTAATTTTGTCCCTTTTCCTTTATAATTAGAATATTTGAATCTTACTTGAGTTATTATTGAAATGGTAAGTGTGATATGACTATCATTTGAAGAGCGCTTTCCAAAGACCTTCATATACGTTAACCTTACTGTATAGAGTGATAGTTAACTAGTCCTCTGAAAGTGACCCGCGAGTTCAAATTCTTGAATGTTACTGTGAATTCATGGGTTTAAACGTATTGTTTCAATTGACTATAGTTGTTACCCTTCTTGATGTTTAAATTGTTCCATCTTTGGGCCAGTGGAAGTCTATTTAAGATGGCTTCTGAGTCCTTTTGACATGACTGTAGAAGTCATTGATACTTTCCTTGTTTTTTGGAATGACAGGATATTCCAGACTTATCTTGAACATTTCTGCTCCAGATCTGCCATCAGCCATTTTGCCAAAGAATTCTGGTTCCTTTAAGCGGATATAGCATTTAGAGACCATAATCTGAGCACTGGGGATTCTTTCTGCTATTAATCATTGTTTCTAGGGTTTTTCAGTGAACAAATCTAGATACATGTCCTTTCTTTTTCCTTTTTCTAAGATAGAGAATACAATAACTCATACTAATGCTTAGCAGTTCAGGTTCAGGACTGTAGGATTTTTACTTAATGCCATTTCTTATTTCTGTATCTTCTTTCTCCTGTGCCCAGACTGCTTCTGTGCACCTCCGTTTCTCATATGCTTTATCATGTACTATAAATATAACAGTTTTAGAATAACAACACCACTATCAACGATATCATTACTGCAAACAGTACTGCTTGTTATTGTTGACTATTTGGAATATATGTATTTTTGCAGATTTTTGTTGTTGTCTTTTGTGTATATCCTATTTACCGTCAGTAATTCCTCTCTGTGTGGTTTTGTCACTAACTGGTCACACAGTGAGGTGCCTTTGTTTAATTTTACTTTTGATATTTTAGACATTAGTTATATAAAAGTTTAATCTTGTTTTATAATTACATAAATTGTGATTCCAAAGTTAAATCTACAAAAACAAGGCATATTCAATGAAGTCTAGCAAGAACACACATTTTCTTTTTTAACTTGGTCAGTAGTGAGTTGTATAGAGGATGGCAGATTTATTTTTGTTTTATGTTCTTTTGGAAGGTTTAAATAGGAATACATATACAGTTGTGAATCAGTTCTTTAGTAACAACTTCTTTATGTTCTAGACCCCCAGGTAATTAATAATAAAGAGAAGAGTGCCAGTTAAAAAAAAGACAGGCTGTCCTTGATAGCTCTTAACTAATTTTGCATCTCATTATATATTTTTCCCTTTCTGTAAGTTATATTCATCCCTCTTCAATGATAGATGTCCATTTCTGAGACTGATGAGTCTTGAATGTATTGGTATCCATGATTTCTGTCTTGCATATGAAGAAATATCATTCCTTCTCTGGTCATTACAAGCACTGCTGGGCTCTGTTAGTTTGAGCCTAAGTTAAGGTTTTAGCTGTTCTGATGCTTGGCAACTTTGGAAATACAATAATACCTAATTATGGCTATATCTGTTGAAGGTAATCCTGTAAATGCTGGTAGCTTGCTTGTTTTTTTTTTTTTTCCCCCTTTAAAAAAATTTTTTTTTAAGTTTATTTATTTTTGGGAGAGAGAGAGAGTGAGAGGGGGAGGGGCAGAGGGAGATTGGGAGATTGGGAGAGAGAATCTATAGCAGGCTCTGCACTGTCACTGTGGAGCCTGACGTGGGGCTCGAACTCATAAGCCATGAGATCGTGACCTGAGCCGAGACAAGGAGTCGGACGCTTAACTGACTGAGCCACCCAGGCGCCCCAAGGTAGCTTTCTTAATTTTCTCTTTCCATTGCTGTTTTAAGTTTCATGTTTTCCTTCTGCAACTAAAAAAATACAAAAAATGAGTTTTTAAATTATGCAGTATGTTTAGTTTTATTTTTTATTTTACTTTTTAAAGTTTATTTTAAGAGAGAGAATAAGCAGGGGAGGGACACACAGAATCCTAAATAGCCTCCACACTGTCAGTATGGACCCCAATGTGGGGCTTGAACTCGCAGACTGTGAGATCATGGCTTGAACCAAAATCAAGAGTTGGACGCTTAACTGACTGAGCCACCCTGGTGCCCCATATGTGGTATAATTTAAATTCTTCAAAAAGGAAAACATGCATGCTAAATATATTTCAGGGAGATTTAATATGTGAGGTTATGATTATCCCAGTGATGAAGCTTATACTTCTATTTCCTTAAAACAGGAAGTATCATTGCTTTCTCAGGCTCCAGGAAGGCAGAAGATTGATTTGAATTATGAAAGGACAAGTTAGGAAAATAATTGAGGTTAGTCTCAGATCAGTTAGATTGGTGGCCATTAATGAAAACATACTTGTTTTTATAATTTTGTCTGTAACCCAATTTCTTTTTTTCCCCCATTTTAGAAACGTAATTTTAAAATTTTTAATTTTTTTAAATAATTTTTCAAGTTTATTTATTTATTTTGAGAGAGAGCAGGGGAGGGGCCTAGGGAGAGAGAGAGAGAATCCCAAGCAGGCTCTGTGGTGCAGGATCATGACTGAGCCGAAATCAAGAGTCAGATGCTTAACTGGCTGAGCCACCCAGGGAGGGGCCCTGTAAAAAAAAAAAAAAAAAATGAAAGTAAACTTGCATTTATCTGTCTGTCTGTCTGTCTATCTATCTAGATCCAAGTTAGTTAACATGCAGTGTAGTAATGGTTTCAGGAGTAGAATTCAGTGATTCGTCACTTACATATAACACCCAGCGCTCATTGCAACCAGTGCCCTCCTTGATACCCATCACCCGCTTAGCCCCCCCCACCTCCCCTCCAGCAACCCTCTGTTCTCTGCATTTAAGATCCTCTTATAGTTTGCCTCCCTCTCTGTTTTTATTTTATTTTCCCTTCCTTTCCTCTGTGTGCATCTGTTTTGTTTCTTAAATTCCACATGAGTGAAATCTTACGATACTTGTCTTTTTCTGACTGACCTATTTTGCTTATCATAATATGCTCTAGATCCATCCATGTTGTTACAGATGTCACTGTTTCATTCCTTTTGATCACCGAGTAACATTCCATTTAATACACACACACACCCCACATCTTTTTTATCCATTCATCAGTCAATGGACATTTGGGCTCTTTCCATAATTTGGCTGTTGTTGATAGTGGTGCTATAAACATTGGGGTGCAGGTACCGCTTTGAATTAGCATTTTTGTATCCCTTGGATAAATACCTAGTGGTGCAGTTGCTGGGTCATAGAGTGATTCTGTGTTTAATTTTTTGAGGAACCTCCATACTCTTTTCCAGAGTGGTTGCATTAGTGGCATTCCCAGCAGCAGTGCAAAAGTGTTCCTCTTTCTCTGCATCCTCACCAACACCTGTTGTTTCCAGAGTTGTTAATTTTAGCCGCTCTGACAGGTGTGAGGTGGTATCTCATTGTAGTTTTGGTTTGTATTTCCCTGATGATGAGTGATGTTGAGCATTTTTTCCATGTGTCTGTTAGTCATCTGGATGTCTTCTTTGGAAAAGTGTTTATGTCTTCTGCCCATTTCTTCACTAGATTCTTTGTTTTTTGGGTGTTGGGTTTGATTAGTTCTAAAGCAATTTTTTTCTTTATGTTTATTTTCGAGAGAGAGAAAAAGAAAGAGTGGGGAAGGGACACAGAGAGAGGGAGACAGAGAATCCAAAGCAGGCTGCAGGCTCCAGGCTCTGAGCTGTCAGCACAGAGCCTGGTGTGGGGCTCGAACTCACCATCTGCAAGATCATGATCTGAGCCAAAGTCAGACACTTAACTGCCTGAGCCACTCAGGTGCCCCCAAGTTTGATTAGTTCTTTAAATTTTTTTTTTTTCAACGTTTATTTATTTTTGGGACAGAGAGAGACAGAGCATGAACGGGGGAGGGGCAGAGAGAGAGGGAGACACAGAATCGAAAACAGGCTCCAGGCTCTGAGCCATCAGCCCAGAGCCTGACGTGGGGCTCGAACTCACGGACCGCGAGATCGTGACCTGGCTGAAGTCGGACGCTCAACCGACTGCGCCACCCAGGCGCCCCAATTAGTTCTTTATAGATTTTAGATTCTAAGCCTTTATCGGATATGTCATTTGCAAATGTCTTCTCCCATTCTGTAGGCTGCCTTTTAGTTTTGTTGATTGTTTCCTTCGCTGGGCAGAAGCTTTTTATCTTGATGAGGTCCCAACAGTTCATTTTTGCTTTTGTTTCTCTTGCCTCTGGAGACGTGTTGAAAAAGAAGTTGCTGCAGCCAAAGTCAAAGAGGTTGTTGCCTGTTTTCTCCTCTAGGATTTTGATGCTTTCCTGTCTTACATTTAGGTCTTTCATCCATTTTGAGTTTATTTTTGTGTGTGGTGTGAGAAAGTGATCCAGGTTCATTCTTCTGCATGTCACTGTTCAGTTTTCCCAACACCATTTGCTGAAGAGACTGTCTTTTCTTCCATTGGATATTCATCTCTGGTTTGTTGAAGATTTGTTGGCCATACATTTGGGGGTCCATTTCTGGGTTCTCTGTTTTGTTCCGTTGATCTGTGTGTCTGTTCTTGTGCCAGTACCATACTGTCTTGATGAGTATAGCTTTGTAATACAGGTTGAAGTCCGGAAATTGTGATGTCTCCAGCTTTGGTTTTCTTTTTCAGGATTGTTTTGGGCTATTTGGGGTCTTTTCTGGTTTCATACAAATTTTAGGATTGTTTGTTCTAGCTCTGTGAAGAATGCTGGTGTTATTTGGTAGGGATTGCAGTGAATATGTAGATTGCTTGGGGGAGTGTAGACATTTTAACAATGTTTGTTCTTCCATTCCATGAGCATGGAATGTTTTTCCCTTTCTTTGTGTCTTTTTCAGTTTCTTTCATAAGCTTTCTATAGTTTTCAGCGTACAGATCTTTTACCTCTATGGGTCGGTTTATTCCTAGGTACCTTATAATTTTTGGTGCAAGTGTAAATGGGATCAATTCCTTGATTTCTCTTTCTGCTGCTTCATTATTGGTGAATAGAAATGCATCCAGTTTCTGTACATTGCTTTTATAATCTGTGACTTTGCTGAATTCATGTATCTGTTCTGACGGTTTATTGGTGGTCTTTTGGGTTTTCCACTTAAGAGTGTCATGTTGTCTGCAAAGAGTGAAAGTTTGAATTCTTCCTTGCCAATTTGTATGCCTTTGATTTCTTTTTGTTGTCCGATTGCCCGGTTTCTTCTTAATGGAATTGGTAGCCCAGAGTTTCTTCCCTCTTGTGGTGGGAGAAAGTAGGGAAGGGGAGCCAGAGTGGGAATGGTTAGGAAAGGAGCTCTTCTCAAAAGATCCTTCTTTGTTTTGGCAGATCTGTGGAGAAAGTGATTCTCATGGGAGGTGGGTGGGGAGTGACCAGTTGTGTTTCTTTCCTTTGTGGGTAGCTTGAAGGAATCTAGTGATAACCTATGTCTTTGGCCCCAAGTAGCTGACTAGAAGAGACTTAGTCTTATCTGAGTGTCACTAAGTGAAAAGAAACTAGGAGAAAAGAAGAAAACAATGACGTGGGGAAACATTTTTTTGTTTTTACAGTACATCTTTTTGAAGTGTCCTCTCATTTTCTGTGCATTATTGGAATGTACTTTTAACTGACATTTGAAGTGCTTGTGAGGCCAGAACTCTAGAACAAACTGATGGAGGTAAAGTCTGACTTCTCTCTTCCTTTACTGGTACCTTTGCTATTTCCATGACTGCTTTCTTGGTTCTGATTAAACTTTGGCAGCTACGTGAGACCCAACCCATGCGTCCCAGAAGGCAGGTCACATGTGTAATTGGGTAATGTAGGAGGACATGTGCTGTGAGTCCCTTTCCACTCAGATAGTGTCCTGGGTAGTAGCCCTGAGAAGAGACAGTGAAGACGCGGTGTTTGTGAATACCAACTGAGATCATCACCAAGCAACACACTGCTACTTTTTCTAGCGATGGTAAATTATTTCTAGCCTTTATCTTAGCCATTTCATATATTCTGAAAAGGATCGCATCCTGTCCTCTGCCAGTTGGTCTTGGACTCTGGCTGGGTTACCTGTGAAAGTGAGATAGCGAACTGGGATCCACACACGAGACAGGTAAAGTCTAGGAGTAAGAGCGGGAGCCAAGTGTGGGGAATACAGTGAGTTGAAATGAAGTAGGAATAGGGGTAGAACAAAGGAAGACACATGATGGAGAGGAAGATAAGGAAGAGGTAGTGACTAGGGGAGCTTATAGTGGGGAATGAGGCAAGGCTCTGTATTAAAAGCCAGGGCAGTGGTCAGACACCTAGGTACATACTAGAGGCAAGGTAGTTGGTTAAAGTTTATAAGTTAGGAGTCAGAACATCTATTCCCTGAAAAAGAAGACTATCGTTTTGAGCCATTTGTAGCACCGCTCCTGAGACAGCAGTCTTTCCCAGGTGGGAAAGTTCTTCCCAGGTGGGAAGGTTCTTGCTAGGCAATAGCTACTCCCAGATGAGCCAACACAGAAAGCAGCAGTTCACTTTCCATGCTGAATCTGAATCTTTCCATGCATTCTGTGTTGGCTGTCATCCAGGAGTGAAGACAGTTGCTGACTCTTCAGCAGCTGGTCTAAATCACAAGGGCGTTTACGGTGTGTAAGTAAGGTTTTGGTAAGTTCTCTCTCAAAGTAGATTTCTAGATCACAGTCCAGAAAATCTGAATATGTTTGTATGCAGAAACTGTGAGGTAGGTTAACTTTGGAAGCAAATCACTAGATTATTGTGGGCTCGCACACGATTGACATTTGGAAGAGATGCATCTTGACATCTTCCAAAAGTCCCAGTTTTGTGAATACCATTATGACATAAAATTTTCCTTCGCAAAATATAATTTTTGCCCCGCTGGACCACTCACCAAAAATATTTTTGCAGATGGCTTTTTCTTGTTTCTGACTAAGCATATGGTCACTGGTTCCATTTATAAGTCAGAGTCATCCCCGATGACTTTCCTCCCTTGTCCTTTTGGCTAACACTAGTCATTCCTTAAACCTCTTCACTTTTACCACCAGCTGTAGCACTTGGCTGCTTTTTAATGTCCATATCTGTCAGAAGAAAAAGCTTTAAAACAATAGCTTCAGGGAAGTTACTGTGTTCTCAGGCAACTAGTAGAGAAGGATAAACAAAGACAACAAAATACACAAACCCACCTGTTGGGCTCATTTGCAAGTGAAGTGACTGCTTCCTTTCACTGGCCTGTGGCGGGGCCTCCTGCTCACATTCTAGCCTCTGCAAAGTTGCCTGGACTACATTTTCATGGTGGCCCTTTTCTGTACATCTGGAATGGTTGAAACTAAAAACTTTAAGTCGATCACTACCAAAGTTCTTCTGTATATTCTTCCTTTCATCTGTCAATTTTCTTTGAAAAAACTTAGAGTGGTGCCTGGGTGGCTCAGTCGGTTAAGTGTCTGACTTGGGCCCAGGTCCTGATCTCACAGTTCTGTGAGTAGAGCCTGGTGCCTGCTTGGGATTCTGTGTCTCCCTCTCTCGCTGCCCCTCCCCCGCTCGTGCTCTGTCTCTCTCTCAAAACTAAATAAACATTATAAAAAATTGTTTTTAAAAATTTAGAGCAATTTGTTTGTAAATTAATACTAACTTCACCAATAATTAGATTGTAGGGATGTTAGGATTCTAACCATATTAAAGTTCTTAAAAGAGGTGTAGAGAAATTAAACAGCATGTATTTCTATATCTGACTTTCTTGTTGGTTTTCTGGTAGGATTTCCTTTTAGAACCAAATGAAGATAACATTTTAGATGTTACCTTTGTTCAAGGTGTGCTTTTAATTCTGGGGATAAATGTAATGGTATAATTCTCTGACATCATGCTTATTTGGAAACATATGTTAGGTTCCTTTGGGTTCTTTTTTTATTTGGAAATTTCATCAGTTTGTAAATAACTACAGCTGTTGTCATGTGTTGGTGCAAACCTTCCATTATCTGTGTTTTCTGCTCCCATCATATACCACCATTAGTGAAGTTAGCCATGTGAATTTAATTTCCAGCTGTAGATGTAAGGAAGTGAGCATGGTTGTTTGGATCTATTGTTAAGGAAAGGCTAAATGCTTGTTAGGTTTTCTTACACACCTTTAAAAGTATTGTGAATTTCTTACGTTATTTGTCTTTGAGGATATGTAGATAAACCTTAGTACTACATTTGGAAACTATGGTTGTGTATATTCAATGCTTCAGCTGTAGGACTGAAAATTCTTCTTGATATAGAAGAATTTTGAAATTTACAGTGTTTATATTTTGTAGAATGAATTCTGTCAATTAGGAATTCTTTTCGTGGAATAAAATTAAGTTGTGTTCATGAAATATGGAATGAAGTACCAAGGCTATCTCTCTCTTCCCACTCCCCTTTTACCTGTTCCTGTCAGATACTTTATTTAATATATCTATAATTTTCAAGTTATAAAGTTTCTTTCAAAGTTTGGTTTTAAATGTCCTATACCATAATGCTAAATGTCTTTATTCTGTACTTATTGGCACTTGCATTTTAATCATCCATCCATCCATCCATCCATCCTTGTCTGTGTTGTTTTTGGAAGTTCCTGTGCTATAAAGATTTACAGTTTAGTGGGGTCCTTGTAATTATAATGCCAGGCTTTTGAATTTTTAACATTTTAAACTTATTTTTCTCAGTTCTGATTGAAAGGATGAGTTTCAATAAGAGGCTTAACATTTCATAAAGAAATGCATCTATGTTTTGGCCACTCTTTGAATTATATTGACACTTTTAATTAACTTTTACAGGTAGCACCATACCAGGATGACAAGTAATGTCAGGTATCTCTTACAGTATTAAATCGATGTAGCCTGTTAGTATATGTACTGCAAAGCAAGTTTCTATAAAATAAATTTCACTTTATTGTCCAATTCCATTTCATTTGATAGTCGTAAACTTACTGAATGTTAGAACTTTAAGGACTATTTATTTTTGCACATCATTTGCAAACGTGTATCAGCAGAACCTACTTGTAAAACCAAACCTTACATGGAATGCTTACATGTGTTAAAAACTTCAACGGAGTAAATTTTAAAGATCTCATTGGCTTTATTTAGTGAGCCATGAATCGGACAGCATCCCATCTAGCAGATAGAAAGGATCTTTGAAGAGCTGTACAAAATGGAAGACTTTGTAGGCAGGAGGTGAGACAAGGCAGTTATTCTAGCAAAGAGCTGATTGTTTCAGGGAAGTCATCTTTCTCTGGTGGATGGCAGAGGACTGTCAGGCAGAATACCTCATTAGTGGCGACCAGTAATTCCAGACTGACTGGTTGAGATTTCGTTCCTGGGAGAGGCTGAAATTACCCCTAAATTAGGAATTAAGCCTTGGTTAGGTGATGTGGGCTCAGCACAAGTGACTCCGTTTTAGGCCTGTTGTCTCTTTTCTTAACATGCGGTTTTACCTTACATGGAAAGCTAAAGCATACATAAAACAATAAAACTGCTGCTCTTCCTGCTTTGAAGGTGGTGTGAAGTTTGTCCTGAGACCTGTGAGGCACTTTCAAGAGCCTGACAGTTCAGAGGAATGTGGTTTGGAGCCACTCATTTGAGTCCAACCCTCCCCAATCCCACATCCCCCAACCCTTTTTGTCAGGTGAGTAGACGCAGACTACCTTTAGTCTGTAGATTTTTGTAGAAAACAGTCGTGAAATGTATCTGAAAAGTTTTAACAAAGCCCATTCCTCTGGGTCCAGGTACTTAGCAGTGGGCCTGCCAAGAACAGCAGTGCTTTTGTAAAACTTTGCAATTTCTTTCTTTCATCCTTTTGCAAGATGTTCATATATTTTGAAGAAATCTCCTGACTTTCCATTCACTCCCAAGTCTTTTGTGAGAAGGAATGTGAATTTTTCTTAAGCACTAAAATTGCCTTACTGAGGAGTGAATCTGTGGCAAGATACTGGCGATGAAGAACCCAGGAGGCTGTGTGATGGTGCGGGGTTGGTGGCTTTTTGGGGAAATTAGGGGTTCCTTGTGCCTCATGGCCTTGGGCTGTGTAGAGTGAGTCAGCCAAGCACAGAGAAGTGAAGTCACTTGCTCAGAGGCATACAGTTTGTTAGCGGCAGAGCCAGAAGTGCAGCCCGATCTCTAGTAAGACTGTGCTTTTCCCTTTTCCATTGTGCTCCTTGACCTCTGACTGTTGTCTGGATGGCCATAATACTTGAGAAAACACAGTGTTGTATTCCTCAAGTAGAGGGCATTTTATCCTTAAAGTCAGGACTTAGGTCCTGGAAATTGGTGTTTTTCTTTATCTTTTAAAAAATCTTAAGCTATGTAAAACGATTCTGCTTTGAACGAAGGGAACTGGTATCTGCCAAAATCACTATTGAGCTTCTCTAGTCATTTATTTTCTTGAAATTGAAATGAAACTTTCTGAACACAGCCTTACTGAATATGGATTTCAGAGCCATAATAATGCTTCTTGCCTCTGCAGATTTTGAATTGATCTGAGTTTGGCAGTGAATTATGTATGTGTTATTTCAGGAATTTTGCACATGCCCTGCTTTAAACCACTGATTATTTTTGTAAAATGCTGTTGTGTGGATTTGGCTCATTCCATTGACGCTGAACTCATCAGATGGCTATATTGTCTTCTAGGAATGTGACTTGAATTCATTAAATGACACAGGCAACAACATCTGTTTTATAAAGCTAGTTTAGTTCCCTAAAACTTAAAATTTTCAAATTTACAGCTTACAAATAGAATAAACCTTCCTTCTTTTATGCCGTAAAAAGATTTCCACAGAGTTTTGATGATGACTTATTTTAGCCTTATTCTTAACGTAATTCTTACAACTTATTTTCTTATTGTATTGTTCATTTTCAAGGAAAAGTAATATTAGGAATGTTGGAAACTTACAGTCTTAAATGAGTGGCTCTCAACTTTTTTAGGTCACCTTATCCGTTTGAGATTTGCAGAAAGCTTTGGATGGTCTAGAATAAGCACCTGTACATGTGCTTCTGAAACTGTGTACAGCTGTAGGGAGTTGGAGCTCTCTAGGGCAGATCCCCTCAAGTTCATTACCTCCTGGTTGATGTTGGTTGGTGTCTTGTGCTTCATATGTGTTACTAAGTATGTTAATAACGCTGGTGACTCTGCACCAAAGTTACCTTCTTTATGTACAGATTTTAGATTTATAGAATATTGGAATTGCTGTTAAAAAATATTTTATGATGTTGATCCATTTACGTATCATTTATATTTCTCTGTTGTATTGTCTATTTTTATGCTTTTCCTCTTCCTTGTGGTTTTTCCAGGGAAGGAAACCTATCCATCTCAAGGTTTCTTGATTTATTATCCCAGCACTGATTTGGATACATTTGATGAGCAAGGTTTATATGATAGATATATGGTATTAAAATAAAAATATGCTTGTCAGATTTCATCTTGGGAGGTTTGTTCCTTTATGCCTCCTGTGTATAACATTTCCAAGTGGTGTTTTCAATTTGGGATAGAATATGTTAGAGAAAATTGGGACTTAGGTAGAGGTAGATACTCTCCTATGATAAACCATAGGGCTTGTGTATCAAACCAGTGGATGTGCATTATTATGTGTAGCCGATCCAATACTCTTTCTTTTTTCTTTTTCTTGCAATGTTTTGTTTACTTTTGAGAGAGAGGGAGGGTGTGAGCGGGGCAGAGGCAGAGAGGAGGAGAGAGAATCCCAAGCAGGCTCTGCACTGTCAGCATGGAGCTTGATGGGGGGCTCGAATTCATGAACCGTGGGATCACGATCTGAGTTGAAGTTGGACACTCAACCAACTGAGCCACCCAGGTGCACCACTCTTTTTTTAAAACAACATTTTAAAAAGTTTTAAGAATTTATTTTGAGAGAGCAGTAGAGAGAGAGAACGTGCACAAGCGAGAGAGGGGAAGGGAGAGAGGGAGAGAGAATCCCAGTCTCCCGTCGATCATGACTTGGGCCGAAACCAAGAGTTGGACGCTTAACTGACTGAGCCGCCCAGGTGCCCCTGACCTGGTGCTCTTTGTAGGGGCCGTGTTCTGTGGCAGTGTGGAGTCTCACCAGCAGCTTCAAGGCAAGCACATGTATCTGCTAGCTAATTCTGAGGATGGCTGTTCTTTTGTAACATCTCTTCAAACTGGATTTTTATTTTAAACTCAGAGGATGGGTCCATTTACTTGCCAGCCCACCCCTTGAAATGATAATGGCAATAGCTATCATATCTGCTGTGTGACAAGAACTTTTATGATATTCTCTACCTCCAGCCCTTTATTTAAAAAACTTTAACTTCCTGACTACTACTCATTTCATCATCTATCTTTAATCATTAAACCAACTCAGATTTATTGATGGGAAATTGAGGTTCAGTGAGGGTGCTGCCTTTGAAGTGTGCTTAATAAGTATCACTTACGTTATCGTGGGCTTTATGTACCAGAACTGTTTGCTTGCTGTATTTCTTTTCCTCCCAGTGGGCTATAGATGTATTGAGGACAGTCTCCATACATAGTCCTAATACTAGTGATATAGTGCCTGCTAAGTTATTAAGCAATAGTTGAACAATTGCTGGTTGAATGAATTCCCATGAATTTTACAATTTAGACTCGATAAGCAAAATTATTTTTCTTCACCTGTTTCTCTCACCAAACTACAAATGGTGTTTTACTAATAAATGTGACAGTTTATTGTGAATGTAATTGATGTCTTCGTTTAGCATCATTTATACAGTATGTGATGAGAAAGGTGGCTAAAATGTATGAAATTGTTAACATTGTCAAAAGTACAAAAGTGCCTTGGAAATGTTGAATGGCTGCCATTGCTTTTTTTTCTGGTCTCAGAAGGAAATGAGACACTTAAAAAGGCAGAGGATTGTGTCACTTTATCAAACAATCTTACATTAGTAAGTGAATTTAATCACATATGATTCTTTAAATAGGGTGTTTAAAATGTTTTCTTCTCTTCTATTTGAACTATAACAAAGTAATTTGGCTTACTGCTGATTTAAATGATAGTACTTAGAAGACACAATCTGGGATAGAAAATGTTCGTATAGTCTTGAACCTTCTAAGGAAGGAATATAATTTTCTAATTAATGCCCTTTACTGTGTAAAGATAGTCGTTTTAGGTGATTAGCTTCCTAAATGTTGCAAGTATGATATGAGGGCAAATATATTTCCTTACTTTGGGGGATGTGGGCAAGGGTAGGATTTGATACTGGACTAAAATATTATTTTTCCTATTATATGTTACATGTTTGAATTAAAAAAAAAAAGCGTTTAGTGAGTATGAAGTTCCAGTCTTAAAATTTGATGACTGTTTAACCAAATGGGAGCTATTTTCTGAAAGTGCTTTAGGACAGTCAAGTGCTAGTGCTTTTACACGCTTATTCAAAGTACAAATTTAGGCGTTTGATGAAAGTATTTTCTGAGAGAGAATGCTTCAAAGTCAGATTAGCAGCTTCCGTAAGCCTCAAGGGTGACACAGTTTAAAGTTTCGTTCCTCTAGATAAGGGCTTAGCGTGTTCTGCAGATGCGGGTGTTTATTGTTCGAGGAAAAGCTGTTTGACATGAACATAAAGTGTGTGAAACCTGTGCCACTTTTATGTAAAGTCTTTTCTCCACTTTCTTAGATAGAGATGGCTAAGATTATGTTTTTGAAATCTAAAAATCAAAATTTGCTTCGAGGATAACACCTGTTTTTGTGGCGGGCTAGTGTTATATAAAATGGGTCTGCCCTCTCGTGTAAAAGCCCATAGAGAGCACATGGAAGAGACGAGGGCATAGATGGGACTGCACAGGGAAGGGAGTGGTTAGATGGCCAGTTTGGGAGGCTTAGAGCTTAGGGGAAGAGCAGCAGATCAGTAGATGATGGCTTCTTCTCTGAATGGATCAGACCTCTTTACAGGGTCCAAGTCAGTGTATCAAACTGTAGATACATAATTTTTGCTAGTTCCTAGGGGCAGAGAGGGTGGGAATAAGAACCTAAAGAGAGGTAGTAGGAGACCTTAACTTTGTGTAATTGTACTCAAAGTCTTATGTTTCTTAGAATCTGTGTCTTTATCTAAAGCTATGGCTGTAATTCATTTTACTAATTTTCTTAAAGCGTGTTCATGCATTCAGTTTTTATTATTCATCAGACAGTTTTTGCATGCTTATTATGTGGAGAGCTGTGATTGTAAGAGGCATTTCTTGAGGTCCTGCCTTTAAGGAGCTCTTAGTCTAGAGGAGGCGTTGGAGGCAGGATGACTGACACAAGTCTAGGTTAACTATCAAATTAAGTGATGACAATAACTAACATTCAGGATGTTTTCTGGTTGAAAGACTCTGGGCCCTCAGCTCCATGAGTGAGGTTGTCAGGCAAGTCTCAGTGTGCAGAGGCAGGCCTGTACTTCAATGTGGGCTCATAGGAGTGAAAGCAATTTATTCTACTTGGTTATGGATGGAAGCTTTGCACAAGTAGGTGGGACCTATTGCTTTTAAAGACTAGGATTTCAGGGGCACCTGGGTGGCTCAGTCGGTTGAGCGTCCGACTTCGCTCAGGTCACAATCTCACGGTCCGTGAGTTCGAGCCCCGCATCAGGCTCTGTGCCGACAGCTCAGAGCCTGGAGCCTGCTTCAGATTCTGTGTCTCCCTCTCTCTCTGGCCCTCCCCCCATTCATGCTCTGTCTCTCTCTGTCTCAAAAATAAATAAATGCTAAAAATTTTTTTTAAAAAGACTAGGATTTCACTAGGCGGGGAGGAAGGAGAAGCCACGCAAAGCTGACAACATAGCATAAAAGGCATGGTTTTTGTTTTTGAGTATATGACATACACAGGATACCTTGAATACTCTTGGGTTACTTGAACATTGAGTTTTAAGTCAAGGAGGGGAAGGAAAGACAGATTAAGGTTAAGGTCAGGCTGTGATGTAAGATTGTACATTTCAGGCCAAAGTCGGAGAAAAGATGAAATGGCCTAATTCTTTTTTTTTTTTTTTTTTTATGGTTTAGTTCTTTAATACTTTTTTTCTTTTCTTTTTGCATTCATTAAAGTTCTTGGATTCTTGGTGTGTGGAAGAAAAGTAACACATAACAACTCGTGTTTGGGTTATCTGTCAAACACTGTTGAGGGTATTTCGTATTGTTAATGAGTGTGTGATTTCATAGGCATTGTCCAAGTGTTCTCTTATGTAAAAATTTTCTATCAAAGTGATTGCTTTTATGTGAACTTGTTAATTGTTTTTTTGTTTTGTTTTGTTTTTTTGTTTTTTGGGTTTTTTTTGCTTTTTATAAAAGAGGATGGATTGCTGGGTGGCAAATGCCAATTTGAAATGTTATCTTCCTTTTATTAAAGAATCATAAAGTGTTGCTTTCTAATTTTTATGGTTTTAGCTAGCAGCTGGTGAATTAACTGCTTTTGAAGCAGTTGGAGCTCCCATTTTTATCCAAGAAGAACATCTTCCTGATGAAAATAGAGTAGTGGTTGTGCTAAATGACTGAAGAATGGACAAAGAGATAAAGCAGAGAACAGAGATAAGAGTTTCTTGTGGCCGCAAGCTAAAGGCCCACTGACATTTGCAGATAACTAAAAAGCACGTGGTGTGTTTCTCCTACCGTCAGATAGATGCTGCCTGAGCTGTACTCTAGCTATGAGGCCAGCCCCTCCGCGTCCGCGGGTAGGCTGCGTGTTGTTGGCCGCGTTGTCATCCACTAGAACTCCAGGCAAATTTATGGATCACCTGGGTGGAGATTTGGACTGAAGTAGAGTGAATATGCTGTTTATCACCAGCAAAGAATATACTTTGTCTTGCAGGGTTGCTGAACTGATGTTCTGTTTATAGTTTGTGTTTCCGATTTGTGTGGTTACTTTTTATTTATTTTTTATTATTTATTTATTTATTTATTTTTTAAATGTTTATTTATTTTTGAGACAGAGACAGAGCATGAACGGGGGAGGGTCAGAGAAACAGACACAGAATCTGAAACAGGCTACAGGCTACAGGCTATAGGCTCTGAGCTGTTAGCTCAGAGCCCGGCGTGGGCCTCGAACTCACGGACCGCGAGATCATGACCTGAGCCAAAGTCAGATGCTTAACCAACTGAGCCACCCAAGCGCCCCTGTGTGGTTACTTTTTAAACTGTGCTGTATCTTTGAAAGACTCCTAAAGATATATATTCTCATCAAAATAAATGATTATTTTGTAATAATCATTATAAATAAAATACAGTTGTTTGAAGCCAGGTCTGCGTAAACTAAAATTAATGCCCTTTGATTAATTTAGTATTTCCACTACAACACAGAAAACTTTAACCAGTTGTGTATCTTGACCAGTTCAGATAAAATCATGGATTCTTCAGCCATATAGTTAGCTGAACTACCAAAAAGAGACTTAAACTTCATAGTGTAGATGTAGCCTCCCTTGTCAGCATTATTCCTTTTCTGACTACTTATTTTAAATTTAGAGAGAAGAGTTAATAGGCGTTTTTGATTGAGTAATTTGTTATAGCACTAGTTTGGCTTTTGGTTTATATATGTGATGTAAGTTAACCAGAAATTGAATTCTTTGTTGGGAATTCTATTACTCAGTCCTGCAGTCTACTCTTCTGGTAGTCTTCTGCCCCAGTCCCAAGTTTTTACCACAGTTTTGAAAAGAAAAGCACTCTCATCTCATGCCTCATTTCTCTGGGCATAGAAACTGAATTTCAAGGACTGTTGAGTTGCAGCCGAAGACTGGGCCAGTTAGACTGTTTTGTTAATTGCACCTTATTTATTGGCCCTCCATGTCAGCTTTGCTCTGTGGAACCACCTGGAAGATCTCTGTGGTGTTCTGGGGTAGCATGGGAGTTATACAAAAAAACAAAAACAAAACTTTCAAAATATAATTTAAAAATTAGGTTAAATGAATTAACATTTTTTTCCTTGCCACTTGAAAGTTAGATTATATGTTACTTTACAGTGTCCCCTTTATGTAAATTTGTTAACATTACTTCATCTATCTGGGTAATACGTGATTCAGTCGTATTCTCTTTTCTGATGTAAGGCCAGTCTCTTGCGATTGCTTTACTTGTTCTGGAACTGCGGTTAAATACATTTTGGAGCCTCTTTATCTGTCCTTTATATGTGTATTTTTAAAAAATTCTTTACCTCTGCCACATCCTAGTTAAATTCATTATTCTAGTTCCTTAATTCCTTTTCAGTTTTTCCCATTTAAACTTCACCCCTTCTATTGAATTTTCAATTTTAGTGCTTGTTTTAAATTTCAAAAATTTATTTTCAAGCTTTCTAAATTGATTTTCTCATTTCTACCTAATCTGGTTTCACTTTTGCTTGTTTCATGGTTTTTATCCTTTTATAAAAGAAATTTAATAACTTTTCTTATGTTTGTTTATCTTTTAGGAACTATTAAACATACTATTTGCACGCATCTTCCAGACTTTTCTGATTCTATTTTGTTTGGAGGGATTGCATATTTTGGTTGCTGTATTTGTAGACTTACTAGTTTTCTTCACATGTTGTGGTACAACCTGACTGTCAAGTCCCCCCGCCCCCCACAGCCCCTTCTTATCGGTGGTTTTGCAGGTGTTCTTAAGTGGCTCTCCTGACTGGGTCCCCCCTTCCAAAAACGAGATCTTAGATTGGCAGGTTGGAGCACCTGCCCCTCTATGATACTGGGTGTGTCTTTGTACTCTTGGCTAGGCGACTGAGTGGTGTGGCTTAGGCCCTAGTGTTATGTCGTGTGTAGTCTAACTTTTCTAGGTGCTCCACTTAAAAGCCGCACTTCCCATGCACACAGCTTACTTACCCTCCGGGTAGCTGTTAGCAGCAGTTCTTTTTCAGCCCAGTTTTGACTCTAGGCTCTCATCCTGGGTGGGCCTTTTTCATTCCCGTTCTTACAGGGTCTGAAGTCTAGGCCTCCCTGCTACCCTTCTAAAATCAGACCGTAGCAGGTTCACAGCTCCAGCCCCTCTTATTGTTGTGTGTTTCTGTTTGGTGGAGGTGTTTGTCTTTTTTTTTTTTTTTTTTTTTAAGTGTAACCATGCCTTTTATTTTTAAATTAAAAAAAAATTTTTTTTAAGCTATGCCTTTTAAATTTCTCTTTCTGTATTTTATCTATGATTGTTGTGTTTATGGAACAAGGTGGGTGTTCAAAACAATTTTTGATGTCATCTTGACTGGAAGTGCTGAGTTTTATCTTTAATTATGAGTAAATTAATTAAAAAATTAGAATGGTTCTAGTTTATTATATTCCCAGTCATATTTTAACATTCCTGATTTATTTAAAAAACAATCTTCTTATAACATGTAAATTTTTGTCCTTGTGCAGTTCAGCCAAAATTTACTTTGTGGGCTTTATATTTTTGAAGTACTTTTCAATTTATTGAAAGTGAATTTGATCAGATGGGTTGAAGATTTACAGATGAAGTAGTCTTAAATGGAATTATTTTTACTATCCCTCTAATGATTAGGAATCATCTTGTACTTACAGAAAAATAGGGGTGTTGGACAGACAGGGTTTTCTTCTCTCTTTCCCTTCCTTAATTTCCTTCCCCCTCCCTTCTTTTGTCATTTACAACTCTCTTTGTAAAAAAATGGAGTGTAGAAAAGATTCTGCTTTAGTATTCTTATTTTGGTTCTGGTTATTTGAAATCTTCTAAGTTGTTGGAAGGTTAGAAAGTTAATACGAGCTTTTTAATAATGAAATTGAACTATGGTAGTGTCTGTTTGCTAATTACTTAAATCATCTTTAAGCTTTGAATAGCTTCTCATTTGAGCGCACTATTATAGGTTTGTTTTTGTTTTGGTTTGGTTTTTTTAAATGAGATACTTGTCACGTTACCATTTTCCTTATGAATTGTATTTCTCCTTTGGACTTAGAGGCACTTTCTGATTGTTACTTCCACTGTTCCCATGATGATTTCCTTCTCCTGAGGAGTAGGCTGTGGTTTTCATTTTTCATTTCTTTGTACCTTTTTCTTTCATTTTGGACACTCTGGTTATAAGGTATTAGGAATTCTGCAGTTGTGAGGATGAGCTGTTCTTTTTTTTGAGATTTCTAATTTAACTTCGAATCATCTTGACTAGATTTGATAATGTATTTATTTATTTATTTTTTTTAATTTTTTTTTTTTCAACGTTTATTTTATTTTTGGGACAGAGAGAGACAGAGCATGAACGGGGGAGGGGCAGAGAGAGAGGGAGACACAGAATCGGAAACAGGCTCCAGGCTCCGAGCCATCAGCCCAGAGCCTGACGCGGGGCTCGAACTCACGGACCGCGAGATCGTGACCTGGCTGAAGTCGGACGCTTAACCGACTGCGCCACCCAGGTGCCCCTGATAATGTATTTAGATATACTGCTTGAGAATTTTTTGAAGAAGTATTGAAAAATAATTAGCTCACATTTCAAGTTATTCTAAAACAATAAATTAATATGTAGGCCTATTTTTATTTTTTTTAAATGTTTAATTTTGAGAGAGAGTGCACATGAGCATGGGGGGTGGGGAGGAGCAAAGAGGGGGAGACAAGGAGAATCCCAAGCAGGCTCTGCATGATCAGCTCAGAGGCCATCGTGGGGCTTGATCTCACCAACCCTGAGATCATGACCTGAGCCAAAACTAAGAGTCAAACGCTTGCTCACACAATTGAGTCACCCCAGGCGCCCCTGTAGGCTTATTTTTAATTGGTATTTGTGCTTACATAAATTTGAAGCCTTATGTTTTTAGGTTCTAAGACAAAGCACTGTGGGAGACAAACCATAAGAGACTCCTAAATACAGAGAACAAACTGAGGGTTGCTGGAGGGGAGGTGAGGGAGGGCTTTTTTTTTTTTTTTTTTTTTAAATTTTTTTTTTTCAACGTTTATTTATTTTGGGGACAGAGAGAGACAGAGCATGAACGGGGGAGGGACAGAGAGAGGGAGACACAGAATCGGAAACAGGCTCCAGGCTCTGAGCCATCAGCCCAGAGCCTGACGCGGGGCTCGAACTCCCGGACCGCGAGATCGTGACCTGGCTGAAGTCGGACGCTTAACCGACTGCGCCACCCAGGCGCCCCGAGGGAGGGCTTTTAAAGGGGTGAGGCAGTAAGGGGGGCACTTGTTGGGGTGAGCACTGGGTGTTCTGTGTAAGTGATGAATCACTGAATTCTATTCCTGAAAAAAAAAAATATATATATATTTTGATTAAAAAAGAAAAAAAAGATAAAGCACTGTGACCAGAAAACTTTTACTCCATTGAAAAAAGGCTTCTGATTGTTTAAAAAATAAATTAGTTTAAAAACTATTTTAACGTTAGAATATAGAAATAAGAGTTAGTTTTTCTTATTCCTATTACTTGTCACAGGCTTAGAAATTGGGGAATCTTGAACTATCCAGTTTCCCGAGTGGGTTTGTAATATAAGTTTAATACTTTGGTGTATTCATGTCCTAGATACATCTGATATAATTAAGGAAGAACAGTCCTGCATTCCTAGGAAAAGTCCTATGAGGTCATATGTAATAAAACCTTTTATTATTGTCAACTTCTAGTTTTCCCTTTTTAAATATGTTTAAGTGAGATTAATTTCTAATTTCTGTTTCTGTTAGTGTCAGTTTTATTTTTGCATTTGATTTCTGTTTACTTATTCTTTGGCTTATTTTCCTTTAGATTAAGCAGGTGGAAATCCTTATTTCATTTATTTTTAAATTATTTGTTTAATTTTATTTTTTGAGAGAGAGAGAGAGCGAGCGAGCGAGCAAGCAAGTGGGGGAGAGGGGCAGAGAGACAGGAAGGGAGAGAATCATGAGCAGGCTCCACACTCAGTGTGGAGCCCAAGGTGGGGCTCGATCTTACAACTGTGAGATTATGACCTGAGCTGAAATCAAGAGTTAGAAACTTAACACTGAGCCACCCAGGCATCCCTTGTTTATTTCTAAAGCAAAAATAACTAAATATATATTTTAGACAGTTAAGTTTTCTCCAGCTATGCTAGCAATTTTCAAATTTTGGTACACTTGTTTTAAAAAGTATTTTATTATGTTCTGTCATTTGGGAAGCAAGTATGCCTGACTACTAAGGT
The DNA here is from genome assembly GCF_028749965.1 of Puma concolor. Lineage (NCBI taxonomy): Eukaryota > Metazoa > Chordata > Mammalia > Carnivora > Felidae > Puma > Puma concolor. Next base: position 13,170,545 of record NC_141678.1, on the reverse strand, counting down.
CACTGAAAGGACAATGCAGAAGGGACTCCTCCTACGAAGGCAACAGCCACAACTTTTCCATAGCCCTGTAAATTTACTATTATTTTTGCCTTCTTTCATGAATTGTATTACTGAGTATTAGACCTTAAAAAAAAAATTACCTTGGGGGGGCGCCTGGGTGGCTCAGTCGGTTAAGTGTCCAACTTCGGCTCAGGTCATGATCTCACACTCCGTGAGTTCGAGCCCCGCGTGAGGCTCTGTGCTGACAGCTCAGAGCCTGGAGCCCACTTCAGATCCTGTGTCTCCCCCTCTCTCTGCCCCTCCCCTGCTCATGCTCTGTGTCTCTCTGTCTCAAAACTAAATAAAAACATTTAAACAAAAATTTAAAAAAAATTACCTTCGGGCGCCTGGGTGACTCAGTTGGTTAAACATCTGACTCTTGATTTCGGCTCAGGCCCTGATCTCACAGTTGGTGAGGTCTGCGCTGTCAGTGCAGAACCTGCTTGAGATTCTCTCTCTCCGTCTCTCTGCGCTTTCCCGACACACACACATACTGTGTTTCTCAAGAATACATATTACCTTACTTGTTTTTCTGCTTTTGTAGCATTTGAATATTGACTGTTTCAGCATTCCTATTTTAACTACTTTTTCTATTTCTTGCCATTATTAACAAATGGAATGAATATCATCTTAGGATAAAAATTATTAATACTTGGGGTATATTCTTCTCTCCTTTATCTTCTCCTTGAAAATCCCTTGGTGATTTGAAGTAATTGGACTTTTAAATTTTGATGCTGTAGTGCATTTAACTTAAACCTAACATATCTTTGCCCTTAAAACAATCAGTTTTAATTTTGAGAGTTAAAAACAGGTGCATGTTTAAATTCAGAGTTTGATAAGTGTTTTGCCAATGGATCCTTGTTACTAACAGCACTGCAGTTTTTAAACATTAGATAAATAGTGATTAGAGATAGGATTTTGTGTGAGGTAGTTGATGGGAAATGACTGAACTAAGCTGTGATTTTCAAGGTAGCAGCAGAAACATCCAGGATAGGAAAGTCTGTCATTGTTTTCATTGACAAGGTCAAATTGTGTTGTTTTCACGTGTTTAAACAGTACAGTATATCACAGTTTACTCTGAAACTAAAACAAGTGAACTTTTAAAAATGTGGAATGCAAAGGAGTCCTTATACTTCGTTTTGATGAGTTGACTTAACAAAAAGTATCAGATTGTTTGACAGGTTGGCCAAATGATCATGTTTTGGATTGTTTCCTGGAAAAAAAAAAAAAAAAAGACTTGAGGCTTTTTATGTAAAGCATATGTTGAATAGTAAAGAGGAATGTACTTTTATTCAGATTTGATGTAGTAATTTTTTTTGTATTCACAAACTTCATACTTAACAAAAACAATTAAAAACTATTTCACGGCGATACTTCATGAGTTCTCTTTGCAAATTGTGACAGACTTAAGCCCCCAAATTAAATCCTATGCATGATAAGAGCTCTCAAAAATAGTAATGGGGAAGTTACCTCAACATGATAAAGAACATCTACAGAAACCTACACCTCACATTATATTGAATAACGGAAGACTGAATTACTTTCTCACTAAGATCAGGAACAAGGCAAGGATGCCTGCTTTTACCATTCTTATTCAGTGCAATGTTGATGTTCTAGCCAATGCAGTAAGAAAGAAAAAAAAATAAAAGGCATACAGATCAGAAAGAAAGAAACGGCTGTCCCCATTTGCAGATAAAATCCCAAGGAATGCAAACACACCACCCAAAAAAACCCCACTAAGTCTAGAACCAGTAAGTGAAGTCCGTAAGGTCACAGGATATAAGCTGTACAAACAAAAATCATTTGTTTCTATATATTAGTGATGAATCTGTGGACAATGAAATTGATAATACAATACCATTTATAATTACTCAAAAAATACCTAGGTGTAGGAGTGCCTGGGTGGCTCAGTCATTTTGAGCATCCAACTCTTGATTTTGGCTCAGGTCATGATCCCAGGGTCCTGAGATCCAGCCCTCCGTTGGGTCCCATGCTGAGTGTGGAGGAAGATCTTCGTGATCTAGGACTGAGTTAAGACTTCTTAGACCTGAAACCAAAACAGGAGGAATTGATAAATTTATTACCAACATTAAAAACGTGTACTCTGCAAAAACCCCATTTAAGAGGATGGAAAGAAAAACTGAAGTGGAAGAAAGTACTTGTAAACCCTGTGTGTGATGAAGAGATAGTATCTAAAAAATGTAAAGATTTCTCAAAGCTCAGTAGTAAAAATCTAAATAGTCCAACTAGAAAATGGGCAAATGACCCCTGGGCCGGGCGACTCAGTCGATTAAGCGTTTGGCTCTTAGGTCATGATCTCACAGTTCCTGAGTTCGAGCTCCACATCAGACTTCACACTCAGAGTGAGGGGGCCTGCTTGGGATTCCCTCTCTCCGCTCTCTCTGCCCCTCCCCCCACTCATTCTCTCTCTCAAAATAAATAACACTTAAAAAATGGCCAAAGGACATGAAGAGACAAATACATGAGGCAAATATGCATATTAAAAGATATTTAACATTATTAGCCCATTAGGAAAATGCAAATTAATTAATTATAACCAGTTATTAACTACATACCTGTCAAGATGGCTCAAATAAACAGTGACAACACCAAATGTGTTGTAAAGAGAAGAGGTGGAGAGTCAGGATCAATTATGTGTTGCTAGCAGGGCTAGCAATAAACAGTTTGGCAGGCAGTTTAAAAAACAACTAACCATGCAGCTACCTACCATGCAGCTCTCCATGCCCTCCTGGGCATGGATCCTAGATCTATAAACACATATATTCACACAGAAACCCGTATACCAGTGTTTGTGGCATCTTTATTAATAAAAGCCCCACATTAGAAACAACACAAATGTCCTTCAACATGTGGAAAGTTAAAACTGTAATAAAGTCATACAGTGGAATCCTTACTGGTTAATAAAAAGGACACACAACAGCCTGGTTGCATCTCCAGTGAATTATATTGAGTGAAAAGGTGAATCCCAAAAGTTATGTACTGTAGGAGTCCATTTATACAACATTCTTAAAATGACTTAATTATAGACATACAGAACAGATTAGTGGTTGCCAGGAATTCAGGTGGGGAGGGTAAGGGAAGTTAATATGGCTCTTAAAAAGGGGTCATCAGGGATCTTTGTGATGATGGCAGTGTTTTCTGTCCTGGGAGATACAAGACATTCTCTTAAGATAGTTATGCAAGCAGTTAGCACTGGGGGGCACTGGATAAAGGGTGCAGGAGATATTTCAGTATTACTTCTTATGACTGTGTATGAATATACAATTATCTCAAAATAAAATGCTTAATTACAAAATATAAGTGAATTATTTTTCCTTTCACTAGATAAGGAAAAATAACTCATGTATATTCTGTTTTACTTTTTGGCATCTGTATAGTTTGCTGGCTATATAAAATGTGAATCCCAATCAATATCTATTTCCATGACTGTTCCTATCCTTTTAGAGGTGTTGAAACTTGATCTTTGAACAACATACCCTTTAATCTGGACACAGATTATTTTTCCCCTTTATGACTTGAAAACTTAGCTATCCTCAGACTCCTCAGAAAACATGGCTTTAGAAATGTGCTTCTTGGTCATAATATAATTAATATCTCCCTTCATGTTTAGTTTAGTCCCTTCCAGACTAATAGCAGCTGTGATATGACAACGATTGTTTTACTTTGTTAATTATATTATGTATAATGTAATACTGGTGAGGAGTTACTGATGTTAATACAGATTACTGTAGTCCTGAAAACCAGGAAAAAATCCAGTGAATGAGAAAAGTGACACTATTGTTGGCATTCTAAAATTCTGCAGGGATTTCCATTGTAGTTAAAATTAACCCCATCTTCTTGCTGTGTTCGAGAGGCTTTTCATTGATTTCTGTTAAGAGGAAAAGCCTTTTTTAACTTAAAAAAGAAAAAGAAAAAAAGCTGTACTCTCCAGGCCCTATGGATTATTAAGATCTTTTAGTAGGCACTTGCTCTCTCTGGGAAAGAGCTGTTAAAGTCAGAAGGAACTCTTGGTATTTGATTAAATGGAAGAGTTGGATTAGTACAGATTCCAGATTTAATGTAGCGGATATTCACCCTTATACGTCCATGATTAACATTGTTCTATTTTCTATATTTTAGAAATGAAATTTTAGCGTATGCCGTTTTGCATTAAAAAATGACGTTAGAGAATATCTGATAAATTGAACTTTTTTGGAAAGACATTTAAAAACAGTCATTAAAATATAATTTACGATGAAAACAATGTGTCTAGCATTGTTGGATAGTTAATAGTTCTGAGGAGATAAAACCATGATACTGGAAGAAATGACAGTGATAGCTAACATTGGAGCGTAATTTACGTGTCATACATTGGTCAGAGCACTTTTTTTGTATTAACTCATTTTATTATAATATTACCGTGAGGTACAGACTGTACTCTGGTTTCCTCTGTGTTGATGGGGAAACTGAGGCATGGAGAAGTTAAGTAATCTCCCAAAGGACACGTAAGTGGTAGAGAAGAGCATTTGGCTCCGGGGTCTGTGGTTTTAACCCTGACTTCTGCAGAGAAATGAGAGCACGTATAATAAAATGTGAACTGTGATTTCATAGGGAATGGGAGGCGAAAATCTGTGGGCTACAGTCATTAAGTCAGTTTGCGTGGAGAAAACAAAAAACTTAGGACAAGTGTGGGTAGGAAGGTGGTAATAGCAGCCTGAGCACAAAGCACTGGATATTAATAAACATACTGTTTGCAGCATCGCACTAAGCTGGTTGGAAGCTGCATGTTTGTTTTGGAGAACAGTAGAAAAGACGGGTTAAATTAGTGTAAGAACTTTGAATTGCAAAGTGTGGACTTGGCAACACATTTTATGGGCTGCTGTTGAAAAGAACAGCAAATCTATCATAGATGCACTAATGAGAACTTTTAGAACTGGAGTCAACTATGAAGGTTATCACTGCATCTTTGCTCTTTATCTGTCCACCCTTACTTACTCTAAGTTTTGTGTTTTAGTTTTGCTACTACGATAATCCAGAGGCAGGGTAGTGAGACACAAGCAGTAGGCCAGTAGCTCGACGCTTGGACTCGGGCACTGGCTTTTCTACGTTGTTACTATAACGAATGACCTTGTAATGGGTTATTAATCATTTGTGATTTGATTTCCTCAGCTGTATGATGGGCTTGGTATCACGTGCATAACTCAGGATTTCTGTGACAATTAAGTGAAATATTTTCCTGAAAAAAATAATTTACTGTGCAGTAACTCCAATAAACAGGGATGAAAATGCAGACATAGAAATTGAAGCTTTCCTTACCCCATGGGGTGTGTAGGAAGACTTTGTTTCTTTCTTTAAACTTGGTATCTAATCTCTTCTGGTTTGGGACTTTATAGTTTACTGCTTGTTTTGGGTTAGCAGGTGTGATCTGGTCACAGAACGCTCAGGTAGGGGAGAGAACACACATTAAGATATGTAACTAACATTACATACAAAAAGGTGTTTTGTGAGACAGTTATAGCAGAAGAGAGATTATTGCTGCTTGGGAGAAATAGGAATGCTTTGTGGAGGAGGTAGTATTTGAAAATGATGAGCTTTGAAAAAAGACTGTGATGAGATGCTGAGGTGAAATAAAGTCATGGAGAAAGGCAGGTGTGCGACCAGCAAAATTGTTACTTTTGTAATAAGTGGGCAGGGCCGGGAGTAATAGGTAGTAGATCAAAAAAGGAGGATGGGGCCAGATTACCAAGGGCCTTGATGGGTAGGCCAAGGAATTTTGGACTCTGCATGTTGTTAAATGTCATAGTCAGCAATCCTGTAGATTTTTCATAAGGTATTAACCTAATGACAATTTTAGGTTTGCAAAGATCTTTGAAACATCTTTGGAAGATTCGTGTTGGAAATAACAAATCAGGAATGAACTTGTGTTACAGTGATGAGTCTTGTTATTCGTATTCCAGTTGGTTATATAGGTTTCTCGTATTTTTAAAAATAAGAAAGGCATCGTTGCCTTTATTGGTTCCTTCTGGTTATACAATAATATTGCTTTCTACTGACTACTTTGTAGGAGGGTAAACATTTTGTAGTTTTTCATAGTTTGATTAAATCGAATCCCAGTTTTCACCAGTTACAAAGTTTAGCCACATGAGATACTTTAAGAAAAAGATGTCTGTATATTAAAATTTCTGGGTGTACATTTTTGATAACATTTATGTGAGTTGCCACCTGCTGGTAATACGACACAAGTCTTTTGTATGTGCTTGCTGGCTTTTCTTCGGCCTTTTGTGATTCATTAACACTGAAGTGAATTCTGTGATGATATTCCTAAATGTTTTCTTTTGAAACTCAAATCAAACACTGTATCCTTGTGAGAAATCCCACCACCATGCACAATACTATTTCTAACTGGCATGGGTCATAAATATTTGGTAGTGATTGTCAAATAAGCCTCACATTGTATTGAAATTTTAATAGGAACGACTTTTAGTTCTCTTGTAAAACCGAGAATGCCAATTCAAGTGATAAATAGTTAATGGTTTTTAGATATGTGGTTTAAATCAAAATAATGACTTTTATTGATTTTGTGTGTGTGTGCGTGAATATTTGACATCAGGAAAGTAGTTCAAACCTGCAGCTTAGATAGATAGAGGTCTGGTATAATTGACATCTCCGGAAATTGTTCAGATTTCAAGTTGGATAAATGACCTATTGTTACTTTACTGAGATTTTGAATGTTTGCCACAGAATTTTTTTCTTAAGCTGCATTTCTTTGAAGCCTAAGTTTTATTATTCTTATTGCTTCCTGGAAAACCTCATTTTAGTGACAGATTTGATTCAAAGCGAGACATTGGATCGTTGCCACTTAGCTGAAAACATCCCTCTCTTCTTTGTTACACAAACTTTACATTTCCTGAAAGTATACTACAGTTTCCATTTATGCACTTTTAAAAACTGTTTTCCATACCGTCCATGTTCTATAACTGCTAATTTACTTCTGTTAATTTTCATTACTTAATACTGAAATACAGTGTCATCCACCACATTTCCTGCAGATTGATTGTAATTATCCTGAAAGTTTAAGGTTTAACTGAAGATTGTGACAGCCTTACGAGAGGGTATTTGACTTTCTGAACATTGAATTGCCTTCTTCAGTGTGCTCTCTGCAGCTAATGAAGAGTACGTTTGTTGAAACCCCATGTTTGTTTAATCAGTTCTTTGGACTCAGGACTGAAGCAGTGGCACAGTGAGGTTAGATTGTAGGTGGTAATCCTTCTTAAATGAGGCTTAAGGGGAATTGGCATGGTGGTTTGCAAACCATATTTGGAGTCTTGCTGACTTCTACTCATTGTGATGTTATGAACCTCAGAATTTTGTCCTAACCCGGTTGTCTCAGACGGTTCTCTCAAATTCTTGTCAAGGAAGGTATGTATGTATTTATTTAGTTAGTTCATCTTTACACACGCATGCACGCACACACTCCTTTTTTTTTTTTTTTTTTTGCACAAGGAGAATTTATAACCCACTTAGGAAAAGAATCTGATGTTGATTTTTTTTCCCTTTTCCTTACACTGAAAAAAAGTAGTGCTTTCATTTCATTGACTCCTATGAATTTTTAAACAGAAATAGGGTAAACTTTCAGAAATTGTGAATGCACTGGGTTATTTGTCTTATAGTTGAAAAATGACATTTCACCTTAATGGGCGGTTTGGTCGAATTACGAAATTGACTTAAGGGTTTCAGTACCAAAGTACATGTTTGGTTATAAACACTGGGAATTGACGGTTCTGGAATTCATAAGGTGCTGTTCAGAAATTTGGAATTTGGTGTTTTATTTTTATTTTTTTTTTTATTTAAAAAAATTTTTTTTCAACTTTTTTTATTTATTTATGGGACAGACAGAGACAGAGCATGAACGGGGGAGGGGCAGAGAGAGAGGGAGACACAGAATCAGAAACAGGCTCCGAGCCATCAGCCCAGAGCCTGATGCGGGGCTCGAACTCACGGACCGTGAGATCGTGACCTGGCTGAAGTCGGACGCTTAACCGACTGCGCCACCCAGGCGCCCCGGAATTTGGTGTTTTAAATCAAATGTTCTGGGTGATACTTAGTCATTTCATTTGGTATGCTCTATAATGCTATTTTATACATTAACTCAGTTTTTCAGATTGATTTAAAAATTTGCATTTTAAAATGTAGTCTGCCATTCTTCTGTTTAAGTAACACTGAACTGAAGAAGTCACTTATGTGTGGTTTCATTTAAAATTTCTATTATGGAATTTATTTGCCCATAGCATGGTTTGTCAGAATTTCAGAATTCTTGGCACAGTTATGATCTACAGACCTTTAACCGCTGTGAATTTAGTTCCCCATATTTACACACAGCCTAGTAGTTGTTACAAACTATTGCCAGTTGTAGTCTCCTACTACTTTCAGAACTTCTGATCTTTTTAAAAAGGTGGTTGTCATATACTTAAATCTGCTTTTCTCCCAACACATTTTTGGTTACATTTTTTCATATGTAGACTACAGGAAATGTGTGCAGTAATTCATTCATTTCTTCCTTTGATGAACATTCACTGCCTGTCTGCTATGTGCCACGCAGTATATAGGTACTAAAGCACTATCTTGAAACTCCGTGCGGTTAAAATCTCAAGAAGGGAGATACATATACACATCTTTCTGTAGTACTTGGAGTGCGGCATGTTAGGGCGATCAGAGTACTGGGATGGTTGGGGAATTTATAAAGAGACGGTCCTTGAATAGTGACCCAGATTTCTGGGTGGGATGAGTAAACATGCGACGTTCGTTGGAGTCCACTGGTTTCTACATTCTGCACTGGTTTTGTGGATCTCTAAGTTTATGAGAAGGTACTTACGCTTCTCCGCTTCTCCCTTTCGCTTTTCTAAAAATGTGTTTTCTACGTTGGGCATGATATAGTAGAGAAAGAGAAATGGACAGTGCCAGAGAGGATGGGTGGAATTTGCTGGAGCAGTGTTTTTCAGGAAGCTATGAAAGATAGCAACAACACAGAAGTGAGGGTTTGGCTTTAGATGAGAGCAGGGACATGCCATGTGTAGTACTGGGAGCGAAGACAGATGGGTAATAGATGTGGAACGTGGAACTTCTCTTTCTGACTGTCATTGTAAAAAGAGGTAAGGTCATCACCTGAGAGCTAAGATGGAGGAAGAGGTGTCAGAGGTCTGTGGAGAGTAGAAGAAGAAAGGGTTAGTTGCCGGGAGAGGAGGAAAGTGAGGGGCCTTGGGAAACGTGATTTAATGGTCTGCACAATGCCAAGAGCCCACTTAAGTTGTGGTTTTGAATTTAAACTAAGACCAGTTTGTGTGGGGTTGAGCTTTTGTCCTCACATTTGACTGCACAGGCTCAGGCCCAGGGTACAGGTGGGGAGCTGGAATGAACCAGGGTTTTGCCAGAGTGTACAAGGAAATGAGATGCAAGGGAGATGAGGGTTTATGCACGGTGGTGACTGCAGTGAGCGGCCATGAAGATTAAACTAGAAGAAGGCATGGGAGTGGGGTAGTGAAAGGTGGTGGGACCTGTGGGTTGGTTATAAACTCCCCGAGGTTCCCACTTCCTGGAAGTTCATCAGCTTATAAAAATTTGAAATATGATTTTAGGTCTTGGTATTGGTAGTAGGAGTATGTTTAAACATATTGCCTGCACTTCCCCCAAAAAAGTTTGTTTTGAGATTTTTCTAGTGTTCCAATAAAAAAACCCCGCAATCTGTAGAAATGTAATCTTTTCCCCATGTTCTATCTCACAAACCTTACTTTGCTTAAAACTTTGCTTTAAAGTGATTGTTTTACAGTGTAATTTGTGATGACATGAGAGTGTTTTGTATTCCTGTTGTCTAAGTTGCCAGTTTCCAGTTGGATGATGTGCAAAGGAAATTTCGGTTTAACCAATATAAGACATATTCTTTTTTTTTTTTTTAACATTTATATATTTTTGAGAGACGTACACACATGAGCGAGGGAAGGGCAGAAAGAGGGAGAGAGAGAATTCTAAGCAGGCTCTGCCAGCGCAGAGCCCTATACCCGGCTCAAGCTCAGGAACCATGAGATCATGACCTGAGCTGAAATCAAGAGTCATATGCTTACCCGACTGAGCCAGACAGGCGCCCCTGATAAAATGCGTATTCTTAAACAGAAAACCAAATGCTTGAATGAGAAATTGTTTTTAAAGTTAGATTGTAACTTTTTTTTTTTAAAGGAAGAGTGTTTATAAATGAAGTATACAGATAGATTTTAAGGTGAATGTTTCTATTTAAGAAAGAACTAGGGATGCTTGGCTGGCTCAGTCAGTAGAACATGTGACTCTTGATCTTGGGGTTGTAAGTTCGAGCCCCATGTTGGGTGTAGAGATTACTTAAAAATAGTCTTTATTAAAAAAAGAAAACAACTAGTCTCCAGGTTCTTTAGAAATTTCTTCCACATATAAATAATATAATTATATGGTAAGGTGGAACTGTTACAGCTTTGATTAGTCCTTTAGATTTGATTAGTACTTTAGAAATGTTAAAATACATACTACTTTAAATAAATTCTATTAGATCCATTTAATTAAGATTCTGCTGTTTATTGCACACAAATTGATTGATGTTGGTGGACCTGTGTCCTGTAGGAGTTGGGAGGGCATGATGTGTAGTGCATCTTCTGGGGACTTTAGATGGGAGCATGGATAATTTGTCTTTGCCAGGGTTTCTCTGTCTTAGCACCGTTGACACTTGAGGCTGGTTAGGCCGAGTTTGGGGAGCTTTCCTGTGCACTCTAGGAAGTGTAGCCGCATCTCTCGTCTTGATCCACTTGATGCCAGTAGCGCACTTCTCTCTCCTCAGTCTTGGCAATCAAAAATGTCTCCGAAATTTGCCAAATGTCCTGTAGCAATAAAAATCGCTCCAGGTTGAGTACCAACAATTTATGGTAATAGAAGAGAGACCCAGGGTCTCGCATTTGGGTAGATGTGGAGTTGGGAGCCTGCAGAAATTATTTTTTAGTTACATTCCTTAGTGAAAGTTGGAAGTGAGGTCATGAGAGAAAGAGGAAGTAACAGACAGGTGAATAGTTCTTTAGCTTTGCCTTTGCTCTGTGGTAATTGACGCTGAAAACACTGGCGTTTTGGAAATTTCCTGACCCACAGCACTTCAGCCTGACATAATATGCTCTAATATTTATAGACTTACTCAACAAATATCATCTTTCTCTTTATAGCCAGTGGTCTTATTTTAAAAAAAAAAAAGTTTCCATTCTTTGTGACTTGATTTTGGGCACATCTAACCATTGGTTCTTTCTAGAGAATATTTCTGTTCATGCTGCCTATTAAGTCTCACATTTTTGGCTTTGTGTGTTTTCCTCTTACTTGAGCTCCATTCCACAGATAGCCGGTAATAGTAATTAAGAGTCTTCTGTTGTAAATAGCACCAGATTGGGCAGTGTGGTCAAGCCACAAAAACTGGGGTGAAATCCTTTTGATTGCTCCTGTTAGCTTACTGCAACAATACAGAATGGATAAAGCCACAAAGTAAGTTTCTTGGATTATAGAGATGGTCACGTAAAAGACATTTGATAGTTAAGAGATGTGACCAGCATGTTTCGTGTACTTACTGAAATGTTATTGGGATCTCAGGTAATTATTTAAACTCTTTTTAATAGATATGGCCATAGACTCAGAATATCGCTGGCTTAGCTAGGTAAACTGTTGCTTGTTCTCTAAGGAGGGACTGTTGCATGGAGAATGGCCATACCCATCTATGATTATACTTCAAGATTTTAACCCAGTCTCTTTGGTTTTGCCTCCCTTCTCCCTTCTCTTTCTTCCACTCTCCTCTTGCATTTTAAAAAATAGTTATGTTGGGGCACCTGGGTGGCGCAGTCGGTTAAGCATCCGACTTCAGCCAGGTCACGATCTCGCGGTCCGTGAGTTCGAGCCCCGCGTCGGGCTCTGGGCTGATGGCTCAGAGCCTGGAGCCTGTTTCTGATTCTGTGTCTCCCTCTCTCTCTGCCCCTCCCCCGTTCATGCTCTGTCTCTCTCTGTCCCAAAAATAAATAAACGTTGAAAAAAAAATTGTTTTTTTAATTAAAAAAAAAATAGTTATGTGAATGTCCCAGTCACCTGGCACCATCGTTTGACCTTGAGAAGCCTTCCCAGTTATCCTTAACCCCTATATATAACATCATTTTTTTTTTTTTTGTCTTTGTCCACAATTCCTCTGGTTCTACCCAGGCAGAAACAATTTTATATTAAAATTCTGTATTGTAATATGAGTTAGGAAAAAAGGAGATAATCTGTAGTACTTTTTGACATCAAAATACTCCTTTTAAAAGCCTATATTAAATATATATAATAGATAAATTGGAGATTTTTAAGTCTTTTGTTGGAAAAACTTCTAAAACAACTTTGGCTGGACTTAAGAAACATAGTCATAGTTATTCAGTACCTTTCCAGTTGTGTTTTGCATGTATGCCCCCTTTACTTTTATTGTATACAAACAATATGTGTTATATTTTCGAAATGTAGCTTCTGGGGAGGAAATAAGAATACACTTTCAAAATGGGTAGTGCAAAACATTGATTCATTTCACAGAATTCATTCTGATACAGATTGATTTGCCAGCAGAGAGCAAAACTATATAGTCCTTGGTAAGTTCTTTATATTCTGAGCCCACTTAAGAAAAAGATGAGTTAGATTTATTTCTCATTTCAAAGTGCCTTCCAAATGCTATGCAGTCAAAATATTTTAGAAGTGAATATTGAGTTTGATTCTGCATAACACGTTTGGAATTCCTAAGGTGTGCTGGGTACTACAGGCTTGATTAATACACTGTCCTTTGTTGAGAGGCTAGCAGGAAGAAAGTAAGGAAGGACTCTGTTCTTTACACTGAGGTAAAGACAGTGTAAGTGAATTTTCAGAGTGGTATAAATGTGTCGCAGGATTAAAGTTTATTTTGCTATTAGAAGGGGCGCCTGGGTGGCGCAGTCGGTTGAGCGTCCGACTTCAGCCAGGTCACGATCTCGCGGTCCGTGAGTTCGAGCCCCGCGTCAGGCTCTGGGCTGATGGCTCGGAGCCTGGAGCCTGTTTCCGATTCTGTGTCTCCCTCTGTCTCTGCCCCTTCCCCGTTCATGCTCTGTCTCTCTCTGTCCCAAAAATAAATAATAAATGTTGAAAAAAAAATATTTAAAGTTTATTTTGCTATTAGTAAAGATACATTCATATTCTTCTGCTTTAATTTTCAGAATTATCTAGTGCATTGCTTTGTAGTTCAGTCTCAAAGAACAGTTTGCCCTGTTAGTCTTTAGGACTCTAGTTCTTTCTAACTGTGCAGAAATTAGAATTGTTTGTCAACTTGTATAAACTTAGGCTTCTGAAAATATTTTACTACAAAACATTCTGTTATCAAAGGTTTTGGTTGAGTACCAAAGAGTACGATAACAGCTAGCCATCATAAACATAACACAGATCAGTAGAACTAACTCTGAAAATTCTGCGTCACCTATTAAGAATTCTGTCTTGGGAATTCCAATAAAGAAAGTACTTTTATAAAATTTAAGTTGTTGTTAGTAAATACTTTTGTTGACACTGACTTTCTTCTAAATATGATAATGAACTCTTTTGATGTTTTTTTTTGTGACAGATTTTTCTTCTTATGTGTTTTTAGTAACATAAAATTAGTTATTCAGGAAGATAATCAGTAATGAAAGAGGCTTGTTAAGTATGGTAACAATTGTATGGTTGGGTACCAAGTTAGTATCAATAGAGAAGGCAATTTTAAAATTATGCTAAGTATCAGTACTTGAGAAATTTTCGTGTGAGATGACGGAGATTCTAGGCAAAGTGATGTTTCAGAGTACTTGTGCATGGAGGGAACAAAAATTACATTGGGAAGACGGATGAGTGACTATAAAAATGGGCGTAAATTATGTAAGAATTTGTCTTTACCTGAGAATTTATCTTTATCTGAGACTGGATATTTAGGGTTTGAAAGATTTTGAATTGGTATAATGGTCTTGAGAATTGCTTTCTTTCCAAGCAGAATTCTGATATTTGTGTAAGTGCAGACATAGGCAAAACTAATCTGCGGTAATAGAAATCAGGAGATTTCTATTGTTGGGAGATAATGCCTGGGAGAGGCCATGATGGCGGTGGGAGGTGAGGGTTCTGGAAAGTTGATTATATTCTGAGTTCGGGGTGATGGTGATGGTTTGGCTGGGGGAGGGGAGGTGCTAGTTACACAGATGTGTTCACTTTGTGAAAATTAGTTGAGTTGTATTCTTACCATGCTTGCATTTTTCTGTATATGTGTTTTCTGATGCTTAAATAAAAATTCACCTAATAAGAAAAATGAGTAGGAGCTACTGCAACTGACCTATTCCAAAACTTAAGGATTTGAGGAATGATGAGGCAGTGTATATAGAATGGTTTTCTTGCACTCTAGGCATTTAATGAAACAAATTCAAGAAACTTGCCCTCTTTATTCTCAGTTCTCAATTCCTTATACATACCACAGGTCAGAGCCACTGAGATCACTGATCCCTTACCCTCTCCACCCCTTCCTGCCTTTGGAGTCTTAATATTCTTTTTTATTTTCTGGGAGAGGCAGTAGTGAGGTATTTTTCTATGTGAAGATGTTTCTGTATTTTCATATAATCAAGTTTTCACTTTTTATCTCGTCCGATAGACTTCCACATTCACTTTGAAAATTCTAAAAGCTAAATTTGTTATCTGTTCAGATAGGTGTTGGCAACTAGTAATGACTGTTCCACAGAGACGTCCCGTAGAGATAAATATCTTAAACAGACCCGGATCGGAGAGACCAGCTCAGTGCATGTGGCGCCTGTCTGTTAGCAGGAACATCGCAGAGCCAGATATAGTTTGGATCTGAGGTTACTTTGAGTTGAACCTTTTCTCTTTTTTCTCGTGAAGAAATTACCAGTTTGAAGTATATGCAGCCTGCATCTCTGTAGATCCAACTCTAGCTTCACACCTAGAAGAGAACAACTTGAGTAACTCCAGTGAATTTGGTGTTTCTCTACTGATTCGGTTCCTCTTCCCAGAGTTTATCTTAGGATGAGTATTCACCTCTGGTCAGTTACAGTGAATTTCCTTAATTTGTTCACCTTAACTAATCATAGAGAAGCCTTATATCTTAAATTATGTGGTGGCTTTTTCTAGTTTGTGTACTGTTAGCCGCTGCTTTCTCTGCTTAGCCACTGGGAAACATCTATTTCCTTAGGTTATTGTCTTTTCTATTTATACTGTGTAGTACTTCTGTTAACCTTTGCCTGCGGATGCAGAGTTGTTGTCTTCCCAGATTTCATATAAATGCTTGCACTGGGCCATCCTAGGTTTGCCATTCTTCCTCTTCTCATTGTGAGAACATTCACTCAATTGACCGCTTTTCCTTTTTTGATTTCTGTAATTAAGGCAAGTTAAATGATATTGAAGCATTTAATTTTATTTATTTGGTAATATGGAAATGAAAATAGAGTTGGTTGTATGGCTGATATTTCGTCTGTCAGTCATTAAGCCAATATTTAGAAATATTTACCAATTTCACATTTCTCTATTTTCATAACAAACAGAAGCATACTCTGTGAAGCAACTGAGGAAAGGAAATGTAGTATGTTAAACATTTCTGATTTAATTTTGTTCTTTCCTTGCAAACATGGTAAAGCAACAAGCTGTGAAACAGGAATGTGTATTTTTCATTGTAGCATATATATTTTTTATTATACCATATTTAAAAATACCTATGTTGGTATCTACCTTACATCTTACCATGTCAGAATAGGGCTGTCATTTTACTTTGCCTGTGTCTCTGAATGATAGTGACATAGTTTCTTGGTTTTGTTGGTCTCTGTTTATAGTAGTTTTATCAGTGTATGTGATAATTATATTTGCAGAACACCTGTTTGTAGTACTGTTCCTGGCTATGTTATATTTAGCTGTTGAAATTTTATTTTAAGGTGTTGACACTCATTTTTGAAAACATGAGAAGGAAGTTTTTGCTGAAAAGTTCACTTTTGAATCTGTCCTCCTTTTTCCTATGGGTGATAGTTACTTTCGATTGAGGATCACTAGTTTGTCAAACTGCTACGAGTACTACTATTACTACTACTTCTCCTCGTCGTTGTCCTCCTCCCCCTCCTCCCCCTCCCTCTCCTCCTCCTCTTCCTCCTCCTCCTCCTTCTCCTTCTCCCTTTTTTTTTTGAGTGCTTCTAGTGTGCCATATACCTATATCCAATGATTGAACAAGACATATTTACTGATCTCGATTATATCACCATCTATATCTTCTATGAAAGGTCTTAGCTCCTGGGCTGATAGTGACAGCTTTTGTCTACTGTGAGAACTCAGAATAATACTTGGTTTTGCTTCAAAATGAGTTGGAAGGAAGCGTGATTCCGTAATGTGGGAATGCTTACTTCTTGAAAGACACTGTGGTTAGAAAGATGGAAACTAGTATATACTGAGAACTTTGCGCCAGTTTATGAGGCATTTTTATATATGTTATCTCCATTATTATTCTTTACAATGATGCTATCATGTGTATACAGTTTTCTGTGTCTACTGAGGTTCCAAGGAATGGATGGATTCAAGGTAACACAGATGCAAAGTGAAGGCTCAGTTTTAAGGTGCGGAAGCTGGGCCTCTAGGGCTTTTTGACCTCACACCTTTTTAGTATGCTTTATTGCCTTTGGTAGATGCTTAGCATTCCAGATAATGTAACTAGTGAGGAGGAAAAAGAGGCCTAAGTTTTATAAAATGTACTTTGATTTTCTGTGGGCACTTATAGAAAATAGGCTTCTCATTTCTAGAGAGAGAAAACTGGAAGATGTTGTTTCAGCTATATTTAATAATTTAGGATGTATGGTGAAAAGG
Organism: Puma concolor; assembly: GCF_028749965.1. NCBI lineage: Eukaryota > Metazoa > Chordata > Mammalia > Carnivora > Felidae > Puma > Puma concolor. The sequence continues at coordinate 13,153,613 of NC_141678.1, read as the reverse complement.
ATCTCTTTGGTAGTGATATCAATAAGCTATGATATCACATTATTCCAGTGGAATAATGCCATAGCATTTTGCTGTGGCCTTTCTCAGAGTGAGGGAAGGGAATCACATGTGACTGTCATCTGATTGAGTTTTTCACATCTGGAAACGTGATTCTTTTATTTTAAAAAGGAACACTTTGGTCCGTTTCTAGAGTCACTGACTAGAAGTAAGCAGTTACATAGAAGGGTAACTTCTACAAAATCTAGGGGTATGTGTTGGGGACATCCTAGTGGGTCTTGATTGAGTTTTTTTGTGGCTCAAAAAAAAGAAAGGTCCACAGTTTTATGTCATGGGACTCTGCCTGTGGTTTGGTCTTATTTAACACTTGTTGATTTAGAAACAACAAAATTCTTAGGTAATAAGAAAGAAGTCATGTTTATAAAGACTGCATAAAGCTTATATATGTATATATATATATATATATATATATATATATATATATATACATATATATATATATTAATAAGCTGAGAGGGGCAGTCAGTATTTATACGTAGAACCAAGTTTCTAAAAGATTACCTTTGGTCCGTGTATCTGAATAACATGGTAACGTGTAATGGGGATGAATGTGAAGCCCTGCACTGAGGTTTTTAAAAAGCGATTGGCAGGTATATATGGAAGAGATGGGGCTTGATACAACTGTGAATGAGAAAGAGCTGGGTATTTGGTATGTGACTAATAAAGTTAAGATGATAACTAGGCTGCCTTAATGGAACTGTTGTGTCCAGATCAGGGTAGTTCATCAGTTTCAGTGCTCTGTCTTTATCAGCGATGTCTGGGGTTATATACTCATTTTAGAAAGCTTGGTTTTAAGGACTTTGAAAACTGACCCATGACAGAGGAGTGGCTGGGATGGGGTTCAATGTGGGGACCATGTTGTATGGGGAGTGGTTATAACAATTGGGTATATTTCTCTTAGATGAAAAAGAAAATACTGGGTTTTTGAAGACCCATGAAATAGTCTGTACTGTAGGCAGAAATTTACTTTGAGTTATTCTATAAGAAGCGGGTATAAGTTACAGGATAATAGATTTACCTTGTAAGAATTATTAGAGGTCTTTATAAATCCATTGTCTCACTAGGCAGGGAGCCTCCTTTGCAGCTAAAAGAAATCTCTGGGAAAGAAACTATTTGGCTCTTTCAAGCAAGGTTTTACAGTGGACTCTTTGGATGCTTGCTCAACAAACCTCAGGGCATCAGTTTTCAAAGAATTGGTCTGTAGCCACAGGGGTGAGTGGGGGTTCTTTAGGCCTTTTCAGGGAATGGAAACAATTTTGTAATATTAAGACATTATTTACCTTTTTTCACTGTGTGGCCATTTGCACTGCTGGTACAGAAGCAGTGTGGGTAAGACTGCTGGTGCGTCAGCATGAATCACGGCAGAGGAACCAGATTGTACTGGTCAGTCCTTGTGTTCTTCACTGCCACGTGCTCACAAGAGACAGAGCCTTAGATTTCGCTTAAGCATGTCCTTGAGGACAAAGAAGTAAAAATCGCTCATTTTATTACATCTTTACCCTGAGTACATGTTTTTTTAATATTCCGAGAGAAAATAAAAAAGCGGGTATAAAGCACTTGTGTTACATACGGTGGTTTTCTCAAGGGAAAGCATTCATGCCATTAGGAGTTCTGTGTTGAACCAGCCACTTTTTTGGTGGATTGCCATTTCTTCTTGAAAGAACAACTGATAAACTGTGATTATTCAGACTTAGGTATTTGTATTTGGTAGGTAGGTATTTTCTCCAAAATGAATGAAGTGAGCTTGTCAAGGAAAATGGACAATATTTACTGCTTATGATAAAATTTGTGATTTCATGTGGAAATTACATTTTTGAAAACTTGTATCAGTCACTGTTAGTTAATAGGTTTCCTGTGCTTAAAGATTTTTCTGATGAGATCATTGATGATATTAGTAAATGTGATTTTTTGGTGGTATATGGTAAAATGTGTTAACATATAGAAGATCTGCATAACTCAGTGAACTGGAATTTCCCATATGACCAGTGTATAGTATTACAAAGTTGTGTACAGCTGAAAGATTGACTTGGCACTCAGGATAGATTGTTGAGACAATGGTGTGACAGAATATGCAAAATTTAGTGATACAGTTTTTAAATTTATTATTATTTTTAAATGTTTATTTATTTTGAGAGATAGCTTGTGTGAGCAGGGGAGGGGCAGAGGGAGAGGGGGAATCCCAAGCAGGCTTCCTGCTGCCAGCACAGAGACCCACGTGGGGCTCAATCTCATGAACCATGAGATCATGATCTGAGCTGAAATCAAGAGTCTGACGCTCAACTGACTGAGCCACCCAGGTTTTTTCTGATACAGTTTTTAGATTTTACAGTTCAATTAACATTTTGGAAACTGCCATGTATTGAGTTTTGGCATAGTATCCACAATTAACTGAAAGGGTTATTAAAATGCTCCTCTCTTCTCCAACTTTGTGTTTATGCGGAGCCACATTTTCTTTGTATACTTTAACTAGGACAGTGCTTTACAGTGTGTTCAGTGTAGAAACAGATATGGCATGCCAGTTATCTTCTGTTGTGGCAGACATACAAGTGATTTGCAAAAATGAAAATGAGTACCCCTCTTTTCACTAAATTTGTTTTTGAAAATATTTTTTTCCTAAAAATGTTTGTAATGGGGCTTATTTTATTTAAGTGAATTAATATATACTAATTTTTTCTTAGTTTTAATTTCCAATGCAGTAAATGTTGGTAAATACAACTCCTATAAACAAAAACTCTTTGCAGTCCTCTGGAATATTTAAGAGTCTAAAGGGGTTCTGAAACCAAAACATGTGAGACCATTGTTTGAGGCTAGCTAGCACCTTTGTAATTGCATCAGTTTGCCCAGAGTTTGGTCCAGCTCAGGGGACCTGAGCCGCTTAGGAAGAAGTTGATTTTATAATCCACAGTGTGTGTTAGTTAATTGGCACGTTAGCTAATTGTTACTTTTTCAGAGAGTAGGAAACCTCCTCATTCTCCAACATCTCTTTTTTATATCGTCTTAGTACCTGAGAAACTAAGATAGAAGTCAGAAGGTTGCTTGGTGAACACGGGATCAAAGGAGTTCGATAGGTTTCTGGCACATTTTACTCAGGTTATTAGAAAGCCTAATACCGTGTCCCTGCTTCATAATAGTAAGTGCCTCTGTGTTGTCTAGTGTCTACTGTGTTTGTCGTCGTTTCTGCTTTAGACAGCCTCCCTTTTAATTCCTTTAAAAAATTGTGTCACACAGAGTTCCATTGTCTCATAAGTGATTCAGTGCTGTAACAGTTGTATATAATATTTACAATTTAGTAATGTTTCTCCAGGGCCAAACTCGGATCACTTTGATTGGATTCACCAGACGTCTTAGTTCTGTCGCACACTGAGGACTCCTTCAGGCTAGCTTATTCCTTCTCACTGGCTTTCATTTCACGGGGTGTTTGGTTTTCTCCTCCTCCCTGTCTCCCCTGCTCCCCTGCCTTGTCTGTAACACCTGGTGGGGTCCATTTTGGATCATGTTATTTTAACAAGTATGTGAGTATCTATATTACATATACCTGGCACTTGTGTTTTTCTCCCTCATACAGTGTTGATGGAATTGTTTAAACAGAAGATTGTCTTTTTTAGGATGTTGAAGAAGAGAATTCTTATTTCAATTTGCATCTTGTCTTGAATCATCCCTAGGTCCAAATAAGATCATAGGAGTTTATAAAACAGGAACACTTCCATGAAGTATCTCATAGGATTGAATAGTTGTGCATATGGAATTGTTTGGATTCTGTAGGCTTATGGGTTGCTCACATTTAAAATGGGTACAGTTTTCTCATCCTTCTGATTGGAGGACTAGTTTCTCATCACAAAGATTTGTGCCATTCATTTGTTCATTGAGTCCGAAAAAATGTTTATGAAACACCAGGTACTATGCTAGGAGTTGAATAAAGAGGTAGGTTACTTCTATTTAGTACTCTTATTTATTCTCATGACTAATTTAGTTAAATCTTTGTAACATGTAGGATTCTATATTTAGGAATAATTCTTCATTTTGAACTTGAGGACTACATTCACATATGGGTCTTTGTTTTGTACTTCGGACAGGTAGTGAGCATAAGATTGGGTTGGCTTAGTAGGTGGTGGTGATAGACTTGGTACAAATAGTTTAGATGGTCTGTGAAAATTACACGTGGTGTGTTATTATAAAGTGTTAAATGATTATATAAGTTAACGCTTTTTTAAAAAGAAAAGCTAACATGGGGGCACTTGGGTGGCTAAGTCGGTTTAGCATCCGACTCTTGATTTTGGCTCAGGTCATGATCTCACAGTTCCTGAATTCGGTCGGGACCCTCCCTGGGTTCTGTGCTGACAGCGGAGAGCCCGCTTAGGACTCTCTGCCCCTCCCCCACTCCCATGCCCGTGTGCACTGTCATTCTTTCTCTCTCACTCTCTTTCTCTCAAAATAAATAAACTTAAAAATACAAAGCTAACATGTGTTTTGACTATTTCAGATGTGGTGAAAATGTCTTAAAAATGTTATTCTTTTGAGTAAATATCATTAAATAAACCTGTTTGTCAATTCATATGGATTTTTATAAAATACAGTTTATCAATTCCAGGCATGAAAAGCAGTATTGTTTGTAGCTATTAGCATGATCAATACACATCAAAAGGAAATGCTAGCTGCAGAGCAAGAATGAACAAGAAAGTCAAGAAAATAACAGAAAAACAGAGTAGGTGAGGAAAGAACACACTGGAATGCATGGCAGTAACACTGTCTTTAATAAGGTAGTTAAGTATAAATGGTTACCATTTGATGTTTTATATTTGGCTCTCCACAGTAAATTGTGTCCTAATGGAATACATAGAATATGATGAATTGATCTCTTGACATCTCAAAGTGATCTCTACATAAATAAAATAAGTACTTATAAGTGATGGCCTTTGCTTAAAGGACAAGATTTTTAGAAGTATAAATATTATAGGGAAATATTTAACCTCCAAATCTCTAAGTTGGCATAACTCTAACAAGGAAAAATGAATGTTGTACAATATCTGCTGGGCTGTTGATTGTGACATTTTTATAGTAAAGTATTACACCCTACTATTTCCTGATTTCAAAAAATCAGTTGTTTAATTTGCCTGTATTTGAAGGATCATTTTCATGTATAAAGAACATCATATTAATCTTTTCTTGCCAGCAGTTTCATATCCTGGTATCTTTTTTATTCTAACAGTAAATTAAAATATATTCTTTTCTATAAGCCATTTATTCTCTCTAGGGAGTTTTGCTTTTTTTACTATCTGAGTTTTCTTTTCAATCCATTCTCCTTATCCATTTCTTTATCTTTAAAAACTCATCTTTAATCTTTTGTCTCTTTTCAGCAGAGTCTTGTTTTTAAAGATTTAAGCCTAGAATATCCTATTATTTTTGGGATGTAAATTCATGGGGTCATGTATGAAGAATTTTGTCTTCATTCTTTAAGTCAGAGTATGAAAAATTTGATCCCTGAAGAGTGCTTTTCACAAATTTCCAATTCAGTGAAAATAAATTGTTGTGGGATTGCAACTGAAAATGTGGCAATAAATTTTCCTACTGAAAGGTGCATATTGATTTCTTTAAATCTCCCACTTCACTCATTCATTCAGCAGACATTTATTGAGTGTTCAGTTTGTGCCAGTCACTGTGCTATAAGCACTGGGAAATATAATGGTGAATCCAAACTTGGACTTGTAACCTTTGTATTTAGGCTATGGGGAGAGGGTAGACATTAATAAAATCACCTAAGTAAATGAAAAAAAAAAAAAAAAAAAAAGGTACAGCAATTGTGAACTGTATGGTGCTACATAAATAACATGGGGCTTAATAAAAGGAAATCCGAGTTATCCGAGGAAGTAGTGTTTCGACTGTGATGTGACCGTGGATTACACTTGAAGTAGGTGAAGAGTGGACTGTGATGGTATTCTGTGAGAAAGAAGATAGCAGCCCTTGGCGGCAGGAGGCTGGCGTGAAGGAAGCCCAGTGCGGCTCTGGCTCCAGTGGAGACCGTGCCTGGGGGGGAGGTGTCAGGTGAAGCTGAGCTAGGGATGGATAAGGCGGAACCAGGCTGCCAGTGGCTTTCCAGGCGTCATCAGGACTTGTTTCTTATCTCAAGAACAGGGAGACTGAATCCGTATTATGTATTTTAGGTAGGAATGGGGGCTGGGTGGCCGGGGATTGAGATGGGAATCCTTTGGCCTTGGCAGGCTTCGGTGTGCAAGGTGGGCAGAAGTGCATTGGCCCAAAATGGGCCTGGGCATCCTGGTCATGAAGCTTTCATAGTTCATGGAAGTGAAGGTGTCCTTGTTAGGAGTCCGGGGTCTGGATGGCATTTATCGTAGAGTGTTCACGTGGTGCCAGTGCAAAAGACTGCTGCGTTTCTTTGGATGATTAACAGACTCATAATGCAAAAGAAGGTATGTGAAGGCTAATATTTTTAGGCATGCATTGTTATGTGCTTATGGAAGACTGATTCAAAGGAATGTAATTATGTGAATGTCGCAAACCTTAATTGGTTTATGCTCACCTATACTTTTTGCTAGTCTTTAGTTCGGCAGTGAAAACTTCTGACATGAACAAGTGGCTAAAAGTAAACATAACTTGCAGTATTTGTTAGTATAGCGTAGTCTTTGAATTGTATATTTAAGTCATTTCAAATTCTTTACCCAGCTTTAAACTTTGCTTCTCGGCATTTCTTTGTAAGCAACTTAAAAAATGTAAACTATCGTGGGCAGCGTGACATTGGTTAGCAGTTACTTGTCACCAACTGTGGTCCTGTGTGCAGTTGTCAGTGTACCTATACCAAAGCTGTAGCAGAAAACCAGTGCCCTCCTCTTTGGCAAATGGGCCCGAGAGTGGGAAATAATACCCAAAGCCTTTAGCTGAGTAACTGTCTTTTTAAAGCAGTCTGTTTTTAAATGTAGTGACTCATATCACATCAGTCAGAAGGGGCTCCTACAGCTGGAGCAGCCTCTGTTTTGGTTAAGTAAATGAACAAAAGCATTTCTCTTTCAAATGTTATCGCTCTATTTTTGAATCACCTTTTTGTTGTTAGCCTTTTTTCTTTCGGATTTTGGTTGAGGAAATGAATTGTTTGTAGACAGGTAGGGTCAGCTCATGAGTGAATGATCTGAGATTGTTAAACACGGTTTTATGCCGATTTCTGAAGTAATAAAGATAAAACTGGGAGAAAACTATTTAGTTCTTTTGTTGATACACTGTTTATATGTTTTGGCACATAGTACTGATGGGAAAAGCATGGCATGGGATACGATGAAAGATGATGCTTGAGGAGCAGTAAACAGGTACCTGAGGGGTAAGCAAGTCCAAAGCATTTGAACCTAATCATAGCTCAGAACCTGTAAGTGGATTTGTTTCTTTTTAAATAATGCAAAATTTTCTAATAAATGTCACAGTTCAACATTAACATTGCAACTTAAAGTATTTTCCTTTTTCTCCCAAGAAGGTTTTCCATTTAAAATTTTTGTCTTCTGATGCCTTCAGTGAATGAAAAAGAAACATTTTATTCTGCTGATAGTATAGCATTGAAAATATATATTGTTATTGTGAATTTGATTTTTCTACTGTAGCAAAAGCTTAGCAGTTTGAAGATATTACTGGAAGATCAATTTTTATTAGGGAATGGTCTGTTTCATAAAGATTTTTAAGATTCAATTTCAGGGGCGCCTGGGTGGCGCAGTCGGTTGAGCGTCCGACTTCAGCCAGGTCACGATCTCGCGGTCCGGGAGTTCGAGCCCCGCGTCAGGCTCTGGGCTGATGGCTCAGAGCCTGGAGCCTGTTTCCGATTCTGTGTCTCCCTCTCTCTCTGCCCCTCCCCCGTTCATGCTCTGTCTCTCTCTGTCCGAAAAATAAATAAAATGTTAAAAAAAAAAAAAAAGATTCAATTTCAGTTTAATTCAACTCTAAGGAGATACTATGTACTGTGTGTTTCATATATGTGTACTTTGCTATTTAGAAGAGCTTTACTATGAATTTTTATAAAAACCCTTCTCAAGCACATTTTAAAATTCACCTTATGAACAATGTGGTTATTCCTGAATTTTTATTGTATAAAAAGAAGAATATATGTCTTGGACTAGATATATATATCTATATACCTATAGATATATATCTATGCCTATATATCTATATATATATTTATTAATAAAGGTGATATTGTGATTAGCTTATTGATTGTAAATACCTGCTTTGGGTGATTTTTTTTTTTTCCATGTATATTAGGCGGTTTTATTTATATTCTATTACTGTTTGAGAATTCTGAAATAATTGTGTTTTTCATTAAAAATGTCTTGATTTTATAAAACTATTCTTTTTAATTTTTTTTAATGTTTGTTTATTTTTGAGAGAGAGACAGAGTGTGAGTGGGGGAGGAGCAGGGAGAGAGGGAGACACAGAATCTGAAGCAGGCTCCAGGCTCTGAGCTGTCAGCATAGAGCCCGACGTGGGGCTTGAACTCACGAATCGTGAGATCATGACCTGAGCTGAAGTTGGACACTTACCGACTGAGCCACCCAGGCGCCCCTTTTATAAAACTTTTAACGGTCAGTTGAAGTTGAATTTTCCAATAAAATGTTAAGGTATAGTAAAAGAGAAAAATAGATAAAAATCATTTGACCCAAACCTATAATTTATTAGGAATTGTATATAAAAATTAATGGCCAAGATAACGAATTGATCTAATTGTATTGTTTCCTTAATAGGGTTATTTGGAGATACAGGGGATTTCATTGGTTCTGGAAAAAATCTCGTACTTAATATATATTGCACTGATTCAGATCTTCTCAAAACACTGGTTAAATAATTTCTGGGTCAGAAACAACATTGAAAAACATTGAAAATTTTGAAATAGTTTTGGATTTGAAGGATTGAGCATACATAAAGTGACCTTTACCTTCAGTAGAAAATACATGGGTAGAGTTTATATAAATAACTATGCAGCCTTACCCATCCCCAACCTTCTTGTGTTAACTCACACCCATGGGGATATGTCCGTTTAACACTCACTCTTGGAAGCATATTATTTCTTCTCAAATGGGATACTCACATTAACATATCCATTGTCAGTTTTACTCAGAACAGTAGATTAAGGCTGAAGACGTTAGAATGCGTGGTAGAGGGGGAGAATGTGTTGGGGAGAATGGTTAGAAAGTGAGTGAATTCACTTGGGTTTGAATAATACCGTTTAATATTCAGGGATGTAATTTTTCCTGGGAAGCCTTTCTGACACCGCCAGTTTGAGGAAGCAGCCCCTCCTGTGTTTCTTGGTAGGACCCATTGCTATTCCCACAATAGCTTTTGCTTGTTTATATTGTAATTGGTTGTAGCTGTCTCCCCTGTAGCTTGTAGGCTCTTTTCAAAGGGAGGCACTGTGTCTGCTTTACCGTTAGTCATCAGAATCTAGCACCAATAGATAGTCATTCAGTAAATATTTGTTGAATATAACTGCCTTACCTAGTTTCTAGATTGATAAATATCTAGGTTGATATTTTGGGAGCAGCAAGGTGCATGTGTGTGTTGATGTAATCATGGCACAAAGAATTCGGGGTTTAATGCTAGAGGAGCCAGAAGGTGCTCAAAGGATGGTAGATAGGTATTTTCACATTGTATTCCGAGGCTCTAGGTGCTGCCCAGAACTGTTTCAGGCATTGCTCCTGGAGAATTCAATGCAGGTCTACTTTTACTCATTTTATACTGAGGTCTTGATTGTAGCCAAGACCCTCCTCTAAAAGTTTGCAAACTAAGGATCTAGTTCAGTTTCCTCCTACAGATCAGGGCCGGGATCCAAAGGAGCTCATTGACTTGTCCTGTTTCTTATTACACCATGGTGGTGCTTCTGGAGTGGCTGTCCCAGTGCTTTCCAACCATTTGGAGAATGAGAATTGGTCACTACTCTTATGCTTCATAGTTCATATAAATTGTTTCATGTTGTCCAAGTTGGTTTCATTCAGTAGCACTGAAACGTATGTTGAAAAAAAGCATAAAAACCCTCTTAAAAATTAGCTGTGTTTTTTTCCATGTGAAGTTAATGATCACTTATTTGTGACTTCTGTATATTTCTTTGTGAAAAATTTGGAATTTCTATTTCATTATAAAGAAATTTGACCTGATATGTTGATGATTTGAATTGTAATGAAATTGTTGGAAAACTCAGCTATAAAAATGGTGTAAATTAGTTCTTAGTTTATGTTATTATTTAACTGTGCAAGTAGTGAAGTAACATTTAGAGACAAGAAATCACAGCGTCTGTATAACTGATTCCACATGGCCAGAAGCATGTAGTGAGTCCTTAAATGGGACAAAGAGATGAAATTTTAATGAAATGTACAGTAATTGTAAGGACCACATTAGCTCTTTATTATTTCACACTAATGCTCTGAAATAAAGAATAGGTTTGGCACAGTCATAATTCTTTCCTCTTGAGAATCAGGGTAATGTTCAAGGTTTAATTTAAAAATCAAGAAAAGCTATTATTACAGAATTAAACATATAGATACTGCACATATACATGTATTCACAAGCACAATACAGTATTTCTCTTTGTAGTTAAATATACCCATGTGTGTCCTTTTAATATTACATTCTTTTCACAGATGTCACCTTAGAAGACAAGATAACCAGTATTGGTGGTTTAGTGCTTTTTTTCTTTAAATCCCCAAAATTCAATTAAAATGTAAGTTTGAAGTATATAGGAATGTGAACTGTAAATTAAGAAATGAATTAAGGGACTTTTAGGAGTCTAATTACATATAAAAAATAATGAGAGAGGAAGTTGCGTTGTTGTGTTATATAGACCTTAGTATATTTAAAGTGGAATTCAAATCCATCCTGCTTTGTTTTCTGTCCACTTGGTTAAAATGTATTCTGGCATTCTCTGGGCAGACAGCCAATACTAAAATAAACACTTAGTATTGGGATGGTTTTTGTAATGTCTACGTAAACCCTGAGATTGGGATCTTCATTTGTTGGATATAATCTCAGAGTCTCTACTTTGACCCTGTCGAATTCAGTGAGACAGAAAAGAGAATTCATTCATTTGTTTCTTTATTTTTAAAAAGCTTCAATGGTTCGTTTTTTGTTTTTTGTTTTTGTTTTTGTTTTTGTGTGAGAGAGAGAGAGACAGAGTGCAAATGGTGGGAGGTCAGAGAGAGAGGGGACAGAATCTGAAGCAGGCTCCAGGCTCTGAGCTGCCAGTGCAGAGCCTGATGTGGGACTCAAACTCACGAACTGTAAGATCATGACCGGAGCCCAAGTCAGACGCTTAACTGACGAAACCACCCAGGTGCCCCAAGAAGCTTCTAAATAAATATTATACTGTGGGTCTTTAACTCTTAATGTCGCCCTTCTTTTAAAATTTAGAAACACTCAGTAAAGAAAATCCTTTCTTGGAAGTTATGGTGTTGGTTTTTGTTGTTGAAGGAAGGTGGAATTGAATGTGTTTTTTTGGTTTCCCTAGAGAAATGAGATCTAAAAAACTGTTGGTTGACGATTAATATGAACAATTTCTTCTTAAATTTCTGGGTTTGTTACAGACTAGAAAGACATTTTCATCTAAATGAAGCACTGAGTACTTAAGTGATCTTGGAAAACCTTTAGTTTTCTGTGCTTAAGTGCCTCTATCTGTAAAACGGGGGTATTAGTAGTATTTACCACATAGGGTTTTAGGAATTATTAAGTGGTATAATGTATTTAAAGTGACTGACGCAGTAAATATCCGGTATTTGTTAATCATTAGCAACATTGTCAAAATGCTCACATGAGCAGTAATTTCTGTTCCTTAGCTCTTCCTCTTCCCGTTACTCCATTTCGTCTCTAATTTATGTCTGTCATTTTGTTAGTGTTAAATGTGCCTTTGTATTTGCAAATATTAAATCTTTTATGAACATACTATCTCAAAGTGGCTTATGTATTCTTTTTCTGTTACTTTCAGATTCTCAGAGTTAATGTTATGCGTTTGTTTAAATGGTTTATATCCAATTTAAATTTGCCTACTGATTCTGCATATATACACATATAATTGTTGTGTATACTTTTGATGTTTGTATACTCCTGTAATAAGGTGTGGTTGGTACTTGGAAACTTGGCTTCCAGTGTGCAGCATTCTTTCCTTAACTTACTACCCTGAAGCTTGATTTTGAGTGAACATTATTTTTCTCCCCTCAGATGCAATGAACTTAATTTTGTTCTATTAAAGCTTTTTCTTAGGGATTGGAGATTCTTCAGATTTATTCAAATTTACTGCAGGCTTTAATTCAGTACTCTTTCATTAGTTAATTTGGAGTAAAAAATGGCATCTTAATAGATGTACGCATGCGTTATGTATAACATATGCTTCAGTGAAAAGTTGTATGTTATAACTTATTTTTGCTGGGGAGCGTTCATCATGTAGTTGGAGAGAGATTTAGTGTCACTGCAAAAATAAAATTAAAGTCAATGAACTTGAACTATAGCACATTGCTAAAAATAATACAAACTTAAAGACTTACTTTTTTTGAGAAACTCATGACAGTTCATAACAGAATGAAGAAAAATTCTTATAATAAATAAAAGGTTTAGAATAACCATTTGAGAGTGAATTGTCCATAGAAACATGGTGTGCACAAATTTTTTCTCTATTGAGTTGAATAAAAAAATGCAGTATATTGGGGTGCCTGGGTAGCTCAGTTGGTTAGGCAACCGACTTCGGCTCGGGTCATGATCTCACCAGTTTGTGAGTTCGAGCCCCACGTTGGACTCTGTGCTGACAGCTGGAGCCTGCTTCAGATTCTTTGTCTCCCCCTCTCTCTACCCCTCCCCTGCTCACACTCTGTGTCTCTCTGTCTCTCGATAATAAATAAACGTTAAAAAAAATAAAAAAAAATGCAGTATAAATATATATATGTGTATATATGTAATAATGGAAATGGTATTTTAATTTCTACTTACTACCTTACTATTGATCATAAAATATATTTTATATAATCATAAAAGTTTTTATGTGTAATTCTATGTCTTTGATCATTTTTAAATGAAAGAATGAATACTGCGAATCAGTATATTTATGTTTTTGTGTTTTGAAGGACAAAAAAATTTCTGTCAGTAGAATCAGTAAAGAATATTTCATATGTCAACATTTTCAGAGTTTGTTTTTTAAGTACGTAAGTGTGAACCAGACAGTTGTTTAAGACCTTGTGTGGCCAAATGCTATTCCAGCAGTTAAATGAACTCCAGTACTGCCCACAGTACTTAACAGGCTTGAATCAAAAGGTCTGTCCTGGTCAGAAGGTGAATGTTTCCATGAGCGAATAGGGTATGTACGTATTGTGACTGAACTGTGGTATGTTTGTTCCATCCAGAATATTGGCTTTCCTTCATTAAATTTAATTAAAGTGGATAGGGGTTTGGAAGTATTCAAGCCTGGAAAAGTGTATTGTTTTCCTAAAAATATTACTTTTAATAGTTGAACACTTAATTTTCTGTGGGTGGGATTAAATATCTTTTAATCCATTTTAAAAGGTATTAGGAGTGTGTTTTATGCTAATGTTGGTACTTTACATGCTCTTTTATTGAATTACTGGTGTGTCTCTTAAGCATTTTCAACACAAATTTTCCATTCTTTTTTTAAAAAATTTTTTATACATCTATTTATTATTGAGAGACAGAGGGAGACAGAGCATGAGCAGGGGAGGGGCAGAGAGAGGAGGAAACACAGAATCTGAAGCAGGCTCCAGGCTCCGAGCCGTCAGCACAGAGTCTGACGCGGGGCTCGAACTCATGAGCTGTGAGATCGTGACCTAAGCCCGAAGTCGGAGGCTTAACCAACTGAGCCACCCAGGCACCCCTAACTTTTCCATTCTTAAGTACATTAACACTTTAATTTTCTGAAACCCTCAGAGAATGATTCATTCTAAACAGGTTTCTGGATGGTGAGTTTGAGCTCACAACATGGGAAAAATAATTATTTTGCATGGAATTCATTCTGTTAAAAAAGTAGGATTTTTCTTTCTCCTAAAAGTATACTGAGCAGAATTAGCTTTTCACGTTGTTTTTATCAGGATGTGGGAAGATGACTCTGGTTTATCCCTGTCTTGCCACTAATTGGCCTTGGCAGTACCGGAGTCCTGGCTGCAGACTCTTAGCACGTGTAGGGCTCCACTCGAGACAGGTGCTGCAGTTCCGCACTTAACAGCACGGGCATCGGAGACAGACTCGGGTTCCAGTCCCATCTCTCCTGGATGTAGCTGTAGAGTCTTTGTACAGGTCACTAGATTTCATTTTCTTCATTTGCAGGGTGGGGAATTAGAGTCCTAATACTTCATTGAATATGAGGATTATGTGGATTAACACATGGAAATCACTTAGCACGGCATTCCGCTCATAGAAAACTCTAAGTATAAGCTGTTGTTTATGTTAACATCATCACTGTTTCTCCTACAGCTATAGGAACAGTGCTCCAGGCAGCTGTGACACTTGTTCTTGTATGTCTGCTATTCATTTGTTTGCCTTTCGCTGATACTGCTGTGTGCATATGTATTAGAGCTTTTTCTATTTTCTATCTGTTTTATTAAAAAATTTTTTTTAATGTTTATTTTTGAGAGCAAGAGACAGAGTGCAGAGGCAGAGAGAGATAGGGAGGGGTGGAGAGAGGAGACACAGAATCCAAAGCAGGCTGCAGGCTATGAACTGTCAGCACAGAACCCAATATGGGGTTTGAACCCATGAACTGTGAGATCATGACCTGAGCTGAAGTTGGATGCTCAACTGATTGAGCCACCCAGGCGTCCCTCCATTTTCTTTCTTCTTTTTTTTTTTTTTTTGACTTTTATTTATTTTTGAGAGAGACAGAGACAGAATGTGAGTGGGTTGGGGCAGAGAGAGAGGGAGGCACAGAATCCGAAGCAGGCTCCAGGCTCTGAGCTGTCAGCACAGAGACTGACACGGGGCTTGAACTCACAAGCTGTGGGATCATGACCTGAGCTGAAGTTGGATGCTCAACTGACTGAGCCACCCAGGCACCCCTCCATTTTCTATTTTTTTTTTTTTCAACGTTTATTTATTTTTGGGACAGAGAGAGACAGAGCATGAACGGGCGAGGGGCAGAGAGAGAGGGAGACAAAGAATCGGAAACAGGCTCCAGGCTCTGAGCCATCAGCCCAGAGCCTGACGCGGGGCTCGAACTCCCGGACCGCGAGATCGTGACCTGGCTGAAGTCGGACGCTTAACCGACTGCGCCACCCAGGCGCCCCACCATTTTCTATTTTTAATGAAGGGTTTATTTGTTTCTTTTTATCTGTATTTTGTCAGCTTAGAGAATGGAAGAACTTGTGAGCCATGGTATAAGTAAACCTTCAGTGTGCTTATGGGCAAAGTATATTCTATAAGGTACAAAAGGAAGAAATTAAGCTAAATGTACTCCTTGCATATTTAAGGTAGAAGGTTTTTCTGTTTGGATACAAAATTTCCTACAGTAAAGAGAATGGTTTAAAATAAAATCAGCTGTGTCTCATCTGTCTTTCACCAAGGGGAGGTATCATTTGCTTCCTGTGTGGAGGTGCCATTGAAATACTGACCATCATTTCTTTTAGGGGAGTGAATTTAACTTGCTTTAGGCCTTAAAATGTACACAACTCTTTAATTCTTTATTGTAGGGGTCACAAGTGATTTCTGTTGTTAATGACATATCAGATGATTCCTATCACAGAAATTGACTGCTTCCTGTTCTCTGTTATTCATTTGTAAGATGAGGGACTGTGGTTTCTATCAGTCACACACAGTATGCTCTAGGCCTTCTCTTGCCCATGGAGGTGGCACTTCAGTGTTCTTCCTTTGTTCTATCTTTTAGCTGCCACTGTAGTTTCTTGGCCAATACTGGATTGGAAAAAGATGATTGATCTTTTCTTCCAGGTACCCCCCCCCCCCCCCCCCAGCAGTAAGTTCCGTGTGCAGTGAGAAAATAAGACTCTGTAAGCACGTTATTCTACCTTTCAGCAGGAATATTCATAATAACTAACATATATAATTATTGTGTGATGTCATTGTCCTAATTATGTTACATACTAATTTTATTGTGGAATAAGTCTTTGAGCTTTGTGTTGCCATTTTTTGAAGAACTAAGGCTGACAGCAGTTTAGTAACTTATCTGTGTTCATATAGTGCATAACCCAGTTGGGAGTAGAATTCAGCCATTACAGATTCAAATTTTTTATTCAATTTAAAAAATCCTTTTTAGGGGCGGCTGGGTGGCGCAGTCGGTTAAGCGTCCGACTTCAGCCAGGTCACGATCTCGCGGTCCGTGAGTTCGAGCCCCGCGTCGGGCTCTGGGCTGATGGCTCAGAGCCTGGAGCCTGTTTCCGATTCTGTGTCTCCCTCTCTCTCTGCCCCTCGCCCGTTCATGCTCTGTCTCTCTTTGTCCCAAAAATAAATAAACGTTGGAAAAAAAAATCCTTTTTAACTTTGGGGCGCCTGGGTGGCTTAGTTAAGTGTCTGACTCTTGGTTTTGGCTCAGGTCATGATCTCATAGTTCGTGAGATTGAGCCCTGTGTTGGGCTCTGTGCCGACAATGCCAAGCCTGCTTGGGATTTCTTCCCTCCCCCTTGCCCACTGCACACTCAAAAAAAAAAAAATTCTTTTTAACTTCATTTATGAAAAATTTGAAATATATGACAAAAGCTGGATAGGTATATTGGACACTCCACATACATTTCACCTGTATTTAAAACTAAAGTTAATAGTGTTTTAAAACAAGCCCTATAAAGTTTGGCATTACATGTCAGTGTGCATCTTTAAAAAGTAAGAGCATTTTCTTATATAACCGCACTGTACTGTTTGCATATTTCATTTACTTATTTCTTTCCACTTTGTTTTTGAATATTGAGCAGTCCTTCTCCCTTCCTTCTCTTTTTCCATACCATTGGGTCCTTGAAAAGACTGGGTCCTGTGATTCCTAAATTCTTAGCCATGATACCCTTCTGCTTTCTGAGGGACCAGTGCAAGGGAAGTGGCAAGCAGAGGGCTAGTGAGTAGGAAGCTCCTGAGATGTTGTACAAAGTGCACCGCATTGTGGCTTGATTCTTCGAGTGGTAGAGACACAGGCTGGAAGTTAAACAAACTACCTGCAGACAGAATTTGACACTTTAATCACCAATTTCCAAACAAACCCAAAAGCCCACGTAACCGCACAAAATAGTATTTTTTATTATTTTCTTCTTGTTAGCAGGATATGAACCATTGTTGCTATTGAAGTTTGTTTCAATCTGGAAACAATAATTATGCTAGAACGTAATCATGCTAAAAATAATTTCTGACATTGCAAAAATTACTTTTTTATTCCCCTTTCATT
This sequence comes from Puma concolor, assembly GCF_028749965.1. Taxonomy (NCBI): domain Eukaryota; kingdom Metazoa; phylum Chordata; class Mammalia; order Carnivora; family Felidae; genus Puma; species Puma concolor. Next base: position 13,136,212 of record NC_141678.1, on the reverse strand, counting down.
CAACAGGCGTTTACTGAGTCTTTACTCTTTTCACAACTCTTTTGGGGCTTTGTAAGAATGTCCTGTCCACAGCAAGTTTATAATTCAGTAGGGAAGAGAGCCTCTATGAAACAAAACACATTTCCATATCATTTGGAGCATGCAGGTGCTAAGGGTCAGGGTAAGTGAAGCATGCTTGGGAGATGGTGAAGGGAGAAGGCCCACTGCCAGCCTAGTGCAGAGAGGAGAGGGAAGGCATGGGTAGGTAGTCCAGTGGTCCAAAGAAGCAGAATTTGACACTTAGCGGGGGCCTGCATGGCTTAGTCAGGTAAGTGTCCAGCTTCAGCTCAGGGCATGATCTCATGGTCTGTGAGTTCGAGGCCCACATCAGGCTCTGTGCTGACAGCTTAGAGCCTGGAGCCTGCTTCGGATTCTCTCTCTTTCTCTCACTCTCGCGCGCTCTCTTTCTCTCTCTCTCTCTCTCTCTCTCTCTCTCTGCCTCTCCCCCACTCATGCTCTGTGTCTCTTTCTCTCTCAAAAATGAATAAACATTAAAAAAATTTTTTTTTAATAAAAAAAAAAAAACAAAAACGACTTTGACACTTAGCACCTTGGGTGGCCCGAAGAAAGTAAACACAAGTGTAGAGGTGAGAAAGCATAGGGAGAACAAGTTGTATGTTATAGTACATATGAATGTCCTTAGATTTAGGAAATGTCTTTCTACGAGATCTGCATTATATTTTGCTTCCTTGTGTCTATGGTTTTGTGACTTTCCCTTTGGGAATGTCAACAGTAGATACTCATTGGTTTGCATGGTTCCTGTAGCCACTATAGGGCAGGAGGCATCATTTTACTTTATGATATGGTTATAGTAATTCCAATTTTCCAAAACTTGCTGTAGCTTATTTTTGCAATGAGGTCTTTTGTCATGTGGCCTCTTGTTACTCAGGTTCAGCCATTCCATAGGGTGTGGCATACTTACATTTTCCTAAAGGCTGTATTTTTGAAAACTATGACAACATAGTTTTCACTATGTTTTACTCTAAAATCAGTGTAACCAAGCAATTCGATTGTATGTGTTTATTGTTAAATCTCTGACCTAACCCCTTCATGATACCTTTTAAAATAATTATCTTTTTCATCAAAGAAGCAGTTTAAAGATACGACATAAAGAAACATTTCACTTAAGGCATTTAATAGTTCTGACACTTCTATAGTAACTTAAGACATCTCTGACTCCTTCATGAGTTATATATGAAATTGGCTACTTCATGAAGACCTTTTAAATACATTTCTTTTGGATAACAATGCTATTGCTAAATAGTTTTTCTCCCCAAGTGATTCTGGTCACAGGCAGCCCGGCTAAGATGAAATTTAAATTATGGGCCCAGTTTATTCTCTGTGACTTTAGTTTTCTTATTTAAAAAACATTTTTTTTTAATGTTCATTTAGTTTTGAGAGAGAAAGAGCATTAGCGGGAGAGGGGCAGAGAGAGAGAGAGAGAGACAGACAGACAGACAGACAGACAGACAGAATCTGAAGCAGGCTCCAGGCTCTGAGCTGTTGGCACAGAGCCTGACCCAGGGCTCGAACTCACGGACCATGAAATCATGACCTGAGCTGAAGTTGGGTGCTTAAATGACCGAGCCACTCAGGCATCCCTAGTTTTGTTACATTTTTATAATAAGGTAATATGATGGATCGGCAGGGAGTGGGGTGTAGGTGGGTACAGCGTTGAGTGATAATAACTGCCATGTATTGGGTCCCTTCTGTGAGCCTAGTATAGTGCCAGATGCTTTACATATGCTAGCTGTAGTTCTTAGAACAGCTGTAGTGATGCATTACAGATTGTATTTACAAAAGAAGAAAGTTGGATTGAGAGAATTAAATGGCCTGCCTAAGAGTCTACAACTAGAAACAGCAGATCTGGGTTTCAAATCCAGACCTATATGATTCCAAAGCTTGTATTTTTCTATGATTCTACATTCTAGATTTCTATGATTCTAGATAAAGGAAGCTTTCAGTATCTTTACTGCTTTAGAGGTTTTCAAACCGATATAGTACAGGTCAGTGAATGGCAAATGTTAGAGCAGAGTGCTTGAGTTCTGAGGGAGGTCGGAGAGATAATAGTGGATTCCGAGTGTCAGCATAGCTCATGTAGGGAGCAGTCAGTGAACTTTGGCTGGAGAATAGAGGTGCATTAAAAGAGTAGTGACCGATGAGACCAGGATGGACATTCAAGCCTGGTCATGTGAGATTTGGAATGCCAGCCTGGTGAATTAAGGCTTTTTCACGTCACTTATAGAAATTTGGTTTACTAAATGATGATAATATCTAGATGTTCATAAGAAGAGTAGAAACGACTTGATTTTTGTCTTCTTGGATTTCTTTCCAAGACTTTGTTGTAATAATTTGAGTATGTCGATAAGCTGGTTCTCCTGTAAGTAAAGGTAGGATCTGGCCTCAGGCAGACACAAGAAGACTAGACACTTGGTGGCTTGTTGCATGTTGTGTGAAGTTAATGTCCAGTGACATAGCCTGCATGGTCAGCCAGAACAAGAGATTTGGCTCAGGGCCATACTGGTAGAGCAGCGATCTCAGTGTCAGCTCTTATTTCAATTAGGTCCTTGCAAAAATTTTTGCAGTTAGAGCCATTCTTTTGACAGCTAAATCTCTCTATGTGTGCATTTATTAAATGCATGTACTTAGGTGGTTTTTTTTGATGTATGGTCCAGTTGAAGAGAAATGAGTGTATCCATTTATGTCTCTCCTATAGTCAATAAATTTTAAGTGTCACTATCAGAGGACAAAATAGAAGAAATGTCATACCTCTTTCCCCTCCCCAGCCTTCCTCCTTGAATATTATTTTGTCATTCATTTACCAAATACTATTTTTTGCCAAGTAGTTTAGGCTCTTTGGAGGCCTGTGAAAGGAACCTAACATTTCCACTCACTCATCTCTAACGAGACCTTTCCCAGTGCCTTTTTTCTCTTTGCGTTTATTCATGTTGCTTCTTCTGCTCAGGTCATCTCTAGTCTCTCTCTCCTTAATCTCCCCGTTTCCTTATTCTGATTATGGACTTGTTCTTCAAGTCTGATTAAACATTGGTGGCCAGTTTGGCATATTTAGGTAAACTGAGAAATTTCTATTACAAATGACAGATCATCAGTCTTTAAGTTGCTTTCTGGTTCAGTCACAGGTCAGTTGACTTTTTGGGCATAGCCTTCTTTATGAAGCTAGATCTCTTTGTCAAATGAGAATGAAAATGTGAAAATGTGGAAGTATGATTTACAGGTAGAACCACAAGTGTATCAAACGTTTATTGATCAACTAAAACATGCAGGATCCTTTGTTAGGGTTTTTGGTGGGTATGTGTCTAGCAATGGGACATGATTGCTGAATGTTGGCAGCTCCTTCTGTTAAGCCTGTAATCTGTTGGGATGTAAGACTTAGTGTACAGAGCTAACTATTGTGTGTGACAAAACATGGGAAATTCTGTAATGTAAATGCAATCAGGGATGACTTGACAAGTCAGGAAAGATAGAAATTAATTCCAGTTGGAAGGATATGAGGGAGGCTTTATGGAAAATACGGCAGAGTAGTAGGCAGAGACCAGGAGTCGGGTAGTCTGTTCTGGGTACATGGTATAGTGTATGAGCAAAGGTGTGAACATAGAGTGCATTCAGAGTTTCTCTGATGTGGTGAGTTTTAGTGGGTAGAAACATACAGACAGAAGAAAGTATAAAGCAAATAGGTGGGGCCCAAAAAGCAAATTAATTCTAAGATCATTGGACTGTATTTTTAGGCAGTGAAAAATTTTAAACAAGGGAGTGACATGATCAGAGCTGTGTTTTATTAGCTAGATCACTTGAGAAGTAGTGAGAAGACTGGCTCAGAGGCAGTAATGAAGGTCAAATTCAGCTTAAATGGGAAGCAAGGCGAATAAAGACTTGAAAGTATGGATATGGATTGGTGTTCCTGGGTGGATGAATAGATAAAGAAAATGTGATTATACCTGTATTTATCTCTGTGTCTATATATCTTCTTCTCTTTCTCTAGAAAGTACCCTACATTCCAGTACTTCTCCTTCCTCTTACTTTTCTCTCCCCAACATAACACAATAAAAAGAAGCTGCTTTTATTGATTTGTTTTTAATGTAGGGTGGTGTTAGCTAGAAATGTGGATCAGGGTTATTGGGCAGATGGAAACAAACATACGTTTAAGATATAGATGGTCAAGGCAGACTCCTCACTTCTTTGCCGATTTTATCTTTTTCAGACTTTGTTCTCTCTTTTACTCATGTTGAGCCATCTCAGTAGCTCTTCTTCTTTTGTAGAAGAGAAATATCATCCACATTTGTTCCATTTTACCAGCAGCAAGTACGCAAATAATCTTAGTGTGAGGTATTGCATAGTTCCATAAAAAATGTATTTAGTATTTCTTTTTTAAAGACAAAATATAATTGTAGAGAGGAGAGTTGAAAGTTAGTGGCACAGAGAAATCCTAGAAATATTTGAATTCCTTTAATACTGTTTTCTCCCTCTCCTGAACTTTCATGTAATTAAATACATGACTGAGTGTGTATCTGTGGGTGAATGGAAACAAATGGCTTTAACACTGTACTGTTTCTAGTGGCTTAAAAAAGTCATCTTTTAGCAGTTTAAGAATTTCACGTTATCCACTACCAATGATAGTAATAGGATAGTTTTTTCAGATTAAGGAATGTATAAAAATACTTGAATGGTATAAGAATGAAGATTGTAAAAAATGTAAGTCCGCATCATTCTACCTGCTGTAAGGTAACAAAATCATAGTGTAGTATGTTAAGGCAGGCTACTTGAAGGCCTAGAAGGAGATTTTAGGCATTTATGTTTAGAATTTTCTTCTTTTGTTAGGGCTTCGATTTGGCATCTGTCTCCTGAGTCTTTTAGGTCATTGGCCTAAAAAGACCGGAAGAAGACAGCGTCATTTCCATCAGGGTATTTGTAACACCTTGCTGTCAGGGTTTCGGCCGCACGGCTGTCCGGGCAGCGCGGGGTTGTCTTCTCCAGGTCGCCGTGAAGCCAGCAAGCGCTCTTTTGCCTGGAGGAGCGCTTACAGGCGCCGACTTTGTTCACTTTACTTTTTACAGCGGTTGTCTTCAGCAAGGGCGGCAGTAATAGTACAACAGCTCTGTTCTGTTTTGTTGACACTGATAAAAGTGACTCATAATGTGAAGAATCGGATAGGATAGAACCATCTGGCGATGCTTCAAGTTTCAAAGTCAGCAGTATACCTACGCCGTGAAGAAAAAGTGGGCGATAGCTCTGGTACAGCGTTAGAAAGTTGGACCAGCGTCGTGAAGCGAGGTGCTGATTTTTAGTAAGTGAAGGCTCAGTGATCATCAGGGCTTCAGAAACATGGCTGCTCTTCGCATTTGTAATAGGAAGAGCAGAACAGCTGTTTTGGGTTGACTACCTTTTACATCATTTTTGTTGAAACCTAGCTCTGGCACGTACCCTGCGTTGGCCCCTCTTTTTTCTGCAGAACAAGCTTTCCGAATAAGCACAGGTTGCGTCATAAGTGTTTGTTGAGTGTTGGTTAAGTGGATATATGTCTTAGCATCTCTGGGTATGGGCCCAGAGGTATAATTACTCCTCTTGTATCTCTAGTTATACCTTCTCACGTATGGTAGGCAGACCATAAATATTTGAGAGATAGGTGTCTTTGTTGTAAAAAGCATTTGCTACCTTTTGTCTCAACCTAGACTATTGTTACTGTTCTTGACTTGGGGCTCTTTGGAGCATGTTATCAAAATTTAAAGTAATTTTTTCGTTAGCAAACTTCTAAACCTTTCTTGTCACAAATAGGAAAGAATTCAATTTTTCTTATTTGTTGGTTTGTTTAACTATTGCAGAGAATCTGGAAGAAGCTGTTCAAGCGTGTTACTGTTTTGCGGGGGAGTTTTTAAAATTTGTTGTCAACGGAATTAGACCAGTTGATAAAGTGTTTGAAGCAGTTATTCAGGAACTACTACTATATGCCATGCATCTTGAAAACCATGTAGCAGCAGGAGAGAAGGTGGAATCTCTGGACTGGAAGGGACCTTTAAAGGGGAGGTAGGCCAGGCTTTCAACTGCCCTCCTTGGGACTCAGCTCCACAAAATCCATCCTAAGTTACTTTTCAGTCCATGACAAGGAAATCATCGTAGGTGCACTATGGTGTCCCTTTCTTCAAGGATACATAGTGATGTGCCTAGAGGTTAGATGTCGGGGTTCCTGGTTTAAAGATTTTCATTAGCCGTTTGTATCTACCTTTGATTTGATCAGCATTCCTCGTCTAACTGTATGCCAGCAGTATAGAAAAACTAAACTTTCCCCTGTCCTCTCTGGAGAGCAGTCTGTCATCTACAAGTTTGGCTACCTTATTTGGTGTCACATAATAATTTGTTGATCTGATGGAGATGATGTTGATAAGCCAATTTTATTTAAATGGCCATATGAAGATAATGGATCATAATGGCAAGTTAGGGCATTGACAGTAGAGTCATGTGCCCTGCCATGCTATTTTGTTAGACACGCAGACGTGGAATTACCTTTGTAAGTAGTATGGAATGAGTTAAGTGGAGCATCCACAGGGCAGAAACACCACAGCGATGCTGTGAAATACAACTTGAAGCAGTGTAGCGTAGATGTTGATGATTAGATAGCAAATAATTAAATCTGTTAGATAGATTAGCATACAGCAGTCAGACTACTTATGTGCACAGACGACCGTAATCTTTCATGGAACATTTACTCTCTGCTGGAGACACTGTTTTAGGTACCTTTAGATATTATCTCAGTTAATCCTCAAGAGCTTCTCCGTGAAGAACTTGGAGCTGTAGAGGATACACATTCATAGTGAAACGTGTAGTAGATAAGCTATTAGTTATCTTAGACAAATTGACCATTAACATAGAGCATTGAGAATTTCTGTTTTGGTCCTCAGATCAAACTCCGTGTCATAATGGCTCAGGATTTCAGAAAAGGAATCTGAAATGATTCTCAGGATTGGACTGTTGGTAGCCAAACTCTTTGGGACACTGCAGGGCAGGGGAGGAGAAGGGGAATTTTCAGGGACCAACTTTGCTTTCTCACCCTAGATGAGGCTGTGGCCTTGTTGATACTGAGTTTGATTTAGGAATCAGGAAAGTTTATTGTCAAACATAGTGCTTTAAATGGAGTCATGGTGTGAATACTTCCAAATGGTGACTTAAACCTTTGGGACAGTGGAATACCAAGAATCTGTCAGCTCAGTTGGGACCCTTCCTGGTGTGAGGCACAGAGGACCCAGGAACAAAGGAAAAGCCAAGCAAAGATAAACTGCATATATGCCTATTCTGTGGCCCCTTGTAGTCACCTGGCTTATATTAAGTTCTATGACATTGGCTAAACAATCGGGAATTTGAAGGAAATGGACATGTGTGGTCCTAGCCAATCCATAACCTGGCTTTATGAAGGTACAAGTTGCTGTGATTTTCTTTTTGCTTGGAAATAGGGTTTATATACTCACTTTACATGCTGTAGGGTTTGTAAACCTGGGAACATGAACAAAACTCATCGGGATCCAGCACTCTCCAGAAACGAAATATACGTTATTGGTTACTCTTCTTATCTTGTCCTGCAGTTGTTCGCTTGTTTTCATAGCAACGTATAGCAAAGATGGTGGTTATATATCTAGCTTAGACCAGAAAAATCAATTAATGCACACTTTAATTGGCACATTTTAGAAGAAGGAGGTCCCAGAAATGAATAATGGAGGCGAGTCAACTGCAAGAAGCAGTGTAGATGAAGGTAATGTCAACTGTTATGGACAACCTGGAAACCTAACTGATGTGTTTAATGTTGTTCCTGTAGGAGAAGAGAGGTTTAAATTCCAAGTCAGTGATTTACAAATCAATTTTTGGAACACCCATTTGTAATTGAGATCTGTCTAAGCCACCTTTCAGGAGGTAAAGTCATGCCTGTTTGGTGATCATTATTTCTTTATAGTTAATATGTGATCAAGAAATCATTTTGTGTGTTTTTTATCTGTTACGTACATATAATGTGGCATGATCATTTTCTTTTCCATGTGCACTGATGTAGCAAAGTAGCACGTGCCCTCATTTACTTCAACAAGGGAGGAAGAAAAATATTCAGCATTTGGTAAATTCTAAAATTTCTCTTCATGCTCTTTGCATCCCCCCGCCCCGGCCGCCAAGAACAACAGCAAAACAATACAAAGCAAAACAAGAACCTTTTCCAAGCAATTTCGTAACCTTTTCTTTGGAACCTGTACAAGTATGCTATGTAAAAAAAATAACTCTTGCTACGTATTACAGTTAAGAAGTTACAGCCGTGGGTTTTTCATGTATGTGTTTAGTTTGGATGTCTTCTGTGCTACTTTTGAGGAGGTTAACTGTGATACTGATCAGCCTGACAAAGGATGGGTGAGGATTTGGGAGGCATGCTATATTTTGAAAGTTTCTTGAGGTTCTTTGGTATTTCCATCTCTTGCTCAGATGTTTATTCTACCGCATGTGAACAATAAAGAATATAGACTAAAGCTGAGCATTTCATAATCAGTGGTTAGCTACTGACGTAGCACAGAATTAAGCAATCAACACCGTTTATAGAGTCATTCGGTGGAGAGCGAACCTATAATTCTTTCTTTCTATCTCTGGAGCCAGTAGAGCCTGAACCCACAAAGCTTGCCAGTAGATAAGATAAAATACAGCAGGCAGTTTTGAATTCACCTGTTTTATTCGAGTATAAGGAAGAGCCTGGTTGCTTGCAATTCTCATACTTTAAAGACACTGTAGAAATAGTTCTTTTAAAAAACATAATTCTAGCATATTATGGTGGCCACTGTAACCCATTTGACTTAAATTCACGTTACTTTGAAATGTATGTTTTATAAAAGTGTCACTTCATTTTTATACACACACACACACACAAATTGTGCATACTTGAACTTAAAAAGTAGTAAGTAAACGAATAGTCATTTTGAACTTTTAATACAATTTTTTGTCTTGAGTTATAAACAACTATAAAACTGTTATATGTTTCTTTGATGATAGGAGTCATTTACTGACAAGTAGTTAACTGACATTATTTACTTACCAGGCATTCTTTAGGGCACTGGGAATAAAATAGTGAAGAAAACATACTAAAATATTGGTTGTTGTGGATTTTAAGTTCTAGTAGTGGAGATAGTAAAGAAGTAAACATAGAGGGGTGCCTGGGTGGCTCAGTTGGTTAAGCATCTGACTTTGCCTCAGCTCATATCTCCTGCTTCATGGATTCGAGCCCTACAGTGGGCTCTGTGCTGACAGCTCGGAGCCTGGAACCTGCTTCAGATTCTCTGTCTCCCCCATCTCTGCCCCTCCCCCGCTTGTGCTCTGTCTCTCAAAAATACATAAATGTTAAAAAATATTATTAAAAAAAAGAAGTAAACATAGAAAATGTAAAGTATATCAGATGTTGATTAGTGTCAGGGAGAAAACTGAAGCCGTGATGGAGTGTGGTTGCTGTTTTAAAGAGAGTGGTCGCGTGGCACCTGGGTGTCTCATTTGGTTAAGCCTCCAACTCTTGGTTTCGTCTTGGGTTGTGATCTCACGGTTCATAGGTTCGGCCCCGCATCGGGCTCTGCGCTGACAGTGTGGAGCCTGCTTGGGATTCTCTCTCCTCCCCTCTGTCTTGTGCTCTCTCTCTTTCTCTCTCTCTCTCTCTCTCTCTCTCTCTCAAAAGAAATAAGTCAGCTTAAAAGAAGAGTGGTCATAGAAAATCTCACGGATTAGGGTGGCATTTGAGCAGAGACCTGAAGGAGATAGGGGGAAAAACCATGTGGACAGATACCTGTCAGAAGAGCATATTAGGGAGAGAAAACAGCAAATGCAATGGCCCTTGAGGTGGACAGTGCCTGTTAACCTGCTGAAGGACTAGTGTAGCTGGGTGGAGTGAGCGTGGGGAAGAATAGTGAGGTGCCGTTGGGGTCGGGTGAGTGGGGAGACTTCACAGAAGGTGCTGAAGACAGAGTACAACCTTTCTCTGAGTCGGGAAGCCGTTGAAGGGTTCTGAGCAGAGGAGTGAGGTGACCTGACTTATTAGCTTTTTTAAAAGGATCTCTCTGGCTACCGTGTAGGGAATAGACTGAATTGGGGGCTCAAGGGGAAGGGCAAGCACAGAAGCAGGAAGCTGTGGTAATGACCCAGGTGAATGCTAGTGGTGGCCTGGACCATGGTAGGTGTGGTGAGGACAGGGAGAATTGGTTGTATTATAGATACAGCTTTGAAGGTAGGAGATGGCAACTGGATGTGAAATGTGAGAGAGAAAGTCAAAAGCAAAAATTTGGATACATTCACTGGAAATTGCCAATTCCATTTTGATGTTGCTTAATTGTTTTATTATGGAAATAATTTGAAAAATCTGGATACAAAGAGATAATATTTTTATGTTTTATCATTGTGTTTGTAATTCCTTTTGTATATTTTGTATGTGAAGCTATTTGTGTAATCCCATTTATGGATCAGGTTTCTATATGTGAAGATATAAAAAACCAGTTTCAGGTTTATAATACACTGTACTTCTGCTGCCACCTAATGTTTATAGCTCTTCGTTTATATAATTAGAATAACTGGTTACGCATAGCTGTACTGCTGGTTTGAAACAGAATGTTCACAGATTAGTTGAGGTTTATTTAATTGCCTTTATATCACGTTCCTTGTGTAGATATTTAATATGATAATTGTCTGGAATTGAGGTTGTAGATTGAAGATAAATTTTATTGGTATCTTGATCTTTGCACTGAATTCATTTCAACAAATATTTATTTGTTGTGCTCAGCCCTGTTGTCTCTCTGCCCTCCTTCATGATTATTATGTTCTAATGGGGACAGGTTAAAAAAAAAAAAAAAACAACTGAACAAATAATGAAATAATTAGCAGTCAAGAGCACCAAACAGGATAAACAGATACATACCCTGTAGACAAGGAACTTGTAGTCAAACAAGGCAGATAAACATTTAAAAGTAATTAAATTGTGAGAGACGTATCATTTTAGCCCACTTTTCCTGCTGCATAAGAATAATGCTGGTTAGAAACCTCCCTGAAACAACACGTTGCAAGAATAGTGTTAGTAATGTGATAGTTTTCAAGTCAGTACTGAATTGGTTCTTTGCTGCTGCAGGAGAGACCGTTAACTTTAGTGACGACCGCTTGTTAATGAAGGTTATGGTTTTAGACCAGTTTCAGTAATTGTCTGCTTTTCTGGGTCCTGTTTTGTGATTAGATGCGGATGTGATGGTTTGCTATCTCAAATGTGTCCTTCTTCAGGTACCTGCTACTTTATTTTACACCTTGTATTTCACAAAGGATGCAATGACTTTTTGTTTACCTGCGTATATATCTTGAGGAGTCACTCAGTTGTTAGTAAAAACTGGAGCTCTAAAGATGCTGCCAAAAGAAATAAAAACATTGTTAATGAACCCTGAAGATGGGTTTAACAGATACTTACTGAATGTGTAGTGGGTCCCACAGAGTGTTCTGAGCACTTGGCATATAGCCTTGAAACAAAGCAAGCAAATCTTTGCCTTCCTTAAACTTACCTTCATTCTAGAGGGTGATGGGAGACAGTAAGCACATGTAAGTATATAGTGGGGCAGGTGGTGGCGAAGATGCTCTGGAGAAAATCAGAGCAGGGTAACAAGGATACAGAGCATGTTGGAAAAGGAGAGAGGGTGCTCTTGCTCTCTATGCAGATTTTCCTCTCCCTGATAATTTTGTTCTCAGAGAAGTTATAAATAGAAAGTATGCTTAAAGTTGTTTTAAAGGCCCTGTCTGGGGGTGCCTGGGTGGCTCAGTGGGTTAAGCGTCTGACTTCGGCTCAGGTATGATCTCACAGTTCGTGAGTTCGTGCCCCGCATCGGGCTCTGTGCTGACAGCTCAGAGCCTGGAGTCTGCTTCGGATTCTGTGTCTCCCGCTCTCTCTGCCCCTCCCCCCACTCATGCTCGGTCTCTCACTCAAAAATAAATAAACATTAAAAAAAAAAAGATAAAGGTCCTGTCTGCCTTAGAAATTAGAACAGTTTGCATCCATCTATTCATCTAGTAAATAGTAAGCATGTTACCTTGTGCTACGTAATGTATGAAGTAAGAGATAAAAGACATGTTTTCTACCTGTAAGGAATTTAAAATCATATTGGGAAAATATTAAAAAAGTTTTTTCTTGTAACTGTTAAGTCATTTATCTTTTTGGTTTAAAAAAAAGAGGAAGTATAAGAAAACATTTTACTTTGGCTTTAGATGACAAACTGGTTCACTTATGAACTGGGACCCCTTGGTGGGATTATAATACTGACCACTGAAAAGCAGTATTTTCCCTATAGATTGTGATACCCTTCTTTGAAAAAAGGAGAGTCTGCATTGTGATGCACGGTTTCCTGCTGGGTGTAATTTAGAAAACCTACCAAGTGTTCATCAGTCATCACTGAATCACCTGCGTCTTTTCGTTTATGCAATCGGTAGCTGTAGGACACTACATAAAGTTTTCTTTTTTCAAACTTTGACATGTTGGGAAATAGGCTCTATGATGTTCTTGACTCAGAAGTCTTTTGGTTAGTGGGAAGGCTTGGCCTAGCATTGCTCTTCTGTGTGCCGCCCCCCCCCCCCCCCCTTAAATGTTTGTTTGTTTTTGAGAGAGAATGTGCATGGGGTGGGGGGAGGGGCAGAGAGGGAGAGGGAGAGAGACAAAGGATCCCAAACAGGCTCTTCTGACAGCAGAGATCGCCATGTGGGGCTCAGGAACCATGAAATCATTATCTGAGCTGAAGTCGGATGCTTAACTGACTGAGCCACCCAGGTGCCCCACTTTGTTTTTCTGATGAAAGCCCAAAGTCTCATCTATAGCCCCATCTTTTTCTTGACCCTTTTGTTACCACTAAGGTGGTAATCGTTGTAGTAGATTCAGAGAATGCCAGAATATTTCTCAATTAGATATGTATGGTTTTGTGTTTTCCTCCATTAACCAAACATGTTAAGTGCTCTGAATTTCAGCAGTTCTTAGTAAATAGGCATTTAAGGGTGGTTTGATTCAAAAACATTGGTTCTTTCCTTTTTTTCTCAGATACTAAAGAAACCATCCTGTGGGAGAGGTTTTAGTTATCTTAAATTACCTTGAACTGTAGTGCCTTCAAATTATTGGTTAAACAAAATAGAACAAAAACTTGCTACTGAACAAAGCTTTCACACCTTTCGTTGCCAGCTGATAACCTTTGCTTGGAATTTTCTGGTAGGTCACAATAAGGTAGATGTCTTTTGAGGAATTCTGACTTAACCAAGGTCAGACATGTGTTAATTGAGCTCTCCAGATGTATCCTCATGGCCACAGACAAATGTCTGGTACGGGAAGACAGCACCTTAACTCATCACCCACCTCACTGAATCATAAAAGCTTCAGGCTGGAAGCAACCAGTAAAAAGACACCATAGCTTTGGGAGAGTTCCAGCTTGGCCTCTGCTGCTGTTACAGAATAGAGCACTGGGAGAAAATTCCAGGGACCACCCACGAGGTCTTTGATTCTTTGCCTTTCTCTGCAGTCTTTCCCTGCCAGCCTTCTATATTATTATCTTCCTCTTGTGTATCTAGCCTCTATACCTAACACCATCAACAAACCCTGATAATATGTATGTTAAAAAAAAAAAAATCCTTGAGAACCATAAACATTATCATAGTTTTATAAGTCTAGGTTGATAAAATACCTGTAGAATGGGGACTGTGTTTTATAAAATTTATTTTGTGGAGTAATTAGATCTTTTTAGATTTTAACAATGTAACATCTAAATAATGGCTTATTTTTATTCATGGCAGTATAAACGTGTGGCAACCAACAATTATTAAGCTCTTACTCGTTTGGGAGGTACAACACTATATTCTTTAGATGAGGAAGAGGTATATAAGATTGTGTTCTCAAAAAATATAACCTAGATGGAGGCAGAATAGCATCGGGTGCAGTGTTTCTTGATCTTCAGCATATATATGAGGTACATGGGAAGCTTATTAATAAATTTTCAAACTTATCTCCCAGGGATTTTAATGTAATTTGGGGTACTTGAGAATTTCTATCTAACTTTCATGTCCTCTGTGATTTTGATAAGAGGTTTCAAAGTCCCATGCTTTGATTAACAGTAGTGTTACAAAACAGACCACATTTTTTGAATTCTAGCTCATTTATTAGCTTAGTAGCCTTGAGAAAATTACATAATTCCTGTTACCTCATTTTCTTTATCTGTAAAAATGGAGATTGTTATGGAGAGTGAATTTTGTGCCTGGAACGTGAATGCTCACTTAGTGAATGATAGCTGCTGCCATCGTTGTCACCATTGTCACACTGCCACAGTCACCAAGATTGTCAGGTTAGCACCAGCCATCTTAGCGACAGGAATGCACACAGTAGCTAACAGTGTCAGGCAGCATGCTGAGGAATGGTGTAGACAGTATCTGGGAGTTTAGACGTACTTAAAGGAATTTGGGCTGGAATGCTCTGGGATGTTCATAAAAAGATGCGAGACTTGAATCATAGACATTGAAGAAAGTAAAGATTTAGCCAAGTGAAGACAAAGTTGGCAGGAGACTGTTCCCCAAAACAGAATTATTTCAAGATAACTTACTTTTGGTTCTTTAATTTTTACTGTTGACTCGCCTCAGTTATCTTTTATTATGCTAACTTAAAATAATGATATAGGTCATCCAGGATCTTAAGTTCACTCCAGAAAATAAAATGTTGATAAAATGTGCATATAATATGTGTTATGTGTAATGAAAACATTTTATTATATTGTGATTTTAGAGATTGGACACCACTAATTTGGAATAAATACTTAAGCTTATAGCATATTTAATCACAAAACTGGAACAGTTTTATAGGTTAAATGTAAGTAACAGAAGTGTATGACCAAAAAAAATGCAGATTAACAGTGTAGTATTTTTTGCTACCGATGTTTACTTGAATGTAACCTTCTGCTCCTGGCAGGAATTTGGTACTGTCTGCCTAATTTTGGCCCGCCTGTTCTTCTAGGGAAGGTGTGATGACTGTTCTTTCACCACTTCCTCCTGTTTGAACTGCTGTAAAACTTCCCTTTGCACAGCTTTCTGCAAACTTCATTGGGCCTTGTTTGGTGTGAATGCATCGTATATAGACCAAGTCTGTGTTCTTTTCTCTTTAGCCCTTGATAGGGGGACACACGTGTAACTGCTGTGCACTGAAATTGTGTGACGGCATTCACTTGTGAGGCGGTCGTTCTGATGATCCCAAATAAGCAGTAATTTTAAAAGATTATTAGTTTTGTGAAAAAACAAGGTAATTTGTATTTGTGTTGTGGGGAGCTTAAAGGATTTTCTAGAGACCCAATTTGAGAAATATGGAGTCTTTGCATAGTAGATCTAAAGGAACCATTGCATTTTATGGACTGCATGCATTTAACATCTGGAAACATGCAGTCCCCAAAGAAGGGATCTTTGAAAAACTGTCCTACTGAAGGTATTGCAGTGGCTTCCTTGTATACTGAAACTAGTTTCTAAGTAATTCATAAAGGTGTACCGAACTCTCCATAATGTAATCTTTCCCGTTTGAGTGGCTTGTCTTATATACCTCCAAGCTTCTTCCTGCTCTAAGGTACTTGTTCTCCCTTTTTGGTCAGCTTTTTCCTCACATCCTGATGGGCCTGGCTGTCTGATAGCATTAGGTCCTAGAACAAGTGCCACCTCCTTGCAGTGGCCTTCCCCTTATCATTTGCTTCACTTACCTGTTGCTGTGTAACAACCACCCCAAACTTGGTAGTGTGAACAATAACCATTTTATTATGCTCACATATTCTTTAGGTCAAGACTTTACATAGGGCATAATAGATAACGGTTTGTGTCTGTACCATGATGTCTGAGGCCTCAGCGGGGTAAACTAGTACAGATGAATGACTGGATGCTAGAATCATCTGAAGGCTTCTTTACACATCTGTCTGACTCCAGGGCAGGGATGGCTTGAGAGCTGGGCTCAGCTGGGATGGCTGATTTGTGTCCCTTCCATGTTGCGTGGGTTTCCTTTAAGCATAGTGACCTCAGGGTAGTCAGACTTAATACAGTGAAGGTGGAAGGCCTTGTATAACTAAACCTTAGAGACTACACGGATTCACTTTCACTGTGGTCCTTGGGTGATGCAGTCACAAATCCTCCTGGCTTCAAGAAGAAGATAGGAAAAAGACCCTACCTCTCAATGGGAGGACTGTCAAAAATGTAGGATCATGTTTTAAAATTGCCACAGTATCTTATGTGAAGTAGCATCTCAACCCTACCTCCACTGGCCTTCATAGCAGTAGTTTTATAGCATTTAATACGGATTGGAATAAGTTGATAGAAATTGTCATTTTTATCTGCCTCTCCCAGGTGAAATGAAAGTTTTGTGACAACAGAGACCCATCTGCTTTGTTCACTGATGAATTTTCAGCCCCTGGAGTAGTGGTTAGCACATCATAGCCACTCAGTAGATACTTGCAGAATGGATAAATATGTGAATTAAAAGACGCATAGCCCGTTGTGTTAGAGCTGAGACCATCCTAGTATCCTGTTACAGCATAATATGTCATAAATTTCCTAGATTAATACATAATGTTGTAAATTATAAATTTGCCATTTCTTTTCACCGAATCTTTATGTTGTGCTTAGTAATGAAATCACTTACATTTATGTATGTAGGTATGTATGTATGTATGTTTATTTTTGAGAGAGACAGACAGAGCATGAGCTGGGGAGGGGCAGAGAGAGGGGGAGACACAGAACCCGAAGGAGGCGACAGGCTCTGAGCTGTCAGCACAGAGCCCAGAGCTGGAACTCACAAACCACAAGATCAGTGACCTGAGCCCAAGTTGGACGCTTAACTGGCTGAGCCACCCAGGCACCCCCAAATCATTTACCTTTAAAAAATTCAGTCTTTCCACTGTCAATATACCACTTCAGCCTTCATGACAGATTACCCAATAATGGATCATGTGGATTATGTTAACAAGAAAACTAGCGTGAAGTACTTTAATGGTTTTGTTTTAGTGAAAGAGGTACTGAATCTACTCTTCCTGGGACAGTGGTTGCAATGGATGAGTTATTCCGTGGCAAAAAAAAAAAACCAAAAAAACAAAAAAACCCAAAAAACGCTATTTTACTATGCCCATGGACTCTGTGGGTCAGAACTTCAGACACATCAGAGACTACTAGTTTGTGCCCCAGGATGTCTGAGGGCTCCCCTGGAAAGACTCCAAGACTGGGAGTAACTCTGTGACGAGGGCCTGATATGTGTCTTCGTTCGCATAGCTGGTGATTGATGCTAGCTGTTGGCTGGGACCTCAGCTGAGATAGTTAACCAGAACAGCCACATGTGGCCTCTTCATGTGCATTGGGTTTCCTCATAACATGATGACTGGATTCCAAAAAGTGTTCTACGAGGCAAGGCAACGAGACTGCCAGTTCCTGAAAATTTGAACCTGCAGACTGGTATAGTGTCACTTTGGCCAAATTTTGTTTGTTGAGGCAGTCACAAAGAGCCACCTAGATTCAGAGGAGGGGATATAGACCTTGCCACTTGATAGGTCACGATATAAAAAGAACAGGTAGGATGGGATATGTTGTGGCAGCCATCTCTGGAAAATGGACTGTGTCAGATGGGATGAGCTATGGCCTATAGATCTTGTTGGTCTGTATCCAGAGACCCCTAATTAGACCAGTTACCAATGGTCCCTGAGCCTGTTAAGATCAGTTTTTGAGCAGAGTATGAGTTGTAGTACCAGCTTGACTTACAGTCACGCTCGATCTGGCTCTTCTCCACACATAGGCAGTTTTCAGATTGTTAGAAGTTTCTATTTCTACTATTATTTAGATTGAGCCTTTACATTAGGAGTCCTGCAGGCATGAGAGGGAAGGCCAGGATTAGACTTTGGCATTTTCTGACTGACAGGGTGAGTATTGCAGGATAAAGTGCTAGGTTTTTTGGATGGTCCTTGGGAATTTGAACATAAAAGCTGCTCATGTGGTAAAGAAGAGAGAGAAGTCTAATAAGAATAAAAACTGTGGGGTCTGCTAGAAATTGGTTCTGGTTTTGTTCAGTAGTGCTAATGGCCTCAACTAGTTGGGCAGTTTTGCCCCTTCTCTCATGTTCCTTCTTTCCAGTTACCAAAGATTCTTCTCTTTATGCCCGTATTATTGTCTTGAGTAAATTAAATTTACTCATGATTTCCAACAACTTCTAGTTTTAATTTTTCCTAGTCAAAGAATTGTAACTGTGGCACGTACTATTGAGTTCATTCCCCCCAGTTAGTCTGTTTTTTCCTCCTCTCTCTTTAACCCACTTTGTAACTCAGGGTTGGCAAGTGTTGAAATCACACACACAAAAAAAAAAGCAGGAAGAGACAAATGAAGAAAACTACACTTCCATGTACAAATAGCATACCGTATTTGATTATAGGACATTTATTATAAGTGCTAATATGTAGAGTGTCCTAAAACAATTTCTTAAAAGAGATCTTGTGCTTTAGACTTAGAGCGTAGTATTACATTAGAGTTGCTGCAGAAATGGCCAATAACTTGAGTAAATTTGGCATCGCCCAGAGAAGGGCAAGTAAAATAACATGGCCATACTTAATTTGTTACTGAGATTTCTAAAATGTGATTGCATTGCTATTTTGAGTACAGGCATACACACTTATAAGTACATGTATAAATATGAAGGGTTTTTTTTTTTTTTTTTTAAACCAGAACCTAAAACCTGGAGAGTTTCATCTCTGAGCATCTGTTAAAGTTGACAGTTCTGTAAATCAGTGCCCAGCATAATGCAGACTTTATTTGATGAGGATTTGTGAAGGAAGTATCCTCGGTCTCATTTGTACACAGTATTGTAGCAAAGCTATGATGTTTTTTCTGACTTGCAGCACCAATTAAGCATACTACTTATGTTTGTTAACGGAAGTTGCCTTTCCAGCTTCCTATGCAACCTGGTGAACAGTTCATTCACTGAATCTTTAGATGGCGGTTCCTCTTTTTAGTAATATATGCTTATTGTCCACACTAATAGATTATCTATGATTATTTTGTGTATAATTTTCTTAAGTAAACATTCCATTTTCCTTATAGTCTTCCCCTTTCCACCAAAGTAAACATTATAAATTGGGAGAGTACAATTCTAGACTGTCCTCATCAGTGATTCTCAACTAGGGGTGTGGGAGAGGGGGATGGGGATGGGGATCTTGCCCCCCATGAGACATTTGGCAGTGTTTGGATACATTTTTTTGGCCATCACCACTGAAGGTAGGGTGCTTTTGGCATCTAATTGGGTAGAGGCAAGGGATGCTACTAAACATCCTTTTATGCACAAGACAGCTTCCTTACAACAACGAATTATTTCACCCAAAATCTCAATATTGCCTAGGTTGTGCAGTTTAAAAGCCAAGCCCATAATGGCTACATACACGTTTATTTCTAGTTAACCTGGTCATGAAATTCTCGCAAGACTTTTAAGCAATATATATTTTTCATGTGTTTTTAAGTAAAAAAAAAAAATGCCATCTTAAAGATAAGCTGTATATTTTCTTTCCTGTTTTTCTATTTAGTTCTTTGCTTGCCCAGCTTTTAATTTTTCTTTTTTTGAAAGTGGTATAGATACTTGCAGAGAGCTTACATTGTACAATAATCCACATATAGTCAACACCTACAGACTGTCAAAGGACTGCATGCAGCTACTTACTGAATGCCAGGATTGCTTGCATTGTCTGTTGTAGGACTTGTGTAGTCACTAAATTATCAGTCTCCATACAGTACATCACAGGAAGTTGGCAGATACAATGATCCATCTGTTATCACACCCATCAAGTGCATTGGCTCAGAGGGAAGCGGCTGCAGATTGGAGCTCAGTGTGTGAGAGAAGTAGTGAGATTCCAAGATGCTTATCATTCTTTCCAGAAAGTCCTTTCTGGCCTTTTGATGAGCTTGACTTGCTCATTTCTAAAACTGACTTTCAGTTTATGATATCATTGCCTTTTCATTAACATTTTCAGAAAAAACCGGACATGTTATCAAAGATTTACTTCTCTCAGAGTGAGGTTTCAGAATATCATTTCTCTTTTTCCCCAGGGAAATTCTTGATCAGATCATCATAGAAAATGAGCAGTGGAGAATTGAAACTGCACAATCTGGAGAGTTTTATTTTAAAAATAGTTGTTCTTAACCTGAACTGAAGTAAAGCAAGCATAAAATATTTTCTTATGTTATTCCAGTGTGGCCAAGGATTTTTTTTTTTCTTAAACATATGTAAGTATGATCACCTTCAAAGGAGGAGGTTGTGATTTTCATAGTTAATAAGAAATGTGTAGGCAGTGTCTTGTGAGTTTAATAAACCTGTTTGTTTCTTAGAAAATCATAGATGTTTATGATACCAAGATCATTTCTAGCCTGAGAGATCTTTTAGACAAATGCATTGATGCTATGCTTAATGGTGCTTTCTAGTTTTGGTGACTACCCCGGAGGTAAATGAGCATGTGCTGATGCTTTCTATCTTGTGAATAGCCTTATTTATATAGACCTTCTCCCTTGGCAAGGTATAATGTCTGGTTTGGGGTGGCAAAAATCCACTTCCAGATTACTGTCTGTATGTTATATGTCTTTGACTTAATTGAAGTTCGCCTTCAAAAGGGCAAAGTGGTTAGAGAAAAAATTAAACAGGACAGCATATGCGTAATTGAAAATTAGAAGGGGCCTTGCCTTTTCCAGATTGAAGGGTACAAAACGAATATGAATAGTGAATAGTTGTCTAGTCACTTTAAAAGAGCCATTGTGTTTCAGTTTCTTCTCTATTCACCTTCACCTTTAAACATTTCTGCCGAAACTGGGATTGTTAGTAACCTAACTCAGAGTATAATATTTGGGTTCTCCTCAAATAGATAAAATACATCTTTTAAATATTGTCTCTCAAATAGAGAATTTATTAGCTATTTTCATATGTTTAACTTGATTGAAAAACATCAATTCAGTTTTAAAGATTTTGAGAAAGAATCACAAAAATTTGATGTCCGTGAATAAACCAGAGATAGTTGAAAATTCACGGGGAAAAAATCATATGAAATTGCTAACACATACACAGAAACGATTCTACAGTAGTTTTCTACAAAATGTTTTTGGCATTGTTCTCTCCCCACCCCCATGGGAAAATAAAAGGTTCTCCTGGGCCTTCCTAGATGTGGCTTCAGATAACTACACAGTGACTCTTGGTTCCATTTTACCCAGTAGAAAGGAACAGGTAACACATTTATTATACATACAGTTACATCAATATATAATGCAAATTTAACAATTTAACGTCACTCCATTGTTATGTAACTTAATTTTGTTATTCCAAGTTTGATGAACATGATGGGTAGTCATTAGAAATAAGAGGACATTGTGAATTTTTAGTGAAAGAGGCCTCATCAGTAATAACAGTAATAACCTATAGAGTTGATAACTAGAATCAATTATGTCTAGAAAAGACAAAGAGTTAATGATTCTATTTCTAAATGTTGCTTATTAGAAGTTTTATAATTTAGAACTGCCTGATTTTAACACACAAAACTGGCAGGAGGCTCACTTCATGATAGTAACTGCTTTAAACTGTGATAGTTTATTGTCATTATTGTAAAGCGTTTTAATTTAATATAATTTTCTTGATTTTGCCCTCAAGAAGAATCCTTCTCATTAGTCATTGTAATTTTGCTAATTATTATAGGTTCAAATAAGATCTTACTCTCATCACATCTTTCATTTATACATGTTTCTATAGAAATGTTTCTGTGCTTTAATTATGACCCTGTTTGGTTTCCATGGAAACAATAAAATCACAACTCTGAGAATGTGTACAGTGTTCCTTAACTCACAGACAGGAAAAAAAGCTAAGCTTTTTATAGGAGTGTCTGTTTGGGTGTTTTATATAGTGTCAGAATCCTTAGACTCCCACCATAACATGCTGCCTTGTCATGTATAATGTTCAGTTGTCTGCAAAGTTGAGTAACATTAAGTTGTCTTTGGGTAGTAGGTTCCCTTTTGCTCCACTTTGAATGTTTTTCTTGAGGTCACAGTGGTTTTTTTTTGTTTTTTGTTTTTTGTTTTTTTTTTGTGGAAGGTTCTGTGCAGTATTGACATTGCCCTTCTGCACATGGAGGTGGCAGTCTTGTGTGTGTGAATGAAGAGACTGGCAGTAGGTAAATGAAGAGTACTGCATGTACTACAGAGCAGTTGATGAGAAAGTGAGTGGCTGGCTGGGAAAGGGGTACTTCAGATACAGGAGTGGTTAGGGAAAGCTGCTGGCAGGAGATGACCCTTGAGTTAAGACCCGAGACTATGCCAGCCACATAGACACAGGGGAAAGTAAGGGCAAAGACCTTGAGCTCACTTTGTTGGAGAAAGAGACAGAGGGCCGGTGCTGTGGAAACTGGAAAACCAGTAGGAGATGGAAGAGATTCCTGGAGATGAGATCAGGCGGGACCTTGCAGCAGGCCGTGGGAGGACCTTAAATAGGTTTTCCTGCCACCTGAACCCATTGGAGTGGGCTTTTCAGCAGAAGAATGCTATGGCCAGATGGAAGTTTTGAAAAGATCTCTTTGATTCTCTCATGGAGAGTGATCTTGGAGTGCTTGGAGTGAAAGCAGGGAGAGCTGTTAATAAGCTTTTGCTTCTTGAAGAAGCTGGAGTGTAAAAGAAACTCAGCTGTGCTATCTGTACTTTACTGGGTATGAGTATGTATACCTTCTGTCCCAACAACAGCTGTTTCATGTTTACTGCATTTTATCTTAAGGCTATTTCTCTATTATCTGATAAACATTTGAATTGCTAAGTCATTGATAGGGGTAATATTGTCTTTGAAAATATGCATATTTTTGGGTATTCATTGTTATTTTAAGGCTATATTCAGGTACTTATATTTAAAATGTAGCATCAAAAGTTGGATGAAAATTTACAGGAATTACAATTTTTGTTTACTCCATTACAAGATTTTTGAATATGCATCTAAAAAGTTGTGATCCTGGGGGAACAAGTTGTCATGATGGCGTGCAGATTGAACTTTTAGCCTCCTATCATTCTGTATATAGTTTTGTTTTTGAAGCATAGTTGAAAACAGGCTTTAAATTTGTGAGCAATAGTAGAGAATTGCATATAAAATAAATGAATTATTTTATGACAAACATCTAATGTACAGCTCCCAAGAAATGTTACAGGCACCACAGAGGCTTCTTGAGTTACTCCTTTACTGTCAAATCATTCTCCTTTTCCCTTAAGTGGCAAATGCTAATTAAAGTAGCTTTTAATTGTTATACTTTTTAATAGCTGGTTTTTAAATTGTGGAAAGGAGTCTCAGTCAACATGGGCAAACGCCAGTTGACAAAGTAAGTATTAATATCATGTGTTCCAAAAGACCATTTATAAGTTAATTATTAGGAAAATACATACCTCACCCGTGACAAACCCTGCTCCAGTTGGTGGGTAAATTCTAAGGCTAACCAAGGTGATTTCACCTGCAGTGTTTAAACTCTAGCGTTGATTTGGGTTCTGGGCTTTGTGATGAGAAAGAGTAGATTGGCTAGGCATTGACTCTGTAACCATTTGAAGTTTTCACAATCTCTCTTGGAAGGCTTTCCTACATTCTAGTACACCTCGTTAGAATTCTGAAGATTGAGAGCTGGAGAGAATCTCAAAGAAAGTAGGGGTTAACTATGAAAGAGTCAGCAGAGCCAGGGAAGTGTTCGCAGAGAGACCCTGGGTTTCTGGTTCTCTTTCTCCTTCTTTGTCCCAGTGATTTGCAAGTTCTGTCTTGTTTGCAAACTCATTGTGTTTATTCATGTTTTCAAACGAAGCCTCTGTAGAACTTCATTATGTACAGTGGATGAAAACTGCAGCGCTACTCACTGACATGTAGAGATAGAAAGCGCCAGAGACTTGCTGGGGCTCTTCTGTTAGGGTATGGTCTCCTAGGACTGCAGGGAGAAAACCACTGCTGGGCGTGGTGTTGAACCTCCTCAGCCCTTTCCTGCCCGAGATTGTGCTCTATCCAAAATTACTGGGTCACTTCACCCTCCAGTCAAAATGCCATTCTGGCTGAGTTTAGAAACAAAATAGGATTGAACTCATTCACACCACTGTGCAAATGACCGATCTTCATTTCCCAAAGCACTTGCAGATTTTTTAACTGCATCGTCTTATTGCGAAGGAATCTTGTAATGTTGAAACACCTACGTAAAGTGAAAATGTTGGCCATGTTGGAATATTGAGGTCATTTATACATTTTTTGCTTATGAGTTGGAAACTGCCTAGCTTGTTAAAAGTTTTGGATAAAGGCAGCTTTTTCCTGGATATGTTTCAATTTAAAGTTTTGAGAAGGTTTTATTGCTTTCCAATAGGTTGTTTTAAATTAAAAAAGCATAAATTAATTTTGAAGACTTGAGGGGAGAATTAATTATACATTTTGCTTTTAAGATTCTTCTAAGAACCTGGTTAATATAATGGCAATTCGTACGTAAACCAAGTCGTTTGTTAATATGAAATGTTCTGATTACTGAGAATTCAATTAAACTGAATTTTTTAAAATAAAAATGTTTGTGGCAACATGTTTGATATTGATGATTAATTTTGTATGTTGCCAACAGAAGACAGTTGGAACACTCATAGAAATGATTTGATTCATTTTGGGGGAGTCATGACAAAGGAGACTTGACACTACAGAGTGGAAATGGTACAGATGTTATCCTCTGTAGTAACTTATTTTATTCCAGATGATAAAAATTTTAAACTTGTGTGATTCTAACATAATGTGGTACATGTCAGACCTCTTTTCCAAACACGGCATAGTGTTTGAATGCACAGCAGAGCTCAGTGGCCACTTGCGCACACGTTAAAGACAGGCTGCAGGTTTCCTAGTCTGTAGCCAGTGTGGTAGCACAGGACAGAACCCTTTAAAACCCAGTGGCTAAACAGTGCTCATTTTGCTCTTTTACAAAAGTTCTTCATGCTGTGTAACTTTCTTTAAAAAGCGATTTTAGTTCTCAAAGCTTCATGAACTACACTTCACTTTTTCTATTTGCTTATTTTTTTCTTTACTGTTACAAATTTTCACACATACAAATTGCTTTGCTAGTTTTGTAGCACATTCTTTTTTTTTTTTTTAATTTTTTAACATTTATTTCTTTTTGAGAGACACAGAGAGACAGAGTATGAGCATGGGAGGGGCAGAGAGAGAGAGGGGGAGGCACAGAATCTGAAGCAGGCTCCAGGCTCCGAGCTGCCAGCACAGAGCCCAATGTGGGGCTTGAATCCCTGGACTGTGAGATCATGACCTGAGCTGAAGTTGGACGCTTCACTGACTGAGCCACCCAGGCGCCCCTGTAGCACATTGTTAAGTGTAAGATAGAGTAGTGTTACAGAAAGCTTAAGACAGAGACTAACCCATTAAAAAAAAAAATTATTCAGAGTGCACTAGCCTTGGGAAAATCCTTTCTGGTAACTTGGTATAACTGTAATCTTTCAGTTCCTGGCTAATACATATTTCTTCTGTTAGCTGCCTAATTCCCCATAAATAATAGCCCAGTAACACATATGCATGAACTCACAATTGTGAGTGAAGACTGGAATTGTATGGGTGTGTGGAGAAGTGGTTCACTTTTCAAAGCCCCATACGTAAATTAACTTTACATGTTTCAGTGTAATGTGGCTGCTGACTTTTTTCAGTTTAAATTAAGACTTGTATAACTACAGTTCAAACCTTTGCCAGGTGCAGTGATTGATGAGTTGGGAAAATGATAAAAAGGTATAAATAATTCTGCATTCCTGTTTTTAATAAGAAATACATTTTGTGTTTTTCTTCCTTTTTAACTGTTTCACTAAAAACAGAAAACAGGCTTTTTGTTTTGGCCTAGCACTTTATGTAAAGGGAGACAAGTTATTTTGCATTAAAACTGCATAATGGAAAAAGTCAAGAGAAGGAATTATTTTGTAGTAAAGGTAATGAGATCACGGAAAAGAGGAGAGGATCACTACTGTTGTTAAATTTGTAGTCCTATGGTGAAAGAAATGGAAAGATGGTGGGTCAGTAATGATTACAATTAAAATGACCAAAAAAATTCTGTGATTTTTGCCTCCAAAGAACTGGGTATGTAGAATGAGATTGCTTGGTAAGGGTCTGTTCTGTTTGCCATACATGGTCTAGCTTCGGTACAAGCCGAAGTGCCCGTCGGGTCTCAAGGACATGGCGTGGAGCCTGGGCTGGAGGGACCTTTGTGTGCCAAGTATTCATAGCAGTCACCTCCCCTCCACCCCCCTTCTTTCTCTCTCTCTTTTTGGGCAGATGTTATTTTTGCTACATTTGCTATTTTAACCTGTCAGTTAAAAAATAATTACTATGTCAGTATGGCTGGCGGCTCATATAGGAAAAATATGCTGTCTCTTAATCAAAGGTGATTACAGTTTTTTCCTGTCTATAAATGTGCTTGTTGTGTAACGAGAATGCATTAGTCTCAGCCTGATGTACGAAATGAAAGGCAGCAAGAAGCAGCACCATTGTTACCACCCCAGGCGTGTCTAATGAATCGTGTTTCCATGTTCTCTCGGTCACGCCGAAGAGTGCCCTCAGCCAGGGCTCAGCCTCCTGTAAAATGCTCTTTAAGATTACTGTAGCAAGAACAGAAATGCTGGATGAGTGGGGGTGGGGAGAGAAAGCCAACCAGACAGCTGCATTTCAAACAGTTACAGCTGCAAGGATTACTCACTGTAATAGCGGTGACAGACAACTGTTTGAGCTTTAGTGTAAAAGGCAATTTAGGGACTTGCCCTGTCAGAATTTTAGTAGTAGTAGTAGTAGTGTGTGTGTGTGTGTGTGTGTGTGTGTGTGTGTATGTGTGTGTGTGTGTGTGTGTGTAAGTTTATAAAGTGTTTATTTTGTAGTATTAATGATTTGAATATAAATGGAGTGCATTTCTAGATTTCTTGCTCAGAATTTAATTTTATCTAGTGGTGATTCTGTCCTAAGAATGTTAATCTTTCTTGTAATTTGTGAGCATGTGCAGATAGCTTTTTTAAAAACATGTCGCTGTTTCATAAATAATAGTAGCTTTATTTCAAAAAACCTATTTCAAACATAAACTGGTAAAGAAGATAATCCAGCAACCAAACATAACCTGATTTTGGTGGCTGTCCTTCTAGGCCTTTGTTTATGTGTATCATATAACAAAATTAAGAGTATATTAGTAGCTCTAAAGGGTAAAAATAATAATTATTTTAAAAAAAATCTCTGAAAGGAGTAGCAAATGGGGGCAAGTTGGTTCTCAGGAGTCAGTAACAGCCATTGTGCAAGATTTTTTTTTTTCCCCACTGTGTAGCTATTAAAGAAACATTGCAGCCTGACTGTTTTCTGTAGCAATTGTCTTTTGAAGGTTTTGTTCAATTTATCTAGAAATTTAGTTTTATGGTCTCCTTCAATTTAAAGTTTAGTAGCTTTACATGGAGTCCTGTGATCCATTGAAATGCTAACTTGGGTCATGTCTCAACTGCTACAATGCTGTGTAGAAGCCATCATTAAAATTCTGGTTATCCTGCAACTGGCAGAGAACTCATGCTGTTAGAGATTCCTTAGTAAAACATTATACTATTAAAATTTTGAATCACAGATGGTAGCTACACTCGCGGGGAACATAGCATGACACAGAGAAATTGAGTCACTATGTTGTACACTTAAAACTAATGTAACATTGTGTGTCAGTTATACTCAGATTTTAAAAACTTAGAAAAAAATTTTGAGTCACAACTGTACATCGGTCTTATGAATATTACCAATATTTGTAATCATTTAAAGTTACAAATAGGTCAGAACAGATGGAACATTTTGATATGTATCTTCTGTCTCTAAGTCTTATTTAGTTGATTAAATTGACTTTGGGAAAGTTAAAATCCATTTTCAATATAGATTTGTTAAGTGATACCAAATATTCTACACCCACGAGCAATTCAGGGAAATTAGAGCTCTAAGTAGGTTGAATTTGATATAAGTAATACGTCCATTTAGTTATTAATGACTTTAAATATGGATTTTACAAGGCAGTCGATGGCAGCAGAACTGTGATCAATTGTGTTGTATATAATTGGATTTTTTATGGGTATAATGCTATGTTTCAGAATTAATGTAGCATTGTGTTGCTTTGTTACTCAAATTTTTTGTAAGTCAATCTTCAGAAAGCAGATACTTCAGAATTCTCTCTGTATTTCGCTTTAAAGCATTTCATTTGATGCAACCCATAAAATTAAATTGATAAATTTTTCATTATGATTTCTGCTTAGTGTAATTCTTGGGAGATGTAACAATTTAAAGCAGTGAAGAAATAAAGCAGTTTAAAAAAACTAGTATGCTTTGTAAATAGCAGATAAAGATTGAAAACAAAGGAGTGGACAAATTATAAATCCCGCATTCAGAGCTGTGCTATCTTTAGCAGTTTGTTACTGAAATCTAACTGGGAAGTCATCTTCTTGTTTCATGTGCCTTGCTTTAATCTGTTTGTATTTCTGGAGTTTGGAACAAAATTTGATTTTCAGTAATTTTAATGGCTGAATAAGGAGTGCCATCCCTGAAAGTGCCCCTCCCCCCTCCAATATTTGCAATGGCCAATGTGGTTACTGAACTCAATGTTCTGGATAATAGGTTTCATTAGTTTTGATGCCTGAGGTAAAAAAGCAGTAGGTGGGAGTAAGAAGTGTTTTTGATGTCTAGACGTTCATTTCAGCTGTTGCTGCAATATGATACATTAAAAGGAAATATGTATCATAGCTCAGAGGAAATATGTATTCTTTGAAAGTAATTCTACTTTTAAACTGTGTAAGGCAGGGTGACCTAAATTCTAAAAGCATGAGCTTGAATTTCTTCAAGGTTTCACAATCTTTATGCTCCTCCCTACCCGATTCCAGTCTCCCTCCTCCCACTTTTTCCCCTTCAAGTAAAGTATGTCAGTTTCATTTGTCGAATTGGAAGGGGTATCTTTCCAAGATCTCTGCTGGGAAACACAAAATCATTGAAGTATATGCTGCTTTGATATTTTGCCATATTGACTTTTTTCCTGAACCTTTTATATGGTTTTTCTTTCAGAGAAGCTTATTAATTCTGCAAGGAGCCATGTTTCTCAAAGTTGAAAGAAGTTATATTACAATTTGTGAGGATTTTGAAAAATTATTTGGGCACTCAGTCATAATTATTACTATTTAAATTTTCCTTTCTGAAACACTGTTTCCTGCTCAAAGAAAAACATATAGTACTTTCACAGTTTAAATATTTGATTATCAGGATTACTGTATTAAAAAATGTTGAAAAACAGCGGTTTCAACAAATCCTGATTATAGCATTTACAACTTCAGTGTGATAACTTTAGTGCCAAAATAGTTTTTCTTTGTAGACAGGCAGCTGCTGTACTACTTAGTTTTCTTTTTCAGTTTTAGCTTGGCTATAATAGACCACAAAACAACAGGGGAATGTTTTAATTTAGGAATTCATTGTTTTGGTTGAATCTCGCCACTCATTTCTCGTATACGCATTTTAGGTCTTCTGGTGCTTGCTTTTCTGAGAGTAACAAAGTTTTAGAAAAATTCTTCCATTACATGTAAGAAGATTTATAAATACTCTAGAGAGAGTCTTTTTAAATATGTTTTTGAATGTTCATTTATTTATTATTGAGAGAGAGCGAGAGTGAGCTTGCCCTTGCTGGTGGGGGAGGGGCAGAGACAGGAGAGACAGAGAATCACAATCAGTCTCTGTGCTGTCAGTGAGGCCAGGCCAGTGCCGGGCTCCATCCCAGGAACCTTGAGATCACGACCTGAGCTGAAATCAAGGGTGGGACGCTTAACTGCTTATCGGACTGAGCCACCCAGGCACCCCACTACTTTATGTTCTGAAAGAATTAATAAGCATTTAAATGTAAACTGGAAAGTTCAGAAGAATTAGAACAGCTTTTTTTATTGTAAAGATGGAGACAGGATACCCTGGGGAGACTGTAGGTTTCATAAAGATGGGGCCCAGCACCTGAAGGCTTTCTATAGATTTCTTGGTGGGTACTTTTCTTCCTAGCCCACCTTGGAAGGGAGAGAATCAGGTAGTGAATGCATCTTCTGTCATTTATGGAAACTTAATTTAGACTAACTAGTGTTTGGCCTTTCTCCCCCTCCCACGGCCCCACTCAGTACTTTCTGAAGAATCTAAATATCAAGCAAATGGAATGTTAGTTTAAATTTCACCTTGAGAAGAAGGTATCTCAGGAAAAAAAAAAACTAGTTTAAAACGCTAAAATGTGATTTTCTCTGATTTTATCATGGAGCTGTATGAATAGATTGCAGAAAGAATTTCAGTTTTGTTTAACCGTTGAAAAAATTACTTGCAACTATGTAAGAACACATTAGTTTAAGATGCAAATTATGGATCCAAAGGGAGATTTTACTTCAGTGTCAAAGTTTGCCTTTGTAGCCAGTATTAAGAAGAGGGGACTCTTTGCAGATTATGTGATACTCTGTGTGGAAAACCCAAAAGACTCCACCAAAAACCTGCTAGAGCTGGTACATGAATTCAGCAAAGTAGCAGGATATAAAGTCAATGCACACAAATTGGTCGCAGTTCTATTCACCAATAATGAAGCAGCAGAAATAGAAATCAAGGAATCGATCCCACTCACAATTGCACCAGAAACCTAGGAATAAACCTAACCAGAGATGTGAAAACTCTGTACACTGAAAACTATAGAAAGCTTATGAAAGAAATTGAAGAAGACACACACACACAAATGGAAAAACATTCCATGCTCATGGACTAGAAGAACAAATACCGTTAAAGTGTCGATGCTACCCAAAGCAGTCTCCACATTCAGTGCAATCCCTATCAAAATAACACCAGCATTCAGAGCTAGAACAACAATCCTAAAATTTGTATGGGACCAGAAAAGACCCCGGCCAGATAGCCATAGCAATCCTGAAAAGGAAAACCAAACCTGGAGGCATCACAATTCTGGGCTTCAAGCTGTAATACAAAGCTGTAATCACGAAGACAGTATGGTACTGGCACAAGAACAGACACATAGATCAACAGAACAAAACCGAGAACCCAGAAACGGACCCACAAATGTATGGCCAACTAATCTTTGATAAAGCAAATGGTGTTGGGAATACTGGACAGTGACATGCAGAAGAATGAACCTGGACCACTTTCTTACACCACACACAAAAATAAACTCAAAATGGAAGACAGACCTAAATGCAAGACAGGAAGCCATCGAAATTGTAGAAGAGAAAACCGGCAACAGCATCTTTGACCTTAAGCTGCAGCGACTTCTTAACACATCTCCAGAGTCAAGAGAAACAAAAGCAAAAATGAACTGTTGGGACCTTATCAAGATAAAAAGCTTCTGCACAGCGAAGGAAACAATCAGCAAAACTAAAAGGCAACTGATGGAATGGGAGAAGATATTTTCAAATGACGTATCTGATAAAGAGTGTCCAAAATCTACAAAGAAGTTATCAAACTCAACACCCAAAAAGCAGTCCAGTGAAGAAATGGGCAAAAGACACGATTAGACACTTTTCCAGAGAAGACATCCAGATAGCTAACAGACACATGAAAAGATGCTCAGCATCACTCATTAGAGAAACACAGATCAAAACCACAATGAGATACCACCTCACACCTGTCAGAATCGCTAACATTAATGACTCAGGCAACAACAGATGTTGGCCAGGATGCGGAGAAAGGGGAACAACCCTTTTGTGTTGCTGGGGGAATGCAAAGTAGTGCAGCCAGTCTGGAAAACAGTATGGAGGTTCCTCAAAAAATTAAAAATAGAACTGCTCCACAACCCACCAATTGCACTACTAGGGATTTAGCCAAAGGATACAGGAGTGCTGATTCGAAGGGGCACATGCACCCCAGTGTTTATAGCAGCACTATCGGCAATAGCCAAAGTATAGAAAGAGCCCAAATGTCCATCGACTGATGAATGGATAAAGAAGGTGTGGTGTATATCTTCAACGGAATATTACTCGGTGATGAAAAGGAATGAAATCTTGCCATTTGCAACAACTTGGATGGAACTAGAGTGTATTATGCTAGGTGAAATAAGTCAGAGAAAGACAAATATCGTATGATTTCACTCATGTGGAATTTAAGATACAAAACAGATGAACATAAGAGAAGGGAAGCAAAAATAATATAAAAAGAGAGCGGGACAAACCATAAGAGACTCTTAAATGCAGAGAGCAAACTGAGGGTTGCTCGTGGGGTGTTGGGCGGGGGAAGGGCTAAAGGGGCCAGGGGCATTCAGGAGGACACTTGTTGGGATGAGCACTAGGTGTTATATGTAAGTAATGAAACACTAAATTCTATTCCTGAAATTTGAAAAATTTCTAACCCTATGGAGAAGTGTGGTATAGTGGAAAGAGCATGGGTGTTAGTCCCCAAACTGGGACTTGAATCCTATCTTTGCCACTAATCCTCTTAACTCAGTATAAGGAGATTTCAGATTGAAGCTAAATCCAATGAAATTTGAAAGGTATGTGCTCATACGATACTAGGTCAACTGAGCACATGTTTATGAATATCTGATATGTCGTAGTCACTGCAGCTATGCAAATAAATTGCTTATCCTTGTGGAGTTTAATTAATGGGATAATTTGTATATTTCCTGTTTATAAAAGTAGATATAAAATACACTTGATCCTGTTAGCTTCCTTTTTTTTTTTTTTTTTTTAAATGTTTATTTATTTTTGAGACAGAGAGAGGCAGAGCATGAGCAGGGAAGGGGCAGAGAGAGAGGGAGACACAGAATCCGAAGCAGGCTCCAGGCTCTGAGCTGTCAGCACAGAGCCCGACGTGGGGCTTGAACTCTTCAACTGCAAGATCATGACCTGAGCCGAAGTCAGATGCTCAACTGACTGAGCCACCCAGGCGCCCCATCCTTTTTTTTTTTTTTATGTTTACTTATTTTTGAGAGATATATAGCACAAATAAGGGTGGGATAGAGAGACAGGAAGACACAGAATCCAGAGCAGGCTCCAGGCTGTGAGCTGTCAGCACCGAGCCTGACGTGGGGCTTGAACTCAAGAACCACGAGATCATGACCTGAGCTGAAGTCGGACTCTTAACTGACTGAGCCACCTAGGCGCCCCATCATGTTAGCTTCTTAATACATTTGACTCTAGATTCTTGAATTTATTAGTTGTGTGACCCTGGGCAAATTTTAAGATTTTTAAGCCTTGTGGCACCTGGGTGGCTCAGACGGTTAAGCGTCCGACTTCCGCTCAGGTCGTGATCTCGCGGTTTGTGAGTTCAAGCCCCACGTCAGGCTCGGTGCTGACAGCTCGGAGCCTGGAGCCTGCTTCGGATTCCGTGTTTCCCCGCTCTCTCTGCCCCTCCCCCACTTGCTCTCTGTCACTCTCGCTCTCTTAAAAATAAATGAACTGAAAAAACAGATTTTTTAGCCTTAGTTTTCTTATTATAAAATGTAGATTAGAATAAGCTGTATTGGTCAGAATTCTTTGTTGCAAACTAGGAAAAGGAGTTGATTAACAGAATATTGAATGTTCACAGAACTATGTGTCAGTCTTAGGCTCGGTGCTGCAGAATTGATTTGATGAGAATGTTATCAGTGTCATCATTGAGCGCTAGATGCTGCAGCAGCTCTGCTACTTGAGCACCAGAAACTTGATCTCACACCTTCTAGTTCTAGTGCTGACGGAAAGATCTCTCTGTGTAGGGGAGCCTGGTTGGCTCAGTCTGTAGAGTGGGAGACTCTTGATCTCAGGATTGTGAGTTCAAGCCCCACGTTGGGTGTAGAGATCACTTAAAAATAAAATCTTTAAAGAAAGAAAGAGAGAGAGAGAAAGAAAAGAAGGGAAAGAACTCTCTGTCTTTCTTCGGTGTCACTAGATCCAGAGTTGAAGGTGTGGTGTGTGAGCATCTAGTGGACTTTAGCACCTGTATCCTTGTCCATATTGCAGGAGATGAAAAGAGGAGAGAATCTGTTTCAGCTCCTTGGAGGGGTGACTATATTTGACCTCTGACTTATGAAACAGACAATTCCAAGTGATAAGAAGAAGTCAGATACTAAGTGGCTAAAGTGAATGCCACATTGCTCTTTACTCTGTCTCATGATGTGGTGAAAATGTTCTTTCTGCCACCCATTTACATATAGTGCTTGATTCAAAGCTTGACAAATAGTAAAGCCTTGACTGTAAGTTATTTATCTTGTTATTTAAAAATAAAAGACTTTTTAATATGTGATAGCTGTACTACAACGAATTCAAAGTAGTTGTTGCCTTACAGTGATTTTCAAAGTCTGTATTAGCTTATGGAGCGCATTCCTAATTTCTAGCCTGGTGCTTGAGGCATAACACACCCAAGAACTATGGGCCAGGGTGTGTTGGCCAAATATCTATTAGATTCCAAAAATGATATTCTAGATTTAACTTATGTTGGCGTTTTGGAGATTCATTGAAACCTACGTTGATCTTATGTTTCTGGAGATTCTGTATATGAAGTAGAAAAGAAAGTTTGGTCTGACTTCTGTTCCTTTCCACAAATATATTTGCTGTATCTAAACAGTAAATTAAAATACTACTAGCAAAATAATGCACTGTCTTTATATGTATAGCGTAACATCGATATCATTTACTAGAGGGGTAATCTTTGATTACAGTTGTTGGCTTCCAATAAATTATTGACTACTCTCGAATCTTTAATATGTAAGATGAAACTTAGATGTTCGTATGAAGTCCAAACACTGAGCCCTTTTTAATTACCTTTAGTGACTTATATTTTAAAATTTCCTGGTAAATTATAGGATAATCTATAATTTTCTGTTGTTTCTTTAAGTAGGTTCCATGCTCAATGTGGCACTTGGACTCACAACCCTGAGATTAAGAGTCACATGCTCTGACTGAGCCAGCAGTGCACCCCATAATTTCCTGTCGCTTCTTAAGTTTTAGTGTACTTTCCTTAAACAAGAGCTTAATATAGTATGATTTGTGTTTCTTTGTGTTACTGCTTTCTTCTCTGTGTTCTGTTAAATTGGTGCCTAAACTTTGTATTAATTTATGTAATATATATTTATATAATACAAAGTAAGATATGAGAATTACCGTATAAAAAGTAATATTGGTAAAGGTATTTTTGAAAGTTTTCAGTATTTAAAAATTTTTTAAAAAATTTAATGTTTATTTCTCAGAGAGAGAGAGACAGAGACACAGAGACACAGAGGGAAAGAGAGCATGAGCAGGGGAGGGGAGAGAGGGAGACACAGAATCTGAAGCAGGCTCCAGGCTCCAAGTTGTCAGCACACAGCCCACCATGGGGCTTGAGCCCATGAGCTGCGAGATCATGACCTGAGCCAAAGTCGGACGTCCAACTGACTGAGCCACCCAGGTGCCCCAGTGTTTAAAAATTTTTAGAGAAACGTTTTAGAGAAATATTTTTGTTCTCTTTGTATTATTTGCAGTATTTAATACGAAGTACATAATATAATTTATATTGTATTGTGTGGATGGACCACTTTGGTCTGTGGTCTCTTGTGGGTGAAATGGTTGTGTGTGTGTGTGTGTGTGTGTGTGTGTGTGTGTGTGTGTGTGTGTGTTAATATTTATTTATTTTTGTGAGAGAGAGAGAGAGAATTTGAGCATGGGAATGGCAGAGAGAGAGGAAGAGAGAGAATCCCAAGCAAGCTCCAACTCCTTGCTGTCAGCTCGGAACCCATTGCTGGGCTCGTTCTCATGAGTTGTGGGATCATGACCTGAGCCCAAATCAAGAGTTGGACATTTATCCGACTGAGCAGAGTAGGAGTCCTTCTGATTCACACCCTGTTCTCATCTTCCACATTAAAAATATAAAAAGTAATGGAAGTATATTCATAATAGCTTAGGTTCAGAAGGCTTGCTCAACAGTAAAATGGGTTTATGTAGAGCAGTAAAAGATTGTATAGCTCTACGTGTTTTTCCAAATGTACACAGTTATGTAACCACCACCGCAATCAAGATGTAAGATAGTTCCATGATCTCCTAAATTTCCCATGTCCCTTTGTTATCAGCCACTCCCATTCCAACGATGGGAATGGGAATCCACTGAGCAGTTTGCATTACCTTAAATTTGCCTTTGCAAGAATGCCATATGAACGAATCATAAAGCATGTGGCTTTTATTATGATGGCCTTTTTCACTTTGTATAATGACATTCATCCATGTTTTGAGTGTAGCAACAGTTCTTTTTATTTTGGAATAGTATCCCAGTGTGTGGAGTATCTACTCTTTGTTCTTTCCAGTGGAGGGACTTTTGGGTGGTTTCCAGTTCCTGGCATTATTTTGGGGTGGGGGGGGGGGAAGACACATATAAACATTTGCTACAGTTTTTCATGTGGACACAGTTCTTACTCTGCTTGAAAAAAAAAACAACATATATAAATGTATATATGTATGGGTGTGTGTGTGTGTGCGCGCACACACACACACACACACCCCTACGATGGGTATTGCTGGTCTGCATGGCAAATATGTGTTTCACTTCAGAAAATATTGTCAAAGTCAGCTTTTCCAATGTGGCTGTACTATGTTTGCATTCCTTTCAGCAGTAGATGAGCATTATAGTTGCTGTGTATGCTTGCTAGCATGTAGTACTCAGTTTTTCTTTTAAGCCATTCTGATGGATGATATTTTATTGTGATTTTAATTTTCATCTCCTTAATAATTGGTGATGTTTCAAGCACCTTTTCATGTTTTTATTTGCCATTTATATACCTTTTTCGGTGAAGCTCTGTTCAGATCTATTGTCCATTAAACTTTTTTTTCCCCTCCCTTAGTGTTGGGTTTTGGTAGTTTTAAAACAGAAGAGCATATTTGTAAATACAAGTTCTTGTCTGATATATGATTTGTGACTGCTTATCCCTCATTTGTGGCTTGTCTTTTCTGTAGCTTAACATAACTTTTACATGTGTTTTGAAGAGTAGAGGTCTTCATTTTGATGAAGTCCTGGTTAACAGTTTTGCATTGTGGACCATGCTTTTGGTGTCATATCTAAGAAATCTTTGCTAACCTAAGCTTATATAAAGTTTCTCCTATGTTTTTGAAATTTTATAATTTTAGGTTTTGCAATATTGGGTTAATTTTTCTTCTTCTAAAATTTGTTTTATTTTTAACTTTTTAAAAAATGCTTATTTTTGAGAGAGAGAGAGAGAGAGCAAGCATAAGCAGGGGAGGGGCAGAGAGAGAGGGAGACACACAATCCAAAGCAGGCTCCAAGCTCTGAGTCGAAGTCAGATACTTAACCGACTGAGCCACCTCAGCACCGCGTTGAATTTTTCTAAGTGGTGTGAGGTAGAGTTTGAAGTTTTTGTTTTGTTTTGTTTTGCATAAGGATATTCATTTATTTCAGCACCATTTGTTGAAAAGACTGTCCTTTCTCCACTGAATTGCCTTTGCGTCTTTTTTGGAAATTAATTGACAGTATATTTGCGGGTCTATTTCTGGACTCTTTATTCTGTTGATCTATATATCTGACTTTTCTCTAGTACTATGCTATGTTGTCACTTCTAGTTTTTTAGTAAATCTAGAAATCAGGTGGTGTAAGTCTCCCAACTATATTTTTCTTTTACCATATTATTTTGGTGATTCTAGTTCCTTTGCTTTGTCATAGAAATATGTAGACTTGGCATCTCCTTGTGTAAAAAGTCCTGCAGAGATTTTTGATTAGAATCGAGTTGACTCTCTAGATTTGTTTAGTTGACTCTCTAGATCTAATATTGATAACAATAGTAACTTTTTCAGTCCATGATCAATGTATACCTTTGCATTTATTTATGTCTTTTTGATTTCTTTTATCAGTATCGTAGTTTTTAGCGTATAATTCTTGCACATAATTTGTAAGTTTTATATCCAAGAGTTTCGTGGGTTTGGATGCTATTGTAAATGATAATTAAAAATGTAATTTCTTATTCATTAAAGTATATAGAAATAGGATTTTTAAAATTTCTGTTGACCCTAGTATACTGTGAACTAACTAAATTCAGTTTTAGATCTAGTAACTATTTGTTGTTGTTGTTGTTGCTGATTCTGTGGGATTTTCAAACAGTCATGTCATCTATGAATAGAGATATTTACTTCTTCTATTTGAATTAGTATGATTGGTATTTTTTTTTTCTTGCCTTATCGTATTGGCTGACACCTCCTCTAAAGCTGGAAAAAGAGTGGTGACGGCAGACATCCTTGCCTTGTTCTTGATATTAGGGGGAAAATATTCAGTCTTTTAACATTAAGTATGATGTTAATTGTAGGTCTTCTGTAATTGTTCTTTTAAGAATTTTTTCAAAGGAAAAAAAATCAGCTCTATAGTCTGTTTTAAAATTGTTGAAATCAGGGGCGCCTGGGTGGCTCGGTCGGCTAAGCGTCCGACTTCGGCTCAGGTCATGATCTCACAGTCCATGGGTTCGAGCCCCGCGTCGGGCTCTGTGCTGACAGCTCAGAGCCTGGAGCCTGTTTCGGATTCTGTGTCTCCCTCTCTCTCTGCCCCTCCCCTATTCATGCTCTGTCTCAAAAATAAATAAACATTAAAAAAAAAAATTAAAATTGTTGAAATCACAATAAAATTATAATGGTATCTTACCATTGTGGTGTAGTTGGCATTGCTCAAACTTGTTTAGTATTCCACCTTGCATGACATAACATTTAAACACTTAAACACTTAAATATTTCAGTTAAAATATTTCAGGACTATTTGAGGAAGAAATAGAGAGTTATGGTTGTTTGAAAACTTTCGCATCTTCTGTTAAGGTCCAAGTAGCATCAACATTAAAAAATGGTATCATGAGGTGGCAATAAGAATAGATAGAATATGAAGTATTCTATATGATACCTGTTTTTTTTCAGTGAGTTAATGCATGTTCAAAGGAGATGAGCTGTTATAGATTAAGGAGAATTAAGAGATATAACATGAAAGGCAATTTATAGACCTTGCTTAGGTTCTTTATTTGTTGTATACCAAAGTATGTTCTTATCTTTAAAGTATATCAAGAAAAACAAAAAGAAAGCAAGGTGGTTGAAACAGATGACACAATGTTGATAATTGGTTTAAGAATTTACGGGGGCCTGTTAAAGTGTATTTGAAGATTTTGATTAACTTTTTTTTAACAACATACAGAATAGCTGTCACCAACTTGGAAGAAAATCTTGGAAAAAAGATGCAACTCTTTCACAAATGCTACATCACCAGCACTCTTTATGACGCAAAAGACTATTATATAGAAAACACTAACTGACATTAGTGACTGATGGAAAATGTGATTCAGAAGAGTTACACTTTGAATGCTGATGAAGTTTTAGGAATTTTTTTAAAAGTTTATTTATTTTGAGAGAGGGAGAGAGAGACAGAAAGAAAGAGAAAAAGAAAATACTCCAAGCAGGCCCCATGCTGTAAGCACGAAGCCCAACATGGGGCTCAATCCCACGAACTTTGAGATCATGACCTCAGTGGCAATCAAGAGTTGGACACTCAACCTACTGAGCTACTCAGGCGCCCCAAGTTTTAGGAATTTCTAACCTTTTTTCTTTTCTCTTCAGCTTATATTATCCGTTTTATGTATGTACAGTAATGATATTGAAAAAAAAATGTCAATAAATCTAAAGGAGCACTTTAAATAATTGCAAATTAAGAATCCTAAGTGATTAGAGCCATGTTATAGTTTAATTAGGAGCTTACCCCACCACCTTTAGCGATATATAAAATAATGATGCATCTGAAAATTGATGGTGTTGGGGTGTCTGGGTGGCTCAGTCAGTTAAGTGTCCGACTTAGGTTCAGGTCATTATCTCTCAGTTCGTGGGTCTGAGCCCCGCGTGGAGCTCTGTGCTGATAGTTGGGAGCCTGGCGCCTACTTCAGATTTTGTGACTCCCTCTCTCTCTGCCTCGCCCCTGCTTGCACTGTCTTTCTCTCTCAAAAACATTAAAAAAAATTGATGGTGTCTTAGAATCAATGAGACACATAAGGAAGGAAAAGCAAATTAATATGTGTTGTTCATTTTATTGAAATGTTAGCTCTCTTTCTCACCCAGGAAAAGCTCTACCCAGAAGATAGATGTGTGAGAACACAGATCTATAAAGAATCCACTTTCAGAGGATTGTAGAAAGCTGTTGGTTGTTTTGTCCTGACCAGAAGTCGTCTGTTGCTAGTGGAACATTTGTTTATTTGCTGTAATTTATTTACGTTTCTCTTGTGATAAATAATAAAATGTTTCTGACAGAGGTGGCTTTGGGAAAATTTGGTAAATCATGGTTAGCCACATAGGAAAATAAAAACCTGACGTACCAAAAAAAAAACCCAAACAAACCCAGTTTTATAATTTAAAAAAAGTGCTATCAATGAGCCCCATGAATGTAAATACACTTTTTCTAATTCTGTGTGATTGGAGAATATGGAGATGGATTTCGAGATGTCTCTTGGTGTGGTAAAAGCATTACAAATGCATGTGGACTTAGCGTGTGTTTTAATTCTCTGTCAGAATTTTCTCTGGTGAGTGCTTTTGTCAAGATAACAAGTAAGAGAGAGAGAGAATTTTCTTCTGCAAATGTGGTTTCCATCCTTCCAATTTTTTGCTATCTTGAACTGAACTAATATAATTTAAAAGGAAATTAACTGTCTTCTCTAGGGCGTTTTATATCCTTTTATATATGAAAAGAATGTTAGGAATGCATGGGGCATTGTTAGTCTGTTGGATTCTCTTGGTGTTAGAGTTACTTGGGGCTTAGTGTTATAATATATTTCAAAGGCAAATATGATACTTCCCCAAATGTCCGACATTAATGAAATTATGAGTTTAGGAAATAAATTTGATCTTATATTAAGATTTAATTTCCTGGCATTTTTCCTAAAGTCATGTCCTTAAAATCCTATTAAGAGACTGCCTTTAGAACAGTTAAAGAAAGAAAAAAATTTTTAAAGAAATTAGAACGATTTGAATGCTTTGAATGATTTCAAATTTTGAAAAATTGGGTTGGAATGACCTTTACCGGAGAGGAGTTGTACTATGCTTACATTCCAAAGACTTTAAAATTGAAACATGTTATTTCCTCCCGTACATAGGTATTTTATGACTTTTGGCAAGCGTTTAAGTTCCTTTCTCTGTTTCAGTTTGAGATCATCTAAATGAATTCATTAACTTTGCTTTAGAAAAATGTCTTAAAAGTTTATTTTTATTTGGATGTCCTACTTACTGGTTCAATTTTTTGTTTTGTTTTGCTTTTTTCAGTTGTGGAAGAAGGACTCTGGGAAAATGGCCTTTCCTATGAATGTCGGACACTGCTCTTCAAAGCGATCCACAATCTGTTAGAAAGGTGAGAGAAGGAACAGCATCACAGTTGTTTTGAGACACCCAAGTGTAATGCTGTATATTCGTAGGTTTTCCTGTTAGGTCCCAAAATGCTTTTGTATGCAGTTTTATAAAGATAAAATTATATAAATCTCATTTCTTTCATGTTGATATAATTGCAACTTTAGAGAAGTTTCAGGAATAGCACAAAGAACTTCATATATCCTTTACTTGGTTTTTCTTTTATCCAGTTTGCTTTATAGTTCGTGCGATTGCTTGCTCTCTTACTCCTAATGTGTGTGTGTATTTTAAATTTATTTTCCGAACCACTCGATAGTCACATGTACACTTGAAATTGTTCTTTCTTTAACCTCTAAGTGTTTATGTGTACATTTCCTAAAGACCAGGGATATCCTCACATGTGAGCACTGTACAACTATGAAAATGAGGAAATCTAACATTGATAAAATGCCATTATTTAATATGTAATTCAGCTCAAACTTTATCACTGTCCCTGTTAGGTCCTTGATATCTTAAGCCGTCTTCCCCCAAGATCCAATCCATGATCATACATTTTAATTTTCCTGTCTCTTCAAACCTAGAAGTGTTCCTTAGCCGTCCTTTTTCTTTCGTGACATTGACATTTTGAATGAGTTCAGGTCATATATTTTATATAATGTCCCTCAATTTGAGATAGTTTCTTCATGATTATATTTAGGTTATGCATTTTGTAG
The DNA here is from genome assembly GCF_028749965.1 of Puma concolor. Lineage (NCBI taxonomy): Eukaryota > Metazoa > Chordata > Mammalia > Carnivora > Felidae > Puma > Puma concolor. The sequence goes on along the minus strand of NC_141678.1, from coordinate 13,094,093 downwards.
TGATAGTGTAGACATGATGTCATGTCCCCAGTATATCAAAGCAGGAGGTCTGTGATTTCAAGGCCAGTGGTATTAACATTGTCGATCAACTTGTTTGAGGTGGTATTCCATCACATTTCTACACTGTGTATTAGTAAGTACTTGTTAACTGCGATCATTGTTAATTTTGTAATAAGTAATTTGTGGCCACATACAATGAGATTGTGTACTTACCCTGTTATCATATTTGGTCTTGTTATCTTCTGTTGTCTAAATTGGTCAGTACTGTTACAGCTGTAGTGTTAATTCAAATGCCACCATTCCTTCTACTTTTATTATTGGACATTCTTTTGTAAGGAAGAGCTTTTCATTTTCTTAAAGGTACATGTGTTCTTATGTTTTTATCTCCCTTTTTAGCTATATAAATTTGGAGGAATGGATTTCTGTTTTATTCCATGGATTATAATTCATTACTATCATTGTTTATTTAGATGTGTAAGTCCTTCCAGATTTGGCCAGGGGAAGCCCCTTCATGATGGCTTTTATAGCTTTTTGACCTGTTGTCATTGTTCAAGCACCTCCTTACTTTACGGCATAACAGTATGTTCCGGGCTCAGGATAGTGTCTTAAGGGGAAAAATAGATGACAAAGAATGGGTTAATTAAGAACTTCCATAGGAAAACTTTTTCACTTCTCTTCCTGAGTCTTTATGTAGTACTGTCAGATGATCAGAGCTGAAGGGACGTTCTGGTACTATTCACTTCCTTATACAAGCTGCTGGTTAGGGTAGTGTCACCACAGTTGTCAGTGCTTAGGGTTCTAAGCCGGGGTTGATAAGTTGTCACCGTTTAGGTCACTCAGAAAGACCTTTCCCACCAAGTTTATCTCTTTTTCATTCTGAACTTCAGTTCCTACCTCTGTACTTTGGAGTGGGCCTAGAGGCCAGCCATCTGTTAATAAGGCAGTAGTATATTTTTGAAGCATTGATTTTTGAGAGTTGAATGCTCCTAAATAATTAAAATATTTGGTAATTCTCTCTCCCACTGCAAAACCAACCAAACACACACACAAAGTCCCTTCAGGAAAATGTGGAAACTTTACTGTTTCTGAAATACGCTGTAGTGAAGCTCTTACTATCTGTATTATAATTAATGCATCTTTAAACAGTCTTTTAAATGTATGTTTTTAATGTATATGGAACAAAATACATACTTTAAAAAAATAGCTCGCTCTGTTATTTTAGTATCCTAATTTAGTTTTTTTTAGAAAAATTAATTTTTAATTTTTCAGTCTTTGTGTTTTAAATGGTTGGGAGAAAATGAGAAGAACAGAAAAACTGGGAGAGAAGAGAAATGCAGATAATTCATTTATTCTTGCTCATGAATTCTAAATTTGTGATAAAAACTGAACTCCAGGTCAAATTGAATTATTATTTGATAGGAAAGTTCATTGGGGCTCCTGGGTGGCTCAGTTGGTTGCGTGTCTGAGTTCCACTCAGGTCATGAGCTCGTAATCTATGAGTTCAAGCCCCGTGTTGGGCTCTGTGCTGACAGCTTGGAGCCTGGAGCCTGCTTTGGATTCTGTCTCCATCTCTCTCTGCGCCTCTCTCTCTCTCTCTCTCTCTCTCTCTCAAATAAAATAATAAAACAGGAAAGTTCATTGTGACATACTGCATACAATAAAGCTTTGGATAGTTCTAAATGACTTTGGGTTAGACTTTGGTTTGATTTCACATTCTGTTACTTGGGCAGTTACCCTAACCTCACTAAGCCTTAGTAAACACCCTTTAAATTAAGTATAGGATACTCTGCACCTTGAGTTTTTGTTAGATGATGTATATGATGTGTGCCGCATAATACTTGGCTTATTGTTACTGTTCAATAATTGGTTTCCCCATAGGTTTATTATTTTGCATATTTTGATGTTAATCCTCTTGTAAGACTTTATTTGAAATAAAACTGTTTGTTTTAGAAAATAATTAATAATGAAGCTGTTTAGCTCCCTTTCTACAATTAGAATGGACAAGTTGAGATTTTTTTGAAAAACTGTTATAATTCTTTTATCTTTCAAAATAATGTTCTCTTTTCACCAAACGTTAAGTAACTATTGTATGAGTGAGAATTACCCTGCTCATGAAGCAAGGACACGTTTTAAATGGTGGCTTTTAGCTCTCTTTATCCATTGTCAACAGAAACTGGGTTGGCTAACACATGCTTGCCTTTTTGTTCATCCCTAACTTAGACCATTTGCTTTAACTTGCTTATCTGTTTACAACCTAAATGTATTGAAATGCAGTTTTACTATCTTATTCCTGGCAATTTTCTGTCATGTCTTTTCACTTCTATTCAGATAGATATGGACTGGGTTTCCCACTGTGGACGTTTTGAATTTCTAGCATGAAAGCCAGAATTGAGGTTATTGAAGTAGATCATCAAGGAATGTATCACCTGTAGGGTATTTGTGCTTCCCCAATGAATTTTTTCTTAGTTCGCATGTTCACAGAGCTTGCACTAGTGATTTATTATTTCTGCTTTTTGTATTTTTAAGTGTACCCATTTGTTTAATTAAAAAAAGAATTCCATTAACTACTTTGAGAAGATCTTACTTATAGCTAAGTGGGAGTCATACAGATTGATCTTTTTTCCAAAAGGCAGCAGTTGGCTGGTGTATACAGAACGATGAGTTTCTGCAGTAATTATTAAAAATAATTTCACTGAAGAAATTAAGGTAACATTGTAAACTTCACACAGAATGAGATAATTTCATTTTAATTGCTATTGATTGGTGCTGAGGTAATACTGTATTGATGCTGTGTAGAATGTTTTAAATTCTAAGGTAATATGACTTCACATATTTTACCTTTCCTCATTCCTCACTCATTTTATCATACTCATTCCTCCTGTAGCTCTTCAGTGTTTGTGCATATTGCATTGTATGTGTCTAGCTAGTGTCATCTGTTTCTTAAAAAAAAACTAAAACAACAAACTTCACCGTTGCTTACTCAAGAGCGTTTTCCTTCAAGGTGTCAGATAGAAGCTAACATATCTGGCTATAATATAACCTATCTTTGCAGGGACATACATTGCTGTAAGTCCATTTCTTCATTGTCTTTAGAGATGGAAGATATTTTATATCTCTGTTCTGCCAAGTGAATTAATATATGGCAAATGACAAGCTTGCAGAGCCCTTGTTCTTTACGTATAAGATGGTGAAGGATTGTTTTGCTCAGCATAGTACCTTTCTCATTATGAGAGCTCAATAAATGGCTAACTGCTGTTAATATTAGCAAATAGAATGATCAGTACTACTGTTTTCAGAGTTGGACACAGCATTAAAAGTCTGTTAGCCTGTTTGCTCAGATAATTCTAGAATCCCATTCTAAAATATCCTTTTTATGTAGTCAGCCATCCTTCCCTTGAAAACCTCTAGTTATGTGAACCCAGCTTTCCAAAGGACTTCTTTTCATCTTCAGAGGGATGTTAGAAAGTTCAGTTAGTTAGATGCCAGAAAGTTCATTGTCAGAAAGTCTCCTATGCTGAGCAGAAATCCGTCTCCCCATAATCGTTGAAAAGAATCTTACTCTTTGAGATTCATTTATAATTCATCCAATCCTACTTCCATGTGGTGCCCTGTTTCATATCCTTGTACCCTGAGTTTTTGTTTGGGTGGTTTATGGTTCTTATCATATAATATTGGATACCCCCTGCCCCCCCCCTTCCAGTTATCCCTCTAGTCAGTCCCATTCTCTTCATTTTGACTGCCATTGGCTTACTTGAAGATCATGTAAGTGTTTCATGAAATTTTGCAGTGGCAAAATTCTGTAGTCAGGTTAGGCTCCGTTATGGTGCAGTAACAGAAAACCTGAAAGAGCGTACTCTTTTACATCAGTTGACATTTATTTCTTGCTCATACTGCTTGCCCATTGTGAGTCCTTTACTGGGAACCCTCCTTGTATCCTCTTCCCTCCAGTTGGGAATCATGCAGATGGGACAGTCCTGTCAAAGACTTGCTGGGCTCCTGATGGAGCGCAAAGAGCAATGGCAAAATATCTAATAGCCCATTTAAGACTCTGTGTAGGGGTGGTGTATGCCATTTCTGCTCACGTTGCATTGGCTGAGAAATGTGCCACCAAGCTGAAAGTCAAATGAATGAGAAAGTGTTTATTATCCATCTGTAGGACGTACCCCAGTCATATGGCCAAACTTGATGTTAATGGGACAGTGCATATTTGGGAAAAGGATACAATCTTTTCAGAAAAACATAGCAAGCTACCATACCTATTAATTGAAGTCTTTTCCTTTCTTGTAATCTGTCCTCCAAACTGGCATCGGTTCCATTACTGAAATACAGATATGTTTCTAAAACACAATTATGCGTGTATTTATACACATTTTGTTAAACTTTGAATCATATTGCCCTCTTTTGGTATATTCTTCAGTTGTGATTTTTTTAGTCAAAATTTCAGTATCTGAAAGTGTTGGGCCTTTGAGGTCGTACAGTTTTAGAGGATCCGGTCATGAATATTTTTTTCTCTCCTCTGAGACAGTAAGTGTGCTTATTGTTTTCCTAATGATCAATTATCCCTTTTTGGCAACATACCTGGAATTAATTTTGTTTTTACTTATATAGATTCTCTGCTGATTTTCTGTCCTTTTTGATAATGTCCTTGTTCAGATTGTTTTTCATCGGTCTTTGGAGTTTAGTGAGATTTTATTATGTACAGACAGTGAACTTCTCAAAGGTTACATTTTGTATTTCAAGTTTAGGCTGCTTTACACTCCTCACTTATGGAGAAGGACGTTGACTGTGAAGAGATTATGGAAAACTAGAACCTGCAATCTTTTCCAGTAGTTTCTTCATTTGGCATTTTTAAATTTTTTTTTTTCAACGTTTTTATTTATTTTTGGGACAGAGAGAGACAGAGCATGAACGGGGGAGGGGCAGAGAGAGAGGGAGACACAGAATCGGAAACAGGCTCCAGGCTCCGAGCCATCAGCCCAGAGCCTGACGCGGGGCTCGAACTCATGGACCGCGAGATCGTGACCTGGCTGAAGTCGGACGCTTAACCGACTGCGCCACCCAGGCGCCCCATTCATTTGGCATTTTTAATAGTGCAGATTTAGTGGCTGTTACTCTTATGTTATTGTAATTGGTATATCTTTCATAGTACGGTACATCCATCTTACCTGACGCTATCTGAATGAAGTCAAACATTGGGTTGAAGAGCTGTTAAAAAAAAAGCCAGGAAATGTGTGCCATTCATCTTACTCAGTTTTAGTACTGCTTACCCAGTTCAGTACTTAGTGATTTGCATCATATATGAGACTTAAAAAAATCTTACTTTTGTAGCTTCTAGAAATGCTTAAAATGTCTGGCATAATGCTATCAAATGTGGTAGTATATTTTAATTTTAATTGTCTTAAGTTTTTAGAATCAAACTCATAAGCTGATTTTGATGGAAAGGTACTTTTTTTCTCTAAAGTGCAAATCATTGCTTTGCACACAATAGATCACATGGGTCTTTTGAGGCTGTTAAGCTCTATCCTGTCCATACTTACTTAGGGAGACTTATTTGACATTTGTAAAACCTAATGTCCCTTCAGAGTAGTCCACTGGTGCTGTTTTCCTAATGGATTGCCACCATAGTCACCCCAAGGTAGTTTATAACTACCTTCTAGAATTGCCTTTGACCCAGGCTTTTTGGTTTACCAGGAGTTGGTGTTTAGAGTGAAGATAGTCATTTAGAAAAGTACAGTAAAAATAACATGAAGGAAGTTGGATTATAATTGTGATAGCAATAGCATTATATTTGTATATTACTAGCTTTCAATGTCCTGTGGTATTGTGATTTAGTAGAGGTAATTATCAGAGGGTACATGAGCACTGTCCTTGGATATGCTGATTCTAAGGTTTCAACATAATAAATATATTCACTGGAGCATGGTGTTGGGTACAGGCCTAGATGAAGAAATGGTGATAGAATTTGCAATATTGAGAGTCCTTGGGTATAGTGTGGTAACAGAGCAGGAAATGAGTAATCAATAAATTCCTATTTTATTGAGTTGTGGCAGTGTGCAGTTCTCTAAAGGAAGTAGGAAAAGGAGTCTTTAGATCTAAGGGCCATATGCTTTTAAAGGAAGAATTGCTATAGACATGACAGACACAAGTGAGTAAAAGCATGTATCTGTTTGTAAATGTCTAGAGAGAAACACATTCACCCTGAGACCAATCAGTTGATCTATTTAATACTTTTAGGACAGAGAATGGATTAAGACTTTTTAAAAAATTATTTCAGGTGGGGCTAGGCCTATGAAATGCCTAACTTTTACAGAGATTTTGGAGAGGATGGGAAAGATAGGGTGTGCTTGGCCAGAGGAGCCAGCTACCCACTAGGACACAGTAGGAACCTGAAATAATGAAGATAGAAGGGATCAGTTGAAAAAGATTTCTTCAGCTTCTAAATTATGTGAATTTCTTTTATTTGGTTGGGAACTGGGAGCAATTTCTAGGAAGGAGACTAGTTGCTAGGAAGGGGACTTTTTTGCGTATATGTTTGATATAGATTGGAGTGGTGAAGTAAATAAAGGCTTTGATGCTGGTAAGGAATTTCTTTTATGAAATTCTATAAAATTTAGTCTATCTGAGCAGCTGTGTAACTAGATGATAACACTAAAGTGCACTTTGATTCCGGGTGTGGTAGAGAAACACTGTCCTTGAACTTTTTTTGTTTTTAAAGTAAGCTCTGTGCCCAGCGCAGAGCCCAATGTGGGGCTTGAACTCATGACCCTGAGATCAAGACCTGAGCTGAAATTAAGAGTTGGATGCTTCATGGACTGAGCTACCCAGGCACCCCATCCTTGAACTTTTTTTAATCTTTGAAAACTGTGGCTCCTGCATAGTTTCAGGTGTGCTGAAGGAGCCAGAGCCAGTGGGGGCTCCCTTCTAAACCTTCCAACAGTTCCATTTGGGAAATAGTTTGCTGAGTTAGGCTGTGGCTGCTGCTGCTGTGGCTCTTATAATCTTATTTCAGGTCTGCCATGGTTTTGTGGTTAGAAATTGGGTCTTGGGGTGCCTGGGTGGCTCTGTTGGTTAAGTGTCCGACTTCGACTCAGGTCATGATCTTGTGGTTTGTGAGTTCAAGCCCCACGTCGGGCTCTGTGCTGACAGCTTGGAGCCTGGAGCCTGCTTCGGATTCTGTGTCTCCCCATCTCTCGGCCCTTCCCCTGCTCATGCTCTTTCTCTGTCTCTCAGTAATAAATAAATGTTAAAAAAAAATTAAAAAAAAAAATTGGGTCTTGCCAACTTTGGAGTCCAGTTAGTCTCTGTACTTTATTATTTAGAGCCATGTGGCATAGCACAGAAGTGTGTGTGCACACACATACACATGGACACATATGCACACATACAAACACAACGTGCTTTCATTTTCATTTTTTAGTAGCTGTTTCTTCTGGAAACATTGATTTTTGGTAAATAGTAGGGGGCTGGGAATTACTTTCTAAAGAGAAGTACTTTCAGGGCTTCAGGGTGGCTCCATTGGTTAAATGTCCGACTTTGGCGCCCAGGTCAGGATGTCACGGCTTGTGAGTTCGAGCCCTGCACTGGGCTTTCTGCTGTCAGCACAGAGCTTGCTTTGGGATCGTCTGTTCCTTTCTCTCTCTGCCCCTCTCCCGCTCCTGCTTGCTTGCTCTCTCTCAAAATAAATAAAGTTAAAAAAAAAATAAATAAAGAGGAATACTTTCCTAGAATTGCTTAAAGAACATTTTATAAATCTGGCATCACATTGTGACCTTGAAAGATAATATTATGATACTTGACTGAATTAGGTCCTATCTTAACAGTAAGAATTTTGAAAATCTCAGTAATAATGACTGGGGTTACTGAGTGAACAGCTAGGGTTAACTGACATTCTTGTGTGTGTGAAGGTTTATTTGTCAAGTGTAAATTTTTTTGTCCCTCAAAAATAGTTCAAAAAAGCTTGCTAGAATATAAAAAGGAGAAATTATATTTCTGATATTCTTTAGTTTTTGTATTTTAGAATTTCTCTCTTAAAAAGACTTAATTCTGTTCTTCAAGTATAACTAAAGCATATGGGCAGTTGTGCTAGTCTTCCTAAACTGTTTTAAAATCATCTATGTGATGCCTTACATGTTGAGTATCTCCTATGATTTTAGTCTGGAGTGAGGCTGATGGGCTATGAAACAAAGTGAAATGTGTAGATTTCCCCCTCCTCCAACATTGAGTGTCTCACTGGCAGGAACATATACACACAAGAAAATTCAAGTAATAGTTTGGGGCTCCCCATGATTAATGGTTGCAAACATGAAGAATAACACTGTTAGGTTATGATAGGAAAATGCTTCTTAGTATATTGCATTCATTTCTCAGGTATTTATTGAGCACTTACTAGTTTGGAACAGAATATAAAGCATATTACAGAGCAGGCATTTAAATGTTTGTTGACTATGGCCAGTAAATAAGATAACTGCCATGTCTTTCCCCAGATTTCTCATAGATTCTTGGGGGAAAAAAGAACCATGGAAAGAATCATTACAACTTGGTGATGCAAGAGCCGATATGTAGGTGTTAGAGTGCTGTGTGGGCTGATCTGGGACACCAAAGATGGACAGAACTGAATTAGAGGAGGACAGGATAGAGTGGGATGGAGGGAGGGATTCCAGGCCAAAGCACAGTTACTAGTGCTTCATGTTAGTATTGTGTATGGAAGTTCTTAAGGGAAAGAGGCTATAATAACTTACATTAGATTTATTTATGCTATGGATTGGTGACCCCGAAATGATGGAGAACCAGGGACATAGTCCCGCAGTATACCCGGCTCTCCCGCCCTCGTAGTCCCAGGTGTCTGTCAGGCGGTGGAAGAACCTTCCTCAGCAAAAGGTCTGATTTCCTCCCACAACCTACAGTACAAAACACCAGATGGAGGTACTTTCCGTCTTAGTCTTGGAGGCTCTGTGTCTCCGTCTCTGTCTCTCTCTGTGCTTGTGTGTGTGAGAGAGAAAGTGAGGTTTGTTTTTTGGATTAGTTGTAGTTGAGATCAGGGAGATGGAAGAGTGTAAAAGTTGATAGTGACAGTTGCTGAGTCCTTTCCACCTGTCTCTTGAGTGAAAAGAAACTTTGTTCTCATACTTACCCGAATTAGCAACTAATTTCTGTACTCTTTCGGGGTCAGGGCACGGTGCTCAGTGACTTCACTAATTTGGTCCCAGCCTTCTCTGAGGTACTTGGTATAACTTTGCTAACTCTCTGCTATGTCACTGCTGAGCATGACATTTGAGACAGCTCCCTCCTACAGAGGTAAGTTGGTTACAAATCCAGTACTTACAAAACTGCGTAAAAATACAGCAGTTGACCCTTGAGCAACACTGGTTTGAACTCTGCAGTTCACTTTCACCTGTAGTATTATTATTATTATTGATTATTATTAACATTTTATAAATACAGTAATGTAAATGTGTTTTCTCTTATGATATTCTTTTTTTTTTTAATTTTTTTTCAACGTTTTTATTTATTTTTGGGACAGAGAGAGACAGAGCATGAACGGGGGAGGGGCAGAGAGAGAGGGAGACACAGAATCGGAAACAGGCTCCAAGCTCTGAGCCATCAGCCCAGAGCCTGACGCGGGGCTCGAACTCCTGGACCGCGAGATCGTGACCTGGCTGAAGTCGGACGCTTAACCGACTGCGCCACCCAGGCGCCCCTCTCTTATGATATTCTTAACATTTTCTTCTCTCTCACTTTATTGTAAGAATATGGTACATAATACACAAAACATACAAAATATGTTAATTGACTGTGCATGTTATTGGTAAGGCTTCTGGTCAACAGTGAGCTATTGGTACTTAAGTTTTGGGGGGGTCAGAGTCATACGTGGATTTTCAACTACATGGGGCGGGGAGGGGGAGCCCCTGACCCTTGCATCATTATTCAGGGTCAGCTGTACTTCATCCATAGCGATTTTGTTCTCATGTTTTTCTCTCAGTGCGTAGGAAATCACTGATCACATAGAAACTGATTAGCAGTCAAAAATCACTAAGTCATTTATGACTATCATTTGGAACTAGATAGTTACAGAAGCAAGGATCAGTAGTTTCCATGGCTGATTTTTGTATTCGTGATAATAACCTTTTGTTGACATTGCCTGACAAAGAAATATGATCTGTAGTGGGAACTCCAGGAGATGGGTTAACACAGAGTTAGGCTCTCAGGATTCATTAGCTTTTTGCCTTTTGCCTTTGTACGTGAGTGGTCTTGCCTGTGTGCTGCTTCTCCTTTACCCCCTAACTCCTTGTTTGCTTGTGCTGGAATGAAGTCAGCAAATAGAATTTGTGGCTTTTACTTCAGAGAAGGGCAAGGGTTTTGAAGCCAACTTTACACTCTGTCCCCCTTAGTCAGAGATATTTTATCTGTTTGTCTTTCATATTCTAGTATCTAAAGCCTTGGTTTTTATCTGTTCATTAACTGTAAATTCGTCTTGTATGTGTGTTATTGAATAAATTATTCTTTTGAATTCTGACCTTCAAGACCTGTATAAGGGTGTGAATATATTTAAAGTGATATTTATTTTTTTTAAGTGGTTATTTATTAAGTGAGGATGTGTGTCAGTCGAAGACCACATACAGTGTTTGATGTGATCCTGTACCTGTCACCTGTTCCATTGCTTTCATTCTATGCATTACCGAGTTTAAGAACACCTTCAACTTAATAACAGCTCTTAGAGGATAAAGAAACATTAAATAGACCCATCAATTACAGCTTGCATCTGGACTTTGAAATTGAGGAAAGAACTGAGGAAATGTGACAGGATGTGAGTCAATATATGGTAATAGTTAAATGTTCTGGCCTTGTGATCAGATATACCTAGGCTTAATCCCAACTCTGCTCTCGATTGGTCGTGTGACCTTCTGTAGGTGACATTTTCATCGTGCCTCAGCTTCTTCATGTATAAAAGTTGGCATGTACCATCTGTCTCATACAAATGTTACAATAATTAAATGATATACTACATCTGGTGTTCAAATGTGGTGGTGGTACTGATTCTAGTCGTAGTTACTGGTACTATGGCTGTTAGCAAACACTAGAGTTTTTCAGTGGAAATTATCTATCTGTCTGTCTGTCTGCCTGTCTGTTCTGCCTGAAGAATACAATTAAGCCTGTGTGCTGGGGGATAAACTGTGGACATAACTTTTTGAGCTTTTCTTCTTGAGTACTTTCACCTTGTTGGATATTCCCTATTTCCTAATTTTAATGGACTCATGTAGTCTTTAACCCTAAAGGCAACTTCATTTATAATCTTAGGGAAACAGATTGGGTTGCTTTGAAAATGATTTTCTACATTGTGAACAAGGAAGATTGTTGTGGAAATTCATTTTCAAAATAAAAGCAGTTGAAGCCAGTGATTTTTTTTTTTTTTTTTTTTTTTTTGAATGCAACAACGCTCCAGATTGACTCTGCCCACAGGGAGTTACATTGTGGCCAGCAGAAACTATTGCCATTTACTAACCCATCTAACCTGTAATGAGTTCGGTGAAGGCTTGAATTGTTTCCGTCCTCCTTGATGGTATGGAAATTACAGAGGCAAAAGCAAGCCACTTGCAGAATTGCCTGAATATTGAATAAAGAATTGCTATGTAGCTCTTTTACTGGTAGGTAGAACCTTTGTAGAAGAATTACATCCAACTTTCTGACAGGTTTTCTTACAAAATATGTGTCATTTCGTTGAATAATGTTAGAGATTACTGTATTTTGTCAATTTCAAAATGTGCATTTTCTCTCACATTTTTATATTTTTAAAATCAGGGATATTCCTTACAAATGATGGCATCTCAGAATTGGCCAGATGGCAGGTATGATACAGTTGTCATATGCTTGCACACGAGTGAACTTGGTCATAGCTGTCTGTATTCTTGTCACTTCAGTTGAATTGTGTGCATTTTTGGTATTCTATGAGTTGAGTTCTGTTGCCATTTAACATGTCTGCAGAAGGATTACCCTGTAATTTGACATTGAAACACAATGTACACAAAAAAGCATGGAAACAGAAGTGGGGCACAACTTGGATAGGAGGAAAGCAGATAATCACCATGGAAGAAATGGCTGTGGTTCTTTGTTTTCTTGCCAAGCCATAACCAAGTGCTTCACCATACTTACAGAAGAAAAACACCTAAGTAGAAGAGACTCTGCAGTGCTTCTGTTTCTGAGATCTCTGCTAAAGGATTGCATATCACATGCCAAGCAAGGAAGCCAGCATTACAGCTTGCAAAATGAGCATCCCTGGCTTAGAAGAATACCTCTGAGGTACTCGTAAGGAGTGCTGCCTGTATTCCCAACATTCTTGATGACACAAGAATTGAAATAATGCAAAAGTGTGTTTGGATTTGAAGTGATTCACAAGTTTAAGACGTTTCAGGAATACCTCAGCCAATTAATTTTGCATATTTTTTTACATGTGCAAGAATAATTCATAATAAAAATTTATGCTCAAAGTCAGAAAGTTCTTTCAGCATCTCTATAATATAAAAATTTTAAGTGATAAGAAAACATTTTGACAGTTTAATTGGTGATGTTTTTATTTGCCATAGTATATCTCATCTGCGATTATTTGATTCAGTGACTTGCTAATTTGTTATTGAGACTCTAAATATAATTCTTGGTGTGATTATCACAGGTGCCTAATGGATAAGAACTTCGTTAGGATTGGGAAGTGGTTTGTCCGACCGTATGAAAAGGATGAAAAACCAGTCAACAAAAGGTGAGTCTTATGAACCTTTAGGTTTTTCGTTTCTTTTGCTTGACCGTAGCTATGTTTTGGCAAGAGACGGATGGGGGAAACAGCTTATTTATTTTCTAACAGTCTTTGTTTAGATGTACTAAAATAGATTTTATTACATAAAATTTTGTTAATTGGTGTATTACACATTTTATTGAATAGTGTATTATTAAATTTTTGTGGAATATGGGACTAGAAAGATAATCAATAACCTGTATCTAAGCCCCTTCTTACCACACTATGTGGAATTAAAATATTCTGTTTTGTTATTTTCATTATCCTTTTTTATCTTTCTTACTTAAATTTTTTTAAATGTTTGTTTATTTTTGAGAGAGACAGAGACAGAATGTGAGTGGGTTAGGGGCAGAGAGAGGGAGACACAGAATCCGAAGCACGCTCCAGGCTCTGAGCTGTCAGCACAGAGCCCAGTGCGGGGCTTGAACTCTTGAACCTTGAGATCATGACCTGAGCCAAAGTCAGATGCTCAAGGGACTGAGCCACCCAGGCACCCCTGTCTTTCTTATTTAAAGTGTTATATGCATAACTTTAAAAACAGCTGAATTCAAATGGTGATAATTTTTATAGAATTGATTGATGCCCCTTAAATGTCTGTGAATACATCCTTGAAAATCTTAAACCAGGACTGTGAATCACTTTTCTAACCAGTCCTAAACTTTTGACTATCATTTGTTGAATGCCAAACAAGCATGGACTTTTATATCAATCAAACCAGGATCAAAAACTAAAACCTTGAAAGGCAAATATTTACTTCATTTATCTCTGGACATAGCACAGACTTAATTGGAATCATAAGTTGATGAATTGGAATCATAAGCTGATGGGTGATTGTTTCCTATCGGAAGAGCAGGGCACACAATCCCAATTCTATTTTACTGTCCATGAAGTTGCCCGGAGCTAAGGGTTCCAGCTCCTGGCTGCAGATAAGAGCTATTGAAACCTTAGATGTTAAGCTGTAAGGTTAGCTCTTTTTTAGGTAGTTGCCACAAGTTTGGCTGGCAGCTCTTGCCTGTTCTGGAACTTTTACCTTCTTAACTTCGTTGTTCCTCCCTGTGACTTAATTCGCACTAGCAGCTTCCTCTCCAACCTGTATGTCTTAAAGCTTTGATGATGTGGTTGTGGATCTCATTAACCAAACTTAATTTATGAGAATTAGGATTTATTTTTTCAAATCAGATAAATTGGGGACTGGCATGTAATTTTTTTTTTTTTTTTTTTTTTTTTGGTCAAATCACCATGGATTTTTAAAAAATATTTTCCCTTTTTTAGTACATTTCAAATCCTTTAGGATTTAAAAATATATATATATAACTAGAAAGTAGGTATTATGTATATCAAAGTTTGCCTGAAAAGGATAATTCTACATTTAGAATGGTGTCAGTATGTATGGGTATGTAAAAATACGGTTTTGTTTACAGATTCTTTGACGGTGAGAAATTTTTTTCCTTTATTTATATTGATTTGCTCTAACTAAAGCATTTGCTCCATGGGCATATTTAATCTCAGTGTTTACTTAAGTTTACAGAGGATGGGTTAAAGGTTTGGTTTTTCTGTTGATGAGTGATGAGTTGCTTTGGCACGATGATCTTTACCATTCATTCCTGTGTGCCTCTCCGTGCTCAGTGTGCGGTCTCGGACAGAGCCAGTCCTAAAATTTTTCATCAGTAGCTATAGGTGTTTGTATGATGATTTCATAGGAATTGGGGGATGAAGGGGAAGTGCGGAAATAAAATAGGGATTGAAATAGCAGTAATTAGTACTTTAATAATAAACATTAATGTTTGAAGTCGAATATAGTTACCAATCTATTTTACATAACATCTGTATGTCTTTGCACTTCATTTACATCCCAGAAGTCTTCCTGACTTTAGCAAACCAGATGTGAATAATCCTTGTAATATATTTAGATATTTGATTTTTGTGTACCCGGCAGGCTATCGATTTCTGAGCAATGTAATTGAATTATTTTATTAGTTTTAGATTTCATACTCATGGTTGAAGGTAGAACTTCAAACTTCATTTTATTGTAGTATAGAAATGTTAATGATTTTGAAAAACTATTTTAGGAGGTGTTAACAATTGGAAAAATTTTAAACCAAACGTTGTTTTAAAAGTTGGCATTTGCTGTAATAGAACTTTGTTAGGTATAATGACTTTTCCACTTTTATTCTCTGAATGGAAAATAGAGCCTCTTGTTTGATGCTGAAACAGGATCTTAGTGTTCAGGTCATTTTGGATGGACAAACTGATGCTGTCTGTGGATGAGGGCATTTGGATTTAATAGATTTGGGATCACGTCCCATGCCTCTCTTCAAAAGTTCTTTGCTTTTAGAGAAGTTGTTTAGTTTTTCTGAACCGAACTTTGTGTTTTGCTGTAACAGAGTTGTTGATGATAGTTTAGTTACTACCTTACAGGGTTATCGTAAAGACTAAATGAGATCATTGATGTGACTGGTTTGTAGTTGAGAAAAAGCAAAAATAAATGAAAATTTTTAGGCTTAATTTTGTGTGGGTGTGCACACATTTTCAGTTTAGTGACCGATGAGAGGAAAATTTGCTGCCCGGTGCTAAACAAGTTTTATGCACAAATTGGTATTTTTGGGAAAGCTCTTATTTGATGCTAAGAGATACACATGAGAGAAATATATTTTAAAGAATGACATTTTATGTATAAAATTAAGTAATTATAGCATACTTTTTTCAAGAGATTAAAAGATGATTTAACACTGCGTATTTTACATAGCTAAAACGATTTTAATAGTGAAGACAAATGAATCTATTGATGAATAGATTTCACCTGTTCGACTAACAGCATATGATTTCTTGAGCTATGATTATTTTCTGTAGTGATAGCAAAACTAAATCATTTGCCTGGTGGACTCTAAAAGAGTTCTTAATGTTTGCTATGAGATGATAGGATAAACTTAGAAAAATTATATATTACATATTATATATTATATATTATATATTATATATTATATATTATATATAATATGTATGTATGTATTTAAACAGGCAGGTCCAAGAAGGTAAAAGAAATTTATTCACATTATTTTTTTCTTTGTGGTGGCACATCTTTTGTTACTCATAGCCTTAGGAATATAATAAGTAAGAAAGAAAACTTTGGCTTTGTCCTAAAGAGTTGTGGCAGATAACATCAAACATAAAAAATTTTTGGGTTCCTGAAATATGTTGAACTTGAAAAAACTTTTCCTTCCAGGATATGCTTAAAAACAAACCAGTGAAAAATGTATTCCTTTCAAATAATTTAGAAATTATTCATGGAGATTCTATTCAGTTTCAGCCTACATTTGATTACTACAGAATTTGAAGTTTATACACTTTATTTTTTGAATGCTAGTTTTAGCAAAATAATTGATCACTCCCAGTAACCGTTTGGACCTTGAATTTTTTTCTGATATCAGGTATATAGTAGTTAACAGAAACATATTTGCTAGTGCATTTTCTGAATTAATCAGCTGTCTCTTCTTCATGGGCAAGCCTACCTTGAACGATACTCCAACAAGCCTCATATACTTTTAAATATTCTGATTACTTTTGTATGTGCTGTTAGCAGATATGCATGTGTGGGCACTCACACATTGGGAAGTATATTATTTTGACTGCTTTTGTGTTGTTTTGTCTGGATTTTTTTTTTCTACTTTTAAGCCAGAGATTGATGCCTTCTTTCTTTCTTTCTTTCTTTCTTTCTTTCTTTCTTTCTTTCTTTCTTTCTTTCTTTCTTTCTTTCTGTTCTTATACCACTCACCTATTTTTCAAGAAATGCCCTTACCTTTTGATTTTAATAGCAAAAAAATAGATTTTGTATAATAAGATGAAATACTTTGATGCAGGAGAATATGTTTTAGCACTTCAAAACTTCCCTGCCCCCTCTTTCCTCAGCATCACCCCCTGCCCTCTTTTCACTTCTCCTGGCTCTTCCAGACCTCCTCTTTCCTGTACTTTCCTTGTGATGTTTCCATCTAGAGACAAACAGACGAAAAGGCAGGGAAAGGAATCCCTCATGTAGAGGATAAACAGACGTGTGAACAAGTGCTTACAATGTGAAAGATAAAGGGAATCTCTTCCTAGTGTCCGGAAAAATGTGATCATTGGTGATAATTTTTTTCAATTTTTCTCATAACTTTAGGTGGTGCCTTTTGCCACGTGTCTTGATAATGAGGGCTGTCTGACGGGAAACCCGTAAAAGCATATTAATGAAACAGTTTGGACTTATCTAAACATGTATAATAGTTTTGCAGCCTTTTTTTGACCCATAAAATATGTAGTCATTTTCTGTTGGTTTTATCTGATGGGGGATATAGCAGAAGATACTGTGTATTTTGTCATTTGAATGTATTTGAGAATTGTATGCAAGGTGAGAAGAGGGATGTGGTTAGAGTCTTGAGTGTAGGCATTCGTGGGTGGCTAGAGAAGGAAGAATGTATGTGTGGAGACTAAGAAAGATAAAAGAAGTGGGAGCCAGGATGGTTGGTGCCACCAAGACCATGGAGTTTTAAAGTTTCATGATGAATCAATCAGCTGTGTCTGCCACACAGGCCATGTAAAATACATTCTAAGAGGACTATTAGATTTGGCTTTCAGCGGTGGGGGGGATTTGAGGTTGCAGTAGCTTGAGGTATAAATAAATGGGGGTTGAAATGAAGACCCCGAATGTAGGGTTCTTGTTACATTTGTTACAAGTCATTGCAAAGGAAAAACTCCTGTACCTAGGAAGGGAAGAGAGAAGCATTTAAAGAGGGCCTGTGATAAAACTGCGTTGTACTGTCTGTGGTTTTAACAAGTGTCTCATGTACCACTGCACTCGGTTTTGTTCACAAGCATTATGCACAGAGGAATGTGAAATTGAGAGACCAGTTCAACCAGAGGTGACGATGGTTAACTATATACTGTCTAGGTAGCTCTTTCACTTTTTTTCCCTCTCTTTCCGTTTTCCTTCATAACCAAACCAGAGTTACCACCACTTTTAATTTTTTATTTGTTTTACTGGTGTTCTAAAAAGAATACAGTAAAAAACTTACATTTTCAACATCAGTACTTGTCATAGCTTAAAAAAGAAGTTTCAATATGTACTTTCAAGAAAGAAGATTTTATATGTACCTTGTTTTTTAATGTACCAGAGAGGTTGGAATAATATCATTGCTATAATTCCCTTTTTAATTCCTGCCAGTGGATTGAAACTAAGCTGGAAACAAAGCTCTCTTTGTTTAGTAGGCCATCCAGAAATATGGATGATCTTCCATTAATTATTTGTCCTTGCAGGACTTACTTTCAGCATTGTTTTTTTTCCAAAATGTCTTTCAGTTTTCAGATTCTCTGATTTTAGGAAAACTGTAGAATCTAGGCATGCCCCAGATCAGTCAGTTTGTTTACGTTGCCTGCCTATCTAGCTACATATCTGTCTTTCCTTCTTTCTTTCCCTGTGTGTATATGTGCATGTATATGTGTGTATGTACCTGTGTATATGTATGTACATATACATATACATAGCCTTCTTCCTTTCCTGGATGTGCTTGGTTTCAGTGACTCCTTTATTTACCAACCCAAGGGATTTGATATTACTCTTTCAATGTGTCTGCAGGTTTTAAAGGATGTGTTTTGGAGGGAGGGTTTTTGTTAACTTCAGTAATGATGTTCAAAATCAGATTAGGAAGAGGGGAGAAGAAATTTTCAGTACCAAGTGGGAGTTAATTTGAGGTTTTTTTTTTTTTTTTTTTTTTTTATCATATAGCTGACCACCTCTTTTGCCTTTGCTTAAGATGTCCTAGCTAAATGCCACTTACTTTGTTGGAAAAAAAGTCAACTGAGGGGTCAGGACATAAATGAATGGAGGTTCAAATGATTACCCTTTTGGTAGCATGAAGGATGTATGTTTAATGTACTCATATCTCTGGTTTCGTTTAGGATGTTTATATTAAGTTTCTTCATGTCAGCTTCGGTGAATCTAAGCATTATGGAAGTATATTGTGGTACATCAAATAGCTAATTCCCCGAGATTAAAGTGATTATTTTGGAAATAGGCTGCATTTTAAGTTGAATGCTTATGTGTCTCCTGCTTTGTAAAATGCCCTAGGTTACTTTTGCTGAAGTTTCTTAGAGTTTAGAAAAAATGTAAAATGTATGTGCCTGGGAGATCATTTCCACTCATAATTAATTTCTCACAGCGTATTGATAGCATGTGGGACATTTTTATGGCAAGTTAAAAACAGACATGTCTAAGGGAAATGGCTGCTCTTGTTTTATTATATTACTATTTTTAAAAATGTACACATCTATATATGTTTTTATTTATGAAATGGGACTTTTAGGCTGTCTATGAGGGACGTGGGGGGATGTTTCTTAATTTTAAGTTGGAAAATTTCAGCCACACCAAGTATAAATTAGTTCTATAGAATGGCTCAAAAATATGAGCATCCCAATGATTATTTATAATTTCTTGTTACAGTCTACCGTATATCTCTGCTATGTATATTATTCTAAAAGGTATAATAACCATTGGTTTTTCTACTGTCAAATTATTTAGATCTCATGCTTTTTACCTCCATTTAGTTTTTAATATAATTACAGTCAAGATTTAGTGAAAATCGTTGCATCATGGGCACAAGACAGATTCTGAAAGAAGCCCTAAGAGTAAAAATAATTGGCTAATGTATATTTTATTTTTGGTATGGTAATTTTCAGTCCTTCAATTTCATTCAGCTCTCTTTTATTTCCATTTTTCAGCTGAGATTCCTATATTTTAAATTCACTGTGAGTACATTTCCCTTTATGTCCGTAAGCATAATTACAATAATTGCTTTAAAATCTTTGGTACTAAATAAAATATCTAGATTATCTCCATCGGTTTTATCTATTCATTATGGGTTAGATTTTGCTGTTTCTTCATCTCTTGAATAATTTTGAATTATGTTTTGGGCATTGTAAGTAATGTAGAGATTCTGGATTCTGTTTTCTTTCTCTAAAGAATGTTCATTTTGTTTACTGTTTTGTTTTAAAACAGTAAACTTCAGCTCAACTCAGACTCCAGTCTCTCGTCTCACCTTTGGTGGGTAGCAGTTGAAATCTTTTTACTTCTTTTAGTGTAGGGTTTCTCACTTCTGCATTGCTGACATTCTGGGCTGGACGATTGTTGTGGATACTGTTCGGTGCCTGGTAGGACGCCCAGCAGCATCCCTTGCCTCTACCTGTACAATGCCAATAGTGCCTTCCTCCTCCAGAGGAAGATGCCACCAGATAAATGGCCAGCTGTCTCCCAAGAGGCCTAATTGCCCCAATTGAGAAGGCACTGTTCTGGTCTTAGCTAGGCAAAGTCTGACCTGTGCACCTAATTCAGGGGGTCCACCAGAGATTCGGTCAGAGTTTTGATTCTGTCTTCTTCCCAGGATTTCCTTTCTCATTTTCTAGCTGCTCGGGTTTCTTTGAACTCAGTCCTCTGGTTCTTCAAGCCAGTAAGACTGGAAGTGGAGTTTGTAGACAGTGTTAGCCACTCCATGTGGTTCAGTCTGCCCGCAGGTAAAAAAAAAAAACTTTTTTTTTTTTTTGAAGAAAGGGGAA
Organism: Puma concolor; assembly: GCF_028749965.1. NCBI lineage: Eukaryota > Metazoa > Chordata > Mammalia > Carnivora > Felidae > Puma > Puma concolor. The sequence goes on along the minus strand of NC_141678.1, from coordinate 13,073,734 downwards.
AGTCACTTGCTACCATTCCTTCTTTTCTTTTTTTTTTTTCAACGTTTATTTATTTTTGGGACAGAGAGAGACAGAGCATGAACAGGGGAGGGGCAGAGAGAGAGGGAGACACAGAATGGGAAACAGGCTCCAGGCTCTGAGCCATCAGCCCAGAGCCCGACGCGGGGCTCGAACTCACGGACCGCGAGATCGTGACCTGGCTGAAGTCGGACGCTTAACCGACTGCGCCACCTAGGCGCCCCCATTCCTTCTTTTCAAGTGTAGACTCTTGCCCCCTCTCTAAGCTCTTCGCTCCATTTAGTAGCTTTTTTTATCTAGTGATATTTATTTTTAGCGGATTTTAATATTTTCTTCATAATTCTGGTTGTTAGTTTTTGGATGGAGAGATGTGTTGGTTTGGGAGGAGCTTTGTTACTGCCCAGAGTGGAACCTAATGAGTATTTAGGACATAAAACTTCACTATCTTTTGTCACCCGGCTCTTATTTGTGCTTGACTTAGGTTTGCATTGTCTGTCTATTAAAATTGGATGGCTTAGCATCTGGTGCTAAATCACTTTGTGGGAGACGTTGATTTTAATATGTTACTTAATTGACTAATGAAATGTCACCTATTTTCTCAGTGATTCCAATGTTTGTGTGTTGTAAATTGTTCCCAATTTATTAATTAATGGCTTTGTGTTTTATACTGTTTTAAAAGTATTAATGTTTGTAGTCTCTTCCCTCAAATTTATAAACACTGAACATCTTCTTAAAAATGTAAAGGCATGAAAGGTCTTTTCTGAGTTGACATTTATGTTGAAACCTTGTCCAAAATCAGTTTTAAAACTTGACAGAAATGGGGTGCCCGGGTGGCTCAGTCAGTTAAGCATCCAACTCTTGATTTTGGCTCAGGTCATGATCCCACAGTTGATGAGATCGAGACTGACTTTGGGCTCTGCACTGATAGCGTGGAGCCTGCTTGGGATTCTCTCCCTCTCTCTCTCTGCCCTTCTCTGTCTTCACATGCACACTTTCTCTCTCTCTCTCTCTCTCTCTCTCTCTCTCTCTCAAAATAAATAAATAAACTTAAAAAAAAAAAAAACTTTACAGAAATGTTCCTAAACTGTCCTTGTTAATTTCCTTTAGGGAATGAGGTAGGCTGAGATGAGACAGGAAAGTAAGAGGAGGAAAGGACCAGGAAATTACCAGATTAAAGAAAGTCCAAATGTGTCTTTTCTTTGAAAGGTGAGCTGAGGGTTCTCAGTAAAATGTTGTGACGATGCCATATGTGCAATATGTTGGCAGCAAGGGGAAAAAGCATCACAGATTAAAGTTGGATTACGGACGTCTCTCCACTTTTAGGCAAGAATGTTCACTTCTTCAAAGAAGGTTAAGAATACTGCTTGCAAATGTTGCTTTTGATTGATTTTATGTAATTTTCTTCCTAACATTTTCCCTTCATCAGTTCAATGAAATGTAACTAAAAATGTTAATGAAGATTATATAAACAAATTTCACTCTCCTTAAAGTGACTGGGCCTAGGTTTGCGCGTGCAAACACACACACACACACACACACACACACACACACCCCGGTTTTGTTTGTTTTGTTTTGGTAGAATGGAGATTGTGCTTAAGATGGTTTAGGGCTGAGTAAAGTAACATGAAGTGGCTGTCAAGAACCTGACTTGTGGCTGCTGCTGTAATGGTGGTTGGCCGCCACTCATGGTGGAAGGGGTGGGAGTAATTACTTAGAAAAAAACTAAGGATAATTACAAGTTTTTATGTTTCTGGTAGTTTCTTGTACTAGCAGAAGATTGCTATCCAAATACTTTTTATTTAAAAAATTTTTTTAAGTTTATTTTGAAAGAGAATGCAAGTGGGGGAGGGGCAGAGACTGTGTGTGTGTGAGAGAAAGAGAGAGAGAGAGAGAGAGAGAAAATTCCAAGCAGGCTCTGCATTGTCAGTATGGAGCCCGATGCCAGGCTCTAACTTACAAACTGCAAGATAATGACCTGAGCCCAAGTCAGAAGCTTCACTGGATGAGCCACCCAAATATTTTTTATATAGGTGATTTGCATTAAATGAATTAAGTATTCCTACTATAAATCTTTTTATATAATGGCCATATGCTCTATAAGAAATGGCATATTGTATATTGATCCTACCCCTAAAATATTGATAGGAGCTATTTTCTGTTTTTAAAGAACTTTTTTTACTACATATTTTAAGATCTGATTGAAATCATCTTCATTCTGGTATGAGTTTTGAAATATACTTATTTGCATTGTAGTTCTCTTGCCAATCTTTTATATGAAGGAATCAAAGGGAAAAAATGGAGAGTATATAATGTATTTTATAGCCCTTTGGCTTACCTCTGGTATATTTGGAGTGTTCAAGAATATTATAAAAACAAAGCTTTTAAGTGTGGTTCTTAGAAAGTATTAAATGTGTATCTAAGAACCCATCAGTCGAATGTGATGATATATACTTCATTTAGGGTTTTATTAATAGTTGTGTAAGGCTAGGGGTGCCTGGGTGGCTCAGTTGGTTGAGCCTCTGACTTCGGCTCAGGTCATGATCTCGTGGTCTGTGGGTTTGAGCCCCATGTCGGGCTCTGTGGTGACAGCTCAGATCCTGAAGCCCGCTTCAGATTCTGTGTCTCCCTCTCTCTCTGCTCCTCCCCCGCTCACGCTCTGTCTCTCAAAAATGAATAAACATTTAAAAAAAAAAGTTGTGTAACGTTGAAGTATTATAGCTTAATGTTTAAGACTAAAGAGTTTGGAAAGCTCTGGGTGCTGAGATGCAGGACCAACTTACATCCTGTGGAGCCTCCTTCCTGTCGTGATGTTTGGTCTGTCACAGTCTTCTGACTTTCTCCTGGTTCCCATCACTTCTGTTAAGACTGCTCTTGGTGGGTGAAGTGCTCTCCCCCATAAGAGCACCATGTGGTGTCAGCTGTGTTTTGGATGTTACCCACACTTTGTCTGGCATCCCTGCTCTCCAGTAGAAGCCTTTCTGTCCAGCCAGGGTTGCCTTTCACAATCTCTCCCATTGTCTAAACTCCTTTTCTCTTTGTGCAGGTTCTTTTTTTTCCCCAACCTTTCGGGCTCTCCTGGCATCTCAACATTAACATTGATCTTTCTTCTTTGAGCTGCTCCCCTGAGGCAACTTTCCTAGCTGTCCCCCCCGCCCCCTTGGCATTTTACCTGTAAATTTATCAAGAGTATGGTTTTACTTCTTACTTATTTTTGTCGTTTATTTTAAAAACTTTATTCCTGTCTTGAATTTGTTCTAAGGAAGATGAGAATTTAGTCTGCATTTCTTTCTTTTTCCATTCCCGCATCATTCCATCCTTGACTTTTTAGAACAGAATCATACTTATTTTGGTGTCTACTATTCATCGTTTTCCCCCTTTTATTCTTCTCCACATCTATTACAATTTCTAGTACAAAGAGTATTACAGGTTTGGTTGAACTGAATGGAACATACTTCTTTTGTTGTAAATCTGTTTATTTTGCCCTAGGATCAAAGTGGAAAATGAGGTCTTAAAAGTCATCTAACATAAAACAAAATGTTGAGTTATGTCATTAAAGCAAAAAGATTTTCTTTACCATTCTTAAGAGATGATTGTTTAAAATATTGTGTTTTTATAAATGTTCTTATAATAATTGGTTTTATGTGAGTTTTCCCTCAGTATTATTTATTATTGAATAGTTTGCTCAAATTTCAAGTTTGAACATTTGGGCTGTTCATGATGGTTGTTTCAGTTCAGGTATTTCCTCGTGAAAAGTCTGTGTTACTCTGTTGGATATTGTCCTCCATTGGTGCTTTATGAATTGCATGAATTGCAGTTTTTTATTAGTAGAAGCAGCTTGAACACATCTTGAGATTTTAACATGCCTCATAGAAAGGCAGAGACCTTTCTAATTGGTTGTACACAGAGGAGCCTAGAAGGAACATTGTGGGCAACATTTGAAGTATTTTTACATACTACTGAAATTGACCGGTATAATTTATAGAGTGTTACCTGGTACCTAGCATGTAAGAAAGCAAAGAAACATATTACTATGTATAATTGAAGACAGTTGGTTAAAGTTTTCTGTCACTGAGATTTAAAAAAAAAAAAAAAAAGAAAAAAGACTGTAGAAAGTAAGTTTCACTGAGAGAAAATTGTAATATTAGCAGAATTTTAAGCTTTGTTTCAGTGGCCTTAAAAGCACTCCCATCAATTTTAACGTAGCCTGCCACCTCCCATCCTTTGTTTCTTTTGTTTGTTTTATTTCTTTTTGAGAGAGAGAGACAGACACACAAAGCATGAGTAGGGGAGGGGCAGAGAGAAAGGGAGACAGAATCCGAAACAGGCTCCATCCAGGCTCTGAACTGTCAGCACAGAGCCCGACGTGGGTCTCGAACCCATGAACCGCAAGATCATGACCTGAGCCGAAGTCGGATGCTCAACCAACTGAGCCACCCAGATGCCCCCATCCTTTATTTCTTATTTATAATTTTATAATCCAGAATTTAAGCTTTATATCAGATTATGGTTCAAATCTCTGAAATAAATACAACTTTCTTTTGCTGACGATTTGTTGTGTCCTTGAATAAGTAACCTTTCTAGGCATTAATTTCATTAATGAAAAGAAACGTTACCCTCAATTGGAGTTCCTTACAGAAAGAGTAAGATATTGTGGTATCCCTTAAACATCCACTATGTGAAAACAGAAAAATTGGGATTATGTGCTTTTATTTTTCCACTTTAACTCCTCAGCCCTCTGTTTACCCAGGCTCTTAAAAACTTAAAATACTGGCTTGGAACCCTGATTATAATCATACATTTAATTGAATACGTACTATCTTAGGTTATTCCTTGATCATTTTAAGCATGTTTTGTGTGTTCAGAAAGATAAGTTACTAAAGCACATTTCTGTAATAGTCGCGAGGCCTCCTCTTTTCCCCATTCCTTAGAAACACATGGTGCTAAAAGTACCTAGAGATAACTCAATAAAATACTTGTTGAGTACATTTCAAACCAGAGGATTCTTCCGTTGGAGGATACTGCTGGTACCTTTGCTGCTCAGTGTATGAAGTGCAGTACAGGGCATGTTCTGTAGATGTTGTATTACAGAGAATTGTGTATTTGTGCTTTGATTTTCTGTAAACTAAACTTTCCAAAATTGAAAGGTCTTTTGATTCTTCCAAGTACACCATGAAGAAGCCTTCAGTTGGGTTGTGGGTACCTTGTGTAGCTTACCTCTTTAAGGGTGAATGCAGTAACTCCTTTGAACAAGTCAGAGATTTTCAGAACCAGCCAAAGTTATGGAGGCATCAAGTTGGAGCTGAGGCTGGGGTAACAGTAGATAGTGTGAGGCGGACGAGCAGGGGCCTGTTGTTCTTACCTGCAGTGTACGTGTGAAGAATTGTAAATCTTGAGTTCAGGAATTAGAATTTTTTGGACATGTGATTGTTTCAAGAAAGTCATGCACATACACGTTATTACAAGTGTAACTGATGGAACTGAATCTATCACCCAGTACACTGCTCCTTTGGAAATAAATGACAGAAATTTAGGCCTTTATTATTACTCCCATTCTAATCGTGCTCTTAATGTACACAGTCAGAATGGTCCACTCATTATCTGTGTTTTGTGTCTAAACTCTGAGAAGAGTAAGAATAAAGGTAATAACAATGATATCTTCTTAATACAGGTTGTTTTGAGGATTGAATGAGAAATAGTGTAAGTAGTGGAATGAATAACTAGACAAAGAAATCATTAAAGCCTGTTCTGCAAATTTCTTCCTAGCTTATCATGGCACTTCATATGCTATTTATTGTATTATATATGAAACTGATCAATTTTTCAAAATTAAATGATTCTAATTCAGGAAGAGCATTGTGTATTATTTTATTTTTCCTCTTTCACATCATGTGACATTGTTTACAAACAGTAAAGTTGATATTTTAAATAAAACATGGATTAAAAGTGCATGATTGAACTTCCTTAAAATTCACCCCCTTTCCATCCAGTATTTTCATAGGTTTGATTTTGGTCTCAGGTGCACGTGTAGTCCTTTGACTGTTAAGCTTGACTATAAGCATGGTAGTTTATTTTTGGTATTTTACATATAAATGGGAGTAGTTAAACCAGTTGTCCTCAGTATTAAGATGAGATAACTTTGGGGTTGAAGAAGGAGGTAGCAGAGATGAAAAGCGACACAGAGAGAAATGGTTCCAGCAGTCACAATTATTGGATGAGGAAAGAAGGAAGCTCCTTACAAACCACCAATACTTCCAGAAGCTTCTTCTCATTTGGATCTTCTCATTTGGCATCTTTCAACACATCTATTGATGCATTTGCTTTTTACTTTGCTTTTTTTCCTACCTTTCCTCATAAAGGTTCCAAAAAGGCGGGCGGGGGACGGGAGGGAGTTTTCCCTGTTTTTTCCTTCTTAAACACATTGATCACTTCTGTAGCTTGAAGTGAAAACAGGGATCTAGATAAAAACATTTGACATGGAGTGAAAAATAATAGAAAAAAATAAGTGGGAGGTTGAGGGTAAAATAAATTGTTATCTGTATTTTTACTTTACTGGCGTAGTCTGGCACTAAAAGTTACTAATAATACAATTGTGGTCATCTGTTCTTTTGTCCTTAGCCCTCTATTTAATGAACAATACTAAAATGTTCCCTTGGAGGGAACTTAATTCCATCTTACTCATTCACTTTTTAAACTTTCATTAATACTGCCTTTTTGAAGAATGTGCTCATAAATCATCCCAAACAAACAAACAAAAAAAAAAACCCTCTTGTATATTTTACTGATTTCAAAAGGATTAAATGTATTTATTAAAAATTGGGAGATGCAGAAAACCACATTGGATTTTAAGACAGTTTAATTGTATTTGAACACATAGGTATGTCCTTTATTTGAATATGAGAGTCTACATATAGAGGCTTTTTTGATACTTTACGTATTCCTATAGAAACATCCTTCCATAGTACTTGATGACTAGTTATTAAAGCCTTTAAAATTTAGCTTTTTAAGCTGGAAAAAGACAACGTCAGCATACTAAAATAAAATTTACAAAAAGGTAAAATTGGGACTCTAATGCAAATATAAAATGAACAAATGCTAAACATTTTAATCAACATGTTAGTGAAGGAACACATAAGATGTTAAACCAGTTCAAAGAGCATTTGAGTAGCTAGGTTTTTATAGAAAATTAATAAGTATTTCTGTAACTACAACTTAGTACCTTTCTGACCAAATAATGCACATAAGTGAAAAGAAGAAAGTTTATCCTTAAATAACCACAACTGCTTATTAATAGGATGTGTATGCCTTTTGGACACTGAATAACTTCAAATCTTGCAACTGGATTGGACACCACTACTGATTTTACTTTATATTGCAGTCACCGCTGAAAAACCACTTTCACTAAGATCTGACTTTATTGTAGGGAATGCAGTACAGTCTGCTGTTGAAACTGTGGACCACCTTGATCTGGTAGTTTGCATAGGCTCTGACAGATGTCGCTTTGTTTCCTCCCTGCCAATTTAAAAATATCTTGCCACACCCTTGTGAGTTTGCTAGTGTTCTGGTGTGCTTTCTACACAGTTGGGGCACCACAGCACTAGGTAGTCCTTTGATGGTCATTTCTTGTATACGATGTTGAAAGGACAGGCTGTTTTCCCTTGGCCTTATGTCCAAGTTTTGAATGAAATTTCTTAAGTACCCTGGGGAGCTTCTAATTAGAATTGTCAAATTTCTCTCCTTAAACTGCCTGCTGGCTGGTGGTGGTATCATTGATTATCCGGGTAGACTCTCTACTTTGTGTTTATCCAAACCCTGCCCAGTGCATAGACTGTTCTGGTAGTCCAGTTAATCTTGCCGCTGTGATGCATTAGGGCTATAGTATAGCAGATTCTCGAACTTTTTAGTCTCAAAACCCCTATAAACATTGAGCACCCAACAGAGCTTTTATTTATATGGGTAATACTTATCAATGTTTATTCTAGAGAAGTGAAACTGAGAAAAGGTAAAGTATTTATGACTTATAAAAACAATAAATTCGTTATATGTTCACATAAATAACCCCTTTTTAACCAAAATGACAATTTTCTAAAAAGAAAAAATATTGGTCAGAAGAATGGTACTGTTTTTGTGAATCTCTTTTGTGTCTGGCTTAAGGGTAAATAGATGTATTCTCATGTCTGCTTCTGCATGTAGTCTCTTGTGACATCCTGTAGCCTCTGGAAAACTCCATATTGTGCTTGGAGAACGTAAGTGTGAAAAAAATAAATAATGTCTTTATGCTCTTCTGGAAATAGTTTTGACTTGCTGCCTGCTCGGAGTGGAGCTTCAATGTAGATGTGGTTTGTTCTTATTTTACTCTTAGGCAGAGACAGGTAGACTTTTTCAGAGAAGGGCCAGATAGTAAACATCTCCAGCTTTGCAGGGCACACGGTCTCTGTCAAAACCAGTCAAGTCTGACATTATCCTGTGAAAGCAGCCACGTATATAGTGTGTAAGGAAATGGGCATAGATTGTTCCAATAAAACTTTATTTACAAAAAACAGGTGACAGGGGGCACCTGGGTGTCTCAGTCGGTTAAGTGTTCGACTCCAGCTCAGGTCATGATCTCATGGTTTGTGGGTTGGAGCCCCATGTCGGGCTCTGTGCTGACAGCTCGGAGCCTGCTTCACATCCTCTGTCTCCCTCTATCTATCTCTGCCCCTCCCCTGCTCACACACACTCACTCTCGCTGAAAATAAAAAAAGTGAGAGGATGGGATTGATTTTGGGCCTAACCTTGCTGTCCAGATAGGTTAAGTGATTAGCTGAGAGCTACACATCTAGAAAGTGGAGGATTCAAATCCAGGCGCTTCTCTTTTTATAGCTGCTATTTCTCGCAGTTCTTCGTGCTATCTTCACTAATAAGGTTAATGGTTACACATATAATGCTAAGTGACTATTGTTTAAAAGTAAACTTTTAAGATAAAAATTCATTTAACTACAAACTTGTATAGGGGCTAACATTTAGAGTCTCCCTATTTACCCAAGAAGTGGTATGAGTCTTTAGTATAATAAATCATATGCACACAGAGCATTTTAATTCTTGTGTTAATTCACTACGGTGTACATATCTGAATATGTTTTCAACACACAAAGTGTTCAAGGAATTCTTTATCCTATTTAACTTATTATTTGGAGTGATAAATACATATATAAAATTTAAACAGCACAAAAAGATGTAGGTAACAAAGTAAGTCTCTTCCCACTCACACTACCCCAGTCAGCCAGTTTCTCTCCTTCTGTTAATTAAATCCTATTGCCAGTGTCTTTTGATCTTTCCAGAGATTAGTTTATGCAGAGCTACACAAGTGTGTATGTATGTACTTCCCTTTTCTCTACAGCTAGTATGCCAGACAGTACACTTACTCTACCCATTGTTCCGTTGCTTTATTTTACTAGATGTAGTTAACAGATCGTAACGATATGTTGATGATCAGTTCAAGTATATGCATATAGGACTATTAACTGTTTAAAAGCGAAAATATGCTTTATATTCACTCTCAGTATTTGTTCAGTCAGATTTACTGTTCGTTATTTCAGAATAACTAATCAGAAATACTAATTTGTTTTCTTTGTTACTTACACTCTATGAGTAGCTTTCTGTTAGTAGTTGAAAAAAAAAAAGTCTTGCTTTGGCATTTGGTGGACATGAATAAGGTAACTTGACAGGGGCTCCTGGGTGGCTCAGTCAGTTAAGCATCTGACCCTTGATTTTGGTTCAGGTCATGACCTCATGTTTTGTGAATTCAAGCCCCGCATCAGCTCTGTGCTGACAGTGCGGAGCCTGCTTGGGATTTTCTCCCTCCCTCTCTCTCTGCCCCTCTCCTGCTTGTGTGCTCCCCCCCCCTCCTTCTCCCCCTCTTCCCCTCTCCCAGTATAAATACTAAAAAAATTACATATATAATAACGTGACAAAATTCTGCGAACGTAGTATTATCAGGGAAGCAAGACAACACTTGAAGGAGTAAGGATAAGTCACTGTATACAGTTATGGTCTCGGGTTGTGAACTAGGCAGTAAAGGTGAGAATTGGGAGATGCTGATCCTTTCCTCTAGTGAAGAGGAAACGTTCATGAAATTAAATGGGTTTTGACAGGTGGGAAGTTTGGATGTCTTGGTAGAGTCATGGAGAGGAAAAGGCAACAGCAGACATAGCATGAGGGTGTCTCAGGGAAAGGTTTGGTTGAGTAGAGAGGAGAGGGTGTGCTTAGCAGTGATAGAAGATGGGAAGAATGAGCCTCTAATAGGAGGACCCCTCACGTGATCACAGAGTTTTATGAAATTTTTTATGTCCACTTCTCTTTGCGTGGGCCCAAGGTGTGTACAAAGACACCGAGGTGGTTTGTAAGATCTGTATGTGACTGATGTCCTGTGCTTGTGCTAAGGAGTCACCTGAAGACTGTCCAGATGTTCACTTGTGGTGGGGAGCTGCCACCAGTAAAGGTTGCTCACAGGTGGTATTCTGCCCTTGCCACAGTGATGGATGGAGGGCTTTTTTTTTTAATGTTTTATTTATTTTTGAGAGAGAGAGAGAGAGAGAGTGCACAAGCAGCGGAAAGGCAGAAAGAGAAGGGGACAGAGGATCCGAAGCAGGCTCCTTGCTGATAGCGGCGAGCCCGACGCGGGTCTCAGACTCAGAAACCGCAAGATCATGACCTGAGCCGAAGTCGGACAGTCTTCCACCTGAGCCACCCAGGTGCCCCTGGATTGAGGGTTTTGTCCAGATATTTTGGTGAATGAATGTGGCAAAGAGTGTGATCTTTGGGAATCCAAAGCATGTAGCATCAATACTGCAATTTTAGAACTATGGTAACATTTTAAAGAAATGAAGCTTAGAGTGATTGTGATTGTTCATGAGGGTAGAAGCATAACATTGTTCTGGTAACAATTTAAAAATTACAGTAGTTGCCACTAGAAGTTAAGAATTGCAAAATTCCAAAGCCACTGATAAGTATTGTCTTGAGAGTTAAAGATTTTCGAAAGCTTAAAGAAAACCAACTCCGAAAATCAAGCTGTCTTTTGAAGGCCCTGTTCACACTTACCACTAAATAGTGGCCGTTCATATAACTTCTCCCTGTTGCTCTTGACTCCTTGCTCCTGCAGATTTTATTACCCTAGTCTGCGACTGTTTTTGGTTAGTGCCTTTGGTACTGTCTTATTTCGTCTCCTGCCAAGGATTTTAGCATTTGCAGTGTGCAGGCGCCTATGTCTCATGTTAATTTTTTTGAAGGTAGAGTGTCTATCACGTTATTGCTATTGAGAGGCACCTAAACCCGATTATAACGTTAACCCGAAAATCTTCATTGTGCTCACTGTTGGCGGTATAGCCTCCCTTTTTTGGGTTTAATCAGTTGGCATCTTCAAACTTTCAGGGAGGGCACAAGACCACAGTACATAGGTTTGGATTTGTACTGAAAGTCAAATGGAAATGGTAGAATAAATAAAAAGCAGTCACATTGGAGATGTTCAGTAGCACAACTTCAAGCTGGAAGGAAAGGAAGCTTATAAGTTAGGAATAACATTTGTTAAGATACTGTGCCAAATGTTTTACATTAATTACTTCCAGTCTTCATAACATACCTGGAATTTTGTGTTATTTTCTTTGGTTTTACGGATGAGAAAATGGAGGCCTCTAGAATGCTGGTAACAGATTGTTAGAAAGTGCTAGAACTAAGAGCACATCTTCCAGTAGCAGGGCAGGACCTTTATGCATAGGGCTCCTTAGGTACTTTGTGTCTTTTTCTTCACAGCTGCCCTGTGAGAGTAGAGGTAGGAGTATAGATAGTCCAGGTAGTTAAGAATGGAGATGCAGAGAGATAAGTAACTTGCCCAAGGTGACACTGCCACTAAGGACAGAGCTAGGTAAATCGGCTTCCAAGGCTCTTGCCCTTAATCTTAGCAAATAAGTAATAAGTACTGTCTTCCTCCTGAAAATGAAAAAATAAGAGAAAGATAAAATGTAGAGGCTTGATTAAGTGTGAAAGAACAATAAAATAATATATTTTAAAGGATGATTCACTTTTGAGCACCCGGGCTAGAAAGTAACTACAACAGTGGGAAACTGTGAAGGCCAGACACAAAGAGAAGAGTGCAGTGTTCCAGGCTTTGAAGGAGGCTCCTGATTATGCTTTTCTTTTGTGAAATGTGCTTGCACAATGAAGCCCCAAGTAGGGTATTTAAATGCATATTGAGAAGGAAGAAAGAGGTTCCCGTCCTTGCTCAGTCTCTCAATTAATTGGTGGTGATCAGGCACTTGCCCTAAGGGGCTAAGTTAGGGGCTAAGCTGGACAGTGCCCTGTCAAGGGCTCCCTGGTCACGTGCCCCGCGTCTTCCTCTAGAGCTGTTGGGCTGGAAATCTTCAGTGTAGTCAGGTATCTGAAATCAGTTCAAATCTTTGGGCCAGATGAGTAGAGAACAGGGGTACAGAGCAGTGAGAGTAGTCTGCCTCCCTCTCGAAGGTTTGCCTAAATATTCAGTGACTGTTGTGTGCTTTATTACGCAAAACAGCTCCAGTTTATTTGTGGCATTTAGCCAAACTGGGAATTATGGAGGGAAAAAATGTTATTTTCCCCTCTTTCTTTCATTTTATTCATTTTATTCATTGGGGTGAGGTATAAGATAAAGCTCAAAAACTGGGCATGTCTTAAATGCTTAAGAAGGCTACCAGTTTTAATATTTAACCATGTATTTTATTCAAGAGATGTGAAATGGGAGAAAACTACAACAGTGTTACATTTTAATAATAAATTATGAGCGAGCTGCTTTGAGAACCACATGACCCTGTTATTGGTCACATAAAGCTAGGAAGAAAAATTATTTTCCTCTGATAGAGGATGACTGTTAGACTACAAAGAATAATTTCATGCATTCAGATCCATCATCAGGGAGATCAATAATTGAATTAGTATTTAGAGACAGAAAGTGTGATCCATCAATCAATTAGGAAACAGAAGACAATATCCTGACCCCAGCAGAGTTGTAATTTATGTGATTGAGAATAATTTTTTTAATTGCTGACACACATTTGGAAAGCGTTCTAATAAACGAGGTCACGGTCTGAATATATATTTATTTACCTTTGTTAGTAATAGATTTTGGGTTTTCATCAAGTTAATCTTTTATCCCCTTTTCTGCAGCAGGCTAAACATTTCTGAACTCTTGATAGATTTTTTTTGGCTGTTAATTATTTTCATTATAGGGAAATGAATTTGCACTCTCTTTTGTTTAGTTCCTGCTGTTCTTTTCAGTGTTTGATGGATGCAGCGAGTGGCTGAATGAGAGAAGAGTAATCTAAGAGCAGTTAATATAAAATTGAGTCCAACTGGATGGTGACACAGTGAGCCATCTCATTCTTGTTTTCCTAGGAAAGCTAGGACCTTGCAACTCAAATATACTTCCCAAGGTCACAGAGCTGGACAGAGCCAGACCAGAACATTTTCCTGTCCTTTTCTAGTTCATTATACTTTCAGCTACATACATTGTCTTCTATGATTTAAGTGCCTGCAAGCTTTTTAAAAATCGACATTTTAAAAAATTATAAAAGCATGCCCGTGAAAAAATTATGCAGTTTCAAAGGCAACGAAAATCTCCTCTTTACTTCTTTTGTTCCCTCTTGTTCCACTCACAAGAGATACTCACCATGAATGTTTCTTATGTGTTGTGTCAGAAATTTTATTCAAAAGATTCTAATATTATGTCCATGCATTAGTAATTTTTCTTTAATCTACCGTAAAATTAAGGAAAATTAAATACTTTCCATTTTAATCCAATTTCTTAGTTTCCAGGTAACAACTTTAAAATTACCTAGTGCCACTTTTTAACAAAGGGATCCGATTTGTTCTATTACTAGAGTTAGAGGGCCCTGTGAGGTAGGATAGTTGTTGTTAGTCCCTTAGCTTTTTTTTTTTTTTTTTTTTTAATTTCCATCCAAATTAGTTAGCATATAGTGCAACAGTGATTTCAGGAGTAGATTCTTTAGTCTCTTAGCTTTTTAAATGAGTGGTTAGTGACTTGTATAGAGCTCCACAGTATTTAATTCCACTGAGTGCTTTCAGGGTTTCTGTTCTTCCTACTAATCCATACTGTCTTTGAGTTCATTTTATAGGCTCAAAAGTGAGCTGTGTGTCATAAACAGGCATGTTTCATGTGTGTATTAAAGGAGCCTCTTTATAAAATCTAATCCAGGAACTAAGACCCAGCACATAACAGAAACTTGAATATTTGGACTGAAATAACTTAAACTAATTCTTTACCACAGTTTGTTAAGTAATTGAAGGGCTGGGACCAGATCAGCTTTACAGACTTTTCACAATAAACGTCCATGATTTGAGTCATTGTGTCCTCGGGGAAGCCAGCTGTTTTCCTTACCCTCGGAAGCAGTTTTGTTCAGTGGCTGGTCCTCAGTCCATTTCCCAGCAGGCCCCGGTCCGCTGGTGCCCTGAGGGGTTTGGTGCACTCGGCTGCCTGCCCCCCCCCCCCCCGCCCCCCACCCCATGTTCTGTGAATCCTGTTCTTCCAGTTGCTTGTTCCAGTGAAAGGGAAATTTTACAAATATGGAAAGTTCCAAAATGGAACCGGGATTGGTTAGGCAGCATCCATTGTGAATACCAAGCGAATCCCACACATTTCAGAACAGATCGCAGCTCTGTTCCACATACTTGAGTGAGCTCGTTTATAAGGGGCGGTGCCTCTCATATCAGTGAGGGAATGGCTAGAAATGGGAGTATGAAGTTTGGGGTAAAAAGTTGGCTGGGATTTGAGTGGAGGTGCTGGTGTAGTGTGAGGGAGATAGAGTGTGGCTCATGTAAAATACGTTTCCTGGCCTGGAGGCAGGAACTTACACACCCAGCACCTTGACGCACAGTGCAGTATGTTCATCAGCCACAGGTACATAGAGATTTGTGAAAATTTGTGTGGCCTGTGAAATGTTATAAAATTCGTCTAGAGAATTCTTGGCTTTATTTCAACACTCCTCAGGAAATATGATGAAAATATTCCCTGTGTTTAAATACTGTGGTGAAAAATGAACATAAAGGATCATTAACAGGAGTATCTGCAGAATAACAAGGCTAGTTATTCTTCGAAGAGCATATCAGCAACTTGCTTAGAAGTCCATTTGAGCATATAATAAAAAACCAGTGCTAGCTTGATGAACATGAAATCAAATAAGGTGTGGAAGCCGAAAGCTTGTTTGCAAGTTACATTTCCTGACATGTAAGGAGTCATTCCCAAAACTGATGTGAATATTGAATCACCTCAGTATCAGAGTGCTTTCACTGATCTGATTTGTTTGAGCCCACTGATTTGATTAACAGATTCAAAACAACTGAAAAGAAGTTAAAAGCGTCATTTTAACCATTAAGTATTGTTGCTAGTCTAGAACATATGAAGTGCTTAAAACATCTTACCTGCCCTGTAAATTAGAGTAAAATAAAATCATCAAATAACACTTTAGGTTTTATGGTAGAAAACCCTGAAAGATTCCATGAGACTGTCAGGGTGAGGGAAGAAGGCAAGGGGGCAGTTTACATGACTGTTTTGTTTTTTTTTTTTTAATGTTTATTTATTTATTTTGAGAGAGTGTGTGAGAGAGAGAGAGGGAGGAATGGAGGGAGGGGGGGAGGATGAGGATGAGAATGGAGGAGGGTCAGAGAGTGAGGGAGAGAGAGAATCCCAAGCAGGTTTTGCTGTTAGCACAGAGCCCGATGCAGGGCCTAACCCCACACGAACCATGAGATCACAACCTGAGCCGAAATCTAGTTGGATGCTTAACTGAGCCACCCAGCTGCCCCTACATGACTACTTTTTATCATTATTTTCCTTGCCTTTTATTGGTTGATACAGGACTTAGATTTTGAGGTCAGCTGTTGATGTAAATATGCTGAAAGTATAAATGCCTCTCAAACGGGTATTTTTCTAAGTAAATACTACTGATTTTGCCTGAAAGTTCATTTTCACAGGACAATGGTACCTAGAGAAACAAGTTACTTTTCTGTTCCAATTTGTTAGCCTATGTGGAACCAAGCTGCAACACATTATGCTTGAGTGATACCAGTTGAATGATTGGGTGTTATGTGTACTGTGGAAGAGAATGAATTTTAGTTCCAACATTTGTTATTAATTAGTGATCCATTTCTAAACGTATGAGTCTCATTTTAGTAAAATTTGCTTACATTGTTTTAAAAAAAATTTTGTTGAATTCAGCCTGTCATTTCTGTTGACTGAACTTAGTTTACATTAAGCATAAGAAGTGGAAAAAGCATTCATTATTTAAAACAATCGTAAGTGGAATTAATATTTCTCACCTATTTAAAGAACATTTCTTTCTTGATGCATCTTGACAATAATTACTTTGGTTCATGTTTTTAGCATTGAAGGAAAGAAGCTTTCTGCATCTGAAAATTAAATGTTTCAAACTGTAGTGAAAAGTAAAGGTATTATTGAATTACTGGTGACTTTTTTTCTGTAATCCTATAGATTTCAGTTTTCTATAATAAACATGTATTATACCGTCAATCAGAAAAAATAATACTGTCCTTTTTTTAAAAAGGTTTATTTTTGAGAGAGAGAGAGAGAGAGAGAGAGAGAGAGAGAGAGAGAACAAGAGTGGGGGAGGGGCAGAGAGAGCGGGAGACACAGAATCCGAAGCAGCCTCCAGGCTCTGAGCTGTCTGCACCGGACCCCCGATGTGGGCTGTAGCTCATGGAGTGCGAGATCATGACCTGACTGAAGTCAGCCGCTTAACCAACTGAGCCACCCAGGCGCCCCCATCCTTTTTTTTTTTTTTTTTTTTTTTTTTTTTTTTTTTTTTTAAGTAAACATAAAATAATACTTAATTTTCTTCTGAATCTTTATGTTCAAGTACACTTGAGGAATACCTGACTGGCTCATTTGGGAGAACAAATTTAGCTCAGGGTCCTGAGTTCAAGCCCCATGTTGGGTGTAGAGACTCCTTAAATAAATAAACTTTAAAGTATGTTTGAGTACTTTCTCTTAAGAATTAGAACCTCTGCTTTGAAACTGAGTGCTAAATGTTGATAGGACCATAATATTAACTGCTACTTATTTGTAAGATTGATTTAACAGTGTTAAGGCTCTCAGTGCTGGGAGAGTGATCTCATTTTAAATTCCTAAAGCAGTAGTATTAATTTGTATCTTTAGAGATTTCTGTACTGTAATAAGTTTAACCTAGAAGTACTTAAGTATTTTGTGTGTCATCTTAATTAACATTGTGGCCCCCAACCACCTTTGGACCCTGTAGAGTGTCTCATGCTCCTGTGCCTGGCTGGCATTGTGTGGTTTATCCTGATCCTTATGATGCATGATACCAGGCAAGTGCTTTAGGGATTTCGAGGTGCTTAAGACTTTGAGGTGGTGTGGCCTTGGGCAAGTAAAAGTTATTTAACCTCTTTGTTTCATTTATCTGTAAAAGAGAGGTAATACTGTCTCTACTTCATAGGATTACTATGAGAACTGAGTAAGGTGATGTTTACAAAGTGCTTGAAAGAGTACCTGACACACCTTGTGTTTGTTTTTTCATCAAATGAACTTCTCATTTAATCCTCATAATAATCTTTAGAGAGGGAGGGTAGCATGCACATTTTACAGATGTTCAAAGTGTAAAGCTCAGAGAGATTATGTAATTTGTTTAAGATCACACAGCTCGTGATGTGGATCTGGGATTTAAATTCTGGGCTGTCAGACTCTAAAATGTGTGCTGAGATTGTAAGTGCCTATCTTATAATAGCCTTTGGACTTGGACATATCCCCTGACTGTTATTTTATCGAGTCGAATCTAGTCCTTAATGGATCATGTCAAGAATGAGTAGGGTTTTATGCTTTACAAAACTCGATATATAGTCAAGTGTGTGTAGAAAAATAATCAGACGTGATTATAATGGGTAAAGAGGATATATGTGGGACTGCCTTAACCTGTTTCTAAGATATTAAAAACATATATCAGAATAGTTTATTTACCTTTGCAGTGTTATTATGAAGCTTAAAAAATTATTGAAGCCGTAATTATCTGTATCAAATACAAAAAGTATTTGAAAACCAGCAGTACCCACAAAAAGAGCAACAAACTGATCGTGATAAATCTATCAAATATAATATCCAGAAAATATTAAAATTAAACACATTAATGACACCCATCCCTCGTTGATCAATAGAACAGTCAATATATATGAAGCAAAGACTCAGTTTCAGTCTATCTTTATAAGAAGCTTTATAAAAAAAAGTATTTTGTTCACCCATCCTATTACTTAAAAACTGCAGAGGAAAACAAATGGGAAGTACAAAATGCACATCTGTTACTGAAGCAAAAATAAATAAAATGACAAAGCCAGAGATTGGTGACACTTAAGGGTAACCTATAAATTTATCCATTGCTACTGTGGAAATGTCAGTAAGCCCAGTCTTGCTCAGCAGTGATATGGTACCACAAAATGAAAACTGTAAAATTCATGTCATTCTTTCACCTAGTATATATAGGTGTCCATTTTTGACAAACAGTATTACGGAAAAACCTTTTTCTTCCAAGGTGTTTCTAGTTGTATTATTTGTAATTAGCCAATAACTGGAACCCCTTCTAATTTTCAATAGCTAAGCAAAGATGTTTGTTCAAACATAGAGTTATGTTTTCATTATTCAGATTTCTTAATATCTAAAATACGCTTCTGAGTACCAGATGCACATGATGCTTATTGCATTAATATAAAATGATTTATGAATCCTGATAAATGTTTGCTCGATAGTACTTTCTTATCTGCAAAATGAAGGTGTGGGGCAAAATGATCCTTGACACTGAATCTCTGAAGTCTGTGAACCACAGATCACAAGAGGTGGTAGAATTTTGTAATGACATTTTGTAGCCCCGGAGGTGCTCCTTAACTCCCGCCCTCCTCTGGCCCCCTCATCAGATTATTGACTGTTCAGCATAGTGCCCGGTCTTTTGTGTAGGATCTTAATAAGCCAGTGGAGGGTAGACAGATAGATGAATTAATGCCTGGTCCTGTGATCACTTTTATTTATTTCTCTAGACTTTTTTGTTTTGTTTTGTTTTGTTTTATCGAGATATATTTGAAAAGCTGGTTAAATAAGGAACAAATGATATTCTTGCAATTTTTCTTTTCCAGTAGGCCTCTTGTTCTTATTAGAAAACTATATAAATGAACTAATATCTTAACACTTATTGAGCACTTACTGTGTACTGCTTTTCTAAGTGTTTTTCATGGATTATTTAATCTGGGTAATAGTCCCTAATGTTAGGTAATAGTTATCCTCAGTTTATGGATGTAAAACCTAAGATGCAGAGACGTTAAGGAACTTACCCAAAGTTAAACCACCAGCAGGTTAGATAAAGGGGGCCTGGCAGTGTGGCTCCAGAGCCTGCCCTCATACCTACCACTCTACCTCATTGCCCTGGACTTGGAGGGATGGGGGTGGGAGGGTGGGGCATGCATTACCACTGGGTAGCCTGGGCAAGAATGTGGGTCAGGTGGAATTTTGCCACTAGACCAGGCAGTTCACATGCTGGTTTGCGGTGGGGAACCCAAGCCAATTGGAAAACCTCGTCTGAACTCGGAGAACTTGAAGAATAAAGGAAGCTAGGCTAGGCAGCATCTTTTAGGGGACAAAACAAAAGCTGGGATTGTTCTGAATGAGGGTGATACTTGGTCTCAAGTATCACCTTTAATAGAGCTGTTCGATTCTACTGCTAAGTTGCAGTCTTATAAGCATTTATTTAGCTTATGGACTGTTGCAGGAGAAGATATCGAAGTCAAATGGGATAGAGCCTCTGTATTCCTTGGACCTTGAGTTTTTCTCAGTCACTTTTGGGAGGCAGCACGTTTGTCATTCTTTTTTTTTTTTTTTTTTTTTAATTTTTTTTTTCAACGTTTATTTATTTTTGGGACAGAGAGAGACAGAGCATGAACGGGGGAGGGGCAGAGAGAGAGGGAGACACAGAATCGGAAACAGGCTCCAGGCTCTGAGCCATCAGCCCAGAGCCTGACGCGGGGCTCGAACTCACGGACCGCGAGATCGTGACCTGGCTGAAGTCGGACGCTTAACCGACTGCGCCACCCAGGCGCCCCACGTTTGTCATTCTTATGGACTAGGTCATGACATCTGTGCTGTGTTCTCTTGAGTACCTTGGTTCTTATGTCAAGGGCATTCCCCAGGTTACTACAGTCAGAGCTCTCTGACTGTGAACCTCAAATTGAGGCCTGGCCTCCTTCAGCCTCCTTAGCTTTGTATATCTTGGAAACCTATGCTCTTTTAATGTGGGCCATCATGAATACATAAAGGGTGATGCGAGTGCTAGCATATGATTGTGCGTAACAGTAATAGGTATTATTTCAGGTTAGACTCTTAACAGCTCCAGGGAGAGACTGAGAGGCCTTAAAATGTAAATGAAGAGTTCATATCCAAAACTATGACATCCTGAAAAGCATAGAGGAAAGTCAATTCAAGGTAGCAGATAGAATTCAGATTTCTTATTCTGAGAATGGCTGTTGTCAATCCTAAGGCAATAAACAGAGGCAGCAGGGGTCAGGAAACAAATTTATTAGGCCAGTGATTCTGCTGTCCTGTTTACCACAAACATTGTTACTGTTTTGCCATCTACATTTGGGTTTATGCCAAGGTGGAATTCTTGAGTTGTTCATTTCGAAAGTTCTAAACAATACATCAGGAGTGTTTGTATTTGAAAAATAGTGAAAAATCTTAGTGTTCGAAAAGTCGTAATCTGTATAATACAGTCTTACAGAACCAATTATCAATAAATCTTAATTTAAACTGATATCCATTTTAAAAACACTTAGGAAGAAAACTGTGTCCTCTTCAAACAAGCCTTCTGATTTTGGAGATTCTTTCGGCTTTGTGTGGTCAACAGTGTTCTGTAGCCCCCTTAGTATTGTCAGCTGTCAGACGCATCTGAGGCTCAGAGAACTCCCCGGTTTTAGATTCACAAAGCACCCCACCACCCTGAACCTGATGTCAAAGAGAGCAGTAGGCCGTTTTTGGCACAATTCCCTTACTTGATCTTCACTCAGATTTCTAGGCAAAATGGATTTTGATCTGAGGGTTTATCCCATTTGTAAATGATGGTGACATCTAAAAGTAGCCTTGGTGAATAAGACAGGTTTTTAAGTCCTATACTTTCAAGTATCATCTTTCTGTCTAACACCTCAGATAATCTAAAGTGATTTAACAGATGAAATGAACTCCTGTGAATGATACTTTGTTGCCATTTATGGAGTCTTGCTGTGTTCTGAGCATTTACTAAAAGCTTTATGTACATTTACTCAATCCCCTGTTTTAATCCTGTGACATAATAACTGGAGTCTTCATTTTATCGATGAGGACATTGACATGCCCACAGTGAGTGACAGATAGTCATGCTACAGATTCAAAGTTGGTCTGCTCTAAAATCTGTGCCTTTTATCCCTACAGTTTTATTACTGTCATAAAGAACTTGGGGGAGATATTTGTGAGAAATAGTCATTGTCTCTTTTTCCCATTGGGTTCCTCGTGGATCATGTTCATGTGATGTGTAGTAAGTCTAATAGAGGAGGTCAAGCTAAGCATTTATTTGGATCTGATGTTGTCATGTACCGCTTTACTTCTTTTATCCCATTGAAAATAACTTGGTGTATGCTGTAGAACATGTAAAATACGTTAGTATTAGTCGTGTACTAACTTCAGGGGTGCTGGAGTGGCTTAGTCAGTTGAGTGTCCGAATCTTGATTTTGGCTCAGGTCATGATCCCCCAGGGTCATGGGATGAGCTCTGTATCAGGCTCTGTGCTGAGTGTGGAGCCACCTTGGGATTCTCTCTCTCCCTCTGCCCCTCTCCCCTGCACATGCGTGTGCTTTCTCTCTCCCTTCCTCTCTCTCTGTCTCTCTCTCTCTCTCAAAGAAAAAAAGTACCGACTTTATTGGCTCTTAAGATATATTTTACTCCCCACATTTTAACATCTTAGATTGTGGGGTTTCTTACATTAGAATAGTAATTGTGGTTTTTTTCCTTGCTTAGTGGTCAATAAAATGACAGTGTCTATAATTGATGATTTCTTAGATTCAGTGAAATATAGAAGTACATGTAGAAAAT
Organism: Puma concolor; assembly: GCF_028749965.1. Lineage (NCBI taxonomy): Eukaryota > Metazoa > Chordata > Mammalia > Carnivora > Felidae > Puma > Puma concolor. The sequence continues at coordinate 13,051,569 of NC_141678.1, read as the reverse complement.
TAGAAAAATAAACAAGGAGATATATATTGAGGATGTGTGTTCATTTATGATAGTGTGTAATCAAAATGTTTTTTTTGAATTTCATCCCCCCGCTTGGAATTCTTTGATCTCCCATCACGTGTATTACCAAGTGTACTTTTGCTGATTCAAGTGCCATCGAGTGCCTTTTCCCAAGACGTAACATTGTGGACCGTATCAGACCTGTTGAGGCAGGTACGGTCCCAGCGGATGATCAGTAAAAGTGTTATAGAGAGCTGTGTTGCATTAGTACTAATTGCAGTGTTGTGCAGATTTCATTTGGCCTTAAAACCATTCATTGAAGTCATTCTATGTAACATTTTGTACCTGTTTATCTTCTCAATTCTCCTGAATTAATAGTAGGCCAGTAAGCATTCAAACACTGATTGAGGCTGATCTTCACACTGTAATGTTTTCCCATCTTCAACTTTTCTTCCTCTCTTGTAGATTGTTTCCAATATTGCAAGGTTGACTTGTACTCCACAGTTATTCCCACTGCATTCTTTTTCTCATCACTTTCAGTTAAGGTGATCTGTTTTTATTTATGTTGATCATAAATTTGTTATTTGCATGGCTTTTGTGTTTGTTAAACATGATAAGGTCAGTCATCTCATTAAAACTAAGCATGAATAGGGGCGCCTGGGTGGCTCAGTTGGCTGAGCATCCGACTTCAGCTCAGGTCATGATCTCACGGTTTGTGGGTTCGAGCCCCTCATTGGGCTGTGTGCTACCAGCTCGGAGCCTGGAGCCTGCTTCGGATTCTGTGTCTCCCTCTCTCTCTGCCCCTCCCCTGCTCGCTCTCTCGCTCTCTCTCTCTCTCTCTCTCTCTCTGTCTCTCTCTCTCTCTTTCTCTCAGAAATAAATAATAAAGACTTTAAAAAATTTTAAAACTAAGCATGAACTTGGCCCACTGTAGAGGATGAACTGGCAGGTACTGGAGTAGCTGCATGTGACCACCAGTGCCATCTGTTGGTAGCTGGTAGATTTGATTCTTTTGCTCTAGAGGTTTTTCTTCATGATGAAAACAAAGTTAAAAGTTCATAAGTAGGAGTCTTCTGTATTTTGTTACAGATAAAACTCTTACATGATTTTGTAATGAGATTCTATATGTAATTGAAAGGAAAGCTCTTACATTGTTTATAACCACAGTGTTAAAGGATTCTCATACTTTTCTTTTTACCAGTATAGCAGTGTATAAAATAAAATTCTCATGTGGTACTTTGAAATAGCACAGTAAAGAGGTTAGAGTAAAGCAGATGGTCTTTAGAAGAAAATATGACCTCTTACAGCATCCTTCAGGTGAGGTTAAAGATGTGAGTCCAGTTTTATTCTCTGAATCCCATAAAAATAAATCACTTATTCTTGCTATTTACCTGTACAGGATGGAACACAAGTTGGTTTGTTTGTTTGTTTGTTTGTTTGTTTTTTTACATAGAGAGTAAGTAGTTACCTTAGATTACAGACCATGTTAAAGAAATACCCTTCTTTATTTTCATGTGTTAGCATCTTCATTGAAAAACATTGATGTTCCTGGCAATAAAAGTACTTCCCTTTTTTCTCAAGTGTTTCCAAGGGGTGTATACTTTTTCTCGGTAGCTGCTCACGGGCCTTACTTATTCAGAAGAGAGTGGAAATGTATGTGGGTGACTGAATCTGACTTGAGGTAGCTTTTACAAACTGCACTCATGTTCTTCTCTGGCCTCCCCTACTTCTGCTTGTGCATTTACACCCAGATCCCGCAGACTTGTGTGCTTGGAGAGCTCCTTGTCACACATGGCCGAGTGCTCTCCTGCAGCAGAGAAACGACAGCCACCGCACCGGGCCTTTATGCACTTGTCCACTGCTGCAGCCGAGCCGCTGCCTTTGTTTTTCGCACCATTCTGTTTTCCCCCAAAACTGCCTGTGGCCATTTGTACTCCTTCTTTATTACCCACGGGTTTTGCAAGCAATAAAATAATGTCTCTGACTGCTTAATGGCCTAATGTGATTCCCTTTTCAGAGAAGCCACGGAGTAGAAGACTCCTTTCACTTTTCCTCTTCGCTGACCATGCAGTATTAGGCCTGTTGGGACAGGTTTTTTGATGTGCTGCCAGAATGCAGGAGATTCTACTGTATTTTCTTCAGATTCTTACAACTGTTTATATAGAAGTAAAGCTCAGATCTGGTCAAAAATGATATTAAATGATTTACATGTAATATTGCCTTCTAGGGAAATTTAATTAGTGTCCTATTTTATATTTAACATAATGTTAAAACTATCTTCAGGTCGGATTGTAAATGATTGATATGCACTGATGGTGAGGGTGAAAATACTTTTTTATTTTCTTGCTGTTCATTTATTATACTCCGCATACATAATGTGGGCTTGGTTATTTTTTCCTATTTTTATTTTTATTTTATTTATTTAAATTTTTTAATGTTTGTTTATTTTTGAGAGAGAGAGAGACACACGCACACAGAATCTGAAGCAGACTCCAGGCTCCGAGCTGTCAGCACAGAGCCCAGCGTGTGCTGGGCTCGAACCCACAAACTGCGAGATCGTGACCTGAGCCGAAGTCAGATGCTTAACCGACTGAGCCACTCAGGCGCCCCTATTTTTAACTTTTTTAAAAGAGCCTACCATAATGCCATGCATTGCGCTAGATGAGGGGCACGAACATTGGACAAGGTTGATGTGGTCCCTGTCCTCCCCTGCAGCACTGGTGGGACTCGGCTAGTGCTGCAGGGGTGAGAGTGGAATTGCTCACAGGAAAAGAGTGGGCTCCTCTGGCAGCTGAGTCCTGCAGACGGCTTGCTTGTTACCGCGTGCATGTCCGCAGCCTGCCTCGTCTGTCTTTGCCAAAGCAGGCCTCTGGTAGACACAACGAGTATGAAGGAGACCCTGGGAACGCCCTTCTCAGTGTAAGATCTAGTAACTAAGCTGTTGCAAAGCCTCTTGCCTTCCAGGCCTGCTTTATTCCCCAGGTAGTCCTACTGCAGACATCTGAGGCACCAGATTCCAAAGTTTTTAAGAGCAGAGCAGTTTAATCAAATTACCCTCTCTCCATAAGAAGTAAGAACTAATAACCACTGTGTTTATATTGGTATGTTAGTAATATCATAGTAGTACCACAGTTAATAGCATGAAGTGTGTGTGTGTGTGTGTGTGTGTGTGTGTGTGTGTGTGTGTGTGTGTGTAGCACAATTTTAAAGCTGTATATTTCAATTAAAAAATCTTTTCATGGCGGTACTTGAAAAAGCCGTTTGTCTGATTAGTCTTAGGCTCTGCTGATGTTAATTTATCTAGGTCAGGGAGAATCTGTTGTAGAGGTATATGAAACTAGAGTATTTCTAGTGTTTAAAGGAAGTGGTGGCTTAGATGATCCAAAACAGTGTTTAATTAAAATGACTATTTTTTTCCTCCCTCACATTATACTCGATGCCTACTGCTAATAAAAAGTAGTTTGCTGGGTCCTTTTCAGGGCCGCCCCGAAGCTGACCCCTTCCTTGCTCTCATGGGTGGGACTAGGTGTGGATAGAAGACAGAAGTGCCCTGAGTTGAATCATATCAGAAATAAGATGCTATCCTGAGGGTCTAGGTGAGTGATAGAGAAAGAGTACTCCACGTCCACAGAAGGGTGTTTTGGGCTGTATCCTGTGGAGCCTCCACGGGTGACCTTGAATTTACATCACTTTTCTCCCCTATTTCCGCCTGTGGAAGCGTGTGCTATATATAACTCCAGCATTTGAAGAGTTTTATTGGTTTGGTTTTTGCCCTGCAGTTTAAGAAAAGACAAAGAGTTTGTCCATGTATTTTGTTTAAGGTTATAATGTTTGATATTGTGACAGTGATTTAAATTTGTTACTCTGTATCCTAATTTTTGAAATGCTAACAGTAAGAATACATAAGTCAGACTTAAGGTGTAGCTTCAAGCCTTGTACTTGGTGCCTCATTTATGTTTTATTTGCTCCTCAGTACTTCTGTTGTGTTACTCTAATACCTTTCCCCAATATTTTTTTAATGTTTATTTATTTTTGAGGGAGAGAGACAGAGTGCAAGCGGTGGAGGGGCAGAGACAAAGAGAGGGAGACACAGAATCCAAAGCAGGCTCCAGGCTCTGATGTGTCAGCACAGAGCCCAACATGGGGCTTGAACTCATGAACCATGAGATCATGGTCTGACCTGAAGTCTGATGCTTAACTGACTGAGCCACCCAGGCGCCCCTATCTTTCTCCAATATTAATCATTTACATATACTTCATACGATGAAAACACTTTATTTATTTATTTATTTATTTATTTATTTATTTATTTATTTATTTATTTATTTATTTAGAGAGCATGTGCACTTGCATGTGTGCAGGGAGGAGGCAGGGAGAGAGAGAGAGAGAATGGGAGTGAGAGAATCCCGAGCAGGCTGTACACTGTCTGCACGGAGCTGGATGCAGGGCTCAATCTCACGAACCGTGAGATCATGACCTGAACTGAAATCAAGAGTCAGAGGCTTAAGTGCCCTTAAAAACACCTTTATGGTTTAAAAATCATTCTGCAGAGTATGATTTTTGAGGGACATTCCCTGTGAAATCAAGTTTGTTTAAGCAGACTTGACATATAAATTGTAAGCTTTTATTCTGTTACATACGTTTGATATAAACCTATACATGGAAACAGTGTTTCACAACTGTCTTTCATACGCATGGCACCTTATTATTTCACTAGTAACCTTTGCATATATGTGTACCATGTTATGATTTGTAGTTAATATATTTTCTTACATTTGTAGTCACGAGTCAATCTAATCTAAAAGGCATGAAAAATTACGTTCTAGAATGTTAGGAAGGGGGGAGGTAGAGGAATATTTGAGAATACATGTACTTGAGAATACATTGTTGAAAATACAAATATTGAGAATATTTAAGAATACATAAACAGTAAATATGGAAGTCCATATACCATTGTGTACTCTATTTTGCTGTCATTGTTTTACAGTCAGCTAGATTGTTTTTAATTCACCTTTCCTTCCTGAATGGCATTATCCTTCCAGCAACATTGTTTAAGAACACTTATTAGCAACTTACCTCTGAAAGAAAGGTTTCCAGTTTCATCTTTCACGACCTTCAGTTAAATATTTGGGCGTTAAAAATAGGTATGTGAATGATTAACAAGATCGTAGAATAGTCTCTGCTCTGATTCTTTTGCATTATAGATAGAGATTACAAAGTGAAAGATTTTATTGCTTGTTTATATGATAGTGTTAACTTTGTTTTTACTTTTAATAATCTTAACATGTGTTTCAGTTTTACTACATATACAGACTTATGCATACAATAATTATACAGACTTAACTTGTTTCAGTTTACTATGTATAGACTTATGAGTACAATAATTATAGACTTATCTCCAGAGTATATATGAGGGAAATAGTATATTTTTAGATGTTTAACATTGCTTAGCTTGAAAATAAACCACTGAAAGTATATTTTCTTTGTGTCCTTGTTCATTTCTCAGAGTGAGAGTTCAGATCAGCTAATTAGGATGTGTGCCTCAAGTGGAATGGTGGGTATTAACGTCCTGACTTGCAGTTGGATGCATTTCATTTAGAATTTGTTAAATATGAAGTAATTGGTACTTTTCAGTTTAAGAGTGCTAGCTGTTTCTTTTTCTTGGTCAGGAAGAAAATATATTTCATGTTTTTTTGATGAGCTACAGTTGAGTCCTTTTAGTATTTTAAAGAGTTTAAAACTATTTCTATTATATATTTTGCCAGAAATAAGTAAGAAAAATAAGTGAATTCTTGGTTGTTTGAGTCCTGGACTGAATAATAAAGCTATTTCAGAGTATGCAAGATCCAAAAACATATGAAATAATACATTTTAATGAACTGAATCCTATTTATAAATGTACTAGATATAGATAGCTCAATGATTTAAAATGAGCCTTTAAAAAGTTCCTTTTGTAACCATCAGAGCTTTTATTTTTTTTAACCAAGTTCTTTCCCAAATTTAGATATTTTGAATACCAAATATTTGAAAATTGGGGCATATTTTGACCTCTGAGAGTCAGCTTTAATCATTGAGAAAAATGATTTTATTTTTTTTGAAAGAGAGTGCAAGTGGGGAAGAGGGAGGGAGAGGGAGAAGAAGAGGGAGAGGAGAGAGAATATCCCAAGCAGGCTCCACACCTCCGATGCAGGGCTTGAACCCATGAATCTGAGCCAAAGTGGGACACTCAACTGACCCAGCCACCCAGGTTCCCCAAGAAATGATCATATTTTGCCAGATGGACATAAAGGTATTGAAACTGACATTCAGACTATCTCCATGCGTAAACTGTTGCAGACTATAATAAAGACCATTAGTCTGAGTCTGGGGTAGACCAGGCTTATCAAGCAGGAAAAGAGTAGTTAACCAGTATCTTATAAACAGAATGCTGAGGCGGGCGCCTGGGTGGCTTAGTCGGTTGAGCATCTGACTTTGGCTCAGTTCATGATCTCATAGTTAGTGGGTTTGAGCCCCGCATCTGGCTCTCTGCTGACAGCTCGGAGCCTGGAGCCTGCTTTGGATTCTCTCTCTCCCTCTCTCTCTGCCCCTGCGTGCACTCGCGCTCTCTCTCTCTCTCTCTCTCTCTCAAAAATAAAAAAAATTAACATTAAAAAAATTTAAAAACTCATAAACAGAATGCTACATCTTCATTTATTAGATCATTGCCTAGAAAACTCTCCCTGGAATTTAGGTGCCCATGACAGAACATTCTGGCATTAGTCATTTAGACGGTATGTAACTCTGGATGGCATGTGGATATTGAACCACTTGTAATGCAACTAATTAGCTCTACCCCTGAACAAAGTAAGTGACGTTATTAGAGCTGTGGCGTTTGGATGCTGGAGAGTTTGGCATCTCTTCTCAGGTTTACTGCTCCCGTGTCGTCATCCTTTAAGAGTGTATCGTACTCTTCATGTAGAATGTGCCTCTGCCATTTCAGGAGGATTATTCAGTGTAATCTCTTTGGGACTCTTGTCTGCCTCATAGGGCTTTATTTTATGGGCTGTGTGTTTGAGCAACTTGGAATAATCTGCTATTCCTTCAGGTGTTAGCCAACTTCATTTTCTGTGAAATGACTCCACTAGTTTCCTCCAGGGATTCTGCTGCTGGTCACTTTTGTTTCTAGGTTAACTTCATTCCACACAGGCAGATATTTAATTCTGGGGAGAGGAAAAGAGACAATTTTTATTCCCTCACCAGAATTATGTGGCTGTTTTGCCATTCATGTCAGTTGTGGAAGAACTGTGGTAACCAAAAACATAGAAGTAACTGCAGTATATTCCAGATTTTCGTAAATCTGCCAAGTTAGAAAGACAAATTAAAGAGGTCTGTTAAGTTTTAAGGAAAGAAATAAAGATCAGAAGCCAAAGCAGAATTTATCTTTTATCTTTAGTAATTCATTTCTCTAGGATCATTAAGTACAATTTGAATTGGTACCCAAGATATTAATTTTTTCCTATAATTACGCAATCATTTAAGATTAGATAGAAAGTAATTTCTTAAAGAATGTTAGAGAGTCTTATCTGATGATGATTCTCCTATTCCTCTCATTGCTATTCAGAGAATTCAAAGAAAACAAATGTAGTTAGGCTCTGAGTTTATCATCGCCAGCAATAGTTGGAAATGATTCTTCTGCTTAATGGTAGCTTATCTGAGGGTCGGGTACCACAGATGTATATAGACATTCTGAATAAGTTTTATTTATAAGTAGACACTGTGGGGTGCTGTAGCGAGGTTGTAGTTCTTTGTGAGAGTCCTCAGAGCTATTCTAGGTGTACTTACCTGTTTTCATGCCCTCTGTGACCCTGGGAAACCACTTCAAAATTAGATACTTTCCCCCAGTCCACTTCTTTTGAACTTGCATCTTATATTGAGACAACAGCACTCCCACTGCATTAGCACGATCCTCATCGCCAGTGTGCTGTCACAGCCACTGTGTGCTCTGTGTGTGTGCATGCAAGTATGTTCTTTAAACGCACGTCACCCTTGGTTATAATATAGTCTAGGTCTCGTTGTGCCACTCGTACAGATCAGGATAAAAGTCAAGTCGTTTATGCAGGGTTAATACATTTAGTTAGTGATATAGCCAAATCTCGAATTTTTGTCTGCTTCTGACACCCTTGCTTGTAATTCTTACCCTTGACCACTCTCCTGCATTCCTCAGAATGTTGCTGGTGTTGTGGTCAGGGTCTTATTCCAGCACATTTCTCTTCTGGCTGCCAGCAGCTCCTAAATTGCCCAGCAGATCTTGGTTTTATCCTTTGCTGTGGTTCTCTGGCTAATGGAGCTCATGGTTATATCCCACGTATTTGGGGAAACTTATTAAAGTTGGCAAAGTAGTTCTTTTGGGGTGGTCATGGCATTTTTAAGGCCTCTTCCAGCTCTGAAATCCCTTAATGTTGCGACTCTTCCCCTGAAAGCCAACTGGAAACATTAAAATATAGGTCTTCGCAGGATGCAGTGTTTTGTTAGAGAACTAACTTCTCATGTGAATGTTTTGCTTCCTTACTTAGTCTTGCTGAAAGTAAGGATCATAAATTTATATGTTAATATATTCTCAGCAGCACATATTATCCTACTTGCAACAGGCCTTTTATAAGCAGTCATGTTCCTGTTGGAATTTTTTGAAGTTTTTTTATTGAAATATATGTATATTTACCCATCATAACCATTTAGTTCCATCCACTTCTATAAAGTGAAGACACCCTTATGTCTAGCGCTCAGATCAAGGAATGAAATATTACCAGATATCTTGGAAGCCCCCTTTGTGTCTCCTCTTAGTCACTGCCTCCTGTCAAAGGAACCACTATCCCAACAACATCCACATGTAAACTGGAATAGGTTTTACATGGTTTTGAATTTTATTTAGGTAGAACGGTTTATACTGTTTCGTGTCTGGCTTCTTTCTCCCAACGTTGTATTTGTGAGATTCATCTGTATTGTCTTCAGTTGCTATTTGTTCATTCTTAATGGTGTATAATCTATGGTATGGAATATGCCACGATTAATTGATGGACATTTGTTTGGTGACAGTTTGGCACTATTATGAATAATCCTGAAAAGAACATTCTTGTCCTTATTTTCTGTTGGTGTCTACCTAAGAGGAGAATTTTACTGAGTCATAGAGTAGTAGACACATGTTCAGCTCCAACAGGTATTGCCCGTCAGTTTTCCACAGTGGCGATGTAGACTCCCAATAGCATTGTATGAAAGTTTCTGTTGTTCTGCATCCTTGTCAGCACTGGGAATTGCCTATTTTAATTGTTTCAACCATTTTGGTACCCATAAACTTTTTACTAATGATTGTGTTACTTTAAAAGAGTTTTAACTTGACCGAATAACAGAGTTACATGACTAGGTATTAATGGTAGTACGAAAGCTATTCTTTTCTGAATATTTTTGAAAGCTAAGCTTAAAAAAAAGCCATGTACAAATGAAAAGTACTCAGCAGGCCTAGGAGCGTCACAGTCTTGGAGATCTAAATAGCATATATTCAAAGAGAATGTACAGGTAGAGTGGTGGATGATAACTGGAGCATTATTACTGTTATGTGGTTAGCCTCTTAGATTGGGTTTTATTAGGAATATGGGTTGGTTTTTATTGAAGGTTTTGCACACATTAAACCAAGGGAAAGACTATTCAGGTGACAAATGAGATTTGATATTGTCTGGAGTAGAATTTGGATACCAGAGTCTAGAGTACCAGAAGACATAACAGGAAACGAGGATGAGGTTACTGGACCCAAGACTTTATTTGGGGTGTGTGTGTGTGTGTGTGTGTGTGTGTGTGTGTGTGTGTGTGAAATGTTCGTTAAATTTCTTTCAGTTGTTGAACTCCGTTTTTCAAATGAAATCGGTGGTTGATGACCGTTTGCGTTGACATGTGATGGAGGGTTAAGGATGGGAAACCTTTCTCTGGTACGCTGTGAGGCATCACTGAGAAACCCTGGGGCTTCCTAGAATACAGTTGGTGGACAATCGTTCTAATGTAAAAGAAGAGATGGGTGAGACAGAGCACTGGGCTTCTGGGCCAAAGATGAGGTTTGATTCTCTGCTCTGCCTTTGCCTCGGTGACCCTCCTTGAGTTTGCATGATCATCAAAATGAGAATACTCACATCCCCTAATGAACATTATAAAGGAAAAAGAGCTTTAAGAGCTTCAGTGAGCTGGTGAAAGCCTTTGCCAGCAGTTATCAAAATACATGTATCTTTTTCATGCCAGTTCAGTTAAGTTTGTAAAGTTCAGTGCTTTGAGAAGGATATTTCCTCAGCCTGGCCTGAATTTGAAACATGGTTTTACCTTTGACAAACTGACTTTGGGCAAGTCGCTTCAACTGTCTGTGTCTTTGTTTTCTTACCACTTCAGAGTAGAGAGAATAATATGATGCCTATTTCAGAGTTACTGCGGGAATTTAAGGACTTAATGTATGTAAAGCATTTAGTGCCTGGCAAAGTAAGCGCTCAGTAAATGTTTTTTAGCTGCGTATTTGTGTTTTCTTTCCTGCAATGTCTTCCTTTCTAATCTTTCAATCTCAGCTTATCAGAATCCTAAAAATCCTCCCAGGCTCACCTTTAGTCCTATGTCATCCACAGAGCCTCTGGATTCTCACAGCTGGAATCATCTCTTCTGAAATTTTATAGAAACCTATACTTTTCCTCTGTACCCTGTTTTATCTGTACCCTCTGTTATACTTCTCTACAGCCATATTTCATATTTTCCCCTAGAAATAGAAGTTCTATATGTAAATATAAGATCCTGCAGGATAGGGATTATGTTTTATTCATGTTTGTAATTCCCTAATTATGTGACATCTTTCTAGGAATTTAGAAGTTACCCAATAAAAAAGAATTTTTATTCTTTCATAAGAAACTCTAAAATTAGTACTCTAGATTTCTTGATAGTTCTCACATAGTGCCTGACACATGGAGAAAATGTTTTCTGTAAATCTTTCAGAAAGATAGATATGTGCATAATAAATGGAATAATGGATTATAAATTTTATTTTCCAGAAAATGTCTTAGGCTTCTTCAGCGCTTTTGCAAGATAGTAATCGCAAGGCTTACCTTACATTACTGCATTGCCCGTTGTTTCGTTGAAATGTATTTGACGTCCTCATTTAATCAAAATACATTAAACTCTCAGAGTTTCACTTATAAATTATTCTTGTAAATTCTTTCTTATTAATTTTTATAGTTGCTTAACTTCTCCTGTGCACCCAATACCCTGTTCAGCCCCTCCCTTGTCCAAGTTTATGAGTGTGTCTCAGAGACTGAGTATATAAGCAGGTTGTAATAGTAGCTAAAGCAAAACAAGATTGGAATGGTTTAACTTGTCAAAACTGTGTAATGCAAACCAGAGTCCAACACATGATCAGTGACTTTTGTTCTTAACTGGCTGACATTTAAGAGTGAATGATGCTTTCCAGCTTTTTTCCCCACAAAGATCACAATTGATTTAACACCCTTTTAGGATGACACCAAGACATTTTTCTCAGTGGATGATGAAGAATTAATTTCTAGAGTGTAGCTCAGTAAAATCTTGAAGCAGTTTCCCCATTAGTCACTGCTTTTAGATTTCCGTCTGCTGGGAACCAAAGGGATGCCTTCAGACATCCAAAATTGAGTTTTTGACCCAGTAAGACCCACTAAGACCTAACAACACTCCCTCTCAGCTTTTGTATTTGCTAATGACTTTCATCATCCTTCTAGGCTGACCTTTTCGGTCTCTCTGTCCTGTGTGTCAGGCTGTCTCTTTGAGGTAAGAAAAGACAAGTCAGTCACAGCTTCGAATTCTTATCCTTGTCCTGTGCAAGACGTTTACCCCAAGAAGCTGTCTCTCTGCTTCTTAGCTTTATGAAGAGTATTTTTGGTAGTTAAGCACATGATACATTTTGGACTTCAGAAACTGAAAACGGGCTAGCCATAGCTGCTGTTGAATTGAGGGTCAAGCTAGAATTTGATTGAAGTTTTTTGCATGTGATTTCATAAAGTACACATCTCTGTGGCTGTGGTTCGCCTTATTCCTTGTCTTCATAGCAACTGGTGTGGCTGCTCAGTAGCTATCTCTCTTAATTTAATAATTGGTTGCAGTTTATCATTACTTTTTGCAGATGACCCTGTAGTCAACTTTTGCTTCTCAATAATAGAGTTAATATTTGAGCTAATTAGAAATAATTTTTCATATGTGATTTTATTTTTTAATTTTTAAAAAGTTTTTTTAAAGTGTTTGTTTTTAAAAATAAAAAATATTAATGTTTTAAAAAATTCATTGAGAGAATGCATGCACATGCATACCCCAGGTTGGGGAAAGGGGTTGCGGGAGGGGCAGAGAGAAAGAAGGAGAGAGAGAATCTCAAGCAGGCTTTGCTCAGTCAGTGCAGAGCCGGATCCAGGGCTCGAACTCAGGAACTGTGAGATCGTGATCTGAGGCAAAATCAAGAGTGAGAAGGTTAACCGACTGTGCCACCCAGGTGTCCCTCCTGTGTGATTTAAAAAAACTTTTTTAACGTTTTATTTATTATTGAGAGACAGAGACAGAGCATGAGCAGGGGAGGGGCAGAGACAGGGGAGACACAGAATCCGAAGCAGGCTCCCGGCTCTGAGCTGTCAGCACAGAGCCCTATGCAGGCCTCCCAACTCACAAACCATGAGAGAGCCGAAGTCAGACACTTAACCGACTGAGCCACCCAGGTATCCCTCCTGTGTGATTTTAAAAGAGACTGCACAGACTATTTACTTTCCTTATGGGGAGAGTGAAAATGTATTTCTCGTTTTAAAAAATAATTTAAATAAAATACTACTTAATTGCATTCTATTATTTTATCTTGGCAAAATATGTCTTTTTTTTAATTGAGGTAAAATTATATATTTCTGGTGTGCACCATTATAATTCAGTATTTCTGTGCACTACAAAGTAATCACCATCAGAAGTCTAGTTCCACCCATCACTGTCCAGTTGAGCCTCTTGACCTCCTTCCCCTCTAGTAACCACCAGTCTGTTCTATCTATGTATTTTTGTTTTGCTTGAGTTTGTTTTGTTTTTCAGATTCCCCATATAAGTGAAATCATACAGTCTTTCTCCATCTGATGTACTTTATTTAGCATAAATACAGGTCCATTCGTGTTGTCACAAATGGCAAGATCTTTTTTTCATGGTTAGTAGTATTGTGTGTATGCATGCGTACATACATAAATGTGTATGTGTAGATCTGTGTGTGTGTGTGTGTGTGTGTGTGTGTGTGTGTGTATCTATGTATACATCATCTTGACCCATCCAGTGATAGATCCTCAAGTGGTTTCCATATCTGGGCTATTGTAAATAATGCTGCAGTGAACTTAGCGGTGGATATATCTTTTTGAATTAGCATTTTCATGTTCTTTGGATACATTCCCTGGTAGTTCTATTTTCCATTTTTTGAGGGATTTGTCTTCTGTTTCTAGATGTTGAGATGTTATGTAATATTCTTTTATATTTTCATTCTGTTGGAATTGCTCATGATGTAGAATCTTCAGACAACCCTTTTCCTTAGGATTTGACTTCATAAAACATTGGCTTCCTAATTTACATATTTTTGCGTGTACTTCACACGTACGGTTTGTACAATGTACATTTTCGAAGTATATTGTTAGATATCTGAAAAACGAGCATTTCTATTAAGTTTGAAGAATTTATGTTTCTTGAACTATGAACTTGAACGAGTGAATCCGGATTATCTATAAATGGGGTTTGCATAACTAGTAAAAAAAAGAAATACTATTTTCTTCTAAGTAGTGTGTGCATTTAATTCATAGGGAGACAGCTATAGTTCATTTTACTGCTTTTGCATTAGCCGGGCTTTGCTTCCTGTCACTAGTTATTAGAACGTCTCAGTAGTGTTCCTTCTTTATTTCCCATTCTGTAGATAGGTTTATCTTATAGAGAGTTTTAGTATCGATTTTGCCTATTGCATGTGTACAGAGAAATTTTATAGTCTGCAGACTTGCCTAAAACAGTTTTGGTGAAGTTATCATTTCAGTTGTCAGATTTATTGTACATTCTCCATGATTTTCCAAATGTATATACTGCCCTGGCCTCTTAAGGTACCAACACTGGGAAAGCCATACACTCTATCTTGTGTCACGTGGGAGCTAATTGAACTCTCAGAGTGGAAGTTTTAAAGTCCATGAAGTTATACCTGGAAGAATGTAGTTGTGAATTATGGTTTGGGACTTTAACCACATTTTGGAAGACCAACATCATGAAACATTTTCATGTTATCAGAATGTTAAATCGGGGTTTACTGCAATACCTGATCTTTGAAACAACTTTAAAATTTTTCTTGACTGCATGCAAAGAAATGGATCTTCACCTTGCAACTCAGTTTACATGTGTCCATGTCTCTTCTTTCTTTTTTATTTAACTTTATTTTTTATTTTTTAAAATTTACATCCAAATTAGTTAGCATATAGTGCAACAATGATTTCAGGAGCAGATTCCTTAGCACCCCTTACCCATTTAGCCCATCCCCCCTCCCACAACCCCTCCAGCAACCCTCAGTTTGTTCTCCATATTTATGAGTGTCTTCTGTTTTGTCCCCCTCCCTGTTTTTATATGATTTTTGTTTCTTTTCCCTTATGTTCATCTGTTTTGTGTCTTAAAGTCCTCATATAAGTGAAGTCATGATTTTTGTCTTTCTCTGACTAATTTCACTTAGCATAATACCCTCCAGTTCCATCCCCATAGTTGCAAATGGCAAGATTTCATTCTTTTTGATTGCCGAGTAATACTCCATTGTATATAGATACCACATCTTCTTTATCCATTCATCCATCGGTGGACATTTGGGCTCTTTCCATACGTTGGCTGTTGTTGAAAGTGCTGCTGTAAACATGGGGGTGCACGTGTCCCTTCGAAACAGCACACCTGTATCCTGTGGATAAATGCCTAGTAGTGCAATTGCTGGGTCGTAGGCTAGTTCTACCTCCATACTGTTTTCCAGACTGGCGGCACCAGCTTGCGTTCCCGCCGGCAAAGCAAAAGAGATCCTCTTTCTCTGCATCCTCGCCAGCATCTGTTGTTGCCTGAGTTGTTAATGTTAGCCATTCTGACAGGTGTGAGGTGGTATCTCATGGTGGTTTTGATTTGTATTTCCCTGATGATGAGTGATGTGGAGCATTTTTTTCATGTGTCGGTTGGCCATCTGGATGTCTTCTTTAGAGAAGTGTCTATTCATGTCTTTTGCCCATTTCTTCACTGGATTATTTGGTTTTGGGGGGTTGAGTTTGAAAAGTTCTTTATAGATTTTGGATACTAACCCTTTATCTGATGTGTTGTTTGCAAATATCTTCTCTCATTCTGTCGGTTGCCTTTCAGTTTTGCTGATTGTTTCCTCATCCCAGGTATTTTCTTAATGTTTATTTTAGTTTGTAAAATATAATCATAAATGAGGCTAGGTTTTCAGTTGGCTAACCTTTCCTTTATCATTTGAATATTTGGGGCAAAGTGTCCATGCATGTTACATTTTTAGATCCAGTACTTGTATATAGTTATAACGGCCTGCTTTGAATATTTGTAAATCTTTTTAACAGAAAGCATTTATTTGACAGTGATTATGGCAGTGAACTCTCCATATTTCACTTACTTTTTTCTAACTCTGCAAATGATTCATGTATCACTGTTTCTTTTGCTATGCCAGCACTTCAAATGCCTTTTTTTTTTTTTTTTAAGTTTATTTTTGAGAGAGTGTGCACACACGCAGGAGGGTAAGAATAGGGGCAGGGCAGAAAGAGAGGGAGAGAGAAAGAAAGAATCCCAAGCAGGCTCCACAGTGTCCGCGTGGAGCCCAGTGTGGGGCTTTAACTCATGAACTGTGAGATCATGACCTGAGCCAAAATCAATAGTCCTTGCTTGGGACATGAGGGTGGCTCAGTCAGTTATGCATCCAATTCTTGATTTCAGCTCAGGTCATCATCTCACAGTTCGTGAGATCGAGCCCCGCTTCAGGCTCTGCACTGACAGCATGGAGCCTGCTTGGGATTCTCTCTTTCCCCTCTCTCTCTACCCCTCCTCCGTATGTGCTCTTTCTCTCCCAAAATAATTAATTAAACTTTGAAAAGAGAAAAAATAAAAAATAAATAAAAAAGAGTCTACACTTAACAGACTGAGCCACCCAGGCGCCCCTAAGTGTTTTCTTTAGAAAAAAGACTGATTTAAAAAATAAGTGATTTGTAGTTAATGTTACAGAAATTATGTAGTATATTCTAGAAGATTTGTTCTTACTTTTTTTTTGTAATATACAATGTAAATTTTTAAATTGAATTCATTTTAATTTCAAGCCTTTTGGTTATTGGAAATATGTTCTTCCATGATGGTTTACGAGTAATTATCTTCACTTGTGCTTTAACAGGAATGACTTCAGAGCTGAGCCTCTTCCAAAACAGGCAGTCGCTAAGTGCCTAAAAATAAAGGTGGTTTTAGTTGTGTCTTTGTTTTAATCTAGGATAGAATGTCACTGAAAATAGTAACATTCTTTAGGGGAAAACATGTTAAGTAGTATAACCTGTTTTTGTTAGCATATGTCTAATGGAAAGTGCTGGTCTGTATATGAAAAACAGAGACTTTTGTTTGATATTAAGACAGAAACAAGTGGGTCACTTTCATTTTGCTAGGGAGCACATGTCTCATTGTAGCCTACTTCCTTTGTAGCCAATGATTATGCAGGATCTGATGTTGAGTTGTTAGCTGTTTCCTTGGGAACAAGGTGTAAGTAGAAACAATGCAAGAATATTAGAATATCATTGTGTCTCCTAAGTTTTAAAAAACTATTAAAAGACACAGTGATTTAAAAAATAGAAATCAGGGGCGCCTGGGTGGCGCAGTCGGTTAAGCGTCCGACTTCAGCCAGGTCACGATCTCGCGGTCCGTGAGTTCGAGCCCCGCGTCAGGCTCTGGGCTGATGGCTCAGAGCCTGGAGCCTGTTTCCGATTCTGTGTCTCCCTCTCTCTCTGCCCCTCCCCCGTTCATGCTCTGTCTCTCTCTGTCCCAAAAATAAATAAACGTTGAAAAAAAAAATTAAAAAAAAAAATAAATAAATAAAAAATAAAAATAAAAAATAGAAATCAATGGTGACAATGACTGTCTAACTTAATGCACTGCCCTACCTCCCAGGTAGAAGACATTAGGAAACACTGCAAGATATGGATAACTTAGCTCCTTTTTCTGTGCTTTTCTGGGTGTTAAAAAGATAAAACTTTATTCTGATATATAGGTTTGTTTATCTCTTAAACATTACCAATTGAAGAATGTTCCCACATGGTATTACAAGGTGCACTTCTTGTTTTGTCCACCTGTAAAATGGATTTCCTTTCCATTTTCACTGTCCTGTTCTAGATTTTTATCACTAAACTCTGAGATATTGCACCAAGCTTTTAATATTTTTGTGCTTCTTTCCTTATATCTCATTACCCTGTCCCTCCACACACACACACCTCACCCCAACACTAGTTCCTGACAAGATCAGATGTAAAAGTTACAAGTTGTAATAGGTGCTGACTCTGGAGAGATTAGAACTCACTCTTTCTGCAAGTTCCCACCCCTGGTTTACCCCACTGGGACGTACAGATGCTTCTGAGGATTTGCCACCATGTTCCAGTCTCAGTTTCCAGATTGGGGACTAGCACCTGTTTCATTCCCCTTTGTGACCAGTGATAGTCATGGATTTACTTGTTGTCTTCTCAATTTATGTTCTCAGATTGTTCAGACAGTAAAAACCCAGAATATAGGTTTTTAAATGGAAAAATTAAGTAATATACATCTAACTGGAAGTTTTTCATAAGACCAAATAAACACTAACCTGAATAAAACACATTCAGTAAATGCTGTAGGAAAGATTCTTTTTCTTTTTGACATTTGTTTGTTTATGAGAGAGCAAGAGGGAGTGCGAGCGGGAGTAAAACAAAATGAAAGCAATAGTATTTTCTTGCTGTCAATAAAATTCTTGTATAAATCTATAAACAGCTAACTTGATATTTTTGTCTCTAATTTTTTATGTCCTCCTCAGGTGCTTAATTTGAATAAATGTCCTATTTGGGTATTGAGTAAAGAAAGGCATTATCTTTTTCTTTATAAAAAGTAATTGTACAAAGGGGGAAATGAAAAACACTATATTGAAATCTTCTGCTATTAAAATTTCCTTCATGAATTGATCTGTTTATTTATATTTTCATGCTTTTCTACCTACGTATTAATTGCTAAAATGTTCAAATATATATATGTGCATATATATACATAATATACACACGCACACAAAGTACTATTGGAGTTGTGTTTCATTCCATTTAACAAAGTAACAACGTAAGATAAAGTTATTAACTATCCAAAATTACTTTTAAATGGCTATTCCTGCTATTATTTGGAAAGATAGCTTTATTTATGTCCATTTGGCTTTGGATTTTTGCATCACAGTGTTAACTATTTTGTGTGTGTATGTGTGATTTTTTTCTTTCAACTTGGTCAGTAAAGAGGCATTCCAGTGCCTTTCGTGTTGATACTCAGCATGTTTGTGTTTGCTTTTGTTTTTTTTTACAATGATTATTTAAAACGAACAGATTCAGCTTTTGAATAAGAGGATAATCAAGAATTCTTTCCTTTGTGTGGGTAAATATAAACTAGCCTGTTAGATTTTGATTTAGATGTAGTATGCTAAAGAACATATAGAGAATAATAAAACTGAATTTTAATATTGGCTTTACATATAAGATGCTATATAAACCTGTTTTTCATTTTCTAAGCATTAGTCTTTTTCCAGAATAGGTTTTCTATATTATGTTAGAAATTTCACCATTTATTTGCCTAATTTTTATTATTTTTTTTAATTTTTAAAAAAGTTTATTTATTTTGAGAGAGACAAGGAGAGCACATGTGGGGTAGAGGCAGAGAGAGAGGCAGAGAGAGAGAGAGAGAGAGAGACAGAGAGAGAGAGAGAGAGAGAGGGAGAGAGGGAGAATTCCAAGCAGGCTCCACATGGTTAGCGCAGAGCCCGATGCGAGGCTCGAACTCTTGTGAGATCAGGACCTGAGCCAAAATCAAGAGTCAGGCGCTTAACCGACTGAGCCACCCCGGCACCCCTGCCTAATTTTTATTAATTACTTAGTATGTGTTTAAAATATGTCTTGTTATTGGTAATTTGAAAAGGTAGTTTAAAACTTTTTTGACCTTTTTGTTGCATTAATATTCTTCTTTTCTCTTTTTACTTATAACTTGTTTAACGATGGCTGCTAACACAGTAGCAACTCTAAATTGGATTCTGTTGAAAATCAATCCTTAGTGGGTTATTTATTTGAAAATCTCTTGCCTAATGTTGAGTAAATTTTGCTGAATGTGAGATTTATAGAAGAATATTTCTCTTTCATACAGACCTTTACCAAATGAGCTGTGATGCATGTTGTGTCGTACCATAGTTTCAATACTGACTGTCCATAGATACAAGAGCAGGTTAGTTACAAACCCACACAGCCTAATAAAGGAAGAACGAACTTGCCCATCAGTTCTTAAGAAGCACCTGAGTTCCTCGTTCAGAAGTTGAGCACAGTGTCTGCTGCAGGACGATGGGAAGGAATGTTCTAGAGCAACTCAGATGAGCACTGAGCCTAAGAGCAGAGCACTTTGGGGATGTGGTGAGCCTTTCATTTGTTGTCTCAGCCAGGCAGAATCAGTGCTACCTGGGTCCAGAACTGGAAAAGCTAGATTAAAAGCAGAGGAGAGAAGGAAGGGAAAGATTATACTAGTGTTCAAAAGGACTGTGTCAGGCTTTTTATGATCTTGTTTTGAACACTATACTATACTAAACTGAATCCAGAAAGAGCATGTAGCATTTTCCCTCTTGGGATTCACCATCTGAAAGGTAAAGTCACTGAAATATCGGAGTACATTTTACCCAAACACATACAGGGATATCCCCCCCCCCCCCCCCCCCCCCGCATTTAACTGCTGGGATTTATTTGTGTGTATTGTAGTTTCGAGTGATCTGCAGGGTCTCTTAGCAGCTCTGTGCCTATGTGTGACACTTTAATTCTTGCTTAGCAAGGGGAAATGAGATAGGGCAGAATGAATGAATCCACACAAACTTGGCCCCAACCACTGTGAAATCAACACAAGGCAAACACATCCTGTTGATGGTATAGCTTTTTACTGGTGTGACTTATTTTCTGGACAAGGTGTTTTTGGTGATGAGTGTGGTTCACTTGTTTGATCTTGATTAGCGGTGTTCTATTCTGAGACACAAAAACAGACCAAAGACTTATCTTCTTTCTCAGTGTTTCTCTGATGTGACTGTTCTGGGGATTAAGAAATAACTCTCGATATTTTTTGACCCAATGATTATTTGTAGATCATGGTTGTCAGTCAACCAGACTCTCGAAGGTTGTCACAATTCCAACACCCAGAGAAATATTCCTTCAGTGTGACAGCGAATGTAATGAGCCTTTTAAATTTCTTCTTCTTTTTTTTTAAAGTTTATTTATTAAGGGGGGGGGGAGAGAGAGAGAGAGAGAGAGAGAGAGAGAGAGAGAGAGGGAGAGAGAGAGAGAATGAATATGAATCCCAAGCAGGCTCAATACTGTCAGTGCTGTCAGCGCAGAGCCCAATGTGGGGCTCGAACTCACAAACAGTAAGATCATGACCTGAGCTGAAATCATGAGTTGGACGCTTAACTCACTGAGCCACCCAGGCGCCCCAAATTTCAGTGTTTAGATGTTGTGTGCACTTATGAGTTTGGCTTACTGCCTATAGTGGATTATTTTCCAGTAATATGACAGAGCTGATATTAGCCTTTTACCATTTGATACGTCTAGTCTAGTCGGTATGAAGCGAACACAGAGTTAACATTCACTGTGTGCTTTCCTCCCTTTGGAATTGTTTGAACTGGCAGAGCTCCTGAGTCAGCAGTGCATTTGAGTTTTGCCAAGATACAGACTCCACTTTTTTTAGTGCTACATCTACATACAAAGCCAGTTAAGAGTTTTAAAAACACTTAACTTGTAGCCATTTGAAAAGTGCTTATGTTTGCTTTGAAATTTCCGAAGCTAAATTGTGCATTTGTAATCCATGAGGTGGCCATTAGAATACAACGGTGACTTGTTGTGGTAAGATCCAGGGAAGAAGAGGGGGATCTTCTTCTTTCAGTGTGGGCTGAAGTAGGGAATCGTTTTAGCACAGTCTTGTCGTTCTCAGTCGTGTGAACTCTCCACACTCTCTTGACCTCTTTGTTCAAATATTCCTGAAACACGGACATCTGCTCTCCATAGACGACACCTGACTGTTGCGTTGAATTAACCCTATTCATTAGGCTTTACAGTTACGCAAAGAAAAGGACACAGCTTTGTGGCAAGGTGCCAGACACATGCCAGTTGGAGTAAAACCTTCGCTTTTCTGTTACTTTCCTCCCTATTCCCACTGTTTGAGCATCGTGAGGTCATCCTGCTGTTGGTTGGGATGAGAGAGGGGATCTGACACTGGTAGAGCTGAAGGGGTTGTATAGAAAGGCTTTATTCTTGGATGTATATTTTATACATTCCCAAATAAGTACTTACATGCATGCACACATGCTGTGAAAGGCTGGATGAAGGGTGTACTCTCGGCCCCAGGTTTAACTTGCCTGTTTTAATTAAGAAAAAGATGGCACATACAGTGATTATGCTAACATGTTTTAGAGCATGTTCTCCTTTCCATATGAGATTTCTCTGATACTGCAGTTCTTTTTCTATTACCAAACATGATGAATGTGCCACACAGTGTTAACTGTACTCTTTCCCTAAAGACATCAAATGGGAGGCAGCATGTAGAAGCTAAATTATTCGGAGAGGAGTCAGTGATTGATTTAAATATAAAAGGATTAATTGGTCCCTGAACCAGACTGTTAAACTGTACTGTGATCTTGACTGAAAGTGGAAGAATTACAAGTGCATTGCGTAGAATAAATTAATACATTTTTCATGGCTTTAATCCCTTTTTCTGTATTGCTTATTGTGGTTTTTATGTACTGCACTCCATTGTGTGCATAATTGATGCAGAGGGGATTCAGCCTATAATGATTAAATGGGTAGAGGGATAGAACTATCTGCTGAGTTCTGAGTTGGTAGTTCTTCCAGGGTAGCTGACAAAGGAAACCGGAGAAAGAATATCTGTAGGAACTCTTACCAGTGATGACCCCAGGCACAGAAGTTAAGTGTTACTGAATAAGAAATTTGAAAGTTTACGTTGTGTGTGAGTATATTGTTCAAGATGAACATCAGCTAACAGTGGATGAATGCGGCCCTTTATCCTCGGAAGAATTGAATTGAGACTTCAGCCCTTGAGAGTAAACAGTGTAATGGCATCATACCCAGGGAAAATTTTCTTCGTTTTATAACTCTTGCTATTCAAACAATATTGATTTTTTTTTTTTTTTTCCATTCCAACTCACAGGCTGATACTTGAGGCTGATAGGATGCTGCTCTTGAAGGCTATCAGCCTCATGTTTCCTTTCCAGGGGGAATAAATTTGTGTTTATTCACCTCTGTTAATATTGCCGCTTTTATAAATAGGTATTCATGTAAGTTCTGCTTTCAAATAGTAAGGCTGGTAATAAAGGGAGAGCAGAAAAGTTTGGTTCGGGGGACTGATATAATAACTCATGCATTTGTGGCTTTACCAACAATATACATTAAAGTTTCGGAATAGTGTCTTCAAGATACTTCTCTTTACCTTACATCTCAGTACATCTTCCCCTTGCATTTTGATGCACTTTTGCCTTTCAGTATTGCGTCTGCTTCTGAGTAATCAGTCCATGTGGGATTTTTTAAAAATAGGTACAGCTTAAAGGAGTACTACGTGGCAATGAGAAAGAATGAAATACGGCCCTTTGTAGCAACGTGGATGGAACTGGAGAGCGTTATGCTAAGTGAAATAAGCCATACAGAGAAAGACAGATACCATGTTTTCACTCTTATGTGGATCCTGAGAAACTTAACTGAAACTCATGGGGAAGGGGAAGGAAAAAAAAAAAAAAGAGGTTAGAGTGGGAGAGAGCCAAAGCATAAGAGACTCTTAAAAACTTAGAACAAACTGAGAGCTGATGGGGGGTGGCAGGGAGGGGGTGGGTGGGTGATGGGTATTGAAGAGGGCATCTTGTGGGATGAGCACTGGGTGTTGTATGGAAACCAATTTGACAATAAATTTCATATATTAAAAAAAAATGTAAACAGGTACAGCTTATTTGGAAATTGAGATATGGAATCATTAGAATCTCAGGATTGAAGGTGCTATAGTAAAGATCATCCTGCTCCCCCTCACCTTTCAGTATGCCTGAGTCTCTTCCACCACCCTTCAGAGATAGCAAGTACATTACCTTTCTTGTCCGCTCATATTTTCTCTCAGCAGCCCAGTTAGAGAGTCGTACTGAATTGAAGTATATTTTTTGGTAGCGTCTATATGTGGTGCTTGGCCAGTACGCTTGAGTTCTCTCTGTGCCATGAAGTATTGGCCGGTGTGTGGCCACACTTTGATCATTGTGTAAGATTGATGTTTGCCACAATTGAGGATAGCATGTACTATCCCAGCAGTGTTTATAAAACACCATGCTGAGCAAAATAGGTTTCATGGCATGGCCTGTTTGAGAATCGCTTGTGTAGGAAAGATTATTTATGTCTCTTCCCTGAGTTGTCTCATCTCTTAGTTAAATATCTCTACTTCCTTCACTTATTGTCATGTTGTCTGGTTGTAAGTTTTTTTGTCATTCTTGAGTGTGTTCCTGTGTGATTACGACCCTTCTTAAGTGTGACATCCAGAATTAAAGTGAACGCTCTTGGCCAGCAGAGATCTGGAGCAGAGTCTTATCATTCCCTTCTTTGTTCTTAGCTGGTGACTTTTAACGTTTTCTGCCCCAACCTGTCTGATGTCCAGGGCGAATGTCCATTAGTAACAACGTCCCCTTAGAACGTCTGTACTTTTGTACTTGTCTGAGTTAAAAAGCAGCCTCTCATGGGGATTCTAAATACCATCCATCTCTCAACACTAATGTTCTGGATAGCCAACATCTAGTTCTGTTCTTGGATCTTACGACTACCTTAGTTCCTTTTGCCGGTCACATTTAGATGCCTCCTATTACCAGCTAAAACCCACTCTAGTTGTTCTTTGGGCAGTCCTAAACTCATGTAAGGTATTGTTGAATTTTACCTCCATCTGCATTTGCCTCTGTTGGAGGCTGGATGTTCCTTCATTTAAGTAGTTGATTAAAATTCAATAATAATAACAGGTCATATGATATCATATTCTTTGTCTCCTTTGTTGCTGCTTCCCTGTGGGTGTGATCTTATACCTAGCTGCTTAAAGCCGCTTTCATTAGGAGGGGAAAAAAAAGTAGGGCTATCTTGAAATGAGTTACAATAAAATGTTTATTCAGATATATTATTATGTTGATAGTTAAGTATGTGCAATTGGTCATTTACAACAGGCTTCCTTAGAAATTTGATTTTAGAAATTCCAGTCTAGGTTCTTTGAAGAATACCATTTGACTCTTAACTTTGAAATGGCCTGGTTTTCATGAGGATAAATTATAAGCTAGAAGTCCTGTCGCATTTTGCTGATGACTCCAAATTGATTTTTTCCTCACTGTTTTGCTTTTAAATATTATTGAATTAGGAAAGAATGATCTCTTTCTTCCCCTTTAAAAAAATTCATTTATTAATGTTAGTTTACTAAATTTAGGAGGTAAAGGATAAAGTCAAAATTCATCAGACATTATTTTCAGGTAAATTGAGAAATTGGTTTTGTGAAAATAATTGTCTTGATTCCATGAGTAAAAGGATTTGGGAACTAACTTGAGTGTTGATAGGAATGGAAAAAATGTATTGCAGAAGTAGATATAAGAAGTAATGAATGTATGCTTTGATTATTGGAGGACGTAAAGATAACCTCCAAAATGTGGGGGAGATGGAACCTTATATTAGCACGTACAAACAGGCTACCGTTAGTGTTATACCATATTTTTCTATTATCTGTTTTTCTCTAAAATGTATGTATTGTTTAAAATGTTTATTTTGGGGGCGCCTGGGTGGCTCAGTCGGTTAAGCGGCCGACTTCGGCTCAGGTCATGATCTCGTGGTCCGTGAGTTCGAGCCCCGTGTCGGGCTCTGTGCTGACAGCTCAGAGCCTGGAGCCTGTTTCAGATTCTGCGTCTCCCTCTCTCTGACCCTTCCCCGTTCATGCTCTGTCTCAAAAATAAATAAACGTTAAAAAAATTTAAAAAAATAGAATAAAATGTTTATTTTGTGTATAAGCTATGTGATATTCTGAAAAAAAATAAAGAGAAGAGGATAATGTATTAGTTTCTTATTGCTGCTAAAACAAATCACTACAAAGGTGATGATGATTTGTCATCTTACACATTTATTATCTTTTCAGTTCTGGACATCAGAAGTATGGAACAGGCCTCACCAGGCTAAAATCAAGATGTTGGCAGGCTTGCACTCCTTTCTAGGACTTTAGGGGGAGAATCTCTTTCTTTTCCTTTTCTAGCTTCCCCTTAACTTGTGTCCCTCTTCTATTTTCAAAGCCAGCAATGACTTTTTGAGTCTTTTTCACATCCTGTAGCTCTTGACACTTACTCTTCTGTTACACATTTAAAGACTTTGTAATTATATTGGGCCCACTGGCTAATCCAAAATAATCTCTCTATTTTAAGGTCAGTTGATGAGCAACGTTAATCCATCGCAACTTTAATTCTTTCTCCCTTCTGTGTAGCATAACCTATTCACAGATTTTGGGGGTGAGGACAGGAGCATCTTTGGGAAACCATTATTCTGTTTGTCACAGATAGATAAATACGCTTTTACAGCTCTGATTTAACCTAAAATTCTTTATGTTTCAAAATGTTAGCATTTTGCTTTTTTTTATTGTATATGTGTAACTTTCTTGAAATATAATATATAATACAAATGTACATTTATCATAGTGTTTATAAATACGTATTTCCAAATTGAGCGCATTTATGTAACCTGCACTCAGGTCAAGAAATAGAATGTCACCAGCACCCCAAGACCTCCCTCATTCGCTTTTCACGTCCCAAGCATGAGCCCTATTCTAACAGCTTAGTTTAGTTTAATGTATTTTTATATTTCACGTAAATAGAATCATATATATGCTTTGGTTCGTCTTCTCGTCAGCATTGTTTGTGATGGTCATTGAAGTTGTTGTGTGTAGTTGTATGTCATTTATTCTGATTGCTGTATGGGATTCCATTGTGTGACTATATCTCGATTTAATTAGCCATTCTACTACTATTGATGGGAGTTTGGGTAGTTTCCAGATCTGATGTATGTTTAAAATTAGTAAGTAAGACTCTGTCAGAGCCATTTGGAGAAAAAGTAATATATGTAAAGGAGTTTCTTGCTCCTGAGTAAATGACCCAGCCTGATCAAGGGAAAACCAATGACTGACATATCTCTTCCCCACCTTTGTGAGCATTATAAAACAGGAAAATTATTTTAAGTGGAAATCTCTGAATGTAAAATAGATTGTGTGATTGCTTCCTTTATTGTTACTTCAAATTGTGATACGAATCAGATTTGTAGGTGTGATTACAAATTAGAAAAACTGGTATTTATTCAGATGATAATTTGGTTCAAATAGTATTTTATAACTTCATTATTTGTTTTCAGCAAATTTTGTTAAACTCGAATTCTTTGAGAAAATATGAATAGGTTACTTTGATTAAGTTAAATTTATTAAATTCCCAATGGAAGAGAGAGAGAGAGTGAGTGTGTGTGTGTAGGTAGGTAGGTGTATGTAGCTTTTATCACTAAAATAAACAAAAATTAATTTTCTCTCTTTGCCTGTTGTTGGGAGAAGTATCATTAAAAGATCCGCTTCATATACTGAAAACATGGTAGCATGTGAAAGTTGCCTGAGCTACCAGTGCTGATGCTTGACGGCGAAAGGAGATCAATCCCCTGCAGAATCTTTCTGTCTCTAAACCTTTTGCATATTGGTCCCCCCACCCAAGAACCCGAGGATGTCAAAGCAGAAGTTGAGTTGTGTCCTTTTTCCCACGTCTGGACTCTGTCAGGCTCAGAGCTAGGTGCTCTCACTCATCTTGGCTTTAAGTACCATCTCCGTGTGCACGTCTCCCAAATGAGGTTTCTGCCCTTAGCCCTTTTCTCACTATTGTGCCTGACCTTTTTCGTGGTGCCTCCACTGCTGCCAACCTAAGCCATGCTGTTCTCTCATTTGGACTGACAGAAGAGCCTTCTAGCTGTTTTCCCTGCATCTACTCTTACTTAACTCCTCCGTAACATAGTATCCAGAGAATAAGTAAAGCGATCTTTTCAAAATATAAACTAGACATAGGAATTCCTTTGCTTAAAATCCCGTAGGTATTTGGAATCAAATTCAAGCCCTGTGCCATTGTCGAAAGGTTTACATGTTCTAGCCCCTGCTCACCTCTTTGACTGCATTTTGTACGTGTCTCCTTCCCATTTATAAGCTTCAAACACAGTGGCTGTTCTGTTTTCAAACACGTTAAACTTTTTCCTATATCCTTTTGTGTATACCCTGTGCCTAAACCTCCTCCCCTTAGGTCTCACTCGGGCTCACCTTCCTTTCTTCTTCCTGGAAGAAGTCTTCCCCTCCCACCACTGCCTCGTGTATAATGTATCCTATCTTCCCCCCGGGTCCCCTCCCCTGCCACTCTCAGGCACATCACCTTGTTTTGTTTTCTTCTTAGACCTTTTACCCCCCAAAATTATCTTTATAAAACTTTAAAACTGTCTGGATCGTCCCAACAATAACGTACAGTCTTTGAGAACTGGGATTCTTGGGGCCTTCTGTAGGGTACGCCTGGCATTTAGGGCAGCACACACGTACTCCTTGAATGACCAAATGAACTGAAATTTGCCTCAGCTACTGGTTCTTGAGAATGAAAGGAGATTCTCTGTCAGAATCAAATTTTTATGTCTAAGTCTTTTACAGATTGGCACTCTCAGAGAGAGCTCCCCTGGACGTGCACATGGAGACGGTACTTAAAGCCAAGATGAGTGAGAGCACTTAGCTCTGAGTCTGAGAGGGTCTAGACATGGAAAAAGGGACAGAACTCAAAAAAAAAGGGAAAAGAAAAAAAAAGAAAAGGTGAGGGGCGCCTGTGTGGTTCAGTCGGTTAAATGTCCGACTTCACTTCTCAGGTCATGATCTCACGGTCCGGTCCGTGGGTTCAAACCCCACGTGGGGCTCTGGGCTGACAGCTTGGAGTCTGGAGCCTGCTTCAGATTCTGTGTCTCCCACTCACACTCTGTCTCTGTCTCTCTCTCAAAAATGAACATTAAAAAAAAATTTTTTTTTAAAAGTGAACATTCACAATTTTAAAATCATATTTTTTGGCAGTGACCAGATGCTGATTGTATGTGATTATCATTAAGTGTTTACATAACTACTATGCACATTAGAATAGTTTGAAGACTGGGTATTTATTGGGTATCTCTGAGCTGTACTTTTAGGGGCTACATCTTCAGGTGATGTTTTCTGTGTTCCTTGTCCCTTTAGTGAGGTGCTAATGCCATTCTTATATTGAATAAATAGTATCTTTCAGGTTTACAGCACCTGATGACTGTGTGAGTTCCAATATCTCCTCTTTCTTTTATGTCCTGTCATACGAGTTTTACCTGATTAGGAGAAATTACTTTTATTTATTATTATTATTATTTAAATTTTATTTATTTATTTTGAGAGAGAGCGTGCGTGAGCACTGTCAGGGCAGAGCCCGATTCAGGTCTCGAACTCACCAGTAGTGAGATCATGACCTGGGCCGAAGCCGGACACTTAACCGTCTGAGCCACCCAGGCGCCCCAGGAGAAATTGCTTTTGATTGTTAAGAATCAAAGTTAATTCATATTGCAAAATATGTAGCTATCTTTGACGTCATAATTTTAAATAGACTATAAAAAACGTGTAGAAGCATCTTAAGTTTATTTTTTTGTTGGCTTTAGCCATCAGATTTCTTTTTCTTATGTTAGGGATAAGGGGGTTGGGATCACAAGCACTGCTGATGATTAAAGGCTGCACTGTGTTTTGGTTAAAGAAAAGAAAAACCTAGCTCTCTGGAGTAGGCCTGTGGTATGGGAAGAGTATAGAAGATAAATACTCACTGATAACAGCATTCTACCAAATAAGTGTCCGCTCCAATTTTATTTTCCCTTTGCTGGGAAAACTGTGACTTCCTTTGAGTACTGGTGAGTGAGACATTTTGCAACAATGCTGAATATAGAGGGCCCTCCTCTCTGGTAGGCTAATGCCAAGTGTTGGAAAGCCTTTAAAGAACTTGCCAAGCCACACTGAGCTGAGTATCAGCTACTAGGTCTGAAATAGTGTGATATATAAAAAAGGTAGTTTTTTCCCCGTTTTGTTTATTGTAGACATTGTCTTTTAAAAATGTAACTGGGACCATTACTGTGAATAGGGACGGACACAGAATAATTTTATCATGTTGTACTGTTTAATTTACATATCAGCTCTCATTAAATACATACTGTAATATAACATTGTTCCTTAATTAGACTTGGGGTATGAAAGGAAAAGGGAATCTCCATATGCATCCTTCCCTCTTTTTCCTACCTCTTCTTGTTCTAGAAGTATTTCAGGTATTTTACATATAATGAGTATAACGAGACAGGAAAAAAATAATAAAGGTTGATACTCATACACGATAGGAAGTACATTAGTGGAATATGGAGAAATAATGCTCTATGAAAGCAAAAAGCCTACATACCTAGCACCAGTATTTTTTAACAGATTTTTGGGTGGGGGTGGCATTGTTTGACCATGTAGGTGCGGCCCTGCCTGCTGTTGTTCTTCCGGTGAATGGCAACATTCTGGAATTCCTGTTGGCTTTACATTTTCTCCCAGTGTGAGCTGGGTGTGGGGATCTGTCTGTATGTGTCTTTTAAGCTGGCAGTCACTCCACCATGACCACCACTTAGGCTCCTCCTCCTCAGGTGTTAGAATCTGTCATATTGGTCAGTAAACACCCATGATTTTAAGATACACTATACAAGAGTATTTTGTAGTTTGGGAGGATTTCATTTTAGCATTTCAGTTTAGCAATAAGGAACAGGAAAGAAAGGCTAGAGAATACTCTCAGGCACACAGGCTAAAAGATACAGAAAGCCCTAGCAGGGCGCCTGGCTGGCTCAGTCGGTAGAGCGTGCAACTCTTGATCTCAGGGTTGTGAGTTTGAGCCCCACGTTGCGTGTAGAGATTACTTAAAAATAAATCTTAACAAAAAAAGAAAGCCTTAGCTGTGTTAGTGTCAGTTGGTCCTTTATTATTCTTAGCAATATATAATGCCTTCACAGTATTTAACGAGAAAATGGTAGAAAATTTATGTGGCTTTCCATTACCCCCCTCATTGCTCTACCCACCCCCCCCCACACACATACTTTGTTACTATCTTTTAAAAGTAACCAAAAAAGTTGATAAAGGGTGTTTTTTTTAATACTTAAAAAAAAAGAATCCAACCGTGTCTTAAAGTGAGCAGAAGTACTTTGGTGGTTATGAGTTACCTAATATAAATGTTACTTTAATCTGTATTCTCTGCCAGGCACATTCCATTGACTCTTCAAAGGGCTGTCCAGAGACTGTGACTAGATAATCTGGCCTAGTTTAGTAACCTCAAGAGAGATTTTAATAAGATGACTTTCATAAGCCTCCTCAAATTTTGTGTATGTCGGCTTCTGATTTTTTCAAGCTCTCTTCACTGACTAGAGCAGCTCATATGTCTATTCTGGCATCATGAAAATTATCTTACATAGTTCGTACCGTCAGGATGGGAACCCTCAAGCTTTCCAGCCTTTGGATCAGGGATATACAGGGAATCTTAGCCTCTGCACTGTCACTTGCTTCCAGCAAGTGAGGCACCCAGGGAGAAACACTGAGTCCTTTAGGCCAGCAGGGCTCTGTTTTGCATTAATGTAAGAAGTGCTGCTGGGTTGTTACCACTAGAGTGCCAGGAATGGCACCCTTCTGACCAGCACGAATTCATGCACCAGTGCCAAACGTACTAACAGCGAACAACTGAGCTTTGAGGATAGAAGGGTAGAAAGGAGAAGTCCTAGAGCTTGCTAATTTAATTTCGTGTGTGTGCGTGCGTGCGCGCATATTGATAAATATACTCGTAGGTATATGTTTTTATATATGAGGGAGAGTTGTTCACCAAGGCAGTTTTGTATTGTAATAATTTACTTGGTAACTATTCTTCTTAGAAGCATGATTTCATAAAATTGTAATGGTAATTTGACAGTTATAATACAAGCGCTACCTCTCAGTTAAAAAAAAAATTATGTGCCATTAACTTTCCTGGACATTTTCATTGCTTTTTTATCAGATTTAACTTATAATTTAAAGGGAAGATATATGAAATAACAAAAGCATCTCAAAGTGTTATGAAATAATTTCATGGTTTTGTTATTTGAACATTATAATGCCACCCACTTTTAAAAAGGAAGAAGGTTAAGGCTGGTCTAATAAGAGAAAGGTCAGCAGCATGCTAGTGAGCAAAGGATCTCAACATACTCTTTGTGAAGGCTGCCAAAGTAAACAGTGTATTTTTAAGGAAAGGAAATGATAAAGTAACATTAGCAAAATATTCCCAAATGAGGATCTATAGAGTAAGGCAAATTACTTCTGGCAAGAGAGTTGGTTAATGACAGCTTGGAAAATTTTAAGATAAGTTCATAACACAGAAAGCATTTAGATAGAATTATCTAAATGCGTTCTGCATTGTGAATCTGTTATCAAAACACTTTTACACCATGAAAAGAACAGGAGTTTATTAATATTCATAATGCATTTTGAAAGCACATGTAATACTTGCATTCTGAAAACTCCGTGTAAGAAGTAAAAAAAAATCTTTCGTTTTTTTAAGGTTTAGAATATTGTAAGAGAATAAAATGATCTGGAATACTAAGTCCTTCCTTTTTTGCATTTATGTGGGTCCTTTCCCAACTACAGAGGTGCAGCACCCACCAACCCCTTGTGTTTTCCTGAGTGAACACTTTTAAAAGTTGCCTTTTTGGGGGCACCTGGGTGGCTCCGTTGGTTAGTCATCTGACTCTTGATGCCGGGTCAGGTCATGATCTCCCAGTTTGTGTGTTCGAGCCCCACTTCAGGATCCTTGCTGACGTTGTGGAGCCTGCTTGGGATCCTCTCTCTTCCTCTCTCTCTACCCTTCTCCCGCTCATGTATGTGCGTATGTGTGCTCTCTCTGCCTGCCCCCCCCCCGTCTCTGTCTCTCTCTCTCTTTCTCTCTCATAAACTTAAAAAAAAGTTACTTTTTCCTCTATCATTGAAATTACGTATGATCTCATTCTATTAACAATGAAACTTTCCCCCACTTTAAAAATATTCAGTGTGCATCAGCTGTTCTTGTTCTGCTCAAGATGGAACTTTCTAAAGAAAAGTAATTTAATCATTGGTTATGACTAAAACTGCATTCTTTCATTCAGTGACTATTAAGTGCTGTGTGTCATGGGCTGAGCTAGGTTCCTGGAATACAGAGGGCTTTCGTTGTGGTGGGAGGGGACCATCAAAATAAATAACTATAGATTATGACAGGTCCTAGGAAGGAAACAAATGGGACGATGGAAGCCTTGCACATACAAATTAATGTAGTGAGAGAAGATGTTGGAAAGATAGAATGCAACCACATTTCTTTTCTTATTGGAATGTAGTTTTTAGTTTTACTTATTGGACCTCTGAGAATAGAGAATTTAACCCAATTAGAACAATAAGATAGAATGCACGATATTTTATAAATAGTAGGAAACTTTTCTTTCCCTAAACCTCTCCTCATTCCCATGGGTTCGTGTCATTCTTTTATAAGCTGATAATTCTCTAAGATTGCATAGGATACAAACCCATATAAGATGTTATAATCATATGATGAGGGTTTTTTTTAAGTTTAATATTATTAAAGTAGAAAATTTTGAGTAAGATATCCTACCAGAACTCCATCTTCATATTGCTATGCCTTTTGATGTCTTTGGGATCTTGCTATGCAGGCTAGTACAATAATTTTATGTTACTCTCTTGGCTGCTTCTAAAGTTTTTAGGTACTTTGCTTAGGAAACTATAACATACCCAAGGCCTGGTTCTGCACTTGCTTATTTCCATATTCCAAAATGTAGCAGAGCGTCTTGCACAAGACAGATAGGTGTGCTTCGTTAAATAAGTTCTTCTGACGGCATGGGTGCCAAGCACGGTGAGGACTCTTGGTAGCAGGAAGAGGTCTCTATGGAACGAGCTAATATGAGAAGGCTCTATAGAGAAAGTAGAAGTGCTGTTGGACTTTGAGAAATGGGATGTAAGGAGAATGAAGGAGTGGGAAATTACGTGGAGTTACAGGAATTCATGTGAGAGATGCACAAAGCATTAACCATTCCAAACTGGCTGTCACTGAGAGTTTGTACGTGGAAGTAGGGTTTTAAATACTACTTAAAAAGAAAAAGTGGGTTGCACTAGAATAAGGAAAGCCTGGGCAGAGGGCAGAGGGCAGAGGGCAGAGGGGTTTAGCTTTTTCCTCTGGGCAGTGGGGGACTATAACATGGGGTTGAGTAGTATTGATTTTTATTACAAACGTGTTTTAGGAGGATTGATTTGGCCATAGTACTTGGGATGGATAATGGAGTAAAGGAACAGAATCCTTCAGTGGCATTTACGGAAGAGAATATCCTGTTGACTATATGTGTAGTCCTTATTTATTTTGTGCTCGTCTCTTTTCTAATCCAGAGAGTATAAACTGCCTTGGGTCCCAAAGAGATTCACACTATATTATACCCTATAGCCATTAGTGATATGCCCAGAGCAGGCTCCCTGCAGAAGAATAGTTAGAAAGATCATCAGAAATTCTCAAGGCCATGGGTAGGTGTCACCGAATGTATTCCTGGCTGGAGTGTCATAGCTTTTACTCCTGTCTTCCCTGTCTTCTGGCTCACGATTCCAAACTTATTTCTGAGTCACCTGGTAAAATGCCAAAAAATTTGGGGGGAAAGATATAAAATATCACAAACTCAATTAAGTACTAATGCAGCATGTGCCCGTGCCAGATACCATGTGAAGGTTCCAAAGTGAAAGCTAAAATGCGACTTCTGCCCTCACAATATTTAGTCAGACGGACTAGATGTAAAACTTACAAACGTGTTTTGACTGAGGTATACGCAGAGGCATGTGGGGCACGTAGCCTGCTCTGGGACTTGAAAGATGATTTCTTGGAGAAGCTAAGCAGGAGTTAGATGAAGGATAGGAGGAGTTTACTCTAGACTAAAGAAGAGCACGAACACCAACGGATGGAGCAGCGTGGCGTGCACAGTAAGGAGCGCCCGGTCCTGAAGCAGAGTGGTGGCTGAGGCTAGAGGAGTGGCTAATGGGGTCAGTGTCTACCAGCACTAACACTGACCATTTTCTTGTGAATGCTCTCCTTGCACCGACTGCCAGGAGGGAATCTGTTTATGTTATGTTTAGCTGTTAAGCATTTAAACAGCGGAAGAGATTTCTCCAAAACGTTTACGTACATATATCCGTATATCCATTTATCTGTGTATAATATATATACGTATACATATATATATATATACGTGTGTATATATATATATATATATATATATACATACACGTATATATATATATATGGATAGGTGGCTGGCTGGATGAGTGGATGTATGGATAGATAGATAGGTGGGTGGGTGGATGGATGGATGTTTCCTAGTTTAGAGAAATGTTAAATACGTTGCCTAAAACTCTGATGTCTAGGGAAGCTCCAAGGTGAGGTAGGAGTTGGTTGCTTTGACTGCTTGCAGATATTGCCCTTGTTACTTTGAAACAAGATTATTTTGGTGGTTTGTTTCTTAGTTTTATCTGAAAGAAATAGGTCTTTGAAGCTTAGAATAAAGAGTTACAAACATCTGGTGAGATATTTGGAGATAGACTTGTAGCATAGGTGAAATACAATAAAGCACTTGGTGGGGAGAGTGGTGGAGAGGGAGAGGGAAGGAGGGAGAAGAGAGGGGGAGAGAAAGAAAGAATAAAAATTGAATCATGGGGAGAGGTGGAGGAAGGGAGGGAGGGATAAAGAAGAGAAACAGAGGGAAGAGGAGAGAAAAAAGGAGGGTGGTGAGAGGAAGTTTAAAAAGCCTTTAGGCTTTAATTAGCTTCTCTAAGTCATGTTACATATTTGAAGTAGGAATAATTTTACATTTTGTAAATAGTTTAATAAATTGCGATAGTGTTCTTTATCTCATCAATAGTGTTTATCTAGGACACTTAAAATGACATTCTTGTGAATAATGTACACAGATATAATACAAGCCTGGTTGTTTATTAGTCATAAAATAATTATTCTAGCATTTATTATACTCTTATTCAAAATTCTCACCTGTTAATTTTTTAAAATAAAACAAGTGGCAAATGCTAAAGCTATAGAACAGACCCCCTATGAAGTCCATAACATGAACATTTGCCAATAGTGTAATTATAATCTTGAATGTGATTTTTTTAAGTTTATTTATTTAAAAAGAGAGAGACAACAAGCAGGGGTGGGGCAGAGAGAGGGGGGCAGAGGATCCAAAGCGAGCCCCCTCTGATAGCAGAGAGCCCAATGCGGGGCTCGAACCCATGAACTGTGAGATTATGTCCTGAGCCAAAGTTGGACACTTAACTGACTGAGCCACCCAGGTGCCCTTGAATGCGATTTTTAAAAAGAAAATTCATTCAAACTTCTGAGACAAAATTACCTGTTAAGCACCACACATGGCCATGTAGACTCCAGAAACTCCTCTTCCTCCTCTTCTCTTCCTCTTCTTCCTCTCCCTCTCCCTTCTTGTCCTCTTTTTTCTCCTGTCTTTCTTCCTCCCATTTCTTCCCATCCCTCTTTTACTTTGTTTTTTGTCTTCCTTCCTCCTTCCCTTCTGTCTCCTGCAGTATCTCATTTCCTTCCCATTATCTGTAGTAAGAATGTAACGCAGCGGGAGCATTACAGTTTACAAGGCTGTTTTTAGATCCACAGTGCTTCTAAGCATTGTGACTGGTGTATCAGAGACTATGAGAAAGTGACAAGTGCTATAGGGGAAAGGGGGCAAGAGAGTTATGGGGAGTTGTGCCTTTAAATTATATGGCGAGGATAAGCCTCGCTAGGGAGATGGGATTTAAGCAAAACTTGTAGGAAGTAAGGGAGAGAGCCCTATTGATAGCTGGGAGCAAGAGAGTTCCAGGTAGAAGAAGCAGTAATGTTGAATGGCCAAGAGGAGGCATTGTGATGGGCTTGTTTGAGGAACAGCAAGAAGCTGTATCGACTGGAATGGAGAGAGAGAATGGAAGGGAGCAGAAGGCACTTTGGTCATAAAGGCAACCGGGGCCGTGTTCTTGGCTTTTACACTTTGTGAGATGGGGAGCCCTTGGAGGATGGGCTTCTGAGTTCCCTGTTCCATTTAACAGGTCTTTATTCTTGAGTCATTACTACCCTGTTGTTATTACTGTGGTTCAGTAGTAAATCTGGATACTACTAAGTTAACTCTGTTGCTTTGTTTGTTTTCAGAATTGCGTTGGCTATTCTTGATCTGTATACTTTTCAGAATCAGATTGGTTGGAATTGCATTGATTTTATGGATCAGTTTGGGGAGAATTGTAATCTTTATGATACTGATAGCATATCTAGGTATATGATTTGTCTTTTAAAAGAGTTTATATCTTAAAAAAATATTTTTTAATGTTTATTTATTTTTGAGAGAGAGACAGACAGAGACAGAGAGAGAGGAGGAAGACTCAGAATCCGAAGCAGGCTCCAGGCTCTGAGCTGTCAGCACAGAGCCCATCGTGGGGTTTGAACCCACGAACCGTGGGATCATGACCTGAGCCGAAGTCAGACGCTCAACCGACTG
This sequence comes from Puma concolor, assembly GCF_028749965.1. Taxonomy (NCBI): domain Eukaryota; kingdom Metazoa; phylum Chordata; class Mammalia; order Carnivora; family Felidae; genus Puma; species Puma concolor. Next base: position 13,014,601 of record NC_141678.1, on the reverse strand, counting down.
AGCCACCCACCCAAGAGTTTATGTCTTTTATATTCTGCAAACTGAATGTTCTGTAAATTTCTCCATAGAAGGCTGACATATCCTTTATTCATCTATTTTCTGAGTACCTTTTGGTTTTCATTGCTGTTGCTAATGGGGTATTTTTTTTTTTCCATTATATTTTGTAAATGGCATGTAAGAACCCAGCTATTGTTGATCTTGGGTCTACCAATCTTAACTCTGTTGTTACTTCTGTTTATCTATCTGTAGTCTACGTTGAAAAAAATCTGACAGAATTGCATTGTCTGCAAAGATACTGTTACCTCATCCTTTCTGGCTTTTATACTTCTTTCTCTTATTGCAAGGACTTGGGCATCTAGTGCAGTGTTGCATATAAGGGGAGATATCCTTGTCTTGCCTTTTTTTTTTTTTTTTTTTTTTTTTTTTCAACGTTTATTTATTTTTTTTTGGGACAGAGAGAGACAGAGCACGAACGGGGGAGGGGCAGAGAGAGAGGGAGACACAGAATCGGAAACAGGCTCCAGGCTCTGAGCCATCAGCCCAGAGCCTGACGCGGGGCTCGAACTCACGGACCGCGAGATCGTGACCTGGCTGAAGTCGGACGCCCAACCGACTGCGCCACCCAGGCGCCCCCTTGTCTTGCCTTTTTAACACATTTTTAGAGTATTCTAAAGTTTTAACATTAAGCAGCATGATTGCTTTGTCTATTTAAGTTAGATAGTTCCTTTTGACTCCAGTTTGCTAAGAGTTTATTTTATAAATAATGATTATTGGAGTTTTTGAATTTTAATACATGCTTTTTTTCTGTGTGCTGAGATGGATTCTTTGGTTTTTCTCCTTCCTCTGTTAATGTGCTGTATTACACTAACAGATTTGCTGATGTTAATCCATTCCTTTATTCCAACATAAACCCCACTTGGTGGTATTGTAGATCTCTGGATCACTTTTCAACTTGATTTATTATTATTTAACTTAGTAGTCTTGTGTCTGTTCTTGAGTGAAATTGTTACATGTGACTTTCTCTTGTAACTGTATCTCATTTTACTGTCAAAGCTATACAGGCCTAAAGGAAGGATGTGGGAGGTTTTATTTTATTTATCATTTGTTGAAACTATTTGAATAGGAAGACTGATTGTTCCTTGAAAGTGTTATAAAACCTTCTAAGCCGGTGTTGAATTCAGTGGGTGAATTTCTTAGTTATTCTTTTCAAAAAATTTTTACAGCTTCTATTTTTATGGAAAATTATCCATTTCATGTGTTTCAGATTTATTGGCATAAAGTTACGTATAGTATTTTTATCATCAAAACACTCCTACTCTCTGTGGTTACTTCCTTCTTTGGGTTCCCAGGATTATCTGTGCTCCTCCCTTGCACGGGCATCTTCCCCACTTCCTTCCCCCAGAGCAGTCAGCCAGCCTGGTGGTTTGTCTTACTGTGGTTTGTGCAAAGAACAAGTTTTGGTTTTGTCAATACTTTCTATTGATCATCTCCCCCCCCCCCATTTTATTAATAAGTGTTTTTGTCATTATTATTTTCATCTTTCTGTTTTCATTGAGCTTCTTGGCCCTTCAACTTCTTAATTTGAATGCTTATCTCATTTTAAGATTTTCTTACAGGCACATAAGGGTATAAATTACTCTCTTAAGCACTGTTTCTCGCAGTTGTTTGTTGACCTGTATTATTTTCGTTGTCATACAGTTTTAAGTATTTTGTGATTTCCTTTGCAACCGATGACTTATTTAGGGAATGCATGTTTAAGTTTCCAAAGAGATTTTATTTTAACCCTTTTATTTTTTAAACAACTGATTTCTAACTAAATTGCACTATGATTAAAGAAGGTATAGTCTGTATGATATCTGATCTTTGAAATTTAGGACTTGTCTTGTGTCCACTTAGTTCATTTTTGTTCCTCTTACATGTGTTCTTGGAAAGGGAATAGGTTATTTGTGGAAAGTCAGCATATATACTCAAGTTTATATATTTTTGTCATTATTGGGGCTTTGGTTTTTTGGTTTTCTTAATAATTTGCTTATTTTATTACATACTGAGAAGAGTATGTTGAAATCTTTATTCATTGCAGATTTGTCAGTTTTTCCTTGTTCTACCAATTTTTTTTTTTTTTTTTTTTTTTTTTTTTTTTTTTTTTTTTTTTTTGCTTTTCATATTTGAAAATTCTGTGGCATACCATATGGTTGTGAATATTCACATTCAGGATTGTTTTAATTTATTGTTGAGTTCCCCTTTATTATAATGTAATAATGAACCCTACGTTTTAAAAACATTTTATTGTTTCAGTTATTGTTATTTCTATACCAGCTTTATTTTTATTTGGACTTACCCGGCATATCATTTTCTCCCTTTCATTTTCATTCTTGCGGTGTAGTTTTATTTTGTGTGGCTTTTATAAACAGTATGCAGATAGATGTACTTTATTTTTCAGCTACTCTGATGTATCTTTGTCTTTTTGGTAGGCAGAGAGTGAACAAATATTCCTATCTTTCCAAATTCAGGTTATACTAGCCTTTATTTTCACAACAATGCAGCCACATTTCCTCTTTTAAAAAGTTTCTTTTAAAATGCCAAATGCTCTCTGGGCACCTGGGTGGCTCAGTAGGTTGATCCTTCCGACTCTTGATTTTGGCTCAGGTCGTAATTTCAAGGTTTTGGGATTGAGCTCCACACCAGTCTCTGCACTGTCAATATAGAGCCCAGTGCAGGCTTGAACTCACAAACTGTGAGATCATGACCTCAGCTGAAACCAAGAGTTGGAAGCCTAACCGACTGAGCCACGTAGGCACCCCAAAAATCAAGCCTGTTTAAGTGCTCTCCTTTTTTTGAGTCAGACGCTCAACTGACTGAGTCAGCCAGGCACCTCAAAAATCAAGCCTGTTTAGGTGCTCTCCTTGTTTTCAGAGAAGTTCTTCCCTGATTATGCACCTTTCCAAAATAGCACCCCTCCATTATTTTCTTAGTACCTCATTTCTTTTGTAGCACAAAATTTATTTATTTGTAGATAATTTGGTGGTATTGCTACTATTTATAGTGACCATTTTGCTTACATGTTGGTTACTTGATATTAGTGAACAGGGGAGTAAGATGTGACAGTACCCCTGAGAGAGTAACTTGATCAAGAGAAGGTATCTAATGGCTTAGGAACCTGGGTCAAGTAAAGAGGAAGAAATACAGACTGTTCAAGAAGGGAAAGAGGGGGGCGCCTGGGTGGCGCAGTCGGTTAAGCGTCCGACTTCAGCCAGGTCACGATCTCGCGGTCCATGAGTTCGAGCCCCGCGTCAGGCTCTGGGCTGATGGCTCGGAGCCTGGAGTCTGTTTCGATTCTGTGTCTCCCTCTCTCTCTGCCCCTCCCCCGTTCATGCTCTGTCTCTCTCTGTCCCAAAAATAAATAAACGTGGAAAAAAAAAAAAAAAAAAAAAAGAAGGGAAAGAGGATGAGTACAGGGGTACATTTACCGGGAAAAGGAGATACTTAGGTCCTTTAGGACTCTGGGGAAGGGTGAGAGAAGTGTAACTTTGGACACGTTTAGGGTATAATAGAGATTAAATAAAGAATTGCTTGAATCAGACCTGATTTACTGAATAAAGGGTGGAAAAATAGATGGAGTTAGAAGGCTTAGAATTCTTGTCAGGTGGAGTGCCCTAAGAGAACAGGGTGAGGCTCCACTTTCAGTTTGAGGCAAGTTAAGGTGTTTAGTAGGAGGTTAGAAATGATGCAGGGGCGGGTATAAGTTACACATTGTGCAATCACACTGATGAGGACCTATATTCTATTGGGGTGAATGTAGCATTGACTGAAGGTAGAATGTCATGAATGTGCTGTGAACACTATGTTAAGAAAGGGGGAATGAACTCTTACCCAGCTGTGCTCTAAACCATTGTGACTTTGGGCATAGTCTCCTCCCTGAATTTGAAAGGCGTTGATCTTGATCACCTCTACAGCGCTGTTCAGTTGGCACACAATGAGAGTATATGAAATAGATGAAATTGAGTGAGGAATGGTTTAGGTTAAAAGTAGGTGATGGGTGAGAAGAAGCAGAAACAGGTATGGTGCTTATAATAACCTTCTAACTCTGTCATAACAGTATCTAACGTAATATATCTATAACTGTTTTGTAGAGCCCCTTGTTTACAATGTTTATTCACATATCTGAACTCCTTCTTAAAAGTAAAAGTTGGTGGGGGTTGGCTTTTGTATCAGACTACCTGAATTTTACTTTTAGACAAATGTCTAGATCAGAGAACTATGACGGTTGTTATGTATCTTCATTGTATCTAGAGATTTGACATAATCTTTCAGAGTATCCTTTGTAGACAAGAAATAGTGAATGGGTGGCAGCACTCCAGTGAATTTGTAATTTGGGACTTACCTGATAAGATGACACAGGATTCTATTCTCATTGCAGTCTTTGTCACCATTTTTAGTGATGGCGTGGATAAAGATATTGATGGCTCGCTGATCAAATAGCCAGGACGTTAGATAACAGAATCAGAATCAAAGATGATCTCAGCAGGCTTCCACTAAGAGCCAAATATGACGAGATGAAACGCCATGGATGCCTCTAGTGCATGCCTCCAGTTGGGCCAGCACGCACACTGCACAAGGACAGGAGGCATGGGCTTCCTTCAGATCTTACCTCCATTACTCTCTGTGTGACATATGGCCCCACATTCAAAAGCATAAAAGAATAAGAATTGTGAATTCTCTTTCTCCCTCAGTCATGCCGTGTCATTCCCCAAAGGCAACCAGGATTATTAGGGTTTTATTTTATTTTATTTTTTTTTATTTTTTTTTTTTTTTTTTAATTTTTTTTTCGACGTTTTTTTTTTTTGGGACAGAGAGAGACAGAGCATGAACGGGGGAGGGGCAGAGAGAGAGGGAGACACAGAATCGGAAACAGGCTCCAGGCTCCGAGCCATCAGCCCAGAGCCTGACGCGGGGCTCGAACTCACGGACCGTGAGATCGTGACCTGGCTGAAGTCGGACGCTTAACCGACTGCGCCACCCAGGCGCCCCTAGGGTTTTAAAGTGTATGCTTCCAGAGAAATTTTATGCCAGTGTAAGCAAATTGTGTGTGTGTATATTCCCCCGACCCGGTCCCGTTTTTATACAGATGGGACTCTATTAGCCACAGTGTTTTTGTGCCTTGGTTTTCCCCTCGTATTCATGACTTTATGTTGGAGGTTTCCACATATCAATGTGGTCATTTTCTTTTAAGTGGTTGCACAGTATTACTTTGTAGGGATGAATCATAGATCAGAGTTTAGCTAATCAGTTCTTTGCTGATGGGCATTTTTGCTGTTTGCAATATTTATTACAAGCAGTGCTGTAGTCAATAATTGTACAGTAGTTTTATCTATGGAATAAAGTCTTAGCAGTGGTATTGGTAGGTCAAAGGGGGATTCTACTTTCTAATGTCACTGTTGTCATCCCTGCTCTCCTGTGTCATGTATTCTTAGGAAAAAAAAAAAAAAACAGAACTGTACAGCAGGAGAGGGTTGTAGGTACCATCAAGTTCTCAAAGTCTGTCCTTGGGCTGGGGGTAGCTACAGGCTATCTCAACATACTTGTCAAGGAAGAATATATACGCTTCACTGTGTGATAGAATAAAAATGTTACCATTTTTATTTCAATTTTCCCTTAAAGCATTATAATTTTATACCTAAGCAAAATTTAATGTTTTGAGTAGTACTCGAAATACAGTTTATAACATTTTAGGGAAATTTTGAGAAGAAGCACATCTTGGAGATGATTTTTTAAATGATAGTTGCCTGGCCTACAGTGACTTTGGTTCATCAGGCAAGTATTCTTACAAGCTGTCTTGAGAAATGGAGATATTATCACTGGCTTAGGGCCAAAGTTAACAACTTTGAAAGAATGTGCTACTGTAGTAATTTTGAAATTATTTTTCTCCAAGACACATCATTTTTATCAATTTTTAGCTAATTGTGTGGAAAATGGAGAAGTGGAATGCTTTAATAAAATTTTGTGATGAGAAGTAAATTGTAAAAATTAAGTGTAATATTACCAGCCCATTTAGAGACTTGTATTACCTTAGCAATTGTATATTGGGAATTTATATACAACTGTGTCCTTAATTGCTATTTTTAGATGAACAATTTTAACCATGTTCAACGTTGTAAGCTTGTAAAATTTGATGTTATTGTTATGTCATACCAAACATAAACAAAACTATTTCATCATTGTCCCTAGAATCCGTTAAAAGCCAGTTCAGAAGATAGAAAGATGTTAAGGTAGAAAAATGTTAAGATTCTTTTTCTGTCCTTAGGAGTTTATAGTCAGCATAGGACACTTTATGCAAATGAAACAGGAGGCAATCTGCACAATAGCTTTCCAGATTTCATATTGTAGCGTAACTAGTGTCTTTGTCAACAGGTCATTGTTATGTGTTACTTGTTCAAATCAACTACAAGTATATGCTGTTGATATCCACAGAGGCAGGCTTTGCTGGGTGATTGATAAAAGTAAAGCTGTATCCCGTCTGTAATTTCTGTGTCTAGCACTCATCTCCCACTAAAATGGAGAGTTGAATTTCTGCTGTTTCTCTTACAGTGAGCATCTGTCCTGCGCATTCACATTCTTTCTTCATGGAGAAAGTAATGTGTGCACAAGTGTGGAGATTGCCCAACACCAGCCAATTTATTTAATCAATGAGGAACATATACACATGGCTCAGTCTTCACCTGCACCATTTCAAGGTAAGTAAATGGTGATGTCCCTGTTGCCTACCTCTTCCCCACTCCGTGGATAGTCACCTTGCCCAGTAAGATTTGCAGATGGAGATGTTATCTTAAATGGACATTTTAAAACTAAGCGTAAGGGTCAACTTCTGAAGAAGAAAGGAAAGACTACCATTTCACATGAATAGCTTTCTAACGTTTTGCTGAAAGCTTATAGCTTACCACATTTACAACATGGTATTAGGTGAAGTTGCATTAAGGAATAAAATGTAGAGCATTTCCTTCAGAACCAAAGGAGGTCAATAAGTATTTGAAAAATAGGACCCAATGAGTAACTGACAAATCATATCAATCAAAGGTTTTCATTGTTTTGTTTGTTCCATGGTTTCAGGCATGCAATGACCTACAGAAAATTACTGTTAAATTACTGTTTTTGAAATTTCATCCAGAATCAAATTTCTAGAGTCGCAGTTTCTTCAATAATGTTAATAACTTTATTATTTTATTTTAATTAAAGACTGCATTGATGGTAGTTTTTTATTGTAATTTAACTTAACATTTATATTTTCATTAATTCTCAACCAGTCACCTCAATATCCCCAAAATAACTCCATGTCCATTTTTTCTAACCATGAATTCTAAATCTTTAATTTTGTTTTTGGAATTCAGAATTTTCTATGAATAGCATTATAAATGTTACAGTACTTAAATGTAATAATATTAGATTGAACCATCTGGAAGAATTTTTTTTGGTTCAGTCTAATTTACTAGAGATGTCTGCTATGGTCTCAGTATATCCCACAATGTAATTTTTTTAAAACACTGATATTTTAAGGGATTTAAGTAAAATATTTTTATGGACTTATTAACAGCCTGTCATGAGTGTTTAGCCTCCATATTGTTTATGATTGCCTTTTGGTTTCCTACAAATGATTCTGATTTAATTTGATAAAAACATCTGTTCCTTGCCCTAAAGATAATTGAGACTTTTTTTTTTTTAAGGTAAAAAAAGAACATTGAATCCTCATTTGACTGTGTCCTAATTATTACCTTTCCCCCCCTTACTTTGTAACACATTTTAAACTATATGCTTTATCATTATTTAATTGGGGATCTTTGCTATGTAAACTGCTACAAAATTCAAAGCCCAGTCCGTCCTCAAACTGTACACTTTGGAGTTGTACAGTGTGTGCATATTGTGGATTACCAGAATTATTTAAATATTGTGTTTTCTTGACTGTAAAGGTGTTGAGGACCATCTAACTTCATTCTAGACTTTATCACTGAAAATGGAAGTGTTTATTTATGATAATAATGGAAGGAATTCCTAGTCATGAGGGAAGGCAACTAACCTTCTAAGTTGGGAAAGATAATATTAGCATTATCAGGTCTCCATAGACCACTTATTTAAAGGCTTCCTCATTTGCTACTGACGTCTTGAATCGTAGAAGACTTTTGTGGGATGTTGTCCTGCTTATTTCCCATGATCGGTATGGAGAAGTTACATTCTTAGGGCAGGTATTAGCCTATAGATAATTATAGTAAAAATAATTAACCATATTGGTGTGGGAATTTCCTGGAAGTATTAATACAGAAACATTGCACCTGACTCACTGTGTTGGTTGGAATCAGTATTTTTATCCCATCTGGCTCAGTGAGGAACAGGAGAGAGTCAACAAGGAGTATGTGATGTCTACAGCTATCTCTGTCTTGAACGATGTCATATATCAACTAGCTGTTAAAAAAAATTAAAGCCATCCAAAGAAAGAACATCTCATTTTATGACTATGCTGAGATTTTTTTTTTAGAAATTAGGGTTAAGAAAAAGTTTATCCCCAGAAAAGTGTTGTTTTGGAAGGTTAGCCTCACCCCAAGGCCACAAACTGGCTGGGTTATATATTATATACAGCATCGTGTTAACTACAATTTTGTGTCTAGCTCAGTGAAAATAACATCAGGTCAAATACTGAAAGAGAAAGATAGAGGGATTTTGAGTCCTTTACTTTGAGTATAATAAATTTTATTTGGAGTTGTTTCATCAACAGACCTTCAAAACAGCCGTAACTGAAATTATAACGTAAGGATTATGTTTCAGACTTGGTACATTAAGACTTTTTGCTATTCAAGTTTTCTTTATATCTTATTTTTAAAATTACTACAGACATTCAGGAAGTCTCAGAAACCCTGGGAAGAGTATTCAAGTTCTAGGCAGGTTTTGGGGGTGTGCGTATTAAATGGCTTTCTTTTGTTATAAAAGATTCAGTGTTTGCATTGTATAGGCTATTATCAAACAGTTGTGTATACGCTTTAATATACAGATAGTTTATATTTTGTGTGTTGATACAGCTGTCTCATAATATTTTTACCTTCCCCATTTGATTTCCTTAAAAAATTGATGTGAGTTGAGAGGTGTTTAAGTAATAGGTACTAAAATGAGAAACTGTAAAAAATCAGACTTTGAAAGGAGTCAGGAAATAAAGAGCCATATCCAGTAAGCGATGGTATGCTTTAACCTAAATTACCACATATGCAGCATTACACTTAAGTAGAAATTATCAAGTCGATCTTTAACATCTGTTTCTCCTCCCTGCCTTAGTACTGGTAAGTCCTTATGGCTTAAATGGCACGCTGACAGGCCAAGCATACAAGATGTCAGACCCTGCCACCCGTAAGTTGATTGAGGAATGGCAGTATTTCTACCCAATGGTGCTGAAAAAGAAAGAGGAGTTGAAAGAAGAAGAGGAGTTGGGATATGATGATGATTTCCCTGTGGCAGTCGAAGTAATTGTTGGTAAGAGAAAATATTTTGCCTGAAGAACTTTGTTCTATCTTCTTCATCTTTCTTAATTTAAAAAGATAATCATTGAGATTCATCAAAAATAAGCTCCGTAATTCTCCCATCTTTTTTTTTATTCTCTTGACACCGTGGTATATGCTGAGTAGTTATCTTGCCTGAAGCACCGAGGTCCCTGTATTCCAAATGCTATTATCATAATGTTGGAGCACATGTTTAAACAGCTATTAACTTAGGAAAGAATGGAGCACATCACTTCTGGCAGGACCTCACGGGCGTCTCATGTTCATCCTTGAGCTTTGCCTCTGACCGCTAGAATGATCAAGTCGGCAGCCTGCTGTGAGCTGTTTCTCAGGCCCGGTTCACTCCTTGCCCTCTTTCCTCACAGGTGGCGTTCGGATGGTTTATCCTTCAGCATTTGTTTTAATCTCTCAGAATGACATACCGGTTCCTCAGAGCGTTGCCGGTGCTGGAGGCCATATTACCGTCGGGCAGCAGGGACTGGGTAGTGTGAAGGACCCAAGTAACTGTGGAATGCCTCTCACCCCTCCCACCTCTCCAGAACAGGCTGTAATGGGTGAGTACAATCCAGGCATGTCCTAGGTGGAGGAGGTCACAGAAAAGTACGTAGTTCCCTTGCCGTGGGACGGATGAGCAAACTCACGGTGAGTGAGACATGCCTTGTGGAGGAGGTGGAAGGAACACGACAGGGGGATTTTGCAAAATGGAGGAAGAAAATTTTCGGCAAACGCAATTCCGGTGCTTCAAAATTTTAATTGTGCTGTGTTAGTCTCCACTCCATTCGGACAGTGTGGTTGCTTCTCTTCAGTTCGGTACACACTTCTATCCCTTTACACAAAATTAGGGCACAAGACGTAGGCTGCTCTTTTTTTCCTTAAACGGTGGAAAACACTAAATCAGAATGGCTGAAGCGTGTGTCCAGTTCACCATTGCCAGCCAAGGGCAAGTCTAGGATGATTCTTTCCTTATTATATTATAAAGTTAGACTGGCATCTAGGAACTCCGAATCAAATAATTTGTTCTGTCAGTAATCTGTCCACATTAGTGACAAGTATTAATTACATGTGAAAAATTTAAAAATGTCCTTAATGGAAAAATTCAGAAATTGTTTAAATTGGGAGCATTTTGCCTTCTTTGTTGAGTGGTATATTTTCTGTGTTAACTTTTTGGTTGTTGTAGTTGACTTCATTTTAATTGGAAATCTAGTCAGTAAGGAAAGGATACTCATCGGACTTGAACTGAAGTGAGATCATTTATAGGCTTTTTTAATGCGGGCCACGTTAGCAAAAGCATCAGAGTAAATAAAGTCTTGGGTGGTGAACTGAAAACAGGCTATCAAGCATGGTACATACTTCGTGGTTATTTTCACGAGATGAGATAAGACAGTATTTCAGAATTTCTAGCATGCTGCTTGGCGTGTGGAGGGTATTCAGTAAATGTTCATGGCTAAGCAATATATTGGGGACAAGGATAGATACTGTGATTGAATGCACCTAATTTAAAAACCTGGCTGTGTAGCTTTTACTAGGTGAGTTGGCTGTACTCACTTCTCATGCTTGTCTTGAACCTCCGTCTCCTTCTCTGTTAAGTACCATGTACTTTACAGAGCTGTTACACATGCTAGGTGACGTACTCGCCAGAGCTCTGTAAGCAGCGGAGCAGTATGTGGATGGTGGCATAAGTGGTTTTAAAGCGGTACTCAAGACACCAGCTCCAGCACACGTATTGTGGTATCTAGAAGGAATTATTCAGAAACTGTGTGGAAGGCATACAAGTGGGCAACACGCAGCCTCTGTCTTTGGGAGCAACGCACTTGCTAACACCGTGAAAAAAGGACATCCGACTCTAATATGGTGCAGCAGAGAATTTGGATGACCCGTTGTGAAAGGATTTGCTCAGTGTTTATTCAAAAAGAAAAAAGAGAAAAACGCTTTGACAGTTTTGTTTAATAATCATCATAGAAAAGATCTATTAATATAAAGACTAGAATTATCGGTATTTTGAAAAGTTGGTTAATTACATTTCCTCTTGAGGCTTGGATTTTAAACTCTTGGGCTACATAAGTTGTCATCAGTTTTTGTTTATTTATCTGGTTGTTTTTCTTTTTCCTGGTACTTGGTGAAATTTATATTTAATGTAAAATTGAAAGCCTGCTGTATGCATGATGTCCTGGCATCCTGTCAGTTCAGAACTCTGAATTTCACAATTCAGAAACACCAGGTTTTGTTTATGGTGGTTTTCAGTAGGGACTTCCTCACTGTAGATCTTCAAATTACTTTGCCTGGACTCTGTGTGAGTATCATTGTGCTAAGCCCTGGGTAAATAAGTCCCCTGATGCCTGTGCTCGCTCGCTCTCTCTCTCTCTAACTAACTAACTAAAAGCAACTGGAATCTTTGTAAAATGAATTTGTCTAAATTTTCATATGTGATAATAATTATGATACGTTGAAGTATAGCTTAGGACTCCTAATGTTTCTCAGAGTCCTGCTCAGCCTTGTCATTTGTGTAATGACTAACATTGCACATTGACGTTTTCCTAGATACAGGACAAAATGGGTTCCCTTTTCCCCTAAGATGGCCAAAAATCTCCTAGATTAGCAGGGGAAGGAGGCCAGCTGGTTTTGGTGAAATCATTCATGCCACACGTAGATTGCACCTTCTGTTTATAGAGATAATTTTGAGAAACAATATTCAACATGTATTGGACAGCATGGAGTACAAGTCTTATTTAATTCCCTTTGAGATATCATCCACCTTTTAGTTCAGTCATTAAAAGCTACTGAAAAGCATGAACTCAGTTTTAATCAGGAAAGACTGTGCCTTATCTTCCCCACCCGTCTCTTTCTTTGTTCATAAATTATCCCTTATGGTGCCATGGACATATGATCTCTTTAGCTAAATTGTAAGCTGTTTGGGGGACAAAGGGCTGTGTTTTCTGTTTATTTCTCCACTTTTCCTAGTTTTATAATAAGCATTTGAAAATCCATTATAAAATTGAAATGAATTACTTTGTATCACAAACCAAGTAAAGATGAAAGATGGTAATGAAAGACCAAATTTCTTGTCTCCTTTAACTTAACTCATTTGTAATAGAATAATACTTTTATAGGGAACAAGCAAGCAGTCTTCAGTTCCTTAGAATCGTAAGCATTTTGACACTGGCCTTTGTTTTTTGTTTTTTTAAGATAGAGCTAAGCCTAACCATTCAACTTATATAACAGTAGTGTTCCATTGTTATCAGGACTATTAACTTGTGGTATTAGGATGTTTGTTTATCTTTCAGATGAGGGTACAGATTTCTAGGGTGCTTAAAATTGATTATTTCGGTCAAGATGTTTTGATCATAGTTCGGTTGAGAATAAAACCCGGGATTTATTTATGAAGTCAAAGGGATGAAAGTAATTGAATCAGAATCTAATACTGAAAATCAACTTCAGTATTTGTCTTGTATGAGATAGAAGTAGTAAAATACTCATAACCAATAATCAGTATTACCAGCAATCATAATCAACATAATAGAAAGAAATGGATTACATACCAACTATAGTTGGGAAAACTCAGTGGAGTTATTAGAGAGAAACTAGTGAATAATCCTCTGATACAGAATGTCGAGACAACCTCTTTCAGTGTTTTAGCACTAAGCTTTCATAAATAGTGTCAGGCATAAGGACAGACAGTTCCACACACAAATTTGAAATCTGACCTTGTTAAAAGCTTTGTGCCATTAAGTTCTTTTCTCCTACCCAGGGCACTGGGTGCAGTTGCACAGCCGTTAAGCTAAATGAGCATAAAGCTCCCTCTACTGTTTTGTTCTTCCTTGAAACTTAATTTATTGTATTGGGGATTTAAAAATTTAAAACAATCTATTCATGTTTACATTTTTAATGTTACTGTGTGAACCCTTACAAGTAAGTTGTCTCCAATATCTGTAGAGTAGGAATGCCTCTGTGTGGGCACGCCCTTGGGGTGCGTGAGTGTCGATGTGTTTAACTATGTTAGGGAGAACACAGAGAAGCATACACAGTGCCGGTCTACAAATTATGCTCATAGTTACAGATAGTGCTGTTGCCAGGGGGGTGGGAACAAAGCTACATGAATAATACGAGTTTCAACAATCAAAATATTTCTGTTAAATAAGCTTGCGGTCTATGTACAAGGAGACCTTTTCGGATAATTTCCAAATTACAGATTGTCTTTCTTTTTCAGGGGAGAGCGGAGGTACGCAGAGTGCGGTCAGTCACCTAGGTTCCCAAGACGGGGGGATGATAACTATGCACAGTCCAAAGAGATCGGGGAAGATTCCTCCAAAACTCCACAATCACATGGTCCATCGAGTCTGGAAGGAATGCATCCTCAACAGAACCCAGTCCAAGTATGACTTCTGCATTCTGTCTGGGTCATGCTCCAGTAGCCGTCTCTTTGATTACTACATGAAGAGTGTCGATCACATTGTGCCACTGGGTGACCAAACCTGAGGGGTCATTGGATTCGTAGTTCATTTTTTTTTTTTTTTTAACTTAATAGCACAAAATTCAAAGCAAGGATGTTAAAGATGTTTACTTTACTGAATTTGATTATTTAGGAAATTTTGAAGTTCTGGTCATCTCAAGATTGGCACAGTATTCATCTGGCATTTTTTTTAGCACAGATGGTTTAGGACAGTAGTCAGTGGGTGTGGTTTTCCTTCGGATACCAATTTATGAATGTTTTCTATTTACAAAGGGAAATGACCTTTGTCGCATTTTCTGTGACATTGGCCTTCTGTTTTAAATGACAGTACAGTTCTGAACTGAACTGATGACAGAGGGGTGTTTACCAGCAGCTGTGCTTCTGTTGGTTGATTTGGGGAAGCCATATTCTTTCTTCCCCTACCAGACTTTGCTTCCTTCCTTTCCTCCCCTACCACCTATCCTCCTGCTCTCCCTCCCTGCCTTCCTTAACATTATTCTGGAAAAGAGGAAGAATTGATTCTCAGAAGAGACTGCTGATGATTATTTTAGTTGCATGAATGAAAGCAAATAGTAGTCGATAAATACTATTCCACTTATCCAAATTTACGTAAACAGATTCAGCATATTTTCACATCTCTTTTGATAGAACTGAGATGTCCCCTTTTTTGCCTGAGGAAAGTAAACAAATGAGTCTTCCTTCTCTAGAACAGAATAAATATGGATGCTCTTGCCAATAACTGCTAAGAACTCCACTCCTTTTAGAAATTAATTAAGTGTTCTTCAGTGACTACTTAGAGTTCTGTATACAGATTTAAAACCTGTCATTTGGATCGAGCTTTTAGGAAATTCATACTATGTATTTATTCCTCAGTGAATTGGTTCTGGAGTAGGCTGCTGATGAAGATATAGTACATAAAATCTAGAATAGTTGCAGCGGGAGATTATATATCATGTTATAGAATTAAAAAGGTATCTTTAGTCACTAAAAAATGATCCTTTTCTTTAGAATAATTGGTACAGGTGTTTTCACCTCTATCTACAATGCCTAGATGGTTTCCAAGTTAACATTTTCTTTTTCTTTTCCTGACATTTACTGTCTTTGATTTTTGTCACCACTAACCTATCACCTTCGCCAACTCTAACAGCCCTTTGGGGCAGCAGCACAGCAGGGAAGTGACACCCAGAAAGGCAGGGGAGGGTAGAGAGCAAGAGAAGTCCCTCCAGAGCCGTCATCGAAGCACTTTGCAATATCAGCTGTGGCAGAATCAGCAATACAAAAATACTGCCCGGTGTTTTCTTGTCACTGTGTAATAACAGACACTGCTTTTTGCTACCAATTACCAGTGACATGTAAGAGGTCATTTTTTTCTTGTCTTTAATTCACATTACAAGTGTAAAGTGCTGCCCTTAAATGCTAGTAAATATAGGAGTTTTAAGAATGATTTAAATAGTCTGTCCCAGGGCATGTAATTCACAGATGCTGCGAAAAGATAATTTTAAAAATTTTGGTTATTTCTACAAAATTTAGGTGGCTGTTTAAAGCAACGGCCCATAGTGCCAGGTAGTGTTTTAATTGCTCTGTGTGTCACCCATGTTCAAATGTACTTTATTCTTAAACAGAAGTATTTTGGATCCTGCTTCTTCTAGTGCAAAGAACAAGTTGGTTCCCCCCCCACACACACACATCCTAGCCTTGGGTCGCTTTGAGCCATCTCTCAGCTAGCTAACATTACTATGTGTGATGTATTTGGGTCTTTTAAACATTTTTCTCCCAGAGGTACGAATATTATCTCATGTTGACACAACTCACCTTTTTAACCTTATGTAGGAGGAGCCAAATGTCGACTCCAACTCTTGAAGAAGAGCCTGCTAATAATCCTGCTACTTGGGATTTTGTGGATCCAACCCAAAGAGTCAGCTGTTCTTGCTCTAGGTAGGTGGTGGACGAGGCAGAACGGGGGTCGGATCGGATGGTGGCACCTTTTGTTGGCTGTGTCTCCTGGACTCTCAGACCACTTCTTCCCCATCATTTTGTTTTGTCTTTTCTGTTCAGCCTTCTTCCTCCTCCAGTAGAGAAGAAAAAGATAAGTCTTTTTTTCTATGCAGATGGTACGGTTTTATTGTCAGGCCTCAAAAAGAGCTTTGTTAGATGACTGGCCCTGTGATCCAATTGTTCCCACAAGTTTCTTCACAGTAGCTACCTCAAAACTAAAGGCATCAGTTTGATAAGACAGTCTCTTCCCCTTTAAATGAGTTTATTTCATAATTCTTAATTTTAAAGTAGAGATAAATATTAAATAAGTTGGCTGGAATTTATAGGATTTGGATTAAACAGGCCTTCCATAGATAATTTGTTTTGTTGTTGGTACTGCTGGTGTGTTTTGATGCTTGAGGCAGGTATTTGGTAACAACATCTGCCAATGGCTAAAATTCTTGTTCATTCATTTAGATATTTGAATAGAACCCTGAGTTGATCTCTGTAGAAAATTTTTGCTCTCATGGGTATTACCTTGACTTACCACTCCTTGTGGTAGTGGAGTCCTATTGTCCTGGGCACTCATGAGGGTTCTTAGGTTTCTTTTCTTTTCTCTTCTTTCCTTTCTTAATTTATTTCGAGAGAGAAAAAATGAGAGCGTGCAAGTGGCAAAGGGGGGGGGGGAGAAAGAGAGAGAGAGAGGATATGAATCTTAAGCAGGCTCCATACTCAGCACTGAGCCCAACGCAGGGCTCAATCCCACAACCCTGGGATCATGACCTGAGCCAAAATTAAGAGCTGGTTGCTTAACCGACTGAGGCACCTGGCACCCCAAGGTTCTTGGATTTCTTAAGTGTGTGTCAGCCTTACCCCCAGCTCAGCTGACTGTTGAACATGTGATGGTGATTATTCACTTAATGAGCAACTAAGAGTAGCTTTGCTTCCAAACTGTGTATTTTCACATGGGATACTGCTTAGCACTTAGAAAAAGTTCAGTGGAGATCATGCATATTAAGAAAAAGGCCATTCATTTCCCTAGTTTAGATAGGGGTTCTTAATGTGGCATAAATAAGTTGGCTTCCGAGTAAGGAGGCAGTCAAATGACCCCTGAGAATATATGCAAACTGTGTGTGTGTGTGTGTGTGTGCACGCATGCACACGTGCGCGTGTATACACACTTAAACAACAGTTTTGACACCACCTTCCTGTCCTCCCCTGCCCTTATTGTTGATTCTCTTTGTCAAGCTCTGCCTTACTAGTCAGCCTTTTTTTTTTTTTTCCTTTGAGAAACATTGTAAGTATCAGCCTAATAAAACTCACTATTGATTTTTTCAAAGAGGATGTTTTTGAAGAAGTTGCTCCTCTCTGAGCATGTGAGAATCTCTCTCTGATCTCAGGGTAGGTATGGTATGTCAGCTGAATCTCTGTTTTACTTCTGTTTCTTGGCCATTGTAAATTGTGTGACAAAAAGTATTTTCCTATTAACATGGATTTCTAAACCGCCTACAGCCAAGTTATAGGCCACCTTTAGAAAGCACCTAGGATAAAAATGTTAGTGTATTTAACTTTGCTTGTGCCTTCGTCTTGTTTTTGGTCTTAATCTAGATTTTTCACCTTTTTACTGATTTCTGTGACATTTTTATTTGGTACCTCAAGTTCTTTTTACCTGAAGTGTAAATAAATAACACGTTTTCTTTTGTCCCCTGAAGTTAATCCTTTTTTTTCTTCACCAGATCTTTACCTTCAGGTCTGTTTTGTAGTTATGCATTTGATTCTGTTGAGTCCCAAATATTTATCTCTAGATGTGACTTCCCATATATGCTTTAGTCTTATAATTACGGGGGTACCTTTGAGAAATACCCTTGATATTGACAAGTCTCTTTTCTCACAGATCAGGCACATTTTTTTAAGTCACCATTTTCCCTTCTCAGCCTAGAGACATTATCATTTATATATTTTTCTTCTGTTTTATAGATGATTTTTATCCTTGTATTTCACAATGACTTCCTTTGAAATATCTATGATAGTAATTCTATTTTCCCCATTCTTCTAGCCACTGTGTGTGTTTCTACAATGTTTGGCCCTGCTTCTGGTTTCTTCCCACCAATGGACCACCCATATAGTTAGCTTTCTGAGCCTGATCTGCCTGCCTGCTCCATGGAGGCCTTTTACCTGTTCAGAGATTTGCAGTGATAGTCTGTTACTTACTGATGTGTCCCTAATTGTAACCATTTCACAATGTAGCTGAGTCGTTAAGTACAATTGAAAAAAAAAAAATGACTTTATATGAGATTATCTAGTTTGCAAAAAGTCCTTACTTTGAAGAGGCTATCATAAAATATCTATCAAAGGATTGGTGTGGTGGTGTGGTTAAATGCTCTGAGAAAGTCCAAATGAAAAGGTTTTATGTAAAAGACTTTTAGAGCTTAGGTTTTAAAATAAGCACCCGTAGAAGATTTGATTGAGATATTTTTCAGATGAGACATTCACCTCTTACTGTGGTATGGTGCCCTGCAGATTTAAAGCACAATTTTTACCTTATTGACAATAGCCTTATGCTTAAACAACCTTCTTCAAAGTCAGAATTTTTTTTTTTTTTTTTTTGAGTAGCAAGGACTTTAGCAAGAGTCTTTTTGGATTATCTACTGCAGGATTACCAAACCCATTATGGAATGGTCCACTCCTCACACTGTTTAATGGCCTTATGGGGCAGGGTGGCCATCCTGCTGTCCCACTAAACCATCCCATTATGCCACACAAATCCGTTTTACTGCCCACTAGGGCATCATTTAGTGCAATGCAGCAGTAATTTAATGCCACCCTAGCGGCCTCAGAGAGTTACTGCTACACCGGCAGGAGAGCTTACATGTTTCCCTGGGTTGATTTATATATTGGGAGGAACTGGCTGACCTGCTATATAACTTTGTTGCACAGATTAAACCTTGGCATCGTCTCGTGGGCCCTTACTGAGCAATATCTCACACCTGTGCTTACCAAGAAGTGTGTTAGGGTATGAGCAGACTTGTCATCCTGCTTAGTACAGGTGCATTTGTGTACATGTGTGCTTTTAGTATTCACTCCCCCTCTTCTTACTTCTAAGTTTGTGAGTCTATAAGATCCAAAGTTGTCTTTCCTTCCTTCTTTTTTCCAATAATAGTGGCATATAAGGTTTGTAGTCTGCTTATTCTATTAAATATTTGTAGGATCGACCCTTGGTTTCACACTTTGGGGGAAAATCGCATAATTATTTTGTTCCCGATTGACAAGACTACAAGCTGTTATAAACCATTCTATATTGGACTTAGTAGAGTGTTTGTTGTAAGATAGAAATTGGAAGCTTTTTTTTCTCTCTTTCTTGGTGAATGATCTCATTACTCTTGGTTTTAAAATGCAGTGTGAACACGTTATCTGAGTCCCTTACCAAATTTGAAAGATTTGGGAATTTTGCAAATCCGTCTTTTGGTACGCGCTAGCGACATTAAGTCCGTCTCTTACCTGCTGGATTGTATGCGATCGGTTCACTACTCTCTGTCAGAGTGTGTTGCAGTTTTTGTTATTAGAAAAATAATGAGCCTGGAGACCTTTTCCGTGTGTTAGTGCAGCCAGTGTGTGCTTAGAAGGTACAGCCTTCTCAGAGGCATCTCTTTTGTAATGTCATAATGGTGCAGGGATGTCATACTTCCAGAAGAGTGCGGTTGTTCTCAGGTGTGCGTTTCTTAACCTTATTTTAATTCTCATTTCAGGCATAAACTTCTAAAACGTTGTGCAGTAGGACCCAGTCGACCTCCCGCAGCATCTCAGCCAGGCTTCGGTGCAGGACCATCATCATCTTCATCTTTACCACCTCCTGCTTCCAAGCACAAAACGACAGAAAGACCAGAAAAGGGAGACAAGTTGCAGAAGAGACCCTTGATACCATTTCACCACAGGCCGTCTGTGGCTGACGAGTTCTGTGTGGAGCAAGATACACCAGGACAGAAGCTAGGGTTGGCAGGGATCGACTCCTCCCTAGAGGTGTCTAGCAGTAGGAAGTATGATAAACAAATGGCCGTGCCTTCCAGAAATACAAGCAAGCAAATGAATCTGAATCCTATGGATTCACCTCATTCCCCTATTTCCCCTCTGCCGCCAACACTCAGCCCTCAGCCACGAGGTCAGGAAACGGAGAGTTTGGACCCGCCATCTGTCCCTGTGAACCCAGCCCTCTATGGAAACGGGCTAGAACTCCAGCAGTTGTCAACTCTGGATGACAGAACTGTCCTCGTAGGCCAAAGACTGCCTCTGATGGCAGAGGTCAGCGAGACAGCCTTATATTGTGGGATTAGGCCCTCGAACCCGGAGTCGTCAGACAAGTCGTGGAACAGCTACCGTCTCCCACCCGTTGACGATGCTGAGTTCCGGCCTCCAGAGCTCCAGGGCGAGAGGTGTGATGCCAAAATGGAGGTAAACTCAGAGAGCACCGCGCTGCAAAGGTGAGGAGACTCTGTCCCACCCACCCGATCGCCCGTCGACCGAGGCATAGGGTCTTGAGGATCAGGGCTACCCTCCTCATGTCTCCATTCTGTCCCTCCAGAGCCAAATGAAAGAGGCTTTTCTTCACCATTCGAGACTCTGCATTTGGAAAGTGTTTCAAAGTCAAGTGCTTTGTCCTTCTTGAGGTTTCACACACATGCACACACGTGTCATTGTTTAAACATGTTGGCATATAAAGGTTTCATTATGGCATTTAGTGCATTAGTACGGATTTATTTTTGGCCTGCTGTTCGTTAGTCACAGAACATAGCTTGGTGAGACTTTCCGTATTGTGGTCAGTGCCACCTTTATATGTTGGCACTTTTAAGGAGGGCTTCGGGTGCATTCAAGTGTGTATCCTGCATCTAGTAATAATACTATTTATAGCGCTTTTGAGCTGCCCCATTATTCTTCACAGTTTACACAGACCATCTCAGTTACTCTTCACCACCACCATATTACTACTTTATTTCATAGCTGAGAAAGAAGCGAGGGTCATGCGGTTAGTCACTGGCGTAGATTGAACTTGAACCTAGACAGTCTGTTCTTAAAGCCCATCTGTGCTCTTAACCGGAATCCATGGAATCAGAGACAAAAGCATCTACTCCTCACAAAGACCTACTAAGTTTTATTTGTGAACGTACTCTCTAAAAGAACTTCTTTATAGAGATAAATTTTCTAAGTTTCATTTAAGCTTTGCAAATGCTTTAAATCATAAGTGCTTTTTTTTTTTAAACATCAATCTTTTTACTTTAGCTTGCTTAAATCATTGTTTGTTTTCCCTTTTAGACTCTTAGCACAACCTAACAAACGGTTTAAAATCTGGCAAGAAAAGCAGCCCCAGATGCAGCCACTCCACTTCCTTGACCCATTGCCTCTGTCTCAGCAACCTGGAGACAGTTTGGGAGAAGTCAATGATCCATACACCTTTGAGGATGGCGACATAAAATACATCTTTACGGCAAACAAGAAATGCAAACAAGGGGCAGAGAAAGATTCCCTGAAAAAGAATAAGGTACCATTTAACATAGAGGGTGTCCAGCATGGTGTGGGTTTTGATCTCTGTCAGTACAACGTGTGTGGGAAAACTTCTGAGGCAGAATGTTTGAGATAGTCTTGCCTGATTGCTCTGTCCCCATATTCATGCTCTTGGTACTATTGTATTGAACAGCGTATTGTTCCTTTTTATGTCATGGCTCACCTTTGTTTAAGAGTCCGCTGAGCATAAATGAAGCCTCATATTTTCCAGGCTGTAGCTTGTACAGTGCATGCTTCCTCTCATACGCTAATTCTGGTTGGCCTATGCTCCCTGCTCCCTTCTTTTTAATTATTATTCCAAAACACCCAAAATGTGAAGAAAAAATAGGCTGATGACAGTGTCTATTGTTTATTGAGTGCTTGGTATGTCTACCATACCAAGTGCTTTATATATATGTCTGAATTAATACCAACACTACCTCCTGGCTTATGTCGGTATTACTTTTACTGGTTTCATTGTCATAAAATCGAGTACTGGGGGTGTGTGCTGTCTTTAGCCTTAAATTTTATAGCATTCCAAAATACTGGGCCATTTAAAGAGGTATTCTTGAGAGTAGAGGAAATAGGACAATTAACAAGCCAGTACCGTTCCGGAAAATGCTTCCAGGATTCCTTTACAGAGATCTGTCTGGGTCCAGAAAGCTCGAACCACAATTCAGCATCTAAAATGTTATTAAAGGCAGCTTTTAACACCATGGCAGGACTGTAGTCAAATGCCACCAGTACTGATTAGCCATAAAACCCAGATTGACTCAGAATATGCCATAGGATTGGAGGGAAAGTGTGGGAGTTTTGGGTTCTGTTTAAATTCAGGGAAAAGGACCGATCTTTTATTTCCCTTGGTTGCATAGACCATGGTTTATCATACTTGTGCTCATAACAAGTTCCATTCTCCCCTCTAATTCTTTGTGTTCTCCCTCATATTCCACACTTTGGGTTGGTGTTCATGTGTTTTGTTTGGCTGAATTTATTATACAGTCAGAGGATGGATTTGGTACCAAGGATGTCACTACACCAGGTCATTCCACGCCGGTGCCTGATGGGAAAAATGCCATGTCTATTTTCAGTTCTGCTACTAAAACAGGTGTGTACAATGATTATTTGCCTCACTTGGATTGTTGCTAAAGTAAAATGCAAGGGAGATGCTTCTCAATTTAGAATTATATTTTTACTGTAATACCAATAATTTGATCTCATCTTGAATTTTTCATTGTTTGTTTTTCAGTTATTTTCAAAACTGATAAACATATTTGGAAATAATTGTCTCTAAATTTAACTGAAAACCTAGGGAAAAAATTCACAGGCAGGTCTGCTCGTTGAGACCCATGTCCTCTCCTCGGTCCTCTCTCGGTAAAGTTGTTCATTCTGGGTCTTCGCCTCCTTCCCTGCAGATGTCCGGCAGGACAGTGCTGCTGGCAGAGCCGGCTCCAGTAGCCTTACCCAGGTGACAGATCTGGCACCTTCCCTGCACGACCTAGACAACATCTTTGATAATTCCGATGACGACGAACTTGGGGTGAGTCTGCCATGGCTCCACAAGCAGAAACTTCCCGAAATGGGAGGATGTGTGTCGCTGTTGGAGCTCCTCCTTACTGTTTGGTCTGCTGAATTTGGGGGCCCTGTTTCAGGTTCAGAATCCTCTTCAAAAACGTTGGTATACCTTGAAAGGATTCTAAAAGTGGCTCGTGTCGTCTCTAACACGCCTTGGGTTCTGTTTGTTGATGGTTGTTTTTTTTGTTTTTTTATTATTAGTGTTATTCCTGTTGTAAATATTAAAATCTTTCACATTCAGTATAAGTGCTGCCGAAGCTTCACATTTAGTTTAAAAACATTTTTTTTAAAGACTGAGCGCTTTTTTTTCTTTTAGGTTTTATTTATTTATTTTGAAAGAAACAGAAAGCGAGTGGGAGAGGGGCAAAGAGGGAGAGAATCCCCAGCAGGCTCTGTGCTGTCAGCACGGAACCCAACATAGGGCTCGAACTCACAAACCACGAGATCGTAACCTGAGCCGAAACCAAGAAGTCGATGCTTAGCTGACTGAGCCACCCAGCTGCTCCTTTCACAGTTAATTTTTAAATCCTTCTAACTATCATGAGACTAGTAGAAGTGTATTATGTAGACCCTTTAGCTCAGATTTTAAAGATAATGCCCATAACGTTTTATTCATCTCATCAGTCAGAAAGTAGTCTACATTTTGAGAGATAGACGAGTATGATGCATACTTTTTAAGGTTATGACACCGTAGTGGGGAAGTAGGATTTACGTACAAAGAAGTTAAATAATACCAGGTATGATGTGGTTAAAGTGACAGATAAAATTTAAAATTCTTGGGTGAACAGCTGAACTGAGTCAGGAAATTTGTGTCCTCATCCTCCTAACCACCTGTGTACTTTTGGGCAAATAGAAGTACCTATAATTTCTGGGGGGCCTAGAAATGAGTAAGATAGGCCCTCTCTTCAGAGAAGTAAGTTTATTTTTCTATCACTTATGTATTTACCTTCCTTCCCTTCTGCCCTTTTCCCATATATTTGTTAATCACTTGATGGTCAGTTCCGTTGTGACATGTACACGAGGTTACAAATATTACCACCCTTATACTTGAGATACTCACAGACCTCAGGAGAAATAGCTTGTAAATAAATGTAAACATATACTTCAAAAATACACACACACACACACACACACACGTGTACGTACTTATTACTGAGAGTGTAGTAATTGACTTGCGTCTAAAGATGATGGGTGTTCAAGTACGAAGTGACAGGCAAACAGTGTTTAAGTTAAGGCTTAAACTTTAAGTAGGAATCAGAATTCTAAAGCCTGTTCTCACTGTAAAATAAAATGTATCTGATTAACCGATATTTTACACTATTAGTAATGTAAGTACTTAGAAGATGATATCATAATGGCCTCCAAGAATGGATTTGACTTGAGATGTGGAAAGACAGGGTTATTGAGATAGAGGGGAGAGACATCAGTTCGAGCCTGGAATGAGCCTTGATTAAGCAACAAGAACGAACTAGCTTGGGGTTGGGGGGATAAAGAACAGACCACTGGTCTGCTCTCTGACTGGTGGGTAAAGATTGACAGGGTTAAGAAGGTTTTTGACCATCCTTATGGCTTTGGACTTTGAACTCGGCCTGTAATATGTTCCTCTGTGAAGGCTGCTGAGTGTGGACCTGAGCTGGCTTCCATCAGTCTCTTACACAGAAAGCAGGGGTACTGTTGGGTAACTTTCGTTGGATTAAAACACAAGGACCTAAATTCAGGCAGTGGCTGCATGAAGGAAAAGGACACGGCAAGGAGAAAAACATTAATACGAGAAATGACATGTTTCCTTGTGGTAGATCCGGGCATCGGAGAGCCATTTGGAACGTGACTGTCGCCCTAAAGCCGGGTATTGTCTGGGATTGGTTTTGATGATCCTTAGGGTTTGGTCAGATGCTTCGGTAGTGATGGTGGGGAGGAAATATGAAAAGGAATTAAAGAGAAGTAGAAAGAAGTAAGAAAAGGGAAAAAGCAAGCATTACAGAGCAGCTGGGGACTGTTCACACCACCATCCCTAGTGATTCCTGTTGGTGTCCGAGCCCCGGCACTTATACTCTCTGTGTAAATCATGTATTCCTGTTGGACCAAATGAAGATACATTTACTTTTTTTTTTTTTAATATAGTTTTAGGAACGTTAATGTGTGATGGAGGGTTGGCCATTTTTAATCTAATTTTCATTTCTCCGAAATGTTTGTTCACTCTGATTTCTAGCCTGGCATTTAATCAAGAGAATCATTCACCTTAGAACCGTTTTTGCTAATTTGTCTTACTGATAACTCGCATTATGTGGCTGTTGTCCACGTTTCATCTCAGATGTCTTTGAATTTAATTTCACACTTCAACTCTATGTCATTGAATAAATACACATAAAGGCTTTCTGTTTGTGAGAATCTTTTTTCCTTTGGTCACCAATTCATTTGAGTTCTTAAAGATAATCTTGCCTATTAAAAGACTTAATTTCTTTTGAATAACAAAGAAAATTCCTCTGCATATTTCAGTAATTTTATGTGATATGGTTATTTTTTATGAAGAAGAATAGTAAATGTGGGAATAGGAGTAGAAGATACGTGTTCGTGTGTGTGTGTGTGTGTGTGTGTGTGTGCGCTTGTGTGTGTGTGTGGTGAAAAATGAAAGCGTAATACTTTGGGAGGACTTGAGGTCACTTCTTTTAACTGCCTGCTTCCAAACAGAAGGAAAACCAGACTGATAATTAATTACTACTTGGAGGCACCACCCTAATTTAATTATTGTGTCCCTGAAACCACTTCTCTAATCACCTGGGAGGAAGATTTGCTTAAGGTCTGCAAGTTCTGCTTTGCTGGTGCAATCTGCCCTTACAAGATCTGTGCAGAGACTTAGTCACTCTGGTTTTCATTCTTGATAAGCTTGTAGCCTTCTCCTTTGCTTCACTGTCTGCTGGTATTACCAGAAGTTCGCTTGGTAAATCCTGTGTAAGGAAGCATCTTTCCTTCATTCCAGAATATCAGTAGGCACATGTTAAGAAATAGTTGACTAATGGGGCGCCTGGGTGGTTCAGTCGGTTGAGCGTCTGACTTCAGCCCAGGTCATGATCCCGCACTTCAGGCGTTCGAGCCCTGCGTCGGGCTCTGTGCTGGCGGCTTGGAGCCTGGACCCTGCTTCGGATTCTGTGTCTTCCCTGCTGTCTGCCCCTCCCCCACTTGCACTCTGTCTCTCTGTCTCCCAGAAATAAACAAACATTTAAAAAAAATCCAAAAAAAAGAAAAAGAAGTAGTTGTGGCTCTACTTGTATACACGTGTGTTGCCCTGTTTTAATAAAAATAATCTTTCCTTAGGCTGCATCACCTGCGCTGCGCTCATCCAAAATGCCTGCAGTTGGGGCAGAAGACCGGCCTCTTGGGAAGGACGGAAGAGCTGCTGTTCCATACCCACCAAGTAAGAAAAGGAAATTGAGCTTTGCCGTGCTATTTACAACTTACACAGAGTGTTCTCATACTCACTGGTGCCTTATCTGAGACTCCCCTCTCCCTGCCTCTTTTCTTTTAACGGAATATTAACTGCAAGTGAAAACTTGTACAAGTTAGAATGCCTTCAATGGCAGGCAGCTAAGACACCATCTTCGTTTGAATTCCTTTTGCTGTTTTTTTCAAATTAAGAATTAACTTTTGTGGTTTAAAATGTGGAAAAACATGTTTTAGGTTTGTTTCTCTAATAGCCCTTTTCCCAGTAGAATAAATGCTACGCAATGATTTTTAGAATGATATTCCACTATAAGAGTGTAAGATGTTTCAATTTTCGTAAATTTAATTTACACAAGAATGATGAACATTTGTTTTCTATGGTCCTTTTCCTAATTCATACTGAGCTTTTTGTGTTTCCTTTTGAGATCAACTACTTTATTATGTTTGATGACAAGAGGAGGAACTTCTTCCCCCACCCCCACCCCCCACCCCCCCCAATTATTCTTCACCCTAGGAAACTACATTATTCTACGAGAGAAAAGAAAGTCAGGGTAGCTTATGTGGATACTCTGAAGCAGAAACATAATTCCATTGCAAATCATTCTTTAATACCTTCTCATTAACTTCAGCTGGTAATGAGAAGAAATTGAGGGGAAAAACCACTATGTCATAGGGATGAGTCAAAAAGTTTTATGAACCTATAAATGTGTGCTGATTTACTCAAATGTAGAAGTGTGAAGTATACAGAGATTGGATTTTGACAGCTTTAGGAGATCCATAGCTTTTTAAAATATGCAAAGCTTTCTCAAGCATGACATGTATGAAAATGAATAATGGTAGCCAGCCAGTCGCTGTAGTTTTTTTTAATTAAACATTTTTCTTTTTTTATTACTCTGCACTGCAGAATTTTGCAAACATGGAATTCACAGATTAAAAGAAACAATATTAAGATAGATACCTATGGAATAGGTCAGATGAATGAATTTTTTCCCTTGTTTTGAACCAGTTAATCCGCTGCCCTTTTTGACATTAAGTGACAATGTAGCGATGTTAAATGTTAAAATGTCTGATGACTTGTCCAAGATTATTGGACTCAAAATATTGCATTCAGAAACCACTCTGCTAGGAAGTGTCATTGCTCAGGAAAGTATATGGTATACTTTCTTCTCTCTCTCATTTTTATTCAGAAAATAATTGTTTCAAAAAGAAGCTACTCAAAATTTTATAATAAAGTACAGGTTATAAAAATTAATTTGCAATATAGCAAAAATATTAGCATTAGGATAATACATCTATATAAGAGTGAATGGGATCTTTTGAAGTGCATGAAGTATGTGTGAGGAAATGTGTGGAAATGGACATATCTGCAATATATCCTCCCGCAACATGACAGTGAAATAGCATGGCAAGAAGTTCCTCATCTTTATTGTACATGGAGGTGGAAGACAGACATATTATAAAATTTAGTGTGTAGAGCAGCACCATCCAATGTAATAGAAATACAGTGTGAATTGAGAGCCACATAGCAATTTTAAATTTTCTGGTAGCATTAAAGAACACAAAAAGAACCATGTAAAATTAATTTAAATAATATGTTTATATAACTTAATCTAACCAAAATAGTGTCATTTTTACATGTAATCAGTATTAAAAATATTGAGGTGTTTTACATTCCCTTTTTGAACTAACTCTCTAGAACCTGGTGTATGTTTTATACGCACAGCGCGTCTCACTTTGGACAGCACCTGGTTTGCGTGCTCTAGAGCCATATGCGGCAGTGGATACGGTCTTGGACGGAATAGGTCCACAGTTACTCATTTGCATATGTCATAACATAATAATGAAGAGAGCAGCACACAGTAATAACTAGGTTTGGTTTAGCACCAAGTCTGTGTTAAGGTAATGTTATAGCAGTACATACAATAACACCCCTCATCTCCAGTCCATTCTGGTAGCTGTTCCTGCTCTTGCTTTAACATTTTTAGAGGGAAAATCCAAGAGGCAAGCCATGGAGGAGCCTTTCTTTTTGGAGGACCAGAGTGTTTCTCTGGTTTCTGTCGTCTTTCTGTCTCATCCATGTCGAGTGCAGTTTGTTTTTTCATCTCAAACGTTGTTTAGGGTCATATCTTTTCAGAAATTCCTTGTAACTTAACAGCATTTTCATCTTTTTGCAGTCAAAAGAAAACGGGCATGGCGGACTAATTATTACTCGCTTCATCACTTATTGAATGTTTCGGTGTTATGTGGCAAAGTGTTGACTTCCATGCATACGTTATGTTATTTAATGTATATCAGAAAAAAATAGGAAGGTAGATACGATTACCATTTGGCAGATGAGGAACTTGAGCTAGAGAGGCTATGAGTCTTCCTTAAGAATATCTGACAATGGGGCTCCTGGCTGGCTCAGTCAGTGGAGTGTGTGACTCTTTTTAAATTTTTTTTTACATTTATTTATTTTCGAGAGAGAGAGAGCACAAGTGGGGGAGAGGCAGAGAGAGGGAGACACAGAATCCGAAACAGGCTCCAGGCTCCGAGCTATGAGCACAGAGCCCGACGCGGGACTCGAACCCATGAACCATGAGATCATGACCTGAGCCGAAGTCAGACGCTCGTCTGACTGAGCCACCCAGGTGCCCCGGGAGTGTGTGACTCTTGATCTCAGGGTTGTGAGTTGAGACTCCCATGTTGGGTGTAGAGATTACTTAAAAATAAAATCTTAAAAAAATACAGATTTGATAATAAGAATGCTAAGGCCACTTTTTAAAGTGAATCTCTGGCAAGTGGAATCTCATTTTCCATACTTTCTTGTGTGTGTTCTTTTTTTACTTTTGATAAAAAATGTCACGGTTCCTGAGGTGTTGAAAATTGACATATGCAGCTTTGTTAGGTAGCATCAAAGAATTTGAGGATCCCCAAGTGGGAAACGCCTTTAGTACATTTCTTAGAGAAAATTTAGACACTAATTTAATAAAATAATTCTTGGTAAAATTTCATGCATAGCCAGAACACCTGTATGTGAAGGAAAGGCTTTAAGTTTGTTGTCATTTTAACACAAAGAGAATTTGTACAGTTTATTTTCCAAATATTTACTTGGTGATTAAGATCTATAGTAGGAGTTTGAAACTTTTGTGAAGCAGACTTAGAGTTTAAAATGTTATACAGAAACATTAATTTTGTTTTAAATTATCAGTAGTTTGCTCTTTGGCTTGGGAAAAGGAGTAGGGACTAAAAGATAAAGGTGATGGATGTACTTCAAGTGTAACCTAACTCAGTGTTAAAGTCTTCAGTCTTGTTTCAAGGAAAACTATTGATCTGGTGGCTGCTACATTTGAAGACCATGTTTCCTTCTCAGACTCCACTGGTTCTCTGAGATTTTCTGGCTTGGCTTGTATCCCTAGTTCCATGAATTGTCAGATTCCTTAAGGGTAAAATACTGTCCTAGCAAGAAGGTGCCTTGAAGATCTACTGGGGCGGGGGGGGGGTGGCGTTAGTTTTTCCTCTTTTCTCTCTTTTTTTCTTAATTGGCAGCAGCAGGTACCATTTTGTATGATGAAATCTTACACAGAATCCTATTATAGGAAATAGAAGTGGAAATAAATGATGAGAGTCAAAGTTGGGATCTGAAATCCTGTCTGTTGGCCTCTTCCTTCCCTTGTTTTATAGAGGAGCACCTAAAGCCTTATTCAGGATTATATAGTTGTTTAACTGGGAAACATTGTAAAGATCATCTGGTACAGAAGTTCTCACCATTCTTCTGCCTCCACATGGTAGAGGCTTCCCGCCCCCCCCCCCCCCCCGCCCCCGCCCCCGCCCTCCACAAACAGAGGAAAGCCGGCAAGCCTGGTGAGAATCACACATTTAGTCCAGCCAAGTAGGTGAAGGATCGGAGGCCCTGAGGGCGGAGGTGACCTGACCTGACCATAGCAGTGCTGAGCTGTGAGCGCCTGGACTGCGGAAGCGTTCCCAGTGCTGCCGCCATGCAGCTCTGCCTCAGACTCTCTAGCGCGGGGCAGAGCACAATGTAGTTACTCCAGAAGTCCTCTCTTAGTCTGTTCAGTGGTTACCGTTTGCCTCTTCACATGTTGAAGCTACTTGGGCACCTGGGCGGCTCCGTTGGTTAAACGTCCTACTCTTGGTTTCGGCTCAGGTCATGATCTCACAGTTCGTGAGTTCAAGCCCCACGTCAGACTCTGCCCTTGACAGTGTGGCGCCTGCTTGAGATTCTCTCTCTTTTTTTCTCTCTGTACCTCCCCTGCTTTCTCTGTCTCTCTCTCTCTCTCAATAAATAAATAAACTTAAAAAAGTTTTTTAAAAAGTCTTGTAAAATGTTGACGTTGCTAGAAAGAGCAATGTGATGGGAAATTGGGACATCAGATAGCTTTCCAAAACCGTGATTTAAATTCATGGCTCCAAATTTGTAAATAAATTTGCTGTACAGGACACCCCCTAGTGGCCAAATTTCACAACCACAACTGGCATTGCATTATATTCGCCTCAGCTTTGAAGAGTCAGTCATTGCCTTAATGAGCCACTGTTCATGATGGTGGCCAACCTCAGGTATATGAAAATGCTTTTTAAAAAAAGGATTGAGAGTCACTGTTCTCTAAGTATTTCTTAAAATATCCTTTTTTTAACCAGTTGATTTTTAATAAATCTTTTGAGTCTAAGTAGGATTATTAAACCTAACTGTGAAGTTTCATTTTAATGTCAATATGGAAAGAGATCGTGGAACCATTTCCCCAAAGAGCAGTGAGTGTGGTGGATTTTTCAAACTAGCTAAGTAATTACTACATCTAAACCACCCTTCCAGCTCTAAATTTTTATTTTTTGTAGTATAAGTGCCTGATGGATTTTCCATGTAAAATTTGCTAGATGACATTTTTATATAATTCTGAAATATTTCATACATATTCGTAAGCAGAGATAGAACTTTTAATAAAGTTATTCCGTCAGATTTCTTTCAGCTTCTACTTATCTCCTCTCCTTATGCTTTTCAGGCAATCATTTGTTAGAAGAAAAATGTATGTTACGTAGACTTTGTCCACTTAATTAACGTGAAATCAAATCATAAAGCATCAGGGGGATAGTGGTAAAGTTCCAGAAAGGATAGTTTTCTGGTGATGACCTTATTCTTAGAAACTTCCATTATTAATATTCTATGGTGTAACTGATACGACCATTCAATTAGCATTATTTCTGATGCAAGTAGGGCGCCTGCCTATGAACTGGGATGTTTTAGAAGTCCTGCCTGTTAAAATATTACTGTTTTTTCTTTTCTCTCTCTCTCTGTCTCTCTCTCTCTTTATCCCTCCTTCCTTCCCTCCCTCCCTCCCTCCCTCCCTCCCTCCCTTCCTTAGCAGTTGCAGACTTGCAAAGGATGTTTCCCACCCCTCCTTCTTTGGAACAGCACCCTGCATTTTCTCCTGTGATGAATTATAAAGATGGAATCAGTTCAGAGACAGTGACAGCATTAGGCATGATGGAGAGCCCTATGGTCAGTATGGTTTCAACACAGCTCACTGAATTCAAAATGGAAGTAGAAGATGGATTAGGAAGTCCCAAGCCAGAGGAAGTAAAGGTAATTGCCAGTATATTAATCTTACCAGGGCAGGGCAGGGCAGGGCAGTTTTTAAGCAGATTCATATGCATCTTCAAGATAGTATTATCTATATGCCATACATACCTAAGTTCCTAAGAATCCTCACAGTGGATCGTGAGGTACATTGTTTTGTATATAAATTATAGTGTCTTGATCAACTTATAATTTTGGCATTAGCATGTTCTGCTGACGAAATGAGAGAAATGCTGAATTCCAGTGATTGTTGTTGCTGTTGTGGCGTCCTGAGTCGTTCACCGACATTATCACTGGCCCCCTCTTGTTGTCACAGGACTTTTCATACGTGCACAAAGTTCCAACTTTTCAACCTTTCGTGGGTTCCTCCATGTTTGCTCCACTGAAGATGTTGCCGAGCCAGTGCCTGCTACCTCTGAAGATACCTGATGCCTGTCTGTTTCGGCCTTCGTGGGCGGTGCCTCCTAAAATTGAACAGCTGCCCATGCCGCCTGCAGCCATTTTCAGTAGAGACGGTTACAAGTACGTGCCGGGATCTGCATCGAGCTACTGGCCATGTGAATGGGTTTTGAGCTTAACTAAATATTTATCTACAGTGATGACATCACATACCATTTAAAACTTTCCTTTCTTGGCCATTCGTGTTTTTGCGCACATTATTTTGTATCGAAAGTGTACATGTCTTCTGAACCAAATTTCACGTACACAGATAAATTGAGGTTATTTGTATAGAGAACCACGGTGTTCGTGCTCATTCCATATCAAATCACTGTCTACCACGAATCAAACACTAGACTGGAGCTTAGGATACATTACTTACTTAAAAACACTACCATTTTGGGGGTAGTATTGGTAAGTACTTGGTTTGTGACTTGATGACTCCAAGTGTGTTCACTGAAGGCACTTTAAAATGAAGTAATAACATGGAGACTTTCTCTGATGCTGACCCCACATCATAAGAAAGCAGCAACAGAGGTGGTAGGAGAAGAGGAAGGAAGAGGCTGGGTTTACGGTAGCTTGGGCACTTTCCACTCTGTCAAAAAACAGTACTTACATCAGCAACGCAGAGTCCGTTTCCCCTATGATTCATAATTTCTTAATAAAATACATGCTATAAAATAGAAGGCCACAAACTCAAATTTCTGTCAGGACCAGGCAAGCAATGTACGGACAACGTGGACTGGGGAAAGCAAACGACTTGACAGCACCAATGGTCAGTGTCCCCCAGCGGGATGGCAGGGACGGGCAGGGTCCGTGATGGACCCGCTGAGAGAAGGCCTCTTTGGAAGTGACTGTTTGCCGTGCGGCGACAGCACATAGTTCACACAAGGATGTGGGAGCCTGGAGATCTGCATGTTTATATACATTTCCTTTTTACAAACGTTGCTAATTAGTCCAGAGTTACGTTTTAGGAACCAGTAAGACAAGAAGACAAATTCCAGATCCAGTCTGTGGGCTCCATTTGTGACATCAGATGAAACCATCTTGATGAAACCAACGTTAGTGTCCCAAACGGGCTTTATGCTCACGTATGTGAAGTGAGTAGGGGATTGAAAAACCGCGACGCAGGTGTGGGATAAAAGAACCCAGACTTGGGAAGGTACCGCTGTGCTGACATAGGACTCCATTCCTGCTTCTCCCTTTTTTGTTTCCTCCTGTCTGTGACCTTAAATGACCATCTGATCGGAGTCTCCCCTTCTTTAAAATGGTATAATCCCGCCCTCCTTCCCACACAAGATTTTCGAAAGGCTCCAGCAACTAATGGTTGGGGAAGTATTGTGGCAGTGACGACTCACCAGCAGTGTGAAAGAGTGTGCTCGAAAGGCCCCTGGTGGTGACCCCTCTGGCTGGTCTCCTGCTGCCGTGCTCCGGCTGGACTCGGTCTTATTTAAACAGGGCCTGGTGCAGTACAGTGGGGCCCACTGGCCCGTACACGTTGCCATGCCCTTCTCGGCAGTGCAGCAGCTCCAGGGACCCGGTGGACAGTTTAATCTCCTACACACATAGGCTCCTCAAAAACGTGAAACGCAACCCGTTGCTGTATGGTCGGTTAAAAAATAAGTGATTTAGATCACTGCTTATTCTGTTCAGTCTGTCAGTAGCCATCCCAAAGATCCTTGGTATCCTTAGCTGGCACTGTTAGGAACTTCGTTCGATGAAGTGTCGGCACACCTTCCAGTATGGCCGCCCCTGCCCCGGTGTCGTAGCTGTATGCCTCTTGAAATGTGGCCAGTTGAGACCAAGACTGAACTTTTGGTTTTATCTAAGTTGACTTAAACTTTAGCACGTAGGGCTAGCGGCAGCCTTATTGGCCAGCAAAGTTCTAGACTGTGTGAATTCCTTCTGCTGGGGCCTCCCTCACCCTGGCCACCCCTTTGCCACACTCAGCACGCTGGTGCTTCCTTGCTTGACGCCTGTCTTACTGGCTGTGAGCTGACTTTTCTTCTGCCTTTTTACTGTTGAATACCTGGCATCTAGCATAGTGTTGGTCCTCAACTCATTTTTATCGAATGGGGAAAAATCAGGTTACTGTGCAAGCTAAACCATTCTTACTACCTAGGGAGCAATTCCATTATTTGGGTTTTCCGTTAGGAGCCATAGTTCCTTTTCTGATCTGAACTGCATAGTAATTCATAGGGTTTTGTCAAACAGGAAGATGTGAAAGGAGTCCAATTAGGGTAAAGATCTTTATTACGCACTTGTTATTTTGGTCTCTGAGATAGCAGTGATTGCCAATCAAGGTTTCTGGGTCATTTTTTATCTGTTCTCAGAGATACCACTGTGCCTCAGATTTACAGTTTCCTTATAGTGCTTGATGTAGATTTTTTTAGGCTGGTAGTTGAGGCATAGCTAATTAAAAATCACAAGAATTTATTTGAAGAGCCATTGCTTTGTGACATTCTTCTTTCAAATTGTAAGTGAATGAATATGTAGTTTATTGGAAGAACATTAGTTTAAGCTCAGTATTAATAGATTTCAAAAGAATAATAAGTATCAAATGAAATCTGTGTTCTTTTGATACCTTCTAATTGGACAGAATGGTCTCGTGCTGTTTTACATGTACATCTAAGAGCGTATATCAGAAAACTTTTTTGCAATAAAAAAACAGCAGAACATTGCAGGCACTGTTTTGTGCTCTATGTGGCTATTCCAAGAAGAAGTCATTGCTTATGGAGAAACAGGTAACAGTGCTGTCAGTCTCTGGGAACTGAAACAAATTGTGCTACCAGTAACGCATAGCATATTGAAAAATTAAAAATGAACTAAAATTGCCTGCCACTCCACAGGAATCTAGAAGTGTGGAAGCTGCAAAATAGGATGTGTGCTTGTAACTCATCTGATGAGTACTAAGGCCTCCTAGCTACACACGTGATACTTGTATTAATTGTAGTGTAGCACTGGCCAGTGCCTTTCCTACAACTGGATTCCCTCATGGTGACTCATTATTATAAAAACACAGGCCTAGAAAGGCCTGTATTTTGAAAATAGAAGAATAGTACATTTTCATGTGTGTCTGACTTAGAATCACACATGGATCATCGCCTTAGAGAGCAAGTACGGTGGCAGACTTTCGATTTCAATAAATGACAAAAATGTAATTGCCAGTTAGATCCAGATTTTATCCTATGGCCTTCTAGCTGATTTAGCATCTGAACTCATGTGTTACAGTTTCACGTAGTAGTTACGGTTTTTCAAAACTACCTTGACCAGACTCAGCACCACGTTTTCTTCTAAAATCAGTGAAGTTCCTTTGAAAGAATAACCTGAAGATTGCGCAGATGTGGAATAAGCAGAAGGAAGATGCTGTGGTGTATTGCTCTTCATGCCTTGTTGCTTGCTTTCCCATCCACTTCACTGGCTTTTTTGAGTGCTTTTATTTTTTTTTTAAGAAACACTGGAATATACCCAGGGATGGCATGCGTGAAGGCTGCGGTGTGCGGGCGGGCGGGCAGGCGGGGTGACCGTGAGAAGCCTGGCAGTCTGTGACGAGGGCGCGTTCTCACTCGGCATTCTCTGTTGCAGCAACGTGCCTAGTGTCGGGAGCCTAGCAGACCCAGACTACCTGAATACGCCCCAGATGAACACGCCGGTGACGTTGAACAGCGCTGCCCCAGCCAGCAACAGCGGGGCAGGAGTTTTGCCATCTCCAGCAACCCCTCGCTTCTCTGTCCCCACACCACGAACCCCCAGGACCCCAAGAACTCCCAGAGGAGGGGGCACTGCCAGTGGTCAAGGGTCAGTTAAATACGACAGCACCGATCAGGGCTCACCTGCCTCTACTCCCTCTACCACGCGGCCCCTTAACTCTGTGGAGCCTGCCACCATGCAGCCGATTCCCGAAGCCCACAGTCTCTACGTCACCCTGATCCTCTCAGATTCCGTGATGAATATTTTTAAAGACAGAAACTTTGACAGCTGTTGCATCTGTGCCTGCAACATGAACATCAAAGGGGCAGATGTTGGGCTTTACATCCCCGATTCTTCCAACGAGGACCAGTATCGCTGTACCTGTGGGTTTAGTGCGATTATGAATCGCAAACTTGGCTACAATTCGGGACTCTTCCTGGAAGATGAGTTGGATATCTTTGGGAAGAACTCTGATATTGGTCAGGCCGCGGAGAGGCGCTTAATGATGTGTCAGACTACCTTCCTTCCTCAGGTGGAGGGAGCCAGAAAGTCCCAGGAGCCACCTATAAGCCTCCTCCTCCTCCTCCAGAATCAGCATACACAACCTTTTGCTTCACTGAGTTTCTTGGACTACATTTCCTCCAACAGTCGCCAGACTCTTCCCTGTGTGAGCTGGAGTTACGACCGGGTGCAGGCAGATAATAATGATTATTGGACGGAATGCTTTAATGCCTTGGAGCAGGGCCGACAGTATGTGGACAATCCCACGGGTGGAAAAGTAGACGAAGCGCTGGTGAGAAGTGCCACTGTGCACTCTTGGCCTCACAGCAATGGTAGGTTTTCCAGAATGCACACTTACTTTGCAGATTTTCTTCGTATGGTGGTAAATTATAAGCTTTCTTTGTTATAGGACAAATCTCAAATTTCACTTCTTCAGAAGAACTAAAGTGAGAGCCCTGTTGATAATTATCCTAAATTTAAGGACTGGAGAAATGTTTCATATGGAAACACCTTTTGAGCAGAGGAATTATTTTTTGAAAACTTCCTATCGTGTTAATTCCTATGGGCCATTGGTACTGGAAACCAGTGGCTGCTAAGTGTCAGAGTTGTCGAGACTATACGGGATGCTAGTTTGTACACCCTTTCATGTTTACATCCACCCATTCCTCTAGACCGGTTTTCCATGGTCCTTCCTCCATGAAGCCTTCTGCCCATTTACAGAGCACTTTTTCCTTCCTCTGGTTTTCCAGTGCTTTGTATCTTACAACAGTGATCACGGTTTACTTTGCGTTGTGGTTCCCGAGGCATGTCACTGGCTCTTCTGTTGTTAAAAGCTCCAGTTGACAAATATCTGTGACGATGAGCTCGAAGTGGGCCACGGAACTTGCCATTCTCTTCCTTTATTCATTCGCTATTCCGTGATGCATCCTGGGGGATAAAATGACCGAAAGAGACAAGGTACCTCTCGGAGGGACTTTCTGATCTGTTCTGGAAGATGTACATTAATCAAATAATTACACGAATTAGCATATTATTAGAAACCATTATAAGCGATGAAAGCATGGGATAAGGAGAGCATCCCTAGACTGGGGTCAGGGAAGACCTCCTTGAAGAAGTACTAATGTTAGAGATCTCAGTACTGATTAATTGGATAAAGAGAGTGGAGAGCAAGGAATTGTGTCCCAGGTAGAAAGAGCAAGAGTGAAGGCCCAGAATTATGTAGAGCTTGGGGCTTTCAGAAAACTGAAGCCAGCTTCCAGTTGGCTAGATTTACAAGAACCTTTTGAGACCTGCTGGGGCTGGGGGCTTTATTCCAAGAGCCCTAACAGGTCATTGATGGGTTTATGAAGAGGCATTGCCATCAGATTTGTGCAGTTAAGAAACAGATACTCTCAGGGGTGCCTGGGTGGCTCAGTTGGTTAAGCACCTGACTTTGGCTCAGGTCACGATCTCATGGTTCACGAGTTCGAGCCCTGCATTGGGCTCTGTGCTGACAGCCTGGAGCCTGCTTCAGATTCTGTTTCCGTCTCTCTCTGCCCTTCCCCTGCTCCCGTGTTCCCTCTCCCTCTCCCTCCCTCCCTCCCTCCCTCCCTCCCTCTCTCTCTCTCTCTCTCTCTCTCTCAAAAATAATAATAATTAATTTTAAAATAAAACAGAGAAACAAATACTCTGACTTCGGCGCAGGCTGTGGATTTGGAAATGATAGGAACGGTGGAGAGACTACAGGTTTAATGTAGTGGCTCAAATAAATAATGGCTTGGTTTCGTGTCTTAGCAAAGGAGATGGAAGAGAAGTGGAAGCATTCAAAAGACGTTGAGGAAGTGGTAGGACTGCAGGATTTGGTAGTGGGTTGGATTTCGGGGCTTGGGGAGAACGGGATGTTAAGGAAGACACCCGGATTTGTGATGCATATACCTGGACCCACAGTGACCTTGTTCAAAGCTAGGTGTACTGGAGGAAGAGCCTGTCTGGGGAGAAAGCCCCTAAATTGAGTTTTGGTGATTTTAAAGATCCCTTCTGAGATACCCAGCTAGAGGTTTCAAGTAGACACTTGGGATTTGACAGGCCTGCAGCTCAGGGGGAAGGGAGTGGTTGGCTTGTAGATCGGATCTCAAGTCAGGAGCACTGAGGAGGAGGGAAGCTCACTGAGGAGGCGGACAGAATGAGAACCGCAGAGGGCTTGGGACAGAGCTTTACTGAATTCTTTGGTGTAACTGAGTTCAAGAAAGAGTAGAGTGGTCAATAAGCATTAAAGCACAGCTGAGCCTTTAGGTGAGGATTAAACCTGTCTTTTGACCACGGTGAGGGCTGCTCTGGAAGAGGTGGGAGCGGCCAGGCCCGAGAGGTCGGTTACGTGAACGGAACATGGACCCTGTCCCGTGCAGCTCTGAGCCCTGGAGGAGAGAAGGCTGTATAATCTTCTTAAATACAGTTTGAAATCTGGAAAAGAACTATGGCTCGAGGATAGAGCTCAGCGGAGTAGGGGTGATAGGCATTTTCGGAGTAGCCAAGCAAGGAGGCTTCTTGGTAGGCGGAGACTCCTAAGGAAGTATTCAAGGGTGACACTCACTCTGTAACTGCTCAGGTTTGAGCACAGTGCCTTACACTCAGCAGGCCTTTAATTAATGTCTGTGGGATGAATTTATGAATTAAAGAAAGTACAGTCTTTCCCCTACAGAAATGTGGGTGATTATCTTGGGTGGTTCCTTTTACTAGACAGTAGCCTTCAGACAGAAAAGCATTCTGTGGGTGGATCAGTACTGTCATCTTTGGATATGAAAAATAGCAGATTTTGTTGCAGGGGAGGTGTGGGCTTCAAAGTCAGAAGCTGGAAAGTACCCGACAGCTGATGGAAGTGAACGGTGCGGGAGCCGGGTCTGCAGACAGCAGCGCCCTCGATTGTCTCGCACGGCACACTTTCTGTTCCGTGTGCACAGGAATAGCCCCATGGAAGTGCGTCTGCTTTTATTTTTCCCTAACGTGTGGTTCTCTTAGTCTGTCATTTTCCAACTTTTGATAGAGCCGTGGGTACAAGAAGTACTTTTTTCTTTACTATAAGGAGAAAAGGCAGCACAGGCTCGAAGATGAAGGCAATGGCCATCGCTCCGTTGTCAGGCAAGCAGCAGAGCCGAGTGAGGAGAGAGCGAGCAGAGCCGGGGGAAGGGGGCGGCTGTCCGACCGCTCCGACAGGGCTGTCTGTGCAGGAACGTGGCTCCGAGCCCACACTCGCCGGGCCTCCCGGCTCTTGGGGGAGGTGTTGGAAATTTAGCTTTGCCACTTGTGTTTGATTTAGGAGATACACCTCAAAATGTCTTAAGCACCCTGTGTTTCAGATTTAGTGGGTAGGTAAATCTTAGGTTTCCAACCGTGTCCCTTTCCTAGTCAGCTAGAAAAGGAAGGGTGAGGGAAGGTCTTTAGGTATGCAGCCGTGTGGGTTCATAGCTGGTCACCTCTCAAACTTGATGAGCTCTTTCATCGGATCTTTCTGAGAATTTGATGAGCGTGATGGACCTTCCTCCCTGGGAAAGAGTACACATTTGTACGTGCGTGCAGGGTTTTGCATAGAGTTTGAGAGGTTTCTCAGATTCCCTGTGAAGAGCCCCTCCTCCTAGTAGGAAGAATGTTTGTTCTGAAGCCCTGAGTCCCACCCTCCTCTGGGTGGATGGCCTCTCGTCCCGGCATTGCCTTCGCCATGGTGCCCTGTGCCTCTGCCTGCATGCAAGGTCGCCGTTCTCTTTCGTGCACTCAGTGTTTTGTGAAAATATTTTACAGCAGGAGCGTTTTTAACAGTTTTTTAAAAGCTTCTGTGTAGGTTTTTTTCCCCCCACTTAACACATCCAGAACATTGGTGTTTGTAAATAAAAGTAATACGATAATTAAGAAACTTTTACAGGGTTTCTTATGTAACCTTGGAAACAGGTTCATACGATTTGAAAGAGCAGTTCTATCCATCTTTTCACTTCAGAGCAGTTCTACAGTTAACCTCTTGAATATAGAGTGACGTACTTCTCCTTTTATTATTTCCAATAATAAATTATAAATTACTTTATAATAATAAAATACCTTTACTGTTGCCAGGTAAGTCTAGCATTTTAGAATCTAGTAAAAATAGAACGTGCCACCAGCGTTATCTTTGTCATGGGCCGTAACTCCAGTCCAGAATTAGGGCAGGAAAGAGGACGGTGTCGATCCCCTCTTACGATTTCTGTTCCTTTCCGTGTCCCTTCTCTTCCAGTGCTGGACATCAGTATGCTCTCCTCCCAAGATGTGGTCCGTATGCTGTTGTCTCTGCAGCCCTTTCTCCAAGACGCCATCCAGAAGAAGCGCACGGGCAGGACCTGGGAGAATATCCAGCATGTGCAGGGACCGCTAACCTGGCAGCAGTTCCACAAGATGGCAGGACGGGGGACCTACGGTAGAACCTCTTCCCTGTTTCAGTTCCTTCATAGGTTGTTGCCGTAGGAACCAGCTTTAGTCACTGCCAAGTCCTCACCTCACTGACAAAATAGCATCTTTTTTTTCCACGACTGTTAAGCTTTATAATCTCTTTTCTTTCCTAAAGTCAGTTTGGAGTTACGTTTTCTTAGCATCCTTGGCAGAAACAAGGTCAATGAGGAAAATGATCCTTAAGTAGAGTATCCATTAGATTTTCCTCATCTTCCTGATCTTCATTGTATTTTCATCTGGATGAACTTCTGAATTAGTTCTGTCAACTTCTTCAGAGCTGGGATTATCATGCTTAAAGGAAACGATGTAGTGCTGCTTGGAAAACTAACTTTAACTTGTTCTAGTCTGCCCTCTGATCTTCTCGAACCTCTGTAAGCATGTTCTGACTCATTTAAGTTAGGTCCTTCATCAGGAGCCATATAATTAGAGGATTTGAAGAGCACTGTTGAGAGTTACGCTGCGAACCTGCGAGGAAACTTCTGATGCCAGAACTAATACTAACGCAGCGGGGACCTTCTAAGGTGTCCCGGTTGTGGGAAGCACCCTCCTGAACTGCACTGTCGTTACAGGTTCCGAAGAATCTCCTGAGCCTTTGCCCATCCCCACCCTGCTGGTAGGCTATGACAAGGACTTCCTCACCATCTCGCCGTTCTCCTTGCCATTTTGGGAGAGGCTGCTGTTGGACCCATATGGGGGCCACCGGGATGTTGCCTATATTGTGGTGTGTCCAGAAAACGAGGCCTTGCTCGAAGGAGCCAAAACTTTCTTCAGGGACTTGAGCGCTGTATATGAGGTGAGAACAACCCGAAAATCGCTTTTGGGACATGAGTCCTCAGATTGTTTCTAGCTGTGGCTGAGTTTTAAAGAGCAAGTATCTTCAAAGGAGATCTCAAAGGAAATTTGCAGATAGTTGGAGGATGGAGGAGAGAATTAAGTTGGCAAGTTTTCCCGGAAGTCAATTGCTTTTCCCATCTGTGCTTTACATTTTGTTAGATTTAGAAGACTTTGCTCTACTGGCCTTACCACACCATGTACGATTCTGTCAGCTGTTTTTTCCTGATTTATGTGCTTGAGTTTAAGAGTGTTGCTTACCAGGGGCGGGTGTTCTGGCTGTTCAGAAGATGGCCTTTACAAAAAGAAAGCACATCTCTTTGTGGGCAGGGCTGGGGGGGGTGGGGGGTGTTCCTGAAAACAGTATGAAAATGTTTAGCTTGAAGATTTCTGTGTCAAAAGACGAGTTTAATGAATCATGTCCCTGTTGTGTGTTATGTATTTAAACACTACGTTCATCTTAATACTAAAATTTTGATACAGGTTAATAATAACCATAATAATTTAAAAGCCAGGTAGATAATTTTGTATATTTATTACATGAAATACTATTGCTTTTGAAAAATTAGGATCATGTGTATCTTGAAGAGTAAGTTCCACGTTTTTTCAGCCAGAGTATACGTACACTAAATTCTTTGTATCTTATACTTCTAATATCTTTTTTTTTGGCAAGATTAAATGAAATTAGTATTTTTGAAGAGCTGTGACAGGCATAGTATAAACATTACAAGGGTGTTTGTTAAATATGATGCCAAGTTGAATTTCAAAAATATGTCATAACAGAACATTCGCTATTTAGAAATGGATGGGTGCACATGAAATAGTGAGCTTATGTCTTGCTACAAAGAAGTGAGGAGAGGGTAATGTCTGAGGTGATGGCATCAGTTAAGCCCCTGGAGGAAACCCTCAGATCTAGTAATTTCTACACAGTGCCTGGTCCGTGGATGTGTAATAATATTAAATCATAAGGACCGTAACACAGAAAACTTGTGTAAGCAATTTTTGTTTAAAGCACGGCCCTTCTCTTGAACGAAGCCTTCAACAGAAGTTACAAAACATAAAAGGATCGAGGGATCTTTTTAGATCCTAATGACTTTATTAGGACTGCTCGTTTGGTCATAGTGTGTCCCTGGTTATGAGGGTGTATGCCAGAGGGTTTTGTAGGGCCTGAGTTAGGCCTTCAGTTATCAGCTGTAATAAGGGATGATATGGGCTCTCCTGTTGTTGAATAGATAGTTAAGTAGCTTACTTTTCGCAGGTGTGTTGTATTAATTCTTGGCTGCAAGTGTCCATTTAATGTGCCAGAGATTAACAACAGAATCTCATTGTGCTTAAAACAACTATTTACTTTTAAAAAGTGATCAGCATATCCCCTGCTTCAGTGGCCTCTGCTCTTGGTGATCTCCAAATGTCTGTAACAGTGTAACAGATGGCCCATAAAATTTTAATGTTATCTTATGGGAAAACATTATGAGTCGGGATTACTTAAGAGGTTTTAGCGGACATATGTCCCAGTCAGCCTTAGTAGGCAGGAATCTGGTTAATTCTTTATTTGACCATTAGCAATCAGGTAGTACTCAGCGACCTTCCCTTGTGCGGGAGGAACTGGCTGGGTGAAGAAACATTTATTTTTCTTGAGAGGGGCCCAGTCCAGGTTTTGGAGAGGCAGATAGGAGTTTCAGCACACATTCTAACGAGCAAAAAGGACCAGCTCAGAACGTGGGTTTGGGTGCTTGTGTTAATGCGAAAAGAAAACACGAGGTACTTCCGCGTGCGTGGTAGAGAATGTCATTGTCCGCCCCCCCAGCACAGGCGTGGTTCCTGTTGTAAGTAACGGTCTTGTTTGTGGTGTAGATGTGTCGGCTTGGGCAGCACAAGCCCATCTGCAAAGTGCTACGAGATGGGATCATGCG
Source organism: Puma concolor (assembly GCF_028749965.1). Classification (NCBI taxonomy): domain Eukaryota; kingdom Metazoa; phylum Chordata; class Mammalia; order Carnivora; family Felidae; genus Puma; species Puma concolor. The sequence continues at coordinate 12,970,717 of NC_141678.1, read as the reverse complement.
CGTGGGAAAGACTGTGGCACAGAAGCTGACGGATGAGCTTGTGAGCGAGTGGTTTAACCAGCCGTGGAGCAGCGAGGAGAATGACAATCATTCCAGACTCAAACTTTATGCGCAAGTTTGCCGCCATCACCTAGGTAAATGGGAATTTGTTTGGCAAAGTAGAATCTGAGAAGTAAAATAGCAGATTGCCACCCTTTGGGAAGCAGCATTCTGCTGCTTTTATCTCAGGTAATGTTGGTGTTCCATTACCGTATTTGTTTAGGTCTAATTTCTGCGTTCTGGGTCGTTAAATGCTCATTTTTACGTGCACAACATTCTTTAAAAGCAATTTAAAGTTGCCTAAAGAAGTCATATCTAATTTACTCCACATGTTGAAAACTTAGCGGCAGGACTTGGTATTAACTGCTTAAGTTAAACCCGCACTCCCAAGAGAGTCTTGGAAGCTTCTAAAGCACACTGTGCATAGGAGCGTGGTATACGCCGTGATGGCTCCGGAAGAGACCCCGGCCTCGCGGCTTGCGGTGAAGGCAGACAGATTCAGTCCGAAAGGTTAATTTTCTCTTTGTTTTCAAATAAGCCTCTTCACCAGAACTGTCACACGTAGCCCCGTGTTCAGCTCCACATTTGCAGAGTATATAAGCCTATGCTCCAGCGTGGAGATAGCATCTTGGGTGTCATAGTCAGAGCATCACAGCCTGAAAACGTAATTTTCTGTAACCGTGACCGTTCTACTTGCTGATTGGGTCTGACACCGCGGAGTGTCGCTGACGTCCCCTCTCTGCGTGTACTCTTTCAGCACCTTATCTAGCCACTCTGCAGCTCGATGGCAGCCTGCTGATACCACCTAAGTACCAGTCCCCACCAGCAGCAGCACAGGGACAAGCCACCCCCGGGAACGCTGGGCCTCTAGCTTCAAATTCAGGATCGGCAGCACCCTCAGCCGGCAGTGCGTTCAACCCCACCTCCAGCAGCAGTTCCGGGAACCCCGCGGCAGGCAGCTCGGCCTCTGGGTCCTCTGTGCCGCCGGTCTCCGCCTCCGCCCCCGCCCCCGCCCCCGTTGTTAACCAGATCAGCACTACCTCTTCTTCAGGATTCAGTGCTAGCGTCGGAGGGCAGAACCCCAGCAGCGGGGCCGGTTCTGCAGACAGAACGCAAGGGAGCGCAGGCTGTGGCGGAGACCCGGAGCCCGGGCAGAGCTCCTCTCAGCCCTCACAGGATGGACAAGAAAGGTACGCTGCTCGCCGGTGGATGGTGTGTGGCTTCGGCTTGGGCCCCGTCCCTGCTCTTCTGCACCCCACGCCCCTCCTCACCTCCTGCATCTGTAAGCCTCGTGAAGCGCCCTATTTCCCTCCTTCCCAAAGGGAACTTATGACTGTCAGTCTGTGGCTCCAGTGTTAAGAAATCCAAGACTCCGTGTGAACTTACTGTTGTTAAGCTTATTAGCTTCATAGGAAGCTGGTACTGTTAATACTATTATTATATGAACATAATATAGTATTAGTAAGCTGTTACCACTCACATTAATAGTAGTATAAAACATCTTTTTAGAATGTGGCCCCAAGGAAAAGAAGGAGTCGAAAAAGAGATCTCCCACTTAAAGGAGTCGTATATTGTCATTTCCCGTCTCCCTTGGTGCTAACGGGCTTGGTTTGCCTTCATTTGGATAATATGAAACATATCAATGCTACATTCGATCTGTAATCATTGTCCAGGGGGTCAGTGTCCTCGGGAATTGATGTATTTTGTGTAATTTATATTTATTTGTGCATCTCATAAGTGACTCTCTCCGCAGTGTCACAGAAAGGGAAAGAATAGGAATTCCCACTGAACCCGACTCTGCAGACAGCCAAGCCTATCCTCCAGCTGTGGTCATTTACATGGTGGACCCCTTCACCTACACTGCAGACGAAGACTCCACTTCCGGAAACTTTTGGCTGTTGAGTTTGATGCGCTGCTACACGGAGATGCTGGATAATTTACCCGAACATATGAGAAATTCTTTCATTCTCCAGGTAACTGCCTGCAACTTTATTTTTAGCTTTTGTTGTTGTTTTTATGAAAGTAAATACAGGTCTGTGATTTCTTTTTCATTGGAAGTACATAAAGCTGTAAAGGAAATGATGTTCATAATTCTACCTTTAGATTAAGCCACCATCACCATTTTGGTGTATTTTTAGCCTTTTTTTGTGTATGTCAATTTATAGAATTGAGATCATACTTTTAGTATTATTTTTAGTCCTTTTATACTTAACATTATTCCTGAATACTTTTCTATGTTACTGAAAATTCTCCCAAGTAGCGTTTGTAATGACTGCATATTCTCCATATTTAATTATTACCATACAGTTAGATATTTAATTTGTTTCTATCTTTCACATTATAAACAAAGCTATAACAAACATCTTTCTGTGTAATCTCTTTTTCACAGTTTGGGTCATTTCTTAAAGTGGATTCTTAGACCTATAGATTCCTGTAAATAATGCCAGATTCCTTTCCAAGAAAGTTACACTTACTTACATTCCCTTTAGCACTGAGTGAGCATGCCTCTTTCACTACAGCCTTGCCAGTTGTATAGTGCAATAATTGTATAGGATTTTGATAATAGGTGAAAAATGATGCCTTGGGTATTTGGGTTTTGTTTTACTGTCACTTTCACTAAAGCCATCTTAACAGAATTAAAATATCGAAATTAGTTACCAGAACAGATTGATTGTTTTTCATTGTTGTGAAGTTTGTGTCTCTGATGCTTAGATAATAATCCCGAAGATACGATGCACACTATGTGTGTATATGAGAAAAAGGAGAGCTACATTAAAAAGCAAATTGTAAAAGTTTGGAGCATGACAACAATAGAGAATTTATCCCTCGAAGGAACAGTGTAATTTCTAAGTGACTGTAACTTGACCGACAAGATGGCACCCTCTTCTTCAATTGTTGGTGTACCTTTGTACTCGAGGATTTTATGCCATCTAAGGAATTAAGATTGAGTTATATTATGTTTGGCATTTATATATTTTATTTTACTTAATTGATTTTTTAAAGTTTATTTATTTGTTTTGAGAGAGACCAAGCACGAGCAGGTGAGGGACAGAGAGAGCGCGAATCCTAGGCAGGCTCCGTGCAGTCAGCTCAGAGCCCCACGTGGGTCTCGAACCCACAACACCGTGAGATCATGACCTGAGCTGAGATCAAGAGTTGGACGCTTGACCAACTGAGTGATCCAGATGCCCCTCTTGTATCTTGTTTTTAAGATTTTGTTTTTCAGTTATCTCTACACCCAGTGGGTCCCAAACTCACAACCCTGAGATCAAGAGTCGCAGCTCCACCAACTGAGCTACCCAGGCGCCCCTTATGTATTTCAAAACTACAGTTCTCTGCCCCCATTCGGCAAAGAATTCATGCCGTCTTGTCTGTCCTCCAGCTTTCCTGTTGGCGCATTCGACCCCAGTTTCTGGTTTTGTTTGTGTTTGTGTAGATCGTGCCTTGCCAGTACATGCTGCAGACAATGAAGGACGAACAAGTTTTCTACATTCAGTACTTGAAGTCCATGGCATTTTCGGTGTACTGCCAGTGCCGGCGCCCTCTGCCCACACAGATCCACATTAAGTCCCTCACGGGATTTGGGCCTGCCGCCAGCATCGAGATGACCCTCAAGAACCCAGAGGTAGGTAGTAGCACAGCAGAAGCTTCGGAAAGAGCACTCTGACGCAGGAGGTGCAAACCTGGCCGGTTGGTTGCCTGGTTGGCCTTCTGCCTTTATGAAGAGTGGTAGGTTTCTTTGATTCCTAATTTGAAACAGAGGAGATACTTCTCTCCACTTGTGAAATTTGGGGGATAAGAGGCCGGTGAACTCTCGGTGTTTTTTTGATGTAGGTCCTGAGGCAGCAACACACTTACCACTTTTACTTAGCGATGCTCGACTTTTCCTATGTTTATTTTGTTCTTTATTTTTTGGAAGCTAATCTGTGTGTTAAATCACTAAGTCTCTCCCTTCCCTGGCTCTTCGCTCCCCTCCTACCACAGTTGTTTGCGTGTGCGATCACCCTGCAGGGATCCCTCGTTTTCTGCTGCATGTTTTTACAGGAGCTTGCTCTCCCCTCCCTGGTCGCAGTGCTTTTTCTCTCCATCTTCTTACACCCGCTTCCCACAGATAGGCGCCTCTAGGGGGATTTGAAAGCACCAGACAGAAGTTGTACACTTCTTTTTATTTCACTAATCACTTTATCCTGAAGATGGACGAACAGGGCGATGCTAGAATTATCAGAGCCTTCAAAAATCAGTTCCCGCAACTTTTATTGCGTGAAAGATCACCCGTTAATAAAAGCCAGCAAATACCTCTTCACCAGAAAAAAACTCAAAAACACCAAAAACTGCTGATTTTAGTTGGTGATGAAAATTTTTCTGAAAAAACTCACTTGGATAAGTAAGAGGTTAGGGAAAAAAATGAGGCCTTTATAGTTAATAGCACACTTGTCCCTTGCTCCCATCAGAAGCAGCTGCTTAGCCGACAGCCACCTCCACTCTGTGGTTGTGTACAGTTTCTGTCTCTGGCTGTTTAGGTTGGTTTATTCTTTTGAGTTTTAATTTTTCCATTCTCATGAGCAGTTTATCTATTTTAGTTCACCCATTCGTGTTTTCTAGGATTAAAAAAAAAATGAACTTATTTCTACTTGTTTCTTCTTTTGTCTCCAGAAATCGAGGTATTGCCTTTCTTTATAAACTTAGAATCTAGCCTGCATTCTGTCTCTGCATAGTTGCCTGTTCTGGACATTGTATGTGAGCGGAACATAGTCTGTAACCTTTCATGTCTGATTCTTTCATTTAGCATGTTTTCTAGGTTCATCCATGTTACACCATGTGTATTTTATTTCTTTTTATGGTTAAATAATATTCCACTGTATGGATATACCACATTTTGGGTATTTATTCTTTGGTGTATGGACACTTGGGTTTTCCCACTTTTTAGCTATCGTGAATAACAACACTGCTGTGAACATTTGTGCGCAAGTGTCTGTGTTTACAATATTTTCCATTCTCTTGGTAAATACCTAGGAGTAGACTTTCCAGGTGTAGGGAGAATGAATGGATCAGTGATAAGATTAGCTTTGAAACTTTGAACAAATTATTGAATATCTCTAGGCCTGTGTTTTGGATCCCTAAAATGAAGGAATTGGATTAGATTCTGTCTCAGGTCTTTATTTTAGCTTTAAAATTCTGTAATTCCATTATTAACTATTTTTTATGATATATCTATATTTGTCTCTATTTTGGATGTATAGTTTAGGGGTCGGCAACTATGACTGTAGCTGCAATCAAGCCTGTAGCCTGTATTTGTATGACCTGGATAAGAATGATTATTACATTAAAAAAAAAAGAATGATTATTACATTAAAAAATGTTTATTTATTTATTTTGAAAGAGAGAGAGGTCATGAGAAAGGGGCAGAGAGAGGGAGAGAGAGAACCCCAAGCAGGCTTGATGCAGGGCTCAATCTCACGAACCATGAGATCATGACCGAGCCGAAATCAAGAGTCGGACACTTAACTGACTGAGCCATCCAGGAGCCCCAGAATGATTATTACATTTTTAAGAAGAGAAGAATACTCATAAGAAGAGAGACCCATAAAGCCTAAAATATTTACTATCTCTTCTTGTAGAAGTTTGCTGACTGCTACTCTAGTTTATTGTTGAAATGTGTATAATAACTATAAATAATGGTGACAACTAAATTTTGTCACAGTTTAACTGCATTGTTTGTCTTACTGGTAACAGCTAATGTTTTCATTTCTTAAATCACTCATACACACACACACACTCACACACAAGTATAATTTACACACTAAAAAGTACCTGAGCATAAGTATACTGCTTGATGAATTTTCACTAAATACAGCTTGTAACAAGCACAAGAAACAAAACATAAGAAGCCTGTTCCCTTCTAGTCATTCTACCAGTAATCAGTATTCACACTTAAAGCAGTAAAGTTTTGCCTGGTTTTGACTTTCATGTAAATTGCGGCACATAATTTATATATTTTTTGTGTCTGACTTCTTTTACTCAGTGTCGAGATTAATCTATGCTGTTGCTTGTAGTGGTAGTTTTTTCATTTCCTTACTGTTTGATATTCTGATTATATAACTATAACACAGTCTATCTTCCATTTTACTGTTGATGGGTATTTAGGTTATTTTTTATTTGGAGCTATTATGATTAATCCCTGTCCTTTGGTAAACATATATATCCATTTGATTGGGTCACAGGGTATGTGTGTTTGACTTTAGCAGATATTGTTAAACACTTTTCCAAAGTGATTCATCACCATCAGTGTATGAAAGTTCTAGTTGCCCCACACTCTCACCGATACTCAGTGTTTTCTTTTTTATTTGACTTTCTGGTGGGTATATAGTGATATCTCATTGTGGTTTTAATTTTTGCTGTCTTGATGACTAATGAAGTTGAGCTAATTTACTTACTAAAATAATAATTTGTTTTAATAAAGAAGCATTGGTCTGATTGGGGTTTCCTAGCTGATGTCACTTACACAATCTTTGTTTTCTGTTTTACCATTATTATTTATGTATATAATACTGCTGGGGGGGCAGTCTACCGTCATTACTCCCTATTGGTTTCAAGTGCTGTTCTGGGTTTTGTTGGAAATGTTGAGTTGAGTGGCATTATGTTGACACTGACTTTTATTTTGATTTCAGCGACCCAGTCCAATCCAGCTTTACTCCCCTCCTTTTATATTGGCCCCAATTAAAGATAAGCAGACGGAGCTGGGAGAAACTTTTGGGGAGGCGAGCCAGAAGTACAACGTGCTCTTTGTGGGCTACTGTCTGTCTCATGACCAGCGCTGGCTTTTGGCTTCCTGCACTGACCTCCATGGGGAATTATTAGAAACTTGTATTGTAAATATTGCTTTACCAAACAGGTGAGGAGCCTGCATGTTTATGCTACATATAAATCGATACTGTGCCTTTCCTCAGATATGAGTCTTTCTGATTTTCCTGTCTAAATGCACTAGGCGCTGTGCGATGGGTGGGTTCTTTGGAATTTTCTGAGTTTTGTCTTACTAAGCGATAACTTTGACTCATTTGGGGACCCCTTCCCCACTTCTTTCTTTTGTAGGTCACGGAGGAGTAAAGTATCTGCACGTAAAATTGGACTACAGAAGTTATGGGAGTGGTGCATAGGTATTGTCCAAATGACATCCCTACCCTGGAGAGTTGTAATCGGCAGACTTGGGCGGCTTGGCCATGGAGAGCTTAAAGGTGAGAGACTCCTAAAGCAGTCAGTACAGGAAACAACGGAAAAGGGTTGAACTAATGTCCCTAACTGAGCTGAGGGAGAAAATGGTAGAGTTGGTAGTAAGAAGAAAGCAGATTTATATTTCCTGATTCTTTTAAATGGACAGGATAAACCAGCAGTTTTTAAACTTTTCATTATCAACAAAACCATTTGCCAAAGAAATCTTAAATTTTGAACTCCAGTGTATAAGACAAAAAAGAATGTATTAATATAAAAGTGATAGTAAATTGAATTTCTAACATGTATTTTTGTACTGGGTCAGTGAGATCAAGTCAGTTTTAACATGAAAATTTAAAGAGAGATGGATGAGAGGAGAATCGATTTAGGTTTCTTTTATTATTTTTCATGATTGATGGTGATATAGTTTGTGTGTTTTTGTTTTGGTTGCACAAGAGCAAGACAATCCTGATTTACAAGGACAAGTAGGTGCAAGTTGGAATAGTCTTTTATTCACGTTGCCACTGTCTGATATTTTTCAGCCTGGAAGCTTAAGAGAGCAGACTTTTTTTAAGTTGCATGCCTAAATATACCTGCCAACTGCTAATATTTCCTGTCATAAATGTAACAGTCAGTCACAGAGCACTAAAAGTAACTAACGACACAACTGATCGGTGGCAGCAGCCTTGTCTGGCTTTGAGCCCAGCTCATTTGCTGTGCTGGTGTAGCTACTTTGCATGAGCAGTATGCATAGGCCTACCTTATTTTTTTAAAGCCTTATTAATTAATGACACATTTATAAGAAGTTCAATACATACATAGAGATGGGGGAAGTTTCCTTCTAAGGTCTCCACAAAAGCAAAGCACAGATTAGCTTGGTGGTTTTGTGCATGCAGGTGTATTAGAGCCAAGTCAGCAGACTTTCTAAGGAAAGGGCCAAGTAATAAATATTTTCAACTTTGCAGGCCAGCTTTTCACCGTTGCAGCTTCTCAGCTCTGCCGTTGTAAAGTCAGAGCAGCCATAGATAGATAATACCTAAGTGAACGGGTTTGGCTGTATTCCAATAAAACTTTATTTAGCAAAAAAAAAAAAAAAAAAAAAAGGCGGTAGGCAGGATTTGATCTGCAGACCATAGTTTGAGGACCCTTGCATTAGAATGCGTATATTGTTTCTTTGCATGAAATTTATATCAGGTATTTGTGGAGTCCCTGAAATAAAACCTCTCACGCGATTCAGCTTGGATTATAGCAAGTGCTCTAGTCAGTGAACTATCAGGATTTAATGGCAGTTTCTACGTGTATTAAATTACAGAAGTATTAGGTAACTGTTGGGAATCTAGTGTGTGCAAAATTTTTTTTACTAGTTATACTGTAGGCCAATAGAAAATATTACCCTTTTCATTTTTTAAAGAATAGCATACTTATAATGAATCTTCTATCAGTAGCCTGGAGGTCTGATGCATTGGGGGATTCATTTCATTTCTGTCAGAAGTCCTATCCTCTCTCCTGGTCGGCCTTGTAGTCAATCTTCTCTCTTAAAGGGTTTGAGCTACTCTTAACCCTTGGGAAAAGTCAGAATAGAATAGAAGAGGAGAAGAAGGGATAAAAACGTAGCCGTGTCTAGTCACTTGGTGACTGTCTTGGACAGCTACGAAGGCCATTGCCTTCCCTTGTATAATTTTTTAGAAGGGGCACTCTTCTGATGTTTTACGGGAAAGGGATAGAAGTGTGACTGATCCCATCAAAAGGTTGAGAGAAAATGTACTTTTGAGGGATAAAGACACCAAGAAGAGCCTAGTGTATAGGAAATCAGTTTACCAATCTGTATTTCATCCCTTTGGGGATGTAAGGCCCGCACCACATTGCATTTCTATGGGAGCCTGTAGATTTCAGTTAGCTTTGTGAATTTCTGTTTTTTATCACCAGTGTTTGTGATAAAATTCAGGTAATGCTTTTCCTTTCTTACTTGGTTTTAAATACAGAACTCACACCTGCTTGATTTTTCTATAATTTTCAAAAATACATTCTTCATGACTTGGCCACTTTTATTTTAGCCACTTCAGTTGGAGGTTTTTTAGGAATAAGAAACAAGAAAAAGTTGTTCCTTTCACCTCTTCACAGGGAGATCAGCTTCTTTGAAAAAACTGTGTGAAAGCAGAGAACCTGTGGTGGAGTAGTCTTTCGTTGGTGGGACACGATATGGGTGGCAGTGTGCTGCCACAGGAATGTGATGTGTGTTGGGGGTCAAAAGAGAGGTCTAAGTCCTTTCCCATTCCTGGAGTAACATAACCCTCTACAGTTCTCTGAGCACACATAGTACCTTTGGGTGAAGGCAGTAAACAAATACTAGAAAGAAAACTTAGGCCAGCGTTTTAATCTGAACAATTAGTGTCACATCATTTGGAGCGCTTCACTCACACCCATTGTTTATCGGCTCTTTGGGGCCTTCTACGAAGGGTTCCCCTTGTTTCTGCTCAGCTTGCCTTTCCCGGAAACAGTCAACAGACAGCAGTAAACAGAACTGAGGTTTGCCCCCCGTTGTGCATTCTTCTAATGAAAAGGGCTGATAGGGGCAGTGAAAGAACCAGACATGGAGTAAGAGGAGGAGGAGCTACGATGGAACAGACTGGCCTCATCCTCAAAGAACATTTGAAGCACCTAAATCTGTTTGGGTCTGTGCCGGACTCTCCCAGGTCATTTCAGACATGATTTCAGCATACAGAATAGGAGGCCTTTTGTGTCTTCGTTAATGACGTGTAAGGGAGGCCAAGTAACATTTTCTTTGTAACGAGGAGGGGAACCTGTGTAAAACCTTATTCCCTTTGGGGCCCAGTCCTGGAAATTCAATTACCAGGCAAATCCGGTAAAACGCTCAAACCTCCTATCACAATGAATTTCTAAAGACTGCGTGTGACTGTGATATTTGGTTTCAGATTGGAGTATCCTCCTTGGCGAATGTTCACTACAGACAATCAGCAAACGGCTCAAGGACGTGTGCCGGATGTGTGGGATCTCTGCCGCTGACTCTCCCTCTATCCTTAGTGCCTGCCTGGTTGCCATGGAGCCCCAGGGGTCCTTTGTAGTGATGCCAGGTAAATCTCCTCTTACCGTTTTCATTAATTAGGTTATCACATCAGTTCAGTCCATTCTGTCTTCAAGTCTACAGACAAGTGTAGAATAGATCTTTATTATCTTTGTGAGAAAAGATTGTATTTAGGGTTCAAAAATTTGGTCTCTTCTAAGGGGAGTGGTCTGTGGTTTTGTTATCTCTGTTGACCGTAGTTTGGAAGACAGCGTAAGTCCCGGATATGACTGAGAGCTCTTAGAGTCGTGGCCAGTTACTGTTGCCCGACCCTAATTTGTTGTTAGTGTGTGAGGATCACCCTCCAAAACCCACGAAGGTGAACACCAGCCTGATACGTGTTGGAGTGTGTGTTTGAAGACACATATTTGACGGAATCTGTAAGCAGCCTCCAGAGGATATTTGCAGTGTTTCTGATGTGGTTGCGGAGGAATGGTGAGGCAAATAGAGCTGGAAGAGTTGGCACAGTATGCGGCCCGTGGTAAGCTCTCAGCAAATGCGACTCCCAGTGTGTGGATAGCCAGAAGATTGTGGCCACAGAAGTTTTAAAAAATTAGCAACTAAGCAATTTGGTAATTTTTTAGCTAAGCAATTTTATACCTTTTTTTAGTCTGTTCTTATCCTCCAGTTCTCTCTGATCAGATGGGAGATTCCATCCCCATAAAAACCAGTAGTGTTATGTGAGATGATGTTATTTGTCATCAGTCCAGTGAGAGGCAGATGTCCTGTGTTGGCCTCATTAGGCCCCAGGTTACTTGTTGCTTGCACCGCTTGGGCAGATTTCACAACGTCTTTGTTCTGTGTCCTCACGATGAAATGGGGATAATAGTTCTACCTCAGGGTAGCTACGATGACTGAGTGAGATGACGTCCGCGAATAAGGAGTTTGGCACAGAATCTGGCACGTAGTAAGCATTCAATAAATGTTAGTTATAATAGTTATTCGCCGAATGGTACCGTGTCTACAGAATTGTGTTATTTAGGAGAACTTTATAAATTGTGAGCAACCACAGGAAAAGAGAAAATAGATCTATTTTAGAACTACTTAAATAAGTAGTTAAAACATAGTTGGTGGTGGGGCGCCTGGGTGGCTCAGTCAGTTGAGTGTCTATCTCTTGATTTCAGCTCAGGTTGTGATCCCAGGGTGGTAGGATCGAACCCCGTGTTGGGCTCGGTGTTGAGCGTGGAGCCTGCTTGGGATTCTCTGTCTCTGTCCCTGTGCCCCATTCACACACACATACTCTCTCCCCTTCTAAAATACAAAAGTAGAAATTTAAGAAAAAAAATTTTTGGTGGGCTCAGTCTGATTTTATTTTAACCTTTCCCATGTTCAGTGAGGCTTGGATTATTACAGCCCTGTGCTTAGAGTCTATTTCTTGGAAGCTGTTTTAACAGTGAGGTCGAACTTCAGATGTGTATCCATCCTGGCAGTTGTGTCAGACTCCTGTCTCTCCAGTTCAGGTTCTCCTGTAACTTCGTTTCTGGAGTTACTTACCGACGCACAGAAGGAATTGGTACACTTCGCTCTCTTTCTCTGTCTTTTTGAAAGACGCTGTCACAATGGGCTCTGTATTTGGCCGAAGCACCGCGCTGAACATGCAGTCGTCGCAGCTGAACACCCCTCAAGATGCCTCCTGCACACACATCCTGGTGTTCCCCACCTCGTCAACCATCCAGGTGGCCCCGGCAAACTATCCCAACGAAGACGGGTTCAGTCCCAACAACGGTGAGTGTGGAAGGCACAAAAGGAAAGAGCTCCAGCTCTCCCACAGGAGCAGAGCTAAAGGGTGCGCTCGGCGCCCTGCTGCATGTGTTGCAATAAGCAACGTAGAGAACGTGAAGAGGGTATTCGGGGTTGGGGCAGTCTGTCTGGCCTTGAAGATTTGTGTGCACTGTTACCGAGCCCAAATAAATATTTCCCTCTCTCGCATAATTAGGGTTCTGTTTATCACTAACGGCAAAAAAATACCCAGTTGTAGTGTCCTGCACATGGGTGCCACCCTTGCAGTAAATAGTTGGTGATCGGATTGGAGAAGGATGAAGACCACTAGGCATGAAGTAGCTCCTGTCTCTAGCGGTCGGGGGGAATCCATTATTTGATTATTTGATTTGATTATTCTTAATCAGTGTTTTTGGTTTGAAAATCTATTAAGGCATTTGTTAAGCAGCGGCTGCTTATAAACTGTAAAATGTGCAGTATTATGTAGCCATTTGCATTGGTTTTTGAAGAATTTTTAATACCTACCAACATTTACTCTTGTTAAATGGGGAGGGTAAAAGGATACCAAGTTTTATATACAGTCTGATCATAATGGAGTAACGATATGCGAATGAGAATTGTAGCAAAAATGTTCACGGTAATTGCATTTTGGGTGATAGTTTTCCCTTTTTATACTTCTCTTTCCAAATTTTCTGTTGTGCGTGTACCTTACTTTTATAATGTGGGAGAGGATTTCTTAGTGAAAACATCATGCTTTGATCTGCTTTTGGAATAGGTCTCCAATTTCAGGGCAAGTTCACACCTATTAACATGCATTAATTCAGCCTCTGGTATTTTAGATGCTAATTGGATGCATGGACAGAGTCTGCTGTTTTCTTGGATGGTGTCAATTTTAACTTTGTTTAATAATTAAATTGCTTCTTTAGCTGTTTTGCCATTTTTTTATGTGCCCTTGGAGGCTCTACAGAGCGTGGAGTTTTGTTTTATGTTCTTTATTTCTCCAGTCTGTTAATACTTCACATTAGAAGATCATTGAACAGAATATAAAATGAAAAAAACAATTTTCAGTACCTCCCATCCAGTAGACACACATTAAATCTTCCCACGTTGTTAACAGCATGCACTTGTAATGGTGATGGGCCAACAAAACAGTATGTTGTTGAAGTTGCGGATATAGATTATTTTTGAAATCTTTGTGCTTTTTCTCCCTCCTTTCTAGATGACATGTTTGTTGACCTTCCATTCCCAGATGATATGGATAATGACATTGGCATCTTAATGACTGGCAACCTCCATTCCTCTCCCAACTCCTCCCCAGTTCCTTCCCCAGGCTCTCCTTCTGGAATTGGTGTGGGCTCTCACTTCCAGCATAGTCGGGTAAGAATGATCTGAAGTAGGGCCTTCAGGGGCAGGATTCCTCCAGAAGTGTGATTGCCTGCCTCTTTGCTTTGTGCGCCTTTCTTCCTGATGGTCTTGGCCCCTGGTGTGAGCGAAATCAGTGTGGAAAAGTGACTCTGTAGTTGTTCTGTTTTGAATGATGGCAGGAATTTGAAAGAAACGCGTTCTTATTCCCAAAAATGTTCCTGATGAATATGTTTTATCAGCAGGAAGGCATTTTGCAATGACTGTTTTCTTAGCAAAAATTAGTTTTGGTCGATTGTTTGCTGCTTCCCAGTTATTTCTTATTTTTTGCCAAAATAGTGGCTTTTCAGAGGCTAGTTCAATGGCCCTGCTTTTTTAACACGTAAAGTAACTGTGTTAATTGAAGGACACATTGTTGATGGTTGATTATCCTGAAATGAGCCTTACTGTTCTTGTTTTACATCCTGGTGCCTTTGTTTATACAGTTCCAGTCTTTTCTGGAGCTAGCTGCCAAAATGGCAAGGGCCCACAGGTTGATTTTGGAGAAGTGTCCAGGTTAATGCCCTAGGATTAAGACAAAACACCAGAGCTTACAACCAGTTTCACCTTTAAATATCCCAGGGATATTGGAGGTGGATTAACAGAGGATTGAAGAGTTAAAGGTTCTGCTATAGCTTGTGTTAACTTTGTTTAAAAGCTAGATGATTCATGGGGCACCTGGGTGGCTCAGTCAAGCGTCCCACTTCAGCTCAGGTCATGATCTCACTGCTCATGGGTCCGAGACCCATGTTGGGCTCTGTGCTGACAGCTCAGAGCCTGGAGCCTGCTTCCGATTGTGTGTCTCCTTCTCTCTCTGCGCCTCTCCCACTCACACTCTGTTTCTTCCTCTCAAAAATAAATAAACATTAAAAAAAAAAAAGGTAGATGGTTCATGCCTTATTACTCTTTTGTACCTTCTGTTTAAAATATGAGATTGAGGGTTTAAGGCATAGAAAAATGGCTATGTCTAATATCTTAAAGTGGGCAGGAATAACCAACTCTGCTCACACTCATTTAGACACAGAGTTGTAGTTAGAGGACTTAGGTTTCTGTCTGTGGAACTTTATTGCCAGCCTGGAGTTCACTGAAGGACAATCAAGAGAAAAGATTTAAAACGTTAGTCAAAGAGCAGATAAAACCAGGGAAGAGCAACTCAGTAAACTATCCTCATGGAGCTACCTCTCTCCCATTTTTCCTTTCTAGAAGGAAGGGATTTTAAATGTGTTTATTTCCTCCATAGTCATTTGCCAGTTAATGACAGTTTATTGGTTCTTTGGAGATTGGTGTGATAGGAACCAGGTCCACAGATTTTACATTAAGTAGTTGTAACTTAGGATTAATGTGAATTCTAGAGGCAAATAGCAACTAAGAGTGCATGCCTTAGAGTTTGGTAAATGGAGCTCAGAGTTCCAGCTGTATGGCTTCTAGCTTTGTGGCATTGAACAAACTCGCTTGACCTGTCTTAGCCTTAGTTACCTTATCTGTGAAATGGAAATAATAGCAACTCCCTTTCTGTAGTGGTGGTTGTAATTTGGTTTATCCATTAACAAAGAATTGGTAATTGAAGTGTAAGGTTAGTTTTGTAAGAAGCAGAGGTTTGCTGTATTTTCTGCCTCTGTTGGAGCCTCAAGCCCTAAGTCTGTAATGTAGTGTCAGAGTTTAAACCGCACTGTTTTCTGAAGCTAGTCAGGCGGCCTTTTCTCGGTCCTCAGCACCTGCAGCCCGCTGACCCCCCCCCGAGAGGCTTTCAGTATTTCCTCTTTCTGAACCATTAAACATTCTTTGATATCCAATTAAGACATTACAACAGGGAAAAGAATTTGTTCAAGGCTGGGGTAAGTTTTTATTTTTTAACCAAAAATACAACTTGATATAATAGTTGGGGATGATTTTTTTCCCCTGAAAACAGAAGGCCTTTGAAAACAAACGATTACTTATTATTGCTTGCATAATAATAATTGCATAATTGCTTTCAACCCTTGAAGCCAGCTAAAAGAATCAAAGATGAGGAAATGCCAGTTGCAGAAATGCACAGTCAGGCTCTTGCAGGAGTCTTGTATTTAAGGAGATGGCGGAGAGTGAAAACAAGGCCTCTTCACAGGCAGATCTCCCCCTGCTGGGAGGTCAGAGACACTGGCGCCACCCAAAGAGCCGTGAAGTGTCCTGTTTTCCCAATGTCCGTGTTGTTGACAGTAGACGGTCAGGTGCGCTTGTGTATTTTAGTTGGTTGCTGGTGAAGGAGCACCTGGGCTTGGGGGCTCCCTCAGCTGCCGGAGTCCATTCTTCCCGCGTGTAGTTGGATGCCGGATGCCACGGAACGCACCCAACATTTAACAGAAAAGAAACCAGAGCAAATAAACCTGTATTTGCTTGACTGATGTAGTTAGTTTTGCTGGTACCTTCTGCCTGGGCCGTAGTTTTCATCCGATGTCCGTCCGTGCAGCAGGGACCGTGCCTCTCCTTGTTGACCTTTCTCGGTCACCTGGCATTTTTGTGTGAAAAGCTGTCAGAAGGGGGACTGTGATGTGCAGAGCGACTTGATAAAAAGTTGATTTTCAGAGCCTTATTTGAAGTGTCTGTCACACGCTGATCATGCTCTCGGAACTTTGTTTTTCAGAGTCAGGGTGAGCGTCTTCTTTCTAGAGAGGCACCCGAGGAGCTGAAGCAGCAGCCCCTGGCCCTTGGGTATTTCGTGTCAACTGCCAAAGCGGAGAATCTCCCCCAGTGGTTTTGGTCATCGTGTCCCCAGGCTCAGAACCAGTGCCCCCTCTTCCTAAAGGTTGGTTGGGTGTCATATTTGAATTTTGGGGGGAGGAGTGACTTCTGCTGAAATTGTCTCAGTCACCACAGTCTCACTGTGTCCCCTGTTTCTTTCACATCTACTTATACTCTGAGGACATTTTCATTACAGCTGCAGGCGGGGAGCAGGATTTAGGAGACAAACCCGAAACCACATCACAAGGGAAGCAATCACGTTAACCCAAGGAGGAGACTTTGTGGGGCCCTCAGGGCACATGTCGGGTGGATACGTGGTCGTATGTAACAGTCTTTCTCCCAAGTCCACAATGCATTGCCACCGGTGAAGTTAAGCTTGGGTGGATGTGATCATTGTGGGCTGAACTCTCCCCCTTTGCCCCCCCTCCCCCACAAGCGTCAGCTTTCTTCATTAGAGTAGGGCAAGAGGCAGCTAAATTTACATTTATTTACACATGCTCCTTCCTGTATGTGTCTTAGAACCTTTTAATGCAAATTAAGGGTTAAAATAAAAGATCTCCTACTTCCAGTTTGGATGAAAGAACCTGGAATGAAATCCATGTCTCAACCACAGATTGGCAAAAGGCCTAAAGTTTGACAACATGCTCCATTGGCAGAACTGTGGAGAGATGGCCCTGGTGCCAGCAGGGCAGCCAAGCGATACAGCCCCACACATTTCCCTTTTGATGCAGCGAGGCCACCTCTGGAAATCTATTCAGAAGAAACTGACAAAACCAAAAAATGATAAATGTAAAAGATTAGAAACACCGGAACGGTCGACCAGTAAAGAACTGGCCGAATAAACCAGTGTATCCATTCAGTGGAATGTTAGTTATCCATAACAAAGTGAGGATGATTATAATATAATCATTCTGTGGAGTGTAGGTTACCTTGTAGTAATTGATAAAGTGTATGCAAACACACACACACACACACACCCCTACTTGTATTTTCTAAAAGGAATAACGGAAGGTTAAACCAAAAACAATTGAAGCAGTTTCTTTCAACTAATGGCTGTAACATATTATTGTGAAATCAAGGAAGTTCTACCACATAAGTCGGTGTCGTCTTTATTTTGAATTAGACTTGTCACTGTGAACCTAGATTTATTTTCTCCTCTTAGGAGAGATACACATATTTTTTAGCTCGGTCTACTGAAAAAGCTTACGAGCAGCGACAGGATCAGGAAACAGTGGTCTTGCTGCACTTGTGGTTCTGAAATACCATTTATCATTCAAAAGAAACGGAGTTCCTTTGAAGAATTGACTGATTTGTAGGTCTGAAGTAAGAAATATTCAAGATGAACCTAGGATATGTTGTCACACCTAAAAGCAAGGAAGTTACTTAAGATAATTAGAGTTACTTCAAAGGGCCCGCCAACTGGAGGGTTCCCATTGCCCAAGGATGGGACAGTTTGAACATAAAAAAGAACAATGGTAGCAGTAGATTGAAACAAATCCAAGGGTTCGTGCTGAAAACCAGAATATTTTAGTCACCCTTTGAAGCTACTAGAACAACAGTTCATTAGTCTGAAACCTAAAAAATAAAGAAGCATTTATATTAGCTGTCCTCAACACATTGCCTGTCTCAGTTATTTCATAACGTGTGCTAAAGCCATGATAGCGGGTGGGGCGTGCCGGGAACCTGCTGACGGCAGCGATGAGCCGAGCTGCACGTGGGGCGGCGCACATTCACGCCTCTCGAGGTGAGGCATAGGGAGCACGTAGCGCCAGCCACGAAGTGTGCTTGCACCCCGCGCCCTCCCCGTCCCCCAGAAGGATCTGAGCCGAATTGAGCCTCTAGATCTATCCACTTATGGGAAGTCAGGATGGAAGAACGTGTTACACAACCACCACAAGGGCAGAGTCGGCCGTATCCAGGCCGTGGAGATGGTGGGGCCTTTTACAGATGAAGACCTGAAGAGGCACATTATCGAATCATTTGTGACGCACTGGTATTTGCAAAGCTAGCTTTTTTTCCCACCTCCAGGGTGTGGAGTTCTTTGGGATCACATCAGGGTTACCGAGAGCTTAAAACTGAGGCTTCTGGGAGCCGAGAGGCCGGGAAGGTAACCGTGTTTGTTCTCTTGCCAGGCTTCGCTGCACCACCACATTTCTGTAGCACAGACGGATGAACTTCTCCCTGCCAGGAATTCTCAGCGGGTTCCCCATCCTCTTGACTCCAAAACCACATCTGACGTTTTAAGGTAGATTGTTTTAAGGCAAAATAGCAGTTACAGCTTGCTACAGTCTTCCTTTAGTTTTGTTTTTCCAAGGTGTTTACTTAAAGTGTGGAAAAGGCGCTGCCTTTTGTGCAGCGGAGTACCGTCTGAGCGGCCAGGGAGAGCTGCGTGCAAAACCCCGCATACGAGCGCGGGTCAGGGAGACTGGTATTCTTGGTTCTGTTTGACGTGTGTGTGCACGTACAGTGGCCCGTGCTTCCTGTGTAAAGGAGACGTTTTATGGTGATGAAAATAGATCAGAATTAGGTGTGGGTGGTTAGAAGACCGAGCCTGGGACATAAAGCACTTGGCTTTGAAAGCATTTTGTACTCCCCCTGACATAGATTATATAAATAAAATTGGAGCATAAATTCCACAGTTGGGAAATATCTCCCAGAAGTGTATGCTAATTCTCTCGCACTTTAACAGACCATGAACATTCTCCATGTACCTTGAGGAAGTATGCAAGCGTCTTCTAGTGTTCACTAATAACTCTTAAATGATTTAGAAGTTATAGTTAAGCGAGAATCCAGTCACCATGATTTTTCAGGCTTTCAGGGTCTGTAGTGCAGCACTGTCCAGTAGAACCATAATGTGAGCTGCGTGTCTAATTCAGTTGTTTTTAGTAGCAACATCAAAATAATAAAATAAATGGATGAGGTTAATTTCAAAAATAAATTTATCAGCTTTATCAAAGACACATCAAAGTAATATCAAGTATACGAAAAGCAGTATCATTTCAGTAGTGGACCCACATGAAAATATTCATGAGCCATCTCGCCTGCTTTTTTAAAATACGAGTTCCTTGAAATCCAGCACCTCTTTTTGACATACAGCGTATCCGAATCCACTTGGTGGCCGTGGCTGCCATACTGGACAGTGTGGGTCTAGATGAGGTGGGCACGGGGGGGAAAGAACCACGAGGAAACCCCGGGGGCAAGCAAAAGACTGACATACACGGAGCCTCGTCCTGCTGACTTGTGGAACGTTAAGATGTAAAAGCACCGCTGTGGCCCGTGGCCCTGACCTGTGTACTCTCTCCGGCAGGTTCGTTTTGGAGCAGTACAACGCTCTGTCCTGGCTCACGTGCAATCCGGCCACCCAGGACCGCACCTCCTGCCTTCCCGTCCACTTTGTGGTGCTCACTCAGTTGTACAACGCCATCATGAACATACTTTAATTGGAGAAGCACTTGTTCTCTCTGGCTCGGTTCCTCCTCCCTGCAGCCTGAGTCCAAGGAACCTGCTACACTCTGCACGTGCCCCACACGCTCTTCTTGAGAGACCGCTCTCCACAGTCCTGCACTGTGACTACTCCTCGGCAGGCACATGTCATTTCTGCAGTGTTCATTACCAGAGTGATGCATTGACACTTCTCTCATGGACCTGGAAACTTCCATAAGCGGTGACTTCTAGCCAGTGTTCTGGTGTGTGCAGCCCCGAACCACGGGTCCACAGGAAGTTTTTGGTGGTGGTGGTGGTTTTTAAGAGGGCAACAGAAGAGACAGTATCCTTTTGCACAAGAGTCTGTTTCCAGTCTCCGTTTAAGAACAAGGGCAGTTTAGCCCTTTTGGATGAAATCCTCTAGTTACTGGTGTGTGGCCTGTGGGTTACCTGAACTCCATCATCTGGAACTTTTTAAAAATAAGAACCAGCTCAAGTATATGATTTCGTAATGGGGTTTCTGTCTCCCTAGTGGTCCCATCTAGGTTGGCATGAATGCTTTGGTCGACTTCATACCTGTGTGTAGATACAAAAGGTCTGGAGACATCTTCATTTTGTTTATTTATTTTAAGTTGTTTTGTCATATTTTTTTTGTGACTTTTACTTTTTTTAAGTCATGAGGACCAGGTACAGTAGCTGAAACCCAACTCAGACCCACCATAGGATTCTTTGACTACATACCTCTGTCCTAGAAGCCGGAAAAGGAGTGAAAACAGATTGGGGAGACATGCCTAAAAAGTAATATATCCAAAACCACCCAGCAGTAGGCTTTATTAAGAACAAACTGGGTAAAACATTCTGCCATGTTTCTTATTAAAAGCGGCCAGCGTTTCATGAAGGATAACATTTTTATACAGAAGGCAGTCAAGCTCCACCCAGAGCCATGGAGGCAAGTACCTTCATTAGTTTTATATAGTCACAACGGAAATATATTTTCTAGTGAATTCTTATTGAAAGCCAGGTCTCTCCTCTCATTAGATCAAAAGGGACTCATGTACATATCATAATTGAAAGTGTTTGCTCATAAAATCAGTTATAAATATGGTGACTTTTTTCTGGACCATAGGAATATTATTTCAAAGAAATATTACAACTTAACCATTAAATTAGTACTTGAAGTTGAGCCTTTGTGGTGGGACTTTTTAAAAAAAAAAAAAAAAATGCCTTTTTAAAGCATTAATGGCTAATTGAAGTATTTTATGACTCCTCATTCCAGGCCCAAGAGGGTTGTCTTTAAGACCCCGTTTCTGACCCTGACGTCGCAGCGCGTTTCTGTCTGAGGGCAGTGGGCGCGGGCTTGCCTCCCGCAAGCCGCGCTGGTCAGGCTGTTGAGCTCTAGTCATCTGTGGAGAGAGAATCATGCAAATTTTAAAGTTCTTCCAAGAGACTTCCATATCCTGGTTATTAACAAAAAAAAAAAAAAAAAAAAAAGAAAAAAAAGAAAAAAAAAGAAAATGTAATAACTGATATGATTTTGTAAAAGTATTTTTCTTGAAATAATCTAACGTTTAAAACATTATATTAAAAAAAAAAAGTTGTGTGGTGGGAATATGTAAGCAGAGAAATAACTTGTAAATGGATAATTTTATTCTCTGTACCACCAGTTGGGGGTGGGGGTGACTTTCGCAATGTATAGGTTAAAAAAATCTGATATATCAAACCATTTGTATCTAATGTGTACAGTGTAAAATTGACTTTAAAAATATTGCAGTGCTATTTTTTCTTAATCAGAAAGGAAAATTCTCAAGGCCTTTTGAAGAGCATAGATGATGAAGATTGTAAACTTGTATAAAATTATCTTGGTGAGAAGACAAATTGTAAAGTAGATATTTGTAATCTTTTACCACTTTGGGGTTGCTTTTTTTTCCCAGAATTCATCAGAACTTTGAATTTTTTTTTTTTTTTTTAATATGGGCTGTTTTTAATGCAGGGGCTTTTCTTCCCTAGAAACCCAATTCTAAGCAAAAAAAGAAAAAAACCACAAAAAACAAAAAAACCCCTACAAAAATTAAAAAAAAAAAGGCAGCAAAGGGTAGTTTTCATCTGGTGTCTTTTATTTAAGTTTTTTAAGTTAAGAAAAGCTGGTGACATATTTATACGTTTTTGTGCAAAAATAAATGAATGGCAATAGATTTTAAAAAATCTTATTATGTACTTCTGTGTGAAAAAGTCTGTATAATATTTCCCTTAAATATGCATTATTTTACTTGTGAGTTTTTTACTGAATTAATCTGAAATGTACAAGCCCTGGATTTGCTACAGAGTGAGAAGTTATTTTATTTTTTTTTTTATTTTTAATTTTGGAAATTCTGCAGAAATCAGAACTCTTACCATGGTTTGAACTAAAAGGGGGAAATGGGGAGGGGAGAGGGGCGGGGTTGTCCAGCATGCTTGTATGTATATTTCAGAACCTTTTTTAAATGTAAAAGCTGTACATTTCTGGGAAGTTCTGAATTTCTTTGGTTTCCTTTTTTCCTTCAAGCATTTTGCAGTGAGCTTCTTTTATATATAGCAAACAATTTGAAAGAATACAAAAATATGTGAAGTTCATTTAAAACCACAGTATCGCGCTGGGACAGTACACTAAGAGACTTTGATAAAAAGAAACAATACTAAAAGGCCTCCATTTTAAATGTCATTCATATATACCTTGTGAATGAGAGCTATATACTTTTACACACTTTTTTAGAGGAATAAATTATTGAATTACTGAAATTTGAGTGGCTTTTTTCCCTCCCATCCTGCCTCTGTAACAGAATCATCTAAGCCTGTTCAAAAGGTGCATGTATAATGGATTGAATAGTCCTTGGCTAGTAGCCGGGCTCTACCTTCCAGAGTAACAAGGGCATCGACTTTTACTGCCCTAATCACCCTCACCAGCACCTGTTCTCAGACTGTATTCTCATTCTCATGCTTCAAGGTACAACTGCATTCCTAGAGCAGTGCTTAGAGACTACGCATGCACGCGCATACACACACACACACACACACACACACACACACACACACACACACACACACACAGCGTTGAGTTAGGAGCCCTTGTGTTTAGTTCTTTAACTGTTTTGAATAGATCAGATCTGTGTCTCCCAGCTCTAAGATTGTAGTCAATCCTAGGAGACATTACAAGTCTGTTTTCTACTTCCTTTCTCTTCATGGTCTAGGCCAGTTTCTTTTTGATGTGCCTTAGAAAAATAACAGATCTCTCCTTGTTCTCTGCCCCATTTATAGGCTGGTGAGAGTAGTGTGCCATTGAACACCCCGGGTACAAGCAGGGCTCTGGTGGACCATGCGGCAGCCACCATGGTATTCCCCTGGGGTCCATCCAGTAGGAAAAACCTGCGTGCTCTTAGGAGCAGAATCTCGTGCTAAAATGTGAACCCCAGGACTTGGCAGAACTTACAGAGTTTGGATGAACCGAAACCTTGCTTTTAATCTTCTTCTATTTAGAGATCTACACATTGTTCTGAATTTAATGTTGTCTGAATGTAGAGGTAAAGCTGTTGACACTACTCGGCCTCAGTTATTTTATCCGCAGATAAGGGACAAGGCTGAGTGTCTGAGAAATGCTTCGCAAACGCAACGCCGTGACCATGTTACTATAGTTGTACCATCGAAGACGGCGAAAAGCGAGGCCACGTTTCAGTTAGAAGACCATTTTGATGTCTGTCTCGTCAGACACCAGCCACGGCGCTGTAATGCTGCTTGCCACAAAAGCATTAAACAACTACATGCTTCCTGCATCCGTTGTAATCAGGCTGGGCCCCTGAATCATCAGAATTAGATGGTATTTCTTCAGGTGTTCATTAGTTCAGATACTTAGCTCATACATCGGATGGGACTTTATCCAACAGTTTGGGGAGGTGGTTTTCATAACCACTAGCTGTACCAATTTGGCGACAGTAGCTAAACCTCTTTGAGGCAGAAAAGTTATTTCTCAAATGCATTTAGACATTTTGCACATCAGGTGTAGATAAATGTGACCAGGCGCTCAAGAACCATCAGCCTCCAGCCATTTGCTCCGCTCGGATTCCATACAACGCCAGCCCCCTCACCCCCTCCAGTGATGCCATAGCATCGTTTAATGTTCTCGCTGTTCAGGAAGTTGCGGGACAAAGCATTTGTTCCCAACTGTCAACAAAGAGCCAAAAGAATTTTTTTGTAAAAATTGCAGTTTGTCAATGGAAGTTTTTTAAAAGCAGATTTCTCAGAAGACTCAACTCCAAAGCAGGAGCCACATACTGGAAACTGTCCTTGGTACTGGTCATTCATCCAACACAAGCCCTTACACAACGAACATTTTTTTCACTTTTGAATTCACTACATGCTCAAATCCTGCCAAGAGGCGATTTTAATGTATCACCATGTTATCTTGGTGTTAAATGATTCGCTTCTTTATATCCCCTTGACAAAAAGGTCACTTTGACAGTAATTATTTCATGTTATTAATACCTAATGAGACACCATTAGAAAATTCTGTTGTGCCAGGTGAATTGTACGGTTGTAATGATTGCCCTGGGCATCTTATTCTACTTGGAACCAGATTTACCGGTCTTCCGCTCCTTTGCTTGAAAATTTCAGGTCAAGTTTAAAAAAGATTTGTTAACAGTTACTGCTTCTGGCTAGAACTCTAAAGTAATGGAAAGAAATAAATAAAGCATACTTTATATATATATATACATGAATAATCACTGTCTTATATATATATATATATATATATATATATATATATATATATATATATATATATATATAAAGTGATGGTAAGAAATAAAAGTGGATGAGGAAGAAAACTTACTCTCCAGGACAGAGTTTGGGTAAGACTAAAATAGTGATTTTTCTCTGTAAAGGTTATTTCCTCAATAAGCATTAGTTAGCAGGTGATAGGAAGGCACAGACAATGTGGGGGTCAGTGTTTTGTTGTTTTGTTTTAACAGCAGGGAAGTGAAAAAAGCACATGTTTTATTAATCTGCTAAAAGCGGGCGTCTGGGCTGTTAACTCAAGGCTGTTCATTTACAGGTGGCAAAGCAAGTCTGTCCGAAGAGTGCTTACCATCGCCCAGTACTCAGAACAGGCAACCCATAGAAATGAGCACCTCTCAGTGTTTCCTGGCTATCGCTGCCTTCATTGCTTCATGGTCTCGTTAACAGATTAGGCATGTTGCAATCTACCTGTTTCATAAAGCCAGACGATATTCAGGAAGATTGGCCACGCCAGGGTGAAGAGTAAAGGGCTAATGCAAGAAATGTTTGCTCTGGGGGTAAATCAATTTGATTGAACATGTAAGATCATAATTGTTGGCTTATTTAATTTGAGCTTGAACATCTTTCAATAAGCATTTATAAGTTAGCTTCTCTTCTTTGCATCTCCTTTGTTCACGTGGATGCCTTGATGTTCTTTATTTATATGCATCGTTTACATAAATACCTTCCTGCCTGCTTCCTGAACACGTGTGTAAGTTTTCATTCTAGAAGAGTTAATGCTCAGATAGTTACATATATACGCACGTACCAATTTTTTTCCTGTTGATAGATCTCTGCAAAGCTTATGGAGGTTCTCTCCCTTGTCAGGTCAAGTCTGCTTCACACGATGGACTGATGACCTTCTGGTCATTTTCTGGGACATGGGAGAGTTGACTTCACGTGACAAGTCCGTTGGGCCTAACGTGGGCACCCAGGAAACATGAGCTGAACACAGACTGTTGAAAGAGTGGAATGCACCACAAAAATCAGAAATAATTTACAAGCAAATTCATCACATCTTGATGCCTTTATGGAGAGCAGAAAATATGCTTTTTATATATTAGAAGATACAGGAACTTCTTTTGTTGTTGTTGATTTAGGTTTTCTATTTCCTCTGTCAATGTTGGTAATTTGGATTTTCATAGGGGAAAAAATTGAGTTTTTCCAATGTATTCGTATGCGGTTGCGCACAGTTTTTGGTAACGTATGCTCCTTCCTTCTCGTTTCTGAAAATATTGATGCATTCTTTTTTCCCCTTGATTTATTTTCTGCAGTTCACGGTTTTCTAGTTTTCTTTGATTTTTTTCCAAAGAAATAGCTCATGGATTTAACAATTGTGCTGTTTTTATCCTGGCTTTTATCTTGCAATTCCTTTTCCTAGTTTCCTTGAGGGTTTGTGTCATTTTCCTTGAATCTTAATTGCCTTAGTTAATTTATTTTCGCTTTTGATGACACAGGCATTTATATAGCTTCCTCAAGTTACACACTGAAGTCTTCATGTGTATGCATTTTTGTAGAGAGAAGGCCTGTTGCATCACATTCTGGAGACTTCTGACCCTGACAGGGATAAAAATGACTGATCTGGGACTGTGTGAAAGCTGATTGCATCCTGCAGGTTTTAATATTTAATGTTTTCATTTTTATTTTTAGACCCTTAGGTCTTCATTTCCTTTTTTTTTTTTTTTTTTTTAAATAAAGGAAAGTTCTCTTTGGAATCAAAGTTTCTTGGACTCTAATTTTCTCTTACTACAATGTAATCTAGTAATGATTGGTTCTTGCAAACATCCTCTGGAAACTTCGAAACAAGGTGTGCCCTTACTAGGCAGTGCTGTCCCATAGAAATATTAGGTGAGTCATACATGTAATTTTCTATTTTTGAGCAGCCACAGAAAAAAGGAAAAAGGTGAAAATAATTTTATTAATATATCTTACTTAACCTAATATATCCACATTCTTATATTTCAACATGAAATAATATAAAAATTGGCAATGAGATACTCAGCATTTTTATTTTTGACCCAGTCTTCAAAATCCAGTATTTATCGTACATTTACAGCGCATCTAAATTTGGAAGCTAAATTTTCAATGGTTAAAATAAAAATGTGGTTCCACACAACAAAGTTGCATTTAACAGAAAAACTATTTTATGCTGCATTCCTTTTTATTAAATCTTAATTGAATTTTAATTAAAGTCCATTAAAATTTAAAAATTAGTTCCTCGGCCACGCCTACCACATTTCAGACTATTGGCCACACAGCCCTCCTACTGGAAGTGTGGCGCGAGGGCATAAGGTTTGAAACCAATTAATCCTATCCGGGGTGTATTTTCTGTTTCTCCTACGCCCCAGTCAAGTCCTCAGGCTCTGTCCTAGGCAGGTAGCAGGAGTTAAAGTTTCTCCCTGCGATTTTGGGCTGTCCTTTTTTCTTTTGTTACTGCATTATTGGTGCATAAAGGTTTATGATGTATTTTGTTATGTGCTTTATTTCTGTATCGTGACCCTTCGTAATTGCTTTAAATTATCCTTTGATATTAATATTTCCCCTCCCGTTTCCATTTAGTAGAACCCTGGTGTTAAATCTTTGACCAACCTTTTATTTTGAACCTTTGTCATTTTGTGTTAGGTGTTCTTCATACGTGTTGTTGCATTTTATTTCTTAACAATAATTTCATTTCAATCGGGTGGTTTTTACCACTTGCATTTTCTGTTCTGTGTTACACTTTGACTTGTCAGCCAATTTTTATGAAAATATACATATTTATTTGCTTTTACTTTTTAGTTTTGCCTTTTTGTGTATGGACTCTGCTGTTTGCTTTGATCTCGCAAAACATTTTGGAAAGAAACCTTCCTTCTTGAATTCTATTAGTAGTACCTTAAAACAGTCCACAAACATTCACAGTGCTCGTACTCCCTACGTTCTCATTGAAAACAAAAAACAAAAAAAACCACTCACGTCTTCTCCACCATCCCACCTCCATCTACCCCCACTGCCAAGGGGGTGTGGCGTCTTGGGGCAGTGAGCGGAGCTCCCAGGCCAGGCTGGGCGGCCAAACCCGTTCCCTTCTTCAATTCAGGGCTGTTTCTAGATTCCACTCCCGTCCAGTCCCCATCAGCTTGCCTCCGTCACGGGGCGCGTGTCCCGCCATCATGTTGGCTCCTCACCCGCTGGCTATTCTCTGAGAAGTCCGATCCCAAGTTCTCCAGGAGCCGGTGAGCATTCGGATTCCCAGGCAACTCCGCTCCAGGCGTCAGTGGACTGCACTTTGCAAGATACTTGTCCAATTCAACCTCTACTAGGCTAACATGGGCGGGCGGGCATTGGTAATTCGGACCTTAGTACAGTCAATCGCCATGGCCAGGTTAAAACCCCGAATCTTTTCTCTCCCAGTACTTCTGTTTAGGTCAGCTCACCCTTCCCCCAAAACTCCCAGATCTGTGGCCGTAGATTTCATATTTCCATCTACCTGCCTGGAAGTCCACGGTCATGGTAGGCATGGCACTGGTTCATCCCTCCTACAAGCTCCTTCCCCCCCACCCCCGCCCCAAAATCCATGCCATCCTGGACTTCTCTCCTTCCCCTCCTCCCACCACCCCCCATGTCCTGTCACTCGCTGACTCTACACTCTCAAAGTCGTCAGGCCTCCTTGGGGCTGGGCGTTGGGGCACCACAAGAGACAGGACCTCACGCGGCTCATAGTGGTGAGACATCCAGGGCAGAGAACACGCAGCTACGACACGGAGTGGGGGCCACCGCAGCGGGGTAAGTGCAGTGTGCTTACCCGTCGGGCAAAGCTGCCTGAAGGGACATCGTGGGTGGTGGTGGAAGTGGGGTATGTCCCAGGGAGGGGATCGCAAGGGGGCAGGAGTGAAGGCCCGAGCGGCGGGTGCAAACACGTGCCAAGGTGTAGGGAATGTGTAGGCCAGACTCAAGATTTAAGACTCTTCTGAGGAACATGGGAACTAAGTTTTAAGCAAGTTACACACTGCAGTAGATTGGCCTTCTAGAACCATTACTGTGGGATGGAGAGCGGGTAGCTGTGGAGTAAGGGCAGTGGGGTCCCACGCCCCACCACGGGCAGCGAGGAGGGGGAGGGGTGCCGGGCTCAAGGGCTGTTGAGAAATAGGATCGGCAGCACTTGAGGAAGGCGCGGGGTGTGAGGGGGCCTCCCGGGCGACGAAGGTTCCCAGCCTCAGCAGCCCGGAGGACGGCCACGCACCGGCAGCAGGGAAGGGGAGGCTACCGGCCCCCTGGGTGAGACCAGGCGGGGGCCGGACTGCCGCCTTGAGCGTGCCCTCCTGTCGCACCAAAGAAGAGGGTGCATGACCCAACGGAGGGCCCGGGGACCAAGACCCCGTGTGAGAGCGTCTCAGGTGGCTTTGTTTTCTCGTGAAGGGAGAGCGGAGCGCGTGCCCCGGGTGTGGGGGGCAGGGGTCTCAGGAGGGCGAGACAAGGACAAGCACCCGGTGAACGGGCCCCAGACCGGGAATCTACAAGGGGGCATCTCCCTCCCCGCCCCAATGGGGAGCGAGCAGGCCGTTCTCGGGCCCTGTGTTCCCTCCACACCAGCTTGGGGCCACCGAAGTGGACACCAAGAGCGAGGCCCCGGCTCTAGGGCTGGAAATGCACACCCGGCCCTCGCCCCGCAGCTCAGAATCGTCTGTCAGGGGCTCCCTGCGTGTGGCTCTGGGGGGGGCCTCGCACCTCCGGGGAGGCCAGGTGGAGGACCTCACGGGCGAGGGCAAGGGTGAGAGCACGTGGGCAAGGAGTGGGGTAGTGGGCGGGTGGGAGAGGGTCGAGCCCCATCTTTCTGCTTCCATTCCAGCTCCTGCTGAGCCCGTCCTCACAAACAGAGACGGTCCTCTGCCCTCACTGTTCTGCAGATGCCATTTAGGAACCGAGATGGCGGGGGGGGGGGGGGGGGGGGGGCGGTGCGCCTGGGTGGCTCAGTCAGTTAAGCGTCTGATCCGTGATTTCAGCTCAGGTCATGATCTCATGGTCCGTGAGATCGAGCCCCGTGTCGGGCTCTGCGCTGACGGCAGGGAGCCTGCTTGGGATTCTCTCTCTCTCTCTCTCTCTTCCTCAAAATAAATAAACTTTAGAGAAACCGAGATGGAGGTCGGGGAACACGGTGGAACTGGTTTACAGCTCCAAGAACTGTCACTCTCTGCCACGTCACCTCAGGTAGGCATGGATTTGGGACCGGTCCAGGACCCGCACCACGCTCGCATGACTCCGGTGGCCGGGGCCGCCCCCCGCGATCCTGGCTGGCTTCCCTGGCCCTCTCGGGGCTCCGGGCAGGCCAGCGTTGCCACCATCATGGCACAGACCACACTGTGCTACCAGCTGCCCGCTTCCCCCACGGGCCCTGCCTATCGGGCACACGGCAGACGTTGGATGAGCGAGCTGAGTCACGAGCCATGGCAGACGAGCCCCTTTCTGCTGTCTTACCTGCAAATTTTTCTAGAACCTTCTAAACACGAAAGAGAAGGTCTGTTTGGTCCAAGTCCCCTCCCTAGCATCTCTAGAACATCAGTTTTGAGTCCAGATCTGCCTTCAACGCGCCCCGGTTCAAATCCGGGCTCCACCATGGCTCACTCTGTGCCTGATTCCCCATCAGCAAAATGGAGATGCCCACGGCACTCCCCCCGCTACTTGGTAGGAAGATTAAGTGGCCCGACACACGCGGGCAGGCCCCCCATAAATGTCAGTTCTTGTCGGTTTTTTTTTTCCAGAAGGGTCACAGGCGTTTTGGACACGGATGAGGTGGAACCGCTGATAACTCCCCTCAACCTGTGTCTACTTTCCCAAACCTCTCTTCTCTCAGAGGCCCAAGTCCAGGCCAAAAATCTCAGCGTCGCTCCCTCTCTCTCTCCCACCCTCTGCATCTGACCCATTGGTTTCCATTCTGTGACCCCACCTTCAAAATGAATCCAGACCCTAGAAATTCTTTGCACCACCACTGCACCCCCCCTCCCCCTACCGACTCCCTCCGTTGAGGAAGCCAAGTTCTCGAGAGCTCACGGGACCCACCGTGGGTGCCTTCTCATCCCCCCCGAGCTCTGTGCATTCTGTTCTGCTTCCGCAGCCAATTCTCCGACGGTTGACCCCGTGCCTCCTCTGTGTGTGCCCCACCACCCTGGGAACGAAGTCCAAACTGCAGCTTACACAGCCGGACGCGCCCGGGCCCCTGTGAGCCTCTCCCCTGCCGCATTCCGGCTACACTGGCCTTCTCACCCCTGACCCACCAGCCAGCCGCCCCCAAGCCCTCGTGCATCCTTGTCATGCTTCCTTTGTTTGTACATCACCTCTCCTACTGGTAGGTAAGTTCCATGAAGGCGGGGACCGTACCCCCAACGACAGATCATCACCTTCCATCTATGGAAGAAGGCCCAGAAATATTTTGCCAACTTTCAGTTCTGAAATAATTTTAGACAAGTTGCAAAAGCATCCGCTTCTCCCCTCTTGTTATAGCCGCCGGCATAAGCTCGGAACAGGTGGCAGAACTAAGAAGTCAGCATTGGTACGTCACTCCTGACCGAGCTCCAGACCTCCCTCAGAGGGCACGCGCTCTCCACCCAGGTCCTTTTCCTGGTCCACGATCCGGGGCAAGATCCCAGAATGCATGGCTCAGTATGTCCCCTTCGCCTGCTCTGATCTGTGATAGTTTCTCAGTCCTGTTTTGTGACCTCGAGACTTTTGAAGCTGATACCGGGAGCACCAGCTTACTCCCTTTTTTCAGGTGTGTCCCTCCTTCTGGGTTGGTCTGGAGACTTTCTCATCCTTAGGTTGAGGTTATGCGTTTGGGGGCAAGAAGGCCATGGAACTGAGGTGTCCTTCTCAGTGCATCATGTCAGCGGTACGGGACGTCCCTCTGTTGCATTACAAGTGATGTTAACCTTGATTAAGGCCGTGTCTTCTGGGTTTCTCCACTGTCAAGTTATGATCGCCACCCCCCCCCCCCTTTGGTATTTTGGATCCAGGAAGTTCTACAAAATACCATACTTTTAGTATGTCCAAGATCGTCCACCAGGGGGCGACCTTCTCCGATGTATCTTTATGGGACCAAGTCCGAGGTTTCTAAAGCAAGAGGTCAAGGCTGTATGGGGCAGGTGAGGAGGGTTGCTCCAGCCCACTCCCCCAGGGGAGCCCTCGAATGGCTGCACAGCCCCCAGGGACAGACTCCTGGCTGGGCATCGGGGCCAGGTGTGTGTGGGGTTGGGTTTGGGGAGAGAGTGTTTAATGCTGTTGCTTCAACTGGTTAGAAATTAAGAAGCCAAAGCAAATGTCCTTCCTTTCATCCCTCCTACATCTTGCACAAACACCTTAGAAAAGGTCAGGTACAAGGGCGCCCGGATGGCTCAGTCGGTTGGGCGTCCGACTTTAGCTCAGGTCATGATCTCATGGCTTGTGGGTTCGAGCCCTGCTTAGGGCTCTGGGCTGACAGCTCAGAGACTGGAACCTGCTTTGGATTCTGTGTCTCCCTCTCTCTCTGCCCTTCCCTTGCTTAGGCTCTCTCTCTCTCTCTCTCTCAAGAATAAACATTTTTGAAGAAAAAGAAAAGAAAAGGTCAGGTAGGCAAGACCCCTGAGTGTGAAACTGAGGTTTAGACTTGGCCCGACCCCAGGGCAGAGGGAATATCGTTCCTTTTTAATTAAACTTTAATTTAGTGGGATGTTTAAAATCAGTATAGACACTACCATGGGGTACAAGAGAACTTTCTGGAGTGAGGGATATGTTTCTGTTTTGAGTTGGGATGATGTTCTATTTGGCAAAACCCAAGGAACTTTACCCTTCAAATAGGTGCTTTTAAAAATTTTAATAATTTTGATAAATACTTATTTGGTAATATGTATTTAATACATATTAAAAATTTAACAATTTTTGATAAAACGATCATTTAATTTTTAATTGTGGTCAAATACATACAAGGTAAAATGTTACCATCTTAGGAATTTTTTTTTTTTTTAAGATTTTAGCCTGGAGCCAGACTCTGTTATTTTTTTTTTTTTTAAGTTTTTTCATTTATTTTGAGAGAGAGAAAGAGAGAAAGCATGGGGGGGGGAGGCGCAGAGAGAGGGGAAGACAGAATCCCAAGCAGGCTCCACGTGGTCAGCACAGAGCCGGATGCGGGACTCGAACTCACAAACCGTGAGATCATGACCTGAGCCAAAACCAGAAGTTGGACGTTTAACCGACTGAGCCACCCAAGTGCCCCTTAAGCATTTTTTTTTATTTAAAAATATTATTGTATTACATTTATTTATTTTTGATAGAGACAGAGCATGAGTGGGGAGGGGCAGAGAGAAAGAGGGAGACACAGAATCGGAAGCAGCTTCCAGGCTCCGAGCTGTCAGCACGGAGCCCGACGCGAGGCTCGAACCCATGAATCACGAGATCATGACCTGAGCCCAAGTCGGACGCTTAACCGACTGAGCCATCCAGGCGCCCCTTAAGCAATATTAAGTCGTGTTCGTGACATTCACATTTTGGTATGTCCGTCTCCAGAGCTGGTAACCTGAAACTCCCTACCTGCTAAAGAACTCACCTCTCTCCTTCCCCGTCTGGCCTCTGGCAGGCGCCATTTTTCTTTCTGTCTCTGGACTGGACTCACCAGTTACCTCGGATAAGTGGGATTGAAGGTACAGTCTTTGTGCTTTGACCAACCCGATTTTTTTTTTTAATTTCAAGTTTATTTATTTATTTTGGTGCGGGGAAGGGAGGGGCGGAGGGAGAGGGAGAGAGAGAATCCCAAGCAGGCTCCACACTGTCAGCACAGAGCCTGAGGCGGGGCTCGAACTCCTGAACCATGAGATCATGACTTGAGCCGAAATCAAGAGTCGGACGCTTAACCTGAGCCACCCAGGCGCCCCCAATAAACCTGATTTTAAAAAGAAGATTAAAACCCGGGCCGTAGTTGATAACTCGTGTCGGGTGGTGGAGGAAGCCATCTTTTCTTCCTCACCAGTTCACACGGGCAGAGCTTTGACGTATCCTTCCCGGGTCCTTTGAGCTCCAGACTCATTTCTGGTTCGAATTTTACCCTCTGCAACCAACAGGAAGATTAATAGGCATTTTTTAATGGCTCCCAGGCCTTTAGGCAACCCCCCCCCCCAACCAAATAAAAATAAACATCCCTCTCCCGGGCCAGCCCCATACATCTGTTCACTCTGCCTCCTGTCTCTCGTAGCCCTTTCTGGAATCGCACGTCTTGGTTGGATGTTGACTCAGAGACAGTTGTCAGTGAAACCTAACAGGCTGGCCACCCAGCCCCTTCTTCCCCAGCCAGGAAGACGGTGATTTCCAGAGCGCTACGGGCCTTCCTGAGGGGCCGGCTGGCCTGCACTGGCTGGCCCTCTGCGGATGCAGGTCAGATGGCTGGAGGAACATTCTTGCTTTCTTCCTCTCTCAGCCCCAGGCAAGTCTGACTGGGCCGGTCCCCTGTTCTAGGCCTGCGGCAAAGCAGCCCCTCCAGGAGGATTCTTCATTCCAGGCCTCCGAAGGGAGGAAGGCTTAGGAGCTAAGGCCAGGATCCTCCCTTATCCGTGTTCTTGACCTCCTCATCAGACTTCTGAGCGTGGAAGGAAAAGAAACAGTCCACTGAGGACGAGCCCCCAAAGGGTCTCTGTGCTTCTGCAAATTACTAACAGGGTTTCTGGAGCGGGGTGGGGGTGGGGGCTCAGAATGAAGGGTAGCGTTTGCAAACGGTGGCCCCTGAGCTGAATTTGGCCTGCGGCCACATGGGCTGGGATTTGGGGCCACACGATGATGTTTGTTACAAAGTTTGAGTTCACGGGGTGCCTGGGTGGCTCAGTCGGTTAAGCGGCTAGCTCTTGATTTCGGCTCAGGGCACGATCTCACGGTTCATGGGTTCGAGCCCCACATCGGGCTCTGTGCTGACAGCATGGAGCCGGCTTGGGATTCTCTGTCTCTCTCTTTTTGCCTCTCTCCCGCTCTTTCTCTCTCAAAATAAATAAATAAGAGTTTGAGGGGCACCTGCGTGGCTCGGTTGGTTAAGTGTCCGACTCTTGATTTAGGCTCAGGTCATGATCTCACCGTCGTCCGTGAGTTCGAGCCCCGCCTCGGGCTCTGTGCCGACAGCTCGGAGCCTGGAGCCTGCCTCCGATTCTGGGTCTCCCTCTCTCTCTGCCCCTCCCCTGCTCATGCCCTGTCTCTCCCCCAAATCAATAAGCATTAAAAAAAAAATTGGGGGTTCATTCCTAACGTTTCAAATGTAGGTAATTGACATTCTCTTGAACAATCATTCGTATCGGGGAGCAAGTTGGTTTCCACCTGGCCGTGGTGGTGTAGAGCTGAGCAGAAAGCAGCCCACCCTTCCAGGCAGGGCTCGAGCCTCCAGCGGGGTCCCTCACCCTGCGTCACGCTGGCTTTTCCCGCTTTCCTTCGTGTTACCTGCCCGGCCCCACGGTTGTACATGTTTGTGGACCCCAGGCTCTGACTCACACGTTCTGCAGAGTTCAAAGAGCCTTTCATGACTGTCTCGTCCAAGGGTATCAGCAAGCCACAGCCCGAAGGTCAAATCCGACCCACCGCCTGTTTTTGTAAATAAAGTTTTATTGGCACACGGCCACACCGCTTGATTAGATCTTGTCTATGGCGGCTCTCAGGCCGCAGTAGCGGATTCTGGAAGTTGCAAGAGAGCACGTGTGTCTCACAGACCCGAACCTTTCACCCACGGGGGGGCCCTTTGCAAAAATGTTGCTGCCCTCTGGCCCGGCCCCACCTCCTTTCGTTAGGAGGAGCAAGCTGAGGCCTGGAGAGGGAAAGACGGAGTGAGCTCATTCTCAGAAGCGGACTCTGGCCTCCCAGTCCGGAGCCCTGCACGTGAGATCCCACGTGGAGGGGTTTCAGTACCCCCCTGACACCTCGAGGGCCACCTGCCCTCCCCTGACGGGTAATCGGGATCCTACTGTCTGCTCCGGGGTGAGAAGCCACCAGGCCCTTCCCCTTGCCCTGCGTCTCCTGGCTAACGGTGCCGCGCCGGGGTTTCTGGTTCCCATCACGGCTGACAATCGGCCCTCCGCACCCCACCCGGGCCTGAGTTTGTCTGTAAACCCTGACATCATTAACACCCCATCAATCGCCTTGCCCTAGCGGCTGGCGAGGCCTCCATCTGGAATTCGGCCCTGGCAGAGATCAAAGTCCGGCCTTCTGGAGCCTTGCCTTGGGGAAGAAGAGGAGGAGGAGGGCGGGCTGGGGTGGGGAGGCGGCCAGGGGTGGGGGTGGGGTGGGGGTGCTCAGCTTTGTGCCCTTGTGGGCTTGGCCCGGAGCCTCGTGGACTCTTAGGGCCTGGGGTCCCGACAGCATGGTGTAGGGGGGGGGGGGGTGCTGTGCATTTCTGTCCCTTTGGGCAAGAACTTCGCCTCTCTGGGCCTCAGTTTCCAGATGTATAAAATGGGATTACGGTTCTTCCAGAGAGAACTCAATGGACGTGAAACCCCTTAAAAAAGTTGGAAAGTTGCATAAAATGATCCGATGTCTGAGATTCCCCTTAAAAATACTCACAGGGAAAATCAGCTCAGGGGGGAGGGGGGAGGGGGGAGGGCATAGATCTCACAGGGTTGGCAAAGTGTTGATAATTTTGCCAAACGCACACGGGGTTTGTTGCCTTCTCCTCCTCTACTTTTGTGGGCGTCTGGACATTTCCATCATAAGGAGTTAAACGTGAAAATCTGTAAAATTGGGGCCCCCCCGGCGGCTCAGTCAGTTAAGGACCCGAATCTCGAGTTGGGCTCAGGTCATGATCTCAGGGTGGGGAGATCAAGCCCCGCGTGGGCTCCGTGCTGAGTGTAGAGCCTGCTTAAGATTCTCTCTCTCCCTCGCTCTCTGCCCCTCCCCCACCTCACGTTTTTTTTTCTCTCTGTCTTTCAAAAAAACAAAATC
The DNA here is from genome assembly GCF_028749965.1 of Puma concolor. Classification (NCBI taxonomy): domain Eukaryota; kingdom Metazoa; phylum Chordata; class Mammalia; order Carnivora; family Felidae; genus Puma; species Puma concolor. The sequence goes on along the minus strand of NC_141678.1, from coordinate 12,934,428 downwards.
GGGGCACCTGGGCGGCTCAGTCGGTTAAACGTCCGACTCTTGATTTTGGCTCAGGTCATGACCTCACGGTTTGTGGGTTCGAGCCCTGCGTCGTGATCCGTCATGACAGTGCGGAGCCTGCTTGGGATTCTCTCTCTCCCTCTCTCTCTGTCCCTCCCCTTTTCGCTCTCTCTGTCTCTCTTAAAATAAATAAATATACTTAAAATTTTTTTTTTAATCTGTAAAATCCTGTAGAAACGTGTGGGGCAGTTTTTTTCTTTTCTTTTAAATTTTTTTTATTTTGGAAGAGTGGTGTTTCCTGATTGTAAGAAAATAGCTCCTGTCCCTGCTCGTCTCTCAAGTTCATGCTTATGCTGGGGAAGAGCGATTGGAACTGGCTTCAGAGTGTGTGTGTGTGTGTGTGTGTGTGTGTGTGTGTGTTTTAGCTGCACACAACCTTCTGGAGGACCCATTATATGCTAGCTGCTGAGAGTGCCAGGTTATGAAATGAGAGCGTTTCCCCTTATCCAGAGTGATCTCCTGACATTTCCCCTCCCCTCCTACAGTCGTCCTCCTTAAGTATGCCTTGATGTCCCTTCATAAGGTCAAAGGCAGAGGGGGTGACCCCAGGCCCTTGCCACCTTCTCTGGGTCAAGCCCACGCTTTAGACTCCACTATTCTTGCCAGTGCTTTGCCTGCTGGGCCCACCTCCCCAGCAAGGCCAGGCCCACATTTAAGTCTGACCTCTGTCACCTCTACCTGTCCCTTGCTGCAAAGGCCTCTGCTCTCAGGTCACCAGACTTAGCAGGTAAAAAACACAGGATGTCCAGTTAAATTTGAATTTCACATAATCAACAACTGATTTTCAGTATAAGTATATCCCATGCCATACTTGGGACATGCTTATCCCGAAAAAGTATTCATTATTTAATGAAATTCAAATTGAACATAGCTGGTAACCCCATCCTGGTGTCGTCTATCGTTCATTCATTCATTCATTCATTTGAACACTTTCCAGATGACTGGCAAATGCTGGAGATTGATTAGCGTCTGTCTCTAAGAATCTTCCCGACTGTCCAGGAGACCCATAATTGCCATTAGGTGTTAGAAACAGAGATCCAAGCAGAGTGTGTTGGGAGCTCAAAATCAACACAGCGCAGGATGAGGACACTGCCGGAGGAGGCAGGGCGGGGTGCGGTGGCATTGACCGCGAGGGCGGCTGTGGCTGACTAGGTCAGAGGCATCCCTGAAGCTATTTTCTATAGTTTGCAGTTAATCGGGGATTCCTTGAAATCAAGTCTCTGTCGGTCTCTTGGTCGCTCGCAGACCCAAGAAATACCTGTCAGGCCCCACCTTGCCCAGGGCCCCCAGGGAATCCGAGAGACGAGGCCCCTGCCCGCGCGATCTGTGGGGACACGTAACAAACAAGCACGTGGATAAATGAATATACGACGTCAGACGGGGAGAAGTGTTACGAGGAAAGCGAAACGGGGCGCGGTGGTGGAGGGAGTGGGGCGGCAGGGGGGGTGGGATCTGATGTGAGGTGGGTTTAGCAGAATCACTACCCGGTGTTACGCCTGCTGTCTCTCTCACCTACTTCACCATTGTAAGCACTTTGCGTGTTTCAGCTCAGTTCGTTCTCTCACCAGCCGCGGGTGGTAGGCACCATTATTGTCCCCATAGGCCACAGGAAGACGTCGGGGCACAGAAAAGTCACATGATTTGCCCTCAGAGCCTCGGCTTCCCCATCGGGAAAAGGGGGACCCACGGACCCCCGTGAGGATGAGGGCCACTCCTGCAGCCTCGGCACCTTGCACCGACCACGTGGGTGTGCGTTACCTTTGCTAACAATTGGGCAGCACTTGAGAGCCTCAGTTTCCCCATGAAATGAAAGTGGGTCTGTCCCTTGTTGGACTGTGAGGTCCCCAGTGGTGAGCCCCACCCCTCGTACGGCCTTGTTCTCTCAGCACCCGGCCCAGCCCCTGGCCCGTACAGGAGTATATCCCTGCCCCTGCTTCCGTGGCTCTCAGTCACAGAAAATTCCCCTCCGACGGAAACATCTTTGAGTGCCCGTCACGTTACCTTCGTCGTGCGTGCCAATCCTCTCCAGCCTGATGTCCTGTGCAACGTGGGGGCTTACTGAGACCAGACTCATTTGGCAGCTAAGGCCTGGGGCTTTCCCAACTCCGTTCCCCTTCCTGCCAGACTTTCTGTGGGCTCAGAGCCAGGCAGAGCTGAGGAGACACCAGGGCATCTTCAAGAGCCCAAGAGTAACTTTGCCTTTTTTTTTTTTTCCTTCTGGCAATACTATGAACTACCAAGCCAAAGACCCTGTGCTTACAAAATACCTCAAACTCTTGGATCATAAATAAAAACGCCACTTTCTGATCAAAGTCTCAGCTTTCCTTGTGACGTGACCTTTGGGCATTTCACAGAAGCCTAGGGTTCCCTTCTCAGAGTGATGTCTTGAATGCTTTCAATAAAATACAGAAGATGGGGCGCCTGGGCGGCTCAGTCGGTTAAGTGTCTGACTTTGGCTCAGGTCATGATCTCACAGTTTGTGGGTTCGAGCCCCGCGTTAGGGCTCTGTGCTGACAGCTCAGAGCCTGGAGCCTGCTTCGGTTTCCGTGTCTTCTGCCCCTCCCCCACACGCACTCTGTCTCTCTTCTCTCTCAAAAATGAACATTAAGAAAAATTTTTTTAAGAAAAGTTTTTTAAAAACAATATGTTTTTTATAACTGATGAATGATATGAACCCTCAGATTCAATATGGACAACTATCCCCAAGTAGGATAAACAAAAATAAACCTGTATCGTAAGACAACTGCCGAACCGAGAGCTGAAGAAAATCTTGTCATTGACTGAAAAGAAGAAAATGCCAACAAAGGTCTGACATCACACTTCTCAAGAGCAACAACAGAAGATAAAAGTGCTGAGAACCATCTTCGAAGTGCTGAGAACACAGTATCTGACAACCAGGAATTCTATACCCAGGGAAACTATCCATCAAGAATGACGGCTGAAATCGACATTTTCATAGAAACAAAAGAAAAGCTTTTTAGCGTCAACTGACATGCCGAAATAACTACTAATGTCTATACTTTAGGAAGAAGAAAACCAAGTGCAGGAGGAAGATGAAGCATAGAATATAGGAAGAGGTGGTGAAAAGAAATTGATAAATATGTGAGTAAATAGAAATGCACTAATTGTATAAAACAACGAGTGGTTTTTGAGGACACAAAACTGTGTGGAAATAAATACCGTCACAGGATAATTTGAATAAAAATATGCTAGGGGTGCCTGGGTGGCTCAGTTGGTTAAGCACCCAACTCTTGATTTTGGCTCAGGTCATGATCTCATGGTTCATGTGTTCGAGCCCTGCATCAGGCTTTGTGCTGATCATGGAGCCTGCTTGGGATTATTTCCCTCTCTCTCTCTCTCTCTCTCTGTCCCTCCCCCACTCACTCTCTCATTCTGTCTCTCTCAATAAATAAATAAACTTAAAAAATATGCTAAGTCTTTGTATTGCTGGAGAGGAAGGGATAGATATTGATTAACTCAATTATCTACAATTAGCTCTTAGCCAACGGGACAAATTAAAAATTTAAGTGTAGACACTAGAATAACTGGGCTAGAATCCCAACCCATGAAAAAGTAAAAGGAGAAAATACATAAAACTAGGTCATTCCAGGAGAAAGAAAAAAAAAAAAAAAAGGAGGGGGGGGGACAAAAAATGCATAAAAAAGCGTGATAAATAGTGCAAAACAGGATGTTAGCTACAGATCCAACTATATCAGCAATCACAACAAATCTAAGTAGATCAGTAATACCAACAAGAAGCGTTGTCTTTTTGGAATAAGAACAATAATGTAAAACAATAAACAGCTACATACTGTTTATAAAAGACACAGCTAAAGCCGTAAGTGCGCAGAGATGGGAAGTAAGCACACAAAAACTTAAGACAGATGAATACGAAGACCAAGCTTGTATGGCTCTGTTAATATCTGACCAAAAAGACTTTATGGGAAAGAACACTGACAGAAATAAAGAGGCTTTGGGGCGCCTGGGTGGCTCAGTCGGTTAAGCATCCGACTTTGGCTCAGGTCACGATCTCCTGGTTTGCGAGTTCGAGCCCCGCGTCGGGCTCAGTCCTGACAGCTCAGAACCCGGAGCCTGCTTCCGATTCTGTGTCTCCCTCTCTCTCTGCTCCTCCCCTGCTTGTGCTCTGTCTCTCTCTGCCTCTCAAAAATGAATAAACGTTAAAAAAAAAAATTAAAAAAAAAGAAAGAGGCTCACAGTACAATGTTAAAAGACTTAATTCCCAGGAAGCTCTCCTAATTTTAAACTTGTATGCACTCAACGTATCCCAAATCCACAATTACCGTGGAAGATTTTAACATGCCTCCCTCAGTAATTGAGAGCTCTACCCGAAGTAAGAACATGGGAGATGGGAACAGCACAATTAACAACCCGGATCTAATGGACACGCATAGAACCCCACAATTAGAGACCACACGTTCTTTTGAAGCAGACGGACATTTAGTACAATTAATGATGGGCGTCCGTTCTCCAGGAGAGGGGGCGGTGAGGGCAGATGAAAACAGACCAGGTTTCAGGAGGGTGGACGGGCCTGGTTTTGAATCCTGCCTCTGGTGATGTCACTCAGGTGGGGAGAGAGGGACTCCTCCGGGGATATGATTATTTGTAGGGCGGACGCTGGAACTTTCTTGAGGGGTGGGGGAAGGTGGTTTTGGGGGGAAGTCGCACGTATTTTCCTTCAGGAGCCTTTTCCTTGGGGGCAGGATGCTTTTTCCTGGGTTGAACAGGTAGGGGTTCCCCCAAAAGACATGGGGAGAGGGGTTTCTTTTAGCCACAGACCCGCAGCTGACAGCCAGCAGGCCTCCTCCCTGGCCCCGCCTGGCCTTAGGCTCTGTCCATTGCCCTCAGTCGCTTTCCTCTCGAATTTCTTTGCCTCCCGGAGGCAGACCCTGCTGTCTCCTACCCAGGGCATGCCCAAGTGCCATCCTGAACCGTCCAGAGAGGCGAGAGCGCTGTGTCCTATGGGGTCATCCTGCCTGAGCTCTTCGGACTGAGACTTGCCCGGCCCCGGTCCCTTCTGTTCTTTCAGGCCCACTCTGCCTAGCCCCGTGTTCTTCACTGAGCGCCTGCTGTATGCCAGGCCCTGGGCTGGGCGTCCCCTTGGAGCTTCCTATTGGAAGAGTCAGGACGGGGTTGCAGGAAATGGAAGAAAAACCATCCTGCTGTAATCGATCAGGCATTTCCTGGGGGGCCTCCTGGCGCCAAATGCTATTCGTCTTTCTCTCGCTCCCTCTTTCCGTCCCTCTACCCCTTGGCCTTACCACGTGCTCACTCCTGGGCTAGAGGCTGGCTGTGCAAAACTCACAAGCACGAGGTGGTAATCCAAAATATCTGTGCATTCATTCATTCACACATTCATTCCTGAATTCGGCAATTGGGTCCCAAGTGCCTTTATGGACCAGAGGCCGTCCTACGGGTTTGTGGCATTAACTCTACACGCTTTTCCTATTGATACATGTTATATGGAAACCATTTCGCGTGCCTCACCCTTTCCGACGTTGTGTGGTAGCTAAGAAGTCAGACTATGGAGCCTGACTGCTCGCGTTTGAACCTAGGCCCTGCCACCTAGTGGCTGGGTGAGCTGAGGCAAGTTGCTCAACCTCTCTGTGCCTCAGTTCCCTCGTCTATAAAACGGGGCTCATAAAAGTCTCTCCCTCGAAGCCTTGCTTTAAGATTGATCGAGTTAATATTTATAAAGGGCTCAGTAAGGTACCTAGCATAGGGGAAGAATTTCTATAAATCTTTGTTAGATAGTAAAACGGTGTAAGGAAAAGAAAGGTCACCACCCCCATTTTACAGGCGGGAAAACTGTGGCCTGGAGAGGAGACTTGGCCAGCATAAGTCCGTTGTGCATTTCATACATAACTTTTTCAGATCAGAAATATCTCCGTTTTCTCCCCAAATGATCATACGCGCATTCTAAAATAGTCAAATATTACTGGAGTCTTTGAACTTGAAAGTGACCCGTTCCTCCACTCTTTCCCCCTTGAGATTATGATTTTTGAGAAGTCGATGCTTAACCCTTCCAGGTGTAACAAAAATGCCCACGTTCATAGACACATTTACTAACTCCTTTTGTTTCCTTGTGACTGCATCCCGGACACGTTTCGGTGCTAACACAGAGATCTACCCCGTTCTTTAAGTGGTTCCCTTGCATTCCAACGTGTGGGTCCACTGTAATCCATTCTGTCCAGTGATGGACCGGCACAGGCATATCACATCACGTGTTATCAAAAGCCACCTAATAACGCATGGCATATGATATCATATAACACATTTACACATAACATGCACGTAACACAGCTCTATTTCTGGACTATGCAACTGACCAGTAGGGGGCGCACTGACCATCTTCCCCCCCCCCCCCCCCCCGCCCCCACACGGTGCAGATCTCCTCCCTTCCGTGGGGGCGCAGGCGATGAATGAAATGAAGTTTTCAGCTCCCCCTCCGCGGCCGCCCCCCCCCGCCCCTCCCCCCCCCCCCCCCCCCCCCCCCCCCCCGCCTTGCGGCTTGTCTGGGGGTCTCGATTTTTCTTTAGACTCTTCTGTGATTTTTCAACTCACCTTCACCGAAGGAACACATTTTGGAGAGGGAGCTGGCAGGAGGCCGGAGGAGGAGAGGAGGGGAAATGGCTCAGGGGTGGGGAGCGGAGGGCAGGTCTGAGATGGGTTTTAGGTGGTCCTCCTCCCCAAGGCCAATTCGCATTGAAGTTGCTGGTGAGAATTAAGTGAGAAGCACCGGGACTTCTGAACACAGGACGAGCAGCTGTAAACAGCAGTTACCACCCCAGGGCTGAGGTCCGGCCCCCAAGAAGAGGCTGAGACCCACCCCTTGTTGAGAGGGCATGGCCATGGTTCACCAGATGGCAGAGGAGCTCCGTGGTGCCATGCTGGCAGAACTTGCTGGAAAGCTGAGCCCCTCCCCTCCCGCCCAGGGGACCGGGCAAAGCTCCCCCGGGAGGCATTCGGTCACAAAACCACCTGGAGAAGTGGGTCGTGCTGGGGGGAGAGCTAATCGCCACGCACTGCGGGAGCCGGACACTGGGGGGCGCTCTGGAGAAGCCTGGGGAGCACCCCATCTGCCGCAAGAAAGATCCCTTTCTTTCGCCTTGCAACGTCTCTCCAGCGCTTTCTACCGGAAAAGCTTAACATCATGCCGTCTGGCAAAGGAAAAATGTTTGAACAGGCCCAGATTCCTCTTCCCAGAGCAGGCAAAAAGGTTAATTTGGAGCTAGAGGCAATAAATCGCCTCCTCCCGTGACGGCGTCACCTCCTCTTTGACGACTCAGCGTCCCGATGTACCCCACTGCACACATTTTTATTTTACGTATCACGACCCAACAACATTATATTCCTATCTTACAAGGCACAGCCCTGCTTCTTACAAATAAATTCTCACCCTTTTCTGCAAAACGAGGGGGGATGCGCGCTCCCCAGGGTCACCGCAGCTGCAACTGGGGGGTATAAATCACTCCTGGGACCCAGTCGCAGCCCCGCTGAACATTCTGTTCCCTAAAGGCGAAACTGTAATGTCGACGTCTACCAACTTGTCTATAAAATAAAAATGGAAGGCAGAAGAGGACGATGGTTAGCCTAGAAAATCAGGCAAAAGCAAACATAGAAATATTTATTTATTCCAACGTAAGAAATAGACAGCATGTGGACATTTGTTCCGTACAGGGTGGCAGAACAAGCAAATAGAAACTACACAAAGTCATTACATCCCTGCGTCTGTACCCACATTCCACTGGGATCGATCACTCCAGCCAGTAAATTCCTCTTTCGTTTTTTCCTTCTGGCCCAGGGGGGCAAGGAGTCCCAAATATCCAGGTGGTGGTGTCGTCTCCCACCTCACCGGAACCACTGTAGCATCGTTGTATCCGCTGGGTCACAGCCCTCTGCTGTGGGCAGACGGCTGCAGCCTGACCCTCCTGCAGAGCCTCTCTCGTCCTGGTCCCCACTCCTCTCGTCCTGGTCCCCACTCCGATGGGCATCCCATTCTGTAGATGGGTCCACGCAGCTCAATCAGACGTATTATATGTTGCCTCCAGAATCCAAAAGGGCCCACTGAGCACCGCGTCTGTGGTTTTGGCAGTAGGCGGCATGAACCGCTGATGCGTTGGACCGCACGCTGCCCTGGAGAATTCGAGAGACTCCGTGCCTCCCTTCCTATGTCAGTGGCTGGTCTGAGCTAAACCGTTTCACTCCCCCGCCTGTGTCTTCATCTATAAGGTGCAGGGCTCTGGTCAACATTTTACTCATTTGCAAACATTCACGGAGGACCTCCAAGGTGTCGAGCCCCTTTGCTAGGCGTGGGGAATTGAGGGATGAGCAAGAAACGTAAGGAAACCTACAACCCCAATCCAGCACATAAAACTCCTGCTGGGCTTAATCCGCCTAGACATTGTCACATTTTATCTAGCCACAGAGACTTTCTGTGTAACAAAGAACACGGAGCCCTGCACAAACCGCGAAGCATTGCAAAAGCGCTTACAAACGATTTCAGACGTGCCGAGGAGTATGGAGAATAACGTAAGGATTCTTTACGTGCCTCGGCTAAAGAGAGAAAACACACGCTGTTAAAAAATACAGTGAAAACCTTCTTCCAGGGACCCTCTGTCCTCTCCCCTCTGCCTCTGGAGACAACCATCATCCCGTGTATCGGTTCTCATGCCTATTTTAAATAATTTCGTAACTTATAATGGATCCGTAAACACTGACGCAGAGGCGTCTGCATTCTTTATGAACGGTCTACCAGATGTTTTTTTCACAACACTGCGTTTCTCGGATATCCCTGCTGATCCACGCTGCTCTGGTTCATTCATTTCTCAGCACACATAGTGGCCCATTATTTGAAAACACCACCATAGGGGCGCCTGGGTGGCTCAGTCGGTTGAGCATCCGACTTCAGCTCAGGTCATGATCTCACGGTCCGTGAGTTCAAGCCCCGCGTCGGGCTCTGGGCTGACGGCCCGGAGCCTGGAGGCTGCTTCTGATTCTGTGTCTCCCTCTCTCTCTGCCCCTCCCCCATTCATGCTTTGTCTCTGTCTCAAAAATAAATAAACATTAAAAAAAAATTATGAAAACACCACCATAGAGTTATCCGTGGTCCTACGGATCATTCAACTTCCATACTATTACAACCAATGTAGCCATGAACTTTCTTCGAACTTCTCTGGAAGCTTCTCCTAAGAGGGGAATTGCTGAATCGGAGAATGTTCGTTTTTGACTTTATACAGTTGTTTTTTTTTAATTTTTTTTAACGTTTATTTATTTTTGAGACGGAGAGAGAGCATGAACAGGGGAGGGTCAGAGAAAGAGGGAGACACAGAATCTGAAACAGGCTCCAGGCTCTGAGCTGTCAGCACAGAGCCTGACGCGGGGCTCGAACTCATGGACCGTGAGATCGTGACCTGAGCCGAAGTCCGACGCTCAACCGACTGAGCCACCCAGGCGCCTCTATACAGTCACGTTTTAATGATATTCCGCAGCCCGGGGGCCATAAACATTAAATGTGTACCATCGCGCTTATGATGAGCTTTCTTAATTAAAGCGGATCAGAAATACTAAGTCATAAAGGTGACCACGAGGAAGGTGACAAAAGGTGGGTTGGGATTAGGACTGGCAAAGAAAGGCTGTAGAAGCCACGATTCGAAACGCTCAGCATTTCACGTTAGGGCCCATTCGCCCAAGACTTAAAGGTCTTCCGGGACATGGGACTTCCAGCGCTAAATCCAGGAGATCCCAGGCACAGGGACGGATGCTTGCTATCTCCCTAGTGACCACACTTGTCCTTGTTGCTTTTCGGTGTCCCCCCAACTGCCCGGAGAACAAACAGGAATGATCCCGAGGCCAGAGAAGAGAAAGAGAAAGGAGAAGTTGGGAGAAAAGCAAAAGCAATGATTTCAACCCAAGTGCTCTTTCCAGACACTCCCTCGGGCGCTGGTCAAAAACACAGATGTACAGGCTCCCCGAGGCCTGCCCGCCAGAGGCTCCTAATCTCCAGAAAGCATCATAATCCCCTGGAGGGAGGCCAAACACCCCTGCAGGGCCCCACCCCAGAGTTGCAGATTCAGAATCTGCATTTTAACGGAGTCCCCAGGTGATTTTAAAAAAAAAAAAAAAAAAAAAAAAGCAAGCTGCTCTTTCAGGGCCACAGTGTGGGAACCAGTGGCCCAGAGAGTCAGAGGAATAGTTCCATTACTTGGCCATCAAGACCTCTCCAGGCAGGATGAATCCCATGGCCTTGCCTGCTGGCCCACAAACGGAAATCGCCTCCAGTGCAGACCTTTATCACACCAGGTTGAAGCGATTCATCTGAACAGCAACCTTAATGAGCCTTCTTTGGTTTCTAAATCGAGGACTTGGGAGCTGGTTAAGAGTCAATTCTGAACGATCCCAGTGATGCGACCGTGGGAGGTCACATTAGCTCCAGCGCCTGCCCTGGGCCTTGCACCCTGAGGACCCTCCCTGCAGACAGCAGAGTCTCCATTCTTCGGTCTTGGAGCCGGGGTGGACGATCATAACTCAGACACATCCTCTAGGCTTAGGCTGCCGCTAAGGTTCCGGCATCTCGGTGGAGGGTCCAGCTCAGTATCCCAACTCAATCTCTCCGTGGCCCAATTTTTCACATCTACAAAAAAAAGTGGTGGTGGGGATCGATTAAAATAATGTGTGTTCCTGCGAGGTATACTTTGAAGAGTGCCGATATATCCTGTCTACGGGCTGCTACTTGTCCCAGATTTCCACCATTAGAAATTCATTCTTTTGGGTCTGTCTCTTGTGGAGGAGGGGGAGCCTTCTCTAATCTTCCCAGTCTGGTTCGATGCTCTTGCTAGAGGAGGGGCATCTCGAGGAATATGCCTTTACCATCCTGTGCTTAAGGCTCAGCACAGTCTTTGGCACAGAACAGCCGCTCAAGAAATGACTGTTGGACGAACGAATGGATCCTTGGACACCAGTAGCAAAAATGGCTGGCCTGGAGTGGTGGAGAGAGCCCCGGACTGGGAGTCCACACTGCACTTGGCTGTCGCTGCCTCGCTCTGTAACACTTGGCGGGTCCTTCCCCCAGGAAGGAACTGGGAAAGCAGGTCGAGGGTCTCATCTGGTCTCTGCCTACCTCATACCACAACCACTATATTCCAGCTCCTGACCTTTGCACTTTGCTTTAAACAGTCGGGTGCCTTCCTACCTCAGGGCCTTTGCATGTGCCGCTTCCAATGCTTGGTTTACTTTCACCCTCCTTCCAGGGACAGATCCTCAGCTTCTTGGTCTGCTTAGACGGACCAGGCGGGGACAGCATCCCGCCGTCCCACCCCCGCTTGTTACCGTGTATCTGAGCAAAGGAATGATACAACCTGCATCGGTTTCCTTGTTTACATCTCGTTTCGGGCAAGTCTGCAAAGTCCCGGGGCGCAGGGACGGTGCGAATCGCGGACACCTGGAGCCCTCCCCGGCACATAGTAGGTGCTCCAGAGAGTTGATCCCGGGGACGGAAGCCGGGCCTCGGCACGGCGGCTGTGCCCCTCCGCGGCCGGCCGCCAGGTGTCGCCACAGACCGGGAGGCGGCGCGGCGGCGCGGCGGGCGGGCCTCACCTGGCGGCGGCCCCACCTGGCGGCGGCCGCTCCCGCCCGCCCCGCACCCCGCGGAAGCCGGGAGCTCAGGCCCTGGCGTCACCCGGCCCGTCGGGAAAGCGGCGCCCGGAGCCGCGGGGAGGGGAGATGAAAGGCGGGAGGCGGGTGCGGGCCCCGGCAGCGCCAGGTGAGGGTCTGGAGCCCCGCCCCGCGCCCGGGGACCAGGTGCGTCGGGAGCCGGGGCCGCGCGGAGGAGGGGGTGGGGGGGGACGGGGGGGGGGGGCAGGGGGGGAGGGAGGGGGTGCGGCCCGGAACCCGGATGCGCGGCTGCTCGGCCTCTGCCCCGCTGGGTGACTGTGCGCCGGTCCCCTTCCCTCTCTGGGCGCCCGCGTCCCCCGTGTCCCGAAACCCCCGCGATGCGCTCCTGTGGCTCCGAGTGGGCGCCTCGCCTGGAGCGCGCCCTGCGAGCACTTTCTATTCGCGCCTCCCTCTTCCGGATCCGCGCGAGAGGATCCGAGAGGCGAGGTCACGCGCTCGGGGAGGGGGGGGGGTCACACAGCACCCCGGGAGGGAGTTGCAGGAGTGGGGCTTTGGACCCGAGTCTGCCTCCGGGGGGCCGAGCTCTGCCCTTGACCGCAAAGTCCTGACCTTCCCAGAGACACCCTATTTTTACCTGAATTACGTCATTATTTTTACGTTTATTTCCATCCTCTTTGTTTTTTTGGGTATGGTGGCAAAACAGACGCAACGTAGAATTTGCCATGGTAACCACTTTGAAGTGTGCAGTTCGATGGCATTAATACATTCACGTTGTTGTGCCACGAACACCTCTCTCTAGTTCCGGAACATTTTCATCACCCCAAAAGGAAACTCAGACCCATTAAGCAGTAATTTCCAACTCTCCCCCCCCCCCCCCCCCCCCCAGCCCCTGGCAACCACTAATCTGCTTTCAGTCTCTATGGATTTGCCTGTTCTGGATATTTAATTTAATTTTATTTTTGGCTCAATACCTTCATTCTATACCAGGCCATGTCAGGAACAGCCCAGGAGGCCAGGAAATTGGAATCTTCGGATCAGGGGTTCCCAAAGGTGGCCGCATGTTGGAATCACCTGGACGCTTTAACAAAACAAAAATACCCCAACGCCTGGCTTTCCCCCAGCCCCCACCACGCCCCCCATTCTAATTTAATCGGCCTGCGACCCGGCCTGGGCATCCGGAGTTTTAGAAGGTCCCCAGGTGTTTCTAACACGCAGCAGGGTTTGAGAACCATCTTAGAAGCTTGTAGCTCCTAGAGCTCTCCGCGTCCCTTTTCCAGATGGGAAGGCTGAGGCCCCAGAGAGGGGACAGGACTTGCTCAGGGTCTCATAGAATGTGTGCAGCTGAGTATTCTTGCACTCCACCGACGTGCCCCTCACATCCTACCGCTTTAAGGTGCTTGAGCCTCGGTTTCCTCATTTGCACAATGTGTGTCTTCATGGTGCCTGCCAGTTGGCTTGCACCAATCAAAGGAAACTGTGGCTGTGGAGTGCTTGGTGCAGAGTTTGGCTTACAGCAGACTTACAGCGGCTGGTATCTCTGTGTTGGGGGTCGGGTGGTTCTGTACTAGGGGGTTAGCAGGGAATGTGGTCCCTGAAGGACCGTTAGCTCACCGAGGACTGGGACTGGGACCCCTCTGTGTACCTGGCCTTCAGTGCAGACCCTGACATTGAATAAAAGCGTTTTCCGTGTGGCAAAGAGGCTATTTTCTAGAACGACTAACTCCTCTCCGTCTTTGCTCAGGCTGAGCGCTTTGCCAGGAGCGCCCCCACCTGTTCCACCTCCGCCTCCCCCCCCCCCCACCTCCCCGGCCACCCTGCCCACTCTTCAGGCCCAGGATGCTGAAATCCAGTAAATGGGTCCAGCCAGGAGCGATTGGGTGGGGGGGCGGGGAGGGCGGTCCATCCTTTAGACCACCATGTATGTATGTGTGTCTTGTGACGGGGACTTGACTACAGTGTTCTTTGAGGGGCAGGGTCCGAATCTCCTGTCCCTCCCGCGGTATCACACAGCAGGTATCAGGGAGGTCCCCCCCTGAGGCCTTGATTGATCTTTACCTCCTGGGGGGGGGGGTAGGGGACGGGATCATCGCTGCTTCTGTTCCCCATTCTCCACACGCGCGTCCCAGGGAAGATCACAGTGGGTGTCCCCACCCTCCTCCCCTTCGTGCTTGCTCATAAAATCTCATTGTTGAAGGAGAACAAGGTGGCAGGGTCTACTCTCCGGGGAAGGTGGGCCCAGCCCCAGGGGCCGACGTACCGTGAGCCTCCAAACAGTCCTGGTAAACCCCGTCTCTTTGCCGGGGCTTCCTTGGCGAACGCGAAGCCATGTGGCCCAGGACTGGCCAGTGGGACCCAGTGCAGCTCCGTGGGGCGTTCTGGGAAACGTCCCCTCTCTCCAATCCTCGTGGCTTTTGGAGGCTGGCAGGAGAGGCTCACGGCGGAGCTGAGTCCCCGAACTGAGGTCAAGTAACACGGGTCTCGACCCCTGGCATCCGGGGAGCTCGCAAACAGCCCTGGGCAGCTTACCGTGGAGGAGTTGGAGGGGGAGATGAAGCCCTATTGTTTCAGGACAGAAGGAAGGCCCGGGGTGGGGGTGGGGTGGGGGGGACAGGGTTTTATTTCAGCTGTTCTTTCTCCTTAGCCCTTCACTCCCTGGGGTTTATTACCGCTTGTAGCATTTGTACTGACAAAGGCTAACATTTAAAAAGACAATTTTTTTAGAGGTGGGGGAGGAGCAGAGGGAGGGAGAGGGAAGAATCTCAAGCAGGCTCCACGGCGCAGAGCCCGACGCGGGGCTCGATCTCACGATCCTGAGATCTGAGCGGAAATCAACAGTCGGACGCTTCACCGGCTGAGCCACCCGGGCGCCCCCAGGTTGACATTTTTCATCCCTCCTGTGCCCCAGTGCTTTATGAGGCTTGGGTCAGCGTTGCTCCTGCAACCTTGTGACGTGTCTCACAGACGAGGAAACGGGGACTCGGGGAAGTTTAGAAGCCTGATGGTTGAGAGCTCCATCTTGTCTGGAGCCGACGAATCGTTGTTACCCCAGCAAGTTGGCCTCCCTCACCTCCAGAACGCTCCGGCTGATTCCTTCATCGTCATTTGTTCCCAGTGTGCGATTCTCTGTCCCAGAGGCAAACCTTTCACTGCCTTGTATCGCCAGCCAGTTCCGAACAAATATATGCCCTGTGTTTAAGGGGTGTGTGTGTGTGTGTGTGTGTGTGCGTGCGTGTGTGTTGGGAGGTAGGTGGAGAAAATGGGACTTATCTTCAGTAAAAATAACAGTCATCATTTATCATTTATCAAGGGCTGGCTAAGTACCAGGCACTGTGGCTTACTTAGTACGCCCCTCTTTTTTGGGGGGGGGTTATTTAATGCCTGCAATAGCTCAGGGCAGTTTTTCAAGAAGTCAAGCCTCTGCATGGTCCAATGATTTGCCTAAAGTCACCCAGAGTGGATTTGGAACTAGGTCTGTGTGTCTGAAGCCTGTGTCTTACTTAGCCTAGGGCAGGGAATGTAGACGTGTCAACAGTCCATGTGTCTCCAACCCGGCGGTGTTCCTTCCTCTTTAAGGGAAGAGATACCTGAGCTGAGCCTTGCAGGGTGGGCAGGACTCCCAGAGCTGGGAAGCCACCGCGTTCTCCTGGGGGTGGGGAGGGGGGGTGGGGGCAGGAAGGGCCTGGGCACACGTGCCTAGATGCGACAGTGTGTTTCTCCGGGGGAGCGGGGGTTATAACTATAAAACCAGCCCAGCCGGTCTCTGTGTACCTCTTAGCTGTGACTTAGCGATGAGAATGACGGCTCAGGTCCTGGGATGCCACCCAGGCTGGTGAGGAACACGGCCCAGGTGAGCAGGGATCCCTCTGGCTCCTCTCGAGGGCACCTTGGTCCCGCTGCTGGCCTCCTGGGAGAGCTGTTGACCCAGGCGATTGATTTCTTTCCATTGAAAGTCCCCGAGCACCTACTGTGTGCCGGGCACAGCCGTCGCCCTTGCAAGCGCACATCGGCTGGGGGCGACAGGCGTGACAGTGATCCCGAGGTTGACATCATCCTGTATCATGCCAGATGGTGCGCCCCTGCTCTGTGCTTTCCATTTGGCTCATATAACCGGGCCGACTCTCGATAGGTGTCGTCCTCCTGCCTGTACTCAGGAGGGACCATCGGATGCCAGGAGTCACGTGACTTGCCCGAGCTCCTGCGGCTGGTAGGTGGCCCGGCTGGTAAGTGGCTCAGAACTTTGGGTTCTGAAGTTTAAATTCTTCTGGTTACCTCACGCTGCCTTCATCGCATGGTATCCCCGCATGTGGGGCTCCAGAGGGAGAGGATGGCCCTAATCTGGGCAGGAAAAAGAAATTGCGGGGAGAAGGAAACCAATGAACGTATTATTATTATTATTATATTTTAAGTAGGCTCCACGCCCAGTGTGGGGCTTGAACTCAAGACCCTGAGATTAAGAGTTGCTTGCTCTGCCGACTGAGCCAGCCAGGCGCCCCCCCACCCCCCCCCACCCCATATTATTACTTTAATTGCTAGGAAAGCTAGCATTGATTAAGCACCAGCTAGGCCTGTGTTAAGCCACCCATCCCACACCCCCCCCCCCGCCATTTAATCCTCACATACCCTATGACATAGTTACCAGCTTCAACTGTCTTACAGATGAGGAAACTGAGGCCCAGAGGGATAGATAACTCGCCAAGGCCCCAGGCTCATTGCGGAAAAGCCAGGAGGTGAACTGAAACCTTTCTGGAAGCATTTTTATCACCTCCCATGACGTGGTGCTGGTACAAACTGGTTCCCTGGAAAACACAAAAGAGACACACAAGAGAACACAAGCGCCTTTGATGTCTATGTTGAGTCCCGTGATGCCCGCACCACCCCCCCCGGCCGATTTCCAGCCTCCAGCGGTTTGACCACCGACTCGCAAAACTCCCTCTTTAACTCTCAGCTCCTAGCACACTGCTAGATCACCTTTCAGAGCGGAGGGCAGGCCAGTCGTGCAGGGGGACCCTGGGCGGCTTCCCGAGCGTGTCTTTGGGGAGTGCTATGTCCCATGGTGCCCCTCTGAGACTTGAGGAGCCCCATCTGTGAAATGGGCCCGACCGTCCCTTGCCTCTTTCGTCTGCCTCTCGGGCCTTTGCAGCTGCGGGTTCCAGCGGGTACATTTATTCCCTTATTTGGATCACTGTGGGGGAATTAGGCTGGGCTGGGTGGGGCTGTCGCTCCTTCCCCTCCGCCCTCGAACCCTCGAAAGCTTTCTCGGTAATTAGTTTACCTCCTGAAGGGATCTTGTTCCAACCTCACCAGGAGGGCTTCCAAATCTCCTACCTGAGATAAGAAGGCTGCCTCTTGTTTAATCTCTTAGCTTAGAGGCCACCCGCTTTAATATTTAAGAGATGGTTTCCAGGCTCAGGGCGGGGTGGGCAGAGAGCTAGATGGCCTGGCCTAGTTCGAATGTGTACGTGTATCAGGAAAAGGCCCTTTGTGCTCACCAGGCCCGCGGCGCCCCGGCCTCCCGAGTCATTTCTGTAGGGTGGGTTTCACCTGTACACGGACCAGGCAACTGACAAGGGGTCTGTAAAGTCCAAGGGTGGGCCGGTGCCTGTCCCCACTCCCAGACCTAGATGCGAGTAGCACTTGAGGCCCGTGTCCCTTGGCTCCCTCCTCTTGCCTTCAGTTGGCTTTCTCCTCTCAGGACCCCTTGGGAGTAAAAATTCGAGAAGGGAGCAAACACCTGAGCGAACAGCCAGTATGTGAGCTCATTTCTGGGTGAGTGAGGCTGGCTCTCGGCCTCAGACGGGTCTGAGTTTTGTCTTTATTTCTCGCACGCTGTGTGTTCCTAGGTAAGTCACTTAACTGCCCTGAGCTTCCGTTTCCTCCCTGCAGTGGGTGATGGGGTGTCCGCTTTGGACTGTTTTTGAGACTTTAATAGGCCCTTAGAAGTGCCTGATAGCAGCTGAGTTTAGTTTTGTTTTCTAATACATTCGTTCAAGATATAAGTATTCATCCGAACGCCTGCTGGCTAGACCTCAGACCTGTCGCCAGGCCCCCCAGCGGGAGGGCGGGAGAAATAGCCAGAGATCTACAGCCTTGGGACTTGAATTATCCGAGTCTTGCCCCGAATCGCCAAGACTTCTGAAAGATCAGCGAAGGTGTTCGCGCCAGTGTTCCCCCACGTTCACGGGCGAAGGTGGTTTTGCAGACAGTGATATGATGAAAGCAATCGGCTGGAATAAATTGGAGGAGGTTTTGCTTCAAGCTATTACCGCCTAAGAGCCCCCCCCCCCCGCCAACCCCATAACAACCTTTTATCAAGAAGACAATTGCGTGCGATGTAACATTGCAAAAGAAAAGTTTGTTTTTTTTGCATTTACCCAAAACTGTGGCTGTGTGTTCTGTTTCTGTACGCAGAGAAGAGTGCCACCTCTTTTCTCTGGGGAAAGATGGCCCTTTATTCTGTGACCGTGTCCTTTTTAGTTTTCCTTCGGTGATCAGCAAATACCCTTTCCCTCATGAAGTGAAAGTGGTGATGGTTTTAAGCTTTTGAAAATTAGCTTTGAATAGGCGTTGCCTGTACACGGTGCAAAGCTAAAAGGTAGACTGTTCAAAGCAAACCGCCCTCCTTCCCTCCCTGTCTCTCAGTCATGGGTACCTCCGCTTGTATGTAAAATCGTTCCTGTGATCTTGTCTAGCTCACGTGTGTGCTCCCGGGAAGAGGGTGGTGCCGTCCCCCAGCATCGGTCCTTTGGGGAGACGTTGGGGAAAGAGGTTAAAAAAGATCTTAGATGCTATTTGAATTTTATAATCGTATGCATAGTGCCGCCTGGTGTTATATTTGATTTGGGTGGGACCGTCTCATTGGCCAGACCCACTCACCATCACGTGGTTGCTGTGGGGAAGCAGGCTCTAGCTTATGATGACACCCTTGCTTCTGTCTTTACTGTCATCTTTGAGGTCCTTACCCCAAGCTGTTTTCTGCTGGTGCAAACAGCCGAGGAAGGTTCCTCTTTTGTTGCCTTAGGGCGTGTTTGTGAGTAGGCTGGTTCCTGTCTGCTGGGTGCTCTGTGGCCGTGGAAGCACCTGGATCTCAAGACCGAATCCATAAATGCATATTTGCTGATAATAATGCTCATTAGAGAAGGCAGGTGCAAGGTGGGGAGGCTTGCTGCAGTCATGCAGACATCACTAATCGATCACTAGCAGACATCACTAATCGATCACTAGCAGACATCACTAATCGATCACTACACACTCCTGTGAGATCAGACAGGGCCTCAGAATCCCGCTCAACACAGCGCTCTAGGGAGGGGCAAGGGAGGTGGATGGTAGACGGCACCAGACGGTCCTGTTATCACACCTTATTCTTTGGTTCCCAGACTTTGGTATTTTATAGATCAGTGTAATTTCTAAATTTGTTTTTTAATGTTTTTATTTATTTTTGAGGTGAGACAGTGCCAGCAGGGGAGGGGTAGAGAGAGAGAGAGAGAGAGAGAGGGAGACACAGAATCTGAAGCAGGCTCCAGGCTCTGAGCTGTCAGCACAGAGCCTCACGTGAGGCTCGAACCCACAAACTGAGATCATGACCTGAGCCGAAGTCGAACGCTTAACCGACTGAGCCACCCAGGCGCCCCCTTTTTAAAATATTTTTAAATTTATAGATCAGTGTAAGTTCAGAAGAATTAGATGGACTAGCATTAAGCTGTCAGTTTTTCTTGTGACAGAGACTAAAAAAAATCTCTGCCACGCGTGAATTACTATTGGTTCATTTGTTTTAGAAAGCACATTTTTTAACAAACCAAAAAGGGTGTGAAAGACAATTTCCAAATAAAGGACAATGCGCATGATTAGTTTCATTTGAAAACAACAAAAAAAATTCTTTCTCGTTGTTGTCGTTTTGCTCCAGATACACAAAATCTTCATTATGTGAGCAGAAAGAGACACCTGCCTTGGTGACATATAGTGTATTTAACTTCCTCTCTGTGGGAATTACTTTCCATCTTAGCGTTTTCTGAAGACTCGTTTCTATGGACCCATAGACACTTCTTTAAAAATCATCATTACCTGCGTGGGTCGGAAACATATATCTCTATTTCCTTTTGGAAGCTCACTAAAAAAGCCAATGAAATCGTCTTTAAGAGCACAAACCTACAAGTTCAAAGGGAATGGGAGAAGAGAGATTAGGTTATAAGAAGTACCTGTCTTAGGTAACTTTCTTGCTTGCTTCCGACCCCAGGCATGTCAACAGGAAGTTTCAAAGTCTAGTGATAAGACGGAGGTCAACAAACTTTTCCTAAAGGGCCAGATAGTAAATATGTTCGGCTTTGCAGGCCATATGGTTTCTGCTACAACTGCTTCCCTCTGCCCTCAGGGCAGGAGAGCAGTCACAAGCAATATGTGAACATATGGGTGTGGCTGGGTGCCAATAAAACTTTATTAACAAAACCCAGCTATGGTATTGCCAGAACAGATCGTGACACTCTCTCCTGACCTCCCGTTGTCTAAGTCGGTGGGCCTCAACATGTCCCTTTCCTCAGTATTACCATTTTTTATCTTGTTCCTAGCACTAAATAGCACCTGAAAGTATCTCATTTAGCTATTAATCTGCATGTCTGTTTGTTTTAGGTCTGTTTCTCCCCAAACAGAGCCTGTGATGGGAATCTGTGAGGGTTCGCTCAGATGAGGGGTGATGGAAACATGGTGAGATGGGGGAAAAAAGCTAAGTAAGAATATGATTTTAAGGACAGACAGATCAGTGGAACAGAATCCGGAATCCAGAAATAAATTCGCATACATAGAACTTTCAGCAAATGCCCCAGTTCCATTAGGAAAGGAAAGTCTTTTCAACCAATAGCACTGGAAGAACCGGATAAACGTTTGAAAATATAAACCTCAATCCTTACGTTGCCTGATGGACAAAAACTAATTTGAGAAGGATCATAGACCTAAATGTGAGTGCTGACCCACAAACCTTTTAGAAGAAAAAAACCCAGGAGAATAGCGTAACAATCTTGGGAGTATGCAAAAGATTTATTAGAAAAGACACTAAATGCACTAAGCATAAAGGGGAAAAAAAGATAAATTGTACTTCATCAAAATTAAAACTCCTGCTTACCAAAAGACCCCATTAAAGATGAAAAGGCCAGGAACGAGATGAGGAAAAAAAATGCTTGCAACAAATATATCTTGTGGACTTGTATCCAGAATATATTAAAAACACTCACAAGTTCATAATAAAAAGACAACTCAATAAAATGGGCAAAAGACTTGAATAGGCATTTGAGAAGAAAAGCTCCAAGCATGGCTTATTAGCACAGGGAAGGGTTCTCAGCGTCATTAGCCATCAGGGTAACGCAACCTTAGGGCACAATGAGCTATCTCACCCCCCTAGAATAGTTACAATAAGAGTCTGGCCACACTACATGTCGGCAAGGATGTGGACCAACCAGAACTCTTACACTGTTGGTTTAAAATGGTGCAACCACTTTGGAAACTGTAACGTTAGGTTGTATGCCCATCTTATAACCCCCTTGTTCCACTCGTAGGTGTGTTGACCCATATGGCAACAGGTGTTCACAAAAAACGTGCAGAAACTTTTATAGTAGCTTTATCCACAGTAGCTGAAAGTTGCGTACGACTCAAATTTCCATCCACGGAAGAATGGATAAATAAATTGTTGCCAAACCCTAAGAGACTCTTCAACACAGAGAACAAAGTGAGGGTTGATGGGGGGCTGGGGAGAGGGGAAAGTGGGTGATGGGCATGGAGGAGGGCGCTTGTTGGGATGAGCACTGGGTGTTGTATGTAAGCCAATTTGACAATAAATTATATTAAAAAAAAATTTTTGCCAGCATGGCGACTGCTTGGCTTTCTGGCAGGAGTTACTCAAAGTGGCTGGGGGCAGCCATAGGTTTGAGTTTAATGAGCGGATTATTACTGAGTCCGGCGATGGAAGCGTTGTCCCTCTTGGGACTAGGGTCTCAAGACCCACGGGGCTCCACGTGGCAGGGATGAAAAGCACAGTTCCTCAAGCACGCTGCTGGAGAGTGATGGTGAACAGAGCCCCCTTCTACCCTGTCTTCCCGCCATTAAAATGTCAGGTCTCTGAGGTCAGCTGCTATCTGTCTCCTTCGCCGATGTACCTTCGGTGCCATCATGGAGCCCGGCACACATTTAGTGCTTGGTTAATACTTACGGACTGATTGCCAGCGACTGGCTTGATGCTTTACGAGGTATGTTTAAGGAATATCAAACAATTCTAGTTTTCTTTAAGACGTCCAATTTATTTTATGATCACAGAGTTATAAACGTTCATCATAGAGAGTTTAAAATCTATACAAAGCAGAAGAAAAATCAAAATCACCTGGAGATAACCCCTGTTCACTAGCACTGTACCGTGAACTTGGTCTATCTACACCAGTGGCTTTTTCAAACAGCTTCCCTGAGCACTGGTGTGTCCGAGAAGGTGCCCCAGGCATTCTCTTGAGAGGAGAGAGAGGCAGATACCTGCCTCAGAACAGGAATAACTTTCAAAGCTTTATTTAAATTTTATTTAGGAAAAAAAAAATGGGTTGGCAACAAAAACAATAAAAAAGCTTGAAATCCACCAGTCTCCACTGGGGAGCTGGCAGTTTTCATTCAGCTGACATCTAATTTCATATCACCATCGATAAATAGAGCAGATGTTCCGGGCTCTCCTACCACTCATGGCAGTTACTGGCACTTGACCAGCCCTTGGTGTAGACTCTCCTTCTCCTCAGAACACCGCACAGTTGTGTGATAGACAAAAGGAACCTTTTTACTGCGAAAAACCAGATGTTGCCGACTGGAAAAGACCAGTGGTGGTTGAAAACAGAACCATGAATGAGTCATGTTCAATCATCTCAGACAAGCATAAAAGTATATAAGAGATTAGTGCAGAAGAGAATTTATACCAGGCTCTGCGCTGTCTGGGAACATGATTTAGATTAAAAGAGGGGAAGAAAAAATATCTCTGAGCCACCTGGAGTGCCATAGTCAGAAGGCCTTTAGGCTTTGGATTTCAGTATCCATCACCATAAACTCTTAGATTATTTTTATTTTTTGAAAGCCATTTGGATGCCTATCAAAACCACCGACCTGAGCTAGACTTTATGGGGGGCAGTATGTCGGAGATGTGACAGACTGCCCTCGTGGCCAACGGCTTGTCCGGCCTCGGGACTCAAGCCCGCAACCGTGTCGGCCGCGGCATGTCCGTCCTCTGCCCCTTTGGTTTGGTGCTGAGACCGAAATATAGGCCCCCTGTTCAGCTGTGCTTGGGTGTGTTGACTTATTCGAGAATATCGCGCTGGGGGAAGGGCTCAGGGGGCGGACAGGAATGGTGCACTTGCCCGGTGTCTGCGTTTCTATCAAAGAGCTACTTCGTTGCTTTGAAGTCTCTGATTGGTACTGTCCTTGGCTTCCTTTGGTTTTGGAGAATACCGTTGACTTCTCATCCAGGAGCCTGGTTGCCACACAGCTTGACTTGGCGAAGGAGAAATGCTATCCGCCAACTCGTGGTAATTTCCAGCTTCTTAAGGGTAGCCATTCTGGTGAGAATGGAGTAGTGTCTCATTTTGGCTTTAATTGGCATCTCCCCGGTAACTAAAGATGTTGAGCGTCTTTTCGTGTGTCCGTTGACCATTTGGAGACATTTCTTTCGTGACCTGCCTGTTGACCCACATGCCCACACCAGTAGAAGGAAACGTTGGGTGTCGCTGTCCCATGGAACACAGCGACGATATGGGAGACCCAGACCTTTATCCTTTCTCGTGGATCAGGGATTGGATGTGGGTCCCCCTGTGTGAAGCATGTCTTTTTATGCTTCTTAAAAAAAATTTTTTTTTGAATGTGTATTTGTTTTTGAGAGACAGAGACAGGGCATGAGTAGGGGAGGGGCAGGGAGAGAGGGAGGGAGACACAGAGTCTGAGGCAGGTTCCAGGCCCAGAGCCCAAAGCGGGGCTCGAACTCACGAACCACGAGATCATGACCTGAGCCGAAGTCAGACGCTTAACCACCGGAGCCACCCAGGCGGCCTAGGATGTCTTTTTAGTCTGATGTTTTGACATCTGGAACCTTGCTGACCCTGAGGGACTCTGCTCCTTCCCAGGACTAGCCATTTCCCCTGGGGAGAGTCAACGAGCCACTTGTGACCATGCCTTTCAGATGCAAACCGGCCAATCCAGAGCCTACACCCCAACTGCCTCCTCTGTGGGCTCTCGCGCTCTGGGTCACCGTCCGCCGGCCTTCGTCACTCCAGGACCAGCTACCAGACAGCCAGGGGCAGACCCTCTGCCCCAGAGCCTGCCAGATTATTCAGATGAGCTGATCCAAGCCTGCTTCCCCTGCTTCCCCCCTTCCTTTTTGGGGAAACCGGACACAGTAAAGGCTTTCAAGCATCTTGGCCCTGTGTGGTGCCACGCCCTCCTCCCTCCATCGGTGAGTGTAGCAAACCGTGTTTTCGATGGCTGTCATTTCCCAGTCTGCTGGCTTTACTTGTCCCCAACTCATATTAAAGTCTACATTTAAAAACACACCCCAGGGGCACCGGGGCGGCTCAGTCAGTTGAGCATCCGACTTCAGCTCAGGTCCTGATCTCGCGGTTTGTGGGTTCGAGTCCCGGGTCGGGCTCGGGGCTGACAGCTCGGAGCCTGGAGCCTGCTTCGGATGCTGTGTCTCCCTCTCTCTGTCTGCTCCTCCCCTGCTCACTTTCTCTCTCTCTCTCTTTCTCTCTCAAAAATAAATAAATGTTAAAAAAAAAAATTAAAACACAGCCCAGGAAGGGGCAGGACCCTGCACGAGGTGGCTGACTGCATTGAGGGCCGTCCCTGGAGGGGCCGTCTACCAACAGCGCCCCCAGTGCCTGGACACCAAGTCCTTCCTTGAATGGGGTGGTCGGTGAAGGTCTAGGTAACCCTTCATTCCCGGGCCGGAAGTAGGGGAGGCGAGTGAGGCATCCAGTGCCCTGAGAGTGAGTGCCGCCCACATTTTGCCCCCTAGATGCCTCTCTTGCCTCACCCCTGTCCCTGTCATGCTTCTCTCTTCTGTCTACCCAGCAGCTAGAGAGATCCTGTGTTCCTCCTTTGTCCCCATTTCCCCTCCTCCCCAGGGCTCCCTTCTCAGGGTAAAAGCCAAAGGCTTTCCCGTGCCCTGCGAGGCCCTGCAGGGCCTGGCCTCCATTACCTGCCTGCCCCCATCTCCCAGTCCTCACCATCCCTCCACAGGCACATCCCACCCCAGGACATTTGCACGTCCACTGCCCTCTGCCTGGAATTCCCTTCCCCCGGATCTGCCCTTGGCTCACGTCTTCACTTCTCCCAGGTCTTTTCTTGCCTGTCATCCCTTCCTTGGTTCCGCCTAGCTCCAAAATCCCACTTCCCCACCCCTGGACCTTTCCTGTTCCTCTGCCCTGCTTTATTTTTCTCCGCTGAATGTACCACACACCTCACCTCTTATTTCATTCAGTGTCTGTTTTCTCCACTTGAATGTTCCGGGGCGGTGGGGGAGGGGGGAGAGGGAGGGATTGGGGTCTATTTTGCGCGTGGCTAGAATCCCACTGCCAAGAACAACGCCAGGCACAAAGTTATCGAAAGATGATTTGCTGGATGAACACAAAGGCACGCGTCCTGGAGGAGATGTCCTGTCTGCTCCTGCCGCTCCCTTGGGTAGACGGCGGCCCGACACCCAGAATGTACCGTTTAATTAAAGATGCGTGTTAGCATCACCCTCCGGCTTGCTCGTGTCCCTCTATCATGCTGCTCTCCCCTCCCTCTCTTCCTTTCTATCCATTTTCTTTCTCCTTCCCGCTTTTTGGTACTTGATGGAATCACATTAAACTAATAAAGCTTTCATTACTTGATTGTACCCGTAATTACGCACACTGAGAGCTGGGTTTGTTTTGATTTTCTGTGGACTTTTGGTCGCTGATGCTTTTGAACACTTGCTTTTATCCTTCAGTCGCCACTTGACCCCCTCCCCCCCGTTTTAAAAAGGATGAAAAGCTTAGAAAAACATCAGAAATATCCTTTTATTTTTCTCCGCAAATTGATTTGGAGGGTTTTGTTTTGATTTCCCTCTTGGAAATGGTGGGTGTTAAAAACAACAACAAAAAAAGAAACAGAATCACACATTTCTAAACTGGCCATCGGGCCGTAGATTCTGGGCTGGGAAGGAGGGAAAGTGACTCTTGGTTGGGAAGGTCTGAGAGCAGCCACACTAAAGGGGAGCTTGATATGGGTCAGAGCGGGGTGTCCCCACCTCGGTACTCGTGACACTGGGGGCTGGACACTTCTGAGGGGGGGCGGTCCTGTGCCATGTAGAGTGTTGAGCAATATCCCAGCCTCCGCTAGATGCTAATGGCACCCCCCCCCCCAATTTGTGACCATCAAAAAAGTCTCCAGACATGGCTGAATGTCCCCAGGAGGGCACAAGGACGTCTGGTGGAGGACCACTGGATTCGATCACCACCTGTGTGACACGTGTTCATAGCAGCGTTCTTCGCGAGAGCTCTGAGGTGGTTGTCCGTCAACCGCCGAACGGGTAGACAGAATGTGGTCTGTCCACATGACAGAATAGTAATCAGCCACACAAAGAAATGAAGCGTTGGCACGTGCGATGCCGTGGACGAGCCTTGATCACCTCATGCTAAGTGAAAGAAGCCAGACGCAAAAGGTCGCATCTCCTAGGATTCTACTTACCTGACCTGTCCCCAGTAAGCAAACCCACAGAGACAGGAAGTAGATTAGTCGTTAGCTGGAGGGTGGGGGGGAATGGGGAATGACTGCTTCGTGGGTACAGGGTTTCTCCGTATTTTAATTCCAGTGCCGTTAACACACCGTGTTGTGTTGTGTTAGTTTCGGGTGGGCAAGAGAGCGATTCGACACTTCCATAGACGTCGCCCGGTGCCCGTCACGACAGGTGCGCTCTTTAATCCCCATCACCTTTCTCCCCCATCACCCCACCCACCTCCCCTCTGGTCACCACCGGCTTGTTCTCTGGAGTTGAGAGTCTGTTTCTTGGTTTCTCTCTTTTCCCGCCTTTGCTCGTTTGTTTTGTTTCTTAGATTCCGCGTACGAGTGAAATCATACGGCATTTCTCTTTCTCTGATTGACTTATTTCTCTTAACATAATACTCTCCAGCTCCATCCACGTTGGTGCAAATGGCAAGATTTCATTCTTTTTGATGGCTGAGTGTTATTACATTGCTTTATATATATAAAAGTATATTATATATATATGTATATAATGTAAATATATGTGTATACACACACACACACACACACACACCACATCTTTATCCATTCATCTGTCGATGGACACTTGGTTGCTTCCATAATTTGGCTACTGTAAATAATGCTGCTATCAACATTGGGGTGCATGTATCCCTTCAAATGAGTGTTGTTGTATCTTGGGGGGTAAATACCCAGTAGTGCGATTACCGGATCACAGGGTACTTCCGTTTTTAATTTTATTTATTTATTTATTTATTTATTTATTTATTTATTTATTTTTTATTAAAAAAAATTTTTTTTAATGTTTATTTTTGAGACAGAGAGAGACAGAGCATGAACGGGGGAGGGGCAGAGAGAGAGGGAGACACAGAACCGGAAGCAGGCTCCAGGCTCTGAGCCGTCAGCCCAGAGCCCGACGCGGGCCTCGAACTCACGGACCGCGAGATCGTGACCTGAGCTGAAGTCGGACGCTTAACTGACTGAGCCACCCAGGCGCCCCCGTTTTTAATTTTTTTGAGGAACCTCCATACTGTTTTCCACAGTGGCTGCACCAGTTTGCATTCATGGGCATAGGGTTTCTTTTTGGGGGTGAAAAAGTTCTGGAACTAAATGGTGGTGGTGGCTATTCAACATCGCCAGTGTGTTTAATGCCCCTGCACTGCGCACTTGAAAACGGTCAAAATGGTCAGTTTTTTTGTCGTGCGGATTTTATCACAATAAAAGACCGCTAGCAACTCGCGTGAGCTCCTTTCATCGGTACGTATGACAGCCCTTCACACACATCAGGACCCTGAAGGGTAAGAGGTTTGGTCCTTCCCCTGCCCCCCACCCCCAGGGACGGGAAGGCTTTTCCCACCCCATCATTTACCCCAAAGCCGGGAGTCGCCAATCTGCGTGACTCAGATTCTAATATATACTGATTGCAGAAATGTGCCCTGGGGACGGATACTTAAAAGGCATTATTTCAGTCATCTCTTGCTTAAGTCACAACTGTTTACCGGCCCACAAGTTTGGGACTTGCTCAGCCTCTGCGGGGTGTTGGCTGGGGCCGCTCGAGTGGCTGCACTCAGCTGGGGGCTTGGCTGGGTCTCGAATGTCCAGGGTGACTCAGTGCACACGACTGGCAGCTGGTTGTGGCTCTTGGCTGGGGCGTCTCCCTTCTCCTCCGTGTGGTCTCCCTTCCCCGCACGGCGGCTGGGTTCCAGGGGGATGGAAGCGGGAGCCAATGTGACAGCACGCCTAGGCTCTGGAGTCCCCAGACGTCACCCCTACCATTTTCCGTTGGTCAGAGCAAGTCACAAGGCCAGCCCGGATTCGAGTGGCGGGGTTACGGACGGGACGTGGTGATGAGAAGAGCTGTGGAATTTGCTGCCGTGATCTCCAGCTCTCCACGGGGGGTGAAGCCATCAGTGGGTGTTTGGAGCTGTTACCACCATCCGGTGGGACCTGATGTAGGCTGGGACAGGGCAGCCGCTGTGGAGGGGAGCAGCGGACGAATCTTTGCATCCCGAGTGGCGATGCCGATACGTAGGCTTGGGCCTAGGGGATCGATAAATAGAGAAGCTTTGAGTCTGCTCTTGGTCTATAGGGCTTTTGTAACCCGATGTTCTTTCTGGGTGGCCCAGCCGTCATAATTCGGTATCTTGAGTTGCGCACAAGAGTTTGTGGTCGGCAACTCACACGTAGCTTCTACGTGTCCATCCAGGCGTCTGATTCCCTCAGGGACCTCCCGTGGTCTGATTCCGATATTCCTGAATGCTCTGCTCACAGTGCCATCTGGTTGTGTCCCAACAGTCCCCTGGTTTCCAGCATACTTCCTGTGAATGCGTAGGAGACGCTCTGATGAACGAGAATGGCTTTGGTAGCGAAACGTTCCGGCTAAATCAGCGACAGGTGATACAGGTGCGGAAAGAAGGACGCATTGTTATTTCTGTTGGCACGGGACAAGGAGATACTTGAAGAGGCTCCGTGTTGTCCTAGAAGGTTTTTCCTGGTAACTAGTCTATAACCTTGGTAATGGAGAGAGAGGGGAAAGGTGGTCAAGGAGAGAGGGGGAAGGTGGTTAAAGTCGGGAGTATGCAGAGGACAGTAGGAGGAAACTGGGGAAAAGCCCTCTTAAAGGTAAAGATGGAAATCCCTCAGCAGTGGTCGTGCGGCCGAATCACTTCCCTTCTGAGGGAGAAGCGGGCCCAGTCAGGCAACTTGAAGTTCTGGAAAAGGGTCTTCAGGATTGTCATCTTTCATCTCCCTCAGTAGACAGACGAAGGGACTCTGGTGTCCCCAGGCCACACAGGGGGTTAGCTTCAGGACCAGGACTAGAGCTCAGGGCACTTGCCCCAGGTCCTGACGACCCTGGATGACTTTGGCTACAACGGGGATCGCAAATTTTCTGGACTGCACAGTGATGGTTTTGTTTTGCTTCATTTTGGTGAGGCCCATTGGGTTAGTTGCCTTCATATAAACAGGGGAATGTTCTGGGGCACCTGGGTGGCTCAGTCGGTTAAGCGTCCGATTTATAGCTCGCTGATAATCCCAAGGGATCTTTATTATGTACAGGGATACATAGTAAATATAGTGAAGCCTTCACGGTGGTTTCTTAATTGATTCGGTCGAGGTAGTTTGACTGGGGACTCGAGTGTTTTGGATCCCGGTACGTTTGGTCCCGTGGGGGGCAGGACAGGGACCTGTTCATCTCCGTTAAGGTTCTGGATGCTTGACTCCGTCATGATCACTAAGTGCCGTGTCTGTCGTAAATGATTCCACTTGACGTGGAAGTCCCATATCTGTGTGTTCTTGGGCCAGCGTTGGTTGGAGTGAGTTTCTTGGACCATGTGCACCAGGATCACCCGAGGTGCTCGTTTCTACGTGCTTCCTGACACCGGCTCCCTGAGCGGCCAAGTCAGAAACTTTGGATACAGGGCCAGAGCGTCTGCATTTCGACAAGCTCTCCGGTGATTTTCGCCCATGCTAACGTTGAGAGCGACTGTCTCAGCCCCTTACGTTTGTGAGATCCCTCGGTATTTCAGACCTAGGGGTCCAAGACTCTTGGGCTCCACCCTAGACGTGGATTTAGATACACATTCAAATTCCTGCTCCATCACTGGCTGGCGGGGTGACCTTGGTTAGTCTTTCCTCTCGTGGGGATTCAGTATCTCTGTCTGTAAAATGGGTACACTGATATGCTGGCCGTTCTCCACGTGCCCCTTCCGGACCCCCAGAGATATCTCTTTGCCGTTCTTACCCCGCTCTATACTCTGGGGGGCTGACCTGCATGGACATGTATCACCAGGTCCCTTTGCCTTCCTCTTCCTGTTGGAATTGGCCAGTGGAACTCACTGATGGGAGGCAGAAGGAGAGACCGACTGGAGTATTCTATTTCCCCAGCTCCTGCTGGGCGGCTCTTCTCCCATGATCTTGCGCTCCCTCACCTGGGGACACTACCCCCCTTCATTTGGCCAAGGGTGGCCATGGCCCCCCACGATAGGTAGCAGAAGCATCAGCATCCCTCACCGCTTCCTTTGAGTCTGTTCACACCTGTGTAAAGAGACCCTTTATTGGGTTCCCACAACTTATCGATACCGTATTATATACTTGAAAGTTGCTACGAGATCTTGAAATAGTCTTACCAGGAAAAAAAAAGAACTGGGAATCACGTGACAGGATAGACGTGTTAGCTAACACGGCCGTGGCCGTCACATTGCAATCCGTTTCTGCGGTCGACACTTTGTATGCCTTACGCTTACGCAGCATTACATGTCCGTTGTCTCTCAATAAAGCTAGAAATTTAAAAAATTAAAAAAGCATGGTTATACATCTAGAAAAAGGAGAGACCTTTTATTAAATGTTCCTCAATTAAACTCTTTTTTTTTTAAATTTTGTTTTAACGTTTATTTATTATTGAGAGACAGAGCGTGAGCAGGGGAGGGGCAGAGAGAGAGGGAGACACAGAATCCGAAGGGGGCTCCAAGCTGTCGGCACAGAACCCGACGCGAGGCTCGAACTCGCCAACCGCGAGATGGTGGTTTGAGCTGAATTCCAGACTCTGCTAGTTGGAAATAACCAAGGAGATCAGAGATAGGAGAATAGTGCCTGGCCTGTGTTTGTTGAGTGAGTAAATGAATTTCTTCTGTTGGGGACGCTTCTCCTGTCATGGGGAGCTCATCGATGGAAGACGGAAGGCTTTGTTCGTTCTACCAGGAGGATGAGCACACACAGGGCAGGTTGTGGAGTAAGTGTTTTACTCCCCGGTCCTGGGTTGGGGAGGGGGACCAAGACAGAGGCACAAGGACGCACGGCGGGGGACACGGAGACCACGCACCAAAGACAAATTCTCCTCCAAATCATCCACCCTCTCGTGACCCTTGCACACCACAGGAGGGAAAAATTAGTCTCCAGTTTTCAGTCTCATTTAGAATCTGCGGAGTCCCCAAGACGGAAAAGTGTCTGGAGTTTTCTGTCTCCTCCTCCCCTTCCCCCCGCCCCGTGTCACGATTATCGCTCTCTCCCAACATGACCCTGATTTCCAGCTGACGCTCTGACCGAGCAGACTGACTTCTGTCCCCAAGTGATTGGCCCAAAGCAGCAGCTGAGCCGGGGAAGGCTGGATAAAGAAGGATGCTGTATTATGTTTATGCTCACGGGGCACAGGACACTGGACGAGGCCCTACGCCGTCCTGAAAGATTTTTACCGCTACCCCTCGCCGCGCCCGTCTCTAGACCTGTGTCGCAGATGCAGGGCCCAGCGGGGAAAATAAATAAATAAACGCGTCCATAGAAACCAGACAACGCCTCCGGCTCGGCTGCCAGCTCCTGTGGCCCCAGGTGCAAGGGTACAGCGCATCATCTTTGCCTTTGGACCGCAATCAATGGAACAGGCAGGAAATGAGAGGAAATTAATTTTTCCCCCCTCTCCTCTTTCCCTCCCCTGCCATCTCTCCTGTTTTTACACAAGAGCCTTTTAAAATGTTGGTTACTCTCTGATTACAGCGCAATAGAGGTTCGAAACAGCCTCTTCTTGACTAAACTCCCTCTGCCCTTAACCAGAACGATTGGTCGGTTGCCTTGGTAATTGTCCTCATTTGCTGTGTAGAAGCCACAATTATGAAGGTTTTTCTGGGTACTGATCCTCTTAGTGCCTTTTTCTTAGAAGTTCACAAGAAGATGGGACAAAGGAGACCTAATAGATTTTATTGCTCTGGATCCTTGGAGTGCTCAGAGCCCATGACATGCGGGC
Organism: Puma concolor; assembly: GCF_028749965.1. Lineage (NCBI taxonomy): Eukaryota > Metazoa > Chordata > Mammalia > Carnivora > Felidae > Puma > Puma concolor. The sequence goes on along the minus strand of NC_141678.1, from coordinate 12,902,261 downwards.
ATGAGCGGTGAGTGCCATTTAAATTGGCTGGCTTTGCCCGGAGAGAAAGCTTTACGCTGAGGAGAGTGGCCGAGGTTCTATTAGCTGGAGGGCCAGGGCGGGAGAATGAACTCCCAGCCCCGGCTCCTCCGGCTTGGCTCATAATGGAAACCCTAGATGGGCATCTGGGGCTGAGGGCCGGGCCACTTAACCTTTCAGTGATAATCGAAGAAAATAGACATGTAACTGCTCTCTTGAAACTCCGGTATGATTCAGGTTCAAGGCAAGAGAGCTCCGTGGGTTGTTGAAAAACCCAAACTGGAAATGTTTGGGGGCAGAATCAGCTTCCTCCTGCCCCCCGCCTCTAAAGAGGACCAGGACTCCATTAGCTGGGGGTAATTGCGGAGAAGAAACAGGGAGAAGATGACGATGATGGAGACGTTGATAATCACGATCACCGTAATCATATAATTTAGCTGGAAAGGGTTCAAGATGCTCACATTCACTACCCTAGCTGCTCCTCACAATAGCCTGGGGGTTGGTGCCTCCTTTTTTTTCTTTTTTTTTTTTTGTAGATGGGGAAACTGAGAAAGTAGATGGGGAAAGTAAAGCGATGGGTCCAGGTTGGAAGGTGACGGAGGTGATATTCACACACCAAGATACCTGACTACCGGAATCTTCCTAGCACATAAAACCTTTCGCTAAAGGATAGGTGTAGATTAAGGTGTTCCAGGGGCCAATGTACCTTCATTAGAAAGGCTTTGAAGCGTGCTGTGTCCCCAATTGGCACAGAAGAATGCCTGAAAGGGGCCAAGTGCATGGCTAGTTCATCTAGAGAGCCAACCCTGTTGGGCTGGTGGTGGCTTGCTGCGTTGAGAAGGATTCTGAGGCTGCGTCTGTCTGGTTTTACTGAGAAAGGGCGCCATCTTGGTGAGCAATGGCTGCCAGGAAGGAGGGATGGGGAAATCACGTGTGTGCCTCTTCTGCTGGCCCATCAGCTGGTTCCCTACCCGAGATCAGTTCACCAGATTGCTTTGAAGACATAACCATTCTTTGAAAACCCAGAATGACTTGTACATCAGGTGGCTCCAGAGCCATCCCATGATTTGCAGAAAGCCTTTTATTTGGGGGGAAAAAATGTCAAACTTACAGTAGAGTTTCAAGAATAGCAATGACACGAAGAACATCCAGATGCCCCGTATCCAGGGTCACCTCTTGTTAACATCTTGCTCTGCATTTTCCTTTTCATATATATATATATATATTATATATATAATATATAATATATGTAATATATATAATATATATAATATATTATATATAATATATAATATATGTAATATATAATATATAATATATAATATATAATATATATAATATATTTACATATAATAGATATAATATATAATATATTTATATATAATAGATATAATAGTTAATATATAATATATTTATATATAATATATATTTAATATATTTAATACTTATTTAATATAAATAGTATTTATTTAAATATTTAATATATTTATATGTATTTAATATTTAATACGTATAAATATATATATATTTCTTTTTTGTTTTTCTGAAACATCTGAGAATAAGTGGCACATGTCTTGGCCTTTTCCCCCCAGGTATTTCAGTGTGTATTTCCAAAGAATAGAGATCGCCTCACATGACCACATTGCAGCAGCGACATCAGAAAATTTAACACGGATGCAAGACTTGTATCCACCTTCGCTGATGCAGCTTTGTCCAACAATGTCCTTCTTCGTGTGCCTCCAGGATCCAGTCCAGTATGAGGTATCCCATGTAGCTGTCCTGTCTCTTTAGCTTCCATTTATAACACTGACGTATTTCACATCCCCATGAGGCAGAGAGATTTGAAATATCCGTCTGTGTCTTTGATTTTTTTTTTTTTTTTTTAAGTAGGCTTCACGTCCAGCGTGGAGCCCAGTGCGGGGCTTGAACTCACAACCCTGAGATCAAGACCTGAGCTGAGATCAAGAGTCAGACGCCTAACTGACTGAATGCCCCAGGTGCGCCTGTGTGTTTGATTATTTTTGAAAACCAAATCGATGCTCTATGCTAGTTGCGGGGCCTCCCAGAGATTACTTTGACGATTCTTGCCCTGAGTAAGATAATATCAGAACAATGAAAGCTAACATTTATGGGGCAGACATGGTGCGCTGAGCCCTTTACATGCATTATCTCATTAAACCTACAACAGTCCTGACAGCAGGATGATTCTTCTCAGTGACGGAGGAAACTGAGGCTTGGAAATGTTTTGCCTAACAGCACACAGGTGGTAAATGGAGTCAAGATTTGATCTCAGGCAGACTGGCTTTAGAAAGCACGCTTTCATTGTGGGGCGCCTGGGAGGCTCAGTCTGGTAAGCAGTCTGACTCTTGATCTTGGCTCAGACCGTGATCTCACGGTCATGAGAGCGAGCCCTGTGTCAGGCTCTGTGCTGAGAGTGGAGCCTGCTTGAGATTCTCTCTCTCTTTCTCTCTCTCTCTCTCTCTCTCAAACATAAACATTTAAAAAGAGGGAGGGATTGCTTCCAGGTAGGAAAAAGCCAAGAAAGCTTCCTGGAGGAGGTAGCTTGTGATCTGGGGTTTAAAGCTTCAGAGATGGGTGAAGCATTTCCCAGGTAAGGGTACTAATCCCAGGTAGAGGTACTAATCCCAGGCATTTGCAAAGGTGGGCGTTTGTAGGAATGCACTGAGGGAAGTCTGTGGTGGAGCGGGGGGAGGGGGTGCTGTTGGCCTTAGCTCTTTTGTTTCATTGACTTGGTCCCCAAAACGGGTGCCATTTTTGGTACAGAGCCTGCCCAGCTCTACCGTGCCTGTCTTGAGGCCACGGATAATTTCTCCGGAAAGCCGCTTCCACAAAAATATGTTGAGTGTCTACTGTGTGCCAGCTTGCCTAGGTGCTGGGGTTACAGCGGTGAGCGAAACACAACACAAGCTGTGGCTTCGCGGACCTGGTGTTCTGCAAACATCTGTAATTTACACATAAAGAGCATTTTGATGTTTGAAGGCCTCTCCGTCTGGACTGCAGTTGTCCAGATAAAGGGGGAAAACCCTTCACACCAGCGTACAGGGGACCTGTCATTGAATCCAGGGCAACTCAGCCCCTCCCTGAGCCTCAGTTTCCTCATTTGTCAAGCGCAGGGGCTCAGCGAGACCTGTAAGACCTTGCCGGCCCTGAAATTCTTAGCTTCTACAAATCAGAAGAGCAGACGCACCTCGGGAACCACAGGCGTCTGTGTCTGGGCGAACCTGGACATTTACTGCTTTTGTTCCTGTTTTCACCAGGGGCTCGGGGCCCTCCTGACAGTTCACCCCTCAAAGGTAATCAGAATTCTCTTTCTGTCCGCCTTGGTTTTCTGCTCTTTGACATGCATCATAAATTATTCTTTCTCTAAATGGCAGGCGTAGGTAAGTTACCAAAAGGTCACTCAGAACCCCAATCAATCCCAGCTGCTTTAATTACTTTAGTGCTGTTCAGACTTTGTGTGTGTGTGTGTGTGTGTGTGTGTGTGTGTGTGTGTGTGTGTGTTAGCCACCCAGAGGAGAGGCTCAAGAACCATTTTCTGCAAAAGGCGCTGGAATTTTCTTTAAGGAACAAAGTTAATTATGCTGGCTTTTGTGCATGTTCGGAGAATCCCCATCATAATAGACCTCAGTGTATGTATAAACAACAAAAGAGAGCCTATTTGCTGAGGCCTCCCTTGTCTTTGATGGGCTGATGGCAAATCCTGGAGATGAATTACAGGATGAACCCGGTGCAAGAATAAGATTAAAACCAGGTAAAAATAATCTCTTTATTAAAATGGGTCCTCCCCACCTTTTCTCCCCGCTATCCCAGGGCTTTGCCTCAAAGCTCCCACAGGGGTCCTCGATGTTGTGTTTCATCTTTAGTTAAGAATTTAGAGGCGGGGTGTCTGGGTGGCTCAGCCGGTTAAGCGTCCGACTTCAGCTCAGGTCACGATCTCATGGTTCTTGAGTTCGAGCCCCACATCGGGCTCTGTGCTGACGGCTCAGAGCCTGGAGCCTGCTTCGGATTCTGTGTCTCCCTCTCTCTCTGCCCCTCCCCTGCTTGCACTCTGTCTCTGTCTCTCTCAAAAATAAACAAACATTAAAAGAAAAAGAAAAACAAAAGCATTTAGAGGCAATGCTAAGGGTGACAAACAGAATTCTGCTCTGGTGTCTGGTTGCCTCTAAGTGGGTCTGCGGTTGCCTCTAAGTGGGTCTGCGGGTGCAAGAAATACATTGTTTCAGTCAGTGTTTTGGGCAAAGTCTCAAATCTTTAAGGCTTTGGAAAAGGCGTGGGGTGCTGCTTTCTTGCTTGTGATGGGCTCCATAATAATAATGTGTCTATATTAATATATAGAATAAATCATATAATAATAAATGGTAATAATAACACAGTAATTTACAACCATGCTATAACAAAAACAGTAACTCAGGCTAACTTTTGAGTACGTTTACATGCATTATACCTTGCATTTCTTGTCTAATCCTGTTCTCACAACTGTTATTCCGACTTGACATATTAGAAACTCAGGCACAGAGAGGTTATATCACAAGCCCAAGGTCGCCCAGCTGGGAAGGGGTGGGTCCATCCAAGGGTAGACCCTTGACAGTCTGAACCGGACATTTAGTAACAGCTGACTTTTATCCCGGTGTACTGAGTCCCAAGAACGATGCCAAATACTTTGCATTTATCACGTGAGGATTCTCACGGCAACACCATGAAGCCGGTACTGTTGCTTTTCTGAATTTGCACATACAGAGACTGGCTCAGAGAAGCTAGGTGACTGAGGCAAGGACAAACAGCACAGGGGAGCTGGGGTTTCACAGCCATCTGGATCTAGATCCAGGGTTGGTGAATTTATGACCCAGGGGGCCAAATGTGGCTCATTGCCTGTTTGTGTAAATAAAGTTTTATTGGGACTCAGCCACACCCATTTGTTTGTGGGTTGCCCGTGGCTGTCTTTGCACCGTGCTGGCAGAGAGGGACAGGTGCCATAGGGACCGTCTAGTCCGCAGACCTGAAAATATTTACCATCTGCGCCTTTCCAGAAGACGTTGGCCATTTCCTGTTCCAGGCTCAGTGTTCTTAATCACTATTGTCTCCTGCTAGTCTGTGAACCACGATTCCCAAGTCTGGTGGCTCCAGTGTGCTGGTCTGATGTTGGAACACAGCCTGGTCTTGACCAGAGGTGGAGAAAGACCTGAGAATTCCCGCCCTTCTAAGGGGGACACCTTGCCCCCCCCGGGGGTTCTGATGTCTCCCTGGGTGTGCGTGTTTTACAGGGTGAGGTGAAGGTGGCTTAGTTAGAACAGAAGGAGACCCGGGATCTTTGGAATTGCCCTGAAAGCAATGCTTGTGAGAGTTAAGTTTACCAGCAGATGCTTGTCAAATGTTCAGTCCGGGGGCCCCATCCCAGGACCTACTGATTCAGACTTTCTGGATGAGTCCTGGGAACCTGCATTTCGACCAACTCCCTGGGTGGTGCTGTTGTCCTTAGTCCCCAGGTGGACTGGGGCCCCATGGGGATGATACAGTGTCACTCTCCTCCACACAAAGGTAGAGCTCAGCCCCAGTTAACTCACAGCCACATTTCACCTTTGTTCTCTCTGCTGATTCTGCCTCCCTCTGAATGTAATGATAATCATGCAAGAAAGACTTGGTCTTCTGTTCTGGGCTGATGATGTTTGTTTTGTTTGTTTGTTTGGTTGGTTTTTTTCAACGTTTATTTATTTTTGGGACAGAGAGAGACAGAGCGTGAACGGGGGAGGGGCAGAGAGAGAGGGAGACACAGAATAGGAAACAGGCTCCAGGCTCCGAGCTGTCAGCACAGAGCCCGACGCGGGGCTCGAACTCACGGACTGCGAGATCGTGACCTGGCTGAAGTCGGACGCTTAACCGACTGCGCCACCCAGGCGCCCCATGGGCTGATGATGTTTGGATACACAATAACAAGAAGGCATATATAACTCACAAGCTGCTGTATATTCATAATGTAAAAAAGGCGTTTACTTTCATTTTAGCAAGGTCACTATGTGGTCGTAATTAATATTTTCAGATCATTTGTGGTCTATCGGTGATAATGCCAAATTAGGAAAATTTTTCTCCAGTCATGGTACTTCTTAGGTAGTTTTTTTCTGAACGGAATTTTTGTGTTTTCATTGGGGTATAATTTACATACAGCAAAACACACAACTTCTAAATGGAACATTTCCATGAGTCGTAACAAAGTATAGACTCGTGTATTAATTGCCTCCGTTGAGATTTTCGTAGTTATTTGAAAATTAATTTCATTTTGGGGAAACTTTGTTCCACTGAGGCAATGGTTACTGGAATTATTGATAAATGTTGGAAAGCCATTCCTGTGTTTGGAATTAAACCATGGATTCCAAATTTCATGTTTAAGCTTTATAATTGAGTCACATATGATAGATTATTGATATTGCCAAGTGTCATGTATTTATTTTACTTCCTGCCTCTTTTCATCCTTCCTCCTGGTTTTGCCAACAGAATGTGAATTTCGTTATTATTATTTTTGACCAACAGTATCCCCGGTGCCTAGTAAGTAGGCGTCCAGTGAATATTAGAGAGATGAATAAATGTGATTTGGGTTCAAAGGTATCCTGAGTTCTCTGTGATTCTGCCTAATGTCAAACAGGTAACCTTCATTATACAGAAGTATTCATAAGCAAGGTACAATCTGTCTTTAGCAGAGACAACACATCAAATTAGATTATAATAATCTAATAAGCACATGCTTATTTTTCATGCAAAACCATGCCTCTCTTCCGTGCCGTTCGAGGATAGGACATTGGATTTTCTGGTGCTTTCCAGCTGGTGGCCAATCTGGTCTACTGTATTAGACAGGGTCTTAAGGCTACAGGGCTTTTGGGCTAAAGGGGATGTATATCCTCTTTGATAGACCAGTAGTAGAGGCATCTGCAGAAGGTGAGACAAATGTTAGCTAGTGTGGCACAGAGATAATAAGATGGCTCCAATGACCCCCACCTTCTGGTAGTTACGCTCGTATGTAATCCCTCCCGCTAGAGTGTGGCCAGGACCTGTGAACTGCTTCTAACCAACAGAATATGGGGAACAGGATGGATGGTACTTCCATGATCACATCATATGAAGTTGTAACCTCTGTCTTGCTAGCAGACTCTCTCCCTTGCTGGCTTTGATAAAGCAAGTTGCCATATTGGGGAGGCCCATTTGACAAGGAGCTGGGAGTGTCTTTGGGCTAAGAACCAGCTGGGGACTGAGGCTCTTAGCCCAGCAGCCCAGAAGAAACTGGATATTGCCAACGGCAAGATAAGTCCCTTAAATTATGAGCCTGGAAGAAAAATCTTCCCCGGATGAACTTTCAGATGAGCCCCCAACCCTGACCAACGCCTAGATTGTAGCCTAGTGGGAGACTCACCGGGGAAATGATGCCTGAGTTCCTGAGGCACAGAAACGGTAGGAGAGTAAATATGGTTATTTTAAGATGCTAAGTTCATGGTGATTTGTCATACAGGAATAGGAGGAAAGTCTCCTAGTAAGAACTTCCCTTTATATTGATTTAGGCTATATACTTTATTGACATTACTTTGTGAAACCCGTATAACAGCTCTGTTAATAACTAGTTGTTCCTGTTCACATTTTACAGATGAAAAAAAAAAAAAACCCCAAGACTGAGAATTTAAGGGACTGTACCCGAACACACAGCTTTAACATATAATTATCTAATGTTAATAGATGTAACGCTTAGCACATATGAACCACTTAGTAAAATGTTGGCTGCTTTTATTATTATTATGGTTGCTATTTGAAAAAGAAGTATTCGGGGCACCTGGCTGGCTCATTCCGTAGAGCTCACGCCTCTTGATCTCAGGGTCATGAGTTCATGCCCCACTTTGGACATGGAACCTACTTTATTTTATTTTTTTTTTTTTTTCAACATTTATTTATTTTTGGGACAGAGAGAGACAGAGCATGAACGGGGGAAGGGCAGAGAGAGAGGGAGACACAGAATCGGAAACAGGCTCCAGGCTCTGAGCCATCAGCCCAGAGCCCGACGCGGGGCTCGAACTCACGGACCGTGAGATCGTGACCTGGCTGAAGTCGGACGCTTAACCGACTGCGCCACCCAGGCGCCCCACATGGAACCCACTTTAAAAAAAGAAAAGAAAAGAAAAGAAAAGAAAAAGAAAAAAGAAAGAAGTGTCCTAGGACCCAGTCTGTCTTTTGGGCAGAACCCTTTTCATCTGGGTCTCAGTTTCCACATCTATGAAATGAGGTGAGTTTCTTCCCCTGAGATGCTGGCCTGGCCGACAAGCTTCTCTCTCTGTGTTTCCTACCAGTTAGAAAGCATTCGAGTGGTGAGTCATTATCTCCCCTTCTTGTTCATCACTGTATTACCCTCGTCTGACCAGTTCAGCCTGTCAGGGCCCCTTCTCCCCTGAACTGCACTGGGAAAAACAAACAACGAGCAGACATCTCCTTTCCTTCCAATCTGGGCTCTGCCAAGCTCTCTGCCCCGGCCCCTCCATCACTCCCAGCTGCTAAGCCGGGGCCATTTCTTCCCAACCTTGGGATGAAGTCGACCTAGATTTAGAGACCCGGGTTCAAATCCCGACTCCACCGTTTAGCTAGCTGGATAACTTCTCCTCTTTGGGCCTCACCTGTAACACTGGGAAAAGTCTAAGTGCCTCTTTGGGTCGTTGTGTTGAAGAGAGAGTCATGAACAGTGTGCTGCGGGGATGCCTAGCACCTGCAAGTGATTTGGAAAGGCTCTGCTTGTTATGGTCAAGGCGTTATGGTTCCTCCTGGTGGGAATTAGAGATTCCTCTTGAAGACCATGTGGGGTCCAGAATTCCATGCGGCTTTACTGCCTTAGTTTCTCCAAGGCAGCCATTTTCCCAAGAATGTTTCCCCCAGGTCAGACTCCCAAGTGGTTCAGCGAATGCTTCTGATGAGGTCAGGCACTCAAGGATCGCTGGCCGTCTTGGGAGGGAGAGGAGGATTGTTTCCTGGAGAGGATTACCTCTGCGCAGTGGGTCCCTTCTCTTCTAGGACGGAGCACACGGCTGGTACATTTAGAAAACAATGTTCATCTTTAGGGCGCCTGGGTGGCTCGGTTGAGCATCCGACTTCGGCTCAGGTCAGGGTCTCGCAGTCTGTGAGCTCGAGCCCCCTGTCGGGCTCTGTGCTGACAGCTCAGACCCTGGAGCCTGCTTGGGATTCTGTGTCTCCCTCTCTGTCTGTCCCTCCCCCACTCGCACTTTGTCTCTCTCTTGCTCAAAAATAAATAACCATTAAAAAAAAAAAGAAAAAGAAAACCATGTTCCCCTTTGGAAGCTCTGTTGATCAGAATCCCAGCCGACTGCCTCCCTGGGCCCTTGATTCTTCGCCTTTGAGATACCCTGGACTAATGGGTAAACAAGGCATTCTGATGTAGGAGGGATTGGGCTGGCTGGATCCCGTCAGAGAAAATTCTATCAGCCTCCGTGCACGCCTCTGCCCAAAATGATGCGAGTAATTCTGAAGTTCCAAGGAGGGGTGCCATTCATTCTCCACCCGCCCCCCGACGGGCATACAGTTGGAGCTGGAAAAGACAGAGGATGTTTTGTGAGGGCGTGCCAGAGTCGTGGACGCTGAATGCTGGGGGATGAGAATACCCCCTTTCTCCAACTCACCTGCCTGCACTGAGCCACGAAACAGCGGTCTGCAGCCATCGGAAGTGTGGGCAGTGATGAACATCTCTGTGCTGGGTGAGAAGGCTGTTTCCCATCTCAGGGAGTGATTAGACCCCCCCGAGCAAGTCTCATCCCTTGGACTCCTCCTGCATTTTTGTAGAGTGCCTAATGCTCCGTGGATCCGCGCGCTTACGCGTGGGGCCCGTTACAAAGGTTGGACTTGGAGGAAAGTGTTCAGAAACACGGCCATCGAAAATAGAGTCCAGTTCAGCCCGTTCCCTGGTCCTCAAGGTCAAGTGCCTTCCAAGATTGGGGACCGATTTTCCTTTGTGCCTTTCTCCCACTTACCACCGTGGAGGCAAGGCTGCCTCGGCCCAGAGCACAAAGGTCTAGTGATTTGTAGCTAGAACCCTTTGAGTCCAATTCTCCGAGTCCTGGGTTGGAGTCTGGGGCTCGCTCGCCAGCTGGACCAATGGCAGGACATTTCAGGAGCCACGACAGAGAGGGACACAGGGCACAGCACAGCGGTTGAGAACCTGGGCTTGGAAGTCCAGAAAAACCCGAGTTCAATCTCTGCTCGTCTCCCTTCGTGTTCCCTGAGGCTCACCATCATCACCTAGACAATGAGGATGATCCGACCTTGCCCGTAAGGTCACTGGGGGGGGGGGCTACACGAGGTCACGTACGGTCAGCACCTGCCACGAAGCGTGTACTCACGAGGTGGTCGCTCCGAGCGCATTATTATCTCTACTGTTAACACCGACCATTGTTCCGAACTCTTTGTTGTTATGATTCATTTTTCCAGGGTAACGGCCACGGCCGCGCCCATCTGAGGGGCAGACCGCAAGCCCGGCTCGGAGCCGCGAGGCTCTCTAGGTCAGTGGTTGGGTAAAGCAGCGGTGCTTAGGCACCAGAAACAGATGCCAGGAAGTGGGTGCTGATACGCACGGGGCATCGAGCCTGTTGCTGGGACTTAGTCTAATTATATCTGGCAGCTCGTTGTCCCTGGGGCCGTGCCTGCCCACGGGAGGGCGGATCACGTTTCTGTCTCCCCCAGTAAGCTGACTTGGGTCATCGTCAGAGTCCCGGAGTGTTCTGCCCGCACTTTGGCAGCTGGGCTGAGCGCTCTCGTCTCGTCTCGGCGTGGCCGGGTTGGGGGAAGGGTGTGGGCGGCTTGGGCCGCGGGGCCGCTTTGTCGGGGGAGGAGTCGCCGAGCTCCTGGAAACGGCCGCCGGATTTGGAAATAGAATGATCAGGAATGTTCCGCTGTTTGTGGGTCATTTTGACCTCCTCCCGGGTCAGGCCACCCATGTGGCTCCTCTGGGCCACACACGCCAGCAGAAATTAGATATGAGACGCACCCCCGCTCCGCGCTCTGTTTCTAGGCAAAGCTCCATCTCTCGCCGCCAGAGCCCTCTCTGCACATGCCCTCAGTCCCTCTCTGTCCCTCTCTGTCTGCCAGGTATGGAACGCGACGTCACTCACCTGCTGTACCGCCTTCAGCACTCCCTGCTGCCCCAGGCTCTTGGTCCAGGCTGATTCCCACAGCCTCCCAGGCTCTGCTTGACCGGGCTCACGCGCCTTTCCAGCCTCATGCGTCTTTATTTCCATCTCCCCCCTGGTCCTCTCCACGGGACTCACTCCCGTCTTCCTTGGCATCTCAGGTGGGCGGCCCTTCCTCCAGGAAGCACTCCCGGATGCCCCAGATCTGGGAGCGTCGCCCTTGTGTGTGCTTTCCCCGGGGATGTCTCTGCCCTTGTGGCTTGGCCACTGCCTGCGGGCTCGTCCGTGTCCTGCACGACCCAAGGGGGCGGGGACCTTGTGGAGAGCTTACGCGTTCCTGTGCTGGGTTCTTCATTGCCACAAGCCTTGCCTCGGCCGTGGTCAGAACGGTCACTCTTGGTCACAAACCTGAGAGCAAAGCGGGGGCGGGGGAGTCTCGGGGTTGGGGGTCCCTGAGCAGACAGGTAGCTTCTGTGTGTCCTTCCGGATCCCCTCATCACTGCGTGGAGTCTTGCCCTCTGGCTTCCGGGGGCTCGGCCAAGGGAATCATCGGCAGGATCAGAGGAAGTGAGGGGTCTGGGGTTGGGGCGTTTTTTCCCCAACTCTTTGATGGGGGTTACCGGGTCCCCCAGCTTAAGGTCACAGCTCCTGACAAGCAGCCCCTCTCCCGGGGTTCTAGGAACCCCACCGTCCCCTGACCCTTCAGGCTCTGGGTGGCGCTGGCTCCTTGTCCCCCCTCCTCCCGCCCCCCACTCTTCCGCAGCTTTGTGAATCGTGCCTTCACGAAATCATCCCTTTTGGGCACGATTGTGCCTGTTTCCGGCACAATCAGGGCTTTCTCTCCTTTGTTTTTCCACAACAACCTCAGGACGTGGGATCTCCTCCAGCCCATTCGGCAGACGAGTAGACTGAGGCAAAGTGACCCGATCTGCCCAAGGCCACCCAGGGAGTCAGAGGCGGAGGTGAGGATTCCAGTCCACATCCGTCTGAGTCGAAGCCTTCACCACTAGCGTGTTGGACCTCATTTCAGGGGGAGCTCCATGGGGACGCAGGCCGGTCCTACAACGCACGCCGGTCGTGCTGGGCACGGGGGAAGCAGCCTGGTGACAGGGAGGACTGTGTATCCAGGTTGCATTGGACACAGGGCCCAGGAAGACTTCTGCTCCTTCTGCCCGCCTGCCTCACTCAGGTCCAGGGCTGGCTCCCGCTTCTCCAGCATGCACTGCCCTACTGTGGCCGGTGGCCAGGCCACCCCTAGACGGAGGCTCGCACCCCTCCACTGGCAGCTGGGTGGTCGCAGGTGAGACCCTGCCAGTCCCCGAGGCAGGTGGACTTTAGAGACCGGACGGGGGGGTAGTCCTGGGAACACTTACCCGCTTTGAGTTTCTATGAACCTTCCAGATGTTTGTGGTGGCCATGAGAATGAGCTCGAAGACATTTAACTTTGCCAGGGCTCCAGCTGCTGCTCGGATGCCCACGGATGTTTGGGCAGGTCTGGCTGCCCCACGGCCTGCCCCAAGCAATGACTGGGCGAGGAGGGGTTCTGGGCTGTTCCTGGGAGACACGGGGTCCTCTGCCGGTGACTTTAGGGCTCCCCAGAGGCTTTGCAGACCCTCTCACGCGTTCTCGCTGCGGAAAACTCCCCCAGGAAGATCTTTTATGAATGCCCTCGTGTTGCTGTCTGCTTGTCGGAGGGCCCGGACTTAGCCCACATACTTGCCCACCGTCCCCAGACTTAGGGGGATGGCAGAAGTCCCGGGAGACCCACAGCAGCTGGGTTGGGGGCCAGGGGAACAGGAGAGGGGGACTCTGGCGAGGGACTGGGGTCCTTCCAAGTTCCTCGATGCCATTTCCCCAGAGACAGATGCTCTGTCTCTGTGAGAGGAGTGGTCTGTAAAGGGCTCAGAGCTCCCCGAGGCCTCCTTGGGGAACGAGGATGACAAGATCTTGAAGACAGGCGTGCCCCGCACGGGCTCACGAACCCCGCCGGTGCTCACGCTCCTGACCTGTGACCGTGGGTCAGAGCCCCTCCCTCTCCAGGGGTCGTTCGGAGCGTGAAACGAGCAGGTGGATGTCGCACTTGGCGTATCGTCTGGCAAACAGGAAGGTCCCCACACGTGGTGGCAATTTAGGGTCCCAACTTCTGAAAAGTCGTTCACGTCCCGGAAAAGTCCCTGGATGCGCGTCTTTTGCTCCCGGAAGCTAGGAATGGGATTAGCGTGGAGGCAAAGGCTCCTTGAGTTTTCAGAAGCTTCTAAGCCCTAGAAAGGTCGTCACGGGTGGGGTGGGGGAAGCTTGGTTTCATGTCCTGTTGCCACAGCTGCTTCTTCGAGGGATGTTGAGCCAGTTGCACATCATCCCGGTGCCTCAGTTTGCTCATCCGTAAAATGGGCCTAATGATGGAATCCATCTCATAAGCGTGGTGGGGGGTCCAAGGCGTGGTAAATACCAAGAGTTTAGCCCAGCGCCTGGAGCCCAGTGAGGGTTCGGTCAGGAAGATTAGAATCTATAATCCTTATTATTATCGTCATTTGTAGTAAGAACCCTTTGAGCTTAAGGCAACTCCGATCCCTGGGCCTGAGTCTTTCCTTGGACTTTGAGGGTAGAATCTGTGGGCGGCAGTCTTGGGTGACCTGAGGTGACTCTACCAGTGTTTGGCTCAGTCTTCCCTTGGTCCGTGTTCTCATCCGCCTTGCGGATGAAGGGGATGAACGACGCCTTCCTTACAGTCCCCTCATTTGAGAGACGTTCTCCTTGCCTTAACCGCTTTATCTGTGAAATGGGAACCCTCTCTCCTTCCGAGCACCCAAGGATGCCTCTCTATCAGTGAGAGGCTCCGAAAAACTTAATTAACAGTGTGAGGTCAGGAACAGGTAGGTTTAGAGAATGGAGACATTTATATTTGCCCTCAGCAAATATGAAATGCTAAATAATAAATAGCTTTTATCCATCTGCTTAAATCACTCCTCATATTGATTTGGCTTAATGAGGCCACAGAGCCTCCAATGAATCAAGACATATGTGCTCCATTCCATCACTCGAGAAATTTCCTCACGGTTCAAAACAGGCAGAAAGTTTTTGAGTCTAATTCTGAGCCCTTCCCTGACCGTTATTGGTTTTAAGAGACCTGGGCATTGCTTTGTCGTTATTTTGAATTCCACCGCTCATCATTCTGAGTTATTTCTTCTCGTATAGGGTGTTAGACATGAACCTGGGGCCTCCCTGATTTGCGTAGAAGGGAAACAGAAGGAATGAACGCTCAGGTGCACTACGATCTTGGACGTCGGAAAGCACCTGGGGCTGGTGGGGTGGCGTGGCTGGGCTCAAAAGCTGCCCAGGCCAAGGTGGCTCAAACAAGGAACCAAACGAACCTCAACTAGAATTTGATAATAGTTACCAGTTATGGAATACTTAGGTGTGCCAAGCACAATGCCCACCGTTCCCTATGGATCGTTTTGTTTACTTCTCTCTAGCAACCTGTGAAGCGGGTACAGTGACTCCCAGTGGGCCCAGACCGTGGTTACGAATCATAATTGGTTGAATTCCCCAGCTTTCTTTGAGGCCGGGAAGGTATGGAACACAGGTCTGTCCAAAAGGTTGGCTGCAAGAGCTTCTGGGAAAATAATTTATTCTGCCAGGAAAAGGGAGACAGATGCAGCGCTTTCCCCTCCCCGCCTTTTTTTTCCTGCTGTGAATTTGGACGTGATGGCTGGAGCAGCAGCAGCCGTCTTGTCAAAACCTGGGTCAAGACACGGCTGGGCTGCTGAACCAGGACACGTAGCTGACCATCTCCACCATTCTCGTTATGTAAGAGAAATGAATTCCTATTGATTTAAGGCACTGCAGTGAGATATTCCAGTACTTGAAGCTGCGTGTATTACTAATGATTCCAAACCTTTCACTCAAATGCCAAACGGAAGTCCCGATATTTATAGGCTAAAACTGACCCAGTCCCCCTTCCCTCAAAGATTTGTTCTGGAGCTTTCGCCAACAAAGGGGCTGCCTTACGGGCTGACTCCGTTATGTATTTTCAGCATCTTTTCACTTAGTGAAACCCCCTTTTAACTCAGTTTTGTTAGCTCTAAATAGCTTGATCCCAGACATAATTCCATCATCCTGACGTACTTTATTTTCAGATTTGAGATTTCCTTTTGTTTTTTTTTCCTGTCCCCCCCCCCCCCCCCCGTCCCCCGTCCCCCGGCCAGGCCTTATTTGCTTTTTATTTCGATGAAGGTGAATTCTTACATTGCTCTTTCCCCCCAGCTCTTTTAGCTGTTCCATTTATTTTTTGTGTGAGTCCCAGAAGTTTCCTGTCCTTTGTAGTCATTGGGGGGCAGGGAAAAACCCCTAATTCTTATATAGTCTTTACCATATGCTAGATGCTGTTGTAATTTGTTTACATATATTGACTCAGAGAATCTTCATAACACCCTTCGGGGTAAGTACAGTTATTTATCCCCGTCGTACAGAAGAGGAAGCTGATGCCCAGAGAGGGTAACTCACTTACCCGAGGACACACAGTAAAGATGTAGCCAGACCAAGTATCAAACTGGGCAGTTTTGTTGCCCTTCCAATGCAGATTCTCAGCTAGAATGTCCTCGCCCCTCCACCTCCACCTCTTTGCCCGTCTCACTCCTGGTCATTGCTCTGTCTCTCTGGCGACTCCTCCATGGCACCACCACAGTGTGATTTAGATGCCCCCGCTGCGTGCATAAATTACCAGACACCGCAATCGCCGATTTCCTTGTGTGTCTCCCCCACCAGACTGTGAGCCCTATGGATAATATATGTCCCTAGTAAACAAGTATTAGAAACACCAAAAAGGGGGCACGTGGGTGGTTCAGTCGGTTAGGCGTCCGACTTTGGCTCAGGTCGTGATCTCACGGTTCGTGGGTTCGAGCCCCGCGTCGGGCTCTGTGTTGACAGCTCGGAGCCTGGAGCCTGTTTCGGATTCTGTGTCTCCCTCTCTCTCTGCCCTTCCCCGCTCGCACTCTGTCTCTGTATCTCTCAAAAATAAATAAACGTAAAAAAAATTTAAATGTATAAAATATGTAATAGACAAAATAATATAAAACTTATATAAGTTATATAATATAATAGATACAAATAACATGAGTTAAAATAAATAATATTTTTTATTTTATAAAAATAAGTATAAATATAAATATATAAATATTTTTGTATAAAATATGAGTGTGTTTTAATAAAAAATATATATGAGTATAAAAATAAATAATATAAAACATATAAAAATAAATAATATAAAACATATAAACATATATAATAAACTAAACAAAATATACAAATATTATATATAACATACATAATGTATTATATATAATAGACAACATCAACATTAAGCACATTCACAGGGTTGTGCAGCCATCACCACTCTCCAACTCCAGAACTTTCCATCATCCCATTCAACATTAACATTGTATCCATTCAACCCTAACACCCCACTCTCTTTCCCTCCAGCCCCTGGTAACCTCTCTTCCTTCTACTGTGTGTCTCCATGAACTTGCTAGCTCTCGGTCTCTCAGATAAGTGGGTTCATGCAGCATTTGTCCTTTGGTGACTGGCTTCTTTCATTTAACATCATGTCTGCAAGCTTCATCCACGTTGCAGCAGGTGCCAGGGTGTTCTTTCTTTTTACAGCTCAATAATATTCCATCGCATGGACAGTAGACCCCGTCTCGTTTATCCGTCCTTCCGTCAATGGACACGTCTCATCTGTTGGCCGCTGTGAGCGATGCTGCTAAGGTCATCGGTGCTTGATTGTTTGAGTCTCTGCCGTCGGTTCTGCCGGGCATGTACCTGGGAGTGGACCTGTGGCGTCGCATGATCGTTGCACGTTTCACTCTTTGGGGACACGCCCAACTGTTTTCCCCAGTGGGCTTGCCATTTTACGCTCCCATTGGCAATGCATGAGTCTTCCCATCTCTCTCCATCCTCCTCAACCCTTGCTTTATTCTGTTTTGTGGCTGATAATAGCCTAGCCACCCTAGTGGGTGTGAAGTGGGCATCTCCCTGTGGTTTTGACTTCCGTTTTCCTAACGACTGATGACACGCGCTGATTGGCCATTGGCCTGTGGCTGCATCTGCTTCTGCCTTCGCACGGCCTCTTCCCCGTGGATCAAACCTCCTCTCCTGCCTCTTAGGAGGACGCCATCATCGGATTCGGGATCCGTCCTAATCCAGGATGACCTCACCTTGATCCTTGCCTTACTCACACCCACAAAGACCCCGTTTCCAAATAAGGGCATAGTCACAGGCACCGTCAGTTAAGATTCAGACGCATCTTTCTGGGGGACACAATCCAACCCATTATACAGCTCCATAATCAAGATATAGAACCATCTTATCACCCCTCCTTCAAATTCCGTTTTGTTTTGCCCCTAAAAAGAAGGAAAAGAGCCACTCGTGTCCTTACTGTGTTACCACCTTCTTCATCCATCGGATGATGGATTATACATACATCTTCTGCATATCGATAAATTCAGATCAGAGTGCCCCCTCGTCATTGAAAAGAAATGCACCTCACAGATGGGAGTTTCTGGAAGGACTAGCACAGGTTATCCTGGACTCGAACCCTCAGAGCCTAGCCTGATGCCTAGCGCACAGTAGAGCCGCGTCCACGTGTGTCCAGCGACGACACGAACGAGTGAGCTTTGGGGGGGTGGGGGCAGGGAGCGCGAGGATGCTGCTTGTGGCTCCGGCGGGCCCGGGCTCGCTGTGTTTCCACGCCGCCTGCCCTCTTTTCGGTGCCACGTGCACTTCTGGTCCAGCGTGGGACCAAGACGACCCGCTCCGCTGGTCTTCTCTAGAAACCTCCAGGCACTTTGCAGCCGGCTGCCTGGGAGATCAGCGGTGTGTTTCTCCTGCTTCGGCCTCACCACCCCCCCCCCCCCACTTCGAGGGCTTTCATTCCAGAAAGGGCTAAGTCAACTCTCTCCAGGTTTTATAAGCTGATAGAAGAGGGCTGTCAAATGCTTTTTATGGGCGAAGAAAGAGGAAGATGGTTCGTTTTGCAGACAGCGGGTTATTGAGTAATCACGTCTTTATAGACCCGCTGTGGGGCAGATCACGGCCCCACTGTCTCCTTTGATGTCAAAAGGCAGACGGCCCCATAAAGATCAGAACAAGCGAAGGTGAAAGGGGTCAGGGACAGAGCTGCCCCTTTGGGACATGCCCTCCTGCTGCCATGTGTTCTGTCTGGTTAGTCTGTGTATGGAGCAAGGGAGAGACAGACACAGGTGTGGACTGGTGGGGCCACCCCGGAGGGCGACATCGCTATTTATTCTCCCTAACTTCTACGGACTCACTCACTCATTCACCCACCGGTCCCTTCATCCACTCCGTTATCCATTCACTCACCCGTGATTCCACCCCTGCGTCCGCTGGTTCACCGATGAGTTCGATTCCTCCCTCATTCACTTGTTCCCTTACTTGGTCATTCGTGTCCTCACTCATTCAGTCCTGCGTGCATTCAAGTGCCGGGACGTTGCTGAGGGGCAATGCTCACACACCTTTTTTCTGGGGCTCCGTTTATCCATTCGCTGAACACACATGAGTCGGGGGCCGACTATGCGTCATACACTGTGGCTCTCGTGGTGAGCATGACCAGAGTCCTGGGGAAGAAGGTCGGCAGACAGTTGCACCTATGGAACACGTGAGCCATCACTGTGATAAGCATGGGCATGTGCAGTTGTTGGGGAGGGGGGTAGAGCCCCTAACAGGGCATCTGAGCTTGTCAGAGAAGCCTTCCCTGGTGGCTGGGATCTAATGGGTGAAAAGGAGTTGTTCAGGCCGAAGGAGTTGGTTGGTGATGGCGGTGGGGTGGGGGAGGGGTATATGGTGAGGAGAGAACATTCCAGGCAAGGTGAGCAAACTCTACACAGCCTCCATGGCAGGAGAACTCGTGAAGCTTCCAGAACGAGCAGTGGTGCCCACGCCAGCCTGAGTGTTCTCCAACAAGCCCCATCCTGGATGTGCTGCCCAGAGCTGTGGCCGGGAAATCCCTGTTCAGACCTCGTTTCTGTTCCATCTCAAAGATAGCCTCCCGTTGCAGAAATAGAACGCTCTCCTGGCTCAGACACGGCCATCCGTTCAGAGAAAGCCAGGTGGGCACAGGTCTGGGGAAGCTCAGGTAAGCAGCCAGCCTGGTGGCCTGGAGAGGGCCTGTCTTTCCGAGCCGGAAGCTTCCAGAAAGCCGTTGCTACCCCTTTTCCTGCGAGGTTGGGAACCGGGCTGAGGGCCTGGGTTTTTCCCGGTCCCATCGGGAGACAAGCGTTTCAAATCAAGTCTCCCCCCTTCTCGCGTTTTAAAGATGGCGGCCTCTTCTGGAGGCTCCCGTCCCCCATGCTGATTTCCAGCGAGACAAGCACCTTAATAAATGACTGACCACCCAGCCTTTCTGCGTGTGTTCGGCTTCCTGCTGCAGCCTCCAGCTGGAGTCCCAAGGCGTCTTTCTTAAAGCTTGCAAGGCTGTTCTACAGCCACCCCGCCCCCCTCCTAGGAAGGAATAAGGTACCTGCGTCCTTTGTTGCCTTCCAGAGATACCCTGTGCAAAGAACTCATGCAAAGAATTTACATAGCTCCAAATATTTGCAATGCAAATGATGTCATACCATGCCCTCCTGCTTATAGCACGTGAGAATATGCCTCCGAGATGATGTCATTACAAGACACACAGACTCTGCTTTGTTCTTTTAAAGACATACCTCGTATCCTGTCCTCGAGGACCCTCGTATCCTCTCCCCAAATCCTTCCTGATTTTATCCTTTGCCGTTAAGCAGCGCTGTCCTGACTGTGATTACATACATACGAGGATGTTGGTTGGGACCTGAAGTCGTCCGTCCCTGTCCACGGTTTTGCTTTCCACGGGTTCAGTCGCTCGTGGTCAACCACCTTCTGGAAGCAGATGACCCTGGCAATCCATCAGAAGGTCGCTAGTAGCTTAATGCTACATCACGATGTGTGCCTACGACAATCACCTGTTTCATCTTATTACAAGGGGGTTTTATCATCTCACGTCATCACAAGAAGGGTGAGTACCGTACATTAGGATATTTTGAGAGAGAGAGAGAGAGAGCACACTCATACAGTTTTTAATACAGTACGTTGTTATGATTGTTCTATTTTATTCTTATTGTTGCTGACCGCTTACCTACTTAATTTACAAATGAAAACTTTATCATAGGCATGTGTATGTAGGAAAACACATATCTGTATAGAGTTCAGTACTCTCTGTGGTCTCAAGCATCCACTGGGGGTCTTGGAAGGTATGCCCCACGGATGGATAAGTGGGATACGTACGTTTCAGTTTTGGATAGACATTGCCAAATTGCATTTCCTAGAGGTTGTATCGATTTATACCACCCACCAGTAATAAATGAGAGAGCTTGTACCTCTACAAGCTTTAAAGGTCGTGTATTATCAAACTTAAAAAAATCACACTAGGAGATCTTGTTACACCTACCGTTTTTGTAATATGCTTATTTTTCACTTAACGTTAATTTGCAAACATCTTTATGTTTCAAGAAATATTTTCCAGGGGCGCCTGGGTCGCTCAGTCAGTTAAGCGTCCAACTTCTGCTCAGGTCATGATCTCACGGCTTGTGGGTTCCAGCCCTGCATCGGGCTCCGTGCTGACAGCTCAGAGCCTGGAACCTGCTTTGGATTCTGTATCTCCCTCTCTCTCTGACCGTCTCCTGCTTGCACTCTGTCTCTCTCTCTCTCTCTCTTTCTCAAAAATAAACATTAAAAAATTAAAAAAAAATAAATATTTTCCAACAAAATAATTTTTAATAGCTTTACAATATTCCATTGCATGGACATAGCATAGTTTATTCTATTGGGCCCCTATCATCAGATATTTAATGTTTTGAAAACTAAAAAAGAGTGATCAATCTGGCTGTTAAAATTAAGAATTCTGCTCATCAACAGACACTTAAAGGTCTGTTGAACCACATTATAAACTGGGAGGTAAGAGCCACATTATAAACTGGGAGGAACCACATTGAAAGGTAAGAACCACATTATAAACTGGGAGGAACTAAATACCTATAACTAAGAAAGGAGAGTATTATCAAGCATATGTAAAGAGTTTCTAGAAATCAACAAGTATAGCTCAAAAACCGAATAGGCAAAATACTTAAACAGAGCTTTCAAATGAGGAAACATTTGGGGCTGATAACTTTATGAAGAGATGTTGAACATCATTAATGATGAGGCAAATTTATGAAAAGATGTATTTTCCACTCATTTGGCCAAAATTAGAAAAGAAATTCTGACAAGCCAAGGCTTAGGAAGGATGTCAAGTGCAAAGAAAATTCAACCTGGTGCGTCCACTTCAAAAAAAAACAGTTTAGTGTTATATCCTCATGTTGAAAATTCATACATCTTCTGTTCTAGTCATTTTTCTCTTGGATACATACCCAAGAAAAACAAGAATGCTCCCAAGTGCCACTGTTTATTTTATGATTACTTTTCAGTGTATTTATTCATTTTGAGGGAGACAGAGACAGCGAGCAGGGGAGGGGCAAAGAGAGAGGGAGAGAGAATCCTAAGCAGGCTCTGTGCTGTCAGCACAGAGCCTGATGCGGGGCTCGAACTCGTGAACCGTGAGATCATGACCTGAGCCAAAACCAAGAGGCGGACACTTAGCCGACGGAGCCGCCCAGGTGCCCCAACCACTGTTGATAATAACAGCCAGAGGGGTGCCTGGGTGGCTCCGTCGGTAAGTGTCTCTTACTTCGGCTCAGGTCATGATCTCGTGTTCGTGAGTTCGAGTCCCGCCTCGGGCTGTCTGCTGTCAGCATGGAGCCCACTTCGGGTCCTCTGTCTCCCTCCCTCTCTCTCTCTGCCCCTCCCCCGCTCGCTTGTGCTCTCTCTTTCTCAAAAATAAACATTAAAAAAAATTCGCTAGTGAACAATTCAGCGGCATTTAGTGTATTCACAATGTTGGGCAACACCACCTCTTTCTAGTTCCAAAACGTTCTCATCATCCCCAAAGGAAACCCGTATTCGTGAAGCACCCCAGATAATGAGTTTTTATTGGCTGTCTTCCCCTCTGCTGTGGTCTGGATGTGCGTGTCTCTCCCCGAGTTTGGATGTGCAAACCTAACCCCCCAGAGGCAATGGTATCAGGAGGTGACTAGGTCTTGGGGGGGGGGGCAAAGCGCTCATCGATGGGATTCTTCCTTTCTCACCAGGAAGAATCCAGCTTTCTGGTGCTTTGATCTTGGACTTCCCAGATTACAGAACTGTGAGAGAGAGGCATTTCTTTTTCTTTTTTAAATGTTTATTTATGTATTTATTTTTGAGAGAGAGAGAGAGAGAGAGAGAGAGAGAGAGAGAGCAGGTGCTCAGAGCAGGGTAGGGGCAGAGAGAGAGGGAGAGAGAAAGTCCCAAGCAGGCTCTGTGCTATAATCGCAGAGCCTGATGCAGGGCTTGAACTCACGAACCGTGAGATCATGGGCTGAAATCAAGAGTTGGACGCTCACCCAACCGAGCCACCCAGGCACCCCAGAAAAAACATATGTAAAGAACTTACCCAATATTGTTGATGGTTTCTCCGGGTGATAGGAGAACAAAATGCCTGTTTTCTAATTTCTCATATCTAGGTGGATTGAATATTGTTAGTCTACAAAACCAACACAGAGCCGAAAATGGTATATTACTTAAATCTACGTAATGGTGGTAAGATCTTTTGTGTCCTTCGTCTCGGTTCTCCGAGTGTACCCCGACCCGTCTCTGTCTCTCCGGGAGTGAGTGAATCCACAATATACTTTAAAGCATGTTGCTTTCATTCCACGGAATCCACATTGTATCACCGACCACACTTCCTCCTCATCTTAAAAGCTCCTTGAAAAACATGTTCCCTTTCTGCTGGCTTCTTTGACCACTCTCTTGGCCAAGGCTAGGTCCTTCGGTCTAAATTTGCTTGCTCTCTCTTTTTTTTAAAAGATCAGTTGCTATGAAACACGATGTTCATCTGTGACATAGATGAACGCCTAACTAACGGCATTGTTGACCAGTGTGTAATTTGGTGACAGGGTTCTGGAACATTCTGTATGGTGGGGCATCTTCCGTCTGACATTTGAAAACCCAGAGATGCGGCAATTTTAGAGAATTGGAAGCATGAGTGGCAAACAGAGAACAAAAGGAAGAGAAGTCCTTGGCTTGGGCCATGGGGTTATTTTTCCTCACCTGGAATGTCCTGTCTGGAACAATTTCCTCTTCTTCTTCTTCTTCTTTTTTTAATGTTTTAATGTTTATTTTTGAGAGAAAGACAGAGCACCAGTAGGGGAGGGGCAGAGAGAGAGAGGGAGATACAGAATCCGAAGCAGGCTCAAGGCTCTGAGTTGTCAGCACAGAGCCCGATGCGGGGCTCGAACTCACGAACCGTGAGATCATGACCTGAGTCGAAGTCAAACACTTAACCCACTGAGCCACCCAGGCGCCCCTTTTTGTATTTATTTAATTTTTTAATGTTTATTATTTTAGAGAGACAGACAGACAGAGCATGAGCGGGGGGGGGCATAAAGAGAGAGGGAGACACAGAATCCCAAGCAGGCTCCAGGCTCCGAGCTGTCAGCACAGAGCCCGACGCAGGGCTCGAACTCACCAACCGCGAGACCTGAACTGAAGTTGGCTGCTCAACCGGGAGCCACCCAGTCGCCCCAGAACGATTTCTTCCTTACGTGTGCTTTGGCACATGGTTACTCTTCTGGCTTGACCTCGCGATGGGCTTTAATGGTAAGGAAATTAGACATGACTGTATGTCTGTCTCTCTCTTTTATCATCATTCTGGTAAAAGATACATAACACAAAATACAGCATTTTAATGATTTTAAATATACAGTTCAGCAGCAGTGAGTGCACTCACAATATTGACCATCGTCATCACCCTCCGTCTCCAGCACTTTCTCCTCATCCCAAGCTGAAATCCCATACCCCTTAAACACTAACTTTCCATTTCCCTCTCGCCCAGCCCCTGGCAACCATCCCTCCTCGCTGTCTCCACGAATCTGACTGTTGCGGGTCATGGAAAAGGTATCATGCGATATTTGTCCTTTTGTGTCTGTCTGATTGCGCTTAGCGTCACGATGTCAAGGTGCATCCGTGTCGTAGCATGGGTTAGCATTTCCTTACTCTTTGAGGGCTGGTGAATGTCCCATTGTAGGTAGACACCACATTTTGTTTACCTGTTCATCATTTGGTGAGCATTTGGGTTGTTTCCACCTTGTGGCTGTAACAAATAATGTTGCCAGAAACATGGATGTGCAAACGTCTGTTTGAGTCTCTGCTTTTGATTCTTTTGGGTTATACACCCACAAGCGGACTTGCTGGGTCACGGGGTAATTCTGTGCTTAATTTCTTCTTTTTCTTCTTCTTTTTAACGTCTGTTCATGTTTGAGAGGCACAGAGAGACAGAGAGGGAGACAGCGTGAGCGGGGGAGGGGCGGAGAGGGAGGGCGACCCAGAATCTGAAGCAGGCTCCGGGCTCTGAGCTGTCAGCACAGAGCCCGACTCGGGGGCTCGAACCCACGGACCGTGAGATCGTGACCTGAGCTGAAGTCAGGTGCTTAACCGACTGAGCCCCCCAGGCGCCCCTACTTATTAGAACTCTTGATGGCGTTCTACTGGTTATGCAAATTTCTTACCTTGTTTAGGAAATTCTTTTTTCTCTAAACCATACAAAAATATTTTTAAAAGCCCCTTTTCTTTCTTTCTTTCTTTCTTTCTTTCTTCTTCTTCTTCTTTTTTTTTTTTTGCATAAAACTTGGAACAGAAAGTACTTGTTGCCTGTGTGCAAAGAATAAAAGAAACATATATCTCTGATTCCCTGATGTTGTTTTCCTTTGAAAATTTTTCCCAGTTCAACTCCTAACACCTGTTAATTGCACAGGGAGGACTGATTCGAAGCAGCTGTAATTCTCAGTCTTTTACGCACAGTTGACCCTTGAACGTCATAGGAGTTAGGGGCCCTGACACCCTGCAGGTCAAAAATCTGCATTTAACTTTTGACTGCCCCCAGATGTAACCAAATGGCCTACTACTGACCAAATGTCTTACCAATAATAGGAACAGTCAAATAACACATATTTTGTATGTGATGGGTATTATATGCTCTATTCTTACGATAAAGTAACCTGGAGACAGAAAATGTTATTTAGAAAACCCTGGGGAAGAGAAAAATACGTTTACAGTGCCACACTGCATTTACTGAAAAAAAAAAAAAATCTGTGTATAAATGGAACCAGCATAAACCTATGTTATTCGAGGGCCAACTATGAATTCTTTAAAACTTGCCCGTTCGTAACATCACTGTGACGTGATCTGGCCAAAAGGAAACCATCCTCGAATTAATCAAGGCTTGAAATTCAACTGTAATTTGCAGAAAATACAGAGGACAGAGGAACATGCTAAAATGGCACCATGGGGAACACCTGCAAAATTCCAGATTGCGGATATTTTCCAGAACAAACGATTTACGGCAGATGGAATAATGGCCCCCTGCATATTTCCACATCCTAATCCCTGGAACTTGTGAGTATAGTAAGGAACACGGCAAGACGGAATAAGAGAGGGGAAGAGATTAAAGTCGGTAATCAGCTGACCTTCAGGTGGGAAGATTCTCCTGGGTTATCTGGGTGGGTCCAGTGTCCTAAGTGAAGGAGGGAGGGAGAGTCAGTTTCGGAGTGAAGAGATGTGAGGACGATCGCTGGCTTTGAGGATGAGGAAGGGGCCATGAGCCCAGGGACCCCGATGGGCTTGGAAAAGGCAAGAAAACAGATTCTCCCCAGAAGGATCCTCCAGAAGGAGCACAGACCCAGGAACACCTTGGTCTGAACCCACTGAGACCCGTGCCAGATTTCTGATCTCCGTAACCGTAATCTGACGCGTTTGTGTTAATTGAAGGCAGAAATGGGAAACAAAAAATGACTTATGTGCTTCAACAAAGAAAATCCACGTTAAAAATGGAGATTGTAGGGGCGACTGGGGGGCTCAGTGGGTTGAGCCTCCGACTTCGGCTCAGGTCACCATCTCGCGGTCCGTGAGTTCGAGTCCCGCGTCGGGCTCTGTGCTGACACCTCGGAGCCTGGAGCCTGCTTCCGATTCTGGGTCTCCGTCTCTCGCTGCCCCTCCCCCGCTTGCGCTCTGTCACTCTCAAAAAATAAAAAAACATTAAGAAGTTTAACG
Source organism: Puma concolor (assembly GCF_028749965.1). Lineage (NCBI taxonomy): Eukaryota > Metazoa > Chordata > Mammalia > Carnivora > Felidae > Puma > Puma concolor. Next base: position 12,875,856 of record NC_141678.1, on the reverse strand, counting down.
AAAATGGAGATTGTAGTTGATAGAGTCAGCACCTCCCCGTGTGGGCTGCCCTGGAGGTCAGTTTCAAGTAGTTCCTTACACGCCAATGATTTCTGTGTCCTGTCTCTGCTTGGGGGTCCGCCCTGGCTGTTGAACTGTGCTGTCTCTGCCCAAGGGCTAGGTGGGAAGGGCTGGAGTATGAATGCCCCAGGAGCAACCTTCAGAGTACAGGACATGGGAGGGGGTGGGTACCTGCTCGCATTCTCAGAGGTCCCCGGGGTACTGAGCCCCCGCTGCCCCGAATGGCTACGGTTTCTTAATATGCACTTTATTGGCTCTTGTGCCTTTTGGGGGGTCATTTTTGCACACACTCCCTCGCCGTGCTTCCTGGGGTCACCGCCAAAGTCAACTGTTTGCCCCCAGATCCGTGTCTCTGGGTCTGCTCCTCTAGGAACGCATGTCGACACAGAGGGAAACCCAGAGATTGAGAGAGATTTTAAGAGACACCTCAGCCTGTCACCGTCTGTGCCTGGAATTATCAGAAACTATAATTATTTGGATCCTGATTCAAACACATTTTTAAAATGAAAACAAAAAACAAACCCACCAACCCAAAACACCAACAGCCCCATGAATGACATAGATGAGGCAAGCAGAAACTTGAACTCTAGGCAGGACATTCGATAATCTCAAGAAATTATTGTTAAATTGTTAAATTTAGGGGTGTGATCATGGTATTGTGGTTATGTTCAAACAAGTTCTTACCTTTTAGAGGTACATTCTGGAATATGTACAAATGAGTTGGTAATGGGTCTGATGTTTGGGATTTGGTTCAAGACGATGCAAGAGATGTAGAAAGGGCTCTCACGAGCCGTGAGATCGCGACCTGAGCCGACGTCAGCCACCCAACCGACTGAGCCACCCTGGTGCCCCTCTTCAATTTTCAAAGCAGCGACGGTTGGTGGGGTCTTTTTCCCATCAGGTGGGATGTCATGTATAGACAAAGCAGGAATAGCGCTGAGCTGATAACTGTTGAAGCTCCTTCCCGACTTTTCCTCCTTCGATATCTGCTGGAAATTTCGAGAATTAAAACCTGCCCACTCAAATCAGATTATGAGTTAACTGTTGAGCAGCCGTAGTTAATGGCATGGACTCGTGGACTGTGAGGTCACGGCAGCCTGGGTTTGAGTCTGACCCGCTGACTGACTTAGCTGGTGGATTCTATGTGGGGCTGGGACAAGGCGGGGTTGGGGGGAGGAGGGACCAGGGCCCTGGGGGCAGAGAGAGGAATTGGGAGGGAGGTAATTCCAGGCAAAGGAAGCTTGGTAAGTAAAGATAGCAAAATAACAGCAGACCAGAGGAACAGGACTTGAGGCAGGGAGACTGGTTTTGAGTCCGATTCAAGATCATGTATAATTAATAAATACAGATAATTTAAATGTATGTGATATATATCATTTATATACAAATCCGTAACTTATTTTTTTTTTTTTAATTTTTTTTTCAACGTTTTTATTTTTATTTTTGGGACAGAGAGAGACAGAGCATGAACGGGGGAAGGGCAGAGAGAGAGGGAGACACAGAATCGGAAACAGGCTCCAGGCTCCGAGCCATCAGCCCAGAGCCCGACGCGGGGCTCGAACTCACGGACCGCGAGATCGTGACCTGGCTGAAGTCGGACGCTTAACCGACTGTGCCACCCAGGCGCCCCACAAATCCGTAACTTAAAAACCGTCAATTTTCATTGTATTTATAAATATATATATATATATATATATATATATATATAGGTATACTTATATAATATATATTATTTAAATATGAATTTATTACATTATTTAAATATAAATGTATATTATAGGGGCGCCTGGGTGGCGCAGTCGGTTGGGCGTCCGACTTCAGCCAGGTCACGATCTCGCGGTCCGTGAGTTCGAGCCCCGCGTCGGGCTCTGGGCTGATGGCTCAGAGCCTGGAGCCTGTTTCCGATTCTGTGTCTCCTTCTCTCTCTGCCCCTCCCCCGTTCATGCTCTGTCTCTCTCTCTGTCCCAAAAATAAATAAACGTTGAAAAAAAAAAAATTTTAAAAAAAAAAAATAAATGTATATTATATATTACTTATTTATATATTTATCGTTATATATTATTTAAGTCTATCTATTTGTCTATCCGTAGAGAGAATGAAATGGAATGAAAGAGATTTTAAGGAATTGGCTCATGTGATTTGGGGCGCTGGTAAGTTCAAAGTTTTTAGGGTAGGCCAGCAGGCTGGCTGGAGACACAGGGAAAAGTTGGTGTTGCAGCTCGAGTCTGAAGGCAGTCTGGAGCCAAGTTCCTCCTTCCTGGAGGGACCAGAGTCTTTTAGATCTTGAAGCCTTCACCTGATGGGGCAAGGCCCACCCACATTATGCCAATGAACCCACTCCATCTGCTGATTTACATGTCAATCTCGTCTCTGAAAATGCCTTCTCAGTGACATCGGGACTGGTGCTTGACCAAATATCTGGGTGCCGTGGCCTAGCCTAGTCGATGCATGAAATTAACCATGCCCGCGGCCGTTGCCGTGCTCCAGACGAGATGTGCTAAGGGCCTTAACCAAGACGTGGGCAGTGAAAATGTAGAGGAGGGGACAGATGGGAGCACTCCTGAGATGGTGGGATTGACGGCACTGGCGTGGGTGCTGGGGGACAGGGGGGTAATACTTAGCAAGCTGGGAAGAAAGACGAGTCTAGGTTCCTCCCAGGTGATTACAGAACGGCTACTAGGTTCCCGGCACTGTGCCGGGTTCTTGGGAGAGGCAGCTCCGCACGTCGGAAGTGGGTCTCGCTGGGCGAAAATCAAGGCGTCAGCGGGAGGTTCTCCCAGCGCTTTGAAGCTTCCTTCTGGAGGTTCCAGGGAAGAATCTGTTTGCTTGCATTTTCCAGCTTCTTGGGGCAGCATGACCCCCTTCAGTTTTCTTTTCTTTTTTTCTTTTTAATATTTATTTATTTTTGAGGGAGACAGAGCATGAGCAGGGGAGGGGCAGAGAGAGAGGGAGACACAGAATCTGAAGCAGGCTCCAGGCTCTGAGCTGCCCCACACGGAGCCCGACGCGGGGCTCGAACTCACGAGCCGTGAGATCGCGACCTGAGCCGAAGTCGGCCACCCAACCGACTGAGCCACCCCGGTGCCTCCCTTCAATTTTCAAAGCAGCGACGGTTGGTGGGGTCTTTTTCCCATCAGGGGACTCTGACCCTGACTCTTCTCCCTCCCTCCCTCCCTCCCCCTCCCTCCTGATTTACATTGGCCCCCACCCAGAAAAACCAGGGTAGTCTCCCTACCTTATGGTCAACTGAGCAAGGAGCTTAAATCCATCAGCTACCGGAACCTCCCGCCTTGCATGGGACATAACGTAGTCACAGGTTCTGGGGATTGGGATGTGGACATGTTTAGGGGTGCCCAGCACACCCCTCTAATTTTCTCGTTGTTCCCATAACACCTGCAGTTATGATGTGGGCAGTAGGAAGAGAGGAGGGAAGAAGGAAGGACCCACAATGTGTAGGAAGAAACTTCCTCTATAGGTCACACCAGAATGGTGGCGTCATTGCCTAAAGCAGCCAACTTGGCTTGAAGAGTCCATTTATCTCCTGCTTCTCAAAGCCCGGAGTCCAACTTCGGCTCAGGTCACGATCTCGCGGTCCGTGAGTTCGAGCCCCGCGTCGGGCTCTGTGCGGACAGCTTAGAGCCCGGAGCCTGCTTCCGATTCTGTGTCTCCCTCTCTCTCTGCCCCTCCTCCTCTCTCTCCCTCAAAAATAAACAAATATTTAAAAAAAAAAACGCAGAAAGGAGAAAGAAGGGCGTGTCAGGGTGTGCAGTGGGAGGGGTTAATGAAGTCTGTGGGTTTCAGGTTAAGACACACCCGAGCTTCCAGCCCCGCTGCACCCCCTCAAGAGCGGTGTGGACTTAGCAGGTCCCCCACCTACAGCCCCACCTCGTCGTCTGTCTGTAACCGTGGGTGTGGCACCGTCTGTCGCATGGATTGAACGAGGTAGTCATTTGCTAAGCCCTCTGCACGGTGAGTGCTGCTTACAGTAGGTGCTCAACGAATTCTCATGCTTGTTGCGTTATTGAAATTACCGGCTCCACGGCCCTGCTTAAAATTCACCTCCTCAATCAAGAACTCTTTCCGGGGGCCCTGTTCTGACCACGACTTCGCTCTGTGATGTTCCAGAGCAGTCTGTGCTCAGATCGCAGGCTGGAGGACATTTCTGAGTCGGCGTGTTCCCAGAGAGCAGGGACCAGGGCTGCTGATGTAGGTCTAGGACTCGCGTGGGCAGGGGTTGGGCAAATTCCCGGACAGAGTTCATGGTCGGTGTGCATGGCTCGTGGGCCCCGCTCATCCGAGGTCCCTTTTGCATGTTTTCCACATTTTAGGAGAGACGATGTGAACGGGGCTTTGGACCCCTTGGTCCATAACAGGGACACTCCTACAGCCGTAGGTACTTCGCCCAAGGCACTGCCAGGAATACTTAACATTACTTTGGTTAGTACCTGGTTTCCAGAATAACCTCTAAACTCAAGCCCGGCCATCTTAGTCCCCCTGCCCTGTGGCTCCCCTCTGCCCACAGGACAACCCAAGCTCGTTCACTGTGACTTGCAGGGTCCTCCCGACCAGTCTCCCAGAAGTCTGAGTTTCCCGGAATGCACCATTTTCTCACTCACCTCCGGACGCTCTCTGGCCGACCCTCCCTGCCCTTAGCACGGTGCTCCCCCCCGGTCTTTGGCCAACTCCAATCATTTTTTGCTTCAACCTAAACGTCACCTCCTCCTGGAAGCCTTCCGTGATACCTCCAGGCTAGGTGCTCCTCCTCTGCCCTCCAGATGGCCCTGAGCCCTCTTTTTCCCGGAGCTCACCACAGGGTGTTACAGCCGCCTCATCCTTGTCTGTCTCCGGGGGACCCAGGTGACGCCTGCAGGTAGAGGCCGGGTCTCTTTTATTCACCGTTGTAACCGTAGTGCCTGTATTAGTTTCCCGGGACTGCCGTAACAAAGTGCCACAAAACCCGGGGGGCCTAAAACAATGGCAATGCATTCTGTCAAGGCTCAGGGGGGGCCAGACGTCTCAAACCACGGCATCAGAAGGGCTGGTTCCTTCTCGCCAGCTCAGACGGAGGGTCTGTTCCATGCACAGCCCTCCCCGCCCCACCCCCAGCTTCCGGCATGTCTTGGCTGCATCACCCCAATGTTGGCTTCTGTCCTCCCATGGCCTCTTCCCTGCCCGTCCTCTCCTCTTCTTAGAAGGACGCCGGTCCCAGATTTAGGGCCACCCTAACCCGGTACGACCCCATCCTGACTTGACCACAGCTGCAGTCAAACTACTCCCAGAGAAGGCCGCGTTCACCGGGACCCGGGCTTAGGATTGGGACTTAGCCTTTTGGGGGACCCAATTCAACCCACGACAGTGCCTGCCACACCTGCTCACGGTACGTATATGATGAAGGAATGACTGCGTGGGGAAGCACGGGAACGTGGCTTGTCTGGGAGTCCCCGTTTGCGTGGGAAATGTCAGGTGCATGTTGGTCTATGAAAGGCACAAACCCGCTCAGCCTCCCTGCACAGCCCTGTGCTGTGGGGGAGGGAGGCGTGGTGGCCTCCAGGGGGACCCTGGGCAGGAGCTATTCTGCACACACACACACACACACACACCCACCAAGCTGTCCCCCAGGGCCACGCTGCGGTGGGGCCCAGGCACTGGTTTATTAGTTGTGATCTACTGTGGTTAATTCCCTTAATCTAGACTTGCTTTTCCATAAAGCCCAGACCTCAGGTATTGGATTTCCCTGATCAAAGGGCAGCGTGTGGGGGGCGCTGCCCAGGAGGGCTCGGCGAGGCTCGTAAACATGGAGGCCCAAGACACGACACACACCCTCCCAAAGATGGGCCGATCGATGGCTGGAGCGATCCCGTGTGAAATATTACCGTTGCTTCTACGCCGCCTCTGGGATTTACGGCTGGGTATTAATCTGCCCTGCTTAATGCATTGACCTTTGACATCCGGCACTTTAGGGAATGGCGCTGGGGAGGCCAGAAGCTAATTCCATGGATTAAAGCAGAAGGAGCCCCCAGCATTTGGAAGTGTCAGGGACAGTTTAAGCACTAGCAAAATGTGTCTGGCACTCCCCGTGGTGGGGGCTGGGCGCGCTTGGGGTTGGTCTCCCGTGAAAACAGAGGGAAGCTCCTTTTGCCAAATGCAGAGGGTTTCCCTGCCTCGTGCAGGCCTACACTGGCCTACCTACTCTCTCTTCTGAGTTCCAGGACTGTGCACGAGTGTGTCTTCCCCCCAAAATGCCCTTCCTTCACACACCCCCGCCTTGGATGTCACCTCCTCCGGGGAGACCTCCTAATTCCCGAGTCTTGCTAATGGTCTCGTCGCGAAGCTGAGGCGGTCTCCACGTCGTCGTGTTGATTTTTCTAGCCTTGCTCACCTCGCGCACTGTAGGTCGCTTGAAGGCATGAGCTGAATCGTTGCCCTAATCGACTATACACAGAGAGCCACTCCCGTGGGAAACACTCGGTGGGTGTTTCTAAATTTTTTTTTTTTCAACGTTTATTTATTTTTGGGACAGAGAGAGACAGAGCATGAACGGGGGAGGGGCAGAGAGAGAGGGAGACACAGAATCTGAAACAGGCTCCAGGCTCTGAGCCATCAGCCCAGAGCCCGACGCGGGGCTCGAACTCACGGACCGCGAGATCGTGACCTGGCTGAAGTTGGACGCTTAACCGACTGCGCCACCCAGGCGCCCCTCGGTGGGTGTTTCTTACACGAGTGGGTTAAGAGAAACTCAGCAACAACCCGGAGGGTGGTTGATGGTTTTTAGCGAACATGAACGCATGTTCATGTCTGTTGTGTGTGTGAGCTTCTCATTTTTTTATTTACCAAATTGTTTTTAATGTTTATTTATTTTTGAGAGAGAAAGAGAGAGCAAGCACGAGCTGGGGAGGGGCAGAGTGAGAGAGACACAGAATCGGAAGCAGGCTCCAGGTTCCGAGCTGTCAGCCCAGAGCCCGACGCGGGGCTCGAACTCACAGACCGTGAGATCGTGACCTGAGCTGAAGTCGGATGCTCAACCGACTGAGCCACCCAGGTGCCCCTGTGTGTGTGACTTTCCTTTCCTTTTTTTTTTTTTTTTTTTTTAAATGGAGGGTGGCGATGAGGTATTAAACCATGAAAAGATATGGAGAAAATGTCGGTGGATATAGCTAAGTGGTCAAGTCAATGTGAAAAGGCTGAATAGTGTATGATTGTGACCATATGACATTTTTAAAAAGGCAAAGCTATAGGGACAGTGAAAAGACCAGCGGTGGGCAAGGAGGGTGGGCAGAGGGAGGGATTAGCAGAGCACAGAGGGTTTTAAGGGCAGCGAAACCATTCTGTGTGACGCTGTAAATGCTGGATATTCCTCATTATACATTTGTCAAAGCCCGTAGAATATACACTGCCAAGTGTGAGCCCTAATGTAAACGATGCGCTTTCATTACTAAGAACATCTCAATGTTGGTTCATCAATTGTGACGAACGTACCACACGAGTGGAAGCTGTTTATAGTAGGGTAAACTGAGGTGGGATGTGGGGGGGGGGCGTGGAGGGGGGTCGGGGAACTCTCTGTCCTTTCTGGACAATGTTTCTACAAATCTCAAGTTGCCCTGTGAAATAAAGACTATTGCCAAAAAAAAAAAAAAAAAAAAAATGCAGGAGCCGTGTTCTCTGGAAATGTTTGTCAGTCTCAGGCAGGACCGTTTGGGGGTTGGTGACAGAGAATGGTACCAACCAGCCGCGTCCTCCAGCCTGGGACTCGGCCCCGTGTCCGCGTACTGAATGCATTGGCGTCGTGGTCTATAAAGTCGCTAGGTTTTGATTCTATACCGCTTTGGGTAAGATTGCCCAAAGCTGTATATCTATTTAGGTGTGACTAAATATGAACAATAGTGTGCATTTATTAGGCACCGTCTGTTTGCATTCCTCTGATAGCGGAGCCTGAGAAGGGTCTGTGTGCAGGTAGTTTGCCTGGCTGGGATCCCAGGTGGCAGGAGTGACGGAGTCAGGGGAGGGAGCCGGGATGGGAGGCAGAGTCATCGTCACGACGTGCTCGTGAGTGGATTGTCACTGTGGACAACTGGGCTTGAGTTTGTCTCCGGGAGTTGTCCGTCCAGAGGTGGGGGGGGCTGGGACGTTTATCCGTCTGTGTCTGAGACCCATCAACCGAGAGTAGTATCCCGGACCATCAACACCTGTGCCCTTCTGGGCTATACTGCACGGGGGGCAGCATGCTCTCCAGAAGACGGCCAAGGTCCTGGGGCACGGGGCAGAAAGTGCAGGGAGCAAGTGGGATGTGGGATCCTGCACCGGACACTCACTCACACACACACACACACACAGCCGCTTACCACGGTCGCCGCTGCAGTTGGGCAAGCCACGGCAGGTACCCTAGGGAAACAGCAAATCTGCCACATTGCAAATACACGGCAGGCGCGAAGCCACGCGTGCGCAAAATCGGAGCTTTAAAAAGCATGACATAAAAAGACAAATGTCAATCCAAGCGTTACTGTGTTCCTGGCTTGTAAGCCCTCGGGGCTTGGCCACCCCACTTGGGAGATAGATCTGCTCTGTAGAACGCTGTCCACTTTTGCTGTTTTAGAACAGATGTTGCTGGCTAAGCAGAAGTTTTTTTTTCCTTTTGGGGGGGTTCACGGGGTGTTTTAAATACTCTCTTGAGGGGGCCTCTGGGGGGCTCAGCCGGTTAAGCGTCCGACTTTGACTCAGGTCACGATCTCGCGGTCCATGAGTTCGAGCCCCGCGTTGGGCTCTGGGCTGATGGCGCGGAGCCTGGGCCTGCTTCGGATGCTGTGTCTCCCTCTCTCTCTGCCCCTCCCCTGCTCACGCTCCATCTCTCTCTTTCCTTCTCTCTCTCTCAAAATAAAAAAAAAAAAAAACATTAAAAAAATTAAAAAAAAATCTCTTGGAAGGGAGCAACGAGACCCAACTACACCAGCATACTGACATCACCAAACGCTGGTGAAGATGTGAAGCAACAGGAACGCATTCACTGCTGGTGGGGATGACAGGTGTCAGAGCCGCTTCGGAAGGCAGCGTGTCAGTTCCTTACAAAACTAAATGCATTCTTACCGTACGATCCAGCAACGGCACTGCTTGGCATTTATGCGAAGAAGCTGAAAACTGACGCCCACCCTAAAACCTGAACGCAGATGTTTATAGCAGCTTGGTCACGATGGCCAAGACTCGGAAGTGACCAAGATGTCCTTCAGTAGGGGATGGATAAATGTAAAGTGTGGCCCATCCACGCGATGGAATAACATTCAGCGGTAAATTGAGCGATCAGACCATGAAAAGATGCAGGGGAGACTTACGTGTGTATTACTTAAAAAAAATTTTTTTTTAATGTTTATTTATTTATTTTTAATGTTTATTTATTTTTGAGAGAGAGAGAGAGAGAGACAGAGCATGAGCAGGGGAGGGCCAGAGAGAGGGGGAGACACAGAATCCGAAAGCGGGCTCCGGGCTCCGAGCTGTCCGTACAGAGCCCGACGCGGGGCTCGAACTCGCGGACCACGAGATCATGACCTAAGCCGAAGTCGGACGCTTGACCGACTTGAGCCACCCCGGCGCCCCTTAAAAGGGTATTACTAAGTGGAAGAAGTCCTTCTGAAAAGGCTACATACTGTATGATTCCAGCTACGGGACGTTCTGGAAAGGGCAAACCTATGGAGACAATAGAAAGATCGGTGGTGGCCAGGTACCGGGGGCTTTGGAGGAGGAATTTTCTCAGAGTGAAACCACTCGGTACGATATACTGTGAGGGCGAATATATGCCATTATACGTTTGTCCAAACTCAGAACACATACCAACCAAGAGTGAACCTACTGAAGGTGAGTGGAAAGTGGGCTCCTGGATGATGATGTGTCCATGCAGCCTGGCTCACTGTCACAGATCGTACCCTCTGGTGATGATGGAGGGGGTGTTCGGAATGGGGGGGGCCGTGCACATGTGGGGGTGAGGGGTAAATAGGACATTTCTGTCACTTCTGCTCAATTTTCTGTGACCTTAAAATAGCTCTAAAAAACAGTCTGTTGAAAAAAAAAAAGTCTACTGGGGCAACACTGTATATCAGGGTCATTTCTAGAACCATCTCAGTTTTTCAGTTAGCCTCAAAAAGCCGGGACACGTAGCCACACGGGGCTCATGCGCTAATTGGCAGGAGCTGGCAGAAAGGGAGGAAGGTGGCCCTTTCAGACGGGGCGCGTGGCTCCTCATGGGCCGCAGTCCCCCCCGCCCCGGTTTGCCTGTTTATTACGTATTTACCCTCGGTTGTGTGTTTTCATTGGTCTGTGCTTCTCGTGCCGTGAGGAGGACAGACACGGGGAGGGACATAGTCAAACATCGAATATTTTTGAGGTTGATGGCATGTTGGAGTGAAACCGCTCGTCCTCCTTGTGGAAGATGCACACTGCCGTGTGCACAAAAGCTGGCTGTTGGTTTGAAAGAAAGGACGACGCCCGCCCGCGGACTTGACACAAAAAGTGACCTTGTACTGTTTATGGAGTCCTTAGTACGGGCCGCGTGTTTTGCCCAGACCATCTCGTTCAGTCCTTCCACCGTTCCTGGGAGGACTTGACCTGTCCGCATTTTATGGCTGAGACACAGAGAAGTTAAGTAAGTGGTCTAAGGTCACACAGCCGGTAAGTGGCAGAGACAGGATTCGGACCCAGGTAAGTACAGCCTTCCCATAAATCCTTCTGGTGTATTCTTGGGAGGAACTGAGTCGACCGGTGCTGGAAGGCAATATGCATTTCTCTAGGTTCGGTCTTGATCTGGTTTTCGAGCGGCAGGTGGTATAATCCGGTTTAGACAAACCTTTGTACAGATAACTTAGGAAGCGTTCATCCCCGCTCTGGCTCTGTGATCGTGGTAGGCGACACCCTTGGAGGAAAGTTCTCTAAGGTTACGAAAGCCGGGGAAGGCCATTCTCTCACTCCTTTCTCCGAGCGGGGTCCCTGAGGATTCTCCGGGGCAACAGCACTGACCTCCATCTGTGTAGCTGGTTTGGGTATTTGATATCCTGCCTGTAGCGCTCAAGGTGGGGGGGTGTGAGGCTTCTGGAGACACAGCCTGGACCCCAAGGGGCTCCAAACCCTCTGGGTTCCCCGGAGACGGCTCGATGTGCTGTCGCTCAGACTCAGCTGCCCTCTGACCTCACACGGGGCCCTGCAGAGGGCAAGGGGAAAGCCTCGAGCTTTGAAGCCACAAGGACAAGGGTGAAATACCAACACCGCCATTCCTGCCACTTGGAGACCCCACCAATGACCTGTTTTTTCTGGGCCCTCAGGTCCTTGAGGTCAACAGTACTTTTTACTTAACTAAAGAGTCAAAAAAAAATTGGTGTGTTTCTCATATGTTATTAATCCTTAGACACCATCCGTGTGTGATTCCTTAAAAAAAATATTTGCGTGCCAGCTATGACCCAGAACCGGTTAGGTGCAGAGGACCTAGCAGTGAAATCAGCTCAGGGGATGTACCTTCTGGTTTGGGGAGCCAGACAGGAAACACGCGGTAAGGACCACTTAAATAAGTCAATTAAAGCGAAATAAGGAAACTCTTTAATAAACACAATAGGCTTGGAAGGCCTCTCTGAGAAGGCGACATTTGGGCAGAGAGGGGGAGGAAGTGAGGGAGTGAGGCATAGAAATAACCAGAGCAAGGGTGTTCCGGGCACGCAAGTGCAAAGGCCCTGGGGTGGGCCGTGCTGTGCATACGCAGAGAACAGCAGGAAGGCTGACATGGTCGAAGCAGAGTGAGTGAAGGAAAGGGGGTAGAAAATGAAGCCAGAAAGGCCGAGGGGGCCTGATCCTGTGTCAGGGACTTTGGATTCTACTCTGCACGAGATGGGGGCTGTGGGAGGGTTTTGCACAGTTGGGGAGGGGGACCTGATCTGACTTAGATTTTATGAGGCCACCTCTGATGGCTGTGCCGAGGCCGGACTGTAGGGAGCAAAGGAAGAATGAGGGGACTCACAGGATGATTGCAATAATAATATACGTCACGTATTAACGATGATCGAGGGGGACAAACATAAACACACTGTATCAATGGTATGCAACTGTTTTCCTACATATTTGGATGTTAGAACTTTTTCTGAGAATCGGAGAAATATGGCACTTCAAGTTTTTTTAATGTTTATTATTTTTGAGAGAGAGAGAGAGAGAGAGAGAGAGACAGAGTAAGTGGGGGAGGGGCAGAGAGAAAGAGACACACACACACACACACACACACACACGGAATCTGGAACAGGCTTCAGGCTCTGAGCTGTCAGCACAGAGCCCGACGCGGGGCTCGAACTCACAGACCGCGAGACCGTGTCCCGAGCCGAAGTTGGACGCTTAACCGACTGAGCCACCCAGGCGCCCCTCTATGCTTTTTACAGCTCGAGAAGTACAAGTTTGTCTTGAGGGATTTGCCGTCGATTAACGGTTCTCAACCCCGGCTGCCCGTTAGTAACCCTGTGGAAGACAGACGCTAGGATGCTCCCCAATGAGCCCTGCCTCCTGGTATTCGCGCCGTGGCATGGGCAGGACATGTGACTTGCCCAGCGCAAAGGAGATAGGCTGTCTATGATGTGTTACATAAGATTGTTACTATTATCTGCCTGGCCGACTCTCTCCCTTGCTGGCTTCCATGATGCAAGAGGCCAGGTTGGGGAGGCCCCTGTGGCAGAAAACCAAGAGTGGCCTTTCACCAACAGCCAGCGAGGTCCTACAGCCTGCAAGAAACTGGAACAATACCAAAGCCTAAGGGGAGCAGACCCGTCCCAGTTGAGCCTTCAGATGTGACCCCTGCCCTGGCCAACACCTTGACTGTTGCCTTGTGGGAGGTGCTGATGCCGGGGTTCCAGCCAAGTCTTGTCCAGATTCCTGACCCACAGGAACCATGAGATAATAAATGTGGGGTGTTTTGAGCCCCTTTGTTTGTGGTGATTTGTCACACAGCAGTAGAGAACAAACAATCATCTCCGGAACTTAACAAGAGAACAAACACAAGAAAAGTTACAGTTCAACATCCAAGGCCAGCTTCTGACCAATTAAATTGGAGTCTCCGGGGGTTGGTCCAAGCGATGGTATTTAAGGAACTGTCCCGCTATGATGGTGATGCACAGCCGAGGCCGGGGAGCCCGGCCCCAGACGCTGCTGTCGGAAAACAGGCTCCAATGATTCTAGGTTCACTGAGTGCTCTCCCCTGCTTCCCCACCCTAACGCACAGTCATCTGAGGTTTCTGACGGCTCGCCCCTGGGTTGGCAAGAGTATAATCTTGTCCCCAGCTTTCTTCTGCTTGCCTCACTCTGGCATGAGGGGCTTCTGGTGCCCTTTCTGTCAGAAGGACAAAACCACTGGGAAGAGGATGCCGCCGCCATGATGTGTGATGCTCCCATCCGTCCGTCCATCCATCCATCCATCCATGGGAAAGGACCTTAACGCAGAGCTCAGGGCCCAAGAGGCTGGAACCTTCATCCACAGGGCCTTTGAAACTGGAGCTTTCATATCATATTCACACATCTGAAACAAATCAGGGGGTGCAGGACAGACACGGGGTAATGGCTCAGAGGGGATCTGGCAAGTATGCATGTCTTGAGGACGGATGAGAGAAAAGACCTACGGTGACTCTCCTGTGTCATCTCAGTGGGTCAGGCTGTTTCCCAGGGGCAGGGGAGAGTGGGCCGGTCTGCAGCCATCGCCCAGTCGAGACGTCAGGAACGCAACCTGGGATGCCCCGTGTCCCCTGGACAGCTGCTTTACAACTTGGTCTGCCGTTCCCCTGGTTTATCCCGGATCATGTTTTCCAAAGATAAGCAGTTAAGAGGCACGTCGGAGACAGGGGATTTATGACCTAGATACTCAACTTCCCTAGCCTGGCTGTCCCTTGACCCTGCCTGGGGCTGCCAAGACTGACCTATGGAAGAATAATGTTTATAAGAAGATCTCCAGGAAGCAGAGCCAAGGATCGTTGGGGGGCGGGGGGTGGGGTGCGGTCTACACCTGAGAACCGTGCAGTCTTGAGAACCGAGAAGAGCTTGGGCATTCACCAGCAGGGCTCTGGAACAACGTGTTCTCAGAGTGTAGGGTCAAGCAGCCCGGGTTTCAAAAGCTGGCTCTGTCTCTTGGGCAAGTGGCTTCATGAACCTCAGGGTTCTCATCTGTAAAATGGGTGTAACAGGGATGTTTAAGTGGTTGGCAATGTCCGTCAGCTCATGTCAACGGTAGCATGGCATCTGGCAAGATTACGTGCTCAATAAAATGTAGCTGTCAACCCAGTTTTTCCTTTCACAGCTGGGGGTGGGAACTGAGGTGTCCAACGGTGGGGGTGGGTAGGATGTCCTGGGGATGTTCCTGCAGGGAGGCGGGGAGGCGCACAGAATATCCCAGAGGAAGTCTGCCCGTCTAGCTAGCTTATAACCGGGGTGAGCAGACTTGCTCACAGATTCAAGTTCCCCTGTATTCTTTCCCCGATGAGCCGACGACTCAACCACAGATCATGTCTTTTCGGTCGTTGTTCCCAAACTCATTTGTTAAGGGTCTTTGACCAGATGCCTTGTCTTGTGAGTGCATCGGGCTCTTGTTTTCATGAGGGGAGTTCTTGGGCACAAGGCATTCGTCATCCCGAATGGTGGGGACCCTGCCCGGCGAAGGGTGAAGACTAAGGCTGATGCCTGGAATCCTGATCACGACAGACTCTACGGGCAGCGGGGGCGACACCGGGGGGTTCACCAGGACCCCCCACCCCCGTACTTCTCACGCGCTCTTTTACAAAACAATGGTTTTGGGGGCGCCCGTGTGGCTCAGTCGGTTAAGTGTCCGACTCTTGATTTCATCTCAGCTCATGATCTCGCGGTTCATGAGTTCGAGCCCCGCATCGGGTCCCGGGCTCCGAGCTGACGAGGCAGAGCCTGCTTGGGATTCTCTCTCTCCCTCTCTCTCTCTGCCCCTCCCTGGCTTGCTCTCTCTCTCTCTCTCTCTCTCTCAAAATAAATATACATAAAAAACTAACAAACCCACAACGGTTTTAACAGTCCTTTTCAGAATGAGGAATTCAGGCTCAGAGAGTCCGGGGAAATACGCCCGGGATTCCAGACTCCGAGACCAGAAGGCAGTGTGGATCCTGACCTACGGAGAGCGACTATCCTATGGCTGAAATTCCTGACAACCGTGACACTTGCCTCCTTTGCCACTCGAGAGTGCAGACCTCAGATGCGAGTGCAGACCTCAGATGCGAGTGCTGGAAAGCTCCTACTGAACATGTCCTCTTCCCGTGAGTTTGTGAACATGGCCTTGGCAGGGGATGGTGTCGGGATGAGACCCCTGATGGCCCCGGGGAGGCAGGGGGTGGCAGGGGAAAGTGACACCTGTTTGGGAGTCGGAGAAGGAGAGTGCAAATGCTGTGGCTTTAGCGCTTGAGAGCCCTCTGCCTCAGAGCGGGTCGTCTGGCTTTTCACGGCCTCGGTTTCCCTCCCGCAAAGTGGAGCCAATAACACTTACCTTGAAAGCGGAAGGGAACCACGCCGAGAAAGGCCAAGTGCCATTTAGATGCAGAATGGTCATATCACGGTGGCCCATCCGGTTGTCCTGGGAGCTGTGCTCCCATCGGGCACGCCGACCCAGCCTCACCTTACGCCAACTCCCTTTCCCAAAACTCTCCTCGTCATCGTTTTACTTTGATGGAAGGAAGCAAACGAAACAAAAGCCCACAGCTCCAAGGTAAAGCACCTCAAGGACTTCCTCCGCTGCGTGAGCGGATGACTCAGTCTCCTTGACCTGGGTTTCCTACCTGGGAAGGGCACACGCCAGTCTCACGAGCCTGTGGGGGTTAGTGACCGAGTCAACCCATGCAGATCGCTCACGCAGCGCCTGGCACCGAGGCCGTGCTCAAGAAATGTCAGCTGTTACTAAAGGTTGGTGTTTCCCGAGGCTTAAAGGACCCTAAGTCTCACCCCTGCCCCCTCCCAGCTCTTTCACATTCCCTATTCTCCACTGCCCTCTGCCCTCCGGCAAAACTCCTTGTAACCACAGGGCCTTTGCACAGCTGCCTGGAACCCTCTCCACTCCCCTGCTGGCCTGGTTAACCCCTACTTGTTACCTTTAGCCTTCCCCGATCTGTCCCCTCTCCTCAACTCCACAGTCAGATGCCTGGGCAAACCCTCTCATCATGTTGGGTAAAGTCCCCCAGATCTCATTTCTGATTTGAAATAATGGATTTATCTGTACGACGAATAGAGCTGTTAGCTGCGGGATGGAAGGGACATCGTTTGTTCTCCCCCTGTGTCTCCCCAGAGCCCAGAGCCGCCCCCGACACCTAAAATGCTCAATCCCTACTTACTGAGAGAATGAATAAGTGATCTTTCTCCTTGGGTCCGAGGGCACGGCGGAGCTTGTGAAGTCCCTGCATCCTGTTTCTCAACAGAGCAGTCCGATTAGCTTGAGGTCACTGGTGAGTTTTATGAGTGCCCCACAACCCCTGATGCAATTCTGGGAAGCGGGGGCTGTGTCCTCGGGGCACTTTCCCACGGTGCGCCGTGGTAGGAGGAAGTTGCTCACAGAACCCTCCTCCGTTGTGGCCCAGAAAGACCTTTGCACAATGGGTGGATGCTTCTAGCAGGGACGTCAGAGAGAACGTGTGGGCGCTGACTGGGAATGAGGGAGGAGAGGAAGGCCCGGTCCCTTCGCGTCCTTCTTCCACAGGCAGAGCGGCCCGCAGTCAGTCCTGCCGTTTCCAGCAGACCCGATAATCATAACAGGAACAGAAACCCTGGAGACCTGTCTGCTGAGCGGTTTTTATGCGCCCAGTGCGGTGCCTGGCCCACAGGAGGGCCCAAAAGTGAATGAAGTGAGTGAATGGATACCGGGCGTTCCGTGAAGCACATGTCACGCAGACTTTCATTCTGTCCCCAGAACAATCTCGCGAGGCGAGGTTCTATTGTTATCAACCCCATTTTATGGGAAAACAAGTCAGAAAGACGCACGGCTGTGTTCCGGGAACTGTCCGCAGCATCAGAAGGAGTACGATCTCTCTCTCTGTCTCTCTCTGCATTTCTGCAGCCTGTCCCTGGGATCCCTGACCTCCCCGTGTCATCTGGAGTCTTCTCTGCTTGTACCTTGCTTTTCCCAGCGCCCACCTCTGACGCCCGGGGCGAGTCTAGGAGGGTGACAGACACTGCACCCTCTCACTTTCTCTTTGGACCCCAGACCTTTGTTTCAGGGCGTGGGGATAGCCAGTTCGGGGATCAAGTGGACAGGCTTGTCGCAACGACAATGACAGCAGCTACTGTGGCCTGAGCTCTACCCTGAGTACGTCCTCCCCCCTGATTTCCCTGCCCTCCCTGAGAGGGAGATATTATTATTGTACCCATTTTAAAGATGAGAAGCCGAGGCTTCCAGAGGGGACATGAAATGGCTTTGCCTGGTCTCACATCAGCATTGGCTTCAAGGACTGCCAACGTGGGGAGCCTAAAACACAGAAATTGACTCTCTTAGTCCTGGAGGCAAACAGTCTGGAGTCAGGGTGGTCAGCACGGCCCCGTGCCCTCCGGGGTCTCTAGGGGGAGGATCCGACCTCGCGTCCTCAGCTTCCGGGGGGCTCCGGGTGTTCCTTGGATGGTAGACTCAGCCTCTGCTCGGCCTCTGCCTGTCCTCCTCTGGGTTTCTCCGTATGCCTTCTCTTTTCTGTCTCTTGTGACACACGTCATAGGATTTAGAGATCATCCTCCGGGATGACCTCACCTCGAGATCCTTACATGAATCATCACCTCTGCAAAGACCCCTATTCCAAACA
Organism: Puma concolor; assembly: GCF_028749965.1. Classification (NCBI taxonomy): domain Eukaryota; kingdom Metazoa; phylum Chordata; class Mammalia; order Carnivora; family Felidae; genus Puma; species Puma concolor. The sequence goes on along the minus strand of NC_141678.1, from coordinate 12,858,010 downwards.
AGGCCACATTCTGAGGTCCCAAGTAGACATGTCCCTTGGGAGGCCACTCCTCAACCCACCACAGGTCTGCCAAGGGCTGGAGCTGAGAAATAACGCCAGACTGGACGCACTCCAAAACCCGTGCGTTTAACGGACGCATGATACTTAGCAAACTCACAAAGATAGCGGGCTTCCTTTGGCTTCTTAGGGACCCGTGGCTCTTCACTACAGCTTCTCTTTTTCTCATGTTGAGTCTGCACCAAACACAGGTTTGTAATTTAAAAAAATTTTTTATGTTCATTTATTTTTGAGAGAGAGAGAGAGAGAGAGAGAGAGAGCAGGGGAGGGGCAGAGAGAGAGGGAGACACAGAATCGGAAGCAGGCTCCAGGCTCCGAGCTGTCAGCACAGAGCCCGACGCGGGGCTCGAACTCACAAACCGCGAGATCATGACCCGAGCCAAAGTCGGACGCTTAACGGACGGAGCCACCAGGCGCCCTGCCCCTGTAATTTTTAAATAAAGAGGAGAAACTTGACTTTGTGTTTAGATCCTCCTCCCCCCATCCCACCATACGCCTCTGGTCCAGCCCCCAGGTGCGTGCGAGCTGTCCCTGCCTCCCTACCCTGGCTTTTTGCACACCTCCAGCTGCCCCGTGGCCCAGAGGGGAGCCGTTGTGGTGACATTTTAGGCTGGAGCGCATGGGAGGGCAAGGGAAATGCTGAGATTACCTCTCACGACAATGTGCCATTTACAAGCCAGTCACTGGCCGGAAGCACAGAAGGAGATCGGAAGAGCCTCCGAACTGTTTCCACAGCGGCTGCACCCGTTTGCATCCACCAGTGCCCGAGGGTCCCTTTTCTCCCCATCCTCACCTTATCACTGGTCTTTTGGCTGATAGCCGTCCTGCCGGGGGGAGGCGATACCGCTGTGGGGTTTTGATTCACATTCCCCTGATCATTAGCGATAGGAGCATCTTTTCAGGCATCTCGGCCTTTCGTGTGCTTCTTTGGGCAAATGTCTCTCCCGGTCCATTGCCCAGATTTTAATCGGGCTGTGTTTGTTTGTGGGTTTGTTTTTTGGCTGTTGAGTTGAATGAATTACATAAATAAATAAATATACATATGTATATAGATATATACACGTACATATATATGTATGTGTATACATATATATACTTTTTGGATACTAATATATAATATATATGTATATGTATATTATGCATACATATACATATAATATGTATATTATATAATATATAATATATAATATCTAATAATATATATTGTATAATATATAATAATATATAATAATATATAATATATAATATATAATAATATATATTATATAATATTATATAATATATAATATATAATAATATATATTATATAATATATAATAATATAATATAATTATAATATATTATATTATAATATATTATAATGTAATTATATTATATTATAATATAGTTATAATATATTATATTATAACATTATAATGTGATTATATTATATTATAATATATTATAATTATAATTGTATTATATAATTATATTATATATTAATATATATATATTATATATGTATAATATGCATATATATATGTATATATGTGCGTGTATATACCTATATACTTTTTGGATACTAATCCCTTATCGGGTACATAGTTTACGCATTATTTTTCTCCCATATTAAATTTTCAATTGTGACAGATGAGCAGGCTCTGGAGGTCTCACTGTGACTGTAGTTAATATGTTGTATGCTTGAAATTTGCGAAAAGTAGGTCTTAAGGGTTCTCAACACCACACAACACACACACACACACACACACACACACACACACAAAGGGGAGGTGATGGTGACTGTCTTACAATGTATGCATGTAATCAAGACATCAAGCTGTGTGCCTGAAGGATACACAACTTCTATCTGTCAATTACACCTCAATGAAATTGACAAGAGAGGAAGTTAGCTAAAGAATGAAAGAGAGATTCGGTGCCAGAGACATTCAGACGGTGCCTGCTGGGCGGGGTTCGCTGGGGATGCAAAAATTTGACTTAGGAGCTAGTGGGAGGTCGAGCTTTTCGAGAAGGAGGCAGGTGAGATCTTCCACCCTGGCATTCTGTGTAGGTGATGGATTTATATTGTGGGCTTTTCTCCCTTTAGGATCTTAGAGTCTTTTCTTGTCTCTACCTTCCTAACAGTCCACAACGAAGGCAGGGAAAAATAATCAGCCAGGTAAAAAGCAGCAGGAGTATGGGAGGGGTCAAACAGGGTTTTCAGAGTCCAGAATAAATCGAAGGATGACTGATTCTCAGCTTCTTACGCGCACTTGATCCAAACTCGGTCCATCTTGGAAGAAGAGGGTCAAGCCCTGTCTTGTGTTCTTTTCCAACTTCTCTGTGGTAGTAAGGTGCTATGATTAAAAATCAGGATCAGGAGGGGCACCTGGGTGGCTCATTCTGTTGAGTGTCTGACTTCAGCTCAGGTCATGATCTCGCGGTTTGTGAGTTTGAGCTCTGCATCAGGCTCTGTGCAGACAGCTCAGAGCCTGGAGCCTGCTTCGGATTCTGTATCTCCCTCTCTCTGCTCCTCCCCCACTTGTGCTCTGTCTCTCTCTGTGTATATCAAAAGTAAATAAAATGTAAAAAAAAAAAAATTAGAAAAAAAAATCAGGATCTGGAGGGGCACCTGGGTGGCTCATTCTATTGAGCGTCTGACTTCAGCTCAGGTCATGATCTCACGGTCTGTGAGTTCAAGCCCCACATCAGGCTCTCTGCTGACAGCTCGGAGCCGGGAGCTTGCTTCGGATTCTGTGTCTCCCCCTCTCTCTGCCCCTCCCCTGCTCGCGCTCTGTCTCTCTCTCCCTCAAAAATAAATAAACAGTAAAAAAAAAAAAAAAAAACAAAAACAAAACTAAAAAAAAATCAGGATCAGGAATCAGGCAGAGATGAGCTGGAAACCCAGCCTTTTCACTGGCTGTGCTGTCTCAGGCAAGCGTCTTTACGCTGCTGAACCTCGGTTTCATCATCTGTACAAAGCGAACATTAGCCTTAGGCTTATTGTGGGTGTCCGATGGTCTGGTAGGGGCAGAGTGGTCAGCCCAGTGCCCGACATACAGACAACACTCAGAAAAATGTCACTGCCCCTTTGCCTTGTCTGCCGGTCACCCACGCCATCGTTCCTTCAGTTCTCCTTAGAGCGCAGGGAGGCCGTGATTCATGACCCTTCTCCCACCCAAGCCGTCTCGACCTCCTGGCACTCTGTGTCCCCGTGCCCTGATCCCAGCATGAGATTGCTACTTGTTTCCCGTTCCCACCTCACCGCGGGGCACAAAGCCTTTTCTCTGCTTGTTTGTTCTTTCCTGTTTGCCGAGAGTTGATGTCATTAGTTTAATGCGGGCTCTATGTCTCTGCAACTCGCTCTGTTTATACTACAAGGATGCTCAATGGTGTTTGGTGACGATGGTGTAGTACAAATGACAGCTGAGTCAAGAACGCCTTCGCACTGGCCTGAATCAGCCAAGGGAGGGGTTTAACCATCTTTCTTACCGCAAACAGATGTTTAGCACGTAATAAATGCTAGGTGGGAGGCGGGCAGAGATGGGCCGGATCGGTCTCCCCCCTGTTTGTTTATCTGCACGATCTGAGCTTTTGGAGGGCAGGGACCGTGTTCTGAGCCCCGTCCCAAGGTCCAGGGCTTAATGCGGTGTGTGGCATTTAGTGAGTGATGAACACATATTTGTTTTTTTCCCTGTTCATTTGAGAGTTCCTTTTGAACTTCCCACTGTATGTGGGGCCCTGTGCTAGACTTTGGGAAGACGACAATGAACAAAACAGGCAGTCTGTTTCTTTGGGTGACGGACGTGTACATGAGTGATTCAACTCGCAACGGCAAGTCCTGGACCAAGACGTGCTGAGTGCACGGAATCCCCGGTCAGTGTTCCCCGGAGGGCTGGCAGAGGATAAGCGTTTGAGCCGGGTTTTGATGGAGGAGTGGGAGTCTATCAGATGGAGAAGATATTCCAAGCGGAGGGAGCGACGTGTAGAACCTGATGTTTTAGGGAACAGCAAATGGCTTGTTATGACCCGAGCTCAAAAGACTGGGTGAGGGAATGAATCTGGAAAGATCATTTTAAGGCGAAAGGTAACAATAAAAGGATTTACATGGAATCCCTTAGCCAGATTTGTGTTTTCTTTTCTTTTTTTAAAAAAAAAATTTTTTTAATGTTTATTTTTGAGGGAGAGAGAGAGAGAGAGAGACAGAATGAGAATGGGGGAGGGGCAAAGAGAGAGAGAGGGAGACACAGAATCCGAAGCAGGCTCCAGGCTCCGAGCTGTGAGCACAGAGCCTGATGCGGGGCTTGAACTCACAGATGGTGAGATCGTGACCTGAGCCGAAGTCAGATGCTCAACCGACTGAGCCACCCAGGCGCCCCCAGATTTGTGTTTTCTGAAGAGCTCCGTGGAGGTCGGATGGAGGCTGGGCTGGGAAGACGGCAAGCAGACGCTGCTTCTGAAGGACGCAGTGGAAACACTCGGAACCGAGGACCTTCGGTCTCCGATGACGTTCACGTACCCTGACTTCCTGATCTGTAGCTTTTCCCACCGGTGTAAATAAATGCCCCCGTGGCTGATTTCAAGCTAGCAGTGTGAGGTCACCAGAAGCAGACTTGGCAAGAGGTTATGTATCCCCTTTGCGGACACAGTGAAAAATATTAGGGTTGAAGTATTTCCGTGTGCCCCCCACGGAGCAGGCTCCATGGGGAGAAGGTGGGGGAGAGAGCTTTGGACATTGTAGGCAGGTGACCCAAATGTGAGGTGGCGGGCAGAGGACAGGCCAACATGCAATCCACTCTATTTCCATTAGCACTGGCTGGGCAGGGGCTTGTCCTTCCTAGACACGTGTTTGGGCGGGATGGCCCGACGCCCTGTGCCCAACCGGTGGGAGCAATGAGTGAACCCCGTCCCCAGATGGCGGCCGTTGGCTCAGGGATGAGTATTTAGCCGATCAGAACCCGTGACATGTGAGAAGATGCTTCTTTGGGCTCCTAAGATTGTCTTCTTTTTTCCTTTCCAAGGGAGCCACCAGAGGAAGCCCTCTGCCTTCCTCGGAATGGGCACATGAGAGGGCTTGTACAGAAGTTCAAAGGTGAGCTAACACCTTCTAAGGCTAACACTTTCCAAGACAGTGGGGAGACGGAGAACAGCCGGGGGGGGGGCTGGTTTGAACCCTGTTTCTTCTGATTCGCCCGATCCGACATGGGCATTCTGGTTGTGTGGACCCATAAACCTTCCCTTTGGGTGAAGCCAGTGTGACTCGTTTCTGTGCTTTCCAAGCGATGGCGCGATCCTCACTCTCCCCGACACCCACTTCCGCCTTCGGGACCCCAACGGAATGGCCAACGCTGAAGGCACAGCCTGTTTGAAAGGCGGATCCAACGGCTACCGCCCCGAGAAGGTTTTGTGCAGCCCGCCTTAGTACCGGGCGGTCGAGGCTGTGAGTCCACCCCGGGGGGGATTCTAGGAGACGCCGATTGGGTTTCGATTGCCTTATTCTTTACCCACAGATGGATTACCATCTGCCACGCGTTAGGCTCCGCTCTGGGGGTTAGAGATGTAGCGGAGAACGAAGATCTGCGTTCACGAAGTTGGCACGCACTCCTTCCTACCTGTTTGCTTATTGAACGCCGGGCCACTGTCTCAAGTGAACGGGGGACATCTGATTACCCTCTTTGGCAGAAGAGGAAAGGTAAGACTTAGAGAAGCGGAGTGATTTGCTGAGGTCTCCAGCTGGCACGTGGTAGAGCGGGGTCGAGCATCCAGACCTCTTGACCTCTTTTGAGGTCTATCGCCTTTGACCTACGAGCACACCCAGCATCCTCTTGTCTTTTCTTTTCTGAGCACCTTGTTCATGCTGGATCTTTTCTGCCTCCCTCCAGCTCCTCTCCCCCTCGTTCTCTGTCCTCTGCCCAGGTAGCCTACCTACCTGGAGAGAATCAACGGGCTCCTTTGCCCTCCACCTTCCGGGTTGCCTTGGTCTGGCTGTGCCCTTGGACTCGAGGTCGCTACGTCTATCCAGGGAGCCCTCGCTACGTGACTCCCTTTTCCTGGGTCTGGTAACCACCCGTGTGTCTTCCTCTCAGCCTCAGGAATATGTGTGTCAGGCATTTCAGTGCTTAAGTCATGAGTTGCAGAGAATACAAAGCAGTGTGCCGTAGTGACCACGTTTGTACCCAAGAAGGAATTGCAGACCCGGGCTCCAGAGGGTGACAGGCGGCCACATGATCTGGGTGACCGCTGGGGCAAGGCAGATGGAAAGACACTTGAAACAGATCTGAACTCAGTTTCCAGCCCAGAGCTCAGAATCACAATCCGGAGCCTGAGGTCCATCCTAGCTCGGCTGAGGGTAGTTGACTCACAGATCTGTGAACATGAGAACAGCTGACTGTCCTCATCATCCAGCGAATTTGGGGCTAGCTCGTTACGCGGCATTGTTGCGGCCTCGCTGACTAATATAAATGGCCTCATAGGTACTGAATCGTCACCCCTTGTGTCATTGCCAAAACAGTCAGCTCTCCCACTGAGAGTGTTTCTAATGTAGTCGTTGGGGCGGCCCGTGAACCCCATGCCGGCTTAACTCTGTTATTTCTTTTCCTGAGAACTTCTGCTCTCCATGGTTAGACGGGGTTTGTGAGCATGTCATTGGAAACAAGACCTATGGGGCAATGAATTTAAAGAACAGGAAGACCTTCCCCCACCACTTTTCACTCCCCTTTCCTGCTGCCCATTGAGCCATGGAAGTTAGCATACCTCAGAGCTTTGAGTGACTCAAAATTTATTTGGGCGAAGGACACATGGATGGTGACATGTGGAAAAAGTTACTTACCCAACACGGATGATGTCATTGAAATGGAGAAAGGCAGAAGCCAACCCAGTAAGGGACATTTCCTCTAGGAAACGGCGTGCCCTGATGTATGGAGTGTTTGACTGTGTTCGGCACGAACACAACTTAGCTTTTCTTTTTATGAAAGCCATAAGCATTTATAAAATTCCACCCCTTCTACCCTTCACCTAACTTATGAGTCCTTTAGCTCTAACCTCCTTTTGACCCGCAGCTTATATAGACCCAAGTCATTTAAAACTCAATCCAAAGTGAAACACGTTTCAGCCATGGTAAAATTAATTCCCTCGTTCGCCATTGGTCTGGGACCTCATGGGGGAATCTGTGGCTTGAGGGGGGGCTGGGGAAAAGGCAAAGAAGGCGAGTTTTGTGATCAGAAAGAGGCTTCTAACAGGAAAGATATTTATAAAGCTGCATTTGGGTACTGTTCAGTTTGGAAGGAATTTGTTATAATGGCAATATATAAATCTTTGAATGGCCTCATAAATCATAGCGTCAGGCCCAGCCAATCAGAAGCCATGAAAACCTGGCGCTTTGGAGCACTCAGTCGTTACTAGAAAGATCCTGTGTGACTCCTTGGAAGTGGAATCGGAAAATCTGGCTACATTTGGGGGGGTGTGGAATGTCTCGAATTACTCCTCAAACATTTTAGATTTGATAAAACCCAAGACACGGCTTTTCCAGCCCCACTTCCCTTCTCCTCCACCTCCGATAATTATTAAACCCATGTGTACATCAAGAGAGGCTTAATTCATGTGTTTCTGATTCATTTACACTTAGCTCCTCAAAATATTGTTTTTAAAGGGCTGTTTGTTGTCCAAAAAGCCTTTTCCCCCTAAAGCTTGAAAGCTTAACTTCGCAGAAGCAGGAAGCTGCTTCTTTGCCAAGAGTAAAAACGGGTGAGAAGTCCAAAGGGTTTTGAAGTACGTGTAACGAATGTTCAAACAGGTTCTGAGCTGAGCCAAGTCGAGTTTTCTATCTCTGAGAGATCTCGAGAGGGCCGTGGGGCGAAAGTTTCAAGGAACATCATCTCTTCCCAAACCCCATGAAATTGTATTCCAGTGAGGATGGGGGCCAAAGCAACCAGAAATACAAAAACGCAGGGATGGGGCGGGGTGGGGGGGGGCGGAGACTGAGGACCGTGGCCTTGTGGAATGGCAGAGAATTGTCTTTTGAAAGTTAGCAAAAAGGCCGCCTGTCTTCTGTCACGGCGAAGTCACTAATGGTGTTTGGGGGGCATCCCCTGCCTCCGGGACTCACGTCATTGCGTTCCTCCCGCTCCAGGCAGTGATGTCCACACTTGCGATGCGTATTAACTCACCCGACGCCTCGATGAAGGAGTGATCGTTAGTATCCCTGTTTTACAGAGGGGGAAACCGAGTCACGGAGACGTCGGCTTCCGCTTTGGGACAGGAAGGCGTGAGGTGGGGCTTCCAACCCCGTTCGTCTGCCTCTAAAGCCTGAGCCTGTAAGACCTCACGGGGCACTGCTCGTGGCCGGTCTGTGACTCGTTCATTCGCCGAACAGGTATGGGTGGAGATTTTGCTATGTTGTGCCGGCCTACTGGGGATACTGAGGAAAGGAGGAGGTATTGTTCATCCCCCCCCCCCCCCCCCCCCCCGCCTAGGGGACGTGATTTGGGGGTGGAAGACACACATCAGACCAATGCATGGTTTGAGCTGAAGGAAAAGCACAGGTGTAACAGACGTGGCCTTGGAGGGTGGGGCACGGCAGGCTGGGTCTGGGCGGTCAGGGAGGACTGTCCTGTGTTCCTGTTGTTTGTCTAACAGACTTGAAGATAGCGTTATGGGTTGGACAGGGGGGTGGGCGGGACTGGGCGTGAGTGTTAGAAGCCGCCCCGACTGCCGTGTGCAGGTGGGCAAGAGTGGGCGTGGAAGAACTTGACCCCTCCTGCGGTCATGCCCGGGAGGTTTGGCTAAATTCTTCAGCCCGATCGCCCCCGAAAGGCCAGTTTCCCATCACGTCCTCCCTCCGCAGCGTTGATGCATTCGTGAAGCTGGCCTTTCTTTACAGCCTGCCGGGCTCCGAAACTGCCCTGCCCGAGACGGTAGTAGCCGCATGTGGCTTTCGAGATTCAAATGAAGTAAAACGGAAGGTTTGGCTGCTCCGTCTCCGCGAGATCAAACGTGTCCTGGATATGTCACTGCGGAAAGTCCTAGCGGCCAGCAGCGGCCCGGGGAAGCAGGTGAACAGGTCTCTACTTGGCTTTCAGGTCCGGGGCCAAGTCCCAGGTATGGGAATCTCACAGACCAGTAAGAATCTTACAAACTACGTGCAGAGAGTGGAAAGAGCTGGAGAAGGTACTGGCGAGGCACGTGACGGAGGAAGGGCTCTGGGCGGGAGATGCACAGAACGCCCCCCCAAATCGTAACAAGACTCGAACAGGCACTTTCCAAAGGAGAGCTTCCAGTCAATGCGTCTATGAACCGGTGCTCAATCTTCTTAGCAATCAGAGGAGGGTCGGTTGAAGCCACACTAAGATACTTACTACTCACACCCATCAGAGTGGCTCAAATTAAAAAAGACGCTCGATACAGAGTATTGGTGAGGATGTAAAGGGCATAATGGGCACAGTGTCTTTGGAGACCTCACCAAAGTCGGATGTATTCCTACCTGTGATCCGGCAATGCCACAGCTTGGGGTGTGTGTGTGTGTGTGTGTGTGCGTGTGTGTGTGCGCGTGCCAGCAGAAGTGTAAGCCCGAGTCACAAAATGCACGCATGACACGTTCCGAGCGGCACTGTTGGTAATAGGTCCAAAGTGGCAAAAACTGGAATTACCCATCATGCAGTGCGATGATCATATCCCCCTAAAATCAATGAGCCTGTGCCGGACGCGACAACGTCGATGGATGTCAGGAACACGTTGGACAAAAATCAACCCCAGGGACGAAGGAATAGGTGACATAATTCCAGTCGGAAAACGGGAAACGGAGTATTGCGCCAGAAATCAGGGTGGTGGTTTCCTCTGGAGAGGAGGGAGGTGGTGACAAAAAACAAGGCACAGCAGGAGAGCTCCCGGGGTGCTGGCGATATTGGAGTGTTTTGACCTGGATGGCGGTTACACAGATGTTCGTTTTATGACAATTCGGGGTAGAGCTTCGTTTGGTGTGTGCTCTATGGCACAATTAAAAATCAAAGCAAAAATATTTTCTGAGCCTTGTCATAGCTTTTTGTTTCGCCTACTTTTTAAAAAAATTTTTTAATGTTTTATTTTTTATATGTGAGAGAGAGAGACAGAGAGACAGAGAGCGAGTAGGGGAGGGGCAGAGAGGCAGAGACAGAATCCGAAGCAGGCTCCAGGCTCCAAGCTGTCCGCACAGAGCCCGACGCGGGGCTCAAACTCACAAACCGTGAGGTCATGACCTGAGCCGAAGTCGGACGCTTAATCGACTGAGCCACCCAGGCGCCCGTTTATTTTGCCTACTGAGTGGATTTAGAAGAACAATGGTTACCTTCCTGTGAAACCAGCACTTTGCGAAAGGAAAAGAATTAGACGCCAAAGTAACAAGGACATCATCTGCAGACTAAGGAGAGTTCTGCGAATTGAATAAATGTTGCATTTTGACGACCTTACGAGACTGATGTTACTTTAATCGTTTCCCGGAGGGCTGGTAAAAACTACCACAGTCTGGCAGTTAGAAGCATCTGGCTTAGTGGGGCCTGTCCACTGGCTCCTCATCACTTACGCAGGCTTTCCAAAGTCTCCTCTTTGGAATGAAAGATGTCTTATAAAATAAATTAAGGAAGTGCTGGCAGCTGAACAGAGAACAACACGTTTTCTTGCTGCACGACTTATCAGAGCCTTTACTGCTCTGCAGTGTGGCTCTAGGAGATGGCTAGAGAATGCAGCACTTCTGATCTTGTTTGCTGACGGGACTACGTTTCTGTCGAACCCTATGTAGGGACCGGTGGTCCAGGCCACCCACTTTGGGGACTTTAAGCCTGGAGCAGGGATCAGCAAGCCAAGATCTGTGGGCTGGACTCCTATTTTTATAAATCAAATTTTATTGGAACACAATCATGCCTATTCATGTACATATTGTCTGTGGCCGCTTTTGTCTTTGGCAATGGCAGAGTCAAGTAGTCGCGGCACAGAACATATGTGACCCACAAAGCTTAAACTATTTACCATCTGGACCTTGACAGGAAAAGTGTGCTGACCCCAGATCTAAGAGGACAGAGTCTGAACTCTTTATCTTAGAGTGCAGAACTTTCCAGAATCGGACCCACCCCAACCTGCTTGTCAGTGTTATCTTTCTTCATCAGTCTCCTGTGTGTGACAAATCTGCTCCCGTCACGTGCATTCGGCGAAACTTTTCTGTTCTTTGTCTTCCTTAGGCTCTTCCCCTCAGCTGGACAGAGGGACCCCCTTCTCACCCCTGTCCCTTTCCCACTCCACAAGCCTTGGCTCAAAAGCACTGTACTCCAGGAAGCCTTCCTTGATTCTCCATCTCCGAGCCGTTCAGGATGTTGGCTTTCTGAATCTCCCATTGCCCTTGCTTTGAGTTCTAGATTGGTGGTTAGAGCACATGAACTCTGCGTTACTTGGGGATCAATTGACGGGAACAGAAAGCCCGGGTTTTGCCTGCATAAACATGGCAGGTATCGATTTCTCTCTTTCAGAAGTTCAGAGGTGAGCAGTCAAGACTGAGCTTGATGTTCTGCCATGGATGCTTCCACTCCCAAAGCGACCTCTTGGCCCAACATGGCTGCCTTGGGTCAAGCCATCATCCCCTCGTTCCAGCCAGCTTAAAAGCGAAGGTGTTTTGCCTTATATCCCTTTGGCCAGAACTCAAAACTTAATTACGTGGTCACACCTCGGTCTGAGGAAGTTGAGAGCCGTAGCTAAGGAGGGCAACTGACCATGTATTCTGTGCACCGTGAGCTCCCCTGACGGTGTCCGCCTCCGCTCTGAGCCCTAGCACGTCCCCTGCAGCGGCAGAAACCTGTGATTTCCACCCGTGTAGCATCCGTTCCCCTTCTCCAGTAACATTACTCCTATGTTGCTTTGGAGAAGCACCCCTCTCCCAAGGGTTGACTGCCAAGCAAAGTGCCCTCCTTCCCTAGTCGTGGGCTGAGCGTGATAGCCAGGAAGATGAGCGGGGCTCTCCGGAAAACCGAAGCCTTGAGCGGGATGACACAAAGAATAAATGGGTTTGGAGCTGATTTGTCCAGACCACAGCGCCGTGAAGAGTGCCACCCTGCTCCTGGCCACAGTGCCCGGCTTCTCGTCTTTCTGGAGTCCTTTCTTCAGTGCTTGTGAGCTACCCAGGAATCTTCCAAGAGCATTCTGTTTTGCTTATGTCACCCAGAGTTGGCATTTGTTGCTCCCAATGGAGAAAATCCTAATGGAATACTCTTGTGTCATCAGCGCTAAGGGTGGATGAATGGAATCGATCAGTACGAGTCGTGAAGCACACTCCGTACTGGCCTCAGGAAGTGGTCATGTTGGACTTGGATCAGGGCAATGGATGGTTTATGTGACACAAGGCGCCATTCAAAGAGGAGGGAGCCACTGAGCTCATGGGGTTTTAGATGTCACAATCCCCAAGTCCCCCGGCTTAGGAGGGTCTCATGTTTTACTGGCTTGCCAGATTCATAAATCTGAGATCAAGAAGGTAAAAAAGACTCGGTCTGTTCCCTGGAGACTCAGGGCAAATATTCCCCTGCTGTGGATTATTTATCTTTGGATGATATTCTGTCTGGACACGTGGCGAACGTTGACGCCTACTAGTAAACAGGCTTCTTTCTGGACCATCAGAATCATCTTCGAAAGCAAGACCGTCAGGCAAACCTATTAAAAAATGAAACACTCGGGGCGCCTGGGTGGCTCAGTCGGTTGAGCGTCCGACGTCAGCTCAGGTCATGGCCTCGCGGTTTGTGGGTTTGAGCCCCGCATCGGGCTCTGTGCTGATGGCTCAGAGCCTGGAGCCTGTTTCAGATTCTGTGTCTTCCTCTCTCTCTGACCCTCCCCCGTTCATGCTCTGTCTCTCCCTGTCTCAAAAATAAATAAACATTAAAAAAAAAAAGGCTTTATCTTCAGCGAGCATGATTAGCTGTGTCATTAATCAACAAAGAATCACCTACCTATGAAAAGAAAAAAAATATATTTTCAAAGGTATTGCATGTCTCGGGCCAGCACTATTTCAATAATTTAACCGCAGTGGTTTTAGAGTTAATATTTACAAACGAACACAAATGATGGCTTCTCGAGCAAGGTTATTTAAAGAATGGCTTCTGAGTCCAGCACCAGATGGGAGCTGCATGAATGCAGAGATCGCGTGTGACTGCGTACAATGTCGCCAGTATTTAGCTTGTAATAAAGAAGGCAGGCGAGGAGGGGAGGAAGGGGCCATGTGGTGCAGTGGAGAGAGATTTGAAGACGGCGTGAACGTTTTAGGCTTTCAACCTGAGCTCTGTCTTGACCAAGGTATGTGGCCTTGGGCAAGCCATTTCCCCCTTGAGCTTTGGTGTTCCCATGTATAAAACGAGAAGACAGGACTAAACCGTTCTAGGTGAGGGGTTGGCAAACTCTGATCCGTGGGCCAAATCCGGCCCACTACTTGTTTTTATCAATAAAGTTTTATTGGAACAATCCATGTTCATAGCTTTACATACTGTCTGTGGCTGCTTTCATGCTACCCTGGCAGAGTTGAGTAGTTGCCAAGTCTAAACTACTATCCGGCCCCTGACGGAAGATTGCTTAACCCTGGTTTAGAAGACTCTCAACTGAGTCTGCACGGGAATCTGTATTGCCTGGAGTTTGTTCTCCCTGGAGCCTAGGGTTTTTATTTTCCTTCCTAAGTGATGCCCATCTCAGCCCGGTGATGGGGAAGGAGGGTGGTCCCAGACAGCCTTTGAACTTGTGTGAGCCACCCTGGTGCACGGACTCATCTCCTTACTCTCCTGACTGCTGCTAGTGGGAGGGCAGAGTTGATTCATCTGGGAGGAGGAATATGAGGGGTGGAGATGCTCCTCCTGTTAGAAAACCACCTGAGTAATTCATCCAGTCAGCATCTTTAAACGATCTATAAAATAGGTCCTTCCTGTCCTTCTCTTAGGCCAGTATGTGGACGTTTCTGAACAGTGTCCTTCATCGATCCTTGGAAACATTTTTTCCTTCCCGTGCAAAATCATCACTGTCATTTTCCCGAAGACGTTTGGGGGGACGAAACCCATTCTGCATGTGTGTGTGTGTTTTGCCCCCTGATCAAGTGCTCCTGTTCTTGTTGGGCTCCTGAATTATAAATTACATTCTTTTCTCTGCCTTTTGATTTGATCCATGGATGCGGAAACCATTTCGAGCGGCCCCTAAGGGCTTTGCAGGTAAGACAGCTCTCATCTTCCGGGCAGATGACCCCCTGCTGCCCAGCTGTGTCCCCTCAAATTCCAGGGCTTTCTCCCCACGAAGGATAGCATCGATTCCGAAGTATCCACAGTCCGATTCCTCGGGGGAAACACATCTCTGGTTCTGAAGGCCCGGAGACCGCAAAGCAGGTGTTACCGACGCTGGTAACCGACCCCCTTCCCGGAACATCACAAGAGCTTATGACAAAGAACTTATCCACCTCCCCCTGAAACACAACGCCATGCCTCAGTGCCCTGACGTCTTGTTACCTGTGGGGAATCTGTCCCCATTTGACTCTGCTTTCTGGGATGAGCTGAACATAAAACAAAGTCCAAACATTTCCGAGTTTCCGCCCTTCTGAGCCCTTCTGACCTATGAGCCTTTTTCCAGATCCAAATCTTTCTCCCGAACCGTGCCTCTGCGGAGTCACGGCCACCACAGTTCTCTGCCGCTATTAAGGGAAGTTGGTTGGGGCGCCTGGGAGGCTCAGTCCGTTAAGGGTCCGACTTCAGCTCCGATCATGATCTCACGGTTGGCGAGTTCGAGCCCCGTGTCGGGCTCTGTGCTGACAGCTCAGAGCCCGGAGCCGGCTTCGGATTCTGCGTCTCCCTCTCTCTCTGCCCCTCCCCTGCTCATCTCTGTCTCTCTCTCTCTCAAAAATAAAATAAACATTGAAAAAAGTTAAAAAAAACAAAAAAAAGAGAAAGAAAGAAAGAAAGAATCCCAAGCAGGCTCCGCGCTGCCAGCACAGAGCCCAACCCGGGGCTCGAACTCTTGAGACCACAAGCCCGTGACCTAGACGCTCAACTGACTGAGCCACCCGGCTGCCCCAGGGGTTCTGCATTTCTGAGAAGCTCCCGGGTGAGGCTGATGCTGCTGGCCTGAGGATCACGCTTTGAGGAACAAGGTGGGGTCACGAAACGAGGCTTGAATAAATGGTATCTGACCGGCTGGATGTTGGCCCCCACTTACAATTACGCCAGACCCTCAGTAGCAGCCCCTCCCTGCTGGTGACAAGATGTGAGACAGGGATCCAAAGCCATGTCTGCTGGACCAGCCTGCGGCAGTGTTCTTGGGACTCGCGGTGCCCTTACATTATTGAGGATGGCATTCGGCTGAACAGGTGGGTGGTTCTTCTGTTCAAGCAACAGCTGGTTACTGGGCACCTACTTCCCCTTTCAAACACAGTGATAGAGGGAGACACAGAATCCGAAGCAGGCTCCAGGCTCCGAGCTGCCAGCACAGAGCCCGACGTGGGGCTCGAACTCGCGAACCGTGACATCATGACTTGAGCCAAAGTCGGAGGCTTAACCGACTGAGCCACCCAGGCGCCCCTGAAACGCTCTCGTTGTGTGGCCCCCGAGGGCCTTTTAGGTCTCAGATCAAATGTCACCGGCTCCTGGAGACCCTTCCCTGACCGTGCAATCAAGAGTACCCGCCGCCATGGCTTTCCATCATGTCACCCTGTTAAGTTTCCTTCTGAGCCTTTGTCACTCTTGGCAACCGTCTTGTCCATTTGTTTATCTTCTGTCTCTCCCCTCTAGAACATCAGCCCCTTGAGAGCAGGGCTTCCTATGCCTTGTTTCCTGGGCACAGTACCGGGTACCTGGCTGGCACTCAGTAGATGTCTGTTGGATGAATGACTGACCCAGAAGAAAGATAGCGCTAAACGGGTTCACAGGGATAACGTTTGAAGTACTTCAGCAATCCGTCTGACCACCCGTAGCCAGCAGGGTTTATAAAACCTCTACCCACCTATTGATGAAGGATTACTCTTCCTCGACCAATAAAAGCTGCTCCCGCTAAGATCTTTGTGGTACGTCAGCGTTAGCAGAGTCCCAGCTGGTACGTATCATCAAAAGCCACAGCACCAGATA
Organism: Puma concolor; assembly: GCF_028749965.1. Lineage (NCBI taxonomy): Eukaryota > Metazoa > Chordata > Mammalia > Carnivora > Felidae > Puma > Puma concolor. The sequence continues at coordinate 12,841,886 of NC_141678.1, read as the reverse complement.
CATTTGGTGCCGTGTCAAAATACCACAGACCGGGTGGATTAAACAACAGCAATTTATTTCCTCACAATTCTGGAGGCCCGAAGTCCAAGGTCAAAGTGCCGGTAGGGTTGGTTTCCTGTGAGGTCTCTCTCTTTGGTTTCCAGATGGCCACCTGCTGTTAGCTGCGTCATCAGGAGGTGCTTTCCCTGTGTGTGTGTGCAGAGAGAGAGACGGACAGACGGACAGAGACACAGAGAGAGGGATGCACGCAGAGTGCGACTCTTCCTTTTCGTATAAGGACCCCAGCCCCAGAGGGTTAGGGCCCCACACTTAGGACCACATTTAGCTTTAATTACTCTCTTTAGGGGCTCATCTCCAAACGCAGCCGCACCGAGGAATATAGGGCTTGGGAAAGGGGACGCAATTCGGTCCATAACGCTTGGCCTTAAGCGATCTTGACTCAGGCAAACTCCAGGTAAATGGGCTTATGATAAAAATATAAGGGGAATTCAGGAGAACTTCCTGGTGGAAGCGGCCCTGGGTCCTCAGAAGCTAGTGTGGGATTTATATTCTACGTTTCACCATCGAGGTGACTTAGCTCTTTATTTAGCATCTACAGGAAGCACCCAGTTCTTTCTGTCTTCTTTTTCGTTTTTACTGAGACCATTTTCTTGGGGTACGATTGACAGACACAGAACTGTCCTCATGGCAACATGATGAGTTGGGAGTTACGTATGCACCCGTGAAAGCGTCAGCACAATTCATGCCACAGAAATATCCACCACCTCCAACAGTCTCCCCCTAACTTCTTCCTTTTTATTGCATTTTATTTATTTATTTTTTTTATGGTAAGAACCCTCAGATTATGATCTAACCCTCATAACAAAATGTGAAGTATCAGTAGACCGCGAACTGTAATCACTGGGCTGCACAGCGAATCTCTCGGACACAATCATCTCGTATAACCGCAACCGTGCGCTCTGACCGTCGCCTCTCCGTCTCCCCCTCCCCAAGCTCCTGGTAACCATCACTGGGCGCTCCGCTTCTAAGAGTTTGACTATTTCAGATTCCTGGGAGAAGCGAGATCATGTAGGATCTGCTCTTTTGAGTCTGGCTAGTTTCACTTGGCGTCATGGCCTGCAGGGTCATCCGTGTTGTTGCAAATGGCAGGATTTCCTTCATTTTTGAGGCCGAATAATATCCATCGTATGTAAGCATATGGCACGTTCTCTTCATCCGTGCAGCTGTCAGCGGGGGCTTTTCGGTTCTTCTGCCTTGGCTGTTGTGGTTAGCGCTGCGGTGAAGAGGTCTCTTTGAGATCCTGATTTCCTTTCGTTTGGATCAATATCCAGGAATGGGGTTGCTGGATTGTGGTGTTTGTATTTTTAAAGCAAATTTCTTTTAATGTTTATCTGTTTTTGAGAGAGACAGAGCGTGAGCGAGGGAGGGGCAGAGAGAGAGGGAGACACAGCATCGGGAGCAGGCTCCAGGCTCTGAGCCATCAGCACAGAGCCTGACGCGGGGCTCGAACTCTCCAATCCTGAGCTCGTGACCTGACCCAAAGTCGGACGCTCAACCGACTGAGCCACCAGGCGCCCCTGTATTTTTAATGTCTGAGAAACCTCCCTTCTGCTTTCCAGAGTGGCTGTGCCAATATCCACTCCCCCCAACAGTGCGTGGGGGTTCTCTTTTCTCCACATCCTTGCCCACACTTCCCTCTCGTCTTTTTGGTGAGAGGCAGGCTAACAGGTGTGGGGGGACCCCTCCCTGTGGTTTTGATCCGCCTTCCCGGACGACGACGAGTGAGGCCGAGCACCTTCTCGTGGACGGTCGCCCCATGTTTCTGGTTGGGCTATTTGCCCTTTGCTCTTGGCTCGTAGGAGTTCCTTACGGATTTTGGATACTAACCCTTTATCAGATCCATGATCTGCAAACATTTCCTGCCATTCTCTGGGGTGCCTTTCACGTGGCGACGATCTTCTCTGCTGTGCGGGAGCTTTCTCGTTTCCTGTGGCAACTTTTACTTTTGTCGCCTGTGCGTGGTCTCCCTTCCAATCAGGTTCTTCCTCACCTCCAGCAGGAGGGTTTCCGCGCCCCCCCCCCCACCGTCTTATCACCTGTTTGTTACGTTAATGGTTCTAAGCTCCCAGGGGCAGGGAGTTTGCCCGGGACACTTTCCACGCGGCTTCACTGTCTCGATTCCAGAATCTCACGGTGCCCAGTAAATTTTGCCGGCTGCAGGTGGTCACGGGATCCGGGGGCTGCAACAGCGGCGTGCACGCGGGCACTCCCGAGCCTGGGAGACTACCCGATTCCTTTCATTTGGGGAACCGACAAATACCCGTCGCGTGTTTACCATGGGCTGGCCACTTGCTAGGCTCTGGGGACGCCGCAGGGACAGGAGAGACAAAGCCCCTGCCCTCATGCGGTGGCCTTCTACTGGGGGGATACAGATGAGACACCAGTCAGCAGAACGAGTAAGTTACAAGAGAATTTTAGACAGTGACGAGCTCGCTCAAGAAGATCCAAGAGAACCATGCAGAAGAGAGGGGGCACATAGTTTATTGGGGGGGGGAGTGAGTGAGTGAGTGAGTGGATGAATACGAATTAGACACGAGGCTTCCCTGGTTTTTAATGAAGATAACTTATTGTCAAATTGGCTCACATACAACACCCAGGGCTCATCCCAACAAGTGCCCTCCTCCATGCCCATCACCCATTTTCCGCTCTCCCCGGCCCTCCGATCAACCCTCAGTTTGTTCTCTGTACCTGAGTCTTTTGGGGTGCCTGGGTGGCTCAGTCGGTTGAGCGTCCGACTTCAGCTCAGGTCACGATCTCACAGTCTGTGAGTTCGAGCCCCGTGTTGGGCTCTTTGCTGATAGCTCAGAGCCTGGAACCTGCTTCGGATTGTGTGTCTCCCTCTCTCTCTGCCCCTCCCCTGCTCATGCTCTCTCTCTGTCTCAAAAATAAATAAAATTATATATAAAAAAAGAGTCTTTTATGGTTTGCCTCCCTCCCTCCCTGTTTGTAACTATTTTTCCCCTTCCCCACCCCCATGGTCTTCTGTTAAGTTTCTCAAGTTCCACATGAGTGAAAACATATGGTATCTGTCCTTCTCTGACTTATTTCACTCAGCATAATACCCTCCAGTTCCATCCACGTTGCTGCAAATGGCCAGATTTCATTCTTTCTCATTGCCAAGTAGTATTCCATCGTGCCTATAAACCACATCTTCTTTATCCATTCATCAGTTGATGGCCATTTGGGCTCTTTCCATAATTTGGCTATTGTTGAGAGCGCTGCTATAAACATTGGGGTACAAGTGCCCCTATGCATCAGCACTCCTGTGTCCCTTGGGTAAATTCCTAGTAGACACAAGGCTTCCTAACTGGCGTTTTCACTTAAGCAATCTACCGGTTTACTGCAGGCACTCTCCTTATGGTCCCACAGCCTTGTGCCACGTTTTAAGTATTTAGCTTTTATTGGAGTATCACCGTCAGCCAACGTGAAAATCCCAAGTATGAAGCTTGATAAAAATCTCCCAAGCTGAACACACAGAGTCCAGATCAGGAAGCAGAACGTTATCGGCGCTTCAAAAACTTTCTTTGTGGTCATTTCTCGAAACTATGAACACCATTCTGACCCGCAGCGTTTGCTGGGGGTTTCAACCGTTGGGGTCGAAGATATTATAGAGTGGAATGCTAAATAGAGTGATTTTAATACGCGGGGCACGCTTTCGCCAATACGCAGGATCACCACCCGGGACATGCCGCCGAATAACAGGTGTCCGTTCTGTCCCGGCAAACTTGTTAGTGGGGTCTGTCCCCTCTCCTAACACCTGCTTCATCAGGTATACTCCCTCTTTCTAGTTCGAGCGGACAGCCTTTGACAGATTAGGAATTCCAGAGATACTCCCGGAAACCAAATGGCTCAGCACTCAGAGCAAACCTTTCCGCATGCAGGCTGTGCAAGCATCAGAGAGCCGGTGGAGATATTTTACATTTGGTTGATTTCATCGAACATCTCCCTCCCCACCCCTCCAACCCCCCTTTGCTTTTGTTTTGTTTTCATTTTAAAATTTCAACTCTGGGGCGCCTGGGTGGCTCAGTCGGTCGGGCGTCCGACTTCAGCTCAGGTCACGAGCTCACGGTTGGTGAGTTCCAGCCCCGCGTCGGGCGCTTTGCTGACGACTCAGAGCCTGGAGCCTGCTTGGGATTCTGTGTCTCCCTCGCTCTCTGCCCCTCCCCCACTCGTGCTCTGTCTCTCTCTGTCTCTCAAAAATAAATAAATGGAAAAATAAAATAAAATAAAATAAAATTTCAACTCAAACCTGTTTTTCCAGGTTTGCAGAAAGATGTTAAAATCAAATCCCCCCCCCCCCACTCGGAAAATTCCTCCGAGTGTTACGGCAAAGGCCACATGACTCGTTTGTTCCGGGGGAGGGTTGGCAGAAGGAAATCCACCTTGCTTCCTGAGAAGGGCTCAGGCCCTGCCCTCCAGTCTTAGCCAGAAACCCTGGGATTAATCTTCCCAAATGACAATTAACAGGTGGGATGTTTTGAAATCCCTGCGGCAAGACCTTTGTGTCTATAAATCTGCGATGGGGCCGATGCTCTGAATTCTTAATCGAGCCTGTTTCCTTTATTAATCTCCAGGAGCGGCAGTGATTTATAAGGCGGGCTTCCATGCAGTCCAGAAAATGAAATTCATTTCACAAACTCCAAATCAATTGGCCACGAGACTTTCCTATTTCATGCTCTGCGTCACGATGATCTCTTAACTTGATTGTTCTATTAGTAAGAATTCACTTAAAAGCCTCTGCTGGGTCTCCGTGACTCACAACAATAATACTCAGCCCTGGCTCAGTGATCACTACGGATCCTGAGACTGGACTTCTAGATCCTTCGATTAAAAAAGGGACGGGGGAGATGAGCTATAAAAGAGGGGGAGGCTAAGAGAACCTTGAATCATCCCGTGCTGAGGTCTCTGAACTAATGGAGACCCGAGGGATCATGGTGGGGGGGGCATTCAAATGCAGGTTTCTGGGTCCCCACCCAAGCCCTGCCGAATCAGAACTTCTGGGAATGGGAAAACGGTTATCTTGAGATCAAGATTCTAGGGATACGGGGATCCTCTTTGCCCGTTAAGTAAAGCCAGCTTGTGTGTTCATTCAACAAACGTGTGTCGAGCACCTCGTGGGTGCCGGGCAATGTGGCAGGTGCCTGGGGTGCATGAGCGAACCCGCTAGACGAGCACCCCTAGCTTCGCGGGTAGGGTGACCACTTAATTGTGGAGAAGATAATGATAGTGGTTATTAACACTCATTGCCTACGCACTGGAAGGTCTTATTTAACCCCCGGGAAGGCTCTAAGCAGTGGTGACTGCCACCCGCCTCTTAGAGACAGGAAATCGAGAACCAGGAAAGTCAGCTGAAACCCAAGGCCGGTGCTGACCGGAAATGGAGCAGAGAGCGGGACCAGAACGCCGTGGACCGCGTCTGCATCCGCCCCAGGGCGAGGACGGCAGAGGACTCAGCGCGCGGCTGCCTGTGCTGTTCAAGCAACGAAAAGGTAAGTGAGCCTCTGCTCCGAGTGGACCCCTTCCTCGGGCGTGGAGCACGAAGGCGGATGGAGACGTCACGTCCTGCGAGGCAGCTGGACGCGTGAAGGCCCGTGAAGCGGTCAGAGCTGCAGTGAGGTCACGCCCGGCTCTGCCCCGGGGGCACCTGTCTCCCGGCCAGGGGTAGGGAGGTCCGCCAAGGATCCGCGGAGGAGTCGCAGACTGGGGAGCTGGCTGGGCCCAGGGAATGGTGTGGGCCAGTGGGGAACTGCATGTGCTGCAGCCCTCGAGCTTTTGGCCTGGCCGGAGGGGCGTGTTGGCAGGCGAAGCCAGAGAGGAAGCAGAGGCCTGGGCGTGGAAGAGGCTCGCCGGCGCGCCGAGGAGTCTGCAGCTTCCCGAGGGCACTTGCAAGGCCGTGGAGGGTTCGGACGTGTCAGCTTTAAATTTCAGAAGGAAACCTTCCCGTGGTAAACGGACCTGGACGATGAGCTTAGGTGAAGCAAGAAGACCGCCTGGCCGGGCCAGAGGCCGCGGGACCCAGCTCGGAGGGGTCTCCACAACCGGACGCACGCACGCGTCCGTCTGTCGCCAGAAGGGAATGTTCGGGAAACCCCTCCTGGAGGAGAGAGCGCCGCGGGAGCTCGCAGCCGGGATCAAAGTTGGTTGCACTTTAGAATCGCCTCCAGGGGCCCGGGGGCAGGGGGAGGCGGACGCCGCTGGTTCGCTGGGGGCAGATGCCGAGAGCCCAGAGCCTCGCCAGGTAGTGTTAATGACCTCCAGATAGTCCGGCCCATGTCGGCGCATTCGCCGGCCTTGGCCCGCTGGGGTTAGGCAAAAGGCCGCGAGGGAGGAACCCACGAGCCCCCTTGGGTGGTGCCCAAGGAGCTTTTGGCTGGTATCAGGAGGGAGCAAAGAACAGGGGCCTGCGGGCCGAGCAAGTGTGAGCTGTGCTAATGGGGGCCGCCTGTTGACCTTGGGGTGGTAATGCTGTCAGGCACGTGATAAGACGCGATGGCAGGAAACCCCCCGTGTTCACAGAGCGATTTTCTCGGCGTGGGTTCAAAGTGCAAAGCCCTGGTGTTAATTCGGAAAGCCTCGGAAGGGCTCCGAGAGGTGGGAGCGTGCGCGCGCGCGTATGAGTGTGTGTGTGTGTGTGTGTGTGTGTGTGTGTGTGTGTGTGTGAGATAGGCTGGATGCTATTGCTGGACGTCTGGCTGCCACAGCGTGGCACGTCGCTGTCGTCACTGCCATCGACATCAGCATCGCCATCTTCACCGTCATCTTGGCTGCCTTCGCCTCTGCTCCGTGGAACCTTCTACCGGCCAAGCTGTGCTGAGAGCCCTTCTCGTGCCTGTGTAACTTACAGCGGCCACAAGGGCCCTGCAGGATCTGGCCCTTTGAGTCTCCTCTGTCTACCTCCTCGTTCTCTCTCCAGCCGCAGTGATTTCTTGGCTGCGTTTGGTTATAGCAGACATGCTGTCACCTCAGGACCTTTGCACAGGCTGCTCTGTCGGACCTCCCCACCTGCTTACCCCCTCGTTCACCCTCTTCAAGTCCCTGCTCAAAATTGCCTTCTTGTGGGGGGCAGGGGTGGGGGGATGGGGTGTGCCTGGGTAGCTCAGTTGGCTAAGTGTCCGACTTTGGCTCAGGTCATAAGCTCACAGTTGGTAGGTTTGAACCCCGCGTCGGGCTCTGTGCTGACAGCTCGGAGCCTGGAGCCTGCTTCGGATTCTGTGTCTCCCTCCCTCTCTCTCTCTCTCTCTCTCTGCCCCTCCCCCTCTCGCACTCTGTCTCTGTCTCTCAAAAATAAATGAAAATGTTAAAAATTTTTTTTAAAAAGTTGCCTTCTCGGGGAGACTCATCCTGACTACATCCTATTGAGTAATGAACCCTTTTCTTTGCCCCACACTCCTAATTCTGCTACTTTTCTCTACTCTCCCCCACCCACCTGCCCAGAATTACCTTTTAACACTCAAAACAACTTACTTATTTCTTAATGTTTACGATCTCTTTTGCCTTACGGGAATATGAGCTCATGAAGACTGTAAGTTCCATAATGGTGGATATTTGTATTGGTTTTGTTTCTTTTTCTAGTCCTCAGTGGCTAGTTATGTTCCTGGCAGGTGCAGATATGTTCAGTTATTGTTGAATGTATGATTAACCTAACCCTCAGAGCATTTCTATAAGGTAGAGGTTATTTAATCTCCTTTTATGGAGGAGGGAACTGAGGTTCAGAGAGGTTGGTTCCTTAGCCCCAGGTCACACAGGAGAGCTGTTGGTTTGAGCATAGCTCTGATTCTGAAGAAGCCCTTGCCTACCACTCTTTGTTGGGTTGAATCGAGCGAGGGGCACGGGGAGGTCGTTCAACTGGCTTACAGGTACTCCTTGAGATGAAGAAAGAATTCATCTTTCTGGAACCCAACCCCACACATTTCCCATCGGCCCAAGCCTCTTCTCATTAGCAGCTGGTATTTGGTATACCGCGTAAGCCATGGTGAAGCCGACTGAGCTGGGAATCTAGAAGGATCAGTGTCTTTCAGAGAATCAGGAAGTGGGGGTAAAACTCTAGGGGAGATGAACCTGTCTTGACGACATCTCATGGGAATCATTGACATTAGTCCTACCTCTGTGCTCGTCACCACTGAGATCTAGAATGTTCCATGCAGGAACCTAGAACATTCTATCGCACTTATCTGTTGATGCGCTTTATAGGGGCCCTTTGTCGTCCCTGACTTTTCTTTGAGGGACCCCCCCCCCCCGGCCACTCACAGGTCACGTGCTGACCCCCACCAGATCCAAAGCTGGGCATGACACTTGGTCTGGCCCATAGGGTGATCCATCCGTGCACCCCAGTGATTGGTTGGGGGGCGGGCATAAGACACAAATATGTCCAATGAGAATCAGCTCTGGGACTTTTGAGGGAGCTCTCAAGAAAGAGTTATTCTCTCTCCAGCAGGGAAATCCCATCTGTTGCACCTGTCTGTGACTTGAGCCCCTCCTGCGTGGGAGGCGAGGGGTGGGGGGCATTTTCCAAGCCGTGTGTCCTGCAAAAAGTCAGGGGAGTAAAGGAGCGATGGCAGTCCATCTTCTTCCTGCACTCCCATCCTGCGGGGCTGGGCACTGACATGCTGCTGACCAGCAGCTGAGAATAGCCTGGCACTGGTCCCGGAGGCTGCCCACCCCCATCGAGGACTCGGAGGACAGAACAATCTATGCCCTGTAGCGGCGCGTTTTCCACCCGGCACCTGATAAGCCGGAGCTGAATTTAACAAAAGCCCATCAGATGGGACACGTTTTCAGGAATAAGACGCTCCTATCAGTCCCGCTGGGGGGTGATGGAGACACTGGTGGGCTTAATGCACTGCTGGCCCAGACCCAGGCTCTGGCGGTCCATTCCTCTCAAATTCCTCTGTAATCAGCTAAATTAGCCCATTGATAGGGCAGCTCGTCAAGGAGCAGCTCGGAGGAGGGAGTGATGGACGGTCACCTTTTCAAGGAGCTCTGGGCCAGGGGATAAATGGCCTGTTTACTCATGAGGTTGCAATTGAGTGCTCTCCCTAGGTCAATAATTTTTCCTTTCTTGCCCTCGCTCTTCCTGGTCTTGGGCAGAAAGAGGCCCATGCCCCATCAGGTCTGCCTCCGTCCTGAGCTGGAGTGCAAGGCTGGTGCTTAACCCACTCCTTGATGCCTGAGCACAGACGTCCCGTCCTCTTAGGAGAGAGATCTCCCCTTTATAAATACCTCGCCTGCCCAACTCTAACGTGAGAGGCCCGCCCCGTAATTAGCGTGTAGGAGGTAAGGCGTTACAAATACTTGGGTCCCTAGAACATCTCTCCTATCATGGGGCCCTCCCGCAAGTATTTTCTTTAGACTGGCAAAGTCCTATTTGGGAATGACTGGAACACCAAAGCTACCTCTCGGGAAGGTTCCAGCATCCACCCGTCAGAACCAGAGAGGCTTGAGAGTAATTCCGGGAGCTGGGCCTCAGAACTGCCCGTGCTTGGTGTCATGTAAACAAGCCTTCTTAGAGCTCACTTTCCAAACAGCCCTGTAAGCAGGGATGTCGTAGGGATGCAAATAGACACCTACGGGATAAACAAGGGAAAAAAACACGGCTGTCGCCACCGTCCCCTCATCGGGAGCACCGGTTGCTTGGGGCCCGGGACGACACTTCCAGTGATGGATACGGTACGCAGCTTAGAACGTGGCTGCGTTTCTTTCTTTCTTTTTTTTTTTTTTCAACGTTTATTTATTTTTGGGACAGAGAGAGACAGAGCATGAACAGGGGAGGGGCAGAGAGAGGGAGACATAGAATCAGAAACAGGCTCCAGGCTCTGAGCCATCAGCCCAGAGCCTGACGCGGGGCTCGAACTCACGGACCGCGAGATCGTGACCTGGCTGAAGTCGGACGCTTAACCGACTGCGCCACCCAGGCGCCCCGAGTGGCTGCGTTTCTAAACAGCCTATTCAGAGGCACGCGTGACGTGAACTGGGAGGTCTAAAAGAGTGGCCTTCTGAAGACAGAGATATAGGCAAAGAATTTGAATTAAAGCGTTTCCTGACCTGCATGAGTGAGAGAAAGGAGATTGCCCGCGCCATTGTTTTACAATATGTGTGAAATAAAAACGCGTATCAAGCTCAATTAACAAATTATATAAGCTAAGTAAACATTTGACTTAAAGCTGGTGAACTCAAGGAACGTCTGTGTCCCTTTTTTTTTTTTTTTTTTAATTTTTTTTTTTTTCAACGTTTATTTATTTTTGGGACAGAGAGAGACAGAGCATGAACGGGGGAGGGGCAGAGAGAGAGGGAGACACAGAATCAGAAACACGCTCCAGGCTCTGAGCCATCAGCCCAGAGCCCGATGCGGGGCTCGAACTCCCAGACCGCGAGATCGTGACCTGGCTGAAGTCGGACGCTTAACCGACTGCGCCACCCAGGCGCCCGTGTCCCTTTTAAAGATGATTTTTCGATCTTCCCGTCGGGAAAAGCATGGCTCGCCTTAGATGTGGAGCCCTCTATATTTGGAGTTGCCTTATAGTCAGATGTATACCCAAAGGGTCTTGGTATACAGGAGTAGTTTCGGGAGAGATCTGGCTAATTTTTCTTGTGGTCTGAGATATGTATGTGTTCAAACTGTTCTACTGCTTTTCCTGTGGTTGGAAAAGCAAGCGAGGAAAAAAAAAAAAAAGCATGCTTGTCTTAGGATAGCATTTCCCCAAGTGAACTCGGTTCTGCGATATGCTTCCTAAGAAAATGATTCCTTGATCAAATAAATTTGGGCAATGCTACACTCAATTGTACTTGGCATAGCAGAGGGAACCTGCTCATCATAATGAAGTTAACCTAGAACTCCCTCAAAAATTACCATGCCTTGAAAACCTGTTCTTACAGAACACTTCTTACCATTACACAAAACAAAACAATTTGGGAAGCCCGGAACTGGGGCTACCAAAATGTCAAGGGAGGTCACAAATATGAAAGATTTACACTCTTCCTTGGTGTTCTTTAGACAGCAGAGGGTATCTAGCTATTTAATTGACCAGAGTGAAATCTCTTTCCCTCTGACAGAGTACACAGGCTACTACTGTGTGTTTCCGGAAGGCTTAGGTTTTGTTGCCAGTTAGACTCAAATTCTGGCTTTTCTGCCATGAGCTATGTGCTCTCGAGCAAGGGCCTGCGCCTCTCTGAGCTTCAGTGGCCTCCTTCGTAAAAAGGAGAACCAAACGGTGCTCTCCTGGAAGGATTTCTGTGAACGATGAAATGAGATGTACAGAAGCATACAGCACGGTGCCTGACACCCGTAAGTGCCCGGGCAATGATCTCTGCTGTTTGTGAACAATATTTCTTCTCAAAGCCCATGAACTTTGTTGGCTTGCTCACTTGGCTCAGCTTCACCCTTTCCGCTTGCAGGAACTGAACCGAAAACAAGGGAATGTGGGGATTAGGCAATTAGGGCGGACCTTACTGCCGAGGTACGCACGCAAATGGCCTGCGGATTCCCACCTGAGAGAATCAGGGAGACTCACTTCCTGTTTTCCACCCCGTGGGGGAGACTCACTTCCTGTTCTCACCCTACAGGGGCGACCTGCCCCCGGGAGCGCGGCCATAGCCTAAGGAACTCACCGGAAATGAGACTGTCGGAAAGTTCCGAATTCATGTGATTCCTTTCAGGAGACCAGTCAGTTTTGTTCATTAAAACAACAACAACAACAACAACAACAACAACAACAACAACAACACTTTATTGCATTTTAATGACAAGAACCAAATGTATGCGTTGCAGAAAGTCAGACATGATAAATGTTTGGTAAACAGGGAGAGCCTTCCTTTCATCGGTACCATTGTCCATAAGCGAACACTAAGAACTTCTCCAGGTTTCTATGTGGGTCTTTTTTTATATAATAACAACAATAGTAACAAGCATTTTTTGAGTGCTTAATGTGTGCCAAGCAAGTGAAAATTCTTTCCATGCATTCTCTCATTTCACCGCCCCCCCCCCCAACCATGGTGGATGGTGTGGGTAGTAGGGTATCACCCTATTTGACAGTTGAGGCAACTGGGGTTCGGAGACGTGGAGAAAACCCAGGGCCACAGAGGGAGCAGCCGGCGGGGCTGGGGTGTGAACTCCAGTTGGTTCTGCGAGGGTCCACGTACTTAGTCATTAACACAGGTGCACGCGCCCAACCCCCCTCCCCCCCCCTACAATTTCTATTGCTGTATAAGGATCACGTTATCCCCAGTGGTCTGCAACGCTTCGACGGGACCTATAGCTCGCACTGCTTCTTTGTAACAGCTGCCTAGATTCCATTACGGGGACGAACATAATTTATTTAACCAGTTCCCTGCTGACGGGCGTGTTTGTCCATTTGCCACTCTGCCCTGTCCCTCCTCGGCCCCAGAAGGGCTGGGCTTCCTCCAGGGCTCGGGCTTTAACAGCAAGATCAGCAGAGTGTCTCCATCAATCTGAGCTAGCAGTCTTTAAAAATACATAACCCAAAAAATAAGGCTCCATTAAACAAACTTATAAAATATGAATGGGTTGCTCACACTGCCCCTTTGTCCAAGAGCAATCCCCTCGCCCCCGAGGAAAGTGAAGCTTTCTCAGCTCTCTCCATGTATTGACGAGAGGGGAGTCGCGCTATCAAGGTGTGGGGGCTTGAGTCCAGTGCGATTGTGACCCTCAAATGGAAAGGGCCCGGGTAATCTGCGGAACCACACAGCACAGCTCGGCGTGCCTCAGTGCGCCTGTGTGCGCTGTGTGTTCAAATCACACACTAACCCAAAATGTGGTCAGAGCAGCTCTTCGGAAAGCAATGGATTGCCCGGGCGCCTGTGCAGAAGTAGGGTAGCTTTAGGACTAAGGCCGTGGACATGAAGCCAGACTGCCCGGTTTGGAGCCCTGGCTCTGCTGTGCGTAATCTTGGGCAAGTCGCTTAACCTCTCCGTGCCTCGGTTTCCTCGTCTAGAAAATGATGATAGTAACAGTCCCTACCTCGTGGGACGATTGGGGGATTGCATGAGTTCAAACAGGTAAAACAGAAGGCCCCAGTGCACAGTTAGTATGACCCCTGGGCTGGCCGGTTTCCTTCTTAGGTTTGTGCGCACTATTTAAGATCTTTTAGAATTGCGCAATTAACACACGGTCACTGCAACCAGAACAGGAAACCACACCTTTGCTCCCTCAGTCATCTGGAACCTCACCATCTAGAAGAAGCCACTGTGAACATTTTGGTGTGCAACACTCCAAACATTTTCCTTTGTGGACAGTGTTCTTTTGCACACTCTCTCTTTTGCACGCCCACACGTACCCCCACATTCACATTAAATATATGTTGTAATTATATAAAACTTACAGCTCATGCACTCCTTTATAACTCAGTTCCTCCACTTAAAACAGTTTTTAACGTTTATTTTTGAGAGAGAGAGAGGGAGAGAGAGGGAGAGGAGGGGGTGCAGAGAGAGAGAGGGAGACACAGAATCTGAAGCAGGCTCCAGGCTCTGAGCTGTCAGCACAGAGCCCTACATGGGGCTCAAACTCACAAGTGGTGAGATCATGACCTGAGCTGAAGTCAGACGCCTAAGTGACTGAGTCCCCCAGGCACCCCGTAATCTCTTCTTCTAAGGACACCTGTCATATTAGATTAGGACCCACCCTAATGACCTCGTTGTAACTTAATCACCTCTACAAAGACCTTGTCCCTACTGTCACATTCTCAGATACTGAAGCTTAGGAATTCAACATATGAATTTGGGGATGATACCACCCGGCTCACAATACCCATCATTGGGTCGTTAATCACAAATACACAGGGATCACAAGTACATTCTGCCGGTGTGATGACTGATCAGCTGGTATTGGCAGCCTGGAAGGGTCGGTGTCTCAAAAGATTCTGAGGTCCCATCTGGGCACAGTGGGAAAGACCAAGATGAGGTCTTCTGTAGGTGGAGACCTAGGGAGCGTTGACACATACACGGCGGGTTGTCCTTTTGCCTGAACCCAACTGGAGCTGATTTGTGATGTGGTCTTAGCCCATCGCATCACAGAGAGCGAGGCCATGTGGTAGGCATGCCCGGAAATGGGACTTTACCCACAAATAGTTCACTCCCATTCTGACCACCAAGGTGATAATGATGGACGTGGTTGGGTCCATGAGGCTGACATTCCTGGCCCGGTACCTCTCAGCTCAGAAGAATCACCTGCCATTGGCTTGACTAAAAGGATCCACTGTTTTGAGATCATTTGGCCCCAGGGCCCGATGTTCATGCTGCTGCCGCATTGGTAAGTGAGGTCTGCTTCGGGGCAAGGAAATAGAATAGACAACTTTCCCTGGCTTACGGTTTCTTTTTGAGAAACCCTAATTCATCAGTAGTTTTTATTACATCATTGCAGGGATTTGGGGACGAGCATGAAAAAAAACTTGTAGGCCTAGCCTTCTGTATCATTAATTCCTTACTTCCTTTCTTATTTTCATTAATTCAACAAATATTTATTGAGAGCTTAATGTGCAAAGCATTATAGCCCATTTAAGAAGTGCAGGAAATGAGGCAGAGGAAAGGTTAGGACCTCTCTCTTGTATTTGATGGTTAGTCCATTTTTCTTGACTCCCGTCCCATTAATCTTTCTCTTCCTCTCTTGTCCAGAAATGTTGCTATCTTAGAGACACCAGGGAGACCCTGGCACTGGGAAGAGTGAGACAACACGTCAGTATCAGGGGAAGGTCCTAGTGATCGAATTTAGTGCCCTCGTTACTCAGATGGTAAAATGGAGCTCACGAGAAATTCAGTGATTTGTCGAGGTCAGACAAGTTGCCGGTGGCCGAGGGTGGGCCAGGAGCCAGGCATCCTGATCCTTGGCTTGAGCTCATGTTGGGGCACCCCAAATCTGGCCCGTTAGGTATCTTGCAAACTTCAAATGTGTACAAATCGGGTCCCACTTCATTAGCATTCGTAAAGAAGAGTTACACTTGGAACCTTTCCAACCTAAAGGTAAGTGCCATTCAGCTGAAATGCTTCCACGTGGTTTTTCAGAAGGGATGAACCAATTCCCTAATTTATATCGCTCTCACCTATGAAGAAGAACAGCTGGTTCACCTCCTCTCCATTTTTACCGGATGTAGCCATCCACACGAAAAGCAAACCACGGGCACAAAGCTTTCCTAATTCAGTACGGGAGAAACGACCTCAGGGCTGTTTCCATTCTTACTTCTTTGACTTACAGTGTGGTTAGGCATTTTCTGAGATGTTATTCTGTTTTGAGTTGCATATTCATGTTTTTTTGTTTGTCCTCCTATGGTGGGATTTTTATTTTTCTTATTCATTTGCAAGGATGCTTTACATAGGGATATGATCACTATTTTTATGGTTAAAGTGTTAGCTTCCTGGATGCTGCAAACGTTTCAGCATCAATTTTTTGCACATGATCAAGATGCTTTCTTAGTTTTAATCTTTTCTGTCTAGGTGATTATTCCACCAAGGCTCTTTCTCCTAATTTTGTGTGTTTTGCTTATTTTTTTCTTGATTAGACCCTTTGGGGTCTTGTATCCTTGTTTTGGACTTTTAAAATCCAAATTCCTCCTCCCACCCCCTTTGTTAATTGTACTTTGTATTTTTCCTGTGGTTTGTTATTCTTTTCTAACTTTAGGGGGTTGATACTCAACTCACTTATTTGTATCCTTTTATTTTATTTATTTATTAAAAAAATTTTTTAACGTTTATTCATCTTTGAGAGACAGAGCATGAGCAGGGAAGGGGCAGAGAGAGGGCGACACAGAATCTGAAGCAGGCTCCAGGCTCCAAGCTGTCAGCACAGAGCCCGACGCGGGGCTCGAACCCACGAACTGCGAGATCGTGACCTGAGCCAAAGTCGGACGCTCAACTGACAGAGCCACCCAGGCGCCCCATTTTGTATTCTGTTAAGTACAACAATGGTAACATTTAATACTATGACTCGCACTTCTGATTACAGCTTTGGGCACATCCCATGTGATTTAAAAAACACACAGTGTTCTCATTATCATTTTCCTTGTGGTAATGGTTGGTTTTGATTTCCTCTTTGTCCCAAGTTCCTTGGGAGCATGGTTTTAAATTTCCAAGTGGTCAAAGTTTTTAAAAAACACTTACAGCAATCTTTAGTTGTATTACCTTTTGATCAGACAATTCAGTTCTGAGCAACTGTTTGACACTTGACATCTTGAGTACAGGTACTCACGTATCTAACACAGGTCCGAGAATGTCTCTGCTCTTTGGGAAGCTTGAAGTCAGAAAGGCCTCTGACCCAGGATACAGTTGAAACAGCCACAATCACCAGAGGGTTCCTGTTTGTAGCCCTGATATGGGTTATAGTGATGGCTTAGATAGATGGTTAGATAGATGGTTAGATAGATGGTTAGATAGAGATGGGTTAGGAGGACAGCTTTAGAATCTGCTTTTCTTACCCACCCCTCATATATATTTTAAGTAGGGAAGTTACCTGATGATATCAGAGGCTAGAATTCTCTCCCTTTAGGCAAAGTCTGAATGATACAGAACATAATGTCCCCTCATTGCTTATGCTGCTTCATCCAGAGAGAGTTCCAGAACTGAGTACATTTCTTGGGGGTTTTACCATACCTTGCGCTCGGTTCCCACTACCTCCTAGAAGACCTTTTGGTCCAACTGATTATCTGCTACCCATAAAGCTGAGTTTCAAGAGGGAGCCTAGCCCGCTGGCCGAAACTACGTTCTTAATTCACTGGAAACGCATGTTGTTGAACCATGGGTTTTCATTTGAAGAACAAAAGTGTTGCCCATTATAGAGTCCACTTAAAAAAATAGAGCAAGGGAGAGATTTTTATTTCCATATGGATTATGTTAAGGGCTGTGTGTGTGTGTGTGTGTGAATGTGTACGTATACATAAGAAAGAGAAATGGCCCTATTATGGGAAGCCTCATTAAAGAGGCCTGGAAAAGGTTAGTCCATTTGCAGACTGTACATCTTAATCTCTCCACACGGCACACTAACCTGGAAGGGGAGAGAGAATCTATGGCCAGAGAGACCTTGGCCTCAGTCCAAGTGCTGGCTCAAGTGGACCTTGCCTTTTCCCGCCGGCTACCCCTCATTAGCACTCTCTATTAACCTACAGAAACCGTTCTCCCAAGGGGCTCCAGGAAATGGGAGGACGTGCAAGCCAGTTCCGAGTGGGGGAGACCCAGGTCTTTCCTCTGGCTGCTGCTCATTTGCTGGCAGGTGCATTTGGGGTTTGGGCCCCTGGAAATTGGGGAGAGGAAACCAGGAGCGTGCTATAGCTTAAAGCAGTGCTGATAGGTTGAGCGGCCTTTCACCTGTTGCTGGCTGGTTCTCATCTGTGTTAACAGCTTCCAACTGGCCTCATTATTGGAGAAACTGGAGGCCTCTGGATAAGGGCCCTTAAGCTGGTTCTGCACAGGCCCCCAGATCCCCTCGAGGCCTTTTGTAGGTCCCATGTCACAACGCAGAGGAGTGGGAAAGAGGCGTGAGCTGGCTTTCGGCTGGAGTCTTTACCCAAAGTAAAGCAACCTGTGACTGGTTACTCAGCCTCCCAGCCTCAGTTTCCCCATGTGAAACATGTCTGCGGATGTCGGGGGGTGTGGGAGGTGGAAACAGCAATTCCACCTACTTCTAAAGTCATGAGGACTAAGGAGAGAAGGAAGACCGCCAATGTTCATTTTTATTTATTTTGTATATGGCGGGTCAGGCTTGGGACTGGTGCTTTCGTGGAGATGCTCAGAACATTACGCATCTCCCTTCCCACCCTTCCCCCTGCACTGGAGCCCACTCCCTTGTCCCCTTCTCCGTCTTCCCACCAATCTGTACCAGGCATTCCCGTCCTCCATCACCCAGGCCCTTGTTCCCCCAAAGTGTGGTCCATGGACCAGGACCACTGGAAACAGCTGGAAGCTTGTTAGACACGCAGAATCCCTGGCCTGGCCCAGATCTACTGAATCAGATGCTGCATTTTGGTCTCCAGATGACTCTTGTGCATGGTAAGGTCATCGGTGCTGCCCAACAGACGCTTTTTCACTGTGGGCGTGTAACATCCAGGAAACTCTTACTGACTAGAGTCGTAAAGGTTTAGGCACAAAGGGGACGCTGTTCTTGATACACATGTTCTCTCTTTGTCACTACTCTTTTAAGTTTTTCATGTTATTTCTGAGTACATCAAGAGGAGAGACTCTATTTGGAGCCTCTATGTCCTTAACACCTTGTAAAAGGCGCCTGAGTCTGCAGACAATAGCAGAGATAGCTGCCCAAGGCAAGGCTAAAAATGTTTCTGGCAACCGAAGACAATTAAATCCGGAGGAAGTGGGGAGGGAGTGGTTGGGAGTGTGTGAGCTGGAGAGTCCTACATCCAGATGTTTTCCTAAATATGTGGTCTTCCCAGTTAAAAGTGAGTGCCTTGATAGAGCAAAGCTTGTGTTCAAAGCTTCGGTCTCGAGGAGGCACAACATGTGGTCCAACATTTATTGCCTCAACCTGGATTTTGCATATTAGAGCGGGAAGGTGTCATTGAGATAGTCAATGGGAAGAAACACATTGCAAACACGCTCCTCTCCTCCATACCTGTGCCCTGGGCAGGCATCGCTAATCAATTATCACATTCTCTTACAATGAGCTCAGACTTGGGTACAGCACGATAGCCCATCACCAACAGATCAGAACCGCCTTGGCCTGCATCAGCATAGCTGGCCTCAGTCTTCTAGAGCTGAGCGCCAGAGATGGCTGTCTGGCAGGTTGGTTTCCGAACAACCTGGTTGCACGTTCCCACGAGCTAAGACTCGGTAATGGTGACAGATTTAATGAGGAACATAAAATCACTGTGATTTTGGGGAGAGAGCAAACTTGGCTCCTTGGGTATGGAATTGGAGACAGGAATGCTCTCGATAATTGGTTCCATTAGAAGAGATGGAACACTGCATAATTGGTTCCATTAGCAGAGATGGAACACTGCATCTGCCCTTTTTTGTTGTTCCAGCACCCAGCACCTTATTTTCCTTTGGGGAAAACCCCACTCTTGGGTCTAGCAGTTCAGGTAAGATAGATTACATCTCTCTAGTCCAGAGGCTGGTATGTCATCAGTCAGGGCCCTGCATCCCTCTGGCCTCAGCGATTGGTTCCACAGCAAGCGCATGACCAATCAGAGCACTCCACCCCTCTGGCCTCAGCGATTGGTTCCACAGCAAGAGCATGGCCAATCAGAGCACCCCACCTCAGCGATTGGGTCACAGGAGGGCATGTGACCCAAGCCACATTTGTTAGACTAGCTTACAAGGTTTAGTCCCAATTTGAAGAGGGACGAGGGTAAGTCTTTGACTTGGTGGCAAATTGCTGACCCTGGAACAGGTGACCTGCCACTTGGGCTAGGTCACACTTCAGTACCCACCACTAAAGAAATGGCGTCCTTTAGGGCAGGTGCATGTGCTTGTGCCTAGTTGCGTAGTGTAGCTATAGGCTAACCTGTCCATTTCACCAGCTACTGCTTATTTAAATCAGGTGCATTGTGTCCATATGCTTTATTTTGTTGGTCCAGTTTTTAAACGATGCCGCCTCCTAGGAGATCCACGGATGGGTGCTAAGACAAGCGGGCCAGAGTTTGAGAAGAAGGATATTTATGCGATCTCAACTCGTGTATCTTCCCCGAGATATTTATTAATTAACAACAGTACACAGTAACTTTACAGTGGAGAATCCTGGAGACAACTGGCAGTGAACAAAGGGAACATCACTAGTAATGAGACATCCCAACCTGTCACACTTCTTGTCATGATGCCCCGAAAAGGGTGCCGTGTGATTTCTGTGGCATTCTTGCCCCAGATGCAAAACCTCCATCCAATCATGAGAAGAGTCAATACATCCAAATGGGGGGGGGGGATATTCTACCAAAAAACCCCAGCCAGTTCTCTTTAAAAATGTCACGATGGGGCACCTGGGTGGCTCGGTCGGTTAAGCATCCGACTTGAGCTCAGGTCATGATCTCGCAGTCCGTGAGTTCGAGCCCCGCGTCGGGCTCTGTGCTGACAGCTCAGAGCCTGGAGCCTGTTTCAGATTCTGTGTCTCCCTCTCTCTGACCCTCCCCCGTTCATGCTCTGTCTCTCTCTGTCTCAAAAATAAAATTAAAAAACGTTAAAAAAAAATTTTTTTTAAATGTCACGAAAGATCAAAACAGACAGTGGGATTGTCGCATATTGAAGAGCATTAAAGAGGCATGTTAACAAATGTCATGATCCCTAGTTGCATCCTGGAACAGAAACCAAAAAAAAGTGAAAACCTGGAGAAGTCCAAATAAAACCTGTAGATTCGTTGGTAGTATTGTACGAATGTTAATTTCCTGGTTTTGATCACCGGACCTTGGTCGTGTAAGATTTAACATTTGAAGCCCGGTGAAGGGTACGTGGGAACCCTCTGTACTATTCTCACAATTTTTCTGTGAGTCTGAAGCTATTTAAAAAAAAAAAGTAAAAAAAAAACCCAAAAACCCTGATCTTTATTTATTTATAAGCCAAGAATGTGGAAAGCTGGCATTTTCACACACTGCCGGTGGGGTGACAGATTGAGAAGCAGATCTAAAAGAGTGAACAATATGTATCAAAAGCCTTAAACATGTGAGCCCCTTTGGCCCAGCAATCACATTTTTAGGAAGTGACTCAAAAAAAGAAAAACCCGACAAAACCAAACAAAGAATCGGGCAAGGGTGCAAAGCATGAACGAAGATGTTCACTGCTGTGTTGTTTATAAATATTGAACAATCGGAAACAGCCTTTACCGTCGGTACTGGGAATGAGATAAATAAATTACAGCAAATCCGAACAATGAAATATTGGGCAGCTACTCGGAAAACTGAGGTAGGTATGTTTATATGGCCAGGGAGAGAGGCCGATCTGTTTAAGTGAAAAATGTAGGTAACAAAATAATATATGTAGCCTAATCTCCCTTATCTAAAAAAAAAAAAAAGCCATAAAAAGGCTGGAAGTGTATACCAAACTGGCAATTACAGATTTCCGTGAGACGTGAGATTAAGGGGACAGTTTTATTTTCTCTGTATTCAGATTTTAACAGTCATCAAATATATAATATTATAATGTATCAGATATTATGTATATATCATATACGGATTATGTATTATGGGGGAAATGGAGATATGCATTTCTGAGCAGTGGAGACACGGAAAACTAGTGGGAATAAATGAGGCCAGTCCTTCCCTTTGCTCCCCGCACCAGCGGGGCTTTCCATGTGTGATTCCAGACTTATCAAGCCGTCATCTGTCTCCATCAGCTACGGTCACGAGCCCGGCCAATGACAGGGAATAAGCCTGCTAGAAAAGTTGCAGAATTGCAGGTGCCTTCTGCTGACCGTGAACTCAGAGCGAAGGTTAAGGTGTGGGTCTGTCTGGGTAATCTGGGAAGTGGTCTGGCCCCCTTGGGGGGGGGGTGGGCTCCTGAAAGTTCGAGACCACTCTTCCCTGGGGAGCTCCTCACAGAGCCCCCCGTGGGGACTCCAGAACCAGAGTGGGGAAGGAGGAGGGCATTCAGAGGGTAGGGAAGGACGCAGTCTCTGGGGAAGGACCACCCTCCCTCTTACTGTCCATGGGGAGACAGTGACTTGGACGACTCTCTGACTCGAGACTCAATATTGCACTTTAAATACCAAATACGGCGATGAGCATAGAGAAATAAGGTGACCAGTAATAATTCGATAGATTGGTTGGAATATGTCAGTTTCTGGGCCTTTCTAGGTGGGGTGTTCTCGGTTTGACTTCCAAGCTGGAAAAGACTGCCTTCTTAAAATTTGAGCTTCTTCGGGGCCCCCTGGGTGGTTCAGTCGGTTAAGCATCTGACTCCTGGTTTCAGCTCAGGTCATGATCTCATGTCTTCATGGGTTTGAGCCCTGCATCGGGTTCTGCGCTGGCAACGTGGAGCCTTCTTGGGATTCTCTCTCTCTCCTTGCTCTCTGCCCCTCCCCACTCGCCCCGTCTCTGTCTCTCAAAATAAACTAACTATCGCCTCCCTCAAAATATGAAAGTTTCTTAAATTTCTCCCCAGAACAATCCCTTAAGGGTAAGGGCAGTGTGGTTTTCTGGGCATTCACAGTGTATATAATTTGATGGGCGCTTGTTAATAATTTTAAAAAAAAATTTTTTTAATATTTGTTTATTTTTGAGACAGAGAGAGACAGAGCATGAACGGGGGAGGGGCAGAGAGAGAGGGAGACACAGACTCCGAAGCAGGCTCCAGGCTCTGAGCCGTCAGCCCAGAGCCTGACGCGGGGCTCGAACTCACGGACCGCGAGATCGCGACCTGAGCTGAAGTCGGACGCTTTTGTTGATAATTTGAACACAAAACACGGAGTAAAAAATTGCTAGGGCCTTCCAGAAGCACGAGGGGGTGCGTGTGTCCCTACACGACTGTGTCGTGCAAAGTAGGCCCACGAATGAAAGGCACACAAAGAGAAGTCGCCTCTGTATATAGGCTGGATGTTGGTCGAGTCACTGATGAATGGATAAAAATGACCGAAGAGTGGTTTTGGTCCTCCTCCCCGCCTTCCCTGTTTTCTGGGATCACTTGTCCACTTGAAAGGCCCTGTGGAAAGTCTGTCTGCCTGGCACCAGGCTGGGTGCTGAGCACACAGGAGAGAAGGCAGCAGTAAAGGCTTCTGGCTGCATAGAGCCCATGGCCAAGTAGGGAGATGGGGCGTGCAAGGAGGCAGTGACAGTGCAGGGTGGTCAGTGCAGTGGGGGGGGGGGGGGGGGCTGGAGAGCAGGGGGAGAGGCGTCCAACCTGATGGTGGGAGGGGGGCTTCCTGGAGTGATCTCTGGGCTGACAAGCTGCTTCCTGGAGAAGGTGAGGGTGGGGTGGGCAGGTGAAGCGTCCCAGGCAGATGGGAGACGGAGACCTAAGCAGGGGAACTTGCCCCGGACTCGCCTGTGGGCCGCGAGCGGAAATCAATGGTCCCTCCTGGGCTCTGCTTTTTCCACACTGATGCCTTCTCCCCCCGGCTCGGTCTGTCCTTCCTTCGCTCCCTTCCCTCTGCCTTGACACCTTTCCCCACCTCCTCCACCCCAAATCTCAGAATGAGAGCTGGAGAACTCGCTCAGGCAGGAAACAGTGACACTCAGTGACAGGGAAACATAGCAGCTTGAGTGCCGGGCCCGGCTTGATGCTAATTCTCCAGGGGAGCCAACAAGGACCCCGCATCTTAGCTCAGGCTGTGCCCCCTGCCCGGAAAGGCCACGTTCTGCTTTGTATTCAAATCTGTCCCCACCTTTAACATAAAGGCCACCTCCTTTGTGATGCCTCCAATTCCCCGATTTCCCCGGTAGAGCTAACTTGCTGTTCCCCTGACCCCCCATCCCTTCTGAACCCGAAATGTCTCTAGCGCTTAAAGTTCATTCTGTCGTGTATGAAAATGGCCGAGTGCGCGGGTTAGGAGCTCGGGCCTCGGAGTCAGATGCATGTGGAGTCCCACGCCGGCTTTCTTATTTGCCGTGCGACTTCAGGCTGGTTGCTTGACTCCTCTGAGCCCCACTCTCCTCAGATGTTAAACAGAACACACTTCGTAGAGAGGCGCCTCGTGTGGAGCATTGGGTGCCGGGCTTGGCATAAAGCACCAGCCTGGGCATTAGAAACAGCCACCATCAACGGGTTGACGTCTCTCTCTCCTTCACTGTGGGCCTCTGACGACAGGTCTCTTACCCTCAGTCACTGCTGCGTGATGACCAGGGCTGATAAATATTTACCGAAGCAAATCCAAAAAGTGTCTTCTTTCCCTAGAAAAAATTCTCCAGCAGCCTGCCTGGGGGGGCCTGCCACAGACTCCTTATTTCCTCATTTAGTGAGGAACTGAACTATTTCTTGAATATGGGGTTCTAAGGATTTGGGGGTACACAGCCTGGCCACATGGAGATTATATTCTAGGGGAAAAGGCTGGTATTAAAGTAAGGACCTAAGCAATTATTTATTATTTATTTTTATTTTTTTTAAGTTTATTCATTTAGAGAGAGAGAGAGAGAGCAGGGGAGAGGCAGAGAGAGAGGGAGAGAGAGAGAATCCCAAACAGGTTCTGCACAGGCAGCTCAGAGTCCAATGTGGGGCTCAGACTCACGGATGGTGAGATCATGACAGCTGAAATCAAGAGTCGAGTGCTTAAAACTGAGTCCCCCCAGGAGCTCCCCAAGCAATTATTTAAATACTATTGCGATAAGTTCCAAGAAGTACAGGCACAGGGACCATTGAAGTGTATAAAAGGGGGCCCTTGATCTACTCTGGGAAGGGGGTGGTCAGTGAAGGGTTCCCTGAGGAAGGGAGGTTAGATGTATCTGGAAGATGCATAGGAGTTAAATGAGGGGAGGACCTTCTAGGCAGAAGGAATGGCTCGTGCAAAGATCCTGGGGCAGACAGGAGCATGGAATGTTAGAGAAAAGAAAGGAAGGGCAATAATGTAGCTGGAGTCCAAGGACAGAGGACAGTGCAGGGTGGATGGGACCAGAGAGATGGACAGGAGCAAGACCACTGTTGGCCGCAGTGAGGAATCTGGACTTTTTTCTGGGGATGGGACCTGAATGGGCCCTGGGGTGCCTTCAGAAGCCCTGAGAATTCTGGAATGCCCCGGCCCCTCTCCCACCTGGGGCTTATCAGAGAAACGTCCAGGCATGGGAACTCCCACGTGAGGCCCAGGATGTGGCCAGATCATCACCCAGCCCCCCTTGGATAACAGGAGCCACAGAGTCACAGAGAGGGGAGCAGAGGCAGGAGAAGCGACCGAGAATGGCGGGGATTTCCACAGCTTCCTTCACATGCCAAGGAAAGGCCAAACCACAGCCAAGGGCGCCAGCGTGGGGAAGGAAAGGACATCGTAGAGAAGCAGGGACAGTGAGCTTCGCTGAAATCCTTGCCACGTACCAGACAAGTCATTGAACTTGGCTAAGCCTCGGTTACTACCTCTGGAAAACAGGTATGAGAACAGGGGACTTCTAGGAAGTTAACTGAGATGAAATACGCGTTCAGCACGATGTCTGGTGCTCAGCGTGTGCCCAGTTCTCCCCCAGCCGGGGGATGCAATTCGCCTTCCAAGAAAAAAACCACGAATGCCAGGCTGTGGTTGGCTGATGTCGTCTTACTGGCGTTGCTGTTAATATTTATCCGTAAGCACCATTTCCATTTCTATCAGCTACGTTTCAGAGAATATCTTTAAAGCTTTGAGCAATGAAAGAAGAATCTCCATAGCGGTTGGAATGTGGCATCATATCCTGCTGGTGTAGAAGAGAGTTTCCTTCCTGGCAAAGCTCTCCTTGTAGCCTCAGAAGTGTTCTCTGCTCACTCCAATCCCTGACCTTGTGCTGTGTTGCCTCCGCCCGAAATACCCTTTCCTTCTCCGTCGGTCCAAATTCCACTAGCCTTTCGGACTCGCTTCAATCACACAACCTTCCTGAAGCCTCCAACTGCGCGCCTAGGTCGGAAAGATGAGTCTTTCCTCATAGCTGCAAAATGGCTGCAGGGGCTCCAGACCTCACATCCTCTCGACTTCAGAGAGCTTTGAGCTTCATTGACCTGACTGGGGTCAAATTTTATCTATGAGCCGATCCTAGTGCCCAGGGCATGCACAGCGTGATTAGCTTGGACTAACGATTGGCAAAATTTTTCTTAGAGAGCCAGATTGTAAATATTTTAGGCTGTAAGCCGTATAGTCTCCATTGCAACTATCACCTCTGCTGTTATAGCATGAAAAAAGTCATAAGCCGTATGTAAATGAATGGCCACAGCTGTGTCAATAAAACTTTATTTACAAAAGCGGGGGACCGACCGGCTTCAGTTTGGTGACTCCTGGTTTAGACCAATTCAAAATCCCATCCCTGCAATCGGATGGAGACAAACCAGATAGCCCCAGTGTGCGAAGAGTGCGCAAAGGAAATTCAGGGTGTTTTACGACAAGAAAAGGCAGAACAAAGCAACTTTTTGGCTACAAGGATCATAGCCGAATAAGGGTCTCCAAGCCATCACTTGATCTCTTTCAAGGCACTTAAGAAAGGAACCAGGTTTGTGGGCTTAGAGAACTGCCTTATTCCCAGGCGCCCCCCCTCACTTCATGGGGAGCGGGCAGTGGGCTGGGAAATGATCTCATTTACGCATATCCAATATCTTTCAGACACACTTTCGGATTTATGATCTCGAGGCCTTCCCGCCAGGTGAGAAGGTCAAGCACAGCATCGTCCTCGTTCTTACAAGTGCGGACACTTAATTTCTAGGTGTGGAACGGGAAGCCGCAAAGAAAGAAGCCGTGGATTTTCATATTGGACCTAGAAGCTTAGTAGTCGTGCTACGAATACGCGTCTGTGCCCCTGCCTCCCGCGCTGTCCTCCCGGCAGACATCAACAATCCATCATCGCACTCTTTCCCACTGAGCTCAGAGGGGTCTCAGAATCCTTGCTGCAACAGGGCTCGAGGTGGCCGCTCCCAACCGGTCAGGGCCAGCGCCCGAGGGGAGACACTTCTGCCGTGTTGAGTTGACCAGGCACTACTTGTGGGCTCACCCGGCTACTCAACACCCCCACTTGCGGCTGTTACGTTAGTGCTTATTATCAACCAGGAGCCAGGCTTGTCTCCTTTATCTCCGCCTCAGCCCCGGTGGACAGTTCCCCCTGAGCACAGGCACAGCTCGCGTGGGCAGTCTCAAGGAGTCACTCCCGGTACATCCGTCCCAGGGCCTCCTCTGACGTCCCGAGAGCCTGCTGGGTGGCACCCAGGCTCTGTTGAGAAGTGCAGGGATTTAACCAACAGATGATGAGAGCCACTGAACAAATACCCCAGCCTCCTGTCCCCTGGGGGACTAGTTCCGGGACACATTCTGTACCGTTCTCAGGAGGTCCCTGTAAAATCAAGACCCTGGTGCCTATGGCAGAGACCTTGATAATACACTCCTTAAAAAGGCTTTTGGGGCACCTGGGTGGCTCAGTCGGTGAAGCGTCCAACTTCGGCTCAGGTCATGATCTCACGGTTCACGGGTTCGAGCCACGCGCTGGGCTCTGTTCACAGCTCAGAGCCTGGAGCCTGCTTTGGATTCTGTGTCTTCCTCTCTCTCTGCTCTTTCCCCTCTCATGCTCTGTCTCTCAAAAATAAAGAAACATTGAGGGGTGCCTGGGTGGCTCAGTCGGTTAAGTGTCTGACTTCGGCTCAGGTCATGATCTCTCAGTTTGTGAGTTCGAGCCCCACATCGGACTCTGTGCTGACAGCTCAGAGCCTGGACCTGCTTCAGATTCTGTGTCTCCCTCCCTCTCTGCCCCTCCACCACTTGTGCTCTGTCTCTCTCTGTCTCTCAAAAATAAATAAAAATGTAAAAAACATTAAAAAAAAAAAATAAAGAAACATTGAAAAAAAATTTTTAAAGGCTTATTTTCCCCTTCCTCATCTGCTCACTCCTACTCCTTGGGATTACGTTCCAAAAAAATGTATGCCCGCAAGTTCATAACTTAGGCCCTGCTTTTCAGGAGAACATTCCGGGATAGCTAGAACAATTAAGACATCAACTAGGTCAACCACGGGTCTCCATTTTGTCTATCAGAAAACCAACTCAAGCAATTCAGGTGACTTCCCCAAGGTCACCCAGCTGGTTTTTCTGATTCTAGAGTTCACGGTCTCACCCATCAGGCAGTACTGCTCTGCCAACGGGACTTTAGATCACAGATGGGCACCGAGCAATCGTGTTCTGGTACATTCAGTGCTACACTTTGGTCGGTGAAAGAAGCTAATTGGGTTTGACAGAGAGGAAGAGATCCAGTTTTCCGTGCTAAAAATAGCCTTCTTTTCGGTCATCCCCTTCAGGAACAACCACGTTCACCCGGGGAAACACCACCAATGCTTCAGAGTTTCTAGGTAATTAAAGCACCCCCATTAAATCAAATCCCATGAGAGGAATATGGTAAAGATAAGCGTTTGAAAGCCCACAAGATGGAAACAATTGGCAGGTATCTCTCTGTCTTCTATTATAGCAGCTTCAATCCGTAGGTACGGAAGGGTAGAGGATGTGGCAAACGGACGGTCCTTAAGGTATCATGGGAAATGATACCTGGCTTGCTGAGTGGAGGCTGAAAAGTGGGCCTTTTATTGACTATTCAGTCCCCATTGCAAGCTTGCTTGGTCAGAGGCCAGCATGGCCGGATCCTGTTTTGCATGGTCAGTAGCTGCCCATTTGCAACTCTTCTGAAAAGGAAGAGGGACCTTAGGAGTGTGGACTAAAAGAGCCATGACCTAAAATTCCTTCTGGTTGCACAGACCCCTGGAGATGGGAGGCAACCAGCAGGACCGGAATCCAAAATCCAGGGAGAATGGCCCTGCGAAGGGTTGCTTGGTCTGAGGCTGAAGTTGGATGCTTGCCAGTTTCTCAGGATGAGCTACACGCCCCCACCCCCCAAGCAGGAGACAGACCATTCCCCGAACCCACTCATATCCGTGTCTTTCCAGCTGACGGTAAAAGCCAATGGGTGAAAGAAGGCACGCGGGGGAGATGTGGCAAGGGGTCACCTGCCCCTGCCTTCCGCCTCAACAGGTATCTCACCCGTAACACAAAGGAGAACGTCTTGTGGGTCGGTGACATCGGTGAAGATCGTCTCGCCAGTCCGTGAGTGGTTTTTGTGCTCGTGCGTAAACATCCAAAGGCACGTATCCGTTCTCTCGGCCTTCCTTGAGACCTTCTCAAGTATGCTGATTGTTCCTTATTTGTTCTCCTCCCGCCGCCCATTCTCTGCCCTTCTCTGCCCTGCTTGGTTCCCACTTTCTGTTGGGCCTGGCCCCTGGGAGGTGCCAGCAAGGAGACTGGAGGCTGAGGAGACAGGCCAAGGCATCGGTTCCCCCTCCTCACTCCGCCTTACCGTGATTCTTGCAATGGCTTCCTGTCAGGTGGCCCCACTGCCAGGGGTCCAGCATTTATTCACCAGGCTCCCGTAGCGCCATCCCAAGCCTTGTCCCATTGGGCCTACAAATGATGGCAGCCGTCCCCTATGGCTGGTCCGTGGGCCCACCACCCAAGCTTGCGGGTTCTCTTAACCCCGCCCACACCTCTGCGGAGAGTCCCCTCCTCCCACTCTCCTTAGGTGAATTCTTTTGAGGGTGCCACCTGTTCCCTGCTGGGATCCTGACTGACACAGGGGCCCTTCCCAGGGCATCCCCCGTAGGTGACTTGCTAATAATCCCCTTCACAACCGTAACTTGAGTTCCGCAAAGGGCTTTGTTCCGCAAAGGGCTTTGGTGCCGGGTTCAAGCTTTGACCCCACAGTGGCATCCTGATTGCGCCAACTGCCAACCGTGTGACTCGGGGAAAGCGACACCCGTGACATTCGACCTCCTCGTTTGAAAAACGGGAAGGACGGATCGGACGTCTTAGCGTTGCTGTGTCGCTTAAGTGAGACGGCACGCGGGAAACTTAGCAAGTGACTGCTGTCATTACTCCTGTCTAGAGGTAAACCACTTCCCTGTGAGCCTCTCTCGGTCAGAGTGAGCTGCTCCTAACGCACACCTATCTCATTCATCTTTTATTCCCCTCCCCCCCCCCCCCGCCCCCGCCAGGGCCTCAAAAAACGCCTCACACATCCTAGGTGCTCAACACAGATTTGCTGAATAGAAGAACGGACGGTGGCAGACACAGGACCCCCTGACCACCCAAGTTTGCTCTATCCGCCTCATCACACAAGGAAGCTACATTTCCCAGCCTTCTTTGCAACGGGGGCCGTGTCACTGAGTTCCGGCCAATGGGGTGTGGACAAAAGAGACCATGTTCCTTTCCGGACTGGGCCATAAAACCCACGTGAGGTCTCCTCGTTCGAGGGTCAGCAAACTTTTCCTTCGGAGACTGCAAATATTTTGGGCTTTTTGGACCACGCAAGCTCTGCCACAACGACTCAGTCCGGCCAGCGTGACACGGAAGAAGCCAGAGTCGGTCTGTAAAGGCATGAGCAGGGCTGTGTTCCAATAAAACTTTATTTACAAAAAGAGGTGGTGGGCTGGACTTGGCCCACAGGCTAGAGTTGGCTGGCCCTGTTCTAGTCTTTCCCTCCACCTTTCACGGAGACCTTGGGGGGCCAAGTGTGGGAAACGGTGGCACGGCCAAGATCAAGGAGTCTCGGTCTCTGAATGGCGATTGGGAGCAGGGTCCCCTCAACCCGCCACCAGAGTTGGCCACGATAGGAGCAAGTGATAACACTTTGGCTGCAAGTTACTTCGACACAGCGGCTGGTGGTTAGCGGTAAACCCACCCTGGCTCACTCACCGGTGATCCAGAAGCCAGTTCGACTCACGTAGCTGCGAAGAGTGAAATACTAAGATTCTCGGTTGGGATCGCTGTCAGCACAATGGTAACCACATTTTCACATATATTCAGCATTTTGTCCTTTTCGAATCTTCACCGTCAGTGCGGGTTGGTCCTCTGAGGGCTAAACCTGGAGTGTTCGGTGGGAGACACCACGGCTGTTTTTAGCTTGATCAACTCTGAAAGCAAGTTTTCAGTTCTCTTCGTCGCTATAGCATGTGTTTATGTTCGGCGCTGAAGTCGGAAGAGTGAAGCAAACAGGCCCGTCCTTCTCCCGTGGCACTTAGAGATCAGTAGAGTCTCAGTGACACTCAGCCGTGTGACGGTTCGGGCTTGTCACCTGTGGCTGGAACAGGGGCCCAGAAGCGCCTTACCTGAACTCCATCGAATGCATTGTCCAAAGGAGGAAGGATTCTCCGTTACCAGAGAAGAGAGAATGAGATAGAAGGACCAGCATAATATCACATGCAGGTGTTTAACGCTGTCGGGGCAGGGGGATCAGGGAAGCTTCGCCAAGAGGTAACCGCTGTGCTGAAGGGGAAAGAAGAGTGAGGCAGCCAGCGCATGGGCGGAGGGCACTGGGGTGAGGCCGCTCCAAGTTAAAGGGCAGCAGACGTAGCTGCCTCGGGCCTGGGGGCGTTGTGGTCTTGGGTTCG
Organism: Puma concolor; assembly: GCF_028749965.1. Classification (NCBI taxonomy): domain Eukaryota; kingdom Metazoa; phylum Chordata; class Mammalia; order Carnivora; family Felidae; genus Puma; species Puma concolor. Next base: position 12,810,884 of record NC_141678.1, on the reverse strand, counting down.
GCCACAGCACGGATTGGAAAGAAGCGGGTGAAAGAAACAGACCCAAGGAAGCCAGATGATGAAATGCTCTGTACCCCAGAGCGAGGATTTGGGACTCGAGCTACAGACCATGGGGAGCCACTGAAGGGTTTAGGGTTTACGGAGCATGCCAGGCTCAGATCTCCGGTTCAGAAAGACGGTTTGGCGAAAGCTGTCTTGTTCACCGCTGTGTCCCGAGGGCCTAGAACAATGGCTGGCACATAGTAGGTACTGAATACGTGACCACTGAATGAATAGCTTGAGTAGAGGTTGCTATGAGAAAAATAGTTGGGGACTGACGGACGCCCAATCTCTGTTTTGCTCTCTTTCTTGACTCAGTGACAAACCTGGAACCCACCGGGCAGGCAGGGTCAGAACCTCTGTCTCTGTCCTCTAGGATGCGAAGCAACACTGAGCGTAGGTGCGGAAATGCTTCTGGATTGGGGTTCAAAGCAGTGAGAAGTGTCAAGAATAATATGTCAATTTCCTTATCCTCTCCGCTTTCAAAGGTCTCTGTCCTGCTTTATTCTCTAGGCACCGGACACCCTCATTTTCCTGTCTTCACCTTTGGCTGACCTACCCGCCCTCTGCCCACGGGGGTACCGATTTGGGGAGGTGAAGGTAGCCTGCTGGATGCGGCTGGCATCTGGCCTGGGAAGAGCTCCCCTTAGGATCCAACTACCTACAAGCTCTGAGCTGCAGAAAGGAAACCTTCCCCACGGAACAGGAAGTGCCTGGGGCTCATTCCAGAACTTCTAGCCTCCGGCAACCCCCTGGACCAACCAGAGGAGGAAGAGGGGAGAAAACCCCGCTGAAAGTACCGACACCCAAACCTACGTGTCATCGATGGGGGCACACAGCGTGGTGTAGTTAAAGAAAGAAAAAGATATTTTAAAGTTACCCAAATGGGGTTCAAATCTCCAGGCTCTGGCACTCACTGGGTGGCGATCGAATTGCCCCATGCCTTCAATTCTCCCCTGTGAAATGGACATAGCTTGGCTATTTTGTGTGGTCATTAGGAGGATTAAGTGAGCTGAAGTAGAAACGGTGATAGCTGTTTGGTAAAGGAGCCACGATCTAGGGGAACTCAACCCAGACGACGTCGATGCACGAGCGAGGATACAGGTCAAAGACGGAGCTAGGTAGGAGTGGGTGGGAAGGAACTGGCAATTTGGGGGCGGGGGGGGGGTGTCTCTTTTTTCTCAATACTTCTCCTCCTTTTCCTCCCTAACGCCCTTTTTCAAGATATGGTTCAAAATTCTAAGCAGGAGATGGTGTGTGAGTGTGTGTGTGTGTGTGTGTGTGTGTGTGTGTGCACGCGTGCGTTGGACTAGGGTCACAACTATGCAAAGCCGGTCCAGGAATTCTTAGGATTCTATTGATTTCAAGGGGCAGAATTGGGGCGCCTGGGTGGCGCAGTCGGTTAAGCGTCCGACTTCAGCCAGGTCACAATCTCGCGCTCCGTGAGTTCGAGCCCCGCGTCGGGCTCTGGGCTGATGGCTCAGAGCCTGGAGCCTGCTTCCGATTCTGTGTCTCCCTCTCTCTCTGCCCCTCCCCCGTTCATGCTCTGTCTCTCTGTCCCAAAAATAAACGTTGAAAAAAAAAAAAAAATTCAAGGGGCAGAATCGCAACTCAGGCCCTTACGGGCTCAGGGAAGGACAGGCGTGGGGCTGGTCTCCGCAGCCCATCCGTGGGGTGAGGGCTCCCCTCCCCACCTCGCATCTCGCCTTCTCTTTCGGCGGTGGCGGGTCAAGGTCACAGGAGACTCTAGGGGTCTCTCACCTCCACTTAACAGCTCTGGAGGAAAGGGAAAGCCTCTTTCTCTGGCCTTCAGAGCCGGGGGACACTCTGATTGGCTGTCTTGGGTCACATGTTTACTACTTGAGCCAATCACCCATCACTGTGGCCGGGGCGGGGGAGGGAGGGCGGGGAATGGAATGCTGTTCCGGGACAGCGCTGGCTCAGGTCATGTGACCTAGGCCGCACGTGACTACTGCCCTTGCGAGGATCCTGCGATCCCTGGTCCCATCAGGACCACGCGGAGGGGTCAGAGCCTCTGTCGACACTTCGTGTGTGTGTGAGAGACACCTTCACCAGGAAGAGAAGGAACAAGGCAGGCTGGGGCGAAAATAGTGCTGTTCCCGCGTCGCACGTCCCCTTGCCCCTCGCCTGCCTGCCTTGCTGGCCGACCAGGAATCCGTGTTTGTGTTCAGTAAACACCAGCCCTGCCAGGAATGCAGATCTGTGGACAGGGGTGGGGGAGGGAGGGTTTGGGTTTCGACAGGTCTAAGCTCAAATTCCGGCTCTTCCTGGCTGTGTTGCTTTGGGCAGGTTCCACACCCTCTCTGAACTCCAGTGTCCTTGTGTGTAAAACGAGGATCAGAAATCCACCCTCTGTGACAGCGGTGCGGTTGGAATCACAGGAGTTCAATAAGTGGCAATTACCTGCTGTCACAATAATTATTATTAATGTTTTGGGAGTTGAGGTGGATGGTCAGGAAGGGATTCCAAGAAGAGAGCTTCAGACAGACTCACGGTGTTCGTGTTGGGTTGGAGATGGTCTAACCCAACCACTGCATTTTGCAGATGGGGAAACTGAGGCCCCACAGGTGGCCGAGCTTAGGTTGGTTACGTGAGGCTGAGCTGAGGAGCTGCAAAGAGGAGACCTTTTAGGAGGTTGTGTCTGGAGCCAGTTAGCCCGGCCACGAGCTTTCAGAAATTACAAGGCCACAAAAATGCTTTTTGGCTGGAAGGATCCAGATGGGCCCCACCCATCTTGCTTGGAGTCAGAGGCCTCCTTCTTCTCACCACCGGGCCCTGAGTTCCCAGGCTGGTGAGTATGAATCTCTCTCTCTCTCTTTTAAAAAATAATTCATTCTTGAAATGATTTTGTATGACCAGATCTTTTTTTGTATGGGAATTAGAGCTTTGAAAGCCTTGGATTATGGCACGACCTTTCCCCACTACTCATAAGATGTTTTCCTTCCTTCCTTCCTTCCTTCCTTCCCTCCTTCCCCTCTTCCAACACTGAAACATTCAGTGCGTTGTCGTAGGCCCTGTGCCAAGGGCGGGGTCAAAGAAGCGCTCCTTGGCCCATTTATAACATTTCTCAAGTTCATCTCGTGTGCTTGGCATTGTGCCAAGGACCCCGGGCACTTGGGATGCGGCAGGAAACAAGACACGCTTCATTTCTGCATGTATGGGATGCACAGGCTACTATTTCCCATTCTAGAAACTGTACATTTGGTCTGGGTTGGGTGTCCTCAGTGGGAAGGGCTGGCTGGGGCCAAGTGCAGAGGCGGGCAGGGCCCGAGCACCGTGAGGGGCTTGGCACTCATTGTGAGGGCAGGGGACGGCCACTGACGGGTTTTTGGCAGCTGAGGGTCACACGCTGACTCATGTTTGGGAGGGGGGACCGATTCCTACCCCCACCTGTTCCCCCGCTAGGCTCACCTGTGTCACTCGAAGCATCTAATATTCTCCTTTGTTGCAGTGACCACAACAGAGAAGGAATGATTGATCGTGTGGCATTGTTAAATTGAGCTTTTTGTGTGAGATGGTCAGCTCATTTCAGGTCAGGTCTTGTTCGTTTTTAGGCCTCCAGCATCCAGGACTCTTCCTGGGGCATGGAACGCGCAAGAAGTAAATCCTGGTTGAATTAAAAAACGAAGGGTAGAGGGAAGGAGCTGACGGATGAGTGAGGAGGGGAGGGAGGCGCGGGGGAGGCGAATGGACGGGAGAATGAACGAGAAAGGGAGTGAATACACGAGTGAACGGGTGGATGGAGGGGCGGATGGACGACTGAAGCGCCAGCCATGGTGTCGGGACTGAGACGAGACAAGGCGGCCTCAATCCGGGTGCCACCTGGGTGTTGCAGGGTAACCCCTCTCTCTGGCCTCGTCGCTTGATGGCTTTTTTCAGCAGGCGCAGGACCTTATGAATCCGTTGCCGGTCTTGCTCCCTAGTCAGGTGGAAAATCATTTTCGTCGCCGGGTCACTCTGATCGATTGCTCATGCCTGCCTAGCTAGAGCTGTGTGTGTGTGTGTGTGTGTGGTGGGGGGGAGCCTTGGGAGGCGCCTTGGGCTCCGCGGGGAGTTCCAGGTTCTGTTAGCAATGCCTGCCAGGGTACCTCAGGGGAAACAGCATCGTCTGTGCTTCTTGGTGGTTATAGCTTTGGGCTCTGGCGGCAGGTGGTTTTATTTTTTCAACGTTTATTTTTTATTTATTTTTGGGACAGAGGGAGACAGAGCATGAACGGGGGAGGGGCAGGGAGAGAGGGAGACACAGAATCGGAAACAGGCTCCAGGCTCTGAGCCGTCAGCCCAGAGCCCGACGCGGGGCTCGAACTCCCGGACCGCGAGATCGTGACCTGGCTGAAGTCGGACGCTTAACCGACTGCGCCACCCAGGCGCCCCAGCGGCAGGTGGTTTTAAAAAGCAGCTTTCTGGAACTCACCTCCTTCCCTTATCTCTCCGTGAAGCATCAGGAAGGGGCATCACCCCTAAAAGGCAGGGATCGCGGTGTGGTGAGGACAGTTCCCTGCCATTGTAAAATGAGCCAGGGGAGGAGGGGAGGCCGATGTGACCTACAGCTCCCAGCTCCCTTCAGCAGAACCCTACTCCGCCTATGTTCAGCACGGGGCGTAGGAGAGGCGATGGGCCAGCACTGGGGACCTGAATTCCTGGTGTCGGCGAGGCCCGTTATCAGCACCTGACTTTGGGGCCTCAGTTTCCTCAGCTGTAAATGGAGTCCGTTGACACCATCCCCCTCACGCCCTTCGCTGTTAGACGCATCTCCGCGCCGGTCATCGCCACCACCGTCCCCATCAACCCCGCCGCCGCCGTCCCACATCCTTGTCCTCGGTGACACTCACGGAGCCCCCTCTCCGGTCCAGGCTCTCTGGGTAAAGCATTGCCTCGTGGAGCCCTCCCAGCAACCCTGCGAGGCTCGTACTTATGCCCGTGTTAGTGATACGGTAACGTGTGGCTCATTTTCTTGTTGCCCTTGGCAGCTACAGTGTTTTCTGCAAAGGACAGTGTTTGTGGCCACCCTGCCTCGAGCAAGTCTGCTCCCACCGCTCACTTAGCGCCTCCGCGTCACATGTGGGTAATTCTCGCAGGAGCTCGCCCTTCTGCGTTATTCCCACTTTTGTCCTGGTGAGCTGTGATCAGGGATGGTGATTTGCCAAAAGCTCGGGTGATGGTTAGCATGTCTTAACGATAAAGTGGTGGGCTTTTTTTTTTTTTTCAGTTAAGATAGGTACATTTTTTGAGGCGTCATGCTATTCATTGCACAGTTATTAGGCCACAGGGTAGTGGAAACGTAACTTTCGTATGTACCGGAAAAGCAAAACAGGACGTTTGATGCGCTTTATTGCCATATTTGCTTTATCACGGCCGTCTGCAGCCAAACCCGCAACATCGCGGATGCCTGCCTTTGCTACGTTATTCCAGTTTCACAGGCGGGAAAACTGAGGCTCAGAGAGCTGAAGCCCCGGTTGCCCAGTGAGTGGTGAAGCCTCGGTCAAATCCAGGCGTCATGAAACTTCTCTAAATGATCTCTCAAGGTGCATCCAGATTTAAAAAATCCTAGTGTCTCGGGGCGCCCGGGTGGCTCAGTCGGTTAAGCGCCCGACTTGGGCTCAGAGCATGGTCTCGCGGTTCATGAGTTCGAGCCCCGCGTCGGGCTCTCTGCTGACGGCTCAGAGCCTACGGCCTGCTTTGAAATCTGTGTGCCTCTCTCTCTCTCTCTCTGCCCTTCCCCTACTCGTGCTGTCTCTGTCTCTTTCTCAAAAATAAACATTAAAAAAAAAAAAAAATCCTAGTGCCTTTTTAAGTTTTGGCATCTCTGGGTCCAGACCGAACATCTGATGATTTCTTAAGAACATGTTTCTTGGTCGAGTCAGGAGCATTGGATGATAAAGTTAGTTTATGGAGTCATTGTTGGAGGGTTTCCCTGACTTAGTCCAGGGGAAACTGAGGCCCAGAGAGAAATACCTCGTCCACCGCCACGCAGCAAATTAGGGTCAGTCTTTTTTTTTTTTCTTCAATTTTTTGAACATTTATTTATTTTTGAGAGACAGAGCATGAGCGGGGGAGGGGCAGAGAGAGAGAGGGAGACACAGAATCCGAAGCAGGCTCCGGGCTCCGAGCCGTCAGCACAGAGCCCGACGCGGGGCTTGAACCCACGAACTCTGAGATCACGACCTGAGCCGAAGTCAGACGCTTAACCCACGGAGCTGCCCAGGCGCCCCTAGGGTCAGTCTTAAAATCAATCCAGGTTTTCCTCAGGCAGGAAGAAAGTTGGCAACAAATCCCCTGGCTAGTTTTCCCCATGCTCACAGAGGCAAGGAACTAGAAAGCAGGGTTTGGAATCATGAGTCTGGGTTCAAAACCTCGCTATTTTCTTTACTGCTGTGGCTGAGCTCTGTGGGCCTCAGTTTCCTTACCTGCAAAATGGACATCATAGGTGCCTACCTCACTGTGGGACTCTAAGCACTGAATACGATAATGTGTTCAAGGTACTTACTTAACAGAGTCCCTAGGACAAAGGAAACACTTACTGTGCCATGATTACAACGGTTATATTATTACAGTGCGACGTAGTTTATAAATCTGTATCTTCTAGAATGCATTGTTACTAGATCTCGTATCAAATTAACCACATCTCGCGGCCTTTGTGCCCCCTGCTCATCGTTTTTCTCCAAGATACCGTCCCGCTGGGAAGAAACAGACTAATACAGAGTGAACTGAACCCAGGGATTGTGTTTCGAGGTGCCTCGTGACGCTGACTTAACTTCTGTGTGCAGCTGAGACATTGACTTTTTCCCTCCTCGTCAAATTATTAATTAGTTGCCTTATTGACTAATTTCTAAGCACTCAGTCAAATTGGGTAACCAATCCAATTTGGACGGGAGAACAGCAAAAAGCTTTAATTCACCCATTTTTCAATCGGGCGTATGTCATCGTCCGGGAGCAGGGCCTCAAAACCTCCCCCGCGCGTGGGAAATCCAGGGACGGCGGATTTTGAGAAGTGTTATCTTCATTTCTTCCTGTACTTGATTTCCTACAATTCCAGTTGAAAGATGGGAAGAGCGAGCTTGAAAGTCTCCTGCCTCTATCAAGATTAAATATTCACTGTTGAATGCCTCCAGTGGCTTAGGGACTTTTTGCTTATTCATAATGATCGGGCACTTTTTCCGCAGTTCTCTTCTATATTCTTTGTCATCCAGACCAACGAGATGTCAGGAATGGAAGGGGCTGTCCTCCTGTTGTGTTTAAATCATGGTGTTTTTATATGGCGACTTGCTTTTAAGATCCTTGTCTTTGACAGTTTCCAGGGGGGAAGGCAGTGAGGATTGGCGTTGTTTTACAAAGGTAGAGAGATTAAGGGGCACGAAGTCTGAGCAAGCCCTCATGTTGGTAGAGATCCTAAAACAGCGTCTGAGAGGGAAGCAGAGACTAAACCTCTACCGGTTTGTCGACCTGGCTCAGAGGCAGGAACTTTCTCTTTCCTTCCCGGGGAATCCCGAAGAGGCAGTCCCGTCCACGGGTAACAGCCAGTGAGTCCCCTGTTCTCCCCATCGGGGTAGGGTGGCCCAAATCCCAGCACCCTCTTGGAAGTCCTCCTGGGGGCACCCAAACAGACACAGCGTGGCAAGTGGGCTTTCCGTTTGGGGGGACTGCCTGGCACCACCCCATCCATTTCAAACATGCTTTTGATTTGCCTTTATTGGCTAGTGAAAAGAATCATTTAATAGTTAAGAGCCAGACAGTGACAAAGGAATTCAGGTAAATTAGTTTCAGTTCTTACGTAGACAGTCCTTCTTCTTTGGAATTTGAGCTTTAGAAAATAAAGCCTTCTTACCACTTATTTCCTTCACCCCCTCTCCCTTAAGCCCCCCTCTCCCTTAAGCCTTTTAAAAAGGATTTTTCTTCCCTTTTAAATCTCTTCAAGAAAGAGTTTCTTTTCTTTCATACGGAGGGGTTGGGGGAATTAAATTCACCAAAATATCCTAACATCAGTGTGTACAGAAAATTCAATGAAATCCAAATTAGATGCATTCAAGAAAAAAGTGTTTTGTTTTGTTTTGTTTTTTTTGCTGGGACCCTTAAAAAATGCAGACCTACGCCAAGAGAGAGCTTCAAAGCCCGTTTTAATAACTAACTACTTACCAGCTCAAACCATCGACGAGCAACCTTTTTTCGCCCCGGTCCCAACTACTTAAAAATGCAGTTAAAGTTTAAACTTTTAGCCCCTGAAAGTAGCAACCGTCACTTGTACAGAAGCAGCGTCCATAAAATCTACAAGCCCGGTTTTCTATTACTACGCTGTAATTAACAATCCAGTTGTAAATTAACGATCTGGAATCCACAAATGGTGAGGATCTGGGGAGCTTAAATATTTGGAAAGAGCTCCCGACGGCGTGTTGGGCTCTAGAATCTGATTCTCTAACTGCACCTTTCATGTAGGTGTGATTCCCTGTTGGTGAAGCTTTTTCTGGGCGCCTTGACAAATACGGGAGACCCCACCCCCAGTTCTCCACCTTTGCGTCCCATCTCTCCTTTTCCTTTTTATTTGCCCTATGTCCTTGGTGGTGTCTCTCAGCTCGGAGAAACCATGATTCTCTGATTCTTTTCCTCTCTTGTTAAGTTGCCTCCTCGTTGAAAAAGGAATTTCGTTTCCCACCCAAAGCTGTCGCTCACCAGGGTTAAAATGTAGTACACGCGTTTCAGGTGAGGCGACACCAATCCCAGCAAAGATAAAAAATATACACGGAGACACAAGAGAAGGGGGAAAAAATGGCAACCCTCGTAAGGCCCGCTGGTGTTTAAATAAGTTTGGTGTTTAGACATGAGAGGCTGGAAGTCAGGAAATTAGAGGTTCCCCCAGACATTCTGGGCTCTTAAATCTGTTGTCAGTAAAGGGGCACAATGGTGTGAATTTTTAGCAGGGCATCGGTCGGACTTTGAATTTCCTGGGTTTTTGTTGGATCGTATCACAGTGAAACATTATATTCTTCCCCCCCCCCCAAATATATATCTATTTTCCTTTACAAAGGGCAAAAAAATATTTTTCCCACCAAGGTACAAGAAAACACCCGTTATCTTTCCCAATAGGGCATTATTATTGGGTATTTTCAGAGCTAAAAAACATGCACAAAAATAATGTCTCAAACTAGTTTATTGTGTTTTGTTGGATAAAAAAAGCTGATTTTGATTTATTATTTCATGTAGATATTATGTAGACGTTCGTGTTTGACATTTCCTGAGAAATATTTCCGTTTCTGAGGTCCCTAAAAAAAACCAAAACGCATATTTTAAAAGACTTTAGGTTTCTTTCCTGTGTGTGTCCGTCTGGTGGCAGATGGTGGGGGGGAGGGGGGGTGGGATACTGTATAAAGCTCTTCATGTTGAAAATGTTTATTAACTTAAAAGAATTTACTGGGAAATTATGAACTTTATAAAAGACAGACATTTCTTGAAAGTCAATTGCTTCCAATAATCCTTTTTTTTCGAAAGCCATTTTTCTATTCTTTCTTCCTATAATTACAGAATGTTTTAAACGTGAGTAATTATACCTTGACGTATCTCGTGATTTAAAATGGACCTTTGAGAATGATAGTAAAGTGGTTTTGCATTTCGTAGGTCAATAAAATCAAAAGCAGTTACAAAAAATAAGTATACAACTGGATTTGTTATTCTTTCAAAATCAGTCATACATATAGACCTTTCTCGAGGGGGAGCGAGGGGTGGGTGAAATTTCAGATTGGAACGAAGTTATAACCCACATCAGGAAAATCGGCCCTTTAATGAAAGAAATGAAAAAGACTTAATCACCCAGACCCCTCCAAAGTGACACTTCAAATTACATCAGATCTCTACCCAGTAATGCAAAATGGGAGCCTTTCATCTGAAAAATGAAATACCTAATGATTTCAATGAGTTCGTACCTCCCCAAATTTGAGATCTGCATAGAGCTTGGATTTCTTTTCTATCTTGAAAATATTTATGGAAATGACTCTTTTCTCTTGTTTTCTGCCCTCCTCCCCTTTTTTTGACATGAAGGTAATTTGTTTTCTCTGGAGGGGGTGGAGGGTGGGGGGGGGAGGGTTGGAGAAGAGCAGTGTAGTTCTAGAAAATACCACACAGCATTTCCTAGCTATCTGAGAATATGAACGTTTGCGTGGGTCAGACCTGCCCAGAGGCAGAAGGCATAGTTTAAGATCATTTTTCTCAGCTGAGTTTTAATGATTGTATTTTTCTGAAGAAGAAGAAAAAAAAAAAAAAAAACAGGAAAGAAAAGGAAAAAAAAAAACGATTTAAATTTATGAAGAGAGCCTAATGAACTAGTTAACATTCTTAGTATCAGGAAAGTCTAACCCATTCATAAATAAACAATTTTAAACCACCTTTACCCACTTGCATACACTCTCTCTTTCAGCTCCCTTTAGCAATTTGGAGTACAGGAGATTAAAGTCTTTTGGAAATTTCCAAGGTCAGACCTCAACTAAAATAGGATTAAGGGGGTAAGGGGGAAGAAAAAAAAAAAAAAAAAAGAAACGAAGAGAAGGGTTTTATTCCCTCCTGCCCCCTTCTCGTAACTATCCGGAATAAATCGGAAGTTATCTCTCGAAATCCTCCTTTCCCCTAGTCAGAGGCAGCTCTTCAAAAGGTTCTGATATTGTTTAAAAATTTTCCAAGCCCCTTCTGCCCCCCTTCCCTCCCCAGTTGTAAGAAAAACAAGTAAAGAGCGGGGAAGGTAGTTAAAGCTGGGAGTTAGGGTCCCTTGCAGGCAATACTCCAGGGGGCACTGTGACATTAAGAACTTTTGCTGAAAGAGGTTGCTGGTTTGATCACTGCTGAAAAAGAAAAATTCTCCAACTCAGCAACCGTTTTCTCTTCACATGTACCAAGCCAGTATTCCAACAAAGGAAATGAAAAAGGAAAACTATTTCCCCCCTTGTTTCTGTGTTTTATACGTAATGTTTAATTTCTGCACCAAGGACATAGCTTTGAATAGGAAAACACACAAAGATCAAACAGCTCAGTAAATGTTTTTCTCTCTTTTTCTCTCCTTCCTCTTTCCCTTTCCTCCCTCCCTCCCTCCCTTCCTTCCTTCCTTCCTTCCCTCCTTCCCACCCTCTGTTTACTTGCTTCTTTTTCATTTTCCCTTCCTTCACCTTCCTGCCTTCCTCCTCCTTTCCAATGTTTCTCTACAAATAAACACACAACAACAGAAACCACAACATCTTTCAATCTACCTTGGTTGCGTCTCTTCATGTTCTTAATTTGATGCGTTCCTTTAAAAAGTCTTCTTAGAGGCTCTGTGCCTGTTCACTCGTCAGTTTTGAGGAGCACCGTCTCCCAGCACATTTTGATAGATCTTAACAGTAATTATGTAGCAACTTCAAAGCAAAACTGTTTGTGTGCTTTTCTGTCTTTTTCTCTATCTTCTGTGCGTGCGCGCTCTCTCTCAATCCTAACCCCACGAAATCCAAACAAAAAATCCTTTTCAAACAGGGCAGAAAATTGTGTTGAAGTTAGCAGCTGGTATTTCAAATGTACGATGATTGCAAAAACCTTCCCAAATTTCTGGGGGTGGGGGTGGGGGGATAATGAAAGAACCCTGTAAAGAAGTTCCACTTTCCAAAGAGAAAAGAAAGAGAACTTCTTATTTGACTAGTTTCAATTAAAAATGTTATTTGATCATGCCTCAAAATTTCAACATGTTAGACCAGGGACCATGAATAATATGCATTGATAAAAAGAGAGGCTCAGACATACATTTAATTAGGATCTGCAGGAACTGAATCGGGTGCTGACATATCCCGGTTCCTTGAGTGAATGATTTGGTCCCAGCAAACTTGTGCCTTTGGAAAGGCTATTTATTTTACCACAAAGAGCAAACATCTTAAATAAAATCTTTACGTCTGAAAACATCAAAAACAAAACAAACCAAACCCACCCAGTTCTGCCTTTGTGCCTGCCTTTAAATAATCAGGACCGGGTCTCCAGGTTTCAAGGAAACAACCCCATTCATTCAATAAAATAATGCACAGCAAGGCTGGATGTTTCATTGACGAAATGTTTTCCAGGGATTCTGACTTTATTATAAATGAGGTTTTATCTCAGGAGCTAAAAATACTGGAAAGGAAGGAAATCAAGAAAGGAGCCGAAAATACTAGGAACTATTAACAAATCCTCCTTTTGCAGAGAGGACTGGGGCTTGCGAGCCTCTAAAAGCCTGCGCAAAGGACACACAAAAGCAACGATTAGAATCCCAATGACTTGTTTGGTGTGGAAAACCTGTGAACACCCAGCCAGGGCACAAGCTTTCTCCAGAGTGGGCACTTGTAGGCGTGGAGGTCAAAACGCGGACGTGTATGTATGTAATTAGTACTGTTTCCCACATATTCGTCCAAACTTACGTAGATGATCATCTAGGAAAACTTCCATATGGTGTAGTTAGAGAGAGACTATCTGACTTTTGTACGCCATTGACACGCTTCCTGGTAAACATTACAAATAAAAATACGTCAGAGGCTCTTTTGAAGAAAGGTGTCTCTTTTCCTTTCTGTCGATTTCACGAGTCACAGTTTGAAACCAGAAGGAATATAGGCAAAAAAAAAAAAAGCTCTAAAGAAGCATGTTGTTTGTTTTCTCTCTTCAAATAGGCAAGATTCTTTTAAAAAAGAGAATCTGCAGTGTTTTCTCTGGATTTGAGGAGGCTCTAAACATGTAATAACCCAGAAAAAAGCAAAGAGCCCATGTGGTCGCAAGTAGAAATGCTTATTTTCACATGAAACATATCAACCTAATCCCCCAAATATATGTTCATCAGCTGTATTCTTGCTCCTTTGAAAACGGGCTCATTCATTTCAGTTTTATTTTTTCCTTTATTTTTATTTATTTATTTATTTTTTTTGCCTTTGTTGTGTTAAGCTCTTGTAAACTTGCCTGGGATCGTAAATCCCTTTGCAAATTGTGATATGCTGATTTAGGGGTCCTGATTACGAGTGTGTAAAACCAAAGTTCCCAGGACTTTATTATTATCATTCACTGTAACAACCACGTCCACAATAATAAAAGCAATTATAAGCAGAACCAATCTTTCCCAGATTTCTGCTTTTGCCTTTAAATGCTTAAAGAAAAAGGTTAAAGAGAAGGAGGCTTTATTTCTAAATGCCTGTTACAAATAATAGGATATTAATAGTAATAACCATTTGTTCCCATGCCTGAAGCTACCATCAAATTCTTTTGACACTTTTGAAATGGGGGAACATTTAGTAGCGTGGGCGAAGGAGGAAGCTGTCTTGTACGATTGGCCAGCAGATGGCACTCTACCCCTGGTTACCTTGGCTGGGACGGATTTGGGTGCTGTTCTTGGTCTTTTGGACAAGGGCACTCTGGGGCTGATTCTGGACAGTCAACAACACCATCAAGAGACCTCGAGAAGGAGGAGATTAATCCAGCCCAGGAGCTGTCTTTGGAGGCTGTGGGGCTGGCTTGTTTTTGCGAAGCTTGCCAGGGCTAGCAAAGAGCCATTTATCTCGGTGTGGCGGTCTTTTTGGCTTGCCAGCACTAAGCAGAAAGCAAGACTGTGACTTTGGAGGATTATCCACATCCTAGCAGACATCTGGGGGGGGGGGGGGGAGTGGATTCTTTGGTTAGCGGTGTCCTTACCACCCCTTCCCATACTCTGTGGTAACGAAAGGCGTTTGGGTTTTTCTCAAACCAAAAGTTTTGGTGAAAAAGGCAAGGAAAAGCAAGATATACCAAGGACGAATCCCAAAGGGGAGGCATGAATTATCAAAGGATGTTTCTTGACCACCACTCGGGGTGAGAAGCAAGGCAAGGAAGTACCAGGTGGGTCCCCCAATACTGTAATTTGAGGGACGACTGATGTTCGGGAAATCACTGTTACAGAGCATTTGAAGTTGGACCGTCCTCCAGGTCCGAGGGGGTATCTGGCTACCATACTCTGGGGAGAAAGGGGAAGAACAGGAAGTTTTCATTTTCATGGAGGCTCCAAGGTTTTCATAACACAGCTTCCAAATGCAGTAAAAAACCTCAAGAAATTGGAACTTGGCCAATCAGAGCCAAAGAGACAAATAACCAGGAAACAATGGCTCTCAGGAATGTATTAACAACAGAAAAAACACAACTGCTTCCCCATACATCCTGGAGTCACCGTAGACCAGTTACTTGCCTTGGTGAGCATTGGCTGGGGCTCTATACATCTCCGTAAGAGAGAAACATCTATTTTTGTTCATTTACTCCAATGCAGGGATAATAATTGCTGGTGATACGTACTTTGTTGAGGCCGGGGGGTGGGGGGCCACGCTCGGTGCTTGGGGTATATTCACCTCATTTGGTCTTCTCGAAAATGCGTCTGAGGGGTCTGTTATTATCCCGTGTTACAGATCAGCCTCACAGGGGTTAGGTCACCTGCTGGAGATCGCACAGGCTGGAAGGTTCGAAGGCAGTACGCAAACACGCCCGACGGTGAGCTTCCGACTGAGATACCTAAGTGCGCTTTTCAAGCATACATTTTGAGGCAAGAAAGTGTTCTTTCCGTTAAGGAGGAAAACCCACTGAGCCAGAAGTCCCTTGCACTTTCCTGAGAGTGATGGCCCAGGGAAGAGCGAGGTTTGAGATACTGAGAAACCAGAAGTGGAAACTTCCTGCCCGAAAGAGACGCCATGCGGGTGGGGTACCACAGCTCCCAGAGAGAAGAAAGACACCAAAGCCCGTGTACCTGGTAAGCGCCACGGGCCATAGAGGTTTCCTGGGACTCGGAAATTTGGAGGGAAAAGACTATCCCAGTGTTTACGTCTTTGCCACCTGATTGCCACTGTGTATTTTTTACTCAGCTCTGGCTCTTGGGCAGTTGCTGGGCAGAAACAACCGGAACCCAAAGCCAAGGAAAGTAAGCACTCCTTCCAAGAATCTCTACTCTCGTACCTTCTTGGCCTTCTTTTCTCACGCCGACCTCGCCCATGACCTTGAAGGCTCTTTCCAAGTGGCTTCTCTTGGAAGCTCACTCTCTTGGCTCAGGCAGTGGGGCCAAGGCAGTTTGTTTGCAGAACTCTGAGCAGTTCTGTTGGCCCCGTATGGCCTGGTGGGTATGAGCTGATGTCCCTGTCGAGGCCACGATGGGGGCCATTTATTTGGTCTTCCGTGCGCCCCGGCTTGGGGTTGAGGGTTGGCACGTGACTGCCTTCAGGATCACGTTCCGCACCCTGCAGTCACCCACTTTAATGAGGAAGCTTCATTCTACCCGTACTTCCTCTAGCGCACTTTCTACGCGGACGCTAAGCTGCCTCCCTGGCCCTGCCCCATTCATGTATTCGTCCTGTTCCCTCAACGATTCATTGAGGTCCCGTTTATATGTCAGGCTCTTGAGACTCACATAAGGCATTCAGGATGGGTGAGGGTGATGGAGAAATAAAAGGGCATTTATAATAGGGCCACCAGTGCTGGATGGGGTAGGCTGTTATTGTGCCGGGGAGGGCACTGACTTTAGCTCTTCCAGTGGGGGCTGAAAGAGTGGAGCAGGGCAGGCTTCCCGGAGGAGGTGACATCCAGTGGCCGCCACTGAGGAGAATTAGCCGAATGAAGGAGGTGGGACCCAGAGGACGTTTCAGGGAGGGAGAAGAGTACATCCAAAGGAGGGATGGGAGGAAGCAAGATTGTGGAAACTGCAGCTAAGTCACTTGGCCTGTGAGCCACGCATTATCCAAATGGCAGTGGGGAGCTATGGAAGAGTTTAGGGCAAAGGGTTGACCCCACCGACTCCAGCTACGCCTCAGTGGGTTTGGAGAACCGTGTGTTCTTGAGGAACGTCATTTTTTTCCAAAATACAGATGCCAAGCTTGCTTCACAGCTCGTGCCGCCCCAGGCTCCAAGATGCGGGGACCCGAGAGAAGAAGGCACAGAATCTCTGTGCCAGCTGAACGGTAAATGGTCAAACCAAACAGAGCACCAGGGCCAGGAGCTGCAAAACTCGGGAAGAAATAAAGCAGACCCAATGAAATAGTACCTTACGGATGATCCTTGGGGCTGTTTTGGGGAAGGGAAGCGAGATGTCCACGAGCAATGATCTTCGGCAGTTCACAGCCAACAGCCCTATGCCGACAAAAGAAACAGATTTTGAAAGACACAGCTTGAAAAAGGACGTGGATTTTCTCCCCCCTCCCCAAAAAGGACCTTCTCCCGCAAGCATCTTTTTTCACAAAGGGAAAACATCTTGCGTGTTGTGGCCGATTTCCTGTCTGCCCGGCTGTCCTTCTCCAATGGAAGTAATTGGGGGAGAAAGGTCTGCGGAGCATAAGCTTTGATGTTTGGGGGAGGGGGGCACCTTTTCAACAAATGTCCGCCGCAGACACAGTGATTGAGAAAGGCACATCCGTTTTGGAAAATGCCTGCTAATTAAATGAATGTTTTCAACTGGAAAGCATGTCTGAGCTGTTAAGATACATCCCCGATGAAGTTGGAAGGAATGCTTCAGATGTTGGGCTGAAATGGGTGTTTCACATACCTGGGCCTCTCGGGGTCTCCGATATTCTATCTTATTCATGCGCCCAGTCGGCAAATGTTTGTTGAGCCCCTCTGTGCCAGGCATGGCGGTAGGCGCTGTGCCTTCAGTAATGAGCCAGGTCCAGGAGCGTTGTTCTAGTGCACGAGACAGAGCTTTATTAAGAATCTCTTTGGGGGGGCGCCTGGGTGGCTCAGTTGGTTGAGCGTCCGACTCTTGATCTCGGCTCAGGTCATCGTCATCTCACAGTTCATGAGATCGAGCCCCGGCTCGGGCTCTGCGCTGACAGCTGGGAACCTGGAGCCTGCTCCGGATTCTGTGTCTCCCGCTCTCTCTGTTCCTTCCCCACTGGTGTCCTGTCTCTCAAAAATAAATAAACATTAAACATAAATTTTAAAAAAGGAATCCTTTTGTGTCAAATATTCTCCCCACTAAACGTGAATCTGCAAAGGATAAAACCGGGTCTTTAGACAACCATCAGACGTGGGGCCCGGTGGAGTCTTCCTTGTTCATTAGCTGCAGGACCTTGAGCAATGGCCCAGCTCCTTCCGGCCTCAGTCTTTCCATCTCGAAAATGGTCACAGCAGAGGGGCCTGTCTTCCAGGGAGAGGGTCACTAGTGAGATAAGCCATGGCAAGTGCTTAGTTTAGCCTTGGGTCCACAGCAAGACCTTGACACATGTGGGTTATGTTTATTTTTAAGACCAAGGACATCCAAGTATTTTTTTTACGTGTAAATTCATACTGATTGTGAAGAAGAAGAAAAAAAACTAACGGAAATGGAAGCCTCCGAAATAAAAAGCGGAGGTCACCCTCTTCGCCGACAGCCAGCATTAACGAAGACTGCAGGTCACTGCCAGCCCCACGTGGCCTCAGTATGAGAGAGGAATCTATTGACTTACTAGTCTTCAAAGTCCAGGGTAGACAGATCTGCCCACGCAGCTGGGCCCAGAGCATCAAAGCAGACCATCGGCTTCTGTTTCTCCTAAGTTCTCCGTTGTGTTTTCTGCACTGGGTTGGTCTTAGGCGGCCTCGCCCTTCCGGCCTCAAGATGGCCCCAGGGCACCTCCAGACTCACCTCCTGCCGGAGGAAAGAAAGAATGCTTCTTGGCCTTAGTTCTTCTTGGTCCCGGGTTGACTCTGATTGGCTGGCTTGGGTCCTGATCCACCTGGCCAGCTTGGGGGATGCTGATCTCTGACTGGCCAAGCCTGGGTCACGTGCCCATCACTGGCACTCGGGAGGGCGGGTGAAACCTACCCAACCAAGTCTCCTGCACTGAAAGAGGGAGAGCGGAAATCAGGGGCGGTTATCTGAAGACGGGGTCCTAGGTTGCCAAGACCTGTAGATGTTGATCAGGTACATCCCGGGGGCTGAGACTTTTGGTAACCCTTGGTGACGCTCTGGTGTGTATGCTTCTGGAATTTTTCTTTATGTGGTTCTCTTTCTACATTATCATCTATGGTGTGCGCGTATCCACGTATGATAACTATGTATGTGTATACATGCACATACATTCCCCAAACAGGGAACTTGCTTTATTCATGTAACAAATGGGTAATTACATCATGGCCAGCCCGGTACATTTGGATAAAGTGGGTTATTTTCTTTTTTTTTTTTTTTTAAACAATTTTTTTTCAACGTTTATTTATTTTTGGGAGAGAGAGAGACAGAGCATGAACGGGGGAGGGGCAGAGAGAGAGGGAGACACAGAATCGGAAACAGGCTCCAGGCTCTGAGCCATCAGCCCAGAGCCCAACGCGGGGCTCGAACTCACGGACCGCAAGATCGTGACCTGGCTGAAGTCGGACGCTTAACCGACTGCGCCACCCAGGCGCCCCTAAGTGGGTTATTTTCAATAAGATTTTTAAAATTCAAAGAAACCTTGAGCTCAGTTAGCCAAAGTGCCTCCATTTGTAGATGGGGAAGCTGAGGCCCCTGGTTGAGAGGGTCTTGCTCAAGGTCCTACAGTAAGTGACTCCACTCTGACCCTTGAGCCGTGTGGCCTTCTTCCTCTTTGAGCTACTTTCCAGTGACCTCTGTGAGCTCTGGGCAGCTGGGAGCCACGAGGGAGCCATGCATATGAAGCACGAGATGAGAAAAGCTGAGTTTTTCTTTGCGGAGAGTGTTTTGGGGCATCTGTGCCTTGCCTTAGTTGACTTTTATCGTATGCTGAGAGCTGGATCTGGCTGGTGTTCCGGGGACGGTAAATATTGAGCAAGAGAGTCTTTGATGGGCCTCAAAGTACATGATAATTACTGGTAAGCTCTCGTAAAGAAACAAACCTCTCTGTCTCCCTCTCTTTCTGTGTGTGTGTGTGTGTGTGCGTGCGTGCGCGTGCATGTATGTATCTCCAAACCGATTTAATTGTGGGGGAGTGCGGAGCTATCGTGCACACAAGTCTATAAAGAGTTCTTTAAAGAGTCTATAAAGAACTTCCTTACCTAGGAGTTCGCTGCCCTGAATTTTATTAATGAAGAAGGGCTCATTCTACCATTACTTGTGTGTGGCTGTTTACATGAAAATTAATTGAAATGAACAATTCACTTTCTCAGTGCCACTAGCCTCATATCCGGCGGTCAGTAGCCGCATGTGGGTGGTGGCCGCTGTGGGAAACGGGTATCCCACGGGGGTATCTGCACAGGGATACGGAGCTTTTCCCTGATCACAGAAAAGGCCGTGGGGCAGTGCCGCTTTAGGTCAACGTTTCAGGAAACAGTGGCCGCCCTCCACGCGCATCTGAACCATCTGGAAAGGGGGTGCTTGGTGCAAGGAAGATTTCCGGGCTCCACACCAGGAAAAGCACACCAGAAATTATTGGGGGGATTGGCTGGGAATCTGTATTAAAAAAAATACATTCCCTGGTTTTTGGATGCATGTTTAAGTTTGAGAAGCACAGAGAAAGACAGAGAAGGATAAAGACACTGGGGGTAGCAAGAGGTAGGCTGAGAGTGTTTGATGGGACCCCGTGCCCGCGACAGAAAAATCAGGGATGACATATTCAATTGGGCTACAAGGTCGCAAGACTCCACTGTCACAGAAGCCTTCAAGGACCCACTCATTATGAAAAGTTCACTTAAAGGAAGGGCTTAGGGGAGATAGTGTCGTGCAATTGGAAAGGGGGGACCTAATCAACGGCTTACGGCTTTTTTCTCAACTGTCTCCATGCTACCTGTAGCCGCTGCTCAGCCTTTTCCTTCTCCGTATCTAAAAGTGAAAAGAAAAACGTTCATGCTCAATCCCCGGGAGTTGCACGCTAAGTCTGTATTTTCAGTTGCTTTGTGTCGCTTTCCATCTTTTTTCCAAAGTACCGCGTGAGTGAGGCACGGACTCATAAGGTCTTCTGTATCAATGGTCCCTTAGGTATTCCCCATGGGATTTGGTCCTAAGGAGAAACCGTCGGTCCAGTGGAGGTATATTTATCTGCCCGTCATTTCATTGTCTCTGCTCTTCTCCCTTCTCCCTCATCTCACACCATGGCCCTCCAGGTGGTGGTTCCCGCCTCTCAGCTGCTGGGACTTACCCAGTTCTTTGCTGCCTCAGGCCTTTGCACATTCTGTTCCCTCAGCCTGGAACAGTCTTCTCCCGCCCACAGGACAAGTGGCTTCTCATGGCTACCCCTGCAGGCGTCTCCTTAGGTAACTTGTGTTCAGGGAAGTTTGCTCCCAACAGCTCATCTAGGTGGGATGTCCCCTACCTCCCTCAGTTTCTGTTTATATCCTATATAGCATTCTCTGGGAATCAGAAAAAAAAGCGAATTTTCAGAGAGACAGAGATGGGGTGCCCGAGGGGCTCAGTCAGTTGAGCGTCCGACTTGGGCTCAGGTCATGATCTCGCGGTTTGTGAGTTTGAGCCCTGCGTCGGGCTCTGTGTTGACCGCTCGGAGCCTGGAACCTGCTTCGGATTCTAGGTCTCCCTCTCTCTCTCTGCCCCTCCCCCGCTCGTGCTCTGTCTTTCTGTCTCTCTCAAAAACGAATAAACATTAAGCAATGGCGTGCATAAAGACAGATACAGAAAGATAGAACCGCCCCCCTCTCCCCTCTCAGTTTTTTGAAGGGTACCTCTCCTCTGCAACTCAGACCTTTTATGGCTCACAGGAGAATGAAATGTAGGTCCTGCGGCTGATGTCTGAACTGGCATCGGCTGGAGCTATGCTTTCCAACGTGGTAACTGCTCATCCGGGAGGCCGTTCAGATCAAAAGTCTGTGTGCTCTAAGTATAAATGACATCCATGCTGGATTTTAAAGGTTTAGGGAGAAGAGGATGTAAACTATCTCATTAACCATTGTTACACTGATTACAGGTTGAAAATGATCGCATAGAGGGCGTGCAGAGTTACGTAAAAATATCAAAATTAAGGTCACCTGGGTTTTGTTGGCGTGTGTTTGTTTTTTAAATAATTTTTAAAGGTTTATTTATGTATTCTGAGAGAGACAGAGAGAGAGCAGGAGCTGGGGAGGGGCAGAGAGAGAGGGAATCCCAAGCAGGCTCTGAGCAGAGCGCGATGTGGGGCTCGAACTCACGAAACTGTGCCGAGATCAAGATTCGGATGCTTAACCAACAGAGCCCCCCTCTTTCTTTGCTTTTTAATGTGGCTACTAGAAAATTTAAAATTATGAGCGTGATTTGTGTTGTTTCTCTCCTGGACAGCGGGGACCTAGACCCTCGCACTCTCCGGGCCCCATGACCACAGCTGGACATTTTTGCACGAAACGTTGAAAAAGACACGGCAAGTGTCCCCTTCCTTCCGTCCAAAGGGAGACCCCGGTTCACCACCCTGCCCCTTCCCCACACCTTCCTTGGTCGGAGGAGCCCCATCTGTGGCTCATCCTGATTTGCACATTAAATGGCAGTGGGTACCAAGGTCCTCTGAGGCCACCCTTCTGACACCCAGCAGCCCGGGGCCCGGGGCCAGGGCTATGGGCTCTGACGATTCAGGGCTTGGGCGGCCTTTCTCGGAAGCGCTGAGCTGCCTCTTGGAATAGCCACTCGCCAGGTGATTCTTTGTGGCTCTGAGTTCATAAGAGCGTCTTTAGAAAGCGGAAAACGTTTCCAGTGACTTTGGAGAGATGAGTGTGTTTACCGGAACAAATATTTTGCTCTTCGTCAGCCGTTGATTATATCTGACTGCACTCTTCCGTCTGAGTCGAGTCGGGGGAAAACGCGTTCATTTAAAGCTTGAAAACACTCCTCTTTCGTTCTGCCTTCGTCTCCCTCCCAGCAGCACTGTCCGTGTCCGCCTCAAAGGCTGCGTCTTCCACTTGTGCACACGTTCCTTCCTGGGTTGATCTTGCAGAACAGTCTCGCTTCCCTTTGGCCTGTGTTCTACTCTGGTTTCTGGAAATCAGTTTATCTTGCTAATGACAAAGGGTGGACAAGGGCATCGAGAAGTACTTCCAGGTAACCTTAAGTCATTAAAAAAATTTTTTTGTAATGCTTATTTATTTTTGAGAGGGAGGGAGAGAGAGAGAGAGAGAGAGAGAATGAGCGGGGGAGGGACGGAGAGAGACACACAGAATCCGAAGCAGGCTCCAGGCTCTGAGTTATCAGCACAGAGCACGATGTGGGGCTCGAACTCACAAAGTGCGAGATATGACCTGAGCCGAAGTCGGACGCTCAACCAACTGGGCCACCCAGGCGCCCCTGACCTTAAGTCATTTGACTGGTGTGGAATGTTTTTGAGACGGGCTGTGGAAATGAGCTCTGTATGTGGTCACCTTGGAATGAGCACTGCTATACGGTGGATTCTGTGTGAAGAGCTTTGCCATTATTCTCTCATTTAATGTGCTCCCAGCTTTATCAAGCGGACACCGTCCCCATTTGACAGATGAAGAAACTGAGGCTCAGGGCAATGACGTGTCTCACCCGAGGTCTTGCAGCTAGCTGGTGATGGAGCACTGATTTGGGCCTAGGTCTCTGGACTCTAATGTCTATGCGTTTAAGTTCGTGTCTTCCTCGTGTGTTCATACCAGGATGACGAATGGGGAAACTAAGGTACCCAGCGATTAAGGGGCAGCCGCTGTTTGTAATCTTTCAGGTTCAAGTATTAGTAAGCCCAAATTAAGCTGGATTTCACACGAAAGGGAATGTAATAGTAATTGAAAGCTTGGGAGTAGGGATGGCTTCAGGCAAGTGTTGATCTAGGAGCTCAGTGTTTCAAAGAATCTGATTGTGCTGTTTTAACTCTCTCAGTCACTGAGCAAACACTTGTCAGCACTGACTGCGAACCCAGCACTGCGTCAGATCCTGGATATGGAGAAGATCTGGTCTCAGCCTGGAAGGTCTCAGTTCCTAGAGACTCCTAGTTAAAACACAGAATGCCAATAGACTTTGGTGTCTGTTCTCCCTCTCTCCCTCCATGTGGTTTTCTGGGGTCTACGCAGCAAAATTCTATAACTGCTTTTTAATCATTAAATTTTTGTTTATTGGACGATAACATACATACAGAAGGAATGCACATATCCTAAAGCGGAATTCAGTGAATTTTCACAAAATGAATCAATCCTTGGAAACAATACCCAGATCAGAGAAACAGAACATCCCAGCCCCTTCCCCAGTCTTGACCACCCCCAACAAGAATGGTGTATCCTGTTGTCGACACCACAGATTACTTTTCGTGTTTTCTACTGTGCGTGAATAGAGTCGCATCATACGTACTGTGCTGGGTAAGAGCGTCTTATGTTCAATGTTACGTTTGCAAGGTTTCTTTATTAATTTTAATGGCTACATAATACTCCATTGTATGAATATCCCATAATTCACTTAACGGATCTCATACGATCGTAAATGATTAGGTTGTTGTTAACTTTTGCTTCCTTGGTTTCTTTTTGTTGTATTTATTGGGAACCGATGCATTTGCACAAAGCAAAGAGAACGTATTGATCAGACTGTATATTGCCTGGAAGCCTTGGAAACAACAGAGAGCCAATTCTGGCTTGTTCCAGACGGTAGTGGGTTTATCAGGGATGCTCAGAGGGCTGAAGAGAGGGCTGGGGACCCAGGCCAGGAGAGGGCAGTGGGGTAGTCTTACCAGGTAGATCTGGCAACACACGGGGACAATTCACCAAAGGGAAATCAGATTGGGCAGATGGTCAAAAGCCAATGTCCCTTCTGGTACACCTTTTAGCCCTGCAGGAACCTGGGGTCGAAAGAGGTGTTTGGGCAGAAGAAAGTTCTTCCTGGCAACCTGGAAACACCGTACGGACCGGTTTACTGATTTCGAAGACTTGCCCCAGGTTGTCAGGCTGTGGCGCGTCCCAGGGTTGAGATCCCGGGTGGGCGGGGGTTCTCAAACTTTTCTGCTCCAGGAACTCCACGTGCATCAGAGAAGTGTGCCAATAATCTCAGACAGACCCGGAGCTGCTCTTTTCTATTTGTCATCAAAACCGTGTATTTTTAAAATATGTGTGAACTTTGCATTCTATTCCATGTATATCCATGTTTGTCAAAAACTTCTTCAAGCAGGGGGCGCCTGGGTGGCTCAGTCGGTTAAGCATCCGACTTCGGCTCAGGTCATGATCTCGTGGTTTGTGAGGTTGAGCCCCGCGTCTGGCTCTGTGCCGACAGCTCGGAGCCTGGATCCCCTGCTTCAGATTCTGTGTCTCCCTCTCTCTCTGCCCCTCCCCGCTCACGCTCTCTCTCTCTCTCTCTCTCTCTGTCAAAAATAAGCAAACGTTAAAAAGAAAATTAAAAAAAAAAACTTCTCCAAGCAGGAAGAAGTAACAGGTCAGGGTCGTGGTCGTGGTCACTTCTAGTTCAAATACCGTGGTGGTAAACAGCGGATATTCATATTTTCCTCTGTGCCTCATTCATTCACCAGCAGTTTGCCTTTTCGACCATCACGTGGATCCTTTGCTGAGACGGAAGGGTTCAGGAGGAAAAGTCCCGAAAACAAAGACCATCATTCATACCTCCTTTAAGATTTATAGAATAATTCTTCACAACATCATCTTTACGTGAATCAGATTAAACACAGGCGTGACTAATACCCATGTTTGTATGACATCAGAATAATTACGTGTTCTAAATTCCCGAACAAGTAGATACTATCCGACCCTGTTACTCAAAGTGTGATATGTGGGCCAGAAACACGAGCAGCCCTGAGAGCCAGTTAGAGCTTCGGAGTCCCGGCATTTTAACACAACCCCTAGTTGATTCGTGTGCATATTAACATCTGAGTAGCACGGCTGCATCACTCCTTCCTTCATCACATATGCAGTCAGCATCTGCCGTGCACCAGGTACCGGGTTTATTGAAGCGAACAGAAAAGAGAAAGCTCCTGACCTCATGGCTGTCCAGCCAAGTAGCGAAGGTAGACATCGAATAAGTATTGAGATCGCTTTGAATAAGTAAGCTGGGATCCACGGAACATGTGTGTCTGGGAGGCTGGGGGAGGTCAAGGCAGGCTCCCTGGAGCAGATGAAGTTTCACTGCACACCAGGAGGATGGGTAAGAGGTAGCGGGGCCAAGAGAGGGTGGCCAGGAGCCAGAAAAAGATTGCGAGCAGCGGGGCGCGCGGGTGGCTCAGTCGGTTAAGTGTCCGGCTCCGGCACAGGTCATGATCTCACGGTTCGTGAGTTCGAGCCCCGCGTCGGGCTCCCTGCTGCCAGTGCAGAGCCCGCTTCGGATCTTCTGTCTCCCTCTCTCCCTGCCCCTCTCACTCTCTCTCTCTCTCTCAAAAGTAAAAATAAACATGAAAAAGGAAAAGATTGCTAGCGCTCTGGGCAGAGGAAACAATATGTGTCAAGGCCTCGGGAAGGGAAGTCTCGTTTATTAATGCAAAACGACTTCATTCATTCATTCATTCATTCATCCATCCATCCATTCATTCAGCAAACATAGGTAAGATGCCTGTCACATTTATAGCCCGTGCTCCACTTAACGCTCGGAGGTACGGATGACGGCGACAGAGAGGTTGATGATAACGAACACTCAAATAGCCAGATGTTCTTCTAAGCTCTTTATATGTATTCCCTCATTTAACCGTCATCATGAACAGTCCCAGGAGACAAATTCCACCACACTCTCCATCTGACAGGGAAGGAAACAGAGGCAGGGGAAGATAGGTTAACTTACCGAAGATGATGCAGCAGAGCCTGGAGTCAAAGCCACGAAGCCCAGCCCTGGAGTCCCTGTCTTCATCATTATGTTCTGAATAAGACGGGGGCTGTTCCCTGGAACACCCTGCCCGCTGACCCTCCGGGCCCACTTGTCCTTACAAAATGTCCAGGGTCTTCCGACCAAAGTCAACATCCTGTTCTGATCGTGGCACATCGCGTCGTTCTCTGTCTTGAGTGATTTGCTGGGGACTCACCTGGGGGCCAAGCCCACCCTCAATCACTCACGTCAACGCTTTCCCACATAAGCTCCTCCTTCCTGGAGAGACCGCGTCTCCCTCTACCTCTGCTCCCCGTGATGAGACCCCTGGTGACTTTATGCTTGTCCTCGCCGCCCTGGTTTTCCTCTCTGGGTCCTCTCTTCCTTGCTGTCTTGCCTGGTGCTCAGTACATCCTTTCAGCTACCATCGCGGCTGGTAAGGTTCCCGCTGACGGACACGCGCCTGCGTATACCCGCACGCGCCCACGTGTACTTGCAGACACACCTGCCCCCTCCATTCACTCACAGCCTCCTACCTCTTACTCACGGACATACGCTACTAACACACGCACAGCACGCACATCCGTCTCTGCATCGTGCGTTCACTTACGCGCCACTCATTAACGTACACGCCCCAACACATACAGGCACCCACACGCCCTGTGTGCCTTCCTTGACACACACACACACGCCTCTGTCCGCACGTGCACACACCAGCAGATTCTCTACCACAGACATGCGTTGGGGCCTCGCTGGCTGCCTTTCGTAAAGAACTTTGCAGTGATGTCAGAGAGGAAAAGTTCAAATGAAAATCAGATCCAGTAATTATAGGATTTTCTATGTGCACATTTTTTTTTTTTTTTCCCCAAGGCTGGACTTGAAAACGAAAGAGGCCCAGGACATGAGAGGCTTTCTTGGGGGTTGGGAAGTAAGTAAATAAAACCACATTTAAGGGAGTGAGAAAAACTCCCGAAACAGTTCTTGGGAACTGCTTGGAGAAGAGGAGGACTGGGGACATAACTTTGTTGTCAACCATTAGGCTTGACATTTGCGTCTTTGTGTGGTGACGTTTTGTGGGTTTTTCAAGGACAAAGCTAAGGCCTTTCCTTTTCAAGTCCCCGTTTCTACCTAGAACAAGACTCTGAATGTCATCCAAATCAATTCCCTTTGGCAAACAGTCTAATATGTGCTGAGCATTGGCTAAGCCACTAGGGGTACACAGATAATCACGGGGTGTCCAGAACGGTAGGAGAAAGAGGTAAGTATCAGACGGATGAATTAGTTCCAAGGGGCAGGAAACGGACACATGCAAGGGTGTCTGGCTTTAGGTGCTGTTGGATCCACGGGCTCAGACAGACATTTATCACATAATCACACTAAAGGGGTGGCACGATCAGGTGTGATCACTCGTGCTGCAGGGTGGGGAATCGACTGGAACAGAAATGGAAGCCATTGCAACGGTCCGGGCAGAAAAGCATGGTGGCTTGAACTGAGCAGATGTGAGGCTGGGAAGAAGCAAATGGATGTGGGAAACATAGATGAGGAAAATCGCAAACACTTGGTAGTGGAGGATGGGGGCGGTGGCGGTAAGGAAGAGGGAAGTACCAAGAGTAATGCTGCGGTTTCTGACTTTCCATCTGGATGGCTGGCTGAGATAGCTTATTTTTCTTACCTTAGCCAAGAGAGATGGGTATAAAAATTCGGACTTAGAAAGTCTTTTTTTTCCTGCATTGTTGCAATATAACTGACAAAATTGTAATATATTTAAAGTATACAATGCAATGGTGTGATGCATGGATACATTGTGAAAGGATCCCCACTGTTGAGTCAACAAACACATTCATCAGCTCATATATTTACTTCCTTTTCTTTTTTTTTTCTTTGTGGTGGGAACACGTAAGTTCTACTCTTAGCAGATTTCAGTTCTATGACACAGCGTTATCAACTGTAGTCATCATGTCATATGCTAGATTCTCAGACCCAATTCATCTCATAGCTAAAAGTTTGTACATTTTACCAGCGTCTCCCTATTTCCCTGACTCCAAGACCCTGTAGCCACCATTCTACTCAATATGAATTCAACTTTTTTTAACTTTGAAAAAAAATTTTTAGATTCTGCATATAAGTGAGATTATGCAATAATTTTCTTTGTGTGACTTATTCCACTTGGAAGAATACCTTCCAGGTTCATACATGTAATTGCAAATAGCAGAATTTTCTTCTTCATTTTTTTGCTTTAAAAAATGTGTCAATGTTTATTTTTGAGAGAGAGAGACAGAGACAGAGACAGAACGTGAGCAGGGGACGGGCAGAGAGAGAGGGAGACACAGAATCTGAAACAGGTTCCAGGCTCTGAGCCATCATCACAGAGCCCAACGCGGGGCTCGAACTCATGAACCGCGAGATCCTGACCTGAGCCGAAGTCGGACGCTTAACCAACTGAGCCACCCAGGTGCCCCATGGATTTTCTTCTTTTTTAAGGCTGAACAATATTCTATTTTACGTATACCCCATATTTTCTTTATCCATTCATCCGTTGACATGCTGCTGAGGTTGCTTCCATGTCTTAGCCATTGCGAATAATGCTGTAATGCACACAGGCAGTCAGACACCTCTTTGGGATAGGGATTTCGTTTCCTTCCACGATATACCCAGAAGTGGGGTTGCTGGATCATAGGGTAGTTCTATTTGCAATGTGTTGAGGAACCTCCGTACTGTTTTCCCCAGTGGCTGTGCCAGTTGGCATTCCCACCAACCGTGCATGAGGGTTCTCTTCTCTCCGCATCCTCACCAGCACGTATTACCTTCTGTCTCTTGATAACAGCCGTCCTAACAGATGTGAGATGATATCTCACTGTGGTTTTGATATTGCCGATATTGCATTTTCCTAGTGATGAGCGGCGTGGAGCACCTTTTTCATATACCTGTGGGTCATTTGTTGGTCTTCTTCGGGGGAAAAAAATGTCTATTCTGGTCCATTTCGTAATTGGGTTTTATTTATTTATTTATTTATTCACTCATTCACTTAGTTTTGCTACTAAGTTGTAGGAGTTTCTCACCTACATTGGATATTCTCTCGTCAGATAGGTGGTTTGCAAATATTTTCTCTCATCCTGTAAGTTGTCTTTTCATCTTGTTGGTCATTTCTCGCTGTCCATTGAACCAGATAGTGTATAATCTCTGCACAGGGGTGGGGCGGGGGAAGTTTTGCTTTATTTATTTATTTTTTTCAGGAAACCCCCGCAGGGATGGTGAAAGTCAGGGATGAGGAGAACGCAGCTAAGAGAGGGGTATTTGTCGTAGTAGCAGAGGTGGCAGGGGGAAGCCTTGCGGAACCGTTAGGGTCTACAAGCCAGGCTCAGTAGGGTCTTTGACTAGGTACTTGACCTTGGGCAAGTGATCCACATCCTGCTCAGTTTCCTCATCTTTAAAGTGGGGTGAAGTTGCCAATCTCAAAGAGTAGTCTTGACGCTGAAAGGAGCTGATCTGTGCAAACTGTCTAAACTCCTATGCGCATACAGTAAGCGCTCAATAAAGGTGAGTTACGGTCATTATTGTCATGCGCACCTTCCTCCCTGGTGGCGAGGGGTGGTGATCACGGAGGTCAGTTTTTCTGGACCCTGATTTGGAATAAGCGTTGGGAATAGCCATGGTCAAATGACTGACTTTGGCCACAGAATGTAAGTAGAAAGGATGTGTCGCTTCTGCGTGGAAGTTTTAAAGCCAGGATGTGATTTACCACATCTATCTTTCTCTCACCAGGTTCTGGATGTTGGCTGCTTTGTCAATCGGGTACCAGAGTGAGATCATGAGGGGCAAAGCCCTCAGCTGACCTGTGATAAAGATATACTGTGAATAAGAAACAGAGCTTTGCTGTTTTAAGGCCCTGAAACTGGGGCTTTGTTACTGTGGCAAAACCCATCCTGTCTTGGCTAATACGGTGATGGGCACTAGAAGCTGAGCCACAGGAACCTTTATTCTTCAAATAAATGTCTCCGAGGTTCACACCTCCATCGTATTTTACAACGATCCTATCATACAGATCCAAATAAGGGTGGGGGGGAACCTTCCTTAGCTTTCGGGGAGAGATTCTACTTAGCTTTGCAATACTCTGAAGTGGATTCTTACTGAAAAAAAGAAAAAAAAAAAAAACCAGGCTTGACGGAAAGTATACAGCTTTTATGTAGAATGAAAACGGAAGTGGGTATCACGGCACACGTGAAAAGGAAATCTATGAAAACCACAGAGGGTTTTAAGAGGTTAAAGGTAAAAGCAAATGGGCTTATTATGTATCAGTTAAATAAACACGGGCTTCTCGAACCAGTATGGGAGAACGTCTGGTCATCATCCAACTTTTCGGAGATGTATTTAAAAATACGACATTAGGTGCATGTAGTGATTTTGCTTCTAAACCTCTGTTCTAAACAGAACATGCCAGGGCAGTGACTTACGTAGAGACGGGACCGAGAAGCAGAGTTCTAGATGTCTCCAAAAATTGCAAGAAAGTCCACGATCCCGGGAGGGCTTGTGGATCTTGAAAAGCTAGGGGTTTCACCCTAATCATGACCTGAGAGGTCTCTTCCCTCCCCTTCAATTCCAGAAATGTATTTGATGCTGCAGACATATATACCACAGACCCTGGACGTGATGAGTCCTCTATCCTGACGGTAGGTATTTTGGGGTGTGTAATCAACATAGGAATTGACTTCTCGGTTCTTGTGTTTTGGTGGTTGCTGCCATCTGGTAATGGGGTGGGACGGAAACACAGTCCACCAGGCGCTCCTGGAGGCTTGGCCGTGTTTCGCATCAGCCACGTCAGCGGGGATACGATTTGCTGGAGCCCACGTGTGCGGAGCCGCGGCCTAAGTGACAATCATGGTAAAGAGCACCGCTTTGGCAAGGGACAGACCTCAGTCTGTATCTTCAGCTCTACCTCGATTAACAAAGGTTTGTGTCCGCAGCTAGATTCTTGGAGCTAGAGACCACACAGGTTTTGAGGGAAGGCAGATCTGAGTTCAAGTCCTGCTTTCGCCACTCCCCAGCGAAATGAACTTAACCCCACCGAGTGTCCGCTGCCTTCGACGCGAAACCACGAGGGTGATGAAACCGACCTCCTGAGGTTTGCTGTGACCCCTTCGCTCGGTTTCTGATAAATAATAAGGGGAAACTATCGTGTGCTTTTACGTTCTGTGGAAAACACAGCGAGATGCAGAGAGCTCCGGGAACACGAGTCCCGACTTCAGACCCGGGTCCGGCCGCTGATTCGCTTCGAGAAGTCACTTCAGCCTTATCTCGGCGATCTGTAAAAGCGCACTTGGCTTTCTTGGCTTTGGTCTGTCCCCGCTTTGGTTTGTGGCATAAATGCGATCACCTAGGTGACAGCTAAAATATTTAGCAACCCGTGTAGCATGGAAATGGACCAGTCGGAACAGATGTTGGGCAGATGCGGGCTGGCCCAAACAGGATGGCCACTCTGAAGATCCACCCTTGGGGGAGGCGTGCTGTAAAACCAGAAGCACGGCCCAGATGCAAAGAATCTATCCGTACTGCAGTTCATCCACGGGGAAAGCGAAGACGGAAATGGTTTCCACAAATAATCGCCGTCTCGTTATATTGCAGGCACCTCAAAACAGACTGGGTCAATCAGGACTCTCAGCGGAAAGCCACAGAATCCCAACGCAGGAGGATAAAGTGAAAAGGAACTTGTAGGCGTTAGGTACTGGGGGAAAAAAAAAATCCGTTGGTAGATTCGAATTTAGGTGTGGCCCCATCCAAAGACTCAGATGATGGAGTTGACGCTGAGTTTCGTACTGTTTGCTCTTCACTCCTGCTTCCTTTGACACGGGCTCCGTCCTCAGGAAGGTTTTCCCTCCATATTAAGCTGACAATGTGGCTCCAACAGCAGCAGGCGTATATACTGTGCACCCCGCTTGAATTACACCAGAAAGGGAGCCCCTCTTTTCCCAGTAGACCCAACAAAAGGCCTAGCATTACTTCTGTGACTTGCTATCAATTGTCACTTGCCGATGCCCGAACCAATCACTGTCTATTGGGCTGTGCCGCGAAAACCAGGCTCTCTAACTGCAGGGACTGGGGGAGAGGTGCGTTCCCGCTGAAGGGGCAAGCGGATGCCAGCCGAGCTGGTGCCACAGCTGTCCTTTGCCATGGCGTAATGAAAAGGAGCTAGGCAACTGCAAGATCGTACTGTCCTTATTCGGTCCCGGTCCCTCCCCGATCGCCGTGAACACACGGCCGTCAGATTAAAACAAAGGGGGTTGTGTCTGAATCCGTTCCTCTGAGACTCCGGCCGGTCTGCAAGTCCCTGCTTCCACTCATGAATACATGAGAACATGGATTTGTCATCCCACTTCCTTTGTGCCCACGGACAACAGCCCGGAGGAGATGCTGCAGGGCGGGGTGCTGGTGGGGTGTGATGGCTGATGTCATATGGGTTTGACATGCTGTGTAAGCCTGCGTTCGCCAAGTTTTGGAATCATGAAGGCAAGGCAAAACCACAACGTGATCATGCAGACACTGCTTGCTTTCCTCTTATTTTGCCTCAAAGCTGTGGTACTTCGAGGGAAATTTAATCCTTATGTTTCTGTTTAATTTGTAATATACTTAGGTCATCAAAATGGAGCCTATAAAGAGCTATCTGGTGTCCAGGGAGAATTATGAGCTTGTATATAAGCATCTTAAAATGTGCGTGCGTGTGTGTGTGTGTGTGTGTGTGTGAGTGAATGTGTGGATGCATGTTAGCACTTGAGATTTACCCCCTCAAAGCTCTGTGTTCCGTTAGGCTTGAACTCATCAGAAAGGGAAGTTCAAGCCTCAAAGTTAGATAGAAAGATGTACAGAGATGCTTCTTTTCTTTTTCAGAACCACACGTGGAAGGGTATGACTCATGCTTCCTCGGACCAGACAGTCAAAGGTTGGGAGTCGCCTTTCAATGACAACTTTCGGGTTGAGTTTTCTGGACTCATCGTCTGCCTTTTCTCACCTCCCACTCTTTCTTCTCTCCAGCCTGGCTTACCTCCCCGCCTCTCCACCCACACCCATCTCCGTGTGGTCCTTGAACACCTCCCTGATACTAAGGACCATGGGTGTGCTAGTCATACCGGGCCTTCCAATGGGTAATTTTTTTTTTCTCATGTTAGCATTTGACACAAACACGCTCCCCCCCGCTACAAGTTCTCACTTGGTCTGAATCATGTCATGACTTCCCACCAATCTCCCAGTTTACCCTACCTCTCCCGCTATGGCTTCTCCATCCCCCCCCCCCCGCACACACACACACACACACACACACACACACACACACACACACGACCGCCCGCCTCAACCCAGCCATTAGATATCGGAGGTCGTCCGGGCTCAGTCCCTGTGTTTTCTCCTGAGGTGACTTCATCCATTCCTGTGGTTTCAGTGCCTTCTCTATACCAGTGCTTCTCAAATTTATATCTGTCTCCCAGGCAGCTGCTTCGAGCTCCAGGGACTATAACCGGATGCCTCCACGCGTCTCCACATGGGTGTCTCAAAGGCACCAGAACCATAGCAAGAGTCTGTTTGTTCCCTGGTATCCTCGCGTTAGCGAACGACACATTCTGGAGTCGCGTTCTTTTGTCTACCTCCGCTGCCCTCTTAGTCCCAGTTACCACCATGTGCCTCCTGCGGCGGCCTCCCGTTTGACTCCATGTCTGCGGTGCCCCGTTCTCGTTCTTGCTCTGCTCCGTAGACACAGCTGCCTTTTGAAAGCGCTGGTGACATCTCGACCCGCCACCGCGCAAGTAGAAGCCGCCCATGGTTTTCCGTTGTGCTTAGGACAAAAACGAAGGCCCTTCACAGTGTTTACCCTGCCGGGTCTTGTCCCCGACCACTGCCCTAGCTTTGTGCCTTGACAGTCCCCCACTTGCACCCCAGGCTACAAGGAGCCTACAAGGACCTACAAGGAGAAGGGTTTCTTCTCCTTGATGGTGCCCTCCTCCCTCCACCGCACGTATTTGGCACATGCCGTTCCGTCTGTCTGGAACTTTCTCCCCCTCCTGTCCCATGTACTCCTGTTCATCCTTCTGACCTTAGCGTAAGGCTCGCCACTCTGGGGAGATGTCCCTTGACCCTATGTCCTACGTCAGATGACTTTGTTTTCTATATCCACAAAACTGTGCCCCTTTCCCTTTGAGCGTTCATCTTGGCTTACGGTTATATTTTAATATAGGCGTATAAGATACGTCATCTCACACAGCACAATATGTTGATAGCCAGTGCATAAAATTATATCTTGATGTACGATTACACATGTCACACACATTTTCATGGGTTACTTACGTGTGCACGTTCGTATTTCCCGTGAGGTTTCGAGAACAGAAACCACGTTTGTCTGAACAGAACCTTCAGTGTAGCACGTTTTTGGACCCAGATTATGTATTTCAGGTTAGTTGGGGTTTATCAGTCTGGTGGCTTGGAAAATGCACCACTCAGATCTCCTGCTACTGGTATATTATTGACTGAAGGCCCCAGCTGCCTTGCCTCTGAATCCAACACCACGTTTGCATGGGGAATATGCTTCCCCTGGACTGTCCCTGCCAGTAACCCCCCTTTCAAGGGAAAGTGATGCAGGTCTGTCTATTCCTGCGACTCCTGTAACAGGCACCTTTGACGTGAAGACTTCTCATTGGTCTGGCCCAAACATTTTGGAACGGAGCTGCAGCTTGAGACTTTTCCTACCTTATTCTACTTTTTTGGGGGGGTGGGGTGGGGAGAGGTTCTCTCTTTCCATGGATGTTGGACCTCCATCATGGTCTGAAGACCTCCCTGCTTTTTTTTGCTCCCTCTTCTTCATTGTTCACAGACATTTCTCTGGGGGAATCTCTCGCAGGTCTACTCCTGTCTCAGCGTCTGCGGTTTTGGAGGAGCCGAATGAACGCAGCTGGAACCAAGAGTGATGCGAGAAAGCAGAGGGCATGAAGGGGATCGGGGATCGGCCCCCTCACAGTCCAGTGGACAAAGAGGACTCCCTCCCAAGCGGGATGAGGGGTCACCGACAGCCGCTGATGCAAGGTGGAAGCCCAGGTGCTGGAGATTTCACATGCGGTGACCAAGGAAAACATACCAGCGGAGGAGACCTCGCTTTAAGGGCAATAATTTGGAGACTTGAAAGATACGGAAGGGCAATGCTTTCAAGGACAGTGGGGTCGGCTGGTTGTTGCTAAGCTTTATTGATGCTCTGAAGAGGA
Organism: Puma concolor; assembly: GCF_028749965.1. Classification (NCBI taxonomy): domain Eukaryota; kingdom Metazoa; phylum Chordata; class Mammalia; order Carnivora; family Felidae; genus Puma; species Puma concolor. The sequence continues at coordinate 12,776,000 of NC_141678.1, read as the reverse complement.
ATAATGAGAATCTGATGGCCACTAACAAGCAGTTGAAGGTTAAGTGTGAGGGTCAAGGAGCCCCTTTGGTACCTTACAAGGGGGGCTGTATTTCCTGCAGTCTTTGAGAGAACACAGCTGGAGATCAGACTGAGAGAGTCTGATACAGTCGCAGAGCCCCAGAAAGGTTTACGTGCTCAGCCGTGGCCAGTTTTTTCCGATAATGCCATGGTTGGGAAGGTCTAGGATTCTGACGTATCATCTAGGGACATCTAGGAGGATGCCCCTGAAGACTTTGGCTCTCCAGACTTTGAACCCCCACGGCTTGAAGAGTCGGCCGGCCCCTTTCTAGGAAGTGCCTGAAAGTTCTGCAGGCTGCAAGATGCTGTAGACATCTCACCCTTGCATCAATGAACCACCTCTTGTTCCCCCAACTTCTTCAACATGGTGGTGAAGCTGGAACCCTCATTGCATCTGTTCAGCTTCTATGGACTCAGAGCCCTGGGGCGATAGGTGCTCCGACCTGACCCCAGAAGCGTGACGCACTTTCCTCCTCTCTTGGATGTCAGGCCAGTAACGAGGGTTAAATCCCAGCATAACCCCGGAGGAAGGTAACGGAGGAAAAGCCCGCGCTTGGTCATGGGTGAGTAGGTGGGAAAACAAAGAACCAGAAAGATTAGGTGGTGTATCAAAAGCCATCATAAGGTGTCTTAGAGTTGACTTTTACTTCAGTGTGATATAAATCTCAAGGGTTTCTTTTACCTGGTTAGTTGCACCGCTGAAAGGTGACTCCGTGTAAAATACCAGCCGTCCTGAACATCGTTGTCATCGTTAGCAAATCACCGTTGGCTCTAGTGTGATAACTTACTCATTGAAAGAGCAGTCTGTATCAAGCACTGGGATACCCATTGGAACTCACTTCATGCTTACAACAGCCCCGTGAGTTGTATGTGAATACTCTGTCCAGTTTCAGAAGTGGAAACCGAGATCTCGAGGCAAAGCATTTGCCCCAACTCGCCGTGTTGACAGGCAGCAAAGCAAGGATGAACACGAAGTCGGCCTCTGGGGTTAGAATTCCTACCCTCGGTGTTACTTCTATGAGCAGGCTAAAATTCTAACAATCCCACGGTATTTTCGATACTCCGTTTTTAAGTTAAACTTAGCGGGAGAAAACTTACTCCCTCTCCACGAATACAAAACTATCCAAATACCTAGCAAACACGTGGGAGTGTAACCATAATAGCCTCCCAAGCCATCCGGTTTGGCTACCAACACTCCCATTGTTTCGTTGGAGAAACTGAGTCTCAGGCCCCTTGAGGAGCTGGGTGTTCCTGGGGCCATCACTCAGGCCTGAGGCGTCTCTGTCAGGGTTTTATTGAGCAGAGCTGCCTGCCGCCATATGCATTTAAGTAATGAACAAGGATCAATACCTGTCTCTGTTCTTCTTGTCCACATTCCCTTGATGACGGCCCAGGAACAGGAGGCTAGATTCACCACGAAACTTCAGCCTGCAGTGCAAGCTCATTATAGCCTTGCCGGAGCTAAATTTTCCTCGTCGAGAACCACGAGAGGCATTGAGAGGCACGAGAGGAGAGGTCAGAGGGAATTCACCGGGATCTAAATCTTGAATGCCGGTGAGCTAATGCGGCTACGTTTCCATAAACAGACACCCATCCATCAACAGATGTTTATTCAATAGTCAACAGAAACCCAGCTATGAGGCGGGATAGCCCAGTAGTTTAAAGTGTTCTCTGAATCCAGGCAGATCTGAGGTCAAATTCCATGTCTGCCATTTACTAGCTGTGGGAATCTGTGCGGGTCTTTGTTTCCCCCACCATCCCTGTCTCCCTTTCCTTCGTTCTTTGCAAGTTTATTTAGGTATCGCACGGGAAGAGTAAGCTGCTGACAGTGCATTCATATTCAGTGATTACTGATATAGATGTGTAATATACATATCACACACACACATATATTAGTAATATTTTTATCACGTGTGTGTGTGTGTGTGTGTGTGTGTAACCCCCACCCAGATCAGGAGATAGCACCCCATAATATTCCCACGTGCTGCTTCCCAATCCAAATTCCCACCAAGAGGCAATCATTACTCTGACTTCTGTCTTCCATCAATTAGTTTTGTCTGTCCTTGAAATTTACGTACATGGGGTCAAACAGAGTAGACTCTTGTGTGTGGCTTATTTCACTCAATGTAATATCTGTGGTTTCATCTGTGTAGTTGTGTGGAGCAATAGTTTTATTTCTTATCTCGACACGGTTTTCCACTGTATGAGTAACGCCATGCGTCGATCCATTCTTTCTTTTGATAGGAGTTTCTACCATTCTGAGCATTTGGCCATTGTAAATAAAGACGTTACGAACATTCTGGCGCATATTTTCTTGTGACGTGTGCTGTCCCTTCTCTCGGGAACACGACGAGGCCTGGAGTTGATGGGTCATTTTGCTTCTGTGTTTGCCTTTCTGTGCAGTTTCTTTATTTGATCTGCTTGGATTACATGAGATAGATAGTCTAACACATATTACCCACTCCATAATCGTAGGAATTAGTCTAACTGTGTGCTGTTTTAAGTTTTATTTATTTATTGGAGACAGACAGAGACAGCACGAGTGGGGAAGGGGAAGACAGAGAGGGAGAGAGAATCCCAAGCAGGCTCTGTGCTGCCAGCACAGAGCCCGAGGTGGGTCTCGAACCCACACAACTGCGAGATCGTGACCTGAGCCGAAACCAAGAGTCGGATGCTTGACCGGCTGAGCCACCCAGGTGCCCCTCTAATTATGTGTTTTAATGCTGCAAGTTGAGACAATGCCGTTGTGACCTGACCTCTCCTCATCAACAGAGCCGCCCCTTCCTTCCGGCACCCAGGGTGGCCGTGAAGTTGAGTTGAGCCGTCAGGCGTCTGTGTAGGGTCTGCGTGTGGCCAGCAGAACACTCACTTCCCACCTGCCCAAGTCAACAGCAGGATCCTCCCACCCATACTTACCAAGGGAGCTCTCTTCTCCGCCATTCGCTTTATTTCGTCAGACCACAGAGAAAGGCCGGGCTTCGCTACCTCCTGCCAGCCAGCCGGGGCACACGGCGTGCTCTCCAACACTGAGCTCTCATCTGTATCTGTGCTTTCGTTTCTGAAATCACTGCCCGAAAACAATATCTAGATTAGCCAGGTGAGATTCCAAAAGATTCAGGAAACAAACTCCAAAGGAATCTGGAGCGTCTCCTTGCTCTCAAAAGTGGGGCCAGGCTAAGAACAGACTCTCAAAAGAGTCCCCGGGTCCCTCCCTCCACTCCGGGCTGTGGCCATGCCCTTGAATCTACATAAGCAGAAACTCGGGCAGACCTAAACGGATTGTGGTTGGCGTTAGGAGACAGCCCCAGAGATGCAATAAATCAAGGACGACTGTAAAGGTGCTTTGTGTTCTAGGATGTTGAAACATCTCTCTGCCTAATGGAACCTTCCCCAAGGCGCTGTTAACTGTAGGCATAGGTTAACATGAAGAACCACTCTCTGCCCTGTCCCCTTTCTCTTCTGCAAATAATGGGATGATGTTTCACCTCCCAAAAATAGCCCGTTGGGCTTGGAACACTTTCCCTTCCCCTCCTAGGGCTCCATGGAATTATTGGATTATGAAGCAAAGGCTTTTTCAGGCTTGCTGGCATGGCTTCCTGGTACCAGAGGGCAGAAAGCCCACGTTAGCTGAAGCGCATGGACTCTTTCAGACACCAAAGTTCCAGGCACTGTGCTAGGTGCTTTCACGGTCTTAATTCTTACGGTGACATTTCTTTTTTTTTTTTTAATAAAATAAAGGCTCCCTCCCCCCTTTGCATTTTGAGATAAAGAAACAAGCAGGTCGTAAGCCTAGACCGTGCGACTGGAAGGTGGCAGATCCGGGGTGAGAATTCTATGCCTCCATGGCCTTGATCGGGAACACGTGTCATTTGCAAATGGCGGCCGCCACCGCTGAAGGTTAAAGTTGAGACTCCTGAGATTTGCCACTGACGTCTACTTACTTTTCTAAGAGGGAATGTACTCAGTTTTATTTTGAGAGTTTTATTCTTCCCCTTCCATCGAAGCCAATGCCCAACAAACTCGAACCTTAGTGATCTTGACCAAACTAACCTCTAACTAGCGTTCCGCAGAATGAAATGGTGCTCCCCTGGCCTGCTGTATGGGCTCCCTCCCAGATGCAGAATTTACCTTTTCTCCCGATTTCGCACTTGCCCCAAAGGTGATGGTGGACATCTGTTACTTTTATTGACTCTCCTGCCTTCTGGACTGCCATTCTCTGCTCCGTGTCATTCTGGTGGGACTGGACCTCAGAGGTCCCCTTCTCTCCTTCCCTACTCAGCCTGGCTATCAAGGGCATCCCCGGCCCCTTGGTGTTAGTGGATTGGTTCAGGGCGAACACGTGAGCCCTTTGTGGCAATGAGGGTGGATGCTGGGATGCAGTGGGTCTCCCTTCCGTAGAAATTGGAAGCTTCTCTATGAATATTCTAAGCCTGATGTTGTTGACACCCATCCTTGATTTTATGTCAATGAGGCCCAGAAGAAATGTGAAGTCAACAGAGAGGACAGAAGATAGGAGGGATGAGAGACAGATGGACACAGAGAGAGAAAGACAGACAGGAATCACGCAGTGCAGTCCATTTTTGCTTCAGGTCATTTGAATGAGCTCTCTGTCATTTGCAACCCAAAGACTCCTATTACAGAAGTGGGATCTAAAGCTGCTTGGAAAGCCGTAGGTCCCGGAGAGCTATTGATTACGGTTACTGTCACTCTCAAGATTGTCTACTGAGAGTTACAGGACAAGACGTTGAGAGTGGCTGCTCTTGGGGGGGGGGGTTCCATTTCCATAGGAAAGCCTTGAAGGTGGACAAGACACAGGGTAGTGAGATGGTGGGCGGGGCTCCGTACAGAGTTCAGTATTCGCTGGGCCTGTCTATACGGTTGATGTTGAAATCCAAGGCTCCTGTTCTGTGTCTATCCTGGACTTGAAATCCTAGAGTTTTGGCCATTGGCACTTGGATGTGCCTCAGGCCCTGGGAGCTCTCCTAAAGGGGCATCCTATTAGTGTCCCCCTAGCCCTCTCTTTTTCTCTTACTGTGACGTTCCTTAGCTTAAGGAATGCCCCACAGCCAATTCAGTAGTTTAGGGCAAAAATCTGGGAATCATTCTCGACTCCTTCCTCTCCTCCCTTCCTATGCCATCAACTGCAATTTCCCCTTTATGAAAAGACTCATTACCTTCTTTCCCGCCCCCCAAGTGAGGCACAAAGTGAGTCAGCCTGTGCCTGCCCCGTGGAAGTTACTCCCAAGCACTAAACGTTCATTTCCGTTCCCACTACCCCCAAATCTGGCATCATGTAGACTTTCATAAGTCAATAATCAGCTTTTAAAAATATCACTAAAAAGGTTGTTTATTTTAATGACATTCAGAAGGTGGCTTATCCTCTTATTTTCTTTCAGGAAGAGACCCCCTCATACCCAGACAAAAAAAGAACGCTTGGAGAAAGATCAACTTCACGTGCCCAAGCAATGCTTCATCAACTTTGGAATGTCACAAACGATGTGATTCTACAAGGCACCGGGAGACTGGCAGAAGGTTGCCAACTGTACCTTTTGCCAAATTAAGTAATATTTTAAACATCCCTGTCTGCAATAGCTGTTAGTTGGTAAATGCGTCCCTCGATCAAGACTGTGGCTCAAGAGTTTTGGTCCTGGGGTGCGTGGGTGGTGCAGTCAGTTGAGCGTCCGACGGTCATGGGATCGAGCATGGTCAGCATGGAGCCTGCTGGAGACTCTCTCTCTCTCTCTCTCTCTCTCTCTCTCTCCCTGAGCCCCTCTCCCCTGCGTGTGCTCTTTCCCTCTCTAAAATAAAATTTTAAAAAATGAAAAACAAAAAAGTTTCAGTCCCGAGTTGAAGCTGCTTTTAAAGAAGCGTAAGCCCAGACTTTCAGCCTCCTTCCTTCCCCCACTCCATCCCAGCTCGGTGCCACACAGATCGCTTAACGTCTCGTCCTCTCCGTCCTTCCCATTTTCCGTCCTTCTTCCCGGCGGCAGCGTTTCCCTCCCTTTCTCTGATTCAGCATCAGAAAGGCCCCCTCCCACTCTCTCCTCCAACTGCCCAGCAGATGGAGGCCTGTTCTCCAGAGGCCAAGGGGTGGTGGACAGCAGGCACCTGAATTGCCTGAAACCTTTTAGCTGGCAGAAGGAGAGAGAAGGCGGGCAGCCATCAGTCACTCAGGTTCTATTGCAAAAGAGGGAATCTTCTCAAAACAGTTAAGTATGGAAAGGACAGAATCTTAGAATCCAGGGCAGTCCTTGATTTTGAATACCTTTTCCTATGTGAACAGCTAGTGACCTTTTCATTCCTTTTCGGTTAGTCGTTGACTGGTGAAGATGTAGGGGTCCTCTAGTTGTCTTCCCTAGGCAATTTCTGCCTCCCTTTCCAGGTACACTCAACCCCCAGGGAGCAAAACCCTTTCAACGCCACTGAGTGGTCTTTTTTGGGAGAGGCAGAGAGGAAAGCGGATCAAACTCGGTCCGTCCACCTTCTTGGTCTATACCCACCTGTGTGGGAACTCCGGGCTGAGCCTTGGTTACGGGAAGATCAGCACCATGCTAGATGGGGACCATTTAAGAAAACGAGAACCCAGTTCTCTGCAAGGGTTTCCTTTTTGACCCAAAGACAGAAAGATAAATCTACAAGAAATATGACAAGAAGCAGGTCCTGAATCACGTGAATCTGTTTGGGCTTGTCAGCTCACCTGGGTTACACTGTGAGCTCCGTCCCCCTCTGCCACACCAAACAGGTCCTTCTTGGCAGGTGACCTCTCTAATGAGGTGAATGTCCTCTGTGTGGCTGACCGCGCTGTAATTCACAGTATTTTCTTTCTTTCTTTCTTTCTTTCTTTCTTTCTTTCTTTCTTTCTTTTCTTTCTTTTCTTTCTTTCTTTCTTTCTTTCTTTCTTTCTTTCTTTCTTCTTTCTGTCTTTCTCTTTCTTTTTCTTTCTTTCTTTCTGTCTCTTTCTTTCTTTCTTTCTTTCTTTCTTTCTTTCTATTTCTCTTTCTTTCTTTCTCTTTCTTTCCTTCCTTCCTTCCTTCCTTCCTTCTTTCTTTCTTTCTTTTTTCTTTCTTTCCTTCTTTCTCTCTTTCTATTTCTCTTTCTTTCTTTCTTCTTTTTTTTTTTTTTTTCATTTTAAACTATCCAAATGTCTTATTTTCTCTGGAACTAACTTCCTCCGTGCTGACTCTGAGATGGTCAGCCGCCACCTTGCATCTAATAAGTGTTCAGGGTGAGTGTGTAGGGAATAAAGCTCTGTAGTGGTCTGGGGTTTAATAATGTGATGATACACTTGCTGAGATCCTAACGGTGGCGGCCACTATAAACGCATGATTGCAATTCACGCTCACGACCAACCTGAAGGTAAGCAACGTTCTCCATATTTGATGGATGAGGAAACCGAAGATCGGAGAGGTTTAGGTGCTTTCCCCAGGGGCATTCCGCTGGTAAGTGGGAGAGTGAGGTCCAAACCCATGACCGTCTGACTCTAAGACCCATGTCCTTCCCGCAGTGACTGTCCTGCTGGGAGACATCTGTTACTTCTTCTTACCTTTAACTTACGTCTGGTTTGACTATGACTCCGACCCAGGTGACGTAAAGGAAGTTTTGCATTGGAAGGAAAACTTCCTACTTCAGGGCGTTATGTGTGGGGTCGGCCTTTGCGTTTCACCGCCGTGACGTTCGCCGATACATCCAATGGCCCTTCTTCTCCCCTCAACTCTTTCTTGTCTCCAAAATTGAGGCTTTGTTCAGAGAAGGCCTTCTGGGGGTGCTGGTGGTGGTGGTGGAGGCAGCTCTTGGGTCAGGTCAATATACCCCCAGACAGTTGGCTTGACCAACGTTACCAAGTTGATGAGAGTCTGGGAGAGAGACACATCGTCACCAAATTTCCACAAGAGACAGAAGCCATTCTCTAATAGGGTAGCTCGTGGTGCACGCTTGTTCTTTATTATCACATGCTGCCCTTTTGGCCTTCTCAGCCTTCATACCCAGAAACTCAAGGGACTCAAAGTCGTTCGGGGGACACGGAAAGAGAGTAAGTAAGACCTCCGGTGAACTGTGCACTCTCATCCCGAGAGGGAGGCACATTTGAAAGGATACCGTTTTCTAATCAGAGAGATTTGGGAGTAAACAGATTTTGAACCGGTGCCTTATCTTATCCGAACCTCAGTTTCCTCGTTTTTGAAATCATGCTGCGCGTTCCAAGCTATTGCAAGGATCCGACAGGGTAGTGGATGCGGACTATTTAGCACAGTGCGGGGGGCACAAAAATAGACCCTCTGCATTTGGTATCTGATAGGGAAAATGTCATTAAATTAAGCTTCATGGCAGTTTCCCCAAAGATCCCCATTTTCAGGCTGTGCCGCCTTAGGTACAGAGGAGATCAGTGACCCATAACAGGAGGTACCATTTATTGGACACATAGAGGTGCCAAGCCCTGTGCTATAGCGTTACCTTATTTAATCCTAACAAGAACCCCATGGGGTTGTACCCATATTCTCCCCACTTGACAGATGAGAAAACCGAGGCACACAGGGTTTGCCCAGGTGGCGAGGGGAAGGTTCAAGACTTGTATCGGAGGCACTGACTTCAGAATCCCGATGTTTCAGTGGGGACCGGGCTGGTGAGAAGGCTGTAGACAGCACTGGTGGTGCGGGGGTGGCTCTGGTGGGGAGCCTTCCATGCTTCCAGAGGCTGCCCTTGACCATGTGTGTGTGAGGGGGTTCTGGGCCAACCCCGCTGCCCGAGCAAGGATATCTATAGAGGGGACGTCTCTTCCACACCCAGGAGGGTGTGCTCCTTACACCCTTTGGGATCCAAGAACCCAGTTTCAAATGCATCAGCAACTTCAAAGAGAACAACAAAAACAAAAACAGTTCACGCTCAGTCTCTTGGAAAAGAAAAAAAACAAGCAGCAGAAGAAAGGCAAAAAGAAACCTCTCCCATCCATCTGTAACCAAATATATTTCGTGCTTGGTTTCCTTGGGCAGCCTTCTCTTAACAGCTTCTAATTCATAGAGACAAAAAACATGAAACAATTTTAGGCATTGGCACACTCAGCTCGGGGAGGCATTCTCTTCCCAGGGGAACGTTTTTGGCAGGGGCCTTCTGAGGTTGGCCTAGCTGGAAGCCGGGAAGCTCACGGGACAAGGGAGGAAGCTTTTTTTTTTTTTTTCTTTTTTTGCTTATGCTGTTCCCTGCTTGCCGAGCTGAGAGGTATTTGAGGGAAGGAAGGGGGCTGGTCTGATGATTACCCAGCGGGTACTTACAGCCAGTTGTGGAGGAAGGCTGTACGGGGGCCCCCGTTGTGCACCACGCCAGCCGAGAAGAGCCCTCACCCAGGGGTGGATTTATGGCTGCCCGTGCAGCGTGGGATGTATGTTTTGGCTTGTGCGCCGGCAAGGGCACAGAATTTTCCTCTTTCTTTGCCTCTCTCTTTAATCTCGACTTCAGAAGGGCAGGAGTTGGTTGTTAATTCATTTGGACTTAGAAATCTGGGCTTTTTCACGGGAGAGAGGCAGGGGCCATGAGAACGTTGTGTCATGTTTATTTACTGTGTTCAGTTAATATTTACGGAATGAAATAAATGCGCCCATAAACGAGTGTTAGTATAATAGAAGCCAATATTTACCGAACACGTCCGGTATGCCATAGCCCCAAATGCTTTCCTGGTATTATGCAATGGATTCCTGTTATTACCCACATTTGACAGGGAGGGAAACTGAGGCACAGAGAGGCGGCTGATTTACGCGAGGTCACGCCACTGGAGTGTCAGAGCACCGGGCCCGGCTGCCCCGAGGGAAGCAGAGACACGGACCCAACCCCGCCGAGCCCCCCGAGCCCCCCGAGCCGGGTGCCAGCGGCACCCCCTCCCCTTGTTGGGACAAGCAAATTTATCTCCGGATCTCTCCAAGCGCCCCTCACACGGGAGGAGCAAAATTGCTCTCAGTGGAGAATCGTTGCTCTGGGTCTTTGCACCCTGATGCGATCATTTCTTGGAGCCGAGTGCGTGTGCTGTTTCTCTTGAAAGGCTCTTTATACACGATGCCAAACTGTCTTGCACAAAGCTGTGCCGATTCGTAAGGCCGCCTGCAGTGCACGAACACGCTGTTTCCAACGCGCGTGCCAATGATCAGTGTTACCCGGGCGCGTTCTAGGGAATCCTTGAGCGGTACTTAAAGACTTCTGGGTGTGTAGAATGGGGAGGCCCTCGGCGATGACCCCAACCCATCACTCCAAATGGGGGAGTCTGAGACCAGAAGGGCCACTGATTTGCCCCAGGCCACACAACGGCTGAGGAGTCCAGGTGGGACTCCTTGAGTGTTGGAACAGCACCTTGTAACTCTGAGCCAGCAGCCCGGCCAGTGGCCTCGATCGTTCCAAATGAGATCGCTTCATTGAGGCCAGTGTTATTTCCAGGATTCTCCTCCCAGGTGGTGTGTGATTCCATAAAAAAAGAATTTTTTTTTTTTTTAATTGTGCTGGCTGTGGATAAAGGCAGTGCTTTGGTGGTGAGGCAGGGAGTGATGTATTCTGGGGAGCCGAAGAGCTGGTAAAAGTTTATGGGTTTGCAGCCTGCCACGGACTGGGTTTATTGTCCTTTGTAAATTCTCTGCCATTTTCCCCCCTTTGAAGTCAGGAGCGATGGAGTCAGTGGCCTAATTGATACAGGATGGGAAGGGGGTGGTGATGCTCACAAGAGATACGGCCGGCATGTTCCTGCAACCGTCTGCCATTCAGTTTATGAGCCGCCTCAAAGGGGAAGGATCTGTGGGCCCAACTCCACTTAAAATAAGCTCGAGCACGTCTCCAGGGCCTTCATGCCCTGGCCTGCGTCCGGCTCTTGGACGTTATCTCCCCTCCGTCCTCTCAGGTTCACCATGCTGCAGCCACGGCTCCCTTCTTTCCTTCCCTGGAGGGCTCTATTCGTCCCTGCCTCAGGACCCTTGCATCTGCCATTTCCTTCCGTCCAGGACTCCCTTTCTCACGTTCTTTCCACGGCTGACTCTTCTGATTGTTGAAGGCTTCGGCTCATATATCGCCACGTCACAGAGGCCTCCCCGAACACCCTATTTATTTATTTATTTTTTTCAACGTTTATTTATTTTTGGGACAGAGAGAGACAGAGCATGAACGGGCGAGGGGCAGAGAGAGAGGGAGACACAGAATCGGAAACAGGCTCCAGGCTCTGAGCCATCAGCCCAGAGCCCGACGCGGGGCCCGAACTCACGGACCGCGAGATCGTGACCTGGCTGAAGTCGGACGCTCAACCGACTGCACCACCCAGGCGCCCCCGGAACACCCTATTTAAAGAGGGTCCCCCTTGCCCCAGTCACGGTTCATTATACGGAGTTAATTCACCTCCTTTTTATGCTCGTGACGTGAAGCGTCCTTACATGTTTATTTGTCCGGGACCCGGTCTCTCTGATGAGGACGGGGACACTGCCTGTCGTGTTTGCAGACTTGTTTCTCGTAGCTGGCACAGAACAGCTCCCTGCTGGCAGTTCAGGAGGGTCTCCTCCACGTAAGACATGGGGAGACATAATCAAGGCAGGGAAATAAAATATAGGCACACGAGATCCCCACAGGAAAGCAAGTGTCGGTGGGGTTGAGGGTAAGTGGTGCCATGACAGTTCTGAGGAGGGACCCGGGGACCCTGGGAAGTTTCCCTGCGGGAGACGGCCTTTGGACTGAACTTTCAAGAACGCAAAGAGTTTACATGGGTGGGAAGGAGCGGGGCAGGCATCTCAGGCCGGGGATTGGCTGGGGTCCTGGGCAAGGCCGAGGTTTGCTCTGGAGGCGGACGCACAGCTGTGGTCGAGGAGACGGAGTCACAGCGGATGACACGTGACACTGCGTATGTACGTTGGACAGATTTGGGGACTTGGGCCTCGCGTGAGGATTTGCGTGGTGCATGGGGAGGGAGGGATGTGAGAGCGTGAGCCATCTGGAGTTAGACGGGACTGAGGTTCAGATCTGTGTCCCTGGCCAAGTTGCTTACCTTTCTGGATCTCACTTTCCTCATCTGGAAAATGGGGCTAAGTCGTGTGGAACACTTCACAGAGGTTCTATAAGGATCCAGCGAGTCCTACACATAAAAAACTTAGAATAGGATAAACAGGGCTGGAAAGCATTAGTGATCATAGTTAATGTTGATAGTATCACCTAAATGAATAGGGTGTTATTACTTCTGCTACCGTAATTACAGGTCTATGTAGCAGGTGGTGAGCTCCCCATTCTCCAGATGGAAAAACTGAAGTCGGGGGGGGGGCATCTCGGTGGCTCAGTCGGTTAAGCGTCCGACTTCGGTTCAGGTCATGATCTCGTGGTTCATGAGTTCGAGCCCCGCGTCAGGCTCTGTGCTGACGGCTCAGCGCCTGGAGCCTGCTTCTGATTTTGTGTCTCCCTCGCTCTCTCTGCCCCTCCCCCACTCATGCTCTTTCTCTGTCTCTCTCTCAAAAAATGAACACTAAAAATTAAAAAAAGAAAAGAAAAACTGAGCACAAACACAACCAGTGGTTTTCTCTAGGTCCCCGCTTTGTTAAATGGCATTTGAACCTCCCCGTCCCTCTGCTTCTCCCGGTGTCCATCCAGATTCTTGTCCACAGCTCCGGGCCGTGCCTCCCGCGGAGTTCTGTCTATGGTCATGGCATGGCCGTCTCCAGTCAACAGTTGACCACGACACCTTGCCCAGACGCTCCTCGGTTTGCGAGGTGACCCGTGGCTTTCTGTTCCCTCCCGGCAGTGCGCCACCGCCATCCCCACTCCTTTGGGAGATTCCAGGGGCGACTGTGTGGCCCAGCACCGGGCCCTTCCCATCCCCCCGTGGCCTGGATCCACTCACCTCTCCAGCTCGTCTCTTGCCACTTTGACCAGGTCCTTCAGGGCCCCCCACCCCGTCTTTCTCGCCTCTGTGCCTCTGCTCACGCTCTGCCCAGGGACCGGATAACCCCTCTTCGCCTGACCACCTACGAATCGCTGTTTGAGACTCAGCCCCACTCAGGGCTGCCTCCCAGGCAGAGCCGAACTCCCCTCTCGGCTTCCCCAGCGCAGGACTCAGCCACTCTGCTGACCCCACGGACCCACTTTCCCTGAGCCCAGGGACCAGACCTCCCACGTGTATTTCCAAGTCCTCCACGGTCAGCTTTGTCTCTGTCGCAGAGAGGAGGAACTCGGCCCGATCGTGAACGGGTGAGCGAATGAACGAACCCGCGCACAAACTGCTAATCATACCCCCAAAGCCGCTCAACGACCGTGAGCCTGGGAAGCATCCAGATCTGCGTCGGATCGCGGGTTCCCTGAGCCTTGAGCGGCGCTCGGCACGTGGCGGCAAGGAGATGCCAGTGACAGAAAGACTCCCAACCAAGTGACGAGGACAGCCATGTGGTCGCGGCCACAGTACGGTTGACAGCCGTGGACTCCTCCAGGCAAGAGACTGGTCTGCGGTCCATCCCGTAAGCCCAGCTCCCAGAGAAGCGCCCGCACGCAGGGGGTCCCCTGGATTCCAGGGGTCGGGAAGACGACCCTCGCTCGGATCAGCCCTCACATCGGAGAGAACGCGGGCTCCCTTCACAGTCCACGGCCGAGCTCTTTCTGCCTTTGCAAGGTTCTTTTCACTTCTGCGGTCTGAAGCCAGTTCCTTGACATTGTGTAAACATGGTTTTGTGCGGTTGAAAATGTATTTTAAAAATGTCACTAATTACCCCATGGCCTGTAACCACTCTTTCAGGGCCATAATTGGCCTGTCATGTAAATACCTAATTAGGGGTCTTGGAAAATGGGGTGGATGGGAGGGCCTGGCGTCCCCAGGCCTCCTGGCTGCTTCTCCGTCTCCAGGCCCAGGGGAGACACTGGGGTCCCCCTGCGACAGTGGCCGGTGGGGGGGGGGCGGGGAGGAGGAGGAGGGCCGTTTCCAGGCAGCATCGGGGGCTCTGACGCTCTGGCTCCCTGGACGGGGCTGGGGCCGGCACGCATCCACACGCAGGGAATTCTCAAGCTACCAAGCTTAATGGAAACCAACTGCCCCAGCCCCCCTCCACCCTCCATGCCCAGAGAGTATGTGCTCACTTCAAATGACTCACAGATGTGTCCCTGGCTCCCCACTTTCCTTTTCTCCCCCAAAGAGCCCAGCTCGCTATGGTTCTGCCCTTACGGTAAGGACATCTACTGTCCGAGGTAGGGGGTCCCCATGAGGCAGGCAAACCCCCTGCTGCACGTGACGCGCCCCTAACGCCACACTTTCGGCTTCCCCGAGGCCTCGGAGGGCAGGGCTGACGTTCTGGATGAAGAACAGCTTTTCCTCTCAGATGCGACTGGGGGCACCAACTTTTCTCTGCCTCCTTGGCGACTTCTCTTTATGGCTTCCCACCCGCGTGCGCCAAGGGCCGAAGTATGGTGAGGGCCGCTGGTCAGACAGCGGCCATTATTTCGGGGAGGTAGCGGGAAAGCGAGCGATGCCCACGTCCCTCGAGCTCGCGCTGCTCCAAAGCTCTTCTCCAGCTTGGTGGCAGGTGATCTTCAGGCCTGGGCCCCGCCGGTCTAAGCCACGCTGGTGAGCGTTCCAGCTTTAACAGCACCAATGGAAACCACCTAGTGGATTACCTCTCCTTGGGAGGCCTTTAAAAGAGGCTTTTCTTGGGGCGCCTGGGTGGCTCGGTCGATTAAGCGTCCCACCCTTGGTTTCGGCTCAGGTCATGGTCTCGCGGTTCGGGGGATCGAGCCCCGAGTTGTGCTGTGCGCTGACAGCTTGGGATTCTCTCTCTCCCTGTCTCTCTGCCCCCTCCCGCCCTGGCTTGTGCTCTCTCTCTCTCTCTCTCTCAAAATAAATAAATAAACTTTAAAAAAATAAAAGAGGCTTTTCTTGTGGCAGGAAAATACTATTTATTTAGTAAATGACGAATTGAGCAAGTATGATTTTTTGATCATCAAATTGGCATGTAATTTTACCACAAAGCGGGAAATTTAGAAAAATAGAACATTTTTTTAATGTTTATTTATTGTTGAAGGAGAGAGAGAGAGAGAGAGACAGAGCATGAGCTGGGGAGGGGCAGAGAGAGAGGGAGACACAGAATCCGAAGCAGGTTCGAGGCTCTGAGCTGTCAAAACAGAGCCCGACGCGGGGCTCGAACTCACCAGCAGTGAGATCATGACCTGAGCCGAAGTCGGATGCTCAACCGACTGAGCCACCCAGGGGCCTGGAGAAACAGAAGAAATCTTTAAAAATGACGGTTCTTGCATCCAAACATAACCACTCTTAACATTTTAGAAGGCTTTCGTTTGAGGTTTTTTTCCTCTGATAGTTAAAAACAATCGCATGATTTTAATAATACTATAGAGGTAATATTGCCCCTGCCTTTTCCTGTAGTATTTTAACATGGCCACTTCTGTATTGTTGTGTAGACTCTTCTGAACAAACGTGTAGTAACTCACCAGTGCTGGGGTGTGAGGAAGTCAACCAGTCCTCCGGGTTAATAGCCCATTTTTTTTTTTTTTTAATTCTTCACTGTCGCAAACAATGTGGCACCTCTTTTTTTTTTTTTTTTTGCGTGAAGTTTTTTTCCTTTCCTCTCTCTCCTCCCCTCCCCTCCTCCCTCCCTTCCTCCCTCTCCTCTCCTTCCCTCTTTTTTGCCTTTGTGCTTGGAATTCTCCTTTAGATGGATTTTTAGAAAGAAAAAAAAAAAGAAAAAAATATATATATATATACACACACCAAGCTCAAGCTGCGAACAGCGCGGGCGCCAGATAGGCATGGCCAACTTTTTTTCCGCCCCCCGCGAGAGACCCCGTGTGACTTCTTTGAGGTCAACCTCATTGTTCAGTTTCATGACCATGGGGACCGCCTACGGTCACTCGCGATTCGTTGAGCAACGCCTCTTGGGCGCTCTCTTCGTGCAAGGAGCCGCTGGTGGTGTTTCCCGGGGCTTCGCTCTTGGGGCTTCCCGGCTCTGAGTCAGAAGTCACGATGAATCAAAGACGTGACCGACCTCAGATTTTCAACTTTTCTCTGGGAACTGGGCCTCGCGGGTCTCCGGGGGGGGGTCCTCTGACCGGTTGGGGGCGGGGCGGGGTGGGGGGCGGCGGCACCCAGGGGTCCAGCGTTTCCAGGAAGGCCGCCCTGATGGGTTCGAGTACCAGCTTCTGTGGGATGAAAGCAGTCAAGGCTCATTGTTTGAGCTCCTTGGAGCGAATATGTAAGTGTCCCGGTAAGCATTAAAGCCCTCCACCCCCTCCCACCACTTTTCTCTGACAAAGCTTTTATATGGAGCACGAGCACCCATAAATAACAGACCGACCTATAAATAAATACAGCTGGGAGCCCACAAAAGCCCTTGACAAATGCTGTTTATTTAATTTCTCAAGTGTGGTCCATTTGAGATCCAATTGGAAAGGCCCGCTAAGCTTTTAAAAGGCCAGCTTATGTGCTTAATCTTGATTCCCCCTTCGAGGGGCCATCCTGCCATCTCCCCCACACCTGCTAAGCTCAATAAAGCAGCTTGGCTGTCTCCAGGGGCAGGGATTTGGGACAAAGATGTGTTTGCCAGGTCCTTCCCCGTGAGGGGACTCAACTCTGGACAGGTCAAAGCCACGCCGTCATTATTAATCTCGCCCCAACCTAGCCGGTCCAAGCGGTCCTCGCGATTCGTTTACCAGGTCCGGGGCCTCCTTAACTGCCTCCGGGGGAGGAGGAAAAAAAAAAATGAAACAGTGCTAAGAGCGGTGTGGAGCCAGCGTGGGCCTCTTGCTATGAAGCGTCTGAATCATTAATTATTTCACAGGCAAACAAACAGGGTGGCACATCACAGAAGGAAGAGCATGTTGTTGCCGACCTCCAAACCGCCTTCCTGCCCCAGGACTTTGGCTCATGCTGTTCCTTCTGCGGGAGGCTCCCCGCGTCTTCACTTAACTAGCTCGACTCATCCTTCGACAGGCAGCTAGTGTGCCCCTTCTTCTGGGAAGCCTTCCCTGCCTAATCTGCGTCCTCCCAAGGAAACCGGCTGCCAGTCTCCTCGTTGTACATTTTTATAGCATCCTGTGCCTCTCTCACATCTCTCCCCGCTGTTGCGATTAAATTATTCATTGTGCAGGATTTGCTGACTACCCGACTTGCTCACTCAGATACCGCTTTCCACCTGCTCCTCCCAAATCCGAGCCCCTATCGTGTCGCCCCTGAGGAAATGCAAAGGCTTCCTCAAAGGGCTCTCCGCTTTCCCTGGCCTCTGCCCCTGAAGTCTCTGCTTTTATCATAGCAGCCAGCGGACGCTTTGAAAACACAAGCGACGCTGTGTCCTTCCTCTGCTCGGAAGCTTCCACGGGCTCTTGCCTCCCCCTGAGTGACGGCCAAAGTCCTTACCGTGGCCCGCGGGGCTCTGCAAACTCTGGCTCCCCTGACCTCTTTGACCTCATTTCTGGCCACTCCCCTTTTGCTCACTCTGGTTCAGCCACACTGGTCTCGCTAACGTTCTAGAAGAGTCTGAGCGCACTCCTGTTCCTCTTGCAAGTAGCTGTGAGCTTCTCTGCCTCATTGTCAAGTTCCTACCCGTAGAGCCTCTTTTCGAGAAGCCTTCCCTGATCACCTACCACCCACCTGCAGGAACCACCCGCCCCCATTTATGACCACCTTGCGTGTCCTACGTTTGGGACTTCGGCAAAGCACGTGGGCCCAGCCTACTGCTCTGTCCCCACTGCTAGACGAGTCCCTGACCCACGGTAGGTGCTCCACTAAGATATTTGGCATATGGGGGGCCTGGGGGGCTCAGTCGGTGAAGCGTCCGACTTCCGCTCAGGTCACGATCTCGCGGCTTGTGAGTTCCAGCCCCGCGTGGGGCTCTGTGCTGACAGCTCGGAGCCTGGAGCCTGTTTCCGATTCCGTGTCTCCCTCTCTCTCTGCCCCTCCCCCGTTCATGCTCTGACTCTCTCTGTCTCAAAACTAAATAAACGTTAAAAAAAAAAAGATATGTGGCATAAATGAATGTCATATTTTAAACCACGCAGCTCTTTGCATGTGCTTGTCCAACAAGTAAGATGACCGAATTCTTGAAGTGGACCTTCTTGATCTTGTGCAGGGTTCAGTCTGTCCATCTTGTCTTCCCCACCCCCACCCCCTCCTGGGCAGAGCTTCTAACAATGAAGGTTGTAAAGGTTTCTGGTGGAGTATGATTAGGGGGCAGGGAGGTGCTCCCTCCCCCCCCAAAATAAACAAGATGGGGAGAAGAATGGAATCATCTGGAAACAATGGAGCCGATGAGAAGTGCTCAGCTCTGGGCAGGCGCCTGTGGATGCTGTTGTAGGTCAGCTTGTCACGAGGCTCTCCGGTGCGTGGGCTTGTCCGGAGGCTGCTGGAGGAGCCCCGCAGAGCAGAGCCAGCCGGAAGTGAGGTTAGCAGACTGAGCCAAAGTGTTGAGTTTTGGCCATCGTCGGCTGCCAGCAGGGGTGTTGTCATTAGATCCTCTGACAGGTGAGGTCTCATTTGTCCACCTGCAAAAGTCCCAGCTCGGTCTTCATCCTGGGAGGCAGGCTGGGGGCAGTGCAGAGTGTGACTTTGAATTCCGACGGTCCCTGGTTCGAACCCCGGCTCTGCCTCTCGCTAGCTATCTTCATGACCTTCTTTGGGCAAGGCACTGCCTTTTGTGAGTTTTATTTTCCTCACACGTCATTGTGCTTCCCCCCAAAGATCTGCTTCCCTCCTGGACTTCATCTGGAGATCTCTTCTTTCAGTTACTGCGCTCCAGCCGCGCTGGCTTCCTTTTTTATTCCTTGAGGCCGTCCTGCCTCAGGACCTTGGCACCCGTTCTTCTTCCTGCTAGAATGTTCTGCTCCCAGTTGCACACAGCTGGTTCCTTCTCACCATTGAGATCTCAGGTGTGATAGCACCTCCTCAGAGAGATCCTCCCTGACCAGTCCGTCAAAAACCGCCTCTGAACAATGACTAAGCAGTCACTCAGTTATATTCCCATGCCTGCGTTTAACACCATCTAAAAGTGTCTTATGTGTGCGTTGATTCACTTGTTTACCGTTTGTCGCTTATTTTCCACAAAAATTAAGCTCCGCGTGAGTAGATACTCTCTTTAGAGAGACTGTAGACTCTTTAGAGAGTCTCTATAGATGTGACAGCATGCCAGCTCCGAGTCTAGGCCTCAAGAGGCCTTGCGTGCTTCTAATCTAACTCTTGGGACGCTGACCTCGCTGTGAGACGTGTGGCCCGGTCACCCCCGGTACCCGAACAACCAATCAATAGCCAGACATGTAAATGAGGTCATGGGACAGTAGCAGCCCCTAGCCAACCTACCGGCTGCACGCGGATGCATGGGAGGACCCAGCTGAGATCAGATGAACTTGGCCCAGGTCAGCAGCAGCAACCAGCTAGATCTTAGACTCATAAAAAGCCACTGGGTTTTGGGGTAGTTTGTTATGCAGCGATAGCTAACTGATACATGGAAAACACACACACACACACACACACACACACACACAGCTTGGGACACTGTAGATGCTCTATGCATGGCAGTTATTTACTAATGCGATAGATACACATTACTTGGTAGTCGGAAGGGCTTTTCTACCTGGGGAGTCAGAAGTTTAACAGGAAGACGTGTAGCCTTACGTGGCATCCCCACTTGACCCGGAGCAGCCTGCTTCTGCTCTTAGCAAATATCCCTTCCAGTCGTGCGCTTGGTCCCTTGACCTCGGGGTCAGAAGAGCATTGCGGAGCCTTAAGCAGACCTGGCTCTTTGTTTGACCTGAATAATACATACATTTTCCTATTTCTATGATGTTTTTAGGCCTCTGATTTATGGTGATGAACATGCCCCTCCGTTCGCCCTGGCTGTTGTTAATGACCTATCATGAATTATCCAGGAAAGAAACGTTACAGGAGCGAATTAGGCATTAACCTTACATTATGGATCAGCCGCACAGTTGGATCCTTCACAGCGACGATGGTGACAGCATAAAGCATGAGGTATTCGTGGTCCCAGGATATGGGCCGGGAGAATCGAGGATGGGGGAGGGGCACAAAAGCCAGCACCCGAGGGAAGCAGTGAACATGTGTCCGGGCATGTCTCCCTCTGGTAGGAGGGGACACCCGCAGAACACCCTAACATATCTGCTTCTTATACTGTGTGATCTCATAGAACAAGGAATGATAACAACTCTCTCACAGAGCTATGAGGACTAAATGAGACACCACATCGTACAGGGCCGGCCGTGTACTTGGCCCTTGAAAAACATCTTTTCCCTTCCCTCTCCCTTTGGAAAATTTGTCTGCTAGAACTCGGAACCAAATATTAGCCACTCTACCTCGCGGGGCCACTTTGTATTAAAAAAAATTTTTTAATGCTTATTGGTTTTTGAGAGAGAGAGAGAGAGAGAGAGAGAGAGATTGGGAATGAGTGGGGGAGGGGCAGAGGGAGAGGGAGACACAGAATCCAAAATCGGCTCCCAGGCTCTGAGCTGTCAGCACGGAGCCCGACCCAGGGCTTGAACTCACGAACCATGAGATCATGACCTGAGCCGAAGTCGGACACTTAACTGACTGAGATAAAACCCTTTTAATAAGTAGCAAGGTGACCTGGGATAATAATGACATTATATGTATAATATATTTATTCATTATACATAAATAATGTATGTAATAGATATTTACTATATATAAAGGATATATATTTATTATATATAAATAATAGATATTATTATATATAAACAATACATAATGTATATTTATTATATGTAAATAATATATGTTTATTACATATAAATAATAGATATTTGTTATACGTAAATAATAGATATATGTATTTATTACATATAAATAATATATATATTATTTTACAGCTTAACGGGCATGTTCTTATCCACGTCACTTCCGTTCTCTGGGACACAGTCCTCACTTATAAAGCGGATACATAGGGGGCATGCCCGCCCTGCCTGCCACCCTTCTAAAGGAAACCATCCCGGCCTGAGTCCTTGCACTGTAGGTGGCCATGTTGTGCATCACATGACTCCACGCCCTTCATTCCCTCTACCGTTACTGATTGGATGAAAGGTGAGCACCTGATCAAGGGCAGCCAATCAGTAGGTTTGCCCATGAGCAGGGTTGAGACTGAGTCCGCCAGATTATCTCTTGGGAAGTTGGGCTCGCCCCGCCAAGTGTGGGGCGGGGCAGAGGCTGAGCGGAGGCTGGGGCAGGTGGAAGCCAACTGGGGCAACCTAGTGAAGGGCAGAAAGTTCCAGAGCTGAGCGTGATGAAGCAGATTGGGGGTGGACACAGCAAAGGGGGACAGGATGGGAGGAAAGAGAGGGAGAGGGAGAAGGAGGGGGAGAGAGGGGAAAGGGAAGGAGAAGTAGGAGGAGGAGGGGGAGGAAGGTGGGAGGAAGGAAGGGAGGAGGAGAAAGATAAAAGAGGAAAATAATGGATGGGAGAGAAGATGGGAATTGAGAAACTGCTTTGGGTCCTAAGAGATTCTGCTTCCATTTGTAGCTTCTGTACATCCTCCCCCTCCCTGTTGTTTTGAGCTGGTGTGAGAGGACTCGACACAGCGATTTTTGAAGTCAGAGTGTTGAGCTTTCTGAGCTCCGCGCTTGGCACCTTTGGCGTGCCCTGCGGGCAGAGAAGGCATGGGGAATTTTATTGAAAAGAAGTGGGTTGACCTACTGTCTCCCGAAGCCCCAGTCCTGATGGAAGTCGACCGTGAGCTCATGCCTTTTGCCAGCCTCACGGAGAAGGAATCTAGCATCAGGGGAGCTGGGTGGACGGCACCATGGTGAAGGGCTGACTCCACAGGTACGGGACCCTCCCCGCCCCCACTGAAGTGGATGCCGGGCCACACCACGTGAGGCCAGGTGTCCTTGTAAGATAAGCGTCTACAAAGGCCTCTGTCTGTTGTGCCGGTTCAGATGATGAATTGTGGGAGCCGGATGTCCCTGCCGCTCACGTTACCCACCACGTCCCTGGAATCGGACAACTCCCCAGGCCGGGTGCCAGAAAGCGTCGCGAGGAGGCAAAACCCTAACCGGGTTGGTGGCACCATGGGTGACGTCAGGTGTCATGGTGACTTTTGGGTGGAGACGGTGTGAATCTGTAATCAGTCAGGAGTCAGGCTTCCCTGTGTTCCCTGCACCTGACAACTGGGCCACGTTATGCACGATTCCCGCCACAAACTCCTTACGTCCCGGGAGTTGCAACGGTGACCCATTGATAACGTGCTCTTGGATGCTTGGAGTGTTATTAACACGGAAGATAAATCTACGGTATTAACACGGAAGATATGTCTACCTTAAGGACAAGCGGTGGCGAAGTTACATTTTGCAAAAAGTTTGCTGTGGGTTTTGTCCTTTACGAGGGCTGTTTTCAAGGGGAAAGCACTCTTGAAACTTGGTGGCGTGAGGGATGTTCACGTCGTGGTGTTAACATCGGCAGCGTCCGTCTCTAGAAGGTTTCCGTCATCCCAGCTGGAACTCTGCACCCAGTAAGCACGAAGTCTCCATCGCCCCTTCCCCGTATGATTTATCGTAAGGAATTGGCTGCCGTGTTTGTGGGGCGCTGAGAGGTCTTGCAGACTGCCGTCTGCAAGCTGGAAACTCGGGGAGTGGGGCCTTGTGGTTCCAGTTAGAGGCCTGGGGACCAAGAGGGCAGCTGATTCCAGTCAGAGCAGGAAAAGGCTGTCCCGGCAGTGAGGCAGAGAGGGCGGGTCCTCCTTTATTCCTTTTTCTTCCATGTGGGTCACGATGTTTTCAGGGTTGGTCAAACCAAGGAACACGTATCAGAATTTCCTTGCTTCTTCAGGGTAAGTCATGGTCCGCCGTATCGATAGAGCACATTTTGTTTATTCGTCCATCAACACGGACACTTGGGTTGTTTCCACTTCTTGGCTGTTGTGGAATGATGCTGTGAACACCCGTGGACGATGTCTCTCCCTGCCTTCTCCGCAGAAGCTTCTCTGATGGCCAGGTATCCTTCCTCTGGGCCTCGCTCAGCTGTTCCTGGCTTTGGTCTTTCAACCCACGTCCAAGTCAGTTGGCCCACTCGTAGCGGCCATATCTAAAGCTACAACAAGATCTGACCATCAGCTTGGTACCTGGATGGGTGGGATAGAGGAGACAGAAAAAAGAAAACATACGATCCCTTCTAGTAGGTGATAGTCAGAGGTGGTCCCCAACAAGGCAGGAGGCTGTAAAAGAAAGCCTGGGCCTGGTGTCCCCCCAAGCCGGGTCAACTCTAGGCCCTTACCAGCCTCAGATGCCTCGCCTGGAAAATGGGGGTGAAGCTTTCCACACTCCGGGGCCGCCTTGAAGATCAAGGGGGAACCACCCGTGCTGAGGGCCAGGCACACAGAGGCGGTGGGTGACTCCTAGCTCCTTTTTCCCTTGTGTCGCCCAGACCTTACACGGCCCAGGACCGTCAAGATCAAGCGTTCGAATGGCCGCTTCTTCCATTATGGTTTCAGGCAGAGGAATGTGTCCCAGACGGGGGAGTCTGAGCCCGCTTCATTTTTCAAGCCGAAGGAGCCCGCGGTCCCACCCCTGTGACTCACCTGATGAACACCTTCTGAGCACCTGCCGCACGCTGGGCCCTGCGATGCCGTCTGTGGGGCTGTAGCGATGTCACTTGGTTGCCCCCGTGGCCCTCAAGAGTGTTGAAGGCCTGAGAGAGACGAGCCAGATGACAGTGACTCTTGAAAGGGTAAGGGGTGTGTCGGTGAGAGGCGCACGGTGTTATGGGAGCAGATAAAAGGGGCATCTAACGCGGGGAAGGCTTCCTGGGGGAAGGGGAGCCTCCTAAGAGAAGAATACAAAGGCACAGAGGAAGGAACCCAATTCAGAGATGCAGAAAAGTCCTAGCACAGGGAAGGAAGCAGCAAGCAGGAAGGCCCGGACGTGAGAAAAGAACAGGGCTTCTTGGGAACCGTGAGCAATTCAGCATTGCTGGGGAGGGGAGCCGGGGAGGGACGGGCCGGGGGGGCGGGGTGCAGGCTGACAAGGTGAGCGGGAGCCAGGTCCGGAAGCTTCCGGTATGCTGGGTTAAGGAGCTGGGATCTGATCTCAAGACCGCGGGAGCCACAGAGAGAACTTTGGCAGAAGACGGAGGGGCCCAGTCAGGTTTGCAGTTGGAAGGTTCCGCTCAGCCCCGAGAGAGAGAGCGCCAACCAATAGCTGGCTGGATCGGAGAAGGGAGGAGGCCGGAAACCATCAAAAGATAAAACCAGTCCCATACGCGGCGCCGGGAATCGGCAACAGAGGCGAGGCTCAATCAGCTCTCTTGAACCCCTATTAAACACCCAGGGCGTACCCCGCATGGTGCCCAGGCACCAACTCGGATGACAGGGATCAGCCCTGACCACGGCTGATGCCCGAGTGAATGGCTGTGTGGAGCCCTGATGGCCGAGGAGGGGAAATAGATTTGAAGATATAGACGCAGGGAAGGTTGGGGGGGGGGGGGTCGCTGGAGGGGACGGGAGATAAAGGTAGAAAGGTCAGAAGGGGCTTCGGCTTGGCATGAAGATTTATAACCTCCCGGCTCTTGCTCTCGCCCCCTCCCCATGCCCGCACCCTTTCCCTTTCTGGCGGCATGTTCTAGAGACACATATTATCTCTATTAATACCAGCCACAAGGTCATTACTCAGGCACCAACTTTTCCTTCAGCATAAATATTTATACAGGACTGACCTGTGACTCGGCTGCATTTTTGTTTTATTTGATTCCTGCCGCCTTTTGTGTCTTGCTAGTCTGTCGGCTAACGTGTTTAGCTCCTCTGTCTGGAAGCTTCGGAGCCAGCCGAGTCTCTGGGAGCGGGAAGGGAGGGGGAGCGCGGGGCGGGGGGAGGAGGGGGGAAGAAGGAGGAGCAGGAGGAGGAGGAAGGGTGGGTAGCCCTCGCCTACACCAGCGAAAACCCACCGGGGCGGATGTGAGGATGTCTCCGCGGGCTGTTCAGCCACAGGCTGGCAAAGGTTTAAGGAAAGGAGGGTGGTGGGGATCTCTCCTTCCCCAGCCCTGTGACACCTTCTGCACCCCCAAAATCTAAGTCAGAAGCAGACTTCCCATGAAGCAGGTGTTTAATAACTACCATACTAACAACAATTACTTGACATGGTCATTATCATCCCCAGGATACGGATGAGGAGTTGGGGGCTTCGGGAGGTGAAGTGTTTAAGCCCAGGGTCTCACGGTTAGTAAGTGGGGGACCTAGGTCCTTGACCCCGCTTTCCTCTGCACCTCCAAAAGCGGGAGTCATTGGAATAATACAGAGCCTGCCCCCTGGGCCCCAGGCGTTAGATTTACACGTGTTTATTTCACACTCTGTATCAAACAGCCCTGCAAGGAGGTAAGGGGACGCTGGCTCCGTCCCAAAGTGAGAAAGCAGAGGTGCGGGGCGGGAAGTGATCGTTGCTAAATCTAGAGCAAATACACGGCCAGTCAAACTCGGACACCTGCTGTGGCTGACCCTTCCCCAGCCCCGCCAAACAAAGGTTGGCTCGGAAGGCCCCCGAACGCAGGATTCTCTTTGGTAGTTCAGTGAGGGGGGATGCTTTTCCCATTTCCTTGCATGCTGTTTCCACAGTTTCATGAAGGAGATCTCGTACACGTCATAAAGGAGAAAATGGAGATGCCAGAGAATTCTTCCTCTCCCCTCTGCAGGTGGGTCGACCATGAGGCCGCGATGGGGGTCTGCCGAGGTCAGAGTGGGGCGGGTGAAATCATCGGGACTGGCTGTGTGTGCAAAATGCAAGTGACTCAACCTTTCCCCATCTGGGAAATGGGAAGAGTCATAGTACCTAACTCACTGAGGTTCTCCGAGGACTGAATTAGGTAATGCATATGAAATGTAAAGATCTTAGAGCAATGCCTGGCATAAAGTACACGAATAATACCTGCCGTAAGTGATTATTATTTGTATCGACGAATTGGGAGGTATTGCATTGCTATTATCTTCATAAGGGTAAACACGGAAGTGTTTACAATACGCAAGGCATTGTTTGCTTTGCTCCTTGAAAAATTCTATTGGGTGTATACCTTTACTTTCATGAGCTCCATTTTGCAGATGGACAAAAGGCACGTAGCATCTTGATAAGGGGGCAGATACCAACCCAAGTTTGACATCCACGTCTGGCTACATACGCAGAATTCACCAAAGCGAAGCAAGGAACTCCAAGGGAGCCTGGGCTCAGCCAAGAAATAAACAAGTGCAGGTGTTTGGGTCTAGCCGAGTTACATTGCCTTTTGAACTTACACTGGTTCTCAAGCTTGGCTGCCATTTGAATCACGGGACGATTAGGGGCGCCTGGGTGGCGCAGTCGGTTAAGCGTCCGACTTCAGCCAGGTCACGATCTCGCGGTCCGTGAGTTCGAGCCCCGCGTCGGGCTCTGGGCTGATGGCTCGGAGCCTGTTTCCGATTCTGTGTCTCCCTCTCTCTCTGCCCCTCCCCCGTTCATGCTCTGTCTCTCTCTGTCCCAAAACTAAAAATAAACGTTGAAAAAAAAAATTTGAAGCACGGGACGATTAAAAAAAGTAGTGATGTGGGTGTCGTCCCCAGGGATTGTGACATAATTGACGTAGGGATTGGCCTCTGAGCCACGGGATTTTTGTAAGTTCTCCAGCTGATTCTAACGTGTGGCCAAGATTGAAGGACACTGTTCAGGAACCCTGACTGAACCAAAAAAAACATGCTAGCTGTCATAGTCAGCTAAGGAACCGCTCATCTGCAATCTTATGCAGAGATACAATGTCTTTGAGATGAATCAATCCGTCCATCCACTCATCCACCCATCATCTACCCACCCACACACTCACCTCCCATTCACCCTCCTATACATCCATGCTCTTATTCACCTATCCTTCATTCCTTCTATCCATCCACCCATCCATCCATCCATCCATCCATCCAGCAACCCCCCCACCCAAATCCTCTTCCAGCCACCCATCCATCCATCCACCCACCCACCCATCTATTCATCCAGCCACCCATCCCTCAACCCCCCTTGTTCACCCCCATCCATCCACCCACCCATCCACTCACTCACCCACTCATCCAGCTACCCACACCCATCTATCCACCCACCCATCCATCTATCCATCTATCTAATTCAGCAACCCCCCCCATCCCCTTCCAGCCACCCATCCATCCATCCATTCATTCACCTGCCTATCTACCAACCCACCCATGCATCTGCTTACCTGCCAACCCACCTATACCTTTGTCCATCTGACCACTCACTCATCCCTCCTTTCACTTATTTATCGATCTATTATCCTTCCCTCCCTCTCTTCTTTGTTCTTTCTTTCCTCTCTTTTTTCCCCGTTCTTTAATCCTGTCTCCTCCCCCCCCACCAGACCACAACCCGGGCTGACCCTTAGAGCAGTTTTTCTTGTAGCATGAATAGCTTCTTCCTCCTCTCTTCTCTTAAATGTTTCTCTTCCATGGCTAAGGTGCTAGTGAACTTCTTGGAGGTGCCTGGCGGAAGTGAGCCAGAGAAAGAAAAGAAATCTGTTTCTGGTTTTCCCTGGATGACCTTTCTTTCCCGAGGAAGTCTCTTATAAACACTTTCAGCACTTGGCGGATGCCAAGACTTTTGAATGGCTCCTCCAAGTCGAAAGGCAATCTCAAGTGCATACCTGGTGTGCGATGATCTGGATCCAGGGGGAGGTTTAAGGGAAGCAGTGACCGTGCAACCCAGGGCCAGCCCCAGGGGCTTCCTCCCCTCCCACGGCTGGCAGGCATAGCAGGAGTGCGAGGGCAGGACCCCAAAAGCTGTTCCTGAGCTTCTGACATGACTTTCCACTTCAAGAATCTGTCCCCATCCCAACTTCTATGGCAGAGACTGTTATCATTGGCACGACTGTTACTTTGGAGCAGACAATTCTTTGTTGTGGGGGACCGTCCTGTGCACGGTGGGATGTTTAGAGCATTCCCGATCTGTCCCCTGTACGTATCAGCAGCACCCTACCCCCCTCCTCAAGTTGTGACACCCCCCCCCCAAAATGTCTCCAGACGTTGTCATCTTTCTTTTGGTGGCGGGGGTGGGGGGAATTGCCCCCGGTTCCCAGTTGAGACTCACGGTTTTAAGCCAGGTAATTGCAAGTTGTCAACCACGGGAACATTGTTTCTCTTCGTGAATGATTATTACCTATAGTAATAGTTTCCCAAATTAATTACAATAGGTTCGGCATTAGACGTGTTGTCCTCTCTGGTGACAACAATACTTTTTGAGTCCCCCAGGGGATTCCAATGTGTAGACCAGAGAACCTCTGGTGTAGGGTTCACTTTATGTCCAGCTTTGCCTGAGACACTTACTGTGTCTCAGTCTGCGATAAGGGCCATTTTCATGCCGTGCCAACTTTCATGTTTTCCAAGATCCTAAAGTGTCTTTGACACAGCACGTGCATATTTTTTTTTCCTTCTTGGAATATTCTTTTTTTTTTTAATTTGTTTTAATGTTTATTTATTTTTGAGAAAGAAAGAGAGACAGAGGGTGAGTGGGGAGGGGCAGAGAGAGAGGGAGACACAGAATCCGAAGCAGGTTCCAGGCTCCGAGCCGTCAGCTCAGAACCCAGCACAGGGCTCGAACTCACGAACCGCGAGATCGTTGACCTGAGCCGAAGTCAGTCGCTTAACTGACGGAGCCACCCAGGCGCCCCTCCTTCTTGGAATATTCTTAGTTGTTGTTGTTTTTTGGCATGAAAAGCAACACGCTGTGTTTCCAATTAGGGTAAGCCAGGTTACGCCGTGGTAACGATTCCCAAACTTCAGTGGGCTTAAAAGCAAAAGGAGAAGAACACTTTTATTTCTCATTTACGCTACCTACCTGTCCCAGATCAGCAAGTAGGGTTCTGCTTGTCATGGTCACTCCGTGTGTGACCCTGGCTGACAGAGAGGACACAATCCCAGACATAACTGGTCTCACACCTGCATTTCAATGCTGTAGCTCACGAAGTGTCACGGGCCACAATGCTCAAAAATCATTGGCCAGAACTGGTCACATGGCCCTACCAGCACAGAGGAGGGCCAGAAAATAAAATCTTGCTACGTGCCTTGAGGTTAGAGGGCTAGGAACACAAAGTCAACAGCAGAAATGACAGGCACCTCCGTGTTTGTTGAAGAAAATTGGGAAAATGCAGAAAACTGCAAAGAAGGTCGAATGGCTGGAGCGCCTGGGTGGCTCAGTCGGTTAAGCCTCCAACCCTTGATTTCCAGCTCAGGTCATGATCTCACAGGTTCGTGAGTTCGAGCCCTGAGTTGGGCTCTGTGCTTACAGTGCGGAACCTACTTGGGATTCTCTCTCTCCCTCTCTCTCTCTCTCTGCCCCTCCCTTGCTCTTTCTCTCTCTCAAAATAAATCAACTTAAAAACATTAAAAAAAAAAAAAAAGATTAAATGGCTGCTATTGATAGAATATTTGTGTGCCCTTGAGATTCGTATGTTGAAACTTAACCCCCAAGGTGGAAGTGGAACTTTTGGAAGGTGATTAGGTCAGGAGGGTGGAGCCTTCATGATGGGATTAGTGCCCTTATTAAAGACACCTCGGCAAGTTCCCTTGTCTCTTTCTGCCATGTGAGGGCACAGCAAGCAGGTGGCCATCTATGAACTAGAAGTGGGGTCTCACCAGACACGGAATATTCTGGCACCTTGATCTTGGACTCCCAGCTTCCGGAACGGTGAGACATAAATATCTGTTGTGTAAGCTGCCCAGTATTTGGGTTATAGCCACTGGAAAAGACTAGATAACACCTAATTCCACCTCTTAGAGGATAATCACTGTTACCTTGTTAAACATTTGCTTTGTATCCTTTTCATTTGTCTTTGGACGGACACACACACACACACACACATACACACACAATTATGGGATTAAGATTATACCATACACACCTGCTTTTTTTCATTTAGCAACATAGTCTCCTACAATTTTTCTGATCCTGAAATTGTTTTCAAACACATGACCTTAGCAAAATATTCCATTGTAAGACTAGCCCTAATTTGATTTCATGGATTTTCCATTGTTGGATATTTAAGTCATTTCTGGTTTTCCTATTATTGTGCAATGATCACTTTAGACGTAAATCTCTGTGCGTCTCTGATTATTTCCTCAGGTTAAAGTGCCGGGAGAGGAATTCATTACCTGGCTAATGGAAATATTTTGGATACATGTGATAAATTGGTTCCATGAGGTTATACCAATTCACGCTTCTGGAAGAAGTCCATGAGAATGCCCTACTCACTGCTTCTCCCCAGTGTTAGCCAATCCCAACTCTTTAAATCTTCACCAACCTTGAGAAAAACAGAAATTCTGTCTCTATTTTCTCTGAAGTTCTTTAGTTGTATGCTTACTCGCTTTGTGTGGTTTTGTTTTTATGAATTGGTTGTTGACGCACTCTTTCTGTGAGAGTGTCCATGTTTTTGATTAATTTCTAAGAGTTCATTATACATGAACCACTATACGTGAAGCCTTTGCTCTCATAAGTGAGAATTTTTTTTTCCCTCCAGTTCTGTCAATTGTCACCCCCTTCCAGGTGTTTTCATTTTTGTGGGTGATTCAACGGGTGTTGGTTTCTCCATGAAGTCACCTTCATTAATTTTCTGCATTTTCATTCCTGCCCCTGTCTTTATGCTTGGGAAGGTCTTCTCCATTCGTAGATCAGAAACTTGTCCCACCTGAGATTCTTCACATAACCTGTTTCATCTCTTTAGCTGTTTGACCCTGGACAAGTCACTTAACCTCTCTGTGCCTCAGTTTCCTCCTCTCTCTCCTGGGAATATAACAGTACCAGTTCACAAGGCGAGTGACAGGGCTGAGTTAATTCATATAATGCTTCATGCCTGGCACCAAAAAAGCCTGTATATGTGTTAGCTTCTCTGCTAAGGGTATTGCTAATTTTTCTCAGTAGTGTGACCAAATACGTAATCAAGTGTCCTAACATTCATCAAGCCATCGGGCTTTCTAATTTATTGACTGATTTGTCTGTTTTCTTTATGTTAGTACCACAATTTATATCGTTTGTAGCTTTAAGCTGTTCTTTAACATGTGACGATATAAACACTCACAAGCCCAGCCCCTACCTCCAAATTCCTTGGCCGTCTTTATCCTTCTATTTATGTATTTTGGCGGGTAAGTGTGCTTTTTATCACGTCTACCCAGAAAATCCAATAAAGAATTCATGAGGATGAGAGCTGTTGATGGGTCCTGGCTCCTTGGTGGCAGAAAAAAAAGAAGCTTTGAAGAACGTAGAGA
Organism: Puma concolor; assembly: GCF_028749965.1. NCBI lineage: Eukaryota > Metazoa > Chordata > Mammalia > Carnivora > Felidae > Puma > Puma concolor. Next base: position 12,744,730 of record NC_141678.1, on the reverse strand, counting down.
CTTTGGCGGGGTGGAGCTGGGGGGGGGCAGGGGGATCCTGCAAACTTCGGAGAGGTTCAGCGGGTGAAGATTGGCCCCTGGTCTCTCCTTGAACATGGAAGATTCCAGGCAGGCAAGAAATTCGCGAGTGTCACCTGACCTAGATTCCTGAAGGCCCCGCACATGCCTGTACGATTTCTTTGTCACCAGTGGAATTTAAGCCCTCCCGGTGTTTTTGAGTCTCTGGAAGGATAGGAAATGCACCAGTTGGCACTACGTCCTCCTTGGCAGGAACTGTTTTTCAAGGAGAAGAATCGGGTACGGGGACCCTTTTAGGGGATGCTCCAGATGGCGGGATTGACTCCATCACAACTGCGTCCTGCTAAGGTCCTTACTGAGGTCCAGTGCTGGGGCAAACCGTGGGTTTAGTGTCCGACGAAGCTGGGTCAGAACCTGGTTCTACCGCTTGCTTGCGGTGTGGCCTTAATCAAGTGGCTTCACCTCTCCGAGGCTCCAGTTCCCTCATTGTTGTACCGAACGTAATGACGCCACTCTCTTCTCACCGTGTTTCCGTGAGGCTTCGGTGGCATCATGCCTGTGCGTTACCACGTAACGCCTGTTCCTACCATGATCACCGTGCTTCTTGCCGGTAATGTCAATGTTTGTGGTGGCTGTTCCTGCGTTTTCGTGCTCAGGGGCCTTTCCCTGTGGAGGTCACGGCCAGGGCTATTCGGGAACCCTGGCGTTTGCCCTGCAGCTTCCTGTGTAGCCCAGGGTCTCGGATCACCCTGTCCGCCAACTGAAACTTATCCTAGGCAGGCAGCTGAGCAAGGCAAGCAAACCCCACCCACACCTTGGCTTTGAACTTCTGGCTTCCAGAACTCGGAGAAGACATTTCTCTTGTTTTTAAGCCACCTAGTTTTGTTACATCAGCTCCTGAAAATTAATACAGTGGCTTTATGGGTGGGGGGGGGGCAGCACCACAGACCCACAGACTAGGAGAAGGGGGCCCGGTTTGAAGGCCAGCGGGCTGGGTTGGCTCCAGGCTTGGGTGTGACTTTCCCCCCTTAGCCATCTCGGACAACGTTCCTCTCTAGACCTCGCTGTCTCCACCTGTGCCGTGGTGAGTTGGCGGACGCATGGGTGGTTAGCTCTTCCGAGCCAGACGGCTCCTGCAGGCGTGTGAAGAAGGCCTGGGTGGCCTTCTTATCCCGGGGAGAACTAAGCGGGAGAACCGGGGGCCCTTGCCCCTCAAAAGGACGCAGCCACCACTCAGCTCCTGCAACTTGCTGCGGGCCGGGGGTGCTGGCCCGATGTTGCGGGAGCTCCGTGTGTCCCGAGAGAACAGAGAAAGAAAGATTTTTCTGCACAAACGTGAGGTTCGCATGTCTGCAACGAGCTCCGATTTCCTGCAAGATGACACGAGCCGGACAAAGCACCCCCGAAAGCCAACAGTGATATCTCATCTCGTTGATCTGCAGCCTGTCTCTCTAGCCCCCGGGGCTGATTCTCTGACTTACGGGAACGCCCGTGGGCTCCCGAGCCCGGTCCTTGGCCAGCCCGGGAGCATAGACCGGGGAGGAGGGCAGCCGTGGTACAGGAAGAACCTGGGCTCACGGCTTGGGAGGTGGACGGGACCCACTGGCAGGAGAGAACCCAATGGGCTTGGTCCGCGAGTGTCCGACGGTTCACTTTTCCTTTCTGGCCGAGCCGCTGGCTTTCAGGTAGCAGGCTTGATTTTTATGCGCAAGGCTTAAGCCCACTAGCCGGCTTGGGTTCCATGGTGCCCCATAAATCATAAGCTGTTCTTAGTATTAATAAAACCCAGCCGCGGCTGGAGGTGCTAAGGAAACGTGGCATGGGAGAAAGCGAGGCTTGAAGGTCGGTGGAGACCTGTCTCGCACCCGGGAGTGGATGAACGGTCTGAGAGTCCGGCATTGCCCGTGGGAAGGCGGGTTCGCGTTGGTTTTCACCCACCACGTGTTTTGGGGTGCTCACTATGTGCCACGCGCGGTGTGGGCGCTGGGGGTCCCAGAGGGCGTGAGACAGACACCTCCCTGCCATCCCGGAGCCGAGAGAGAAGCAGTCCCTGAAAGCGCGAGAAAGACGTGCACGGAGCAGGGCTCGTGGGGGCGATCTGTGGGAGGGGGTCACAGAATCAGCCCCATGGGGACTGGTATTTCAGTCCTCGCAAAGCCAGCCAGGCGAAGAGCATGCCCGGGGCCGTGGGCCGTGGATCGAGCGTGGGAGATCCAGCCTGGGAAGAACCAGGGACGTGGCTGACTTCCCCGGGCGGGCCACACGCCCATCGGAAGAGGGAGAGGTTCTGAAGGCCAAGGCCGTCTCTTGGGCCCTTCGAGCTCTGCGAGCCCATGAGTCGTCGGTGACCAGCTGCAGTTGAGGCGGGTGGGGACATTCCCACAGCCCCCGTTTGGCCTTCGTCCGTCCGAACAGCGGCTTCAAGGGCAGCCGTGGCAGCTGTGGAGGGTGGGAACAGACACTGTCACCTGCGGGTGTCGTGGCTGTTAGCGGGGGCGGTACCGACACCGGCTGCGACAGGCACCTCGGGCTTTGGCGCCAGACTAGCAGGCTGCCTCTTCCTCCCGCGAGGTCACGAAGGGGACGTAGTCTGCCTGCCACGGGCCAAGCGCACGCGTCCTTCCGTCGCACGACAAACTTTTGTCAAGTCCCAAGCACGGGCCAGGCGCTGGGGGTACAATAAATGAGACGGGGAGACTCCGGGAGCCACGGCATGAATAAGAAAATGCTGATGGCGAGGGGGTGAGATGATGAGATCTCTGTGTATGCACGAGAGAGACAGAGCAGGAGGGAGAGAGGGAGGTGGAGAGAGAGAGAGAGAGAGAGAGAGAGAGAGTTTAACCAAGGGTGGTATTGTGGACAGATGTTGAGGAGCTGACCTGTTTTGTTTTTTTTTTTTTTAATGTTTATTTTTGAGAGCGAGAGAGCAAGCTGGGGAGGGGCAGAAAGAGAGGGAGACAGAGGCTCCAAAGCGGCCTCTGTGCGGACAGCAGCGAGCCCGAGGTGGGGCCCGAGCTCACAAACCGCGAAGCTGACTGAGCCACCCAGGCGCCCCGAGGAGCTGACTTCCGAGCAGAGACCTGACATCGGTCAGGTGAGACCGGGAGAAGGGCATTCTAGGCACAGGGACCCGCAAGGGCAAAGGCTCTGAGCCAGGAACGAGCTCGGCGTGTTCAAGGACGAAAGGCAGCGGGGCGGGGGGGGGGGGGGGGAGCAGCTGAAGTTTAGTGAGCAAGGGAGAAGTTGGAGAGGGGTCGGGGCCAGAGCAGGGAGGGTCTTTTCTTTCCAAGCACAGCGGGAGCCTCCTGACAGGTGTTTACCGGGGGGGTCGACATGCCCTGATTTATGTTTTGCGAGAGAGTCTTGGCTGCTGTGGGGAAGCAGAAAGACCAGTGGGGAGCCTGTCAAAGTTGTCCGGGCGGCCGATGATGGTGGCTGGGTGGCAGCGGAGACAGGCGAAGTGCTCATTTCTGGGACGTCTTTTGGTAATGAAGCTGTTGGATTGGCTGCAGATACCCAGGGGAGCTGGACGAATCAGGAAATACCCCTATAGTTTGGGCGATTGATTTATATGTATACATATTATTTAGATTTAGTTCCCATAAGCAGAAATATATATTTATACCTGTACGTACACACACACGTAAATATGTATATGCGTGTGCAAATACATATTTACGCGTATATGTATATGCATATGCAAATACGTATTTACGCGTATATGTATATTCAACCCCTGCACATTTAACCCCCATCGGCACATTTATTGTTTATATTGAACCCCCACAACCACCCCTGGAGGTGGATAGTATTCTCCCCACGTTACGGCTGGGGAAACTGAGGCATCTCCGAAGGTCGGTGCTGGAGCTCAGGTCCAAGTCTGTGTGCCCCCTCCCCCCCGCCCCCCCACGCCACTTGGAATCCTCTCGGCTTGATTTCCTCTCTCCCTGCTCGTGTTGTTCTGTTCCTTCCTCAGGGACCGGCTTGCCACCCAGGATCCAGCCCTTTCCCCTTGCTTTGGGTGAAAGACCTAGTTGGTGCAGCTCAGTCGGGTAACCCCTGAAATGTCAGATCCTGTCAACTCTCCCGAGGCAGAGATCAGCGGGGCAGAAAGTGCCTCTGGGACCCGCTCTGGGAAGTGTGTTTCACCAACCCTTTGAATGCTCCCCGGGATCTCTGCGCCCCCTGCCCCTCCGATGGCTTCTAGCTTTCCGCTGGTGACAGCTTCGATGATCTCCTGTGACAGGGGGAATATGCAGCCACAGGGATGCAGCTCCGTGCCCGGGAAATGTCACCTCCAATCGATGTCACGGAGGAGAGCGAAGCAATTAAAGAGCCAGCCAATTCTTGCAGCTTTGGCTCCGGGCAAACTGTGGGGGCCGGAGAGGGAGATGGGGAGGAAGACGGAAGAAGGGGTGTCAGCAGGGAGGGGGTTGAAGAGGGGCGAGGTAGGAGATGGTGCCCGGGGTCCGGCACAGAGCAGGTGCACAGTAAGTGTGTGTTGAATACGTAAGTGAAGGGAGCGGCTGCCGAGGCGTCCGACCCTTCGGAACCAGTGCACTCCTCGCCCCAGCTCCGGAGATATTCCCTGTCTCCGGCTCACAGCTGAGCCCTTTCTGCAGGAACCTGCCGTTGGCTGAAGGGAGCTGCTTGCTCACTCTCCCGGGGGGGGACGCCTCTACCCAATGACTGATCAACTTGGGTGTGGAAAGGCCCAGCTCCTTCGTGTTGATTTAACACAGCTCTGATGAGCCATCCCAGCTCCCGAGCTCCCTGGAGGACCGACTGAGACCTTTGCTGCAATGCGTCACAGCCCCCCCTGTTCCACCTTGGTGCAATCCTTGCCGCTTTGCAGGTGTCATTCCTGCGAGGGGCCCCCAGTGACCCCTCTGCGTGCAAATCGCGGCCTCAGAGCACCCGATCTAAGGCAAATACCTTAAGGGACATGCAACCCTCAGTGCGCGGCCGTTCACGATGTTCACCCCTCCCCTTTCCAAGTTAAACCCCGGGCTCCCCTTTGTCGTGGAGAATCTGGGTAATGGGTGAAATGGAGGGGGACAAAAAGGTCGGAAAAGAGTCACGGGGGCTTTTCAATTGCCCTAACAAAAATCGCCAGAGTTTGGGGAGTGGGAGAAGGCCAGGAAATCTGTGAAGGTGGAGGTCCAGGGATTGATGTTTGGAAAGGAGGAAGGGACGGTGCTTCCTGGTGTGGCTAACGTCGGCATGGAGGAGGGTCCTGAGAATACAATTTTAAAGATGTCGTCTCCTCCCTGGGGGTTTGATGAAGGCGGGACTAGACGCTTGGAACACTTTTACTCGGTTTTCTGACTTTAGAGACTGGGCTCCATGGGAGGTCGGGTTCATCCAGGTCTCCGGGGTGTTCATGGCGGTGAAGGAAGAGGGCACAGCTCCGAATTAGTGGGAGGGAGAGAAAAAAAGGAAAGAAGAGGAAACATCCCCATGGCTTGGAGAAGAGCTGAACAGAAGCAAAGAGAAACAGAATGAAGTCAGAGCAAGAAAGGCATGTCCCTCCAGCATTGGGTATGTCGACAGGATTGCTAACACCCAATAGCCTATCGTTGAAACCGCTCTGTCTGCGGCCTTCTGTGAGCGTAGGTGGCTTCTTGCACGGGGATTGGTACTAATCGGTGGGAGCGTGGTGTATTAATTAGGCTCGGGCCCAGTGGCTATAACAAAGAGTGAGATAACAGTGGCCTAAGAGAACCTGGAAGTTTCTTCCTCTTGCAATGGCCTAAGCCTAAGCAGTGGATTTGGTACGATCATCTGCCAGTGATGGAGTCCTAGTCCCGAATTCCTTCTAGCTCATTCGTCTCTGTGAGCCTTTGGGATCCAAGGCGACTGGTCCAGTTCCTGCCATCATGTCTCCATTCTGTTCAGTGGGGTGGGAGAAAGGGGACACGGAAGACAGAGTCTCCCATTGAAAGAGATGACCCATCGCTTCTGCTGACTTGCTGTTGGCCCAGAACTCAGTCACACGGTCAGAGCTTCGATCCAAGGGAAATTGAACAATATAGTCTCTATGGAGGTAGCCATGTGCCCAGTTACACTGGATGGATTCTGCTACTAAAAATAGAGTGGAGGGACGGCAACTGGGGGGCAGCGGGCAGTCTTTGACACAGATGTGCGTCTGACAGCGACCCAAGCGCAGGTTGGCCGGGGCTGAGGAGGTGGCTCGTGACAGACGAGGTTTGAACAGAAACTGCTGGAAAGAGCTGTCGAGGAAGAGAGGGGAATGGAGTTGGCAGGTTCTGGGGGAGGAAGAGGCAGAGAGAGTGGTCAGTTCCGGAGCTGCGAAATCCGTCTCAGTTCTCGGTTCTGAAAATAAGCGTTGTTACACATCAGCTAGGATGCTTTTGGCTGGGAGGAACAGAAAGTCCAGACTGAAACTCAGACAGTAATTAAAGCGTATAGGCATGTCATGGAAATCCAGACATAGGGTGGGTTCAGGCATGGATTAGTGGACAGTTCAATGATGTCCCTAATGACTCTACGACTCGCGAGATCCTTCACTCTGTCATCCTCGTTTGTGGCCTCATCCTCAGGCTGGCTGGTTCCATTCATTGTCACCAGCCAGCTCTGAGGTAACTGGCTTCGTTGGTCCTGCCTGGTCCTAGACCTCGAGAGAGAAGAAACTGTTCTACACTCATGCGCAAAAAGCTCCCTCCAGTTAGATTGGACCAGTTTAGATAATGTTGTCTCCCTGGGTAACAAAAGATGCTTATGAGCTTAGACTCAGCGGCTTCCACATCTGGACGTGGGGCTGGAGTGGATACTTGGCTAAAATCAGAGTTTTGTTAGGTTTTTGTAGGGAGCTGTAAAGTTTCCATTCACCTTACAGGAGACACCCTTTTCCTTGAGGTGGCCTGAGAGTGCCCTATCCCTGAAACCCAGAATGATTAATTAACGCACCAATAAAAGATTCAAAGGCAAGATGCTCCAACAGGGCTGAAGGAGGAAGGAGAAAAAAGGAACGAAGGAGAGACGTGGTTATACACGCTAGGGAGGTTTCAAAATATTGAGGGAAGAAGCTGTTGCCAAGGTCATTCAAGACAAGTTGCGTGATGGAGAGAAGACATGTGGGAAGCCATTTTGGAGGAAAATCTAGGTCATCCAAGAACGTCTGAGGCAACTTACAGGTTAGACACAAAGAGGAGGAGTCGAAAACTCCTATTCTGCACGGCCAGAGAGACCGGGGGCAGGGCAACAAGTCACCATATTGGATAAGAGCATCCAGTTGACGGCCCAGCTGATGGCTACATTCAGGGTGGCATAGAGGCATCATGCCAAGGGCCACTGTGATTTATTGACCCCTGAAACAAACCTTGAGAAGATTCAGAATCCTAACGAGTTGACATCCCTGAACTAGTTAGTCATATTCCAGAACTTTCTTTCTCAGCTTTACTCTCTGCCTTTGAAGAGCTGTTCCTGAGCAGTTTGAATATGGCTTCCCTTTTGTACGAGTCTTTCGGAGTATCTTCCTTGTCCTGTTTCTCTACGAAGCGGTGCGTTAAAAGGACAGGGGGCGGTCTCTGGAGTTGGGGTAAACCCAGGACTTGAACGCCAGGTTTCTTCACTCAGTTTCATTACGTGTGACTAACGTGGATTCGAGATGTGTGATCCAAGGATCAGATCTGCATTTGGGGGGAAAGCTTGAAAACTTTCTTACCCTGGTCGCTCCAGTCCTCAAGATCGCAGATCACATTTGTCGTTATGATTTCATTCGCCCACAGTGGCAACTTACGGCCGTGCTGGGGAATAACATTGTCCTCATGTTGCCATCCCGAGGCGGGTCCAAAGGCACTCTTCTTGACGCTTCTGAGTTTCATTTTCTCTTTGCGTGGGTTCCTTTCAGCCAGGTTCCGGGGACTTTATACCATCTTCTTTTAAAGAGGTGCACACTTGGGCATGATAAATGAAATCATGGCACTTCAAGGGTCGATCTAGGCATTGACATAAACCAAAGTGAAGAGTGACATTAAACGGGAATGTCAAGACGGGTGCCTTGGCACCTGCATCTAATATCCAGATGAGGACAATGATTTTTTTTTTTAATTTTTTTTTTTTAACGTTTATTCACTTTTGAGACAGAGGGAGACAGAGCATGAACGGGGGAAGGTCAGAGAGAGAGGGAGACACAGAATCCGAAACAGGCTCCAGGCTCCGAGCCGTCAGCACAGAGCCCGACGCGGGGCTCGAACTCACGGACCGCGAGATCGTGACCTGAGGCGAAGTTGGACGCTCAACCGACTGAGCCACCCAGGCGCCCCGAGGACAATGATTTTTGTTTGCTTATTATTATTATTATTATGATTATTATTTATCAGGCAATGGCTAGCAAAGAGTATAAGGAAGCAGAGAGAAAGCAGGGGATCGGTTGAAATTTTCAGATTTTATACCTCCATCTGGATTCTCCTAGAGAAGCAGGCTGGACAGTGAGACCTGGAAAGCCACACCAGACATCTAATGCTAGAAGTCCATTCCTGATGGTATTCGGCAACATTGGGCCTCTTTGGGCCAAGGGTTTAGCACCAAGAGTAATTGTGATTTATGCCCCTAACCCCTTTGGGTGCAAAATGGTTTTGATTAGATGCATACCCTGTTTATTAAGCCTTGCCCAAAGCAGGCTGGGGGCTTGACTGGTCTGCCATAAAAGGGAGGGAGATTTACACGGCTCCCTGCAGGACTCATTTAATCTCTTGGGGATTTACTGACCTTCAATTAGAACTGTTAAGTACTGTTTACACGGTCCCTAATTCACACAAGACCGATGTAAAGTTGAATGTTGCTTTCATTAAGGTCCTATGAATCAAGGAAATAAAAATAAAAAGTCTTTGCCAAACGAGATGTGATTTGGGTAAAAAAAAAAAAAAAAAAAAAAATGAGTGCAAAAAGCCACTATGAGTTGAAAGCCTTACTTTGCCATAATTTAGGAGTGGCCTGACACTAAAGATCTGATCAATTTTTAGGCTGGGTTTAAAAAGAAAAAAGAGAAAAAACAACGCTTGGTCTGAGATGCGTTGCACGGGGGGCGGCTTTGCGTTTTTAAAACGCTTAGAAGAGTTGAGGCAAGACAGATCCTTGATTTCTGTTGTTCAAAAGTCAGGACTCCTTTTTATTTACTGGAAGGAAAAGTGCAACTCGCCTCTGACAGGAGCTCACTGCACATCCGGAAATTGCCTTTAGCTGTGCCGCTGAACAAGGACCCCCACTGGGTTTGCTTAGGACACTGGGACCACGTACAACATCATCCACGTACATTATTTGAGGATTTGGGGGGAAGACACAACAGCGTTGGATCAGAAGTCACAAACTCAAATGCCCACAGGGAACAGGCAGGTGAATTAGCCTCATTGGGCACTACCTGGGGAAAGGGAGGGACTCAAGTTCCACCTACAGGGACACTCACAGCTCAGCTACAGGCTCAGGAAATATGGTTGCCTGAATTGCAGAAGGTGTTCACTCTTCCTCCTGGCTCTGGGACTCCTTCCTGAAGGGGAACCCTTGCAAAATGTTCAGAGCCACAGACCCCTGCCAAAAGAAGTGATTTTTAAATCCTCGGACACATTACAGGCTTTGCTTCCAATTTCTGCCTTGGAAACAGAGCCCCTAAAGCTACAAGGGGGGCCCAGGGTTGTACAAAACAAATTCAACAACAGGGTAGCATGATAAAACACCACGATCACCGCCAACAGCGATCTTAGTTGTTATTCACGTCCCTGAATAACGTCCAACTGTCTTGTGTGGCGTTGGACCGATGGGGAAACTGAGGCTCCGCGAGGTGAAGTCATCTGCCTGGGAAGTGGCAGATGAAGCCTCCCACTCAATCTCAGAGCTCGGAGCCTGCCTTCTTGGCCATCACGAAGAAATGTCCTACAAAGACTGGGATGGCATTCCAAGTGGTTCTCTTTGTTATGTAATTTGGTCTTCCTTTAGAGTGGGGTATGTTCACGGTGGAGTAAATTGGGTGTGGATCTCTACACGGCCAAGCACGCCTCTAACCCTTGGTGTCTCCTCCTGTGACATGAATTGTTCCCTGGAAGATGCGGGGCTTGGGGACCAGTGCTGGAGCCTGATGCGTCGCGACCACATTTGCTCCACCCCGAGACGCACCAGCGAAACTGACAACCTCTGAGATCCCTTTTCCCACCGTCCAGAGAATAGAAGAATTTCAATGGCGGACGCAATACTGGCTTGAACCAACACCAACCTTGGGTGACCTGGCGATGAGTTCAGCTCTTGCCCGGATAAATCGCAGAGGGTATTGGACAGAGCAACTCCCACGCTTTACCCTCAGGTGGCTTCAAGTCTCTGGGTTAGGCTGGGTTTTCCCGGAAGCACCTAGGATTTGAGGACAGATAGTTTAACTGGGAAGTGATCCCAGGTAGCTTTGGTAGGGAACTAAGGACACGGAATAAGTGAGTTACAACCGCGAGGCAGGGTTGGCCTCCTTATAGGTGAATGTCAGAAAAACAAGTAACTTCTCAGTGTAAGTACGTCGTATATTACACGGGACGTTCCTACACGGTTACTCCTTGTCTATCTGAGATTGAAAACTGGGCTCGCTGTTTTTTTATTGGCTGTGTCGGGCAGCCTGACACGAGGGGCTACTGGGAGGTGGCGTGGCACACGCTTCAGAGCTGTCCCCTCTGAAAAGCAGGGAAGCAAGTATGTTTACCTTCTATCTTACATTTGTCGCGTCGAGGGCTGCCCTGGGCTCATCAGCTCCTTAACACGTCTCTAGTGCCCTGTGCAAGGCTGGACTCGCTCCTTCAGGTAGAGAAAGCCCTAGAAAGGAAGACACAAGCGCTCGCGCCCCTGGGACCAGGGTGGGGGGAGCAAGGTGCCCGGGCTACAAAATTTAAGTAGCTGCTTGCTCTCAGGGACATGCAAGGACAGAGACAGGCTCATTCTCTGCACACTGGCCTGGCTCTGGCTTGCCAGAAGAGGTCTCTGGCAGTGAGGGGGTGGGGACAAAGCATCCACAGATCCGCTATGGTCTGTGAGCCTACAGATAAGGATCGCAGGACAGAGGATGCCAGGTAGGGAATTCTGTTGCCTTCCCTGACTTTTAAAGACTTTCCTCTAGCCCAAGTTTCCCCAAATTTATAAAGACCCGCCTGTTGGACACAGGAAAAAGAATTTAGTCCAGGGGCGCCTGGGTGGCTCAGTCGGTTAAGGGTCTGACTTCAGCTCAGGTCACGATCTCGCCGTTGGTGAGTTCGAGCCCCGCGGCGGGCTCTGTGCTGACGGCTCAGGGCCTGGAGCCTGCTTCGGGTTCTGTGTCTCCCCCTCTCTCTGCCTCTGCCCCCTCTCGTGCTCACTCTCTCTCTCTCTCTCTCTCTCAAAAATAAATAAACACTTTAAAAAACATTTTAGAAAGAGAATTTACTCTGGCCTTTCCCACTGCTTATGGGTCCTTCATGTTCCCTTCCTGTGGCCCAGTCTTGGAGCACGTCACGTGTCTATTGTAATAATCGTGGGACAATCGTCTAGTCCGGGAGGTGGGACTGGCGGCTCTCTGGGGCTGCCATTTTTTTTCCCCCCTTGGAAGAAGTGATACATTTGAGATCAATCTGAACTGATGGCAAAGGAGATGGGGAAGGGGCTTGGCCAACCTCAGCGAGGAGAGATTCTGGCCATCTGACCTGTATGGCGGCAAAGTGATACGTGGAGGAAAGAAATGCGACCTCTCCTCCACTCCTGTCTTTCTCCCACCCTGCTGTTCACATACTAATGTGGACTGAGGATCTTCTTGGCTCTGGAGGTTATGCTTGGTCATTTTATCTACGCCGGCGACAGGGGGTGGGGGTGGGTGGCAGGAGGCAGTCTATTTCAGGTGACTGAGGGTTTTAATCCTCAGGAGAAGGCGTGATTTTCCTTGGGTAGGTTTTCTAACATGCAGTGCGATCAGCAGCTTCTTCGTGTTGGTTACAGTCCCCCTATATCCTACACATTTGTGCTTACGTACATCTCTTTATCTATACGGCGTCGTGGTTTTGAGCATGAACTTGAGACTTAGAGCGGAGAGTGAATCTCGCCCCCGACACCTGCCAGGTGTCCTGGAAACCGGGCAGATCACCTAACCTTTCTGTGCTCAAGTTCCAGACCTATGGCGTGGGGATGAGAATAATTGTCGTATACAGTTGTGTAAGAGTCAAGAGAGGCAAAGTCATGCTCCAATAATTACCAGTCTCTAAATCTCAATGGACTTAGAGCTCAAACAACACGAGCTTATCTTTTATTTATGCTACACGCTCTTGGCACATCTTCTCCGATCGTCCTCATCCTTGGACCGCGAGGCACCGAAGAACATTTACAAAAACAGAAGGTGTTTCTAGATAAGCTGGATTCACGAGCTAGGTCGACACCCGCTTTGTGGATCTGATAGTGAGGTAAGCTCTTCTCTAGATAATTCTAAACGAGATTTGCCAGATCGGATGGATCACGATTGCTGTTTCAGAGTGGGTAATCCTCAAAGCAACTGGAATTTGAATGGAAGAAGGTTTGGGGGTGGGGAGGGGAAATGATTCGAGGAGGCACTGAGAGGGAAGTGACCAAACGAGAAAGGAAGGGACGGGGAGCCAGAACAGGAGGTGGTAGTGGGCAAGGATGGACAACTGGGGCTCAGTGCCAATGGCGACCAAGGACCCACCAACTGGAGAGGCACTCCTCGTGGTGGCAAGGGGAGGGTCCTATGCATCCAGGTCGTGCACTGACAATGGCATGTTCCAGGCAGGCAGCAGCAGGCATAATTTTTCCCATACACTTATTGGTCAGAGTTAGTGACGTGGCTCAGCCCAAACTCAAGAGACCTGGGGAAGTGCAACTGCCCTAACGGCAGGAGAACCAGGCATTTTACTGAGCAGCACTTACGTCTATCTCAGGTTCCCGGGTTGCGTGGGGTCCAACGGAGTAATATTCGTGAAGCATCTCGTATAGAAACTGGCATAGAGCGAATGCACGATACATGTTGGTTGTTCTTTTGATTACGATGACGTAGACCCCATTAGATTATGAGCAACTTAAGGGGAGGGACCTTGTCTTACTTCTAATAATTTTTTTTAAGTTTATTTATTTTTGAGACAGAGAGAGACAGAGCATGAACGGGGGAGGGGAAGAGAGAGAGGGAGACACAGAATCGGAAGCAGGCTCCAGGCTCTGAGCCATCAGCCCAGAGCCCAACGCGGGGCTCGAACTCACGGACCGCGAGATCGTGACCTGAGCCGAAGTCGGACACCCAACCGACTGAGCCACCCAGGCGCCCCCCTTGTCTTACTTCTAATAATACTGACATTCGTTGTTGAAGACTTTCCGTGTGCGGGGGGCGCCTTGCCAAGTGGCAACCCCGTGACGTAGGTAACTACGATGTTCAATCCTATATTACAGATGGGGAAACCAAGTCTGAGTGGGATTAAGTAGCTTGATCAGGCTCCTCTAGCAAGTAAGTGGCAGCGCAAGGATGTAAACCTCCCCACCCCCATGGCCCTGCATTTGGCATCATGCATTTGCACCTCTTGTCTTCGAACCGCCAGCCTCTAGCACCGAGCCCTAAACAGAGTGGGGCCCCATGAGCATTTGTAGGATGGACCGGACCAACTTTTTTTGAACTTGTAATACACCAAAGACCTTGTACCTACTCCTTCTTGTCTCGTGCATTCTCCCGCCAAACGGCCACATGTCCCATTGTTCTATACTGTTGACCAACACAGCCTTCCTCTTGCCATTTAATTGCCGTATGTAATTCCGAGACTTGGCGTCTCTTACGACCTGCCCCTTGCCTCCTCTTGGCTTCCTGCTCAAATCCAGAGATTTCTCTGATGCCCGAGTGTTATATGGCAAGACATATCCGTGGGTACCGTGACCTTTCTTGATGTAAAAGACGGGTGGAACATTCCAGAAATTTCCAAGGGTATTAGAATAATCTCCTTAAAGTTTTAAGTGCTTATTGTCACTTAAAATCGCTCCTCTTTTAGGGTTCTGATCTTTTTTCCTATCCTGGTCATCTTAAGAAAAAAAGAAATGGAATTTCATTTTGGGGTCCCTCTGGGAATCTGACAACTTCTTCCTTTTATTCAGTTAAAGGCTGAAAATATCAGCTGGCTCTTATCTGATTCCTTGTCTCCTAACATTATGTTCTGAGGAAAGCCCCCTCGGCTCTGCAACTTTTTTAAACTTTTTTAAACTTTTTTTTTTTTTTTTTTTTAGTGATGGTGGGTCATGGCAGACAAATAAAAATAATTCTGAGGTTATCTGAGACCTGCCATTCTACACAATAGCAATAAGGACGTTTTCCAAATTTAAAACTCTGATGGAGGAAGTCTGTTACAATGGGTGCAACCTTTGACCCTGATCAGTCATAATGGTTTCCTGGATTCAGGGATATTATGGGCTGGGGCCAAGGGTTTCAGCAGAGGGAACACAAGATGTGTTAAACTTAGAACACAATGTGTGAGTTCCGGGTGGGGCTGTTGGAGGGACATCTTTCTTTCTTTCCGGTGAAAACGATTCCTTTCCAAACAAGGACCTAGATCTTTCTTGCCGTCTGGCCAGTGCCTGTGCAGGTTTGTTCCTGCAACCGGTTTGAAGAGGAATTTTGAGATATCGATGAATCTGTAAGTCTTCACTCTAGGGACCATTTCTAGGGAGTATTCACCCCCTAAATATCTCTTGAGCGACTGCTGTGCGCCAGATACTGGTCTGGATGTCAGGATACAGCAATAAAGAAAAACGAAATCGGCCCCAGAGCCCTTTGCGAAGCTTCGTTCTGTATCACAGTTCTTCAACCTCGGGGCTGCTGACATTTAGAGCTGGAGAGTTCGCTGTTGTGGGGGGGCTGTCCTGTGCACTGGAGGGTGTTTAGTGGCACCCTTGACCTCTACCCACTAGAAGCCAGGAGCACCTCTCCCCAGTCATGACAACTAAAAATATGTCCAGATGTTGCTAAATGTCTGGAGTTGGGGGGGGAGGGTGCGGGTGGCGAAAATCGCTCTTGGTTGAGAACCACTCTTCTGTAGGAGGGAGACAGACCATCCACCGTGAAGGAATCAGGAGGTAACAAAGCAAACACAGTCTGTTGGCGTTCACTAAAGACAGAAAGGTTGAGTCCCTGCAGTGGGTTGGGGATGTGAGGTTGCTGTAATTTAAATGTAATTGAGCCGGTCCTTCTGGAGAAGGTGCCACTTGACAAAGACTGGAAGGAAGCAAGGAAGTGAGCCTCACGGCCGCGGACGAAGAACATTCCAGAAGGAGGGAACAGTCAGTGCAAATGCCCTGAGCTTCAGAATCACCAAAGGCATCTGTGGAGGGAGCTCGGGGAGAGTGCTCAGAGCAGGGGCAGAGAAATCACCAACGGGGGTGTTCAGACCACGCAGCAAGGTGCCTCTGCGGCCACTGTCAAGGTTTTCCTTTTCTCCAAGGGGAAGGGAACGTCATAGCCCAATTTTGAACAGAGGCATGAGATGAGCTGGCTTTTCTTTCTTTCTTTCTTTCTTTCTTTCTTTCTTTCTTTCTTCTTCTTTCTTTCTTTCAACAGAACTATCTGGCCTCTGCTGGCTTGCACACAGAGGAGGGTAGCATACGGCAAGAAGTAAGGTCAGATAGAAATAGTAAGCTCACAGTGACCAGGCCCTTGTTATTTGCCGGAGGCTGCTCTATCCTACTTTTCTACACGTCTCCATGATCCTGTGAGGGGGGTGCCTGTCTCAACCTGTCCCCCACGGTCCGGACGAGGACACTGAAGCTCAGAGTGTTGGAGAGCCTTGAACCTTATCGACTGAGAGGCGTCTGGGAGCGATGTATGCAGCTAACCGACGTGGAAGGCGGAAACTTCATGATTGCCTGGGGTCCCAGCTCCGCGTTCCAAACTGGCCCCTCCGCGTCCTGGAACTCATCACAGAGACATTGGAGAGGGGTGAGCTGGGGGGCGGAGGGCAGCTTAGAGCTAAACCCTGCCTTTAGCGGATGAAAGCGCGGAGTTAATAGCTCAGGCTAGGTCACACAGACCTAGGTTCAAATCCCAAGTCTACCACTTAGGGCTCTGCGATCTGGGGAAGTTAATTCACCCCCCCGGAACTTCAGTTTCCTCACACCAAGCCTGGAGTAAAGATAGCATCATGGGAGTTATTGGTGCACGCCCCCCCCACCCCCCCGCCCACCTGCCATCTCCTTGACCCCTCTTAACCAGTCGGCCCACTTACAGCCCAGGTGAGCAGTTCCCAATATGTTGACGTTCAGTGTCTCTGCCCAAGGGCTTTCTCTGACTACTGACCAGCGCTCAGCTCAGAATGGGGCAGGTCAGAAGGTGGAGGTGACGCCCCCGGAGTAACCTCAACCGATAAAGAGTGAAACGTGATGGATAAAGACCCTGCTCCCTCATGGGACAATGCTGAGGTGTGTTTTCACAGCCCCCCGGGAGGCCCAGGGCTCAGCTGTGCCCCAGTTCCCCTCAGCACTGAGCACGCACTCACGCACCTTTATTTCTGCTTTCTTCCCCGCCTCTCTCCTCCTTCCCCAGGCTTCCTGGGATCACCTCCCAAATAAACTATTTGTGCCCAAATCCGCACCTCCGCATCTGTTTGGGGGGAGCAAACCAGACCTCCTTAGGACCGGTGTGACGGTTATGAGAAGGTGAACGTAAAGTATTTAGCATATCGTCAGACAGACAGTAAATATCGAAAAAGATGCGGAGCTATGACAGTGCTGATGAGGGTGGTGAGGGTGATGATAGTAACCAAGATGATGGCGAGGGGGAGGCGGAAGGAGAATAAGAGAAGGAGGAAGCGGAGAAGAAGGAAGAGGAAGAGGAGAGGAAGGGGAGGAGGAGGGGGAGGAGGGAGAAGGGTGGGAGAAAGGGGAGGAGAGGACGATGCCCAGGAAGAAACTAAGGCCCAGAAGGGAAGGGGTCAGTGGTGAATAGAGTATTCACAGGGCATGGGGACCTACAGCAGCTGCCCAGCCAGACACACAGGGGAGTCGTCCCCTGTCCACAATCTCTCCCACCACCCGAGTTCGCGGCCATTCCTCCCCATGGTCAATGTTCTCTGGGAGATAATCGGTCCCTTATGCCTCCCGGGTGGTTGAGAGTCCATGCGTCCGGGGGCTCGAGCCAAAGCACCAATTCTGTAGATGTGGTAGGAGGGAGCAGAAATGATAAAATGCGGTCCTTGTCCGAGCTACTCCTCCGTCATGGGGAAAGCCAAACCTTGCGCTCACGAAAAGTTCTTCTCCCCACCTCGCCCTTGGACTTCACCTCGGATCCTACCACTGGGCAAGTGGAGAGGTAGGGACCTCCGTGAAGGTGTCGTCTTGAGACACGTGTTCAGCTTCCCGGGCGGGCTGGCTTATTCCCTGTCCTGCTCATTTGCCTCCGAACTCTCCGTCCGTCGATGAGAAGTCATGGAAGTTTCCAAGGCAACAAACGCCATTTCGCGCTTGCACTGCAGAAAGGTTGCTGAACTCGTCTCCAACGTTCCCTTGGCCACTGGTGAGAAGGGATGGAAGTTAAGTCCTTAGAAGGGTGACCAGAGAGAGGGTGGCATTTGGGTAGATGGGCTCTAGAAGGGTCAGACCTGAGAGGCGCCCAGGCAGCCAGCCCTTCCAACCCTCCCTCATTTCACAGTAGGAAAATCACGACACAGAGAGTTTACCTTATCACATGATGCAGCACAGCTAGAGGACAACGCAGCCCAGATTACAACTCGCTTCTCCATATCCCCACCTCCTTGTTTCCCTTGCTCTATTATGATCCACCTCTTATCAATCAAGTTGCCAGAAAGGCACCAGGAGCATCTTCTGGTCAAGGACAAACCGTTTTGTGAAGGGAGCAACGGCTTCCTCGTTCAGCATCTTTAGTGGGTCTCGATTTTCATCTATCAAGTTAAAAAAAAGAAAGAAATCAGAACAGCGCTATGCTTTAAAATAAGGAAGCTGTAAAGAATTTGTATTCAACCTCAAGGTCACGAAAGCATGAAAAGCTACATGTTGAAATGAATGGTGGATTTTTGCACTCGAAACAAAACGTAATTCACCTAATTGATTTGGTTGAGTCTATGCCTTCTGAAGCTTTGTGTTTGCCAATAAAATGGCCAACCGGCGGAGCTATGTCTAGAGGAAAGAGAAACAGAGAGAAGAGAGAAGGCCCAGGGAGAAGAGAGAGAGAGAGAAAGGGAAAAAAATCAGAGCATAAATATATCAAAACTCTCTTCTTCAAAACAGTAGAGAGAGCGCGCAGAGCATTGAAGAAAACCACCTTTTTGGCATCCGCCTGAACTCACAATTACTCATTTAGGTTCGTTTATTTATATCTTACTTTATGCGTCCAGAAAGGAGTGGGAGGAACAATGCCCTTCAGATAAGATTATTCATACACAGCATTTATCGATCATTTCTCGTGGGCCAAGAACTGCATAAACATGATCCCTTTCAGTTTGTTTATCCCAGTTACTCCGGGAGGCAAAGATTTGCATTCCCACCTGTAGTAAGTTAAACCGTGGCCCTGTAAGAGGTGCCTCTGCCTGGAACTTGTGCTAATGGGAGCTTATTCGGAAAAAGAATATCGCAGATATGATTAGGTTTGGGGTCTTGACCGAAGATCATCTTGAATTGTCTGGGGGGGGGGGCCCTTCAACTAACGACAAGTGCCCTACGGAAGACGAGAAGAACAGATACGGAGATGAAGGTCATGAGAAGAAGGGAGCAGAGATTCAAGTGATGTGTCTACAGCCCAAGAGCGCCAAGGATGGGCAGAAGCCACTGGAAGCCAGGAGGGCGGCACTGAACAGGTTCTCCTTCAGAGCCTCCGGAAGGAACACTGACACCCCTGATTGAGGGCTCTCTCCTCTGGGACTCCGAGAGTATAGATTTCTCTCTCTCTCTCTCTCTCTCTCTCTCTCTCTCTCTCTCGTTTTTCAAATGTTTATTTACTTTTGAGAGAGAGAGAGCTGAGGAGGGGCAGAGAGAGAGAGAGAGAGAGAATCTGAGGCAGTTTCCAGGCTCCGAGCTGTCAGCACAGAACCCGACGGGGGCTCGAACTCATGAATCGCGAGGTCATGACCCGAGGCGAAGTCGGATGCTTAACCCACTGAGCCGCCCCGGCGCCCCTAGATTACTCTCCTTTCAAGCCACTCAATTTGTGAAGCCTGTTCCAGCAAACCTAAGGGATGAAGACATCATTTTATAAACTAAGGTACCGGGGCCCAGAAAAGTTAAATCACTTATCCCGTCGTACAATCCAAAGTGCATAACTGGATTAAAATTCACCGATTCACAGGTGGGGTTTTGAAAAACAGCTTTGAATGCATAAAACGATGGATGTGAAACACGCCCCTGATGTTAGTAACAACTATCTTAGCATGCTGGGGGCGTCTCATGTGACTCTTGTTTTCTTTATTGTTCTTGTACGCGCTGTCCAAGTTTTGTACAAGAAACAGTATTGACCATGTCATTGGAAGGAAAAATTAAAGGGATTTTCCCTGAGGACAACGTACAAGAACGTAGAACGTTAACCGAAGAAGGTCGCCTGCACCCTTGTAGGTGGAAAATAATTAGTGCAATTATCTCAGCCTATCCTTACCTTGGCCTCATGAGGCACGTACCGCTAAGTCCCCATTTTACAGAGGAAAATCCCGAGTCTCAGAGGTAGAAAATACTGGGCCATCGCATTTAAGCCTCCACGGAAGGGACTGCTGTTTCTCCACTAATATAGAAAGACATCAGGAAATCTTTGGAAAGTGGTAAGTTCTAAGATTTATCTTTGGCTTCTAAATCCAGATCTCGTGGGAAGAGCTGATTCATCACTTAACTGATTCATCACTTACTGATTGCTTAATTAATTTAGCAGATACCTGCTCCTATTTCCTGGGCACTTGGCTGCTGGGGATGAAACGGTGAGTTTGTCCGAGTTCCGTCAGGAAACAGAATAGCCCCCGCTGGTCAGGGTACTTTGAGGAGTCTCGTAAAGGGGCTAAGACAAGGATGTGGACGGGCCGTTGGAGAAGCATGACGGATAGGTCAGGACCTGCAAGGCAGAAACACTGGGGCTTTTCCAACCTCTCGACCTGAAGGAAAGGGGGAGTGTTTACCTGCACTGCCTGTATTTGAGGGAGACCGCTATGGAGGGAGGACGTCCTTGGGAGGGCTGGGACATTTATCAAGAATAGATTTCCCTGACTTCATCACTGTGGATATTCAGGACCGGATCCTTCCGTGTTGTGGGAGGCTGTCCTATGCATCGTAGGATATTTATTTAGGGGCATCTCTGGCATCTACTCCTAGGAGGCCAGCAACGCCCTCCGGACTTTGCCAAATGTCTCTTGCGGGGGGGGGGGGGTAACGTTACCCCCAGTTGAGAACCACCGGTCTAGAGAAGCAGCCAGCTTGTGGTGACCTCCCGGAGAGGAGATGGCACCCTCACGTCCCACGTCCTTTGCTTTCAGTCTCCCACTAGGGTTCCCCACTGGTCAAAACACAGCCAGAGGCCAGAAGGTGAGGAAGCATGCCGACGTGCTCCAACCAGGCGGCTCTGAGCCAGGAGGAGGGCACAGGACGGTGGGTGGCAGGGGGAAGGAGGCAAGTGGAGACCCAGCACATGGAGTCGATACCACAGACCAGACCTCCTTCGGGAGCTCACAGTCTCGCGGTGATGGGGCTGGAGGAGACAGAGAAGAGACACATACATACACAAGATAATTCCGGAGCGCGGTTGGGAATATGCAGACGGACAAAACAGAGCAACGCGACGGTGAACGGCTGAGGTCTCTGAACGTTAAGTGAAGACCTGAATGATGTGTTGGGGCCAGTCGCCTAAATACTGTAGGGGGGATACTTCTGGCAAAGGGAACAGCATGTGCAGAGGCCCTAAAGTCTGCCTTCCTCCATTCGTGGGTTTGTTTTTGCCGTATTTTACCGGGACGTAACTTACATACGGCAAAATACGCAAGTAGTGAGTGTACTGGGGAATGCACTTTCCTAAATGTATTCAGAACCCATAACCATCATCCAGATTGAGATAGAGGCTATTTTCATCTCCCCAGAAGATTCCTGTGTTCCCCAGGTTGGGCCCCCCTATCCTGCCACTGTTCTGACCTCCATCGCCATGGATTAGTGTCGCCTGACCTTGAACTTCATACACAAGGAGTCATCCGGGGTGTAATTTCCTGCCTGTGCCCGGCTTCCTTCACTCAACGTTGGGTCAACGTGATTCATTCACGTTGCACGTATCAGGCGTTCATTCCTTTTTATTGCCGAATAGTACTCCACTGTATGGACATACCACAGCGTGTTTATCCATTCTCCTGCCGAAGAACATCTGGGGCGGTTCCGCTTTGGGGCCGTCATGAATACAGCTGCCGTGGACATTTGCTCGCACAGCTTTCTGTGGACCCACGCACCCATTTCCCTTGGACGCAATTTTGGGGGGGCCTAGGACAGGTGCGTGTCTTCTAGCAATAACCCGTTTTCTGTTCGATTCTGATGTGACGCTAGGCTGGTTCACGGCAGTTTTAAAGGCGTTCCGAAGCCCCTTGCGGCTTGGACATCCTAAGTGAGCAATTAGCTAATAATAATTAGCTCGTTAGCGATTTCCCTGGATCTCTGCCAGTCTCACCAGACAGCTAGGTTCATCATTACTCCCCTCCCCCCCCCGCCCCCTCCAGGTACCATGCACCCTGAGACAGCTGTTCTTGTGCTGGGTACCTGGGCAACCTCTCCCTGCCTGGCTCAGCCTCCCGCCTCATCCGGGGGCGCGTGTATTAAATCATGGCACAGCGGCTAATTCTTTGCAGCTTGCGGGTTGCCGCCTCCGTTTGAGCAGACAGGAGGGCGCCCTGACACTTTTAAAGATCACAAGCTTTGATAACCTGGCTTTCTGATTTATGACAGTCCGGGTCCCCACGTTCTCCTAATGAGGGGAACTCCGAGTGTCAACCCGTTTATTAAATGCTCAGAACCATGTGTGAGCCGGGCCGAGGCAAGAAGTCAATCATATTTTCATTTATTCTGCTCTGTCCCCCTCCTGTTCCTTCGGTGCTCTCTCCCTGAGACGGTCAGCCTGCCAAATTCTTTCTTTTCATCTCCAGAAGGGAGGACTTTAGGACAGATCATTTGCGGAGACGGTCGGGGTCCACGGCGTTTGCACTTTCCTACTGATTTCCTAGGTGTTTGGAAGTTAATGATACTTAACACCTCATGATTCTTTCCTATATGTCAAACAAAGGCATGAAAGGGAAAGTGGCCAGAGGCCACAGAGACTCCACGGAGACTGGTGTCGATGCCAACGCAAGACGGATGAATATTCCTGAACTTGTCGGGCGCTGATGAGGTCTCAATTCATCTCCTTTAATTCCCTTTGAAATAAATGTTTGAAAAAGCACAAGTCAAAATAACGGAGGGCCCAGCTGGTCTAATCTGGACTCCGTCTCACCCTTTTCCCCTTTGCATCTTGGCCACTGTCATTCCCTTCATTTCCGGGGACTCTACCCTGACTTCTTTCAAGTGGCATCAGTTCTGTCGCTGAGGCTTGGTCTTCGGGGTGCGGCATAAATATCTCTGTGCGCTCGAGGCCCCCCGGCTGGCTTCTGTCCTTGGACGTGCTGGGGGAGGGGGCCGAGCCGGCCACTGTGGAGTTTACTCGGTGAGAAGAGCTCTGGGCAGCCCAGCCTGGAGACCCCTGAAGAGTTTGGAAGGTCACAGTGCTTTAAGCGCCCTTGAGTCAAGTTGCTGGTTTTCACTGTTTCTCTGTCCGTGCACTCTTGTGAGGGACGGCCTCGTTCGTTACAATACCCTTGTTCCACTGAAAATGACCTGAGGAAGAAGTTCAGGAATGGCTTGATCTGTTTTCCCCATTTTTAAAAATGTATATTTATTTCTGAGAGAGAGAGAGAGAGAGGGAGAGAGAGAGAGAGAGAGAGAACGTAAGTGGGGGAGGGACAGAGAGAGAGAGAGGGAGATACAGAAAACGAAGCAGGCTCCAGGCTCTGAGCCATCAGCACACAGCCCAAAGCGGGGCTCGAACCCAAGAACCGCGAGATCGTGACCTGAGCCAAAATCAGATGCTTAACTGAGGCACCCATGCGCCCCTATGTTTATTTTTGAGAGAGAGAGAGAGCAGGAGCGGGGAGGGGCAGAGAGAGAGGGAGACACAGAATCCGAAGCGGGCTCCAGGCTCCGAGCGGTCAGCACAGAGCCCGACGCCGGGCTCGAACTCACAGACCACGAGATCATGACCTGAGCTGAAGTCGGACGCTTCACCGACTGAGCCACCCAGGCACCCCTGTTTTCCCCATTTTTATTCAGTTCTTGCGTCTTGCATCGTGCCCAGCACCTGGATCGGAATAGACGCTACCTAGATATTTGTTGAACGAACGAACAAGTGGATGGATGAGTGAACAGAATAACCCATTTGTGCATTACACGATTTTTAACTTAAGTTTGGCTTTGATTTGTTTCCATATAAAGCACAGAAACATAGTCTGGCTGGTGGCAGCGTGGAGGAACTGAATACCTATGGCAGAGATGGGTATACTGGTGGTCATTCAGCCATATCCGTTTCTCTTACTTAGTAACAGAACCTCCATGCTTAGCGGGGCACTGGATCTCTGACAAAAAGGATCCATTTCCCGGCCTCCCTTGCAGCAAAGTGTGGTCACGGAGGTTCTGGCCATTGAGATTTGAGTGGGAATGTTGTACGATTAATGTCCTTACAAGAGAGCTGGAACAAGCCCCTTGCCTTTTTCTTCTCTTCCTTCTTCCTTATGGCTGGAATGCAGACCTGAAGGATGGAGCTCAAGCAGCCCTCTTGGACTATGAGGCGGGAAGCCATGAAAGGCAAAGCAAGAAGAGAAAAGTAGCTTGGGCCCCGTTGATTGTAAAACTGCCATATTGATCTGGACTGACTTCTTGCCTCTGGAATAAACTATGTGACACAGCAAATTTCTAGTTTGCTTAAGCCATATTTTGGGTTTTCATCACATGTAACTAGACCTAATGCTATTTAAGTTTTTTTTAATGTTTATTTATTTTTGAGACAGAGAGAGACAGAGCATGAGTGGGGGAGGGTCAGAGAGAGAGGGAGACACAGAATCTGAAACAAGCTCCAGGCTCTGAGCTGTCAGCACAGAGCCCGACGCGGGGCTCGAACCCACGGACCGCGAGATAGTGACCTGAGCCGAAGTCGGAAGCTCAACCGAATGAGCCACCCAGGCGCCCCGCAACTAGGCCTAATTCTAAAGCATTTAACATGTTTTGAGGACCTGGCACTTTACTCATTGATAGAGTCAGCTGCTACAGGTTAATACATCTTAAAGATAAGACACCCAGAATGCAGTGGCCACAGGAAAAATGGAACACCGTCTGCTTTGAGAAACAGAGGTTTGTGACTGATGAAAAAGAAATTAGCTTGAACCTTCGATAAGACAGAAACAGTCGACACTATTTGCTGGAAAATATATCAGAGAACAACAATGAATGTTAAGAGCACCAAATCTAGGAGGAATAGATCAGCCAGTGAATTCCAGGGGACAGACCAGGATCGGTATAAGCACGAGGCCCCCAGCAGGGTGTTTGGCGCGACTCCAGCGATTGGCAGATAGCAGCTTCCTTTGTTCCAATCTCCTGCACCTTCGGCATCTGCAGCTTTGCAAAGGGAGCAGAAACCAAGCCTGGCGGGGCTTTTTATGTGATGCTAACGTGTTTGGATGCAACTACCCACCTCAACCGTCGCAATGCGACGGCCGCCAGAGACAATATGCAAATGAATGGACAGGGCTGCGTCCCGATAAAGCTTTATTTCTAAAACATGGTGGCAGATTGGACTGGCTCACTGGCTGTGGTTTGCTGACCCCTGGTCGCAACAGGTAATTGCTTTCATTTATTGACTTTTTTTTTAAGTTTACGTATTTATTTTAAGAGAGAGAGATCGAGAGCTCTCTCTCTCTGGGCCATTAGCACGGAGCCAGATGTGGGTTTTGAACTCACGAACCGTGCGATCATGACCTGAGCTCCGACCTAACGGACGGAGCCATCCAGGCGTCTCTGCAACATGATTGGTAAGAACAGTACGTGACACGGAGGACAAGGGCTATGAAACACAGACCACTTCAGGAAAGGTGGTCAGAGAGGACTTCCCGGAGGAAGTGACGTTTACTGAGGGCTGGAGAGGGGAGTCAGTGCTAACCTGACGACAAAGAGTTTGTAGGGGGTTCCAACACCAGGGAAGAGAGGGCAATCGGCCCCGGGGATCTGAACGCGGTCCCTGCAGCAGGAAGTGTTGGGGGATCCCAGGGCGGATGGGGACAGACGGTCCTGGAGTCCTCGGCCATTTACGCACACCAGGCCTGGTGGAGCAGTGGCGCTCCGAGACGGACAGAGCATCTCCGGACGGGCGTGTGCATCTTGAGACGGTATCCAGCGCGGGGCACTGACCAAGGAACAGTGAAGTGGGAACAGTGGCTTGTGGCGGGCGCTGCTTGCTTCCTCCCGTAGACACCCTTAAGCAGGCGGCCGCCGACTGCCGCGCAGGAAAGCTGTCAGCTTCTGACGGATCAAGGGAGCCAGAAGGACAAAGTCATTCCTGGTCTCTGGGAGTGAACTCTACGAGCCTCCTCATCAGAGGCCCCTTCGGGGGAGGTGCAGGCCCCTTGCACCAGTCCTCAGGCGCCTCTCTATTTTAAGATGGAAATAAATCCTGCCTCGGAGAGCTATCCCTCTGATGCTTGCTTTCAGGCAGAACAGCATGGATAAGTGACCCACTTCCCCTTTCCCTCCCGACTCCCCCACCCCATCGTTTTTGTGGAGTCAAGACTTGATCCAGAAATGTACGATACCCTGGCTGACCCTGTCCTCACCTGTTCGTTCTAGCCAACGGGGAGAAGAAAGACCGTATGGCATTCCGGAATCCTGCATCTGGCCCTCTTCTTCCCCTTCATCCGGAGCCTCAAGCTGTCTCCTATAATAATACCGTAAAACCTTGGTTTTACGAGCATAACTCGTTCCAGAAACGTGCTTGTAATCCAAAGCACTCAACCCTCAAAGTGAATTTCAAGAACCATTGGCTCAGTCGTGATCATGTGACCTGGGGAGGGGGGGGGGGCACATGCGGCTCGTATGGCAAGACATCACTCGTGTATCGAGGTAAAATTTATTAGAAACGGTTGCTCGTCTTGCGGAACACTCGCAGAACAAGTTACTCGCAATCCAGGGTTTTACTATATTAACTTGCTATGTGTGGTGTGGTTTCCCAGCGGGAAGGGCTGGCTGGAGGGAGGGCTGCTGGACAATGCGAAGGTCGGAGAACGGGAACAACCAGGGTATTTCTACCCCCGTCTCTGCTTCCACGGCATCTCCTGCAGCCGCTGCCTCTTCTCCGTGGCTCCGGACCCTTCCTTCCTCTATTGTCTCAGCCCCGTGGGCAGCCCTTGCCAAGGTTCTCACACCTCCCCGGTGCCCCAGTGCTGGCTCTGGCAACACTACATTCTCTCACTGGCCCTCCAGCCGAGGAGAGTAACAGCTCCTTGCTCCTGCCACGTCTGGGCCGCTTCTCAGACCTTCTATCCTCTGGGCAGTCAATTCCCTCTATCAGACATCCTCTGCTGGAAAGACCTTTAGTGGTTTCTGTTTTCCGACTGGACCCTGACAAATACACGTAGCATCTCACAACCAGAAGGAGCTCTCCATTCTGTGGTCTCATTTAAGAAAAAAATTTTGGGGGGGGGGGAGGCGCCTGGGTGGCTCAGTCAGTTAGGCGTCTGACTTCGGCTCAGGTCACGATCTCACGGTCTGTGGGTTCGAGCCCCGCGTCGGGCTCTGTGCTGACAGCTCAGGGCCTGGAGCCTGCTTCGGATTCTGTGTCTCCCTCTCTCTGCCCCTCCCCTGCTCGTGCTCTCTCTCTCTCTTTTTCTCTCTCTCAAAAATAAACATTGAAACAATTAAATTCTTTTAAGTTTATTTATTTATTTTGAGAGAGAGAGCAAGCAGGGAAGGGGCAGAGAGAAGGAGAGAGAGAATCCCAAGCAGGTTCCACCCTGTCAGTGCAGAGCCTGAGGCGGGACTCGATCTCACAAACCGGAAGAGCATGACCTGAACTGAGATCAAGAATCAGACACTTAACCGACTGGGCCACCCAGGCACCCCCGTGGTCTCATTTTTATTTTTACACGAACAACATCAGGGAGGACTTCAAGGCGGGTACCATTACACCATGATGCAAACAAAAAAAAAGATAAAGGGAAAGATATATCTCGCAAAGTCCCGGATTAAGGCAACATGTCTCAGGGGAACCAAGGACACCATTGTCTTGAATCCCAGTTTCACCAAATGTCTGTACGTCAGATTTCACTTCTCTGAGCCTCCTTTTCTTCGTCCTTGAAGTGTTGGTGTATAAAGCGCTTAGCTGTGCCTGATATGTGGTAGAAACTCACCAGCATGTTAACAATGACAGTAGAAACTCTCTACCATCCCCTCGTTAATCGAGCCAACAGACAGCTAGCCTCTTCCGTTGTCTCCGCAAACATACTGTTCGGCAGGGCTCCTTGAAGCTCATGGGTCTGAGATGCTCGCACATTCCCGCCTTTCTCACTCGAGGCACAGATTTACTAAACTTGGGTCACGTGGGGTCCCAGACCTGTCGGACTTAGTCACACGTCTTCTCGAAAGAAGAAACTAGGGATGCTCACGTTTCAGAATCCCTCACCGCACAGACCCCTTCCAAGGTCCGGAGAGAGACCCTGTCAACATATCCCGAAGGTCGTAATTTCTTTTACGGCTTTTAAAAATAGTAAAGTGCCTTCTTTAAGAGCGTTTTTAGGTTCACGGCAAAATTGAGCAGAAAGGACAGAGTTTCTATAGACACCCCCTGCCCCGCTCCCCACGTGCACAGCCTCCCCGACTAACAACACCCTGCACTAGAGTGGGACGCGTGTTAGGATCGGTGAAACTGCACGGACGCGTCACGATCACCCGAAGTCCAGTGTTGACGTTCGGGTTCACTCTTGGTGTACATTCTGTGGGCTTGGGCAAGCACTTGGCATGTCTCCATCATTACAGACCAGTTCCTTGCCCTAAAAATGCCCTGTGCTCCTCCCATTTCCCTTCCCCTTATAACCTCGGGCAACCACCGATCTCTTTATTGTCTCCATAATTTTGCCTTTTTCCGAATGTCTTCTCTTTGGAATCACGCAGCGTGTAGCCTTTTCAGTTTGGCTTCTCTCACCGAGCAACATCCATTCGAGATTCTCCCATGTCTTTTCATCGCTTGATGGCTCATTGCTTTTCAGGGCTGAATACTATTCATTATCTGGATGGACCACTGTTTGTTTATCCGCTCACCTACGGGAGGGTTTACTCGTGGCTTCCAAGTTTTGGCAACGATCAGTAAAGCTATCACGAACATCCGTATGCAGAGTTGTTTCAGGGACACAAATTTTGAACTCAGATGGGTAAACACCAAAGAGCGCAAATTGTCGGACTGTAGGGTAAGAGTGTATTCAGCTTTGTAAGAGACCTCCAAACTGTCTCCCCAAGTGGGGAGCATTTCGCTTTCCCAGCAGCCGTGAATGAGAGTTCCTACTGCTCCATAGCCTCGCCAGCTTTTGGCGTTGGCATTTTGGATTTTGGCCACCCTAACATTAAATTGCTTTAACCTACAATTCCCTGATGGCCATATGATGTTGAGTGTCTTTTCAGATGCTTGTTTGCCTTCTGTGCGCCTTCTGGGACGACGTACCTTTTGCCCATTTTTAACCCTGGTTGCTCACTTTCTTCTTATTGAGTTTTAAGAGCTCTTTGTATATTTTAGACAACAGTCCTTTACCGGATATGTCTCCTGACATGAAACGTTCTTTCCTGTCAGGAATATGCTGGAAAGTGTAGCTTTAACGAGTGCATACACCCCGTATCTTCTCTTTTATGTGAGGAAATCATATAAAATAGGATTTACCCAGGGCGCCTGGGTGGCTCAGTTGGTTGAGCGTCCGACTTCAGCTCAGGTCCTGATCTCACGGTCTGTGAGTTCAAGCCCCGCGTCGGGCTCTGTGCTGACAGCTCGGAGCCTGGAGCCTGTTTCCGATTCTGTGTCTCCCTCTCTCTCTACCCCTCCCCCGCTCATGCTCTGTCTCTCTCTCTGTCTCTTCAAAATAAATAAACGTTTAAAAATTAAAAAAAAAGGGGCGCCTGGGTGGCTCAGTCAGTTAAGCGTCCGACTTCAGCTCAGGTCATGATCTCACGGTCCGTGAGTTCGAGCCCCGCGTCGGGCCCTGTGCTGACAGCTCGGAGCCTGGAGCCTGCTTCCGATTCTGTGTCTCCCTCTCTCTCTGCCCCTCCCCCGCTCATGCTCTGTCTCTCTCTGTCTCTTCAAAATAAATAAACGTTTAGGGGCGCCTGGGTGGCGCAGTCGGTTAAGCGTCCGACTTCAGCCAGGTCACGATCTCGCGGTCCGTGAGTTCGAGCCCCGCGTCGGGCTCTGGGCTGAGGGCTCGGAGCCTGAAGCCTGTTTCCGATTCCGTGTCTCCCTCTCTCTCTGCCCCTCCCCCGTTCATGCTCTGTCTCTCTCTGTCCCAAAAATAAATGTTGAAAAAAAAAAAACAAAAAAACAAAAAAACAAAATAAATAAACGTTTAAAAATTAAAAAAAAAAAAAGAGTTTGTGGCCAGAAGTTATAAGAGAAAAAATATTTTAGCCATGTGGGAGGGAGTTAATGCATAAAACTGTTATGATCTCTTTCTCTGGGTTTTGTGACATTTGCAGCCTTTTCGCCTTTTATAAAGGTGGCAACGTGTGATTTCTCACATTCTAGATCAATGCCTATCTTTGTGTGTTGAGTTTTACAGCTGTGATTTTGTTTTCACGCAAAAGGGCCCCCAACCTGTGTGAGCTTCGGACCCCACAGAGCCGGGATGTACTCCTTCTTAGGACTGTCACGATTACCATTTAACAAGATTTCGTGGAAGCCAATGCAAACCAAGGGTGTAAAGAAAGAATTGCGTCCATCAAACTGAGATTCCAAGCTTTGGAAAAGCCTGATCGGGTCTGAGTCGTGGAAAAAACCTTGCAGTTGAGCGTGGGGGAGGGGGGGTGGGGGACAATAATCCTAATGATCTAGGCTTCTTCTCTAAGGCTGCTTTGCAGTGACTTTAATCTCTCCCTTCACCTCCAAGAAGCCCCAACCGGACCTGCAGGTGGGACCTTGTCCCACGTGTTATGGGAGACAGCAAAGCCAGGCGTGCTGGGGGGCAGGGGGGGCATGTTTGCCCGCTTCGCTGTAAGATGGGTAAACTGAGGCCCGGGAAACGAAAATATATTTCCCAGGCCCGCACAATCATGGAGCGGCAAAGCCAAGGCCCCAGGTCTCCAGGTGGTCTTTCCACGCCCAGGGGTTCGTGCGGTCGAGGAGAGGCAGGCAGGAATTTGAAGCTCCCGGATGCTTAAGTTGCTAGGGCATTCGTGATGTCACCACTGAGGAGGAAATGCCACCCCCAGTCCTTCCACGTCCTCTCGGTGAGGGGACTCTCCCAGGGGCTGGGCTCTGAGCCTGAGAGAAAAGGCGGGAATCAAGACGGTAAGCTGAAGTGGTTCCCTCCCCCAGCCCCCCACCCCTTCCCCAAATATCCACATGTCCTCTTGGATCTAGAACACAGTTAGACACACACACACACAAAACCCCCAAAAGCAACAGTCTGGGCCATGGAAACCATCCACGGTCTGGATCACTGGTGTCACCAACCGGGAGAGAATCTGGGAGGTGGAGGTCGCCATCTTGGAGGACAGGCCTCATTCCCAGTGAGAAAGGGGTCCGGCTGATCAGGCACCGCCTTAGTCCACCAGCAAGACAGGTAGCAAGGGTGTGGAGATCTGGCGGGGGCGGCGGGGGGGGTATCCGTGGGGGCGAGGACAGGTTACCCCAGCTCGGCGGATTCGCCACTGTTTCCTTGCAGACAGGACGGGCCCGGGTTCAGAGGTCAGAGGAGACCTGGGCAGAGCCTCCTTCCTCCCTCCCTTTCGCGGGCACGAGGAGCCTGAGCAGGACTGGCTGGAGATAGAGAGACCACCGTCTTCCTTTTGGAGACTCTGGCCGTGGCTCTCCATGGGGGTGAGCGTTCCAGCTGTCTCGCCTAAAAGCCCCAGGTCTTTCGAATGTCCCGTTCAAGCCCGAGCTCCAGTAAAAGTTGCCAGGCTGCGTTTGGCACAGGGGACCCACCCCTTCGGCATAATCCAGGGGTGCCGTGGATGAGGCCTCGGTGGGAGGCCCGGAACCCCCTGCGCTGAGGACGCACGAGATGAGGCGTGTTTTAGCTGAGACCCTCTGACCCTCTGAGCCCCAGACACAAGGAGCAGCCCCAGAACAACAGCAGTCAGCAGAGGAGGCCTTTCCTTGTCCCTTCACAAGAGACAAAATTCCTCACCAGTAGGAACGTGGATACAGGCGGCACGGAGGCGCTGCCTTTCACAGGCTTCAGCAGAAACGATACAGTGAAGGATTCGAAGCGACCGCCTCTGGCAGCTTCCTCGAAACGTATGCCGATTTGACAAAATCCCTTGCACACAGCGGCGGTGTGTGTGTGTGGGTGGGGGGGGGGTGCAGATATTTGGAAGATAAATGAAGGAATAGAGTACGACGTCCCTTATCAGTGCCTTTCTGGACCCGACGGTCCGATCGATTATCTAATATACCCTGTCGCGCGCAAGGCAGGCAGGCAGCGGGCGTCAGACCCGAAAGGACGATTCAGGAAACCTCCCAAAGGCTGCCCTTTCCAGGCTCCCACGTTTTGCAGAATCTTTAGAGCAGGGCCTCGAACTCCCAGGCATGCAGGGCCTGCGGGGGTTACATGAGCCAAGTGGGGGCGGGGGCCAGAGGGAACTCTGATGACCTGGAGAGCCCCTGTCCCCTCCGAAGGGGACAGCCACTTCCCAGGTCCATAACTGATGCCACGTAGGGTTTTAGGTCACTGTTGCCAGCCGTCCTGGCTTTTGTTTGTTTCTTTTTTTTTTTTTTTAAATATGCATTCAGGTCCTCTGCTCATTTTTTTTTTTTAGTTTATTTATTTATTTTGAGAGAGAGGGAGAGAGAGAGAGAGAGCACGACTGTGAGTTGGAGAGGGGCACAGACGGGGAGACGACGGAGCATCCCAAGCAAGCTCCTCACCAGCAGCACAAAGCCCAGGGCGGGGCTCGATCCCACAAACCTGGAGATAGTGACCCGAGCAGAAACCAAGAGTCGGATGCTCAACTGACTGGGCCACCCAGGCCCGCCCCTCCCCCCACCCGGATCTTCCAGCTTCTTAAGAGCCGCCAGCACGCCACATGACGTAGTGTGAAATGTGCTACGTTTGAACAGAGAGACGACGGATTCGAATATTTTTTGAAAGCGTCGTGTGGTCAAACAAAACCCGCGTGAGGGCCTCATCCGGACCTCGGGATGGCAGCTCGGAAGCTCGGATTCAACACTTCGCTTCATCCGTTCATCACCCATTGGTGGGGGAACACGCTCAAGCTGGCTCACGGAGGGTGAAGAGGGTTTGGCGAGCGGGCCGGGGCAGGGCAGACCCGGCGCGCCAGGCGGAGGGCACGGCACGTGCAAAGGCACCGGGCGCCTGCGAGAGCACGCTGCACTTGGGAAGACAGAAGGTGAGAGGACATGGCCGAGACCCAGGGAGCGGTCTGGGCACGCGCGTCTGGGGTTTGGGGACAGCTGGGTGCCGTGGGGGGGGGGGGGGGAGCGCGGCTGGCCGAGGACCGGTGTTGCGCTGAGCTGCCCACCTGGTGAAGAACGGGTCGGTTTGACTGATAACCGCAGGGAAGGGACGGAGCCGGCCTGCCGGGGTTCAAATCCCGGCTGCCCCGCGTGGACGAGCGGCGTAACCTGAAACCACTGATGCTGCCGTGCCTCAGTTTCCTTGTCGGCTGGAGGGAGACGACCATCCCGCCCTGGCTTTGGGGACTGAGGGCGATCCTTCCTGTAACCGGCAGGCGAGCACTCTGCAAACGTTCCCTCTTTCTGTTATGACCCCCTCCTTCCAGGGTTGCCTAGACGGCCAGACACGGCCATCCGTGATGTCTGGTGCTGGCCCTGGGAAACCACAGTCCGTGAGTCAGAGGTTTAAAAGCTCTTTTCCAGAGCCGAAGATTCTGATTTCTTAGCTGTGCAGGGAGGAAATAAAGCCTTTGCTCTTCTAAATGGATGGGGAGGAGTATGAAATTACGACTAAGTCGGTTTGGAGCTTTTGTGAAGGGCTTTCACGAAGGATCAGCCATTAATCATGCGCAATTACTCTGACCTTGGGTGAACTGCAGTCTCTCGAACGTGGACGATTTCACTCCCTGGGGCCCGGAGATACCAAGCCGTCTTGCTCGCCATCCCAGCGCAGAGAAGCAGGTGGCCTCAGGTCCAGCGAGCTTGCGTCTCAGACTGGGACCCTGCCCCTCGTGCCAGGGTCTGCTTGCAGACCCAGATGCCCTTCCGGAGGGAGCAGGGAGAGCAGGTGATGGAAAACCGGGGGAAACTGGTCCTTGCGCAAAGCGTGTGACTTCGGGCGGGCTGTTGATCCTCTCTCCCGCTGCCTCAGTGTCGCCATCTTCAAATTGGGGTGAATAACGTCCGTCCCGTGTGAATGTCCCACGGTGCTCGAAGGCTCCAAAGTCTCGGGGAGCTGAAGTCACTTGTGCACGGGGAGGCTCCCGGCTGCTTAGTCCAGGGTCTGACACACGGTCAGAGCAAGGGATGATGGCTCTTGTCCCCGCCCAAGGAGTGGCTGCCCTCGGCAGCCCCACCCTACCCAGGGACTGGACAGAACTCGGCAGGGCAGAGGGCGGCATTTTGATTGATGGGCTTCCTTCTTCATTTCTCCCTCCCGTCCACCCTTCCCCTCCCCTTCCCACACTCAGACTCTTGATGGGCACCTGCTTCGGGCCAGGCATTGCGCCTGAACACGGGGCGACATGAGAGCCTATCTTCCCTCAAGCCACACCACGGTGTGGCATGCGCTATGTTGTCTGTCTCTTCTCTTGTGGGAATGATCGTCCAACTGCCTAATCCACAGAATGTCCTTCATGTTTCAACTCTTATCATTATTTTTTTTAATATTTACTTATTTTTGAGAGAGCAGAGCAGAAGAGGGGGCAGACAGAGGGCGACAGAAGATCTGAAGCCCACCCTGCAGTGACAGCAGTGAGCCCGACGCGGGGCTCGAACCCACGGAGCGCGACATCACGACCCGAGCCGAAGTCGGACGCTCAGCCACCTGAGCCACCCGGGTGCCATCTCACCTCTTATTTTTAAAAACAAGATAAAACGAAGCATCTTCCCCTGCTGACATATGTATTATACTTGGCCACACGGGAAAATTGGGCCATGCAGGAAAGCACTGCGAAGAATATAGGAATCATCAATGCCGCGGCCACTAAATGAAACCACCACTCACATTTTGCTGAATTTCCTTCCAGTCTCTTCCTGCGCACAGCCATATGTACATCCTGTGTGACTGAGCTCATACCGGCTGTATATTCATTGGGCATAAATTCGTGTATTATATTTTTAACAACATACGTATTTTCTCATTAAATAAGTGTAATGTTTCCATTAAATATTCATGTCTTCATTCACTCAATCAACAAATATCTTTTTTTTTTTTTTTTTTTTAATTTTTTTTTTCAACGTTTATTTATTTTTGGGATAGAGAGAGACAGAGCATGAACGGGGGAGGGGCAGAGAGAGAGGGAGACACAGAGTCGGAAACAGGCTCCAGGCTCTGAGCCATCAGCCCAGAGCCCGATGCGGGGCTCGAACTCACGGACCGCGAGATCGTGACCTGGCTGAAGTCGGACGCTTAACCGACTGCGCCACCCAGGCGCCCCAACAAATATCTTTTAAATATTTAGTTTTGAGAGAGAGAGAGAGAGAGAGAGAGAGCACACATAAATGGGGGAGGGTCAGAGAGACAGAGAGGGAGACACAGAATCTGAAATAGGCTCCAGGCTCCGAGCCGTCAGCAAGGAGCCCGACGCGGGGCTCGAACCCACGGACTGCGAGATCGTGACCTGAGCCGAAGTCGGACGCTCAACCGACTGAGTCACCCAGGCGCCCCTCAACACAGGGTTTTGAAGCATATGCTATGTGCCAATAATTATTTTAGGTGCTGGGGACACACGAGTGAGCAATGTGAATCGAAAGCCCTGCCCCCTCAGATCTTACAGTCTGGTCCAGGGCAATCGTATGGAGAACACATACATAAAATATGGATGTGTGAGTTGATAACAGATGCCGCAAAGAAAAATACAGCTGGGAAGAGGGGTATATGTGTACATGTGTGTGTATGTGTGTGTTGTTTCAGTGTTAAATAGGATGTTTGGGGAAGGCCTTACTGAGAGAATGATGTGGGCCAAGAACTGAAAGAGATGGAAAAAAGAAACGGGACATCCAGACAGAGGGAACCACATGTGCAAAGGTCCTGGGGTTGACATAGGTGGGTGCATTTGAAGAACCTCGTGGAAGCCATTGTGGCAGAAAAGGAATGAATAAGGGGACGCTGTTGGTGTCCTACCACATCGCCTGGGGTCCCTTGGGCCATTTGAGTGTGCCCCTATCCCGGCTGTTGTGTGTATTGCTACCCATAGCTCATACTTTCAATCCTTCAGAGAACTGCTTTCGGACAACAGGAACCACCTTGCCTGAAGGTGTCTGAGAGTCTGTGTTCCTTTCCGGAGTTACATCCCCATAGTCAGTGACTGGCTTGTCCTCGGGTATGAGAGCTCAGCCTCCTTGCTCTCAAGCGGAATAACTCTGCAACGCGGTTGGGACTTTAAAGCCCCCCGGTGAGATCAGGCTGAAGCTTGACGTTACTGCAAACCACATTCGTGCTTGGCTTCCTCCACTTCCTTGTCTCACGTCACTCAGCCTGTCTCGCTTCTCTGGAGAGCACTCTTGATAAATCACTCGCACCTGAATCCTTGTCTCAGGCTCTGCGTCTGTGGAATCTGAGCTGACAGGGCCATCTTGCCTTGTGCATACTCGACCGATACCAGTCCGTGTGTTCGCAGTGACGGTGACGTGCTACTCATTGGGTTCCGCATGCTATGCACTTGCCTTCGCACCAGGGTGTTGAAATGACATTGACACACGCAGCTGATTTCCAACTTCATAGGGCGCCCAACACGATAATGATGCCCTCCCTAAATGCAGAAAGCCCACGTCGAAGCATTAGACCATGTGGGTTTGAACCCTGGCTTCTCTACGTTGCTGGCTATACCCTGAGCAGTTCCGGAACCTCTTTGAACCTTGTTTTTCTCAGCTGCAAATGCAGCCAAGCATCATGCGTCTCCCAAGTCAGGTTCGTGAAAAGCTTTCGGATACGCACTCTGCCATTGTGAACAGCTACTATTTACCATACATACAGTGGTGATCATAACGGTGGAGGATGGATGTGAATTTGTACGGGCCCTTTTAGCTTTCATCCATGAAGAATGAAGAACTCTTTCCAATTCGTGAGTTCCGCCAAAAAGTCACGTTTGGCGAAACTCAGCCATCTTTATTCGATGGCTTCAGGTGCAACATTACCACCAGGTGGTAGTGTGGTCATATGTCCTAAGCGAGGCAATTTGTCCCCCATCTTCCAAAGCTACTATACGGGTTTTGTGATAATATCCCATGCCATACTTTCTGCTCTCTGCAAAAACCGAGTGAAGTCATGCAGAATGCTCCAATGAGAGTTGCATACTTGCCAAGAGATTTTTTAAAACGCATTTGCACCGTGACTTAGAGAAACTGTTGGAACAACTGTCATCAGATTCCCTTGAAGCAGAAGCAATAAAAATCTCAACCAGGTGATAAACTGTGGAATAAAGGCATTGAAAAGATGTGTCCCCAGATGAATTCTGAGGAAGCTTTAGTGTAGGGAATAAACGGAATCCAGAATGTTGTGTCCTTACCGAAGCAGGAACGTGTCACTTGTCATTCTTGAAATTCCATTCCATGTGGAATCTGGCCTAAAGTAGGTGCTCAATAAATGTTGATGGAATCAGCCAATTAATCAGTCAACCAACCCACGCATGCGTGAGTGAAAGATTGAGGACCGTGATGCTGGAAAGAACTGTCTCAACGGCATGCTCGCAAAGAAACTCATCTGCCATAGACATGTGCTTTAGCTTTTGGGGAAACTGGACTGGGTTGAACAAGCAATGTTAATGGGCTTGAGGTATCCAAAGATCTATGAACTTCCCATTACAGCTGAGCTAGTTGAGGAAGGACATTGTTTGGAAAATTCTGCTGAGTCTATTATATTAGGGTCTTGTCGGGCCCCTGCATAAAAATCAGTCTCCACCATGATGTTGAGGAAGAGAGATCTTTGAAGCCATGATTCCCTTTCCCTCAAGATATCAATTTCCCGGGGCGCCTGGGTGGCGCAGTCGGTTAAGCGTCTGACTTCAGCCAGGTCACGATCTCGTGGTCCGGGAGTTCGAGCCCCGCGTCGGGCTCTGGGCTGATGGCTCAGAGCCTGGAGCCTGTTTCCGATTCTGTGTCTCTCTCTCTGCCCCTCCCCCGTTCATGCTCTGTCTCTCTCTGTCCCAAAAATAAATAAACGTTGAAAAAAAATTTTTTTTAAATAAAAAATAAATAAATAAATAAAAAAAGATATCAATTTCCCTTCGCCGGTCCACACGAACCACTCCATGAGCTGTCTATTCAATGACCTATCTATTCAATGATATGTCCGTCCAAAGATCTGTCTATTCAATGACCTACTCATTCAACGATGTGTCCGTTCAACGGCCTTGCTTAGCCAGATCCGCAACTCTCGTAATTCCCAGTAGCAAGTCGGAGAGCAGGCCAGGCCGTGTCACTAAAGTGTCTGGGGTAACACAAGCAAGATCAGCAGAAAATGGCATCGAGAACAGATAGATAATTTGCCCCGTCTTTGTTACGTTCATCGTGGCTTCGAGCATCATCAGGGCGTCCTTCTGCCTCGTTTCTGGCCATTGGTAAAGCAGAAACCAATGTACTCTCAACTACATGTAGGCTGGCTGGAGTCGAGATCCCAGGCCTAAGGAGAGGAAGAGTTTCTCTCTCTTGAGGTTGTATTAGCTAGGGACGGTGCCAGGCGCTTTCCCTTTGTTAATTGAAAAAACCCCCGGGGTGCCTGGATGGCTGTCTGTTGAGCATCCGACTCCTGGCTTCAGCTCAGGTCATGTCTTGTAGTTCATGGGTTCGAGCCCTGCGTCGGGCTCTGCGCTGATGGCCCTCTCTCTCTCTCTTCTCTCTCTCTCTGCTCCTCCCCTGCTTGCTCTCTCTGTCTCTCTCAAAATACACAAACTTAAACAAAATTCTCACAATGACCCCTTGCAGCGGCTACTATTAAATCAGTCCCATCTTACAGATGAAGAAACCAAGGCTCTGCACCGTTGAGAGACTGGTCTAGCTAAAAAGAGGCATGTTTGGGATTTGAACTTAGGCAGGGCCGTGCACGTGGCTGCTACGGGCAGGCGCTCAGCTGGGTTCGTTCGAGAACGGCCTCCCTTCTATAAGGGGTGGCTGGAGATCACTTTCCCTCTTAATCATAGACATGCCTGGGGTCCCTGCCCCACTCTCGGGGTCTGCTGAGGTTATCCTTCTGGCTCGGCAGTAAAATGACGCCTGCGGGGATTTTCCCCCTTTGAAGGGATACTGCTTACACACTTGACTTTAAAGCAAGGGCAAAAACAAGGGCTCAAGCAGACAAATAACTGCAGCCTTGGACGTGACGTCTATGCATGCACGGTTTCCATCTTGTCATAGAAGATGACTCTTCTGTGAAAAGATCTTGGTCTCCTTCCAAGTGGTTCTCTTCATTAACTCCTTTCCCCGCTCCCACTCCTTTTTTTTTTTTTTTAATTTTTTTTCAACGTTTTTTATTTATTTTTGGGACAGAGAGAGACAGAGCATGAACGGGGGAGGGGCAGAGAGAGAGGGAGACACAGAATCGGAAACAGGCTCCAGGCTCCGAGCCATCAGCCCAGAGCCTGACGCGGGGCTCGAACTCACGGACCACGAGATCGTGACCTGGCTGAAGTCGGACGCTTAACCGACTGCGCCACCCAGGCGCCCCCCCACTCCTTTTAATTACAAAGAAACTGACTAGTTGTTTCTTCCTTCCTTCCTTCCTTCCTTCCTTCCTTCCCTCCTTCCTTCCCTCCTTCCCTCCCTCCTTCCCTCCTTCCTTCTCTCCCTCCTTCCTTCCTCTATAAATTGGGTATATTAATGTCTATCTCCTGGATTCTTGAGGGGAGAAAACAAGTCTCTCTAGAATGTTAACTTTAACGAGAAAAGGGAGCATGCTGTGTCAACCCTCTCTAGGTAAAGCTAAGAATCTCATGGATCTTCCCTAAAATTTTTATATATTTA
Organism: Puma concolor; assembly: GCF_028749965.1. Taxonomy (NCBI): domain Eukaryota; kingdom Metazoa; phylum Chordata; class Mammalia; order Carnivora; family Felidae; genus Puma; species Puma concolor. The sequence continues at coordinate 12,705,336 of NC_141678.1, read as the reverse complement.
CTTATACTATGGATATTCTATCCTATCTATTTATTTTCCATCCATCCATCCACCTACCACCCATCCATCCATCCATCCATCCATCTTTTATCTACCCATTATTCATACACCCATCTGCCCACCTATCTACACATCATGCATCCATCCATTCATCCATCCATCTATCCATCTTTCTACCCATCTACTCACAATCTATCCACTCATTATCTATCCACCCACCTACCCTCACATCATCCATCCATCCATCCATCCATCCAGTAACTCCAGAGCAGTAACTCCTGCCCTCATGGTACTTATATTTGAGTAGAGAAAAGAGACCATAAACAAAATATGCAACGTGTTAAGTGGTAGTAAGCGCTAAAGAGGAAATAAAAGGATAAAGGAGCAAAATATTGGGGTAGGGGCGCCAGGGTAGCTCAGTCAATTAAGCGTCTGACTTCATCTCAGGTCATGGTCTCATGGTTCGTGAGTTCGAGCCCCGCGTCGGGCTCTGTGCTGACAGCTCAGAGCCTGGAGCCTGCTTCAGATTCTGTGTCTCCCTCTCTCTCCGCTCCTCTCCCACTCACGCTCTGTCTCTCTCTGTCTCTCTCAAAAATAAACATTAAAGAAATTAAAAGAAAAAGAAATACTGGGGTAGAACAGGGGTGGCAATTTTAGATAGGACCATCAGAGAAGACCTCACTGAGAAAGGGACATTTGAGCAACAACCTACAAGGAACGAAGACTCTGTAAGGATATCTGATGGAAGGGCTGTCCAGAGAAAAGAATAACAAGTAAAAGTCCTCAAGGCATGAATGTGCCAGGAGGGTTCGAGGAGTGAATGGACGTGTGTGTGTGTGTGTGTGTGTGTGTGTATGTGTGTAACAGGCACTGTCACACGATGCTGAAGGGAAGGCCTTTCCCTAAGGGCACTTTTATAACAGATATCAGCCTTTACAACATGTATCTGCTTGGGGACCAACAATACCAGCTTTTCAAACGTATCCGAAGAAAATGTTCACGAACGTGTCTCATGATTCGTTTTAAAGATGTTCGTCCATGCATTATGTACAATGGCAAAAAAACAAACACGAAAACAGAACTGGAAAATAACTGAGATGCCCAGCACTTGGAGAATGGTTAAATAAATGAAAGGTTCCAGATGCAGGCATTAATGTGATGGCGTAGAAGTCTATTTAAGGGCACAGAACATCTTCATCGGATTAAAGGGCTCATAAATGCACGGGAAGGCACGTAAAAGACGAGGCAACAAAATAGTAACAGTAATTGATCCTGAGGCACACGTGCCATTGTAATCTGTTCGTGTTGTTTTAAATTTTCCTATAAAAAACCCTATATAGGTTTCATAATTTTCAGAGTAAAGTTTTTCAAAAACAAACTTGAAATAGCAGAATCACTGTTTAAAGTGACCTCAGGTAAATGAGGGCCAAGTTAGGGGCGCCTGGGTGGCGCAGTCGGTTAAGCGTCCGACTTCAGCCAGGTCACGATCTCGCGGTCCGTGAGTTCGAGCCCCGCGTCGGGCTCTGGGCTAATGGCTCGGAGCCTGGAGCCTGTTTCCGATTCTGTGTCTCCCTCTCTCTCTGCCCCTCCCCCCTTCATGCTCTGTCTCTCTCTGTCCCAAAAATAATAAATAAAACGTTGAAGAAAAAAAAATGTTTAAAAAAAAAAAATGAGGGCCAAGCTACGTCTACCAAGCAGAGCAAAGTGATCGTAATCGACATCGAGGGCCAAAGGGTTTGCATTTTACTGGCTTCTCACCCTACCTCCTGCAGTGTTTGGTCTTCCTGTTTATTCATATATGTGCCTCCAGAGATTAATACGAAGCAGATAGTGAAAGCGATTTAGGTAGTTCACCCACTCAGATAACTCCACTTTGGGTGTAGGGGGTGGGGGAGGAAGAGAAAACACACTCTGCTTGTCTGACCATAAATAACTCACGTTGGGGGTTTCCATGGATATAGTTCACCCCACGGCCCACAGATTCTCACTAGGTTGGTGCAGTATTCAAGAAAACCCTGGACCCCTAAATGGTCCCTAAAATAACTTCCCTTTGTGACTCCTTAGAATGGAGATGGGGATGATATGAAGCAGGGACTGGCCAATGTATTCTCTAAAGGGCTAGAGCGTAAACATTTTCGATTTTGCAGGTCATAAGTTCTCTGCCACAACAGCTCAGCTTCGTCGAGGTAGCGAAGACAGCCACGGACAAGACACAAATGAACGGGTGTCACGGAGTTCCAATCAAACTTAACCTACAGATGCCAATTCTGAATTTCATAGAGTTTCACATACCACACAGCGTTCTCCCGGTTTTGGTTTTTGGTTGTTTGTTTTTTTGTTTTTGTTTTTCCCCAACCATTTAAAACACAAAACCATTCTTACCTTGTGTATGAAAGTAGGGGGTGGACCGCACTGGGTCCCCGAGCCGCAGTTTGCTGACCTCTGGTTAAAGAATAGAACAGAGTTTTATACTGTCAGAATTATTATTTTTAATGAAGTGGAAATACTGATTTTTTTTTTGACTTAAATAACGATATGCTTTTGATAATACAGAGTACCAGATGCCACGAAATGTCTATTTTTCTGATGCACGATATGCAATTTTAAAACTGGCTAGAATGTTGTGTCAGATCAATTGATAACTGCAATGTATAAACCATATGAAACTAATTCCAGGAAATACCTTATATTTATGTCCTTGGGTCTGAATTTCTGAGCTCTCTGTGTTTAGGGATGGAATTTGGTTTATTCAAGAAGTAGCAGGTTATATATCTTGATGGCTACATTAGCTCAATGTTTCCTTCCTTTTCGCGAGCAGGTAAGCCTTACAGACTGTTTCAGTTTGCGGCAATTACATTTGCTTATCGCTGTGAAACAGAATTTCATTCGAAGCCAGTTATTAATGTCTAAAATGCACTTCCAGGAAATAATTCTGAACGTTTTATTTATTAAAAAGAACGCGATGTTTGTTCAAAGGCATTGATGTAATTTACGAAGTTCGATATTAGCTATTTTATGAGGTATTATAAAAACGCCATTTTCTGAGACTCTCATTTCATAATTGTACCGTGTTACGTTCGGCATCAGAATAAGGTGCTGCTTTGTGTTTGGTTTTTATGCCCCGAATCGTATGCTTGTTAAAGATGCAAACAAACAAACAGACAGACTTCCGTTCTCCCCAACCACAAGTTCTTCTGATTTGTGGATTTATTTTTATGAAACGTTTTCTTTTTTTTTTTTTTTCAACGTTTATTTTTATTTTGGGGACAGAGAGAGACAGAGCATGAACGGGGGAGGGGCAGAGAGAGAGGGAGACACAGAATCGGAAACAGGCTCCAGGCTCTGAGCCATCAGCCCAGAGCCCGACGCGGGGCTCGAACTCCCGGACCGCGAGATCGTGACCTGGCTGAAGTCGGACGCTTAACCGACTGCGCCACCCAGGCGCCCCATATGAAACGTTTTCAAAACTCTACGGGTGAAGCCGCTTTAAACACTTTGAATGGTTCGCCTTTATGGAAAAAGAAGAAATTTGGGAGTTTGGGAACCCATGAAAAATCTGCGACATATACCCTTGTAACAGACCCTGTCAGTACCCCCACCGATATCCCCTCAACACTTGGTATTCTAGTACATTCTTAGGGTGCCAACCCTAAGCACCCAAGATTCTCCACTGGAGGGCGATCTGTTGGCCACAGTGAGGGGCAGGCTAGACGTGTTGGAGTGTTAATGCCCAGGAGGAATTTTGCCCATGATGGGCGGGTGTTGAAGAGGAAGACCCCAGCTTCTTCACCCCTCATGGGACACAACTCTGGAGAGAGAGAGAGAGAGCGAGCACACAAACGGGGAAGGAATGGGGGGGGCGGGGGGGAGAATCCCAAACAGGCTCCCTGCTGTCAGCACAGAGCCCCACACGGGGCTCGATCTCGTGAACTGCAAGATCATGACCTGAGCCCAAATCAAGAGTCAGATGCTTGAACCGACTGAGCCACCCAGGCGTCCCGATGTCGTCGTTTTAGAAATCCCACTCGCAAAGATTAAAGAAGTTGCTATTCGAGGCATTCAGCCAACAAGCGTGAAAGCCTGGCCTGGTTTCATTTATTCAGCCAACCGTCCGTCCCTGTTCTGGGTACTACACATAAAACAGTGAAGGGCTGGGGGTAGAATATTCGGCACAGAGAGTATTCCTGCCCTCCGGGCACTTACATACTCTGGAGGAAGAGGCGATACATAGGACGTTACAACAAGTACTCTTATGCAAGAAAAGAACTGAATCTGTAAGCCAGACTCACTGGCAGATGGACTTTAGCTAGGAGATCCGGGAGGGCCTCCTGGAGGCGGTGACGTTTATTCCCACGCCCGAAGGATGACGAGAAGCTGACAGTTGACCGTGGCTGGGGAAGGCATTCCTGGAAGAAGGAGCCACGTGTTCCCTTAAATCCAGACCGGGCAGGCTCCCATCCGGCCCGACTGAGGACTACCGGGTCACAGGGCATCGCTCCCGAGGAGAAGCCGACAGTCCAGGACAGTGTCTCAGGCTGACCGGCAAGGGTCCTTCCCACACGTCATCATGCGACCTGTCACTGGCGCCGGGACCCGTGTCCCCCGACCCACGGTGGCATCTTAGATGCAGCAGGCAGTCTGGGGTGGACCCTAAGGGTAGAACCGGCCCCGGAGGAGTGACGAGCCGGTCCCCATCCATGGGAGAGGTTGAAATGCAGGTAGGAAGCTCTGGTTGTGTCCCAGTGTTCTGCCGGGCGCGGTCACTGATGCACAGCCTGGGCCACCGTCCCAACTACCCCTCAAGGAAAGTTCTTATGGGCCTCCCTGTCCCAGGGGGGAGCTCAGCAGGTCGGAGAGCTCCTGTTGCTTGACCAAAGTCGCCGCGGGGATGGAAGTGGACTGGCCCTGACGTTTCTGCCGTTTCTGCCACGTGGCCCGCCTGATGCCCTTCCTGGAATGTGACAGGGGTCCAGAGACACCCCCTTGTTTGTCTTCCCTCCCAGCCTGGGACATTCTGTCTTCTGTATTGGTCGGAGCGGGACGAGCCGCTGAGGCAACAGCAGCTCCAGAATGTCTGTGGCTCCGCTGGGAGCAAGAGCGTCTTGCTCGTTTCTACGAGGGGCCCCTAGAGAAAGAGGTCTACGAGGGCCGGCAGGCGTGGCAGGGGCACACTTCACACCTGCTCGGGGTCCCTGCGCCGACACCCCATCACGCGGTTCCCCTCGCTGCAAGGGAGGCTGGGAGACGTGGTCAAGCTGGGCGCCTGGCAGGCTGGGTGCCACAGAGGCAAGTGCCTCCGCGGCGGGTCACGGTCACCCTGGTAAGTCCCTTGCACCTCACGGCGACCCTTCCGGGGGTCCCATTAGCCTCTGTTATCTTGGAGATGAGGGAACAGGGGCAGAGAGAGGTCGGAGCACTCGCTGGGGTCACACAGCGCCTCGGCCGGGGGCGGGGGGCTCGGGGGGCGCAGGGATTCCAATCTGGCTGCCTGCCCGCGGACAAGGGCGGCTCAAGTCCCGGAGGGTCCGAATTTCTGGTGCCGGGTCTCGCTCCCCTCCCCTCCGCCCCCCCCCCCCCCCCCAGGCGGGATTTGAACCCGGGTCCCGTGTCCTTTCGAGGGCCGGAGGGTGACGCCCCGGACAGGCCCTGACCTTGCTGTGATCCACCTTTGGCGGCGTGAGGGTGTCTGTGCTGTCCAGTGTGATAAAAATCTTGGAAGCTGCCAGAGCTGCACGAGGCTCTTCCCAGACCCCCGCCCCCCGCCCCCCCCTTCCCCTCTTCCCTTCGCTAATGAGCCCAGAGACGCCGGCAGGGCGGCGGGCGGCAGCCAAGGGACAATTAGCGGAGAGGGCCGTCCCGCGTGGGCTGGGCCCTGCATCAGGGCCCTAAGTGTCTGCTTATTAAATCACAGCTCGCTTGGAGCCCGGCCGGCCCCCCTCTCCCGCCCCGGGGACGCCGCACGCAGCCCTTGGCAAGGCGGCCCCGGGGATGCAACTCAGCTCGGCCCACAGCATCCGGGGAAAACACAGGCAGAGAAAGACAGGAAGACATTCCGGGCCGGCACAAAGGCCCGGCGTCAGCAGCAGGACGGGGGGGGGGGCACATTCCTCTGCTGGACAACAAAAAGGCTCGCGAGCACCTCCCGTGTGGGGCCGCGGGTGAAGCCTTTCGCCTCTCTGAGCCTCAGTTTCCTCCTCTGCATCCCGGGGAGGGGGGGGGGGGGCAAGGCAGGGGTCCAGGATCTCCACCCCACCCCACCCCACCCCCCACACCAGTATGGAGTGAAATGATGCACACCACGGCCTTAGCTGCTGGCCTTGCAGAGACTCAGGGACCCCCGCGGAGGCTGGTGAAAATGCAGATTCCCCGGGCCCGTCGCCATACCTACAGAGAGGGGGGCTAGAGCCAAGGAACCGGCCTTTGTGGGTTCTACCGCCGGGCCGGAGGCATAGGAAGCTTGAGCAAGAGTCAGGACGCTTTTCCCCCCGAAAGTCCAGAGGGTTGGCGTTTGCAGCTGTATGGGGCCCACAGTCTCCGCTTTTCAACCCTCCTGTCGCAGGGAGGAAGCAGCCACCTGCAACAGGCCGTCGAAGGGGCCAGGCTGCATTCCAATGAAACTTTATTTATAAATCCTGAATCTCCAATCTGATATCGTACACACACGGCCTGAGATATTTTCCCTCTTAAATTTGTTTCCCAATCAAAATCGCTTAGCTGCCGGGTCCCATAAAAACAGGCAGGATGCCAGACGGGCCAATCCCTGCTCCGGAACGGAGCTATTGCTCACAAATAGAATGTCACGCACCCAGGTGATTTTTTTTTTTTTTTTCAGTAGCAGCCCTTGAAAACAAAGTCACAACAACACACCAGATGAAATTATCTTTAATGGTATATTGTATTTAGCCCCTAGTATACAATACACTATTCTCTTCGCATATCGTGAATATAACAGTATTTATTATTTTTTAAATTTTTTTAATGTTTATTTAATTTTGAGAGAGAGAGAGAGAGAGACAGAGTGTGAGTAGGGGAGGGGCAGAGACAGAGAGGGAGACACAGAATCCGAAGCAGGCTCCAGGCTCCGAGCGGTCAGCACGGAGCCCGACGCGGGGCTCGAACCCACCAGCTGAGATTATGACCTGAGCTGAAGTCGGAGACCGACTGAGCCACCCGGGCGCCCCTAAAAGTATTAATGGGATAGTTTCCTTTTCTGTTTTCCGTGCGCCAAGCCTGGTGTGTATGTGACACTTACAGCCCATCTCGGTCTGGACTAGCACGTTGCAAGCATTTGATAGCCGCGTGAGCTTGCGGCCCCCGGGCGGGGCGTCTCATCTCTAGATGATGTGATTTCTGTCTGCTGTCACGCGAGACCACACGGCAGCCTCGGCCAGCCTCTCGTTTCACAGAACAGACAAAGCGAAGCCGACTGAGGAAAAGTGGCTTATCTGCGATCACACAGGTTAGTTTGCACAGTGTTTGCTGTGCTTTCTCAGAGGTCGGGGCCAGAGACAAAGAAAACCAACCTCAGATGCACCTGTTAGGAGCCAGGGGCTGTGGGGAGCTCCCAGCAATTCTAGGAGGGTGTATGCCGACGGGCCGCGCATTACGCACGGGAGGACTGGGGCTCAGAGAGGTGGGCTCACTCACCCAGTGTCACTCAGCTGGTTAAGTGGCAGTGCTGTGTCGCCTGCTTGGGAAAGGTGGGACATGGCAGGCAGAGGGACCGTTTATCAAGCAGCTACTATGTTCCAGACGTGCTGCTACGTTGTTATCCACGAGAAGTGTAGGAAGCCCAGCCCACGCCCACGCCCTTCAGGCTACTTCCGGCCGCTGGGGCATCATCCCCCAATCTGCAGGTGGCCGGAGAACAGCCCGGAGGGTGAGTTTGATGTGTCCACTGGGCGGGGCTATGGCACCCACCGACTCAGTCACACACCGATCCGGGCGCTGCTGCGAGGCCCTTCGGTAAATGTGGTTAGCGTCGACAATCCGTCGACTTTAAATCAGGGAGATTACCCTCCATAATGTGGGTGGGCCTCGTCCGATCAGTTGAAAGGTCAGAAGAGCAAAAAGTGAGGTTTCTTTCCTGAGAAGCAGCAATGCTGATTCGAGACTGTAACTCGCGCCCGAGGTCCAGCCTGCCCTGCGTGCAGATTTCAGGTTGATCACCTCCACCGCTGGTGAGCCAGTTCCCTCAGAGAAGTCCCCCGTTGCTTCTGGTTCTCCGGAGAGCCCCAACTCACACAACAAGCCCCCCACTACTTTCACGTCCTGACCGCCACCCCCAGAGGGCTGACCTCTCCCTCAGGGAGCCCGGCCGTCCTGCTCCTCGGCCCAATCTCTCTCCTCTCGCTGCCCGTGTCCTGCATGCTTCCCTGATCACCCCCCAAACCCCACCAACCTGCTCGAGTTCTGTCTGTACCCCAGGCTCACTGACCATCCTCGATCTCGACTTACCTATTTTGTGTAGTGTCTCCCATCAGATGGTAAAGTCCCACCGAAGGCGGGACGGGGTTTCATTCACAGCCTGGTGGCATGCTGGCTCACTGTAGACCTTCTGTAAAAATCCTCGAATAAACCAAAGAACGCATTCGCTCATTGAAACCTCTCATTTCCCTTAATAGGTGGGCACTATCGTTAACCCCCATTTTGTAGATGAGGAAACTGAGGCTCAGAGACACGAGAGCCATTTGTCCAAGCGCGCAGAGCGAGGCGGTTCGCCGCACTGCCGGCCGGGTGGGCCTGCTGTGGACGGTGGAAAGCGGGTGTCCTCCCCAGCCCAGGGGAAGCCACAGTCGAAGTGACAGCGGAGGCCACAGTCGAGTGCTGCAGCTCACAGCTGTGTGCCCTTGGCCCAGTGCTTGCCTTGCTAATCCTCAGTTTTCTCATCTGAACACTGATGGTCATCGCTCCTGATTCACAAAGCACTAACTTGACTCAGTCTGCTAAAGCCAGCCGGCTTCCTCAAAGCCGCATTCCAGACTTCTCTCTCCTGAGACCGCCTTTTCCTTTCCTTTCCAGTCCTGGCTCCCTTGGCTCATCAACAGCCTCACCCCAGACCCTCCTTCATGCCTCATCTGCCTCCGTAGCGAAAAGTGTGCAGGTGGGGAATGACTCCTGCATCCCCGGTCACCTCGCCATCACCGGTCATCCGGTGGGTGAGGAGTCCCAGAGCCCCCCAGCTCCTCCATCATGGGGTTTCACCCTCCCGCCAGGCAGGCCCTCCCTACTGAGGGCCTTACTGGTTATGGATGTGGATCTGGGCTGTGCCACATACCTGTAGATGCGTGATCATGCACAGTCACACCTCAGAGCCTCAGTTTGCCCATCTGCAAAGCGTGTACAACCGTGCTCGGCTCATGGGGCTTGTGTGAGAACTGGGAACAGACATAACGTACGGACCACGCCTCATCCACGGCACTCGGGAGAGGCTTGTGCCCTGACTCAGGTACTTCCTCTCTAAGCCTTGGAGCCAGACACACCTGGGTTTGAACCCCACCTCTGCCCTCTCCTAGCTGTGTGGCCTCGGGCGGACAACCCAGTCTCTCCGCGCTTGTTCTCTCCTCTGTCGGACAATGGATGAAAATGCCGCTTCCCTTAGTAGGTGTCAGGTGGATAATGCAAGATGGCGTCCGTGGCACAAAACACTTCAGCGCGGTCTCTGGGCACACATCTGGAGTACATTTCCCAGCCTCCTTTGCAGCGAGGGTCAGGTGATGGCGTTCTGGCCAATGGAAGGTGGGCTCGGCGGCAAGCGGCTAGGGACTCGGACGCCCCGGAGCCGTGATTCCGAGTGTGATCCCTGGCCCGGCAGCGCCCTTGCGAATTCGGGGGGGCCCACTCCAGACCTACTGAGTCGGGAGCTCTAGGGGTGGAGGACGGAAGCCTGTGGTTTTAAAAGCCGCGCGGGGGCTTCTGATGCAGACTCGCGTTGTAGAGTCACTGCCCTGGAAGGTGGCAAAGGAGCAAACGAGAGGGAGTCTGGGCTCCCGACGAAGCAGAGCGTGACCCCTGCCGACCCAAGGCACTGAGTTCGGGGGCTGCTTTCCCAGAAGCTGGCCTGCCCCGACTGTAGCTGACAGTAACTGGCTTAGACCGGGCACTGAAAAGCAGGGGCCTATTATTCCGGTGGCTGTCGCGGCTCTTCCGTCCTGTCGAGGGTTCAGCCTAGGGGTTCCAGGGGAAGCCGGAAAGGCTAGGCCTCAATGGCCAGGACGGAGCAAGCCTCCGTATGCCGGGGCCACTGCCCGCTGGCAAGTTAGACGTTCCGCAGTTGGGAATGAACTTCTGCCTGTGTAGCGGGGGGGGGGGGGGGGGGGGGGGTGGGGGGGGTGGGGTTGGTGGAGGGCCGGTGCCCACAGTGACCTCCCCGGGCAAGGTGGCAGGAAGCCGGAGACAGGCATCAGCCCAGCATCCTCCAATTAGCCGCCATCGCTGACCCCATCGGGGGGGGGGGGGGGGGAGGAAGTTCTGGCGTTTTCCGGCCCTCGGGCCCACCTGCCTGGAGGGCTGGCAGGCCCAGCAGCTGGGGTGTTGGCATCTGAAGGTCCCGGCCTAACAGGGCTCCACTTATTCCTGGGATCTGCAAGGGGTTAGTGGGGGGGGGGGGGGGGTGGCGGGCGGCCGGGAGGAAGTGTCACGGAGCAATCACATGGGGTCAGGCTGACCTCCCGGCCTTGGGGGCAGACGTGCCATGTGGGGCCAGGCCAGGCCTTGTTTTCTTGGAGTCCTGGGGAAGGAAGTTGCCCTAGCAGTTGGAAATTAGCCACTTCCCAGGAGCTCTGGGCCGACTTGTGCCGTTAGAGGGAGGATACAGGGTCCCCGTGGGTGGCTGCCTCTCTTCGGTGGGGGTGGAGGTGATGGGGGGGGTCGGATGGCATCTGCCGACCAGAGCACTGCTCCTGGACACCTAAAAGAGCCTGCGTGACTCCCCCCTGGGTTGAGCAGCCTATTTCGTGACTGCGCACTGGTGCCCGGATGATGCTAAGCTCTCAGGACATCGGTGGCCCCATTTTACAGACGAGCGGACGGACGCGGCGAGGAGAGTCTCTCCCAGGTCCGCACCTGCCCAGGTGACACGGTGAGGCTGAGATCTGAGCCAGGGAGGCCGGCTCTCAGGGCCCCACGCCTGTTGCTTTAATTGTGGTAAAATACACAGAACGTAAACTTTGCCACTGTGACCGTTTTATTTTTTTTTTTAATTTTTTTTTCAACGTTTATTTATTTTTGGGACAGAGAGAGACAGAGCATGAACGGGGGAGGGGCAGAGAGAGAGGGAGACACAGAATCGGAAAGAGGCTCCAGGCTCTGAGCCATCAGCCCAGAGCCTGACGCGGGGCTCGAACCCACGGACCGCGAGATCGTGACCTGGCTGAAGTCGGACGCTTAACCGACTGCGCCACCCAGGCGCCCCGTGACCGTTTTAAAGCGGGTAATTCAGCGGCGTTAAGTACCTTCACGTTTCTGTGCATCCGTCACCACCATCCATCACCAGAGCTTCCCCAGCTTTTCACACTGAAACTCTGTCCCCGCTCAACACTGAGTCCCCATTTTCCCAGCCCTGGCCACCCACTGCTACTTTCTGTCTCCTTTAGGGACCTCAAACAAATGGAGTCATACAGTATTTGTCCTTTTGTGACAGTGGCTTCCTTCAGCAGAAGGTCCTCAAGGTCCATCCATGTTGTGGCACATGTCAGAACTTCCTTCCTGTATGGAGGCTGAATTTGGGGGCGCCTGGGTGGCTCAGTCGGTGGAGCGTCTGACTTCGGCTCAGGTCACGATCTCGCAGTTTGTGGGTTCAAGCCCCGCGTCGGGCTCTGTGCTGACAGCTCGGGGCCTGGAGCCTGCTTCGGATTCTGTGTCTCCCTCTCTCCCTGCCCCTCTCTTTCTCTGTCTCAAAAATAAATAAGCATTCAACAAAATTAGAAAAAAGAAAAAGAAAGCTTGTCCCTCTTCGACGTCGTACAGTTTGACACAGAAATGAAGAAGGGGTCGCAATTCACTAAAGAGGGCAAAGCCGAAGGTGAAAATTGTAGTCAATGGGTTTTACCAAAACGTCCGGAAACCTAGTGATTGAAAAACAAAACAAAACCCAAAATGTTATTTTTGTGCCTGGAAGTGAACCCGGAAGTTGACTCATACCTGTGCTGTGTGACCTCAGACAAGTCGCTGCACTTCTCTGAGCCTCAGTTTCCTCCTGTGTAATTGAAGGCAATAAAGCCTTCTTCCCGGAAGTGTTGTGGATAATGGGCAAAACGTATGCCCCAGGATGTCCTAGAGGGTGGACCGTGCACCCAGGCAACTTAAAATGATACACATTTATGTTTTTAGTTTTATCAGTATATGTATGTACATAGTAATAATCACTTACACGTATATATTTGTATCTAATGTGTTCTTTTAGAAAGAGAAAAGAAAACTAGCCTTAGGATTTCCTAGAAGCTCCAGCTTAAAGTGAGGTTAAGGGGAAAGGCTGGGGTGACTAACGGCCTAGCTGGGGCCACGGCCAACCTGGGTTTGGGAAGCACCCAGACCGCGGATGCAATGTATTCAGCAGCTTCGGGTGCACTGGGGGCGCTACAGAAAGGCTGGTTGATGGATGTCTTTGGAGAAAGTGCCGGTAGAGGAACTCAGACTGCTTTTCAGCCATCTCTGTCCTCTGTCCCCTCCCCGCCCCTCCCCTCCATTTAGCCTTTACAAGTTTATGAAGACTGGTCTGGCCCCATCAGGGCTCTGGGCAGGTCCCCGAAGAAGATTAAACGAGATGAATATTTCATGGCCCTGACTGACAGCTGCCGAAGACCTGTTGTTGGTCTGGCGCCCACATCTAGTTAAGGAAGGGGGGCAGGCGGAGGGGCGGAGAGGGGAGGGGAGGGGAGGGGAGGGGAGCCCGTAGACTGCGCATTGATCCGCTGGGCCCAATCTGTGCTGATGAAACTAGTGATTCACTAGCTCTTTCCCAGCTCCCAGCCCAAGGCAGCAAGTAATGGGCTTTAAGAGGCACGGGGACCAGTGGCCGCCTGGCCACCCAGCCCCCTGGGGGCCCTCAGAGGCTCCACCGGGCCCCGGAAGACCCATTTCCCCGTCTCCAGCTGTGGCCCCCTCTGTCCTCACGGTGCCAGCCCCGTCGTCCTAACGAGCTGAAACTCAGCATTTCTGACGCCTCTGACTCAACTCATCACCCCATTAAGGCCTGAAGCCAATCTCCCTCTGCCGGGGGGCCCAGACGACAGGGTGGCGGGGCGCCCGCCGTCCTGGAGACTCTGCGGCGTGGGTGAAGACCCCGGGTAGGCTCGGAGTGGCCCCAGGAGATGGCTCGGACCCCGTGGAACGGTCCCTCCCATCTGCGCCTTGGACGACGCGGCTGGGGCTAGACAGAGTTCCACGGGGGAGGCCGAGCCGGGGATTTACTGCCCTTCCTACCCCTACTGTTTCTGCATCCAGAGCTGTCCAAGCTACCGTATCCCATTTTTTCCTCCACCAGAAATGACCGGTGCGGAGAAGGCCTTCTAGTATCTCACTCTGGCAAGAAGAAAAAGAATTTGTTCAGTGCTCCCGGCTTACACCAGACTCCGCAACGCTAACAACGCGATGGGGCGCATCGCGGATGTTGAAGAGTGTGACCTGGCACATTCGTTTGCCTGTGGACGTGGTAAGAGTCGCTCCAACTAGGTGGCTCAACCCGACACACGTTTATTGTCTTACGGTCCCGGAGGACGGAAGCCCAACCCGGCTGTCACTGGGCGAAAACCAAGATGTTGGCTCCAGAGAAGGAGTCTCCTCCTTTTTTTTCTTGCCTTTTCTAGCTTCAAGAGGCCGCTTGCGCTCCTCAAGGCCACGGCGTGGCACCTTCGGGTCTCAGTGACTCTGCTTCTATTGTAACCCCCCTTCTCCAGCTTTTTAAGGGACCCCTGGAGGTTACAAGGGCGATCATCCAGGACGGTCATTGTTGCCGTGCGACAGGTTGCGGGGATGGGGACGCCTGTTTTCACACGGCCTTGGACCAACCCCAACTCTGCAACTGGCCAGCTCTGCGACTTTGAGCAAGAACTTCATCTCTCTGAGGGTCAGCTTCCTTAGCCCACGGGGGGGCCTTGAGAGATGGCTTCTTAGATCCCTGGCAGACAAAACAGTACCCAAGAAGCGGTCTGGCATTTGTAAGTGACTTGCCACTCAGTGAGTCTTTGGTACTTGGTCGGTGTTGGAAACTCAAGCTGATCGAGGCAGCCGCTGTCGGTCCCCTGATCGAGGCAGCCGCTGTCGGTCCCAGACTGGGGGTGCTGGTTTGCAGCCTGATGAAGTGAGCTTTCTAATTTTTAAATTTCAGCCAGGCAAGCTCTTGTCCATAAAGGTCTTGCCTGTGAAGGTCAGCAGGTGTCACGGGCACTGCTCAAGTGTGAAGGGCAGATGGGGGACCTCGTAGCCTAGCACAACCCCCGCCCCCATGCCCATGACCTCCCCAAGCCCAGGGTGGCACCCAGTTTGAAAGTACTGGTCTAGGGGCGCCTGGGTGGCGCAGTCGGTTAAGCGTCCGACTTCAGCCAGGTCACGATCTCGCGTTCCGTGAGTTCGAGCCCCGCGTCGGGCTCTGGGCTGATGGCTCACAGCCTGGAGCCTGTTTCCGATTCTGTGTCTCCCTCTCTCTCTGCCCCTCCCCCGTTCATGCTCTGTCTCTCTCTGTCCCAAAAATAAATAAACGTTGAAAAAAAATTAAAAAAAAAAAAAAAAAAAAAACAAAACATAAAGGCACCTCTGCAGACTCTTCTGGGTCTCTGACCCTCTTCTCTAATCCCAGCTCCGCCCTTTGTGAGTTTCCCTCAAGTCTGGAAGGAATAGATGGGCTGTGGATGCTGTAGGCTGAGCGCCGCGAACCGTGAACCTGGGCTTGTCTTCTCAGACTCTAGCTGGGCTTGTTTGAATGTCCCCGAAAGCCTGTCTCTTCCAGAAGCCACCCTAGCTTCGTGCCATGGCACCACGGATACCAAACCTCATGTCCATGAACCTGAGGCAAAGGAGCAGGTCTTGGGTTCAATAGTAAGAAGGCACGGGGTTGCCTCCCACTCAGTCCTGGAGGAGACATGTGACTGAAAACGAGCACTGTGATCTCCCTGAGTTTCCTGGTTGCAATGGGTCAAGAAGATTCCCTAAGCTGATGAATGTAAGGGCTTAGTTCAGGGTCTGATCTGCATTGTGTATGCTTAATAATTATAAGCAATTACATTTTATAATTACTAGGCAGCAATTAACTCTATTATTAGCCATGGAGCAGAGAGAGCATAAAAAGGAAAATTGACTGTCACCGGTGCTCAGTGCAGAAACAATACCACGGTTTCTTTTCATTGATGCTTTGCGTGTAGAGAGCAAACGTCCCAAATTGCCCGGAAGGGAGAGAATGCCCCTCTTTTGCAGCGCTGGCTCTCCCAGAATCTCCTGAATCTTCCAGTTGGAGACTTCCTTCAGGAGGCACAAAAGGAAAAAACAGGGTCCAGCCCCAGACCTGCCTTTCTTGCCAGACCTCAGTCTCGGGCTTCTCTGTTCTTTTATTTATTTATTTTTTAATGTTTATTTATTTTTGCAAGAGAGAGAGAGAGAGAGAGAGAGAGCAAGCAGGGGAGGGGCAGAGAGAGAGGGAGACAGAATCCGAAGCAGGCTCCAGGCTCCAAGCCCGACGCAGGGCTCGAACTCACAAACCGTGAGATCATGACCTGAGCTGACTCAGACGCTTAACTGACCGAGCCACCCAGGCGCCCCAGGCTTCTCTGTTCTTGATGGGAGCCAGTGAGTGCCAGCTTGTGAGTTTGTGCCCCCCCCCCCCGCCCCCATGGGTGCCCAGGTGACTGACAACAGTGGGTCCTCCCAGGCGTTAACAACAGTAAAGAAGGAAAAGAGGAAGAAAAGAGGAAACTAAAGAATGGGCAGCTTGTAAGTTACAGGGATAACATCACCTATTTAATGTTAATTAGCGTTTTTAACCGCCGATTGCTGTGCCATTAAGTTCCAATAGAAATCTTGGGGGCAAGCCAGCACACTCCCAACAGTCTGGCTTGGACGCCTGTCGTGCTGGGTGTGCAGAGTAGGCTCAGATTGCACACTGATTGCGAGCTGGCATTGCTTGTGCGGGGTGCAGGGAGCTGGGGGTGGGGGAGAGCGTGCCTGAGGAGTAGGGCATTTCACTAAGGGGATATTTATAGCTGGGCTCGGGGAGTAAATGATCCACAAGAGAGGGCCGAAGGGGCGAGACTGCTGGGAGTTGGGCAAGCCCGGGTGCTGGGTCTCGCCAGCCTGAAATTTCAGTGACTTGGTCCACCCTGGGATCCCAGGTGCCCGGTGATGGGGAAGATAGGAGAAGCCTGCTGGGGTGTGATGTGGTGGCCATTTCATTTCTTTGCTTTACGAACATAGAAGCAGACCTTGACTCAGTGGCCCCCTCTCTGTGGACTTCCTTTCCCTTCGTGGTAAAATAGCCAATAGATGGGAAGCATCACCAACAGAATTTCATGCCTTTGTATTCAAAGGTGGCTGACCTCCAAGGTGCTCCCCAATGACCCCATCTTTGGTATTTGGGCCCTTTGTGTGGTCCCTTCCCATTAGAGAATAGGGCTGACGCGGATCCCCAACAGGATATTGTGGAAGTGACATTGGGGGTGACTGAGGCTGGGTCAGGAAAGACACTGGCTTCCACCTTATCAACGCTCTTGGCTCACTTGTTCTTGGGCGGGCGGGGGGGGGGCGGGGGGAGTCAGCCGCCATATTGGAAGGACGCTCAAGCAGGCCCATGGAGAGGTTCACGTGTGAGGAGCTGCGGCTTTGTGCCATCAGCATGGATCAACTTGGCCACTACGGGAGTGGTGGCCCCGGAAGCCAGCCCTCCGGCTCCAATCAAATCCTCTGATGATTGTGACCCACCCCCTCCCCCGACCTCTTGACTGCAATCTCCTGAAAGATCCTGCACCAGAAGCATTTAGCTGAGCCGCTCCTGGGCACCTGGTGCACAGAGATTGTATGCAATAATAGATGGATGATGTCATTGTATGAAGCAGCTAAGTCTTGGGGTTATCTGTTACGCACCATTGGATAATTCATTCACTGACGT
The DNA here is from genome assembly GCF_028749965.1 of Puma concolor. Lineage (NCBI taxonomy): Eukaryota > Metazoa > Chordata > Mammalia > Carnivora > Felidae > Puma > Puma concolor. The sequence goes on along the minus strand of NC_141678.1, from coordinate 12,688,244 downwards.
ATTATCAGCTCTTAGCCCAGTGTCTGCCACATGGGGGACGACTAATAGATAGCTGTTTGTGAATACGATACCACTTCATATGGCTGCTTTGCTGATTAAATGAGATAATACATGGAAGTCTTTAACATAATGTCTGGCACAGAGCAAGAGCCCAATAATGACCATTGGCATCATCATCATCTTAATCACTACCTATACTATTAGTCTCTGTTAGTTTGGGGCTACAAATGGGTAGGATCTTTGGGAATGGGACTCCCCAAGAGCAATGTCTGTGGAGGCAGAATAAAGGCAGGAGTAGAAAATGAAAATGAGAATGTTAGAAGAAATAAAAGAAGTGAGGAAAATGTTGATAAAGAAGAGAGGAAACTCTATGTGGCTCCTGGATCCGCGTCCTGCCCCTGCCCCCCAACATCTGCGAGTCAGTGAGCACGTCCCATCGCTTCTAGACTTGGGTTTCATCACCGGTAAGTGATCCCGCCCTCCTGGGGACATATTCCCCTAGGAACATTCGTTTTTTTTTGTTGTAGATGGCCAGATTCAGGTCTAGTTCACAAGTCCCCAGACTCTGGTGGTCATTAAAGATCTAGTTTTTACCATTTCTGCCAAGAAGGGGAAGTTTTGTAGAGATTTTTCTCTTCCCTCCACTTCTCTCTGGCTTTTCCGCCGCTCGCGAACGTTGCCAGCTTCACGCACTTGGAATTAATCAACTCGAGCGTTGGCTGCTGAGCACCTACTCTGTGCTGGGCTCCGGGAATTTAACGGTGACCGGGAAAGGCACAACCGGTGGTCTCATGAAGCCCGAAGCTTTGTAGGAAAGGGCTTTCCAGTATCACAAGTGTTGAAAATGGTGATATTATGGGAGTGACCATCAGGGGACCTGAGGGTTGAGGGTCAGGGTCAGTCTTCCAGGGAGTCCAGAAGCGAGGCTGACTTTAGAAGCTGCAAGGGCTCCATGGGGGCTCACGTTCTCACTCTCTCCCTGTCGTCTCTCCCCGTCTCGAGGCTTGGCTTCTTCTGTGTTTGCCCTCTTCTGTCCATCAGAAGATAGGCACTCTTCCAGTCCATGGACCTTGCCGCCAAGAAGAGAAGAGAACGACTGTAGGCAGTCCCAGGCTTCATCCCTCCCAGCCCACTTGGCCAAAGTGCACACAACGTCCCAAGGAAGTCCTCCCACCGGCCTGGCTTGGCTCATTATCCAACTACGGATCGGGGGTGGCCGTGCCATGAGGGCCACTTGGAGTGAGTGACAAGGAGGAGCCCCAAAGAAAAGGGGGGCACTCTTCCCACAAGAGCAGAGGAAATGGTGCTGAACTGACTAAATGACCATTGTCTACTCGACCTGAAACCACCATTTTTTAAAGTTTATTTATTTACTTATTTAGGGTGTGTGTGTGTGTGTGTGTGCACAAGAGTGGGGGAAGGAACAGAGAGAGAGGGAGAGAAAGAGGGATTTCTGCACCATCAGCATGGAGCAGCCCAAAGTGGGGCTTGAACACACGAACCCGCGAGATCATGACCCGAGCCAAAGTCAGACGCTCAACCGACAGAGCCACCCAGGCGTCCCAAAACCACCATGTTTCATACTCACTCTGGTCATAATGCTTGGCTGAGGAACACGAGCACTTTGACTTCCTCCAAAACATCAAAACTTCTGGTGATTCGGCTGGATTGAAATGTCATTATTGTGTTTGACGTGTGTGCGTGTGTTTGTGTGTGTTTTCTACTTAAGATAGATGTTCTAAAGAGGAATATTATTTATTTTCCTTTTTTTTTAATTGAAATATAATTCACATAAACATGATATGAGTTTCAGGTGCACACATAATGACTCAGGATCTGGATGTGGAGGAAACTGATCCCCATACTAAATCTCGTTAGCATCTGTCTCCATACTTAGTTATAATAATTTTTCTTGTGGAAAATTCTTAAGCGGGGTGATGGTTTCGTGGGTGCTTCTCAGAACACCACACACACATACAACTTGTCTAGGTGTCTTGTCAAAAATGTAGATCCTGGGGCACCTGGGTGGCTCAGTCGGTTAGACGTCCGACTCTCGATCTCGCCTCAGGTCACGGTCTCTCGGTTTGTGGGTTTGAGCCCCGCATTGGGCTGGGCGCTGAGGGTGCGGAGCCCGCGTGGGATTCTGTCTCTCCTTCTCTCTGCCCCTCCCCAGCTTGTGCTGTCTCTCTCTCTCTCAAAATAAAAAATTAAACTTTAAAAAAAATTTAATAAAATGCAGATTCTGATTCAGCAGGTCTGGGGTAGGACCTGAGATTTTGCATTTCTTAAACAAGCTCCCAGGGGATACCCTCATTGGCAGCCCCAGGGACCACAGGGCTCTCTCTGGAGATCATTTTTCACTCTAGAAACTTTGGCCCAGTTATTGCCAAACAGCAGATACTTTGTGCCTGCCCGACTATGCCAAGGCCTCGGCCGCTCTCACGGGCATCCAATCTCCAATCTGTTGAGCGTGGGTGGATTCGAGGCCAGGGATGTGAAGTGGCAATCAGGGGGTCCCAAGAAAGAGTTAAACCCTCTGGAAGGCAGAGTCGCACAGTCCCAGGCAAATGCAGACGGAGTTGACCCGGTTCTAAGGGTTAATACTATTTTGTTTTCCGGGACTATTTGTTACATTAGGTTAGTGCAGGGAGAAGGGCATGGGGGTCGGCGGCCCCCCTCAGCCACCCCTTCTCCCCGCCTTCCCCCCTCTCTCCTCATTTGCAGCCTCACTGCCTCCTTTAATCGTCAAGAAGAGTCCTTTGCCTTCCTTATTCCTGTCTTCATTTCCCCCTTTTTGTCTTCCTCACCTTGGATGCATGGATTCTTTCTTTTCCTCTCCCTCTCTCCTCTTCTTCCTTTATTTTTAAGACTTCGGTCTCACGAAACTGGACTTTCACTCGGGCCTCAAATCCCAGCTCTGCCCCCTGGGCGAATTAGAACATGCCTCCGGGAGTTCAAGACTCAGTTTCTTCATCACGAAGCCAGATTAACAATCCCAAACCTCTGGGCTCCTGGTTGACAGTTAAGTCAACCATGTCCGGGGGCAAGTCCTGGGTCTGGGGTACAGTGGGTGCCCTATAAATGTTAGTCTTTCCATGTCCTTAAGACTTTTCCTTTTTTTCTTTTAGCTGTGTTTCTTTTCGCAACTTTCCTATACATTTCGGGAAGATTCTTTATAGGTGAAGACCTCCATGCAGAAAGCGTGGTGCTGTGATGACAGAGACCTGGGCCTGCTGCTTCACAGCTGTGTTACCTCGGGCGGGTCGCTGAAATTCCCTACCCTTTACCTCCCTCTTCTGCAAATGGGGATAAGAGTTCTTTCTCCGAGGGCAGCGGTGAAAATTAAACGAGATGATGTAAGGTCATCGTGAAAATTAAATGAGATGATGTAAGGTCATCACCTACCACAGAGCCTGGGGGCCATGACTTAGTTTGCCTCCTGCTGCTTACTCCCTCTCTAGCCAGGCCTTCTTTTTACTGCCATGTAACCCACCAACAGTGCTCAAGTGCACAGCTTAACTTGTTGGTACTAATCCCTCTGGTGAGGAATTTCTTCATCCATCCATCCACCCACCTTTCCACTTATCCAGCCATCGTCTATCCATTCATCCACCATCCACTTATTCATTTATTCATCTATTCATCCATGCATCACCCACCCATCCACCCGCCTACCCATCTACTCATCCATCATCCAACTTCCGTCCATCCACTATCTCTATTTCCATGTATCATCCAACCTTCCATCCACCCACCCACCTACCCATCTACTCATCCATCATCCAACCTTCCAGCTTTCCATCCATCCATCCATCCACCCGCCTACCCATCTACTCATCTATCATCCAAACTTCCAGCTTTCCATCCATCCATCCATCCATCCGCCTACCCATCTACTCATCCATCATCCAGCCTTCCATCCATTCATCCATCCATCCATCATCTATCCATCCACCCGCCTAGCCATCTACTCATCCATCATCCAGCCTTCCATCCATCCATCCATCCATCCACCCGCCTACCCATCTACTCATCCATCATCCAGCCTTCCATCCATCCATCCATCCATCATCTATCCATCCAGCCATCTATCCATGCATCCATCCACCCACCCATTCATTCATTCATTCATTCACTCATTCATTCATTTGTTCAGAATGGTTACATAACAAATAATATTTATTTATCTAGTAATCTTTATTTGTCTAAAGCATACCTTCTCATAAAATTCTATTTGACACTTCAGAACTAGAGGAAAGACATTTTAAAAACCCAGTAACACCAACATGATTTGAAACCATAAGGCCCTTCCTTCCAGACCCTCATGGAGCAGGTGGAGAGGAGGGATGGACCCTTGGCCTTGAGGACAGAACACATGAGACTGGGTAGCTCAGTGGGCTTCAGACTGGCTTCCCTGAAATCCAGAGGTTTATGCTTGTGCCAAAGGGGTTACTTCTCCATCCCATCTGCCTTTTATATGGGTCTCTAAGACGTAATTTAAGGAAAACTGAAGAGCTTAAGAAAGAAAAGTGTTCAGCTGCTAAGCACAGTTTTTAAAGCACTTAAAGAGATACACATCTTAGATACTAATGAAAACTTCAGAAAGAGCTACTTTCTATCTTGTTAACCACCGAGGAAACAGGCCATCCCTTGCTCACACAGGTTTTGTGGAGTTCTCCCCACAAAGCAGGCAGTGTGCTACCAAATTACACGAATGAGTACATTTAATTCAATAACTTTATGAGGTTGGTACTATTATCATCCCCGTTTCTTTTTGGATGAAAATGGTGAGGCCCAGAGATGTCAAAGCACTTGCCCAAGGTCACACATCTTCACTCCCTCGTTCAGATTTTATTTTTATTTTTTTAATTTTTTTTTCAACGTTTATTTATTTTTGGGACAGAGAGAGAGACAGAGCATGAACGGGGGAGGGGCAGAGAGAGAGAGAGACACAGAATCGGAAACAGGCTCCAGGCTCTGAGCCGTCAGCCCAGACCCTGACGCGGGGCTCGAACTCACGGACCGCGAGATCGTGACCTGGCTGAAGTCGGACGCTTAACCGACTGCGCCACCCAGGCGTCCCTCTCGTTCAGATTTTAAAACAAGCAGCAGGTGCGTTCTGGGGCTCAAACATCCAACAACGTAAAATGATGGATTCCTGCATTTAAAAGGAACCGAGGCTCGTGCTTGTAAAACCGAGTTTCCCAAGGATCCCCTGAGATTCTTCTCTGGCTTCCACTGAGCGTGATCAGAGGTGACCTCTTCCACCTGGATGCTCAACAGATCTGGCCTCACATCGAGGCCAGGCACGAATTTCATGACCCCTGGAAGCAACTTTCCTTCCTGGGGACTCTGCTTCCTCATCTGTAAGAGGGAAACGGAAAGAAGGCCTACGTCCTGAGAGTTAAGGAGGAAAATGCATCCAGAATGCTCAGCAGAAGGCTCAGCCTGCCATGCAGTGACCACTCCAAAATATCAGCTGTCATCACCACCATCATCACTAATTGTGGCTTCGAATAAGAGCCCATGTGACCAGATCGTGCTGAAGCTAAAGTACTTTGAAAACCAGAGGCCTGGGGCGCCTGGGTGGCGCAGTCGGTTAAGCGTCCGACTTCAGCCAGGTCACGATCTCGCGGTCCGTGAGTTCAAGCCCCGCGTCGGGCTCTGGGCTGATGGCTCAGAGCCTGGAGCCTGCTTCCGATTCTGTGTCTCCCTCTCTCTCTGCCCCTCCCCCGTTCATGCCCTGTCTCTCTCTGTCCCAAAAATAAATAAATGTTGAAAAAAAAAATTAAAAAAAAAAAAAAAAAAAAAAAAACCAGAGGCCTCGTACTAGGACTAGGGGCAGTATTTGTAGTCATAGCAATAGTATTCATTTTAAGGAGAGAGGCGAGTGTAGATCTTTTGGGGCCTGTTTTCAGTTCCGAAATCATGCCACCATTACTGATTATCAATAACCCCCATTGCCTTGTGAGCACGAATTAGGTACTGGCTCCTGATCTCATGCTTTGCATGATCACCTTGCAAACTCGCTCTGCGTAAGGCACTATTTTATCCTCATTTGACAGGTGAGGAAACTTGAGACCGTCCGTTAACAATGATTTTTGGAGCACCTCCTAGCTGTTATCTGCTGTTCCAGGCACTGTGGGTACAAGAATAGAGCTTCTGTTTGCAATGAACTTAGTTCTATTGGGGGGGGGGGGGTAGACACAGTTTAGGAACGCCTAATCAAATGAGATCATTCCCAGCACCGGGCAATGCTGAAGAAAAACTGGGGTAATGAGACAGAGGGCAGATGGTTGAAATCAGGGAGGGAGGGGTCTCTGGGGACATGATGTGACATTTAGGTCAAATTGAATGATAGAAAGAGGCAAGTGGAGATAAAAGCATTCTGAGCCAAAGGAGTTGCACATGCAAAGGCCCCGGGGCCCGCACAGGATGGACGGAGGTGGCTTAAGGGATGTTCTCAGCATTTGAACCCATGGCTGGCCCTAGAGTCAGCATCCTAAACCATCCTATTCTCTCCCCTCCCTGGACACTCCATCCACTGGCGAAGGCTGCAGTTGAACTATGACCTTGCTGGGTATTTACAGGGAAGAATTGTCTGGAGCTGTCACCTTCCAGAAAGCAAGCACAACGGCAAGGATGCTGGTCTCAAGAGAGAGCCGCAAACCCGGGCCTCAGCTCTTGTGGGGCCACAGGGTAAAACTCCAATGAGAGATCACGGTCATGTCCACCGTAGAGTCTGCAAGGTCACCCCATCCCTGGGTGGCTACGAAATGCGATGCTTGTCCTCACCAAGAATTCCAAGCATGAGCTGGGCACCTCACCCTCAAGACGTGGGGAGGAGGGACTCTCTAAGCCAGGGCTTCCCAGTCTTGGGGGTACACCTCTAAGTCCCGGGGATTGTGTGAAACAGTAGATCTGGTCCAGGAGGGCCGGGGCGGGGGGCTCAGTTCTGCATTTCTAAGAAGCTCCTTATGTTCACATTCTCGGTCTCAAAAATAAAGGAAAACAAACATGAAAAAAAAAAAAAGAAAAAGCTCCCAGGGGAGCCCAGGTCGTTGCTCCATGGAGCATGCGTTGAACAGCAAAACTATACGACACCGAATATTCCAGAACAAAGAAAGAAGATGCTACAGCACTGCTTATAGAGCATTTACTACTCTCCAAGTGTCATTTCATTTTGCCCTCGCCACCCACCTGTGGGTCAGGCATTGCCATTATCCCTGTTTTACAGATGGGGACACTGAGGCACCGATGAGTTATGTGTCTTGCCCAATGGCACAGGGCTAAGGGGGTGGGGGGGGGACCCAGCTCTCTAACTTCAAGTGCCCTTCACTCCGTCTTTTGCTCCCCCACCTCTTCCACCTGGAAGATGGAGTCTGGAAGCGGCTCAGAAGCTGGTCTCCAAAGCTGAATGTCACAATCGGAGTAATAGACTGTCTTATTTGAAGCGCAGGCTCACCGGGAACTTTCAGGCTCACCTGTCAGGTGGGAATATGGAGACATGAGTCACCAACACTAAACTTCTAACCCTGCGGGGAAGCACTCAGTGTTGTTGCCTTAGCAGGGATTTTGAGGGCCATGGGGGCTGTCTGTGTCTTTTGGGAATCCTGAAGTTCTCAGCTAACCCGCTTCTCCAAACACATCAAAACCCAGGCGTCTGCAATGAAGGAGAAGACGTAATTTGGGAGCAACGTGGCCCATCGGGCTTTGTGTCACATTCTGTGGATGCAACCACGGTTGGCCCAGTGATGCTTTGGCCCATCAGGGCACACACTGGCTACTGATAAGAGCCGGGCAACGAAATCAGTAACTCTGGGCAAGTTTGGGGGGGGTCACGAACAGGATCTTCCAGAGCAGGACCCTAACCCAGAGGGAGGGTGGGAGTTGCCCAGAGGGGTTCATGGGCAAGCAATGACCGCCCTGCTCAAGGCTACAGGATGGCCTCCCTCCCGCTTACCCTCCCTGCCCTGCCCCCTCTCCATCAGCGGGCAGTCCGCTCCAGGGTCAGGACTTGTGGCCAAATCTTCCCCACTTTCTCAAGGCAGCAAACGATAATAAAATATCGATAGAAGTCGCCCCTCTGCGTCCCCAGCCAAATGCCCGCTTTACAACCCAGAAAAACACAGTTGGGGAGGAAGCTCAGAAGCACCAAGGATTCCCCTCTCCTCCCTCTTCCCGGTCCAGCCATCGCCTGCCTCCCCCACCCTGCACCCCTCCCCGTCCTTCCTCCGTCCTCCCTGCTCTCTCCTCCCCCCCCCCCCCCAGGAGAGTGGAGGAACTTGGCAAGCCATCTCGTCGCCAATCAATCTGTGGTGTAACAATTAGCACTTAGGCACCACTCTTGCTAAACACACGCTTAGAAAACACTTTAAAAAAAAAAAAAAAGGAAGAAGAGTCTTCAGGGGTAGAAGCCAGAGCAGCACCGTTGGAGGGGGGCGGCGGGAGGGGGGGATGTCAGGGAGCGGAGCCAGGAGGAGGCCTGGGGAGGAAACGGATCAATGCGCTGCAGAATGGAACGCATCTAATACCCTATTATTGACGAGGCCAAAGCACTTTGAAGCGTGTTTCCACCGTGAGCAATTAGTCGGCGAGACCGCAGGAGTTAAGCTAACACTGCCAGCCCCCCCCCCCATCTCCCCTTCCTCCCCGCGAGCTGTTGGATGACACTTTCATTTGGTCGCGAGCCCCCGCAGCAGTGGCGCCAGCCTGCAGCCGTAATGGGGCCCATCCGAGGCAGACCAAATGCTCCAGCCTCCCAGAAGGCCCCCGCCGCCCCCCACCTGCCCCGGCCCCCCGCCCCGGCCGCCCGCGCCCCTGCTCCCGGGTAACAGAATCCAGTCGACGCGGAGTCTGTCTGCGCGCCTGCGAGCTGCCCAAATTGATTGTAATGGTTTTATCGCGCGCAGAGAGACCTGGCTGTTTTCTCGCCTCTGCTGTCGGCTCGCATAAACGCCCGGGCAGGAGGAAGTGGGTCCTCCGCGGAGCAGTGGATCGGATGAAAGGCAACTTTTGTTTGTTGGCCAGAAGCTCGCAGGCTCCCCTGCCGGCCCCGTCTCCAGCCCGGTTCGAGGCTGTTTCTCTCCCCGGGCCTCCCAGCTTGTTATGCACAGGAGAGAGACTCTGCAAACCGCCCCCTCCCCTGCCCCCAAAACAGCGGGGGGCTTGCTGGGGGTGGGGGGGTGGGGAGGGGCTCCTTCCCGAGCCAGTGCTGGGTTCCTCTCTAAGGGCTGGAGTGTTTGGGGAAGAGGGTTCCGACAGAGGGTGGGAGAGAGACAAGAGCTGATGAGGAGGACAGTCCTGATCGATAATAACCACAGTGCAGACGATGGTGAGGGCTAGCCAGCTTCTCTCGGGGCCTGGCAGGAGCCCGCCACTGGGTTTAAGCATATGATGGGTGGGGACACTTCCTTCAATCCCAACGAATTAGAAGCAGGCATTGATTTCCCCCCATTTTACAGACAGGGAAACTGAGGCATAGAGAGGCGATGAGACTTGGGCAAGGTGACACAGGAAGCACCTGGAAGAGGGAGAGGGGAAGCTCGGGCCTGGTCTGGCTAATGCTCGGTCTGGTCCGTGCTCTGTACTTGCCCGTGTTGCTGCAGGAGAAAGACACGGGTGTAATACCTCAAGCACTGGGTATGCCCCAACCTGCCCTGGGTGACGATGCCCGGGCAGGCACCATGAGGGCAAGGATTCCTCTGCATGTTCGGGAGCTGGGTGGGGACAGGGAGGGGTAGAGTCTCTTCTCGCATTTATCCCTCCTTCTTGCTTTGGGAACACTTCTCCGTTGGAGAAGAGCAGGGCAGAGCCATTAAAACGCCCGTTTGTGGCAACCGTTTCGTGGCCTGACAAGGCCACACAGTTCCTTACGTTGCAAAGCCTGAGACTGAACCAGCAGATGCATGGAAGTTTCTGTGTGCTCTTAAAGACTTCTTTCCTCTTCTTCTCCCATCCCTTGCCCCGTCTGCTCTGTCCTTATTTCGTATTTCCTGCTCTCACGCGTCCCCGCATTTCTACGCTGGGGTGGGGGTGGGAGGGGGGAGGTCAACTGTCTTAGGAGGAACTGTGGGATTTGGCTGAAGACAGCATCATAATCCCCAAGCCGAGGTGCCGACCTCTGCTTTTCACAAGAAAGGAAGACAAGGGCTCTCCTCAGCCCCTCGGCGTTGGTGGGGGGTTCTTGCCTACGTTCTGCATGAACTCTTTGAGTCCAGCACAAGCTGAAGGCATGATAGGAAGACCCGAGGGGCCCAGCCCTAAAGAAAAGAGGACGGGGCCAAGGTCAGAACGACCTTGAATGAAGGCCAAGGCGTGAACAAGGGATGGGAGAAAAAAGCCAGGGCTCCTGCCCCCCTGTGAGCGGGACCCAGGTCCGAAGGGGCAGGTGATAAGGAGTGACTCCGTTTCTCCAAGAGGAAAGTGGGGGGGGGGGGGACAGGCTTTGATAATCCCAAGGGCCCGTGTGCTGTTCAGTTCTACCGTGGGAGGATTCAGAGTCGCCTGGGCTGTGTTGGTGGGAGGGCAGGCCAGCGTTCATCTGGAAGCAAGGCAATGGGTGTGGGCAGCTGGGCCAAGTGAAGTGTCACGGGGTGGGCTTCTCGCCCCTGAGTTGACCAAGGCGTCACTCTCAGAGCCATGTGGGGAGCCGCGCTGTCCCAGGAACGGGGCTGGGGAACACTGGGGTCTACGCCCAGGGAGAGTGGGTGAGCTGTGTTCCCCAGTCTCGGACCCAGCTCCCCTCTAACTCCCCAAGCAGCGTGGGCAGAGCCTTCTGGACCCAGAAACTGGCTGAGGCGAGGAGTGTGTGAGCTCTTTCCATCCCACGCAACACCCACAGAAGGGGGAAATGGCCACGTGACTCAGTTTCCCGGAGCCGCCACAACCACGTGTGGCGAGCGGAGTGCCTGAAACAACACAGCTTTACGCGCTCGCAGCTCTGCAGGATGGAAACCCCCAATCAAGGCGTCAGCAGGGCCACGCTCGCTCTGGAGGCCCTAGGGGAGACTCTGTTCCTTGCCTTTCCCCTAGTGTTTGGGGTTCCCGCCAACCCTTGGCCTTCCTTGGCCTCCGCTCTCTGCCTCTGCGCTCACATGGCATTCTCCCTGTGGGTCTTCCCCCCCCACCCCGTCTTCCTTCTTGCAAGTCTGTCTCCATGTTTTCTCTCCTCTTCCTAAAAGGACGCCAGTCAGATTGGATTCGGGTCCACCCGAGGACCTCGTCTTTAGTTGATTATAGCTGCAAACGCCTTATTTCCAAACGAGGCCGTATTCACGAGGGGTTAGGGCTACCTTTTATTGGGGGGGGGTACACAATTCAACCCATAAAAGCCTGGAAGAAAGAAGCCCACCGTGGAAGGGGTATACGCATTGATTGGCACCTGCTAAGGAGTTGAGCAGATTTAAAGGGCCCCGCGTCACGTCCCACGGGCCTGTCTCTGAACAAGGGGCCGCTCTCTGCAAGCTTAGACTCCGGTTGATGGCATTCTGCTCAAGCATGTGTCACACCCTCTGTACAGCTGCAGGGCCTGCTTGGGCCAGCAGCACCAGGAGCCCAAAAACCGACGGGGGGGGGGGGGGCGGGGAACCAACCGATGGGAGGGTCCAGTAAGGGCTGGGGCTAAATTCCTTACTAGGTCCTCTGGAGGGACACCTCTGGGATGCATTCCGTATACTTCTAAGATGTTCCAGTAGAGGGGCGCCTGGGTGGCGCAGTCGGTTAAGCGTCCGGCTTCAGCCAGGTCACGATCTCGCGGTCCGTGAGTTCGAGCCCCGCGTCAGGCTCTGGGCTGATGGCTCGGAGCCTGGAGCCTGTTTCCGATTCTGTGTCTCCCTCTCTCTCTGCCCCTCCCCCGTTCATGCTCTGTCTCTCTCTGTCCCAAAAAGAAATAAAAAAAAGTTGAAAAAAAAAATTAAAAAAAAAAAAAGAAAACTAAGATGTTCCAGTAGAACCGAAATCTCCTCGTCCACCGTGGCTCCCTCCGTGATGGCTTATCTTGGCTTCTTCTTCTTGCTTGTCCCACTCTTTCTATTCCCTTGAGCCTGATCCTGGGATCACCCTGACCTCCCCCCCCCCCCCCCCCAGTTGGCTCCCATCTCACTCCCACCGCCATTAAAACTACCTGTTTCCAAGTCTCAGGCTCAACTTCTGGTGGATCCCAAAGCAAGAGAGACATGGACCCTGGAGAGAACGTGGGTTATTTATTTCCCGATCTAGGACCTAGCAACGCCCCCTTGAGCAGAGCCGATAATAAAAACATTTTCCACGTGCACCGTCTGTTTTAATCCCAACACCGTAGTGGGTTGGTTTGTGTACCCCTCAAAGATATAGATCCACATTCCGACTTCTGAAACCTCTAAACACGGTCTTATTTGGGAAAAGCGCAGTTAGAAATAAGCTGAAGACCTGAGTTGAGAGCATAGCATAGCGTTGGATCAATGACAGGTGTCATTCACTGAGACAAAATAAAAGACACAGAGCGGAGAGGCACAGCCAGAGGAGAAGGTGATGGGTGATGTCCAGGTGGAGGCAGAGAATGAAGCGAAATGTATATAAACCCAGAAACGCCAAAGACTGCTGGCTCTCACCCAACCGTAGGAGAGAGGCATGATCTCCCTCGCAGCCCTCGGAAGGAACCAACCCTTGATCTCGGATGTCTGGCCTCCAGAACTGTGACAGGATCAGTTTCTGTTGTTTGAAGCCACCCCGTTCGTGGTAGCTTGTGACGATAGCCCTAGGAAATGAATTCTACACGTTAGTTATTGCCATATTAATATTCCACATGGGAAACAGAGGTTCAGGGAATTTACTTCACATGGCTGAGTAGCTGGGGGGGGGGGGGGAGTAAAATCTGGATTTAAATCCTGCTCTGTGTAGCTCAAAACCCTTCCCTCAAACATCCTTCTAGACCTTTTCCTCCTCAGAGAAGTAACTGCATTTCCTCTGTGTTTTGGAGAGACTCCAGAGGCCCAGGGAGTTCTAGTTAGGGCCCAGGTGACAAAGGGCATGGACAGGGAAGACCATGAATAAATTTGGCACATGAGGCCTCCTCTGGGCACTCTGAGCTGTATCTGGGGAGGACAAAGGCCCAGGAGCTGACTCTGAGGGCCTGCAAATTTCAAAAGTAGGGGCCAGGAACTTGTGAGGATTTAAGTTAACGTAACCTCAATCATCTCCGGAGGCCCATTGAACTAGGAGGCTTAGAATTATTTTTGGCCGCCAATATGGCAGGCCTTCGGCCTTTGCGGTACAGAGGTCCTCAGCAAGTGAGATTTCAGAGGGAGAGCTCACCGAGGGGGTGGGGGAAGGGCCGGACAGTGAGGCAAGCTGCGACGTGACCAGAGGCCCGGAAGGAAGCAGGCACAGGTTGGAAGTGGAACTTGGAAAATAAAGTGTGATTTCAGCTTCTCGCGGACAGACAACTTGGCCCCGTGAAGCAACGACTGTGCAGCCGTGTGGCCCGCGGCCAAGCCAGCTGGACTCTGGGGGCAGAGACTCTTCACTACATCTCCGTAATGGGCTGCACGGAATAAAGGGGATTGAGCAGTGAAAGGGAAAGTTTCGCTGAAAGGAAAGTCTTTCTCAACGTTGGTGTGTTGAGACCAACGGAGAATCCGACTTCTGAGTGCAAAAGGCGGGACCGCGGTCCCCAAAGTATAGGCTCCCTTCGTAACGGATTCATGAAGTGAGTTCTGCGTGTTTAACGTGGTGTCTTTTCAAATGAGAGAAATAGGGGCGCCTGGGTGGCGCAGTCGGTTAAGCGTCCGACTTCAGCCAGGTCACGATCTCGCGGTCCGTGAGTTCGAGCCCCGAGTCAGGCTCTGGGCTGATGGCTCAGAGCCTGGAGCCTGTTTCCGATTCTGTGTCTCCCTCTCTCTCTGCCCCTCCCCTGTTCATGCTCTGTCTCTCTCTGTCCCAAAAATAAAATAAACGTTGAAAAAAAAAATTAAAAAAAAAAATTCAAATGAGAGAAATAGCATACTTTGGGGGGCGGGGGGACATCGCTGCACAGAAGTGCATAATCAGGAACAGAATGGGGTGTTTCAGACTCTACCTTCCAGAGAAAATGAGAGACGGTGCACAAACTGGTCGCAAAGAAGAGACACGTGTGATTCACCCAAGCCCTCGCTGTCAGACGCCACACGTGGTTGCCTCTCCTTCTGCTGCCCGTGGCAGACATCACTAATCTATCACCGCTGCTCTTTCCTTTGGACTCCCATTAAGGTCTCATTTCTGAAGACGTTAAACGAGGCAGGCACCACCAGAGGTGACACGAGCGATGGAATCGCCCGACCCTGTAGCCCTTAGGTGTTGAGGGTTTATTTCGGAGACGGGCAGGGAAGGAGGGCAGCATAGACATACTTGTAACTCTGTGATTTTAAGACCAACATACGGGGCAAGGCTCCAGGGGAACTGGACCCATGGATCATTTCCATTCGGGCTCAGGAATCACTCTAACTCTTTCCTTTGCGTCTCCGATTCATACCAAGAAGAGGGGAAATTGAGAGAGAGAGAGAGAGAGAGAGAGAGAGAGAGAGAGAGGGAGGGAGGGAATCCAGTTGCGATAATTTGTCACCAACCAATACGGTGTACCTTTATAGGACAGACCGTCTCTAAGACAATGTTCAGATGGCTGACTCCTATTATGAACAGCCTTTTGTGACATGCTTTTAGCTCCAGTGGCAATTCTGAAATCTCACGGTCGGCAAACTTTCTGCAAGGGGCAAAGGAGTCAATAGTTTAGGCTCTGTGGGCCGTGCAGTGTCTGTCACAGTGATTCAGCTGTGTCATCGGAATGCAAAAGCATTCATAGATACCACATAAACACACGAGCGCTGTTGTGTTTCAGTAAAACTTTATTTACAAAGCCGAGCGCCTGCAGCCAATGGTCTCCAACCCTCGCTTGAACTGATCAGTGGTGGCCGAGTCAGCAGGGTCAGAGAGCACGATGATGACAACTTAATGCAGAGGAAACTGTGTCCTTCTCAGAAGAAAACTCTACTCTGCACGTGTTGAGTATTTCATGAACTCTCTGGAGTCAGTAGCTGTTGTCATGCTTCTCATGTACAGGTTCTAGGAGATCTGGTGGTCTTCAGTGAACTGAAGTACATTTATCTTTTTTTCCCAATGTTTATTTGTTTATTTTGGGAGACAGAGAGAAAGTGGGGGGGGGCGGGCAGAAAGAGAGAGGGAGAGAGAGAATTCCAAGCAGGCTCCCTGCTGACAGTCTGCAGCCTGACACAGGGCTCCCTTCCATGAACTGTGAGATCATGACCTGAGTTGAAATCAAGAGTCAGATGCTTAGGGGCACCTGGTGGCTCAGTCGGTTAAGTGTCCAACTTTGGCCCGGGTCACCATCTCCCGGTTTGTGAATTCAAGCCCTATGTTGGGCTCTGTGCTGACAGCTCAGAGCCTAGAGCCTGCCTCGGATTCTGTGTCTCCTTCTCTCTCTGCCCCTCCCCTACTCACGCTCTGTTTCTTTCTCTCTCAAAAATAAATAAACATTAAAGAAAAAAAAAGAATCAGATGCTTAGCCGTCAGAGCCACCCAAGCTCCCCTAAATTACATTTAACTTTGACTTTTTTTTTCTGGAGCCCTCCTCCTATGACCGTGTCCTTGTTGTATATAATAGGGATGGAAAAGTTGTGGCATGTCTACTGTGATTCCCCATTGCCTCACCCATGGCAGACATCACTAATCGATCACAAGACTCTAATCGATCACAGAGTCCATGCATGGCCCAATGTCCTTCTTAACATAAAGCAGTCGCAACCAATCACTCAGAGGTGGCCCTCAAACCTAAATATGTTTGCTACGCTAGGAAGAAGGAGAGAGTAGAAACAGAAAATGTTTGCGGATAGACAAAGTCCCAAATGGCATTCAAACTGGGAATCCCAGCTCCTCCATACCCCTGGGCTGAGATCCTGCTTTAACAGACTTACAGTAAACAAACCCAGGACGCATTAAAAAAAAAAAAATCTCCCTGCCAAGTTGTTCAGGATTTTCCTCATTTCAGCAGATGGTCTCATTCTTGTCACTCTCGAGGGGTCCTCGAAGCTGCGATCCAGCTGCTTCCTGGGGGAGCGTTTGGGTGGAGTCTGGCAAATCCTTCCAGCTGAAGCTGGGAGGAACATTTCAGCACAGATATTTGTGACCCGTCCCAAAGTTCCAGAGTTTGAAGCCAGACCCGTGATACAGTCAGGGCTCCCATGCATCAGGCTCAGAACCCGGGTGAGCAGCCCCCCACGCCCCACCCCGACTTTCTCCTGTTGCTGGGACACCCTCTGTTCCGGGCCCACCAAGTAGAAATGGCACCTGGAGAGACCCCACTCTTTACGTTTCCCCCTCCGGTCACCACCTTCCAGCTCACGTTGGCAAGAGGAGGAGAAACGGGCTTTTAACACTATCCGGTGACCCTCTGTAAGCACCTTCTCCTGCATTTGATCTAACAAGGTGGGGACAGGTCAGTTCTGGCCTTGCAAGAGCGAAAGCCTTGTCAACAGGCGGTTCGAGCCGCTTGGGAATGGGGGTAATCGGAGGCCCGGCTGGCCGGGGCAGCCAGAGAGCTCACCTGGAAAATATTTCAGGAGAAGCTGTCACAGGCATTCTAAGTGCCGACAAGATGCGTCAGGGAAATCCATCGAGTGCTTTTAGGAAGCAGCCATTTTCTCGCGCAGAATCTTGCTGGCTTTCCAGTTAGGGGCCCAGAGGGAGTTGGCTGGCATTGAAGAACGATCCAGAAGAATTGGAGCGGCAACTGGGGGGGGGAGGGAGCTGCATCTCTGGGGCTGGAACAAGGACTTACCTGATTTGCTTTCATTCTCTCCTCCCTGACTTTGCTGATGCACGGACCAAATGATTTTGCACCACGGTCCCCTATCTGCAAAGATGGGGCAGTGGTTAAGAGCCTGGGTTTAGATCTGTGCTTCTTGGGATTGAGTCCCAGACATGCTACTTACTGGCTGGGTGACATCTGGAGGGTTATTCACCCTCTCTGGGTCTTGGTTTCTTCATCTTGTAAAATGGTGATAATCGCAGTGCATGACTGATCAGGTTGTTATGACGGATAAAAGAGTGAATTCCAGGAAAGGGCTCTGAACACAGGATCAACACTGTGGGGTTTCATTTGGTGTATCTTTGTGTTGTTTTTTTTTTTTTTTGAAGTCAAGCTTATCAACATGTACTCTACATCCAGTAAAATACGCCCTTTCACTGGTGACTTCACTGATGAATGAGTTCCAACAAATATTTATGAGGATGTCATAAATACCCGTGTGGATGTCTTGACCTCCAGACTCAAGACACAGAACACACCCATTCCCCTCACAGAGTTCCTTTGTGCTTCCTCCCCTACCCCCAAGCCTCCAGCAGCCCCTGGTCTGATTTCTGTCCCTGGACTTTCGCCGTTTCCAGAACGTCTTACAAAGGAAATCATTCCGTATGGAGCCCTACGTGCCCACTTTCTTCCCCTTCGCATAAGGCTTTCTGAGGCTCGCCGGGGTTGTTGCGGGCACCAGCGCTTTGTTCCTGTTCACGGCTGAGTAATATTCCATCGTAGGGAAGTTTCACGCTTTGGGAGTCCATCCATGGCTTGATGGACATTGGGCTGTTTCCAGTTTGGGGTAATTATGAATGCTGCTGCTGTGGACATCCACGTGCACGTCTTTGTGTGGACAACTGTTTTCTTTCTCTCGAGTTGCACGGCTAAGTCACGTGATAAAAGTACGTTCGACTGCCCCAGAAACGGCCAAACCGTCTTCCAAAGTGGCGGTGCCATTTTCCATATTCTGATCAGCAGCGTATGAAGTTCCTGTTCCTCCCCACCACCGCTCGATAGTGCCAGCTTTTTTTTTTTTTTTCAATTTTTAAAAAAAATTTTTTTGGTCATGTTTATTTATTTTTGACAGAGAGAGAGGCAGAATGTGAGCAGGGGAGGGGCCGAGAGAGGGGGAGACAGAGAATCTGAAGCGGGCTCCGGGCTCCGAGGCATCAGCACAGAGCCCGACGCGGGGCTCAAACTCACGGACCGAGAGGTCATGACCTGAGCCGAAATCAGATGCTTAACCCACTGAGCCACCCAGGCGCCCTTTCTTTCTTTCTTTCTTTCTTTCTTTCTTTCTTTCTTTTAATGTTTATTTATTTTTAAGAGAGAGAGAGACAGAGCATCAGTGGGGGAGGGGTAGAGAAAGGGAGACACAGAATCCAAAGCAGGCTCCAGGCTCCGAGGCATCAGCACAGAGCCCGACGCAGGGCTCAAACCTACGCACGGTGAGATCATGGCCTGAGTCGAAGTTGGACGCTCAACCGACTGAGCCACCCAGGCCCCCCCCCCCTTTTTTTTCCCTTTTTAACATTGCCTTTCTAGTAGGCGTTTAGGGGCATTTTGTTGCATTTTTAACCTGCATTTCCCGGTGACGGGTAACGATGAGCGTCCTCTCCTGTGCTTCTTTGGCAAACACATCTCTGCTTCGGTGAGCTTTGGGGTTTTTCAGGAGCGAGGACAGCCACCCACCCCTTGTTCTCCGTTGTCATTTCTGTTTGTTTGGCATTCTTGTGTCTAGAGCGACCGACGAGCCTGTGTGTTTGAAGGTCCCAGGCCGGGAATGGTGTCCGTTCCTCGGATTCCTTTCCATCTCTGCGTCCTGCACGGTGGGCTTCTTCGCTGGGCTCCCCCGGGCAGCCGCTGGATGCTCCTGGGCTTCTGTTCTGAGGAAAGATGGCATCTCGGCCCCAGGAAACTCGAGCACAGCAGGAACAAACACTCACTTCCCTCCTAGCTTTCCCAGCCAGGAGTTTCTGTAGCTGTTGGCTATCTAAGAGCCAATCACTGTGGCCAGGGCATGGAAACGGAGCCTGCCTGGCTAATATACCTAATTATACGCCTGTCCTTAGGGCTGGTGGAAGGAGCCTAAGCTGACCTCAGGGACTTAGGGTGGGGGACAACTGGGTCCAATGGCACCATAGGACTGAGCCCGTGGGGCCGAGTCCTGTGCTTTAGAAGCCTCTTTGGTTTGTGCCCCTTCCCGCAGGTGGAAATGTCCACGAAGCCAAGGGGGAGCTTTGCTCTGGGTATCTGGAACCCCTAAATTCCATGGTCTAATGGCTTCATCTCTCCCTCCAGGGCATGGACAGACCTCCTTCTGTGTCTGTCTTCCCAGCCGATGCTGATGCTCCTGGAGGAGACCGAGGGGCAGTTGGTGGGGGGTGGTGGGGAACGGGTGGAATTTGGATGTACAATCTAGGAGGTCCATGTGTGTGCCCTTGAGTCCTTGGGGTGTGGGAGGCGGCGGGGGCGGGGGGGGGGGGGGAAGGCCGGGTGGAGGTATCCTAGACCACCAGAGAGTCTAAGGGGGTTTGGCAAGGCCATCAGAGAAAGTCCTTGAGCCGAAGCTGGCCGTCACTGGAGTCCCGTGTCTCCCGGGAACAGACCTGTCACAGTGTCTCTGCCATTTGCAGCCACGGTTGGGGGCAGTCCTGGGAAATGTGACCTCCGAGCAGGTGCAGAGATGGATGTGAGGACGCAGCGCTGGGACCCTCAGTCGATTTCATTGCTTGTGGTTAGAGGTCTTCAAGATGCCTGGTCAGGGTCTCCGCTCCCTGAGACCCCAAGCATGACAGGTGGGCCTGCCCTGATCCCCAGTGGAAAAGGGGGGAGTGGGTTCTGGGGAGTCTTGCAAAGACCACTGGGGACCTAGGACACTGAGGATGACAAATCTGAGCCGCCCTCGCCCTTGGCAATGTTGCCCCGAGCACATTAGCACTACCAATCACCTTGACCAATGAAACAACGTGCCCCAGTGTCTCGTCTTCTCTCCGGTGGAGGTTCGAGTAAGCGCTTACCCTCCCTAGCCTGTGACCCACCAGGGAATCTTGTTAAAACCCGGGTTGTGAACCCGCAGGTCTGAGCAGGGGCGAGTGGGGGGGGGGCGGGGCACGGTGCTCACGTCTTAGCTCCCAGGGCGCCCGCCTGCTGCAGATGCGTGGAGGCCACGCCTGGAGCATCCAGGGGATGAAGTAGGTGCCTGATGAAGGGTAGCTACGATCACCACCGCGATTTCCCCAGAAGAGGGCTGCGTAGATCCGCTCGCCCCCCCACCCCCACCCGGACATTTCCCAACGGGGTCATTTCTGCAGAGCGGTCGCCAACTGAGGAACAATGAGGTGACACGAGGCGGTGGCACAAAAGGAGGCTGATGGTGGACACGTGCGTCCCTCGGCAGGTGTGGGGAGAGCGGGAGCAGCTGCAGGGGAAACCTCTAACTGGTGAGGGAAGTCGCCCGGCTTAAACAGGAGGCAGGCAGAAGGCCCCATCCAGGCTCCGCCGTGGCCTTGGGGTTCTGGCCGCGAGGAGCGAAAGAAAAGTGGTGTCAGGAGGTCAAGCCTTCCCTTAGGGCTGAGCTGCTGTCACCGGACTTTCCATTCCAGGGGGGCGTCCCCCTAGGCAGGGATTCTTCCAGAAGCACGCGTGTGCCTTCAATCCTGTGACAGCACCTGCCACTGGACGGTGAGTCTCACAGATCAAAACAAAGGTTCTCTATCAGTTTCTAGAAGCCGCCGGAACAAATTGCCACAGCTCGGTGGCTCGAAACAGCAGATCCTTATTGTCTCACCGTCCCGGAGGCCGGAAATACGGAATCGGTATTGCGGGGTCAAGGTCAAGGGGTCGGCGAGGCCTCCTCTGGAGACTCTGGGGAGGATCCGTGCCGCGCCTCTTCCAGCTTCCGGTGGCTGCCCGGCTCGCATCATCAACCGTCCCGAGCGGCAGGACCAGCATTTTCAAGGCTCTCTGCTCCAACATCACATCGTCTTCTCGTCTGTGTGTGGAACATCTCCCTCTGCCTCCCTCTTGTAATTGATGTGGTCAGACCCCCCCCCCCCCCAGATAATCCGGGTTGATCTCCCCATCTCACGATCCTTACTTGAATCACATATGTAAAGACCCCCCTCCCTTTTCCCCAGAAGGTAACATTACAGGTACCAGGGATAACGATGTGGCTATCTCGGGAGGGGGACATTTCAAAGCCCGCCGCATTATCTGTCTCCCCCCTCTAGGATATAAACTCTGTGAAGGCGGGGGTTTTGTGCCTCTTGTTCGAAATGCTGGCCTCGGTGCCTATCACAGTTCCCGGCATACAGTAGGGGCTTGATAAATGTTTGTCAAATGAATGAATCAGTGAAGGACGTTGTAAGCCAGAGGGATAGGGGCTTGCTGTTTAAAAAAAATTTTTTTTAACGTTTATTTATTTTTGAGACACAGAGAGAGCATGAACGGGGGAGGGTCAGAGAGAGGGAGACACAGAATCCGAAGCAGGCTCAGGGCTCTGAGCTGTCAGCACAGAGCCCGACGCGGGGCTCGAACTCACGGACTGCGAGATCGTGACCTGAGCCGAAGTCGGCCGCTCAACTGACTGAGCCACCCAGGCGCCCCAGGACTTGCTGTTTAAAGGAAGCCTGCACGGAATCCCTTGTGAAGGGCGGTTTGATAATCTGGGTAATTGCCTTCAACTCATGCTCTGAAAAAGCAAGCTTTTCAGCATCGCATTTTCTGAGTGCCATGCTCCCTCCGTATACGGCTTGGGATGTTGCTTTTAAGAAAAGCAGCAAAGCGGGGCGCCCGGGTGGCTCAGTCGCTTCAGCGTCCGACTTCGGCTCAGGTCATGACTTCACCGTCCGTGAGTTCGAGCCCCGCGTTGGGCTCCCTGCTGTCAGCTCAGAGCCTGGAGCCCACCTTGGATCCTGTGTCTCCCTCTCTCTCTGCTCCCCACCCCCCGCTCACACAGTCTGTCTCTCTCTCTCTCTGAAAAATAAAATAAAAACATTAAAGAGAAGAAGTAGCAGCAGCAAAGAATTGGCAACGAGCCTTTTCTTTTGTTTCAGCCGAGTAAAAACAAAGGCCCTTAGCCAATGTCGCCATCCCTGTGCTTTTTCACACCTAAATTTCATTGAAAGTGTCCAAATGTTGCCAAATATGGTAAAACACGGCCCTGAGTCCTGGTGACGGTGTTTGGAGCACAGGCCGCTTGAGTTCAGACCTCGGCTGTGTCAATTGGCAGCTCTGTGGCCTTCAGGCAAGTTCCTTTTCTTCTTGAGCTTTTTCTTCTGAGAAAAACTTCTCAGTTTTTTCATCTGTAAAATGGGACTCGTCAGCATACTTACGTCATTAGGTTGCCGTGGGGATTTACTCACTTGATAAATATTTATTGAGGACCTAGTGTGTGCCAGGCACTGGGTGCACAGTGCGAAGAGAAAAAGCATAGTCCCTGCCTGCCGTGAGCTTCGAGTTCTCTGGGAGACCAGGAACGTGAGGCCTCTGCTGGGCTGGGCGACACGGTCAACGCTCAGTAGATGTTTTGGTTACTGTGATAAATAAAGAGTCGTCTCCATTTCCTTCATCGTTATTGGACACCCAATCTGCAACTGTGATCATTTTTTTCCCACCTGTGACTTTAGCGGGGGGGGGGGTCATCACACGTCGGAAGTGAGGGATCGACCTGGGGTGCAGACGGAAAGCAGTCTTGTCCTCGTCAGCCAGGAGAGATGGGAGAAATTGCATTAGATTAGAGGAGAGGAGACAGAAATGACCAGGTTGGGACCCGTGATAAAGGAAGCATACGAAGGGGAGATAGGCGTCAAGAGTGTGAGCCAGCCCGGACGGGTGATAACCTAGAAGGACTTTCCTTGCACGTGCTCTGAGCTCTGGTACTAGTCCCTGCAGGAGAGAAGCGGGCAGCAGGGACAGCGTGTGGCTTCAGCTGCCGGGAGCGCTCTGTTCCGGTCAAGGACTTCAGGATAAGGAAATGAGAAGAAGAAATTTAGGAATGGGTCTGGCAGGGAAGAGCTTTGTCTCCATTTCTCTGGGCGGTGATAGCAGAACCATAGGTACATGGCACTTTCTTTTACTGTTACTTCTTTTCTTTCTCGTATCACCTCACTGGATCAGGAGCTCCCTTAGGGGGAGGGGCTGTGTCTCTCTCGGTCTTAGTAAGCACTTATACTAGGAATACATTTGGCTGTAATTAAGAGAAAGCTCAACTCTTACATGGCTTAAATAAACCATGGTTTGTTTTCCTTACATAACAAGAGATCCAGAAGGAGATGGACGTTGGAATTAGTTTAGCAGCCCCAGTATTCCTCTGTGATCTTTTCAGTTTGATTCATGCTTAATGCCTCATGGTCACAAGATAGCTGCTGTGCTTCCAGGCGTTACATCTGCTTCCTAGGCTAAAAGGGGAGTGAAGGGACAGAAAGGTCTCACCTGGCCACTCTCATCCCCATATTTGTCAGGAAAGGAACTCTTTTCAACAGATATCTGCTTAAATCCCATTGGCCCGAAGGGAGCGCCCCAGAGCCAGCAGGGAAGACTGGGGAATAAAGTGTTACCTTTTATATATATATATATATATATATTACAACATTATAACTGTACAGAAAGCCCAAATGGAACGGAGGTTGGGAACAGGCCTTGAGAATGAATGAAAAAAGGAAGGAATTGGAAATTGTCTTGAGGATGAATGAATGAGTTGTCTGGTGACCGAAGAAGCCCAGAGTCCCTGTGCCCAGAGTAGCGGTTTGCGATGATATCGTGTCTGTCTGATGCCCATGAAAATGCCCGCGGATCACGGAGTAATTAAGATCACCGGACATTAGTTACCAAGAAGAATATGGGCACTGGGTGATGTTTGATTTTAGGAACAGGCATTTGCTCATTCATATTAAATGACTCTTCAGGGTGGGTCCCTCTTCAACTTGGACAAGAAGGGCTTACTTTGGTGCATACAGGGCTCTCGAAGATGCCATCGGGGATGTCGGCAACGACACAAGGGACATGGAGGGCTATCGGGTGTCTCTAAAGTAAAAGGAGGCAGCGCTCGGGGACCCTGTCTTGCTTTCAATCTTAATTAGTTCTCCTTTGTCCTTGCCCCAGCTTTCAGAGTTAGCCAGTGTTTTGCCCTTGAGCCTTGAGTCCTTGCAAAGGCAGGATGGAAGTTCAATTGGATTGAATTGGGGCATCTCTGCCCACCAGCTCCTTCTCCCCGGCCCTTGGGGATGGATGTTTAGCCAAGACCTTGTCCAACGGGGGCATCTTGGTCCAACAGCCTCTTGTGGGAGGCCCTTGGGGATGAGGACCTGGCCACTTGTCCAGAAGTGGAAACAGGGAAGTGTGACCTTGGCCAAGTTCCTTGACTTCTCTGAGCCTCGGCCTCTTCCTCCGCATCGCTTGCTCTGAAATTCGGGCGAGACAACGTATCTGGAGCATTATTATGATTATGATGCTCTTAGTTGGGAAAACCTGGGTTGGGATGTATGATCAGTTTAGTTTATTTTTTAGCTACAGTTTTCTCATGTGTAAAATGGATGTCAATAGAGCCTTCCGGGGCGGTGGGGAGTTAGCAGAGAAGGGGGTATGTGAGGGATGAATGAATGCCCGACCAAGACTAAGCAGGAAGATGGGATTCAGGATGAGCCGGGACATCTAGGGCTCCGGCCGGGGCAGGTGCTGGTGAGTCGCCAGCCTGGGCCAGAGGGCAGGCATCGGGGGCTGTGTCCTGGGAAGGAGGAGGGGGTCCTGGTGAGCCCAGGCAGGGCTCTGAGGTCAGATCTTCTACCTGGACAATGGCGAGGCTCTGGGCAGAAGGGCACACGATGGGGGTCTGCGGGTTAGCGTGTATGCCTCCCCAGATCCACGGGGGTCCCAGTTCAAGAAGGTCAAGCGTGCCAGGGCTCCAGCCTGGAAATTTCGACCCTGGTCTCATCGCCCACTGCCTGTTTGACTTCAAGCTATTTAGTCTTCCTGCACTTGGGATCGTCATCTCTTCCTGGGGAACAGCAACCATTTACAAAAAGTTTTTTTAACGTTCATTTATTTTTGAGAGAGAGAAAGAGGCAGAGGCGTGAGCAGGGGAGGGGCCGAGAGAGAGGGAGACACAGAATCCGGAGCAGGTTCCGGGCTCCCAGCTGTGAGCGCAGGGCCCGATCAGGGGCTCAAACTCACGATGGGAACCGTGAGATCATGACCTGAGCTGAAGTTGGATGCTTCGCGGACCGAGCCACCCAGGCGCCCCAAAGAGCGACCATTTTTAAAAGCTAAGGGCTCCTGGTTACTTACATTGTATCTTACAGTGTGTCGGTTCTCTGCCCTTCCCGTGAACCCCTTTGAAGCTCTCTGCAGCCCCGCAAAGCTGATACTTTTATACTTTTATTATCTTTCTTTGCTGAATGAAGAACCTAAGGCACAGAGCAAGATCCGTGACAGCAACTGGTATGTCAGCTCAGGAAGGAGGATGAGAGAGAAGCCCAAAGCTTTGCTACTGTTTTTCAACAAATAATCGCACACTGCTGGTGGGAATGCAAACAAGAGCAGCCGCCCCGGAAAACAGGGTGGAGGGTCCTCAAAAAATTAAAAATAGATCTACCCTATGACCCAGCAATGGCACTGCTAGGAATTTACCCAAGGGACACAGGAGTGCTGATGCACAGGGGCACTTGTACCCCGACGTTTATAGCAGCGCTCTCAACAATAGCCAAATTACGGAAAGAGCCTAAATGTCCATCAACTGACCAATGGATAAAGAAGATGTCGTTTATCGATACAATGGAATACTAGGCATTGAGAAAGAATGAAATCTGGCCATTTGTAGCAACGTGGATGGAACCGGAGGGTATTATGCTGAGTGAAATAAGTCAGGCAGAGAAAGACAGGTATCATATGTTTTCACTCATATGTGGATCTTGAGAAACTTAACAGAAGAGCCTGGGGGAGGGGAAGGGGGAAAAATAGTTACAAACAGAAAGGGACGGAGGCAAACCATCGGAGGCTCTTAAATACAGAGAACAAACGGAGGGTTGATGGGGGTTGGGGGGGAGGGGAAAGTGGGTGATGGGCCTGGAGGAGGGCACTTGTTGGGATGAGCACAGGGTGTCGTCGGTAAGCGATGAATCACAGGAATCTACCCCCAAAACCAAGAGCACACTGTAAACACTGTACGTCAGCCAATTTGACAATAAATTATATTTTAAAAAACCCCACACAAATAATTGCACAAACAATACCCTGTGAGCAGAGGGGATACATTGTAAGAGAGAAATGTACAGGATGACCCAGAATTCCCGGTTGGGGGCAGGGGTAGAAAGGGAGGCCGTTACATGGTGACAGCAACTTTTTCCTTCAGGCACCGATGTCCCTGCGTTTCTGGTTGCAATGCTCCATTTTTCAGGTGGGAACACTGAGGCTCGGAGGGAGTGTGGGAGCTGGTCATTCGTAGGGCACCTTGCAGAGCCCCCACCGCCCGCCCGAGGCCCTGCCCGTGGCTCCCACCCCCGCCACCCACGGTCACATCTGCAGGAAGCCATGCTTCCCACGGGGCGGCTCCCAGCAGGGACTGTGGCTGCGGGGATACGGAGGCAGGCCCATTTCCTGGGACACACAGGACCGCTCCAGAAGCTAACCCAGATTCGAGAGAAACCCAGGCGCCTCGGGGCAGCTCCCATAGACGGCAGGTGAGTCTGGCTACCCTCCTAGCCCAGCCCCCCCTCCTCCCCTCCGCTCAGGGTCAGACTTGATTTCCATCTGACCGGCCCCCAGCCTTTCATGATTTTCCCTCCCAGGCCTTCCCCCTAAAATAAACAAGTCCTTGGGCGGTTACTGTCTCCTGGGGACCCACATCACGGAGGACCCGAGCTAACCCAGCCCAGTGGAGACTGAACCACATCCCAGCTGGAGGCGGCTTTCTTTCCGCTCCGAATTCATTAAGACTTAAACAGAAGCCTTGAATGCCTTCCCCAAAAGTCCACACTTCGCAGCGGGAGCAGCAGCCGACGACAAACAGCGACGTGTGTCGGGAGGAAGGCTGTGTGTATCCAGATCACGAGTGAATCGTCCGAAGGGGCTTTTTTGAAAACTTGCGTCGTTCTGCGGCATTTCTCTGTCGGGCTTGGGGTCCGAGGCTGGCTGGCTGCAGTCTCTGCTGGCCGAGTGAGTGATGTGGGAAGAGCCTCGGTCTCTTTACCTGTAGAATAAGGGCCGATGCTCTCCTGGACGGGTGGCTGGCAGGGGTCAGTGATGCGGTTCACGTGAAGGTCAGCGGGGCGCCTGGCTGTACGGGTGCTCAGCGAATGTTGGGATGACCATGACCATCCGGGGGCAGGTTCCCAGGCTTGCATGTAAGTCACGGCCCCGGCAGTTAGACCGTGGGCTCCCCGGGCGGCAGGCGCTGTTCTACTCGCATTTGCCCGTCCTTCCCTCGGCCCGGTGCACACGGTGGGGTCGGCACCTGCTCGGTTCCTGCCGAGACTGGAGGCCAGCACGAGGTGGTCCAGTGGCTGTTCTCAGGGGGGCCGGGGGTGTCGGGTTGGGGGGTCCGCCTGTCTCTAGCAGATGCCCACCCCCGGCCCAGACCCGCCAGCTCCTTTGGAGTCCAGCCTCCACCTGACAAGGGCTTTCTTGTCCGTTCTCCGGCCTCCCCTGGGATTCGCTTCCCAGCGATCGGCAAACCCTGGAGGACAGAAGACGCTGTCTTAGACACATAAATAATCCCCGGTGATTTCACAGAGAACGAACGCTTTCCTGAGGCTGTGGGACGGTCCCTGCCCAGGTTGCTCGGCTCCCAAGCTGAGGAATCGTGGTGTCGGCCGACGTGAGGTCAGGCAGGAACCTGGGGAAAGGCTCCATTCCTGGAGCTGCATGGCAGAGATAGGGGGAAACCGAGGCACAGAGAGTGGGGAGAAGCATGTGGAAACACGCACCCCCTAAGCCAATATTGATACTAAAGTGAAATCCAGAACGTGTACCTGGGAAGGCTTCTGCTTTGTGTTTTCACGTTTCTGGCTTCATGCGAGGCTTCTGAAGTGATGTGGGTGGCTCCCCAAACGCTGTAGCACGTAGGTTCCCTGGCGGGAATGGCCCGCGTCTGCCACTTACCGCCTGGTGATCTTGGATACTTTACTCTTTAAAAAAAAAAAAAAAAAAAAAAAAAAGGTTACTCATTTATTTTGAGAGAGAGAGAGAGACATGCGCAAGTGGGGGGAGGGGCAGAGAGAGGGAGAGAGAGAATCCCAAGCAGGCTCCACACTGTCACCGCAGAGCCAGGCGCGGGGCTCGACCTCGTGAACCGTGAGACCGTGACCCAAGTCGAAATCAGGAGTTGACGCCTAACCGACGGAGCCACCCAGGTGCCTCCATAGTTTACTCCTTTAAGACTCAGTTTCCACATCTGTGAAATGGGTTGAGACGTGAAGGGAGTCAAACTTGCTGAACACGTTTAGGCAGGGATTAAGTGAAACGATGTTTGTAAGGAACTGGGGACATATGAAATGCCCAATTAAATAACTAATAAGGAGTGATTAGGCTTATTACCACCGCCTCCTGGCCCTCCATCACACTGTCACCTCCCGATGTCTTCTCCATTCAGGGGAGACTCCCATCTGTCCTCTGACTTGGCTTCTCTCTCTTTCTTTTGCCTCCCAGCTGACCTCTTGGAAATCCTACTGGCTTTACCTTAAAAATATATCCAGGACCTTCCCACTGTCCTTCCATGGTGGTCTCCCTTGCATTATTTCCTAAATCTGGGGTCGAAAAAACTTACCCCCCCCCCGGTGAAATCTGGCCTTCGGTGCTGCTTTTTTTTGGGGGGGGGAGCGGGGGGCGGTATGCTGTGAACTCAGATTGGCTTTTCCATGTTTCAATGGTTGGGGAAAAAAGCGAAAGAAAAATTCTAGTTCGTGACCCATGGCAATTATATGAAACCCCACTTTCTGTGTCCGTAAAGTTTTATTGGTACACAAGCACGCCCACATCTGCCTACTGAACCTGGCTGATTCTGTGCTGTGCCAGCAGAGCTGAGCGGTTGTGACAGACACCCTATGGCCCGCCGCGGCTGAAATGTTTCCTATCCGGCCCTTTCCAGCAAACATTTGCCAACCCCTGGGGTGGACTTTTCACGGGTCTCCTTATATTCTAGTTTTCCTCCCTACTGTCCGGTCCCAACACAGCTTTCTGAGGGATCCTTGTAATACATTCAGTTTCCTGCTGATAGACCTTTCGTGGAGCTCCCTGAGCCTCTCAGAGTAAAAGCCAAGGTCCTCCTAATGGCCAAGAAGGCCCTACATAACCCATCTCCTTCCATTCCCCTTTACTTTGCTCCAGCTGAACTGACTTCTGGCCATGCTCTTTGAACATGACGAAAACACCTCTGCCCCAGGGCCTTTGCACTGGCTATGTCCTGGAAGGCCCTTTCCCCAGATAACCACAGACCTCACTCCCTTCACCTCCTTCAAATCTCTGCTCCAATCTCACCGTCTCAATGAGACCTCTTCCAATGCTTATTTCATTTTGTCCCCTGATCCCTGTTTTTGGCCCTGCTGACCCCTCTTACCACGCTCTGGTTTTCTTTTTCTTTCCTATTGCACTTACCGCCTGCTTAGGAACTAATTTACTAATCCTTTTTTTTTTTTTCCTTTTTACCATTTATTGACTGTCTCCTTCCATTAAAAAGTGAGGCCCCCTGAAGACTGACATTTTTGTTCAGATTTGTTCACTCCTCTATCCCAGATCGCAGATAGGCTGGCTTCACGAAAGCACAGCAGTGCCCTTGCGTAGGTTCCCCGGGCTCAGAAGGGCTCCCGCTGAGAAGGATCCTGCACCTGGTTTAACGCTCCGTTGCCATCATTTTGCAGTTTTTAATACCTTTTGAAAACATTTTTTTAATGTTTCTTTATTTTTTGAGACAGAGAGACAGAGCGTGAGCAGGGGAGGGGCAGAGAGGGAAGGAGACCCAGAATCTGAAGCAGGCTCCAGGCTCCGAGCTGTCAGCCCAGAGCCCGACGCGGGGCTCGAGCTCACAAACCATGAGATCATGACCTGAGCCGAAGTCGGTCGCTCAGCCGACGGAGCCCCCCGGGGACCCCCGGAAGTTCTTAATATTTTTTGAATACGGAGTCTCAGGTTTTCGTTTTGCACCAGGCCATGCCGATCATGTGGCCGACCCTGCCGATGGAAGGATCCTGGGTTCACAGGACGCCCCCTGCGAATATCTCTTGAAGGCAGGCAGGCCTGACGGCATGGTGCATGTCACGATTTCGCTGCATGAGTTTTCCATGTTTCTCCACCCGGTGCCTCCCTCACTCCTGCCTTTTGAAGGCGTGTGTATTGATGCAAACGGACAAGGAGAGGAGTCCGTCCCCGATCAGGGAGCCAGGGAGAAGATCACCTGCCACACGGAGAAGACGCAATCACCCCAGCAACCGTCCCGCCCCCCCCCACCCCCGCCCGCAGCTTGGAGCCTCCACTTAATGTAATTGAGTGTGAAGGCCGGCTGGAGACACAGGCGCCCCCGCCGCCCCCTCTCCATAATATAGACACTATTGGTTGCTAATTGGCGCCAGTGGGCTGGTGCTAATTGTCCTAATGCACTCGGCTTGATGGAGGGACAAGGCTGCCCAGGCCGGGGGCGGGGCGCTCCTTGGGAGATGGTGGGGGTGGGGGGCACCCAGAGGCAGCAGCAGACGCTGCTACCGGGCTCATAAAAGTTGGAAACGGGCTTTAATTCTGCATCAAATATTTACGCGGGTTTGGGGTGGGTATTGATGGGGAAGGCAGACCTTGGAGCTTTGCTTGCGGTAACCCACAGAGGCCCCGGCGGGGGACGGGGTGGGGGGGTAGGCCCCCTGCCATCCTCATCGATGGGTTATCCAGACGGCTGTGTCCCTAGCACTGTCTAATTAATTGTGTGAATTTCTAATGACCCTTTTAGCCCCCCCTGCACCCTCCCTTCTGCCCTCATTCGGGCTGCTGCCTCTTGTTTCTAGCCGATGCCGAACAGTGGGCTTCAGGGATGTGACTCAGTGCCATCCACGGAGGGAGGCAGCATTGGACAGAGGGAAATGCAAAGGAATCTGACTCAGCCTCGCTCTCACTGTGTGGTCTCCGCAAACTCACTCACCTCTCTGGGCCTCAGTTTCCCTAGCAAATGACTATCAGGCTGCTGAGTGTTAATACCACACGTCCTCTCTGATGGACGCCCCAATCTCTTAGGGAGTGTAGGAACGTGCACGTATACACACACAGATATGTACACACGTATACTTATATACATGTATATTTCCGTTTTTTTAAATGTTTATTCACTTACTTTGAGAAAGAGACATAGACATCAACGGAGGGGCAGGGAGAGAGAGAGAGGGAGAGAGAGCGAGAGAATCCCAAACAGACTCCACACTGTCAGCACAGAGCCCAGCTCGGAGCTCAGACTCCCAAACTGCGAGATCATGACCTGAGCCGAAAACAAGAGTCGGATGCTTAACCAACTGAGCCACCCAGGGGCCCCCATATGTGTGTGTGTGTGTGTGTGTGTGTGTGTGTGTGTGTATGTCTGTGTATATACACACATATATATGTTTTTTAAAAAATTGCAGCTAAGTCTGTTTTAGCATGTAGTAGGGGAAATAAATTCATATTATGTATTATTCTGCACACGCAGTACGTAACTAATAATTACCCAAAGGTGTGGCGTGCCAGTAAATGTTTAACAATCAGTTCTGCGTGGGAACAGAAGCTCTGATCTGGAGCCTTTGTCAATGTCCATGCTGTAAATGCCGCTACCATGGTTGAGTTCAAGCGGCTGACACGTTCCCAAACACAGAGTCGGGAAGAAATGGACCGTCGCATCCTATGATAAAGCATCTCCGTCGCACAGAGACAACGGGAGAACGTGAGGAACCTCGGGAACAGATACTAGCAAAATGTGGCAACATAATTAGGAAAGGATGAATTCTGAGTATTTATCACCGTTGTCTTTAAAACAGCCTGAGCGCAAGCTAATTTAATTTCATTTTTCACCACGGTGTGTGCACCAACTGGCTCTCAGGATTGCTGAACGTTTAACGGTGGCTCTCGTGAGCCTTGCGGGCCAGCTCCCGCACACCGCTGTGTGTGTGTGTGTGTGTGTGTGTGTGTGTGTGTGTGTGTGTGTGCGGGCGTGTGGCACACTGCTCGTGAACCCTACAATGTCTCAGATGGAAGGGCATAGGACAAAGCTGCGTTAAAAAAGGGTTCCATTTAAAGGGGCACCTGTGTGCCTCCGTCGGTTAAACATCTGACTCTTGGATTTCGGCTCAGGGCATGATCTGGCCGTTTTGCGGGTTCGAGCCCCGTGTCGGGCTCCGTGCTAACAGTGAGGAGACTGCTTGGGATTTTCTTTCTCCCCCTCTCTCTCTCAAAATAAATGTAAACTTAAAAAAAGTATTCTACCAAGAATCAACTTCAAGAAAACGATATTAAAAGAACACGGCTCAGGTGAATGACACGTAGGGCCCAAGTCTTGGAGCTGCTATGTCCGTGGCAGTGACCTGACGAGAGAGCACAGGTTCCTCCCCACTGTCTGGGGCAACTTACTAGCGACTGAGCTAGGTTGGGAGTAGTGAGGGTGGCCAGGGTTCGCTGCCCTCTCTCGTTTGCTAGAAGGCATGAAACGGCCACGTCGCGCTCTTTCCTTTGACCACGGACTTCGTTTCTTGTCTCCTTCTTCCTAACGCCGAGGCGCCTCCTCGGATGCCAGTGTCTACGCGGCTCTTGATCCCCTGTTTCTAGCCCTGCCCTCAGCCGCTCAGCCTTTTCTATCCACGCCTTTCCGTGGCCTTGGCTGTGTGGCTGACACTCCTGTAGACCGCTTCGTCCTGCCTCCCACGGGCCTTGGGGCCAGAAAGTGATAGGGGGGTGATGCTCGTGAGCCGGAGAATGGGTCAGGACCAGTCTGCACAAGGTGCGAGGAAAATCATGACTGTTTTGCATCCTTCTCTCTCCGGACAAATCATCCCAACGTGCTTTGCCTTAGATTTGCTTCGTGAGGTTGTTATGGCCGATGTTTCATTATAAGAATGGTTTTGTGATTGCAAATTGAAATTCCCACCCGGAGCGGGGCGGGCAGGTCTCATACATGTAGGAGGCAGGTCAGTTGGGGGTCGTGGCCACCCGGGAAGTCTACGTCTCCCCGAAAGAGGCTGGCAGTTACCCACCAGCCAGCAGGTGCCACAGATGGCCGGAACTCCTCGTAGAAGGTGGAAAAGGCTGAGTCGAACGGAGACTTCCTTAAGCTGAAAATCATGCTAAGAGCCGGACACAACACGTCCACGGGCTGGGCGTGGCCTCTGAAAATCTTAGGGGGGAAAAAGAAAAGTAAAGGTAACAATGAAGCTTCCTCAGCAACAGCAATAGCATTTTGGTGTTTAGATTAAGTTGTCTAGATTTTTGTCCGAGATTTTTTTTTTTTTAACCTTCCACTGTGCCTTTCAAATTTCTTCATTGTGTTTATTCCTCCTGAGCGCACGGCCTCATATGGCTCCAGCAAAACCTACTGCGGGGTATTAGACAGGGGGCCCCAAGTCCTTAGCTACAGCTTCCATCAAGAGATGGACCATGAGGGGCGCCTGGGCGGCTCAGTCGGCTGAGCGTCTGACTTCGGCTCACGTCATGATCTCACGGTCTGTGGGTTCGAGCCCCGCGTCGGGCTCTGTGCGGATGGAGCCTTCAGATCTCTGGTCCTCTGACCAGACAAACGTCACGTGAACGTGAAAATTCATTCCTTGTTGGGAATTCACCGGCGTTGACGCTGAGCGACAGGTTCCTTCTTGACTACAGCCATCTGAAAGGGTTTGCTGAGTTAATCTCTTACATAAACAAGAGTTCAGTGCCTGACCCTGATGCGTCTCTCCGTCATTAATTCATAAATTCGGGCATATTTTCATTACGTGGCTTTTTTTGTTGTTGTAGTCATCGTAATAAAGAATAACGTGAAACCCAGGCAGCAGCCCGTCTGGGGCATCTGATGCAAATGTAGGTTTACTGAATGTCTGTGTTATAAGGAACCAAGATTTGACTGACATGGCCCGGGACCCAAGTGCCCAGACTAGCCGGGGCCAGGCAGCTCTGGGGGCAAGATCTGCTGCCCAGGAGAGGAAGTGAGCCAGAGAATAACCACCACAACAAAGGTACGAAAGAAAAATAAGGCTCTTGCACCCCTCATGAGCAGAGGAGCCGATTTACGAGTCGAGCCTGGAGAGGAAACAATTTTGATCTGGTCCTGGGACGTGTCTATGCAGTCGGTGAGACTGGATTTGCTTATTACTGTTATCCCCACTACGATGACCTGCTACTATTATTTGAAGGATAGAAATACCATTTACTGAGTATTTTCCTGAAGCCCAGCACAGAATCCAGCCCAGCGCCCTCTCACTTCCTGCCCTGAGGAGCCGAAGAGGGAGACTTCATCACCGTACCCACTTTACAGATGAAGAAACTGAGCCGTAAACTGACTTGCCCACGTGTTGGAGTGAGTTTCCCGAACCCTGGCTGCCGTGGGATGGTGCGGGGGGCAGGAGGCGAGTTCCCTCCTTCCTCATTGCTTTCTCCTATTTTTCTTTTCTTCCCCTGCCTTGCTCCTACGTGGGAGGAAGGATTTGTTAATAGAAAAGAGGCAGAGACTCTTAGCAAAACCACACATGAGAGCTACTCAGTAGGACGTGGGTAATTGGCATAATTTGTAGGGCGGAGGGGGCGGGAAGGTGGGGCTGGTGAGACCGCAGGAGGCAAATCTCAGGGCATCGTCATTGTCCCACTGAAATTCACTGTCTGAAGCCATTCAGTTCAACCTAGACCGCAGGACAGTGAACTTGAAGCACGGGGTCCTGCGTGTCCGTGAAGCCGGCCCTGGCTGGATGCTAGGAGTAAGGGGAAGTTGTTGATACCTGGCCTCCAGACTCTCAATCTTAATATTCACCCCCACATAAGATTTCCCCTTCGGGTGATGCTCTGTACTTTCGAAATGGCCCAGAAACAGGTGCATAACGAAAGGGTTGCTTGTGTGGAGTTGAAGACACGTCCCTCTTGAAGTTAATAAGACTCTTAATAACAGGTAACGTTTATTGAGCGTGTACTCTTTGCCGGGCGTTGGTCTAAGGGTTTTTCAACATAACGCCGGGAGCGTTATTATTAACCCATTTCCAGACAAGGACACTGAGGCACTAAGGAGCTTGACACCCGGCGAGGCGGCTGGTGAGTGGCAGCGCTGTGGTCAAACCACGGCTCCAGAGCCCAGATTTCCCCACCGGGGTTCCCCACTCAGCGTTTGTTGAGTGACTGAATGATGGCCTTGACCAGGGCTAGAACCAAAGAAATTTGGGCGGTGGAGAAAGGCCCAATTCATTGCGCCCGGTTATTAATGGAGTGCGGAGGCCAGGCAACGTTCTCGGCCCTAGGATTCCGGGAGAAGGGTGAGACAATAAGGAGCTTCGATGGGCTGAACATCCTGATTCCCATTGTTCGAGAGCAGACTGTGTGCCAGAAAGGAACAGCATCACCTCCCCATCCCTGACAACCGTACCGGGGCCACAAATAGCAAAAGGAGGAGAGAGGAAGCCGTGAAGCTTTCCTGGGGCTCCGGAGGTTACTCCTGACGGCTGGAGCCTGGGACAGGATTGAGTGGGCGACGCAGATGCCTCCTCGCCCGCCAGGATATCTGGGCGCCTGGGATGGGAGCTGACAGCAGCTGGTGTGACCTCAGCGTGACACGGGCCCCCCCTTCCCCTGGCCTCGGAAGATGCTCAGATTAATCCTTTCTTAACACACCTTCCTGCCGGAGCATTTCCCGCACGGCTCCCTCTGGAGTAACCTATTCTTATCTCACACTGATGGGGGTGACCAGACGGCCCAACCTCTGCTGAGCCTTCGTGCCGTGTCCAGCCCAGGGATTACCTCGCTGAGCCTTTGAAACCAGAAAATAGATTCTGCTATTCCCGTTTCACAGATCAGGAGGGACTAACCTGTAGAGACCCGCGGCCGATGCTTAGCGAAGCCTGGACTTGAACCCGGGTCCTGACCTCACTTTAGGGCTCGTGTGCATCACAGCCCCACCAGGTGGCTCGGGCAGAGTGAAGGACTGCTCATCAGCACCTCCTGTGCCGCCTACTCGGGGCTTGGGTGACCACCCGACCTGGTTTGTCCCGGTCCGAGGGGTTTCTGGGGCACACAGCTTTCAGTTCTAAAATTGGGACAGTCCACGGGGCGGCTGGGTGGCTCAGTCAGATGAGCGTCCAGCTCTTGATTTCAGCTCAGGTCACGATCCCAGGGTTGTGGGATTGAGCCCCGTGTTGGACTCTACGCTGAGCATGGAACTTGCTTAAGACTCTCTCTCTCTCTCTCTCTCTCTCTCTCTCTCTCTCCCTGTGCCTCCCCTTGCTCACGCATGCTCTTTGTCTCTCAAAATAAAATAAAATAAAATAAAATAAAATAAGGACAGTCCTGAGCCAACTGGGTCAGCTGTTCAGTCAATTCTTTCTGGTCTGCCTCCCTCCATGATGGAAGCGATTCTAGTCTAGCTCCTGGCTCTCCACCCCCATATAAAGCTCTCCCCACCTTGTATCTTCACCATGAAGCCCCGAGCAGGAACTCTGGCCCATCCCTCCCACCAGGTATCCCGGCCCTAGGGGTCAGAGCTTTAACTGATGCACACAGTGAGGGAAGACAAAGCCTGTGTTGTGTGTGTGTGTGGGGGGGGGGGATTATTTTGAGAAGGTGAAAACATACCATTTTATTTCAAGACCCTGAAGTCATGCTTGGGTCCAAATAAATTGTGGGAAGAGTTTATTTGCGGGTCGGCGCTTGACTCTCGCCATGGAGATCCACGCCGATATAACTGATTGAAAACGCTAAGTATTGGGGCGCCTGGGTGGCTCAGTGGGTTAAGCATCCGACCTCAGCTCAGGGCACGATCTCGCGGTTGGTGGGTTCGAGCCCCACGTCGGGCTCTGTGCTGACGGCTCAGAGCCTGGAGCCTGCTTGGGAATCTGTGTCTCCCTCTCTCTCTGCCCCTTCCCTGTTCACGCACTGTCTCTCTCTCTTTCTCTCAAATATAAAGAAATGTTAAAAAAAATTTTTTAAAAAAGCCAATGCTAATTATTAATCCATACTAGCCCATCGAAATATAATTTGACATCGTCGTTAAAAACGAGTCACGTGTGCATACACAGATCTTTACTTGGAGGTCACAGCAACGGTCGAAGTGAATACCTGAAACCTGCCGTTCATGGTGGTCCTTCTCTCCAGGCAGAGTAACGAAGGACAGCTACGGAATCCACAAAGGACGGGAAAGGTGGCCGGCCAGGACACAGACGCCGCGGACCCGTCACTGAGAGCTGGGGTGTGGCCCTCTTGTTGCAGCAAAGGTAGGCAAGCCCAGATTGCTAATCGCTTTGCTTATTTAATTTCCCGAACCAACAGGATCCTTTCCGTCTGCAAAATCTTGCCAGCCGTTGCATTTCATTGTGCCGAGCAGAACGTAAAGAATTTCTCAAAGAATTGTAACATCGAGGGTCTCCAAAATTATCATGTTTTCCAGAAGAAACGTTTTCTGTAATACGTTCCGAATCACTGATTTTTTTTTTTTTTTAATCTTTTTCTCCCCGAACTCATGGGTTGCATGTATTTCTTCTTTTGTTCCTTTCGTCCTTGAGAGTCTGTGCGTAACCCTTGGGTGTCCACCTCAGGAACAGCTTCGCCAGATTCTCAGATGGCCTTCTCCACGCTCCCCGCCCCACAAAGGCATCCCAAACCTTGGCCTTAAAGACCCGGGACCTTTCAGCATTTGTCTCCTATTTCCTCCACTAGGAACGTCTGTCCCATCTTCTTTGCCTTAGAAAATTTCCACTTACTCTTTGAGGCCCTCGCTCGGTTTGGGTCAACCAGCACACTCCAGGCTCTGGCTGGGGGTGGGGAATGTGACGGTACAAATAACAGACACGGTCACAACCGTTTGATCAAGCAGGTGTAATTGCCATCGGCCGTTTCAGGCGGGAGCTTCGGAGAGGTTAAGTCACTTGGCTTGAACACACTTGGCCAGAAAGTGCCAGGGCTAAGACTGAGTTCACCGTGAATGCTGAGCTTCTTTGACTTTCTCTCTTTATGGCACCCAGTGCCACCTTATGAACATGCTAACTACTCCATAAGTATTTATGGACGGTCTATCATTCCTATTTCGGAGAGGGGGTCTGGAAGAAGAGAAAGGGGGATAATATTTATTGTGTATTGACTGCAGCTGTGTGGGCGGCTCACACTTCTCGCTTCAACCTCTCAGTAAACCAACGAGGCGTTGACTGTCTGGATCTACCAAAGGGAGAAAAGTGAGGGTCAGAGAGGTGAAGCTACCTGCCCAAGATCACACAGCTGTTCCACGGCAGCTCGGGGAGAGCAACGACCAGGCCCTTCCACCTGTCACGCTGCTGGAGTTTCCTTGATTCTGCAGGATGAACTGAAGCCTGACAATGATGCTCTGTTCTTGGCTATCTCGGAGCTGGGAGGAGCCAGAGAAAATAGAGCGTCTCTTTGTTTGACCTCAAAGGCAAATAACGTGGGGTTTCCAAATTTGGGTCAATAAAGGCAAATTCGCTATGGCTGCTTTAGAGGTCAGGTGGTTTGTCTGGGCGGGGGGGGGGGGGGTGGTGCGGCGGGCGTGACCCCCCCCCCCCTCCTCCAGGATGGCTAAGAAGGAGCCCAATTACTGCCCTATGGTGGGTTCCCACTAATTGGAAAGGCCAACAGGCACCGAGAGGAAACAAGCCGAAGAGTATTACAAATTCATTACAGACACTAACTGCTTCCATGTGTGCCTGTGGCCGAGGGCTCAGTCGACAAGTGAAGTGCGTAATTCCTTTGTGTGGCCCCGGCCAGGCCACACCTTGTGGGAGCAGAGAGGCGAATTGCTGAAGAGTAAGGATCCTGTCTGAGAAGGTGGTGGCGGGATCGGTGCTGGGAGTCCCGGCCTGCCTGCCTTTGAGGCAAGCGTGTCTTACCTGGAATCCCTGCTACCCCGGCAGGCCAGGTTTTGTGCCCCACGATCCTCCCTTGTTGTTAGGGCGGGGCCCCAGGCACCCTGATTGGTCCAGTGACCAGCAACCATGGCCAGTGATTGGCTAGTCTGATCTGAACAGGTGAATGCCCCCATCTGATGCCTGTTTGGGCAGACTGGGTTTGGGCAAGTGAGCCACTGGGCCAGGGGAGCTCTGAGCGCTGAGTTGAAAGACCGGGAAGTAGACGCTGGATCCGGCTGGCTCTTTTAGGCCACTTAGGAAGTTGACCTCAGTCTAGGAGAAAAAACATGGCAGAGACACCGAGAGAAGCAGAGATGCCATGATTGAGAGGTAAGGGAGAGAGTGAAAGAAGAGGTTAATTGATGGGTTCCTAGCACCACTTTCGTTAAAAGAATTTCCTTTTCTTGAAGATCACTTGTGGGGATCTCTGTTTCAACCAAGGAATTTTAAGAAAATGGCGGCCATCTTTTTTGAGAGTAGGGATCTCAGCGCTATGCCCATAGGGGCCAGGGAAACACCGTAAATGCCAGAGGCAGATGGGGCATAGAAGGAAGGGACCACACGCCGGGGGGGTAAGGGGGAACCCTTACTGACCTCAGGCCGATATTTGCCATGTGACGATGCGGGCAGTACCCCCTCACCCCCCCCCCCCCACTGCCCGCCACGGGTGCTGAAAATCTGGATTTTATGTCAACCCTCTCATATATAAATATCGATAACTGAAAAATACGGGGAAGGCCAAACAAGCACACTTGCAGGTTTGCTGCACCCCGTGGTTCGGTCTTTGCCATCTTTGGTATAAATTCTAGAATGTTCTCTACAGTTGAATGGACTGGAGTATACAGCGGATATATCTGTGAGCTACCCACAGGCGTTCAGTTACCAAAGAAGCAAAAGCCATTGGTTATAAGGCATGTTGCCCTGAAACTGGTGTTATTGTGACTTGTTCCCCCCGCTGAATTGTATTTAATTCAGCACTCTGTGGTTTTAGAATCGTCACTCACACATGGTGAATAGGATCCTTATGGAGTTGAAATAAAAATCAAACCCAGAGGCTTACACAACTCAGAGGAGCTCCGTCTGGAATCTCATATCGGATATATTGGTCTGGAAGGTAGCTTCTTGTGAATGCCCCTCCCGCCCTTTGAACTTATTTTGTTATTATTAATTTTTTCCCCTAATAATATATAACCTTACCAATATGTATCTGAAAGCATCAAAACGAATTTCCTTCTAAATGCTTTCCTTTTTATAGACTTTTTTCTCCCCCCCTCACAACTTCCTTTTTTCCGGATCTGCTTTAATTCGGTTTTGCTTTATTTCCTTGATTCTGCTATTTTTCTCCCCTTAGAGACTAAAAATGTCATATTGGAGTTTATTTGCTTACCGAGAGGCCTGGGTGATGCAGTGAAATGAACCATCGCGGGCGGAGCGGCCATCTGCGTTTTGTTCTTGTTTTCGCAAAATGATTTAGTAATTAAGGTGTATGTTCCTCAGCAGTCTTCCCTTGTGAGAGCAGTTCTAGGCTGAGAGTTTGAGAACCAGTTCAGAGACTCGGGCTTTTGCGGCTGGTCGTGCATGAAACTTGTTCACATCCCTCTGTCTTCTTCTTCCTCTGCGTAGAACGAGGGTAGTGATGATCCCCGTGGTTCTCGTGAAAATGAAAAAGGAGAGTGAACGAGAAGAGATGTTCTAGCTCAGTGGAGATACCAGGTCTGAGTCAATGTCACAACCGTGCAAATTATAAGCCTGGCTTTGAGACACTTAGGAGGCCATTACTATCTGCCTGATACGGAGTCATGTGCTGGGCACAAGGAGACACCTCAGCTCAGCATGGAGCAGGGAAGCCTTTCTGTGCCCCTCATCCATTCAGGAAATATTTACCCCCCATCATCTGTAGAAGGCCAGACCTTTTGTGGATACAGGGGATCCAGAACGAGTTATGGCAGCCACCCTTCCCACCCTCAGGGAGCTCACTGTCTGCTGTGATCAGTGCTATCATCAGTCAGGGGTGGCTTCCTGGAGGTGGTATCGTCTCACCTAAGACCTGAGAATGAATTGGAGTTTAGGTGAAATGGATTGACACTGGAAGGAGCGGGAGAAGCGGTCAGGAGTCGGGTTACGACAGCTTGTGCCGTCGCCCAGAGATAAGAGAGCCTATGAGTTTTCTCGGCCATCCGCTGCTGCGTAACAAATTACTCCAAAATATAATCGCTTAAACCGCTAGGTATTTATCCAAAGGATATGGAAATGCTGATTCGAAGGGGCACCTGCACCCCAGTGTTTATAGCAGCACTATCGACAATAGCCAAGTATGGAAAGAGACCAAATGTCTACCGACTGATGAATGGATAAAGATCTGGTATATATACAATGGGATCTTACTTGGTGATGAAAAAGAATGAAATCTTGCCACTTGCAACGGTGTGGGTGGAACTAGAGTGTATTATGCTAAGCAAAGGAAGTCAGTCAGAGAAACACAAATATCATATGAGGATATCATATCAAATTCCATACGTGGAATTTAAGAAACAGAATGATGAACGTAGGGGAAAGGAAGGAAAAATAAGATAAAAGGAGAGGAGGCAACCCGTAAGAGACTCTTAAAAACAGAGAACAAACAGAGGGGTGCTGGAGGGGAGATGGGCGAGGGGGATGGGCTACATGGGTGATGGGTATTAAGGAGGACACTTGTTGGGATGAACGCTGGGTGTTATACGTAAGTGATGAATCACTGCATTCTACTCCTGAAACCAGTACTATAAATATATGTTAACCAACTTTAATTTAAAACAAACAGACGAAAAAATATAAGAGCTTAAAACAACAGGTGCGTATTATGTCAGTATCTTTGGATCAGGAATCAGATTTGCATTTTAGAAAGATGCACCTTGACCAATCGCTTAGAAGGAGGTGACTGCATTGTTACTGGAAGACCACTGTAGTTGTCCAAGCAAGCAAGATGGCAGCCTCAAGTGGGGACAGGGTGGAAAGGATAAAAAGAAGTGAAAGAATTCTGGGGATATTTAGGAAGTCGAATAAGCAAGACTTGCTGAATGAAGGTAAGAAGAGTAAATGAGGGAAAAGACGGGCTCAGAGATGCTTCCTAGGATTCTGAGTTGGATGGTTGGATCCAGAGTGGTAGTGTTTTTCCTGGAGATGGAGACCAATTGAGAAGGGGTGACTCTGGGCAAGGAGATGACGATGGGGTTGGTTTTGGGCATGCCAAATTTGAAGAGCCTGTGCGGTATCCAAGTAACAACGGCCAGTGGGTAGTTAGTTAGTTGCTCATTGGCCTTCAGGGTAGGAGGGTTGATAGAGATTGGAGAGCCACCAACATCTGGTAACTAACTGAACCATGGGACGGGGTGAGATCTCCCGAGGAGAAGCCTGGCTTGCCTTAAAGAGGACAGGCCGAGGTTCCTTGCAGAGGCACGGGGCCCTGGAACAGGGGCACAGGAGACACAGTGGCAAGATGCTCTGGGGATCAGCTGCCCTATCACCTGTTGGAAGACGAACATTAAACTCCATGGGCCTCAGGCATTTTCTTTGCTACAAGCCTTTGTAGCTTGCTGGGGCCCTTTGTTGTCTGATTTATACCATCACGGATGATTTGCAGATGGCGAGCAGACTGAGAATTCTGTTTGGCTTGGTCCCACTTTCCTTTCTGTTCCGTGAGCCCATGGCTGGACACCAGGGTAACCGGAGGACATGGCGCAGGTTGGGGGCTCATTCCTTTGCCATTTTGGGCTCGTAGTTTGCTCTGGACTGAACACACAACTTTTTCGGGTTATTGAGCCCTCCTTCACCTTGATCCCTGATAAACCGCCAGGTTTAAGGACCTGGAGGATGAAGACCACCACGGTTTGCTTCTACTTGAACTTGAGAGGTGGTGGGACATAGTCGTTAAAAAAGCGTGAATCCTGGAGCCACACCGTGTGGGTTCAAAGACCAACGTGGCATTTACCAGCTGTGTGACCTTGGAAAAATGACCGAGTGTCTTTGTGTCCCAGTTTCCTCATCCGTAAAATGGGCTGATAACAGAGTTTGTGTCAAAGCATCATTATAAGTAAAGGAAACACTTAGGACAGTGAGGAGCCTGCTTGGGATTCTCTCTCTCTCCCTCCTCTTTCTGCCTTTCCCCTGCTGGTGCGCGCTCTCTCTCTCTCTCTCTCTCTCTCAAAATAAGACTTAAAGAAAAAAACCAGACATGTCTATTGAATGAATGAATGAGTTAAGTTCTCATATGTCATGACAGTTGTATGGAGACAGGACCCAGACCAGAAGTCAAGCTGTCTTGCCTTCCACTCGCCAGTGTGCTTTTTAGGGTTAATGCCTTTGCTCTTGGCCCTTAGTTTTCCCATCTGTTGAGTGGATGGAAAGAGTCAGGTTGGTTTGTGCTTCCTCCCAAAATGTTGTCTTGAAAGGCGCTTCTGAGGAGAAGGTTCTGTGCCCAAGTCAGCTTGGCGAACAGAGACGCTAAAGGCTCTGAAAAGTCCTGTAATAATAATAACGTAAAACCCGTGATTCGCTTTGTTCGTGGTAGAATTGCTCACCTCTTTGCTCCCCACCTTTACGCCATTTTACATCCAATGCTGTGGGTGTTTCCTAAAACACACTTTGGGGCACGCCGGCTGCTTTTCATTTTCAGCATTTTATGGTTCTGGAAATCTCTGGAGGTACAACGGCCTCCCAACCTGACCCCTGGGCAGAAACACGTCTCATGTAGGTTGACCAGAGAGCCGTGTTCTTTACGTCTCCGAGTGCGAGGGCTCGTGCAGGTGCGCACACGGCCAACGGTGGGTACCCAGCCAGCCCTTTCCTGGAACTCTGCTGACAGCACGGGGGTCTGGCATGCTCATCACGCACATGTGCAATGCCCTGGGCTCCCCCTTCCCATCTCAGGCATTATTTTCCAATTTAAAACATGTCCTTGTACACCGCCATGCTTCCATCATTGACCACAGATGACATCTGCCACTATCTTGGATGCAGTTGAATATCTGGGGGAGGGGGAGGCCATTGAAGAAAAGTCTAGGGTGTTTTACCCTTTTTTTGATGTTCCCCAGGATAGGCTGAGGGACAAAGATTGCCTGCCCGTTGTTTTATCCTGTCCCCGAGGAACGGAACTAGATGCGTTTGTGGGAGTGCAGCCTGCCCGGAGACATGTGGGTCAATATATGTATTGACTTTTCCAATGGGTCCATATGGGTCTCGTGTGTGTGCACAGGACGTTCCACATTTTGGTTGTATTTTCTCCGTGTGCGCATGTGTGAATCCACACATTCTGCCCGTGCTTCTTTGATGCTTGAACTTACTTTTGAGCTCTGAAGATGCAGATTTTTTCCGCG
Organism: Puma concolor; assembly: GCF_028749965.1. NCBI lineage: Eukaryota > Metazoa > Chordata > Mammalia > Carnivora > Felidae > Puma > Puma concolor. Next base: position 12,644,040 of record NC_141678.1, on the reverse strand, counting down.
ATAAATTCTTACCAGATTTTTCCAACATGCCCATCATCCACATGGACACAAGTTGCCTGAGTCACAAGGCCTTCTCGAAGATACACAGCTGGAAATAAAAGTCAGGGGGGGGAAAGAACATTCCCTCCACGAAGACCCACTTTCACCACGAGGGTAGCTCTGAAGGTCAAATGGGTTGGTTGGAGAAGGAAGATTTCTTCAGAGCAGGTGAAGGCCGGGGAAGAAGCAGAATTCACGACGGAAAGTGTCATGGGCAAGACTCTGGGATGGACGGTGAACGGAAATGGAACCAGCTTGAGAAATAGACCAGTCACCGGGAAATCGACCCAAACAACTGGATGAAGGAGTCAACCGCCATGGAGCCTTCCCCACCTGGTTGGCCATCAGGTGGCAAAGTGTAGATTCACGGGGTCCACTCTGGATTTGCTGGCCGGTGTGCAGGGGAATCTGTACCTTTACGACCTCTCTCCCAAGCCACTTGGTAATTAAGTCAGCCTGCAGTTGTTACAGGATGGGTCGGTAGGTGTTGCCCTCCCGGGAGGACATTCCAGTTGGTCTCCTGAGTATAGTTCAAGGCTCCTCCCCCCCTTCACGTTCTCAATCAAAATCAAGGGCCAAGAAATGCTACACCGTCACCAGGAGTAATCTGGATCCGATCTGTGATATTTGAGGACATTCTTGAGCTTCATTCCCCAGGGTGGGAGCTTCAGGGCGGAGGATCCTGGCCCTGTGTCTGTCGGTCTTTTTCACTCCTCTCTTTTATGTCTTTCTGTCTAGATAACATAGAGCTACCGCTTTTTGTCTTAGAAACTGCTTCCCCGCCTTTAAATGTCTGGTTGCAGGTGAGGGAATATGAAGTGAAGGACAGCCGGACCCAAGGTTGACTCTGGCCAGAGGCTATTTGGACTGTACCACCCTTAGGACGGATGTGACCCAGCCCAGGTGACTCTCATGATCTACCTTGGGATTTGGCACCAAAGTCTTAGTCAATAACACAACACTGTTTTGCTTTCCGTTCGTCAGGCATTGTTCTTTGATGACACCCCTTTGGAAAGAGGTAACTGTCTGGATTTAGTATTTCTGGTTCCCTGTCCAGAAGGCCTTCTAAATTTACCCCTAGTTCTTTTTTTTTTTTTAATTTTTTTTAACGTTTTTTATTTATTTTTGAGACAGAGAGAGACAGAGCATGAACGGGGGAGGGGCAGAGAGAGAGGGAGACACAGAATCGGAAGCAGGCTCCAGGCTCTGAGCCATCAGCCCAGAGCCCGACGCGGGGCTCGAACTCACGGACCGTGAGATCGGGATCTGAGCCGAAGTCGGACGCTCAACCGACTGAGCCACCCAGGCGCCCCTCTATCCAGATTTTTAAGGCAAGCATCCAGTAATTGGAGGGAAGAGGGAAGCAGCATTTATTGGAAGACTCACTATGTGCCAGACAAGTAGTAACTGTCACCTCTTCTGAGACCCCTGCAACAATCCTATAAGATTGGCACCTTGGCCCCTTTTTATAGAGATGGGATCGAGAAGATTAGTGACCTTCCTTTCCTGGAAGGTCGGTGAATGGCAGAGGAGGGCCAAGCCCAGGTCTGGGAACCCTAAATACATATTCCTTCTTGGACGTTACTCATCTTTTGAGGTTACTTTAGTCCTGACACCCCACGGAGCAGAAAGGGAGATGAATAAAAGGATAGTCTTGTGAGCCATCTGAAACATCTCCACGGCTGTTACAGCACCTTTGGCCAGGAACCGTGCCCAGTTCCTAACTCACCAGTGTCTGAAAGTCGGATTAAGCAAACCACAGACTGACTCATGAGCTCTGGCCCTTGAGGAAGTTTTGCGAGGGCAGAACAATGAGATTATTTTGGGTTTTTGTCGGGTGTTGTGCCTTACGCCGCATTGTCACCTGCTATTGACACAGTGTTTTCTTGTCATGCATTGGGAAACACATTGGCCGTGGACTAGCAGTCTGGGCGAGAACTGGGAAGTGCTTGGGGATGTGGACCGAGGCTGGGTTTTGCTGGATGCGGGTGCGGGGGAACAGAGGAGCCACAGTGCAATTCTGAGTGTGGCCGGGTTCCAAGGGTGCTACGTATTGTTGCCTTTCTAGTTCTCCCTCCTCCGAGTGCTCCCAGGACGTGAGAGATGCCCTTCAGTGTCTCCCTTTCCCTGTTAGGTTGGTTGTTGAGGAATTTCTCAGAATAGAACTAATAGTCTCACATCGTCATACAGCCTTTTCTTGGAGGTGGGGTGGAAAGAGGTGGGAATCTTCCCGCCTTTGATGGCGTTGCTTTGGAAACTTCCACAAAGACCTCCAGTCCACCGCGAGAGTCACATGGAACCATTCTGGCGGGGAGCTTTAAGATCTTGGCGTCTGGAACGCTGTCCGATAGAACTTTTTGAGTTGACGGAAATGTTCCGTATCTGCCCTATCCAACATGGGAGCCACTGGCCTGCATGTCACTGTTGAGTCCTGGCAATGTGGCTCGAGCCACCGGGGAGCAGGATTTTTCATGCTAAGTATTTTACAATAAAAGGGTCCTGGGTGGATAGTGGCTGCTTTCTTGGGCAGAATGGTCCGGAGTCTGTCAATTTCAGGAGTCCCGAGTCTACCTCTTTATAACTGTGTGACCTTGGGAAAGTTGCTTCACCGTTCTGAGCCATGGTTCTCTCATCAGCAGATGAGGCTAAAGTTGGTACCTACGTCCTAATTGTCGACGTGAAGCAAGGTAACGCGTTGGGATGGTCAGCATGATGTCTGCCACCTAAGCTTGCAATAAATGTTAGAGAACAAAATCTGAGGCAGGGAGGGACCGCGTTGGTGAAGACGGGAGACGCTTTGTTGTCTATTCTATGGCCGCTCTGTCCATTCTGCCTCGGAACTAGCTCTCTAATGTTTTCCGTGAATCGCTTGGTCAGCGACACGCTTCCGAAGAACACGGGTCCCCCGCAGGGACCATCCCACCAGAAGGCGGCGCCCCGGGTCAGGTCTGGTCTCTGCCAGTCACAGCGGCTCCTTCCTGACTTCCAGTGATTGGTTTAGGCGATGTCACGTGACGTGGTTGTGACCAATAAGAAACCCAGGGAAAGCTGACGGAGCAGTTGCTGAGATGTTTTTATCTCCGTCTGAAAAAGAGATACGAGGAACGGATGTGCCTTTTTCTACACCTGGAAATTTTCCACGACGCTTGGGTCTTAGCCATCTTTTGGAGCCACGTTCGGTGGCCTACGAGGACAAGCCAACCCTCCGAGAATGGCGGGACACAGACAGAAAGACGCTGGGTTGCTGAGGACGTGACCGGGCTTCTTCCAGTTCCTGCTCCTCCTCAGGTCCCTCTTACCTGGATGCCAACTCCTGGTTTTAATCCCTGACTTTGAACCTAAGCTCCAACACCGATTGGATCTTTCCATGCGTGACATAGATTTTTCTGCACAATTTTCGCCTTAAGGTCATCCCATGGCCTTCCGATTCCACCAGTGTTGAGCAAGGAGGCCAACTAATGTCTCTCTGAACTCCAGCCCAGAAAAGGCCCTAAGGAGGGAGACTGCCACTCTGCAGCTCCCTGTGTCACCTACATCATGCTTCCTTTCCAAGTGTAGAAAATGGCCTGACGCCTTTAGTCCAGCCCAGAGCATCTCAGGACTTCCAGGGAGGCCTTGCCCATGGACACCGGACTTTCCAAAGCTAGTCCAGAACTGGTGGGGAGCAACCACCCTCTCCCCTTTCATTTTACTCCCCAACCCCCCCACCCCCCCCCCCCCGCCAGTACAGTCATTGGCACTCGCTCAGCCCCTACTATGTGCTGTTTATTTATTTATTTTTAATTAATTAATTATTACTGTTTTTCTTTCATTTTTCTACTACGTGCGGTCTAAAAACAACGTCGTTAAACACAGCGTCTCCTTGAAACCACAAGCCTGTCTGGGCTGGGAGTTGTCACGGTCCTCGATTTGCAAATAAAGAAACCAAGATTTCCAAAGTTTGGAGAACACAACCAAGGTCCCACGGCTGGTAGATGGCAGGGGCAGAGTTTTACCGTCCGTCCAGCTCAGAACTCTCGCCGACACCGCTGTAGTGCTCCTCGGAAAGCTCCAGAACATTGTGCCAAACATTATTCGAGTTACCACGCCCCAAAGCCAAACCGGTAATGATGTTTTGAGGCCAGAGAGGAAAGTTACTTTTACCCGAATTCTGGTTCTGCTCGCTCAGATCTGGATCTTTCTCCTCCTCCATCTTCCCTCCATTTCCCACCAAATGATGGTTTGGGAAGTCATCGTGCTGGGAATCCCTGGGCGCCAGGGTCTTGGTGTGGCCTTCTGGAAGCAGCCCATGTGTTACTAGGTCATTGGAGGCAGCCAGTGGCCAGACCAGCTTCTGTCTGCCTTCTTCTGGAGGGGGTGCCTGCTTTTAGGAGAGGAAAAAGCGTTTTAAGTGGCCAAAGCATGGCTGAGTTCTATCACTCCAGCACGGCATACTCGTGGTCAGGAAAGGCTTCCTGATCAGGCTTCGAAGACAGGGCTCGAGACAAGCTATCGGGAACTTCTTCCTCTCGCTGGGTCCTGGGAGCTGAGATCGGGCGTGTACGTGAGTGCAGGAGGCGAGTTTAAGAAGCGAGGATCCCTGGGGGCGCCTGGGGGGCTCAGTCGGTCGAGCGTCCGACTTCGGCTCAGGTCCTGATCTCACGGTTCGTGGGTTCGAGCCCCGCGTCGGGCTCTGTGCTGACAGCTCAGAGCCTGGAGCCTGCTTCGGATCCTGTGTCTCCTTCTCTCTCTGCCCCTCGCCCACTCGTGCTCTGGCTCTCTCTGCCTCTCAAAAATAAGATAAATGTAAAAAAAAAAAATTTTTTTTTTTTTTAAGAAGCGAGAATCCCTGGGAGGAGTGGATTTGTCCTGAGAGCTGTTTCAAGCCTGTGACTGTTTACCTCCAAGGCGATCTACTTCATATCTCAGAACCGCTGTCGTTCTCGCCACGTCCCAAATGTTAGCACGTATTCAGGAATTCACACTCATCTTAGTCTCTGACCATGGGGTCTGCTATTGGTTAGAAGCGTTTCACTCAAAGGAGAGGACGCAAGGCGGTGAATGCCAGGAGGTGGGGACACTTGGGGGCCATCGTAGAAGTCACAACGGGCAGGTGTCTTCAACACCAGTTCGTGTCTTGCCTGCCAGCCTTCGTTAAGGCAGACCCTGGGTTTTATTTCCTCCCGTGCTTTTCATTCCCGGCGGCTGGCACATAGCAGGTGTTCTCAGCCCTGCCTCTATTCATTTCCTGCCTTCGCTCTGTCTTTTCTCATCTCCCACCCCCTCCCAGCCCCGCCCGACTCCACTTTACGTGGCAAATTCAGTGTGGGAATGAATATCTTCCTATGAAATACACTCCCCTGATCCAATCAGAATCAGCTTTGGGGGCGCTGTGGGCCGTGGGATCCTCACTCTGGTTGCTTCTTCCATGAAGCGACAGATGATTATGAAAAGGATCTCCACCCTCCTCCCCCACCATTCGGTTCCTCAGACTATAACTCACTAAAATCCCCCAACCCGGTCAATGAATTTGCCTAAAGATCTAGTTCATGCCCACTGAGCGGTGGGCACAGTAGTCCCCCAAAGACTCCTCTCGTTGAAATATAATTTTGCTGGGGCGCCCGGGTGGCTCAGTCAGCTAAGCATCCGACTCTTGGTTTGGTTCAGGTCATGATCTCACGGTCTGCGAGATCGAGCCCCGCATTCGGCTCCATGCTGACAGGGCAGAGCCTGCTTGGGATTCTCTCTTCTCTCTTTCCCTCTCTCTCTCTCTCTCTCTCTCTCTCTCTGCCCCTCCACCCCCCCCCCCCCACGCACACATGCTCTCTCTCTCAAAATAAATAAACTTACAAAAAGAAATATAATTTTGCTTATGGAATTAAGGGGAAAGGACTCCAGTGCTGAAACCCCGATGATCCACGAGCACATATTTTCCATCACACCTTTCATTAGATCTCTATATTTGTGTATCAGAATAAAACAGCCTTGAGTATCTATTAAACGGTACAAGAGATCATAACCTAAGGCTGCAACACAATTTCTGCCGGTACCCCGGGGGGGAAATAATTTATTATTATTTTTCTACATAACTCATAAAACGGGGAAATGATTTCATACGCAGAGTAGAGCTAAATCGTTTCCAAAGTGGCCAATTTTCGCAATGTTTAAAACTACACCGTGCTCTCTAGAAGGGTTCCAATATCCTTTGACACTTCGGAAAGATTCTGGGGAATGTCACTGAGTCTGGCCTGGGCTCTGGCCTCCCCGCGTTTCCCTGCTGAGCTCCCGACGCATCTGGGCTCAGGAGGGAGTTGTCAAGCCACCACCTGGAGTCTGGCCGCAAACACGTACCCCGGTGGTTTTGTGACCTAGAATTGTTCCTCCAGGAAATCATCTTGCCTCAACACAGGTACCAAGTTTCACGGAGACCCTTTCAAAGTCCCAAACGTTAAATTTGGTTTTGGTTAGCATTCTGAGCTATTTTCTTTCTTTCTTTCTTTCTTTCTTTCTTTCTTTCTTTCTTTTCTTTCTTTCTTTCTTTCTCTCAAGTTTATTCATATATTTTGAGAGAGAAAGAGAGAGAGAGAGCAGGGGAGGGGCCGAGGGAGGATCGCAAGCAGGCTCCACGCTGTCAGCACAGAGCCCGACATGGGGCTCGATCCCACGAACCGTGAGATGTGTGACCTGAGCTGAAACCAAGAGTCAGATGCCTAACTGACTGAGCCCCCCAGGTTCCCCTTGGGCCAATTTCTAAGAGCTCTCGGGGGAATAACGAGGGGCCCAGCAGTAGGTAATACTTAAGTACTACGTTGTAAGCACCTGATTCGGGTGTTTTTATACCTAAAGGTTCTTTGTATTCTTAAATAGCCTAGTGACATAGGAACCATTGTTCCTATGTCCCCATTTTACAGATGAGGAAACTGAGGCTTGGTTCCCAGTCCTGCTCTAAACCTCGACACAGTACTGCCTCTCTAGAAGACTCTCAAACATCTATAGGCATTCTTGTTATCTGGATAGTCCTCAAGAGGGTGGCAAACTCACATCCAGGTGAGGCACAGAGCAACGACTGAGTGAGATATTTTCCACAGACTCACTGCATCTGTAATCTTGACACTGGGTCTTCCGTGGTGTGAGATACATGGTTTTCCACTGAGTTTGGTGCATTGAGTGAAAAATAAAAGGAGTCCATGCTAAGTGAAGCTTGGGAAATGCTCCAAATCTTGGACCAAAGGCTCTGAGAAGGTTTTCAGGGAGGAAGCCTGTTTAATTTTATTTAAAGAAATGTTTCCCGGGGCACCTGACCCGGGTGGCTCAGTCGGTTAAGCATCCGACGCTTGGTTTTGGCTCAGGTCACGATCTCGCGGCTCGTGAGTTCGAGCCCCGCCTCGGTCTCTGTGCTGACAGCGTGGAGCCTGCTTGGGATTCTCTCTCTCCCTCTCTCTCTCTGCCCCTCCCTGCCCTGCTCCTGTGTCTCTGTCTCTCTCCAAATAAATAAATAAACTTAAAAAAAAAAAAAAAAAAGAAATGGTTCCCAAACTTAGTTGAGCGTGGAATCCCTTGGCTTAGCAGCCTATCAGCTGCCTTAGTCTTCTGTGGGCCAGGGTTCCATAGAACACACGTTGGGAAACATGGCTCTGTCCGTACGTGAAGGGCACCGTTCCTCTTCAGGGAAGGCAGGAGAGGTTCTCAGACTTCCGGGGTCTTCCGGAATTATCGTGGATTTCTTCAACCCTGGGACACTCCAAGGCTACGTTAAGGTTCTTGAAACAACGACAGTGAAGGTGAAAGCAACCTCCCCATCAGCCCGGTTGAGACTGTCTCACCATAGTGCCTGTGATCAAAGGTTCTTCCTGCCTCTCCTTTCAGCCGGGTCAGACCTGTGTTTGGGTGCGAAAGCCCTCCTGTCCGCTCCCTCTCCTTCCTCTGGATCCTTCGCGAACCTTTCCCTCAATAAATTGCTTGCACGTTGAACGCCGTCTTTGGGTCTCCTTTTCGGAGGATCCTAACACAGAGGCCAGAGTATCCTTGGCTCTGGCTGCCATGTCAGAGCCTGATGGCCGTGTTCCAGGTTGAGATCCTGCTCTTCCGGTCTCGAGCAGGAGCCGGCCGGCGCTAGCCCCGGGGCCAAATCCGGGCTGTTGCCTGGTTTTGCACGTAAAACTTTATTGGGACACCGCCAGGCCCTTCTGTGTGTGCATTATCTATGGCTCCCCTGTTACAGAGGCGGAATGGAAGAGACTGAACTGAGAGCATATGGTCCGCAAAGCCTAAAATATCTACCGCCTGGCCCTTTTTAGGAACAGCTTGCTGATACGCTGTCTGGAATAACGTAGCTCGTTCTTCCGATGGCGTTCGGACACACAGCACATCCCCTGTTCTTGGTGTCTATCAATCCCCTCAAGAAACCAGGAATCTGAGAAATGATGGTGATCGTTCGCGGGACGTGTTATTATTGAGCGCCTCAGTGGTATTCGAGGCACCGGGACAGATGTTCAAATCTGTCCCGACAGCCAGCCACATCTATCCTAACCTCGCCCGCCCTGAGAAACGTTATCCCTGAGATGTGCCAGCCTCTGGCTCCACATTTCTCCAGGCGCGTAGGCTAATCTCGAACAATTTTGTCTCGTTGGCCAACGCTTGGCCCGGTAATTCAGAAGGTGAAGGGCAGAACACCCCAGTCGTCTGCAACCTTGAGAAGCTTCAGAAGGAGACAAATCTGGTTCTCATTTGCACCTCGGCACTTCCCCTTCCAGCCAGCAGGCAGCCCGAGGGGCCAGGCCACTCTTGTAAAGAGCCGTACTCTCGTAAGTCCCTTCTGGCACGACGGAGACCTTGCTCTCTGTTGGATATAGTGCTCCTGGACCCCTAAGACCTTGGCTGTGGCGGGGTGTGGAGTACCGGTGAGGGGGAGGGTTGGATGACAGAGGTGACCGGCTCTGGGGGCTGATGGGGCCACTGGCAATAGAGTTGATGTGTTCAGCCTTTGCTCGAATGACGCGTCGCGCAAAGTTGCCCCGCGGTGACGCCTGTGGAGAGATGTTTCCACTGTATTCCTTGTTTTGCAAAAGTTTTTAAGTTTATTTTATTTATTTGGAGAGGGCCCAAGTGCAGGGGAGGAACAGAGAGAGAGGGAGAGAGAGAGAATCCCAAGCAGGCTCTGGGCTGACAGGGCGCAGAGCCCGACGCGGGGCTCGACCTCACGAACCGCGAGATCGTGAGCTGGGCCGAAGTCGCATGCTTAACCGCCTGAGCCACCCAGGCGCCCGGTTTTGCCGTTGATGCGACAATCTAGCGAGGGAGACGTCAGGATCACCGTTTTGGAGCTGAGATAACTGAGATTCAAAGAGGTGAGCCCTTCCTAGCTCGGGGCAGAGCCCCAGCTCTGCCCGGACTGCCAGGGTTTGTGGTGTGAAAGCCCCTCTTACTCACCGCCCCGTGCTTCCTTGTATCATTTCAGAGGCTTCCAGAGTTTCTCTCTTTCACGTGCTTGCTGGAATCGTGAGGAGCCTTGAAGGTTGCGAAACAGTCTCCCAACCAAAGAGCCTCACGCCACGGCAGGAATCATAGTGACAAAAACACGAACGACAACACTTAGCATAGCTACTATTTGAGTTCTCTGTGCACGCCGGACTCTGGGCGTACCTCTTGCTCTGGTTTTCTCTCCCAGTTCTCAGGATGTCCCAAGGAAGCGGCCATTCACATTATTATTTTACACGATGAGGACACCTGCCCCCCGGCCCCTGGACTTGTAAATGGCGGGGCTGGGGCCGGGGAGAGAGGGGCTGCTGCCTCTCTCCGGAATGTTTCCCCTTCGTCGGCATCTCTCGTGGTAGCGTCAAGCCCCCTTTTGGCGATCCGTTACTTCCTCCGCCCCAAATCCTTCCTCCCGCTGCTCACGACCATGTCCAGTTTCTTTGTCCTTAGTGTAGACGCCAAATGGGCCCGTGTCCCTATGGGCATTTGCCCGTTCTGTTTGCTGAGCAGTCTGTGCTTAGCATGCCTTGGGGGTGTTGGAAAGAAGAGTGGAGGAAGCAGGGGGTCCCCGGGGAGCAGAGAAAGGGATGTTATTAACTACAGGCTTTTCTAGGGGAGCCCGTGTTAACTATTATGAGCCGCCAGGTCAAGTGCCCTAAGCCTGGCACATCTGGTCAGCAGCTCAGCTCGTTGCTTGCAATTTGTGGCTGGGACTTTTTTCCTCCTCTTACGTGCAAGAACAATGCGATCGCTGCCTAGAATTTTTAAAGGGTGAACGGTGGAATGCCACACGCAACCGGGACAGGCGGAGGTGCGACCTTCTTGGCCACCCCGCGAGCGGGGGGGGGTGGGTATATTTCACTGGTCCTCACCTTCTGCAGAGTTCTGCCTGCCCCGCCGGCTGGAGGAAGAAGGGTCCGAGACAGACTTCTGACCTCCGTCTTCTGCCTCCGTGGTGAGAGGCGGGGTTTCCGGCACCCTAGGATTCCAACTCGCTTATCGCGCGTTCTCGAACAACCAGCTCTGTGTCTCCGGGCCCCCGTTTGGCCAGTGGTAGAAGGGGACAGGATAGGAGTGCTCGTGCAGGACAACTGTGAAGTTTGAGTGAGGTCCAGGAGATAAAGACGATCCAATTTTGGTACCAGGTAGCGGTCCTCTGATTGCAAATTTTGGAGCAAGAACCCCGCTTTGTTAGCATCCCGTGGAACCTCTTGCTGTTCATCCCAGTCCTGGAAGAGGGTTTTTCTTGAAATCCAGGATTTCCTATGTGCAGGATTTTTTTTAATGTCTAATTTTTGAGAAAGAGAGAGAGAGAGAGAGAGAATGCACGCAAGCAGGGGAGTGGCAGAGAGAGAGGGAGACCAGAACCCGAAGCGGGCTGCGGGCTCCGAGCTGTCAGCACAGAGCCCGACGTGGGGCTCAAGCTCTTGAACCATGAGATCATGATCTGAGCTGAAATCAAGAGTCAGATGCCTAATGGACTGAGCCAGCCAGGCGCCCCTAAATGGACATGTTTTGATTCGCATAAAAGTCATCAAGGGGCATCTGGGTGGCTCAGTCGGTTAAGCGTCCGACTTCGGCTCGGGTCATGATCTCGCGGTCCGTGGGTTTGAGCCCCGCGTCGGGCTCTGGGCTGACAGCTCAGACCCTGGAACCTACTTTGGATTCTGTGTCTCCCTCTCTCTCTGTCCCTCTCCCACTCACTCTGTCTCCCTCGCTCTCTCAAAAATAAATAAACATTAAAAAAAATTTTTTTAAGCCATCAATACTCATTATTAGGAAAAAGTGAAAATTGCAAGAAATTTTTAAGGGTAAAATAACTTTTGCTGTAAAGGGCCATCGAGAGGCACTCTCTGCTTTATAGCCGTGTGCAGTCTTGTAACTCTTGAACTCTGCTGTTGTGGTGTGAAGGCAGCCACTGATCCCATGAATGCTACCTTGCAGCAATAGAACTCGGTTCTTGAGCCCTGACTTTTGAATTTCACCTAAGTTTCATGCGCAGTGAAACCTTTTCCTTTGGAGATTTTCTCTCTCCATTGTTAAAAAAGATGCTTAAAAAAAACATTCTCAGCTCACCGGTTCTTTGCAAAGAGTCAGGAAACTGGATGTTGCCTGCGGGCTGGAGTTTACCAATCCTGGAATCTGTGTCTAATTATTTGCGTGCATTGGCATATATAAATTTAGACTCTAAGTGTTTGTACGCTACTGATTCCTGCTTGTTACAATTGTGTGTACAAGAATCTTCTCTGGCCACCGAATCTGCGAAAACCTGATTTTTAAAAATGTTTCTTTCTTGATTTTGAGAGAAAGGGGGGTTGAGGGGCAGAGAGAGAGAGGGAGAGAGAGAATCCCAAGCTGGCCCCTCCCTGTCAACACCGAGCACGTTTGGGGCTCAAACTAGCGCACCGTGAGATCATGGCCCGAGCCAAAATCGAGAGTCAGACGCTTAACTCACTGAGCCACCCAGCATTTACAGTGGCTGTTCAGCATTTCACCATAAGGTTCATGATCTCTTTTGAATGGTTACCTTTCGTTTGCAACATACGTTGCCTCCATTGCTTTGGCAGTAATGGACAATGCTGTGATGAAGCAGAAGCTGCGTCTTCTAAATGAAAAAAAAAAAAAGATTGAGTTGCAAATTCTGAAGAATTCTACTGTGTTGTCTCCACCTAAAATCCCAAGCCATCCTTGCCCACAGACAGTGGGAAAGGGTTGGCTCTGGCTGCCTCTTTCTCCTGGGGATATTGGGTGAATTTCGGGGGAATTCTGGGGTGTGCAGGGGGACACGTGGGTAACTTGGGGCCCTCTAGTAAATACCTTGGGCCCCGAATCCCATCTCCCTGCTGTCTACCCGGGGGTCCCGCATGAGCAAAGGCATCACCAGATGCTACTGGAGGGAACTTGGCTCCCGTAGAGGTTAAGACGTTTCCTGAAGGTCCCTCGACAAGCTGGTGGCGACATCAGGATGGGAACGCTCAGTGCCTTAATTTCTAGGGTGTGTTGGCCAAGCGTCTTGGACAGAGAAGTTTTGCTAATAGAAGAATATGGAGAAGAAGGGTAACGGCAGTGGTTCACCACCCCACCCCCTGCCGTCTTTACGCACACACACACACACACACACACACACGGAAAGAGGAAAAGAAAAAAAATATACGCTCTGGCCCATCCAGGCCCTGCTGATTTCCCCTGTCGGGGTTTAGCTTAATTCAACCTTTTGGCTTGTTTGGTGTGTATGCCAATTTCCTCCTTTCCCAGAAACAAATCGGGATGTCTCTTGAACTCATGTACGCTCGCACTTTGCTCACCTCTCTGTTTAACATTTTCCATATGTGTATTAGCCTAGTGGGACGCCAGCTCCCCTGTTCCCAAGACATCCGATGCCTGGGTAATGTTCTCGAGGGTTTCAACCTCAGCAGAATGAAAAGTCTCTCTCTTTTCCTCCTGCCCTTTCATAAACGGGGGCATTTCTTGGGAATCTCATTTCCTTTGTGTGTGAGTCCAATCCTTTCGTTATTAGGGCACGCAGACTGCCCACGTCTTGTTTCTGGGCCTCTGAAATCGCCGTGTCTGCACCCTCAGGAGTGAGAAGGACGCTCGGACTACGACAGGGTTCCGTTCATTGATACAACGCGGGGGTTGATGACTCTGGTTATTTGAATGGTTGTGGCCCAAAGAGCATTGGGAAACGGAAGCCCCGAGAGGTCTCATGGCTTGCCCAAGGTCACACAGCTCGTTAGGAGCATTTAACAGACATCCTGAGTCGCCAGGAAAAAAAAAAAAAAAAAAAAGCTGACTTCGGTCCACTTCTTTGAGAGAGCCAAAGAGGAGAGAATTAAATTCACCCCCAAGTTCTGGGCATCGATATGAGTAGCTATAGGCCCAGCCCTGATTATTCATAATTTCTTAGTTGTCGCTTGCCAGTCTGGTGCTGTTTGTAGTGAACACCTTATGGGGAAAACACCTTATGTTAATATTTAGCATCTCTGACACTTATTTATTTAAAAACAAGTAAGAGTGGCCTAAAATCAATGAGGATAATTTTTTCACACTTGGAGTGAAAAATAAACCATCGTTACATTATTTATTGAACCGGGCAACAGCGAATTGAATATTTACATTAGTAAAAGTCCCGCGCTCATAATCTTTAATAGGCAGGAAGCGTTTCTTTGGAAAATAATAATATTGATCATAACACTGAGAGCTCATGCTGGCTGGATTCCGGCCGCCCCCCGCCCCCCAACAGACCCCAGTAATCTGAGGATCAGTCTCCCAAGCTGCAAACTGTAACTATGTGTCACTGATACTGAGCCCCGTTTTCTTTCCACCTGTCCAGAACTTTCTCTGCAACATGGGGTCCTGTTATTTTGTGAACGGCTGGCGTCTCTCTAGATGAACTCATCCCTGCACAGAGATTCATCCTTTCTTCTGTCGATTATCCAACAAATATTTATCGGCCGCCTAGTATGTGTCAGTCATTGAGCAAGACGGGACAGAAGTTGGGGCACGCTTGTCCACATTTCTTTTTTTTTTTTTTTAATTTTTTTACTGTTTACTTATTTTTGAGAGATAGAGCACGAGCAGGGGAGGGGCAGAGAGAGGGACACTTAATCCGAAGCAGGCTCCAGGCTCCGAGCAGTCAGCACAGAGCCCGACGCGGGGCTCAAACTCACGAACTGTGAGATCATGACCCGAGGTGAAGTCAGACGCTCGACCTGCTGAGCCACCCAGGTGCCCCTGTCCACATTTCTGACCAGGTCTTGGTTGGAAGTAGTTTGTCCTCTCCTGAGCCAGGCTAGTGACCCCAATTTAGGTTTAGAAAATGTGGTCACTGGGGTACTCGGGTGACCTGGTCGGTTAAGCCTCCGACTCTCGGTTTTGGCTCAGGTCACGATCCCACGGTTTGTGAGTTGGAACCCTGCGTCAGGCTCTGCACTGATAGTGTGGAGTCTGCTTGGGATTCTCTCTCTTCCTCTCTCTCTCTGCCCCTCCCCTGCTCTCTCAAAATAAAAAATAAGATGGATGCGTGGTCACAGTAGTTGGGTATGCTTGTCACCATGGCAAGGCAGAGCCAAGGACTGTGATGCCCAATCCAATGACAAAAGCCATATCTTGCCTTTCTTCAGCAGTCCTTGGGTTGTCACCAAAGCTACCCCTCGATGGGCCTTGGGCCTGGAAAGTGACTTCCCCCGTGCGCCCCTTCCGAGGTGAAGGGCTTGGTTCTTTTATTCCTCTGTGGCACTGGCTGTTCTAGAAAGAGGGAGAAGAGCAGTTGACCCCACCCCCTGCTCTCATGGAGAGTACAAGCAGGTGGGGGCCAGTTACCGCTCTCACTCACGCCCTGTACCCTCCCCTGGGATGCTGGGGCCGGGACTCTGCAAACCTCACTTCTGCTTTGCCAGTGGCCTAGGCTTGGGCTCTGCTGACCCCGTGGGGAGACAGCCGCCCAGTCTGTTCCTTCCAGTCTGCTTCCACTTCCTGCGGCCGTCCGCCAGCACTGTGGTCCCCCTGCAACAGCGGGGCCTTCCTGTAGCGACAGCCGGGTCCCCTCTGTACTTTGCCGTTGGTTTGCTGAGCCTGCTTCGTCACGCCCCCCTCGGAGACACCAGCTGGGAGGTCTCCTCACCAGAGGTCAGGGGACCTGCTCTGAGGGAGCCGTCTCTGAGCTCAGGGTTTTCAGCCAAGTGCCGGTTCCACGGGGTCCCTTCTCTAAGCTTCTAAATGCCAATAATGCTGGCATCTTCCCTCGATTGTCCAATCCCAGGGTTGGCAGGGACCCCCTGCAATTACTACCTCCGAGATCACTTAGTGTCACCTTCCCAGTTACCTGGTTGGCAGTTCTCTACGTTGAATTCTCCCTGTTGAGACAACTGGGGATTTCTGTCTCCCAGTTGAACTCCGGCCGATGAAGCCGGTAGTCACAAAATCCCACATATATGTAATATGTTGTGTCGTTAAGGGAAGGTTCAGGATGCCAGGAGAGCATAGATGGGGAACGTGGGGGTCAGGGAAAACGGCGCTAAAGGAGAGTGAGTGAGAGTTAGTAGAGGAAGGCGGGGAACAGTGTTGAGTCAAGGAACAGCATGGACGAGAGCAGAAAGAGAGAAGGTCAGTGGCTCAGGTCAGTGAGCGCAAGGCTGGTGAGTCTGGGTCGGGGAGGGAGGTCGTGGACCTGCGGACAGAGAGCAAGGCGGGCCCCAGAGCACGGGAGGGCACGCAGGCCAAGTTACCATCTGGTTTCAGCGGAAGGGAAATGTGTAAGCCCTGAGGGTTTCGGGCACGATCCTCTCTGCGTTGAGAGACAGTAGAGCAGGACATTGTGTGTGTTTTGCCCTCACAGCACAGCTCAGGGAGGGCTCCCAGCATTTCATGCGTTAAAAGCCACATGTGGCTGGTAGCTGCCATATTGAAGGGCACAGCTCTAGAGTAAGACCACCTAGGCTCACATTCCAGTTCTGCCCCTAATTAGCTGCTTAACCGAATTCCTGCAGCAGTCTGTTTTCTCCTCTGTAAAGTGGAAATAACACTAGGGCCCGCTTAATGATACTATGGAGAGAACGGAATAAGTCAATACATTTAAGGAGCCCAGGACGTACTGTAACAATTATACTCATAATGATTTTAAAACAACCATTACCCTGGCAAAGGCAGAGAATCGATTGGAAGGGCCAGGAGTGGTCATAGGGAGATGGGTTAGATATTTGTTGCCGGCCTCTTCTCCCTAAAAGGGATTTGGGGGGGGGGGCTAGAGGAGAGGATGTTTTCCACACTGAGGCTTGGGTCGCATCGTTCCCACCCCAGCCCCCAGAGGGATCACAGAGTCTTAGGATGGTTTCTGAAATCTGGGGTCCACTTCTGTCTCTCTCGCCGTCATTTGGTGGGGGGTGGCATTTGGGGCAGACTCTGAAGCTCATACAAAGGGAGAGACGTGGACGTTCCTCATTCTGGAAGGGAGGCTTGGGAGGGAGCGTTCTGGATTCACAGAAGAGTGGTAGAGGGCTGTTCCAGTGCAATCAACCAAAAATGGTCGTTACGTTGCGAGCACGTTGCCAACAGGGCCAGGCTCCACGCAGCCGAGCCGACTTGCTTCCAGCGGGGGCCAGATGGGCCCCTCTGCTTGGCAAGACGGGCAGCGGTGGTACCGATCTCCTTCCTTCTAACGCGGGGTACACACACACACCCCGAGCTCTGGCCTGGGGACTTCAGGGAAAACAGGGACTTCTCCGGGATTCGGAGAGAAAATAAACGCTCTCTCCTCTTGACCCCATCTGGACTCCCTCCTCCCACCCGAGAGGTGATAATGAGTGAAGGCTTAACACCTCTCCTGTATCTTTATATACCCAGACCTGGGTGGGGGGTGACAGGAATTCTCTACACACCGCGGAGAACATTTGCCCTGGGCGTCGGGCAGGCCGGAGGAAGTCCCTTGGGTTTTGACTCTTCCTGGCTAGCCGAGAGGAAGTGGCTAGGAGGGCAGCTACCTGGGACAGAGCCATGGGATCAAGACTTCGCCCTGACCCAGTCCACACCATCAGGGTTGGAAGGTTCAGCCTGGGTAGCGCTTCTTAGAGAAGAGGAAGTGGGCCTTTCTGTTTTAAGTCCCCCAAATGCACACCTGCTAGTGGCTTCCCTAGCTCTTAGGACGAAGGTGGTATTTTTTTTTCCAGAACTAGAAATGCCCAGCATTGTCAGTTCTCTGCTGCCCCTTAGATACCACCTTGAGCTGAGACCTAAACTCAGGTGCAGAGGTGAAGATCAGGAAGGGAAAGGAAACAGAGTCAAGATGTGGGGAATAGCACATGCAAAGGTCCTGAGGCCCATGACATGGAAAGAAGGAATGTGTGACGGTTGCCCAGAGCAAAGCGGGGCAGGAGGCGGTTTGCTCTGGGCAACCGTCACACATTCCTTCTTTCCATGTCATGGGCCTCAGGACCTTTGCATGTGCTATTCCCCACATCTTGACTCTGTTTCCTTTCCCTTCCTGATCTTCACCTCTGCACCTGAGTTTAGGTCTCAGCTCAAATGTCACCTCTTTCATGAAGATTTTAAATAACAATATTTACCAGGGTGGACTAGAGAAATAAATTAAGGTACAAGCAGACAATGGAACATGATGAAGTTTTTTAAAAGAGGGAGAAGCTCTTTCCATATGAACAGGGAATGGTTTCCAAGCAGAAAGACGAATAGAAAGAAGAAAGAAAGAAAGAAGAAAGAAAAAAGAAAGGAAAGAAAGGAAAAAGAAAAGAAAAAAGGAAGGAGGGAAGGAAGGAAAAGAAAGAAAGAAGAAAAGAAAGGAAAGAAAAGAAAGAAAAAGAAAGAAGGAAGGAGGGAAAAGAAAGAAAGAAAAGGAAGAAAGAGAGGAAAGAAAGGAAAGAAAGAAAAAGAAAGGAAGGAGGGAAGGAAGGAAAAGAAAGAAAGAGGAAGGAAAGAATGAAAAGAAAGAAAAAAGAAAAGAAAGGAAAAAGAAAAAAAAGAAAGAAGGACTGAAGGAAAAGGCAGAAAGAAAGAAGAAAGAAAGAAAAGAAAGAAAAAGAAAGAAGGAGGGAAGGATGGAAGGAAAAGAAAGAAAGAAAAGGAAAGAAAGAAGAAAGAAAAAAAGGAAAAAAGAAAAGGAAGGAGGGAAGGAAGGAAGGAAAAGAAAGAAAGAAAAGGAAGAAAGAAAAAGAGGAAGGAGGGAAGGAAGGGAAAGAAAGAGGAAGGAAAGAAAGAAAAGAAAAAAAGAAAAGAAAGGAAAAAGAAAGAAAAAGGAGGAAGGAAGGAAAAGAAAGAAAGAAGAAAGAAAGAAAAGAAAGGAAAGAAAAAGAAAAAGAAAGAAGGATGGAAGGAAAAGAAAGAAACAAAGAAAAGGAAAGAAAGAAAAAAGAAAAGAAAGGGAAAAAGAAAAAAAGGAAGGAAAGAAAAGAAAGAAAAAAGAAAGAAAAGAAGGAAGAAGGAAAGAAAAGAAAGAAAGGAAAGAAAAAGAAAGAAGGAAGGAGGGAAGGAAGGAAAAGAAAGAAAGAGGAAGGAAAGAAGGAAAAGAAAGAAAGAAAAAAAGGAAGAAAGAAAGAAAAGAAGAAGAAAGAAGGAAGGAGTAAAGGAAGATAAAGGAAGAAAGAAAGACAAGAAAAGAAAAGAAAGGAAAAAAGAAAAGAAAGAAAAAGAAAGAAGGAAGAGAAAGACGGAGAGAGAGGGAGGGAGGAAGGAAGAAGAGAGAGTAAAGGAAAAGAAAAACATAGAATATAGTGCATATAGTCTACCATTTATGTAAAAACAGAAACATATACATATTATAATAAATAAATAAATAAATAAATAATAAATAAATAAGTAAATATTTTCTGCACTGGGCATAAACTAAAACAAGACACAGAAGCAGAGTGAGGAAAGTCAGCCTAGAGTTAAATGCACAGCCTCCAAGGTATATTCCTTCCGTTTCGATCCCGGTTTGCCGCTCACTGGCTGTGTGAGTTTGGGCACATGACTTAACTGCTCTGTGCTTCTGTCCCTTCATCAGTAGAGTGGCTGCGATGATAGTGTGCAGCTCCTACTTTTTGTCCTTCTAAAAAATATTGGGGGGCGCCTGGGTGGCGCAGTCGGTTAAGCGTCCGACTTCAGCCAGGTCACGATCTCGCGGTCCGTGAGTTCGAGCCCCGCGTCGGGCTCTGGGCTGATGGCTCAGAGCCTGGAGCCTGTTTCGGATTCTATGTCTCCCTCTCTCTCTGCCCCTCCCCCGTTCATGCTCTGTCTCTCTCTGTCCCAAAAATAAATAAACGTTGAAAAAAAAATTTTTTTAAATAAATAAAAAAAAATATTGGAACCTGCAAGTAAGTATGTTACCGACTTAAAATATGTGAAAGCTAAAATAAACTGAATTTTAAAATGTACATCATCATGGTGAAAATTATATATGTATATATACATGTGTGTGTGTATGATTTAATGTAAATTTTATATTTCCTGTGTACCTTTTTATAATAATATTTCACACTCATTTTTAAACCTGCTTTGTCCCTTAATATTTTGAACTATAGAAAGGTTTTCAGGGTCACCCGGATGGCTCAGTCGTTAAGCCTCCCGACCCTTGAGTTCGGCTCAGGTCACGTGATCTCACCATTCGTGGGATCGAGCCCTGTGTCAGGGTCTGTGCTGAGAGCCCAGAGCCTGCTTGGGATTTTCTCTCTATCCCTTCTCTCTCTCTCTCTGCCCCTCCCTTGTTTCCATCCTCTCTCTCTGTCTTTCTCAAAATAAGTAAATAAATATTTAAAATATATAAAACCTTAAATCAAATTAAAAAGTTTTCAGGTATTCTGTGCCCCTTCCTTAGAGGCCACCGGTATCTACCCTGAAATATTCGACGCGCGCATTTTCGCGCGCGCACACACACACACACACACACACACAGCCTTGCTCCCCTCTCCCCTGACCTGGTCCCCGCTGGAAACGTTCACTCCCCCAAAGCGCGTGACGTTAACGGCTCTCCCATGGTGCTGTGGAAACCACGGGCACAGGTGGTGGCCTGCCACGGGGCACCCCAGACACCCCGGAGCTGTGAAGCGTCAGGTGCCAAGAGCGAGCGCTCTAAATTCAGCCGCGTGGCTGATGCGGTTCGACCGGGTTCCGTGGGGAAGGACGTGGAAGGCTCTGGACGAGTCTGCCTCACGGAGCCCCGGCCCTCGCCCGAGCGCACACTGACTCGGTGCGACATGTGGCTGAGCAGCTTTGATTAATTAAATATTTCACCCCGAATTTGCAAAACGTCGTCTCGGCCGAGTCCGCGTAACGCCTGTGACGCTGGGCTAATTAGCTTAGCAGGTCCTCTGGCTGGTGCGCTGATGTGTGTAACTCGTAGGCAGGCAGAAAATGCCGGTTTGGGAAGGGAGGGGGAGGGTGTGGGATTTGGCTGGCGTGCCCTTTTGTATGGCACTAAGCGAAAGAATCCTCTGGGGCATCTTGAAAATATAGGAACTCCGTGTATATCCGCCTTACTACGTGCTAAGTAGTTTCCAGGGCTTACCATCTCGTTTAATCCTATGCATAAGGCAGCAATTAGGACGTGTTAGTTGCAAGGCCTAGAAAACCCAACTCTGGTTGGCTTGTGCCAAAAAAAAAAAAAAAAAAAAAAAAAAAAAAAGCGTGATTGCAAATGACGTGCCTGTCAATTACTATTGGCTTCTGGAACTGAAACGTCCGGGAGCAAACCAGCTTCAGGAACGACCGGATCCAGGACCCGGCTGTCTCCGGGGCCCTCACTGATTCCATGTCTCCGGCCTTGGTGCTTTTCTCACGCGGGGTCTCTCTTCAAGGGCACAGGTGGCTGCGGCACATCTGATCTTTACTTCCTCCCAGCTTCGAATCCCAGAGAGGCAGGGTAGCAGTCTCTTCCGGAAGCCAGAATCTCACGATAGCCCACTGTGTCTTAGAGGGAGGGTTCTGTGTCCATTTTTGAGCTGATCGCTGTGACCAGGGGCGGGGGGGGGGGTGATGGTTTAAGCTAACCAGGGCCCCTTCCTGCAGCCAGGGTGTGCGGAAGGCCACATCCCAAACCACAGGGGTAAGCACGAGAAAGAGCTGTTTCCCGACGCGAGTCAGGCTACTGCTTTTCGGAGAGGCGAATGGCTATTGACAGCGGATGTCTATAGCAGAGAGGTATTTCGAAAATCCCCACGTTACAGTTGAGAAAACGAAGAGACAGGAAGGTTAAATTACTTGTCCAAAATAACGTTATGGGTGTCTGCATTGATTTCAAGTTGGCTCTTACTTAGAAGCCCGTGCCCTTGAAGGTGACCTCGTACGGCCTTCCCGTCTGACCCGCTTGCAAAGCCCATCTGTTTCATCACCTGATTATCATCGTTTTGATCCATCAAGTTCTCATCCGTAGGCCTTGATCTCCGGCTTTCTGCGCAGTTCACTGTGTTTAAGCGGTGGAGACGCTTGTAGGCAGAATGTATGATAGGAATCATTTTCTTACCCGATATACCACATGACCTGGTCACTTGTGAATGTTCTAAGTTTCTATTTATTGATTGATTTATTCGTGTATTTAATTTTATTTTTTAACGTTTATTTTTGACACAGAGACAGAGCATGAGCGGGGGAGGGGCAGCGAGTGAGGGAGACAGGGAACCCGGAGCGGGCTCCGGGCTCCGAGCTGTCCGCACAGAGCCGGACGCGGGGCTCGAACACCCAAACCATGAGTTGGACGCTCAACCGACGGAGCCACCCAGGCGCCCCTGTTCGGAGTTTTTAAAAATTCATTCGATTTCCAAGACGAAGCGTGTAGCAAACACATAATGATGATGGTGTCATCAGACACATCAAACACAGGAAGACGGTAGGAGTTACCTCGTGCAGGGCTGTCTGTTAAGGGCGCCTACGTTCCACGCGCAAAATAGCTCCCTTAACGCAGCGGCCACGATGATGCCAGGTAGACTATTACACAGCTAAAGAAGCAGAGGTCCAGAGAGGTGAAGCGACTTGCCCAAAGCCACATAGCAAGAAAATACCAGGGTGGAGATTCGCACCCAGTCGGTCTGACCCGAGGCTCTCATCGCATCGAGCTTGCGATTTCATTGGCATGGTTTGCTCGGGATAAGGCGACGTCGAGGGGAGAAAAGGGTCGTAGAAACAGAAAAATAAGTAAATCTTCGTGCCGGGGCTTATGCCTCGAGACATGCCCAGGGGAGGCACCGGGGACTGGCAAGTAGATTTACAGGCACAAATCCTTGCAGTGAGAATAAGCCTGCAGCGCCCCCTCCAGGGTAGGGCAGGGGTCTCATCTGAGGAGTAGCGGAAAAATCCGTTTGGAATGTATTGCCAGCCCACTGTGATCCCCTCACTCCCGGCTAAGGGCCCCGGTGGGCGTCTTAATGCCTGGCGAGGCTGTACTCCTTGACCTTCCTCTAGATCTAGACGGTTCCCCAAGATGTGCCAGTGAGAGTTCCCTCCGTGATAATTTAGGGTTGAGAGACAGGAATCGAAACACACACGCGCACACACACACGCTCACACACTTACTCACACGCATACTGACTGACTCACCCTCTCTCGGGGTTGGACCAATGGTTGGACCATTGGTGGGACCAGTGACGTGTGAAGCTGGGCACCGTGGGGTGGCCCACGATGCGGGGAAAGACGTGGAGTCTGTTTCCAGTGACAGAGAAAGGAGTAACAGCAGCCGGCGGAGAGCAACAGAGGCAGGGGTGGGCAAGGGCCCCCCTGGGTCCCTGAGGGCCTTTTTCCCTATTTTCCCTTGCACAAGCTCAGGTGCATTCCGATCTTACGGCTCCCCAAAACCGCCTTAGAATGATTCATTCTGCCTGAGCAACCTCAATCAGATTTCCATCACTTACAACCCCATGAGTCTGACCCACTCACCTGGCTTGGCCTTCAGGGCCCAGCTTCTCTGCCCAGAACTGGGCCAAGTCAACAGACAAAGGGATGTTCGGGCGGGGGGGGGCAGACCTTCTCTCTAACTCTCAGACTCAGCTGGCACTGTGGTTTCAGACGGCGGCCCGCGGGAGCCCTGCCCGATGGGGCCAGGCGAACCAGCGTGGACGTCTTCCCCACCCCGGCCTGAGGTCAGCGAAACCCAGGCCAGCGATTTCCCTCTGTCAGCAGCCCGATTGATCATTTTCTCAGGCTGCCTGAGTTACGCTGGTTCCCGAGCCTCAGATGTTCGCAGTGGAAGCCTGTCTGTCTCTCCTCCTGGATGCCCTGGGGCCTTGTTAAACCTCTCTCTTCGGCTCAAGAAGTCAATGTCCAGCCTAAGAAATGGCCCCATTTCATAATCCATCTGGGGGGTGTGGGGCAATATTCAAATCCCTGGTGTGGACACCGGAGTCTTGCTGTCTCTCTTTAGGGCTGATAGTTAAAAATTCATGGTTATTTTCAAAGGAGAAAAAAATGCTTCAACTCCTTTCTTATTTGCAAACGTTCCCTTTTCTGATTCAAAATCAAACTTTTGTCTAGACAGGCGAGGGCTTTTTTTCTTTTCTTTTTTTTTTTTGCTGACATATCTTGCCAGCTCAGAAACCTTGAGGTTTTCCAAATGCAACACCCCCGCCCCTTCCTGGCGGCCGGTCTCCAGCACCCTGTTCCTCCCAAACACATCCTCTAGGCAGCTCAGAGCAGACCCAACTGGGTGGAGAAGACCGAGGTGGACATTGGCACGTTCCTCCTTTGGCTTGGCCATCTTCCTTAACAAGTTATCTGCACTGGCAGGCCGTGCTAACCGTCTGGCCAGTCGAGCTCTGCTTCAGTGTCTGAAACAGCTATCGAAAGCCGCCCTCGTTGCCCAATAGCAGCTGCTGTCTTTTTCTTCCCGTCTTCCAAGGAATACGTGTCCATCGTAGAAAAATTAGTAATTGGATAAACCCTAAATAGAGTAGATACCCCATCTCATAATCCTATCCTTCTAAAAGTTTTCTTTCTGTCTGTCTCTTTCTCTACACACACACATGCGCGCACGCAAAAATTCTACCCATAGAAGTCTCAAAGTCTTATCCCAAACCTTGATAAGTCTCAAAACTTATCCCGAACCTCGGCGGGTTGAGCAATGCAAAGTCGTTATCTCACAGCTTCTGTGGGCCACCAGGAATTCAAGAGCAGCTTGTCTGAGCAGCTGTGGTACAGGATCTCTCATTGTAGTCAGAAGCTGGCTGGGGCCGCAGTCTCATCTGAAGGCTGGACTGGACCTGGACCCTGGGCTGTCAAAATGGCACACGCACGTGGCTGTTGAGTTGGTACTGGCTGTCGGCGGGAGACCTCGGTTTCTCACCCGTGGTCTCTTTCCTTCCGTGGGGTGCTTAGGTGTCTTCGCAGCATGGCAGTTGGCTTCTCCCGGAGCGAGTGATCCAAGCCAGCAAAGCAGAAGCGGCAGTGGTGTTTTCGACTCACGCGTGGAGTCATACTTGACCGCTTCTGCCACGTTCTGCTGGCCACACCGACCAACCTTGGTGCACTGTGGGAGGAAACTATCCAAGGTGAGGAGGTGAGGGTCATTAGAGGCCGTGTTGGTGGTCGGCTACCATTGTATAAATCTATAACATCCTGTAATGCGGACACTTTTAAAAAGCTGACATTGTAGCATATATACCAGCTCACCAGCCTTGTGAGTGGGTCACCTTGGAGCGATTCGGCAGACCACTTTGGAGCAGTGAGGCCTTGAGAAGGAGGTTACAGTCCCAACAACATCTGACGGCAACTTCATGGGAAATTCTGAGCCGTAATGGACAAGCCGAGCCACTCTCAAGTTCCTGCCCCACAGAAATTGTGAGACAATAAACGTCTCTTATTTTTTAAGCTGCGAAGTTGCCGTGACTTGCTGTTTTCAGGATCAGTGGATCGTGATCACCTCCGACCATAAATTTTATAGCATCATTTTTAGCGGGTCCCTTGGGGTGTGGTTAGAAATGTGTGTGGACATTTCAGGTGGCCCCAATAACTGGCCGACACTCAAGACTTGCAGGGGGGAGTGGGTAAGACAGCTGTGAGAGATTATTGCTGGCCCCCGTATTTCAAGCTCTCTTCTTGAGAGCAGTTGAGGGATTACACTTTTCCTGCTCACCTGAAGTTAATGGTGGGCATGTGACTCACTTGGCCTGTGAAATGTCAGAGAAAGGGACAAATATCACTTCCAGGTGGAAGCATTTAATTGCCAGTGCTCAGCTTTTGTTGTTTTAAGCCACGGAGCTGAGAGTGGGGTTTTTTTGTTATCGCGGCATAACGCAGTTCACCCTGACTAACACAGGGTGTGCGACAGAAGGAGAGCCGGGGTTCCTTCGAGGCTGAGCCGGGAAGCACCTGCTGTCAGATCCATTCTGTGGCCTTCCTTTGCTCTGCTCTGTGTCTCGGGGGATCGCCCCTGCAAGCTGTCACCACCAGCTTTTCCCATCACTTTGTTTCTGCGGGTGGGACTCATGATGTTGTGGAGGGCGGGAGACGAGAGGTCATGATATGTCTTCTCCTCCATTTAAAAAAAAACTTTTTTAATGTTTATTTGTTTCTGAGACAGAGAGAGACAGAGCATGAGCAGGGGAGGGGCAGAGAGAGAGGGAGACGCAGAACCGGAAGCAGGCTCCAGGCTCTGAGCCATCAGCACAGAGCCTGATGCGGGGCTCAAACTCACGAACCTCGAGATCATGACCTGAGCTGAAGTCGGACGCTCAACCAGCTGGGCCACCCAGGCGCCCCTCTTCTCCATTTTTGGCTCAGGCGCTAACCCTGGTAGGAACTGTGTCTTCCTCGTCTTCAGTGCCCTGCCAGGCCTGCTGTGGTTCCAGCTCCCACTAGGAGACCCCAACCCGGTGGTGACATCTCCTCTTCTGCTCCTCCAGCCTGGGGGTGGTGGTAACCCCCTTGCTGTTGCTGGCCTCTGCTTTCCTCACCATCCCCCTGGGCTTCTCGGATCTTCCATACCTTGCGTAACCAGTTCCCCGCATTAAAGACCCTCAGTTTCCATCCACAGTTGGACCCTGGCCGATACCGAGGGCCAGCTCTGCGCTGGGACCTGTAGACACGCAGAGAACGAAACAGCGGAGGATCAGGCAGGGCAAGGTCTGCCCCGCGGACCCACGCGCTGATGGACAAGACAGACTTGCAGGGCGATTGGTCCACGAAGGGGCAGTACAGAGGCGTGGGGGCTCTAACGTGGTCTTGGGGGCGTGGAAAGGCCTTCTTGGGTTGGGAGCATTTTCACGCTGAGATCCGAGGGCTGAACAGGGAGTCTCTGAATGAGGGACGTCTGTGGCATTCCCGGGCTGGGAGGCAGGGGTCGGGGCCTTTGGCAACTACCATTAGTGACATCAGCCGGCAGGGTGAGGTTGGGCTGCTCCCTGCCTTCCCTCTTTCTTGGCCCTTGTGCTCATCTGGTTTCTCGTGATTGATCACCATTGCATGTGGGTGATCTGGATCCAGCCGCAGACATTTCTGAGTAGTAGTTGGCTCTGCATCTGAAGTGGCAATGACTCCAAGAGAAGAATGTCCTAATCATATTGGGTTCTTGGCTCCTTTGAGAAAATGCCTAGAGACCGTGGGGGAGACTGGCCAGAGAGCACACTGTCAAGTAAGATATTCTCTTCTTCTTCTTCTTTTTTTTTTTTTTGTTTTTTTAAGAATCTGTCACCTGACGTGGGAGAGAGCAGCCGGGGAGAAAATACGTACAACGTATTTTGCAAAATGTGTGAGAAACGAAGAAGAGGGAGTGAGTGACCGCCCAAGTCATCCGGAAAGGTTTCTCAGAGGAAGCAACATGGAACTGGGTATTGACGGATGAGTAGGGGTTTGCTAGGGAGAGGCTGATGACATATTCCAGGCAATGGAAATAACATACAAAGATAGAGAGCTGAGAATAGTAGCTTAAACAGCGTTAAAAACATGTTATATACAGAGATTTGTGGGCTGAAGCGTAAGGAGCTCAAAGTGGGGGGGGGGGTGTAAGAAGAAGGTGGGAGGGTAGGAGAGGGCCAGATCATGAATGGCCATAAGTACCAGGCAAAAGAATTTGGACCCAGATATTTTCGGACCTTAGAATAGGAAACTACTGGGGCGCCTGGGTGGCTCAGTCGGCTGAGCATCTGACTTCGGCCCAGGTCATGATCTCATGGTTCGTGGGTTTGAATCCCGCATCGGGCTCTGTGCTGACAGCTCGGAGCCTGGAGCCCGCTTCGGATTCTGCGTCTCCCCCTCTCTCTCTGCCCCTCCCCTGCTCATGCTCTCTCTTTCTCAAAAAATAAACAAAAGAAAACGAAAAGAATTGGTAGCCACTACGACCGGTCCATAGTTTAGAAAGACCAACATGGCTGTTTTGCACAGAAAGGATCCATTTATCTGTTCAGCAAGTATATATCAAGGGTCTTCTATATGTCAGGCACGTTACTAGGTGCTGGGAATGGCTGTGAATAAGACAAGTAAGCAATCTATCCTTTGGAGTTTTGGTTCTAGTGTTCCGGTGTAGGAGACAGATAATAGACAACATAATTTACGTGTCATATCATACATATTATATATGATTTCTACCTAAATATAACAATGCATTATATTTCGAGATTATATAAACATTATATATTTATTTATGTTTATATTTAATATATTTTTATATGATGGATTTATTGTATTATATAAATATACAAATATAACGTGTAGAAATGTTAGTGGTGATCGTGTGCTAAGTGCTAAGAAGACAAATAAACAGGGCAATGTGATAGTGAGTGCTGGGGCCTATTCACATAGTCAAGGGCCCGCCTAGGGGATCTGGGGACAGGAAGGAGGTTCCAGGAAGAAGTTTCTTTGAGATAAAGCTCCTGTCCGTGGAAGGAGATGGGACAGAATGGGGGACAGAGTGGAATTAGTGGGAAATGAGGTGATATATGGGGGTGGCAAGGGGTTTGGGAGACCGGGGAAGATGATGGCCTCCAGACTACATTTCCCAACCTCCTTGCAGGTGGGGGGGCCAGGAGACTGAGTTCTGTCCAATGGAATGCCGTGGGTCCCTTCTAGGTCTGACCTCTTACACGTCCCATAGAATCTTCCATGCCTTCCTGTGCTCTCCCGCCAGTCGGATGCACGGTGTCCCGGCAGAGGACTCATGCCCTGGAACAGGCGTTCTCAGCTACTGCTATTGTGGACCCAATAATTCTGGCTGTGGGGGACCGTCCTCTGTCGTGAAGGATCGTTACTAGCATCCCTGGCCTCTTAGCACCTAGATGCCAGCTGTCCCTGCCTCCAGTTCTGACAAATATCCCCCCAAATATCTCCAAATGCTGTCGAATGTCCCCGTAGGAGACCCTCTGCCCCGGAAGACGAGACAAGAGCTGCCCGGGTCCCTGAATGACACCGTGGAGCAGAGCACGCCCTGCTGGCTCCCATGGTCCTTGGCATAAATGAGACATGATGCTTTCCCGTGTCAAGACACAGAGACCTGGGGGCTGTGTGTTACAGCAGCTTAACCCACCCTGAGACGTCATTCCCTTCTGGAGCTTCTCTCGAGTCTGGGCTGGAGTTATTTGGAATTTTCACACGTCAGAGCTCTGGGAAAGCCGGAGATGGCCAAGAAAGAGGGAGATAAGAGGGGGGTTGGGGACGAATGCTTAACAGAGGAGGAGGAGGGATTCCCCCGGGGGAGGCTGATGGCAGGAGGCGGGAGGACAGATCAGATGGAGAAAAGCCTGGGAGCCCGGCAGGGAAGGTGGGAAGCAGAAACCTTGTTGGGTTACCAGCTATTAGGGGCGCGTTAAATCTAAAATCAGGTCAAGTAAATAACGATCAACATGGAACAAAGGCATTCAAAGGTCAGGCAGCTGGTTCCAGTCTTGGCACATTCCTTGGTTCTGAGGCAAGCCTCTCTGCTTTCCCAACTTTGTATCTTTTTCCAGTAAAGAGTGTCCTTTCCAGCCGGCCGGGAGAAATGAAGCAAAATCTATATAAGGCTTTCGTCGGGCTCCCGCCCCCTTTCAGCCCAACGCTGGCCCCCACAGAAAGGTGTTGCATGAATAAGAAATAACTGCCATTACAATGTGCTCAACAAGTGTTTGATAAGGATCAGAGGAAGGCTGGGACCCTTCAGGGCCACTGCGGTGGGGGGGACGGCCTGATTCTATCTTTGTGTTTCAAGAAAGGTTTGTAAAGGAAGCCGGGTGGCAGAGGCTTGCTGGGATGGTTTTAAAAATGAAGGAAATTCCCCATTTCCTGGTTGTAAGAAAATCTGGGTGGAACAAGCCTTGAATGAGGTGATCAAGGTTCCGACTTTGATGTCGGATGAATGACAATGATCTCCGAGGCAGGAACACAATGTAATGAACTCGCCCCGCTTTTCCATGAAAAACAAGATCACTGAAGGGGCCCTGGGCTGGAAAACAAAGGCTCTGGCTTGCAAGGCCTCCAGGAGGAAGGCCTGGGGCTGTTCTCAGCCGGTGGCTTGTGGGAAATGAAGACTCGCACGAGGGCCTGGGCCAAAGTGGCAGGTCCTTGCTGGGTTTTGTGGCCGTCCCTGGGCTCTGCTGCTACTGTTACTGTTTAGCAAACGCTGAAGGAAGAAGGGTTCCTCGTCAGAAGTCAGGTTTCAGAGACAGGAGAGGGTGATGCTTAAGCTGGGTTTTGAAGGGTAAGGAAGAGTTGCCGAGTAGGCGGTATGAGGGAAGGGCATTCGAGGCACAGGGAACAGCGGTGCAAAGTCACGGAGCTTTGAAAGATTGCACGGTTCGTGGCCACTACAAATGAGGCAGGACTTCGGAGGAAGAAAGTTCAAGAAGCAATGGGAATAACAAGCCAGGAATGATAAGCAGGGTCTTTTGGACCAAACTGTGACGTTTGTTCCGAAGGCCATAGGGAGCCACTGAAGGATTGTGAGTAAGGAAGTGATGTGACCAGGCTTGCGTTTTGGCAGACACACCCTGGCCCCTGAGCAGAGGACAGCCTGGGAGGGTAATCCTAGAGAGGTGAATCCAGAGATGACATCCCAAACGACCCCGCGGGAGGGGTGAGTGGCTGGAAATATGGAGCCAGCGTCCAAGCCCCTTCTACAAAGCTGCCGACGCCTTGCCTTGCCTGGAGGCTGGTGCAGAGCCTCCGGGGAACCGCGTTTCAGTTCTTGTCAAGTGCACTTGAAAATATGCAGCTGAGTCAGGTGGCCAGAGTCAGGGCCGCGGGGTTTACTGGAGGTCTGAGAATGGGCAGGAGCAAGCATCGAATCGGCTACCCAGTTTCCCCGGCGAGCGACCGCTATGGTTTTGCACACACAGGGCTGTAAGCCTGCTCATGGCACGCGGGGGGGGGGGGGGGGGGTAACTAATTCAAAGGGGGAAGGTCAGCCTCCAGTTCCCAAACTGCCAGCCCAAGAGTAAGAAGCAAATCGTGTTGGTGAGGAAGCCAAGTCTCGATGATGAACAGGTCCAGCGTTTGTCTTTCAATAGCTGTTAGCCTTGGGGAGCCCTCTGCCTCTGTCTGAGCCTCAGTTTCCCAATCTGAAGAGTGGGCATACATGCGGCATGATTGGAAAATGTTCCCTCGGTATTTCCCGCTACTCTTGGATGCATGCTGTCTTGAAAAACGAGCGTCATTTTGGCTTTTTTAAAAAAAATTTAATTTCTCTAATGGCAATTCTGTCTCCACATGTCACCTTGTTTGTTTTTTTTTTATTTTAATTTTAATTTTTTTTATTAGCCAGTCTCCCCGACGAGCAGGTTGTCAACGATGCCTGGGTACATTCCTGTGTTAACAGAGAGGCGTGGAGTTCAGTCAAAGCCTTGGTAATCTGTGTCAGCCGAGGTTTTCTAGAGACAAAACCAGTGTGTGTGTGTGTGTGTGTGTGTGTGTGTGTGTGTGTTAAAGGATTTATTTTAAGGTGTTAGTTCATGTAGCTGTGGGGAGCTCGCAAGTCTGTAATCTATAGGACAGGCCCACAGGCTGGAAACTTTCAGGCAGGGATCGACCCTGTAGGCTCGAGGCAGCATTTAATACAATTAAGTGGAAAGGATGATGGGATTTTAAAAGGAACTAGGAACCCACCAGAAAGGTTTTCATACTTGCACTGGACACGCCTTGGGATGTTCTCAGCAGCACACGACTTGAAAACTTAAATACCTGCCCACAACACAATGGAAAAATTAACACACACACACACACACACACACACACACAGATTCTTACTGTGGAATACTATATACCCATGAAAATGAAATGGCGCCCCAAGCAACTTCTTAGATAAATCACACACGTAATAGAGGGAAAGTAAGCAGACAAAGAAGAATGAAGCCCTGTGATTCTGTTTACTTAACGTTCAAAGGTACAAACTAAACTGTGGAGAAGGGGTCCAAACAGAGGCCGCCTTTGGGAAGGGTGACGACCAGGAGGGTGGGTATGAGACCGCTTGCCGTGGTCTACACTGCCATCTTGACGGTGGTGACGGGGAAGCGCTCACTTTGCCAAAACTGTCTTAATGGTGACATATGTTTACTGTTTGTAATTTTATTTCAATTATAAGTTTATACAAAGGATACATTATGTTGGAAAGCAAAATACATCTGGGGGCCAGATAACGGCCCCTGGTCTGCTGCGTTGAAACGGATTTGTCCTCTTCCTCACCGCTGTCCATATGGCTCTTTGCCCCTCCTCGACCTGGACAGGAAAGGCCATGATTACCTCACAGGTAGGGAAACTGAGGCTTGGGGGGGCGTGTGGCTGACTTTCCCAGGCATCACTCAAAAGCTGTCATCAGTGGGAGGGCTAATTAAGTATGCGGTTCCTATAGTATGTTTCTCTTCGCCAGGCTTTTGTTCTGATTCTCGTTTGAATATTTCGTTCGTTACAGTCTAGATCTATTAAAACACATCTGGAGGAGGCACGCACTTTGATCACGGCATGAATTTTGTACTTTTCCTTCGCCGAATCAGGATTTCTGAACTTCATTGCCCTCGACATTTTGGGCTTGGCGATTCTCTGCTGAGAGGGCTGTAGGTGTGGGGCACCGTCTCCTGGTCTCTAGTTTCTACCTGCCCGCGGCACCCTCACCCCCAGTAGTAACACAAAGATCCCCAGGTCCTGCTCATAAGCCCCCCAGGTGAGAGCCGCTGTCTTAGGAAGTGAGCGCTTAGAGACTCTGAACAAGGCCTCATTCATCTCTGTCTCTGGAATACAGTAGGTACTTAATCATCCTTAGTTGTACAAAAAGAGAATGTCTCACGCAGTATGGGCACAATCTCCGGAGAGCTGGAGAGGAACCTCTTGCGGGGCCACACACGCGTGAGTGTGGCTGGATGCAGGCAGAGCGGCCAAGTTATTAAGCATCTTTGAACCTGAGGTTCCTCCTCTGTGAAGAATTAAAACAGCGTCTATCTCTCGTGGTGTCGTATGTGAGTTGAGTGAACACAGCCCAGGCGTCACTGGGTGTGCATTAATAAGCCGTAGCTATTTTCACTGGGTGAAGCAGAAGTCGGGATTCTCACCCCAGAGCGAAGGGATCGGTCAAATGCAGAGAAACGTTGCACCCTGCATCATTAATGATGCTCACTGATGTCCTGAGGGCACACGTTTCCGCCTCGTACAGCGGAGGAAGGCACTGAGGTCCAGAAATTTCGGTCAGCCAGGTCGCTAACTCACGCTGGCCGTGTGTGGTGGTCCTCCTCCCTCTGAACCTTGCTGAACACAACGGGGGCGGGTAGATCCTAAGCAGTGGTCAGGCAGGAGGAGACTGACCTTAGTGGCAGCTGCTGGGCTGGGCGGGAGTAGGGGTGAGGTTGTGAACGGACATGTGTGGTTTGTGCGCACCCGACACCCACCCTGCCTTTTTCTGGCAATAGCACCCCGATTTTCCCTCGGGATACACCCCCCCTTTGCCCCCACTTTCCGTCTTTGGTGTTCAAGGGGGATGGATTCAGTGCCTGTTCCAGATTTGACCAATGGGCACATTTGATCCCCTGGGATAGGATCCCAGTGACAGGGTCGGGGATGGTCATGCGACCCAAGGCACTCCAGTGGGGACCCACTATCGTTGGGAGCCCTCCTCCTCTGGGAAAGGAGGGTGCTCTTCTTCACTGGGGGTGCCCGACTGGTGAAACCCCTATGGGGAGCTGCCAGTGGGCATCTTGCCGCCATGATGGATGGGCCTGCCTAAGAATGAAGCCAATACAAGCAGGGCTGAGAGGTGGAGAGGGGCTGGCTTAAGCCGGTCTGAGCTGGTTTCTCCGTCTGGCCTATCAGCGGGCTCCACCCCCCATCAGCACCTTGCTAGGTGAGGGCAAGGCCATGAGGGTGCTGGCAAAGACCAGTCATTCTAGGCTCCCCGCCACCGCCACTCTCCCTGCCTGGTAACAACCCTGGTAAAAATGACCTTGAACTCATCAGCTACCACAGGTCATTAGCAGGCGCTTCCCCCAAGCCACCCCCCCCCCACGTTTGTCTCCCAGATCTCAGTTTTTCCTTCCATACGATGGGTATGCGGTGCAGTGTAGCTAGGCAGCGTGTTAATTTCTGTTAATTACTTGTCTGTGTCTGCTCCTGACCTTCCTGAAAACTTCAGTCTTTTAATCGTGTTGTAACGCGTTCGGCACCTGGAACACAGTCAGCATCGCGCCCAGCGCTTTGCCAGCATTGTTACCTCCCTGAATTTTCAAGGCACGCACCCTGTGAGAATGACGCTGCGGTTATCCCCTTAATGCCCCTGGGGTGCCTGGCCTGGGAAGGGAGGGCATGGCCAAGGTCACATGGGCTGTCACCTTGGAGGTGAGCCGGGACTAGACTCTTCGTGAGATCTTGCTTCCAAATTGGCACGGTGTCACTGTTTCCAACTGCCTTTCTTCTTTTCTCTTAGTCTTCACCTGATTTCTGAGCTGGTGGCTTGTTCCCATTTGACAGATACAGAAACCAAGGTTCAGCGAGGGGCGGGGAACTTGCTCAAGCTACAGGGAGTGAAGGAGGAGGGGGGCGGGGGAGGTGATCATTGATAGCCTTCAGGGAGCCCTTAACTAGGTCACGGTCCCATACGCTGCAGCCCGGGGTGGTGCGAATATTACGTCCATTTTCCAGTTGGATGCCACGGCCCATTCTTGTCACCACTGTCCCGTGCCATCTTTCCAGAAATCGGGGCTGAAGCCTTCTGAGCCTCTGGGACCACACACGGCCCCATTATTTTGAAAGAAACTGGGTAAGGGGAGGGGGGGTGGGCAGATCGTGTCTTCAACCCAACTCCATTGTTCCCCACTCGGCAGCCCCTTCCGGTTCAGGTAAATAGAAGTGATTCCGTCATTGTTTGTCCCCAGTGCTAATGACTTTCGTCTTTGTGTCTTAGGAGCCAGACCTCAACCCTGGGAAGCTGGCCGGGGGCCTGAGAGGCACCAGCCGCCTCTGTGAACAATGGTCTTTGTTCTTCACACTTTCCCTATCAAAGCCTCGCAGCAGGGATGGCCTTCAGAGGCTAGGGACGCTGTGATAATTCCCGTGCCAGAGCCTGGAGGGGGGGGCGGGGGCAGGAAAGGAGGGGTCAGGTGTAACTTTGACCCAGTTCAACAACTCTGGGGTCCACTGTCCTCCCGGGCTGGTAAGAATAAACCCTATGAATAGCTGGAGGTTAGCTCATCACGCCTTGTGTGAATTGTTCTCTTGTTATGTTCTGGGGAGTAGCGAGTCTGGAAATGATATCGGTGGGCAAGAAACGCCAATGCCAACAGCGGTCATCATGCTGATGACGACGGCGGTGACGCCAGCTATATTTATCGCACGCTCACTAGGTTCCGGCCACCCTGAAGGATTACACATACACCAACATTTAGTTCCGACAACAAGCCCGGGAAAGGAAAACGATTATTATGCCTGTTTTTCAGGTGGGGAAAGTGGGGCACGGGGGGGGGGGGGGGGGTGAATTACTTGCCTAAGGTCACGGAACTAGGCCTTGAACCCGGGCCTAAGGTGAGTCCAGAGGCCATGCTCTTGACCACGGGGCTCAGGTGGGTCTTTGTAAGAATGGGCCGGGCAGGGAGCAGACACGCTTGGGATCTGATCTCGGCCAAGCCACGTGACCTTGGGTCGGTGGGTCCTACACTCTGAGCCTGTCTTTCCTCATCTGTAACCTGGGGCGCCCTCACGCTCCCACGGCAGCCAGGATCCCTGCCGGAAGTGGAGTCTACCCCGGATGGCTCACGCTATGAGAGTTTAATCAGGGGGTGGCTTACAGAGAGGTGGACAGGGTTCAGTGAGCTAATGAGGGGCGCTGAGGCCCCCTCCGTAGGCTGAAGGAGCAAAACATAAGGAAAGGGGGTTTCAGGAGCCCCGTTAGGAACAGGGTCGTGCCGAATGAGTTTTCCAACAGGAGCTGCGCGTGGGGAGGGACATATCAGCTCCCCACCAGTTGATGTGGTGCCGAGCAAGGGAGGAAGAAGAAGAAATGCCCCGGCCTCTCTTGATCTCTTGCCCGTGCTTCCCTCTCGATGATCCCAACCAGAAGCCAGGGCACAAGGGATCCTGGGCCATGTCTGCAGGGGGAGAGGTCAGCTTCTGCGGCACAGGGCTGGACAGAGAAGGGTAGTGAGGAGGAGGGGAGAGCAAGTGAAGGAAATAACCGGGGCCCGTCTCCCAGGGTGTTGGGGCAAAGGGCACAGGGTGACTCCTGTAAAGCCTCGGGTCTGCCGCAGGCACGTGACAAGTCCATTCAGTTTTGCCACAGGATGAGACGTGGGGGTACTTTTTGGGGCTTAAAGGTATCCTGTCTTCACAAGACGCAAAATGAGATCCTAGAAAAGGGGGGTGGGTTCCGGAGCCAGACAGCTTGGATCCAAATCCTGCTGTCCTGCCTACTAGTTCTATGACCCCAGGGAATTTATTTAAACTCCTCGTGCCTCAGTTTCCTCATCTGTAATACAAGTAACACCTGCCTCGCACAGGAGTTTGGGAAGGATCGAATGAGTTAAACCTGAGAAGCTCTTAGAAGAAAAGTCTGGGCGCTGGTCAGTCCTCAGTAAATGCTGGCTCTTATTATAGTTCTAGATGCTTACTTTCAAGAAGGGCTGTCAGACAGATCAACTAAGAACGGAGTGATGTATTTTCTCAGTCTAAAAAGTAGATATTGATTGGGGAGCAGAGACAGGAAGTCTGTTTCAATCAAGTGGGTCAAGGAAGGCCTCTCTGAGGAGGTGATATTTGAGCTGAGGAGGATGAGTAAGAAGCCTCCAGGCCTGGAGAAGAATGGTCCAGGCAGCAGGGAGAGCAGGTGCAAAGGCCCTGGGGCAGAGACAACTAGGGATGTTCAAAGAACAGCAAAAGAAGACCATCGAGTCAGGGGGTGAGATTAGAAACTGAGGTCGGAGAGGTAGGCAGCGTCCATGAAGGCCAGCGTAAGAAATTTGGATTTTCTTCCGGTCTGATGACAAGCTCTTGGAAGGGGATTATGCCCAGAAGGGACACGACCCTGTGTGTTCATCCGGATCTTCCAAGAAGCAGATACCAAGACGGATGACAAGTGAGAAGGTTTAATTAGGGGCGGTGCCTGTTCGAGAGTAAACACGGAGGAAGCCAGAACGGGCAGGATGAGCGGTTGGTCAGCAAGGCGGGTCGGAATCCGAGTGAGGAGACACGAGATAGAAGGTCGGAGGGCCGCATCCCCGGCTGGCCATCTAGGGAAGATTTTGCAAAGCCTTGAGGAGGCCTGGAGCCATCAGAGGAATTTCGTGTCTCCAGGAACAGGGCTGCCTTCGTGTCCTTGCCGTTTTCAGACATTGGCTGAAATGTGGCCCCCAGGAGTCATGGCCACCAGCAGATAGATGGAGGGCAGCTGGGAGAGCCTGGTAGCTGGGTCCCTCGGTCTCCTGCGCTCCCTGTAGGTGCTGGTCTGAGAGGTGTATTCCTGCGTGGCCCCATCCAGCTTGGACATGCACTTGGGCTGTGCCAAGAAGAACGGGCCCGGAAGGCGGGCCAGAGGCCTAGTGATGACCCTCGAGGGCTCCAGCCCCAAGGCCCGCGCAGCGGGGCGGGGGCAGGTGACCCCAGATGGAACTCGGTGGGAGTCCAGACAGACGTGTGCTCCTTCCAGTGAGTCAGGCCCTGCCCAGCTCCATCCCTGCCTGCCCGGCCTCTGACACCCCCTAAGTCCCCTGTCTCCCCAGAGGAAGTCAGGCCTGTAGCCTGGCTTCCTGCAATTATGCCATTTTTACAGCCTGGACTTGATTTAGGTGTTACGTTCTTGCTAAGAATATGCCCTGACACTTGAAAGGAACCTTTATTATTGTCCTAATTTGTGAAGAATTAGTTGTTACTTTTTTTTTTTTTTTTCCCTTTGCCTTCTCCCCTTTCTTCTCTGCAGGGTCAGGCTGGAGCCCGTGTTATTGTTGTTAAATTTAGATCGGGAACTATATTGGGCCCAACCTGCTGTCCACAAGCTTTCACTTCTTAAAACAGGAAGGAAGGCCCCAGCTGGGGAGTTTCAGAGCGCCAAGAAGCTTCTCCAGAGACCTCAGGGAAATGCGTTTAGCTGGAAACCACTGGAGGTGTGTGGGAGGGACCGGATTCAGGGAGCGTCTTCGCGTGGCGGCTGAGTTGAAAGATTTTTTCCCCGACCTTCTGGATACCCCGGTGAGCCCGATCTGCCATCCGGGTGGGTCAGAGTGAGCGAGGTGGGGGCCGTACCGTGTGGGTTCGAATTAGCTGTTCTGTTTTTAAATAGTTGTTCTGAAGTTGATGTTTATTCACTTTGAGAGAGAGAGAGAGAAAAAGCAAGCGGGGGAGGGGCGGAGAGAGAGGGAGACGGAATCCCAAGCAGGCTGCACGCCCTCGGCGCGGACCCCCCCACACCCCTCCCCCGCCCCTTGATGGGCTCGATCTTACGAACCGTGAGATCGTGACCTGAGCCGAGCTCAAGAGTTGGACACTGAGCCAGCTGAGCCACCCAGGGGCCCCTGCCTCAGCTGTTCTTACCGCTGGGTTTCCCGGCTGGCACGGCTTGTGAGACCACTGTGCATGGGTAAGAAAGGACCCCAGAGTCCACCACCTTCTCGATCTGTGGCCAATCCCGAGCTCATTTTCCTCGTCTCCTACAACAGGGGTAACCTGTGCACCGCTCACCCAGAAGGTTGGAGATTAAACGGGGGAGCGGGCATATCACTTATACATAAGTGCTTATGCATATGCATACATATACATATGCATAAGTGCTTATACAGCTGCATTTCATTCTTTCCTGATAGAAGACCCCCACTAAGTTTGTCCCAAGAAGTGTTCCGTTCCTCTGTCGCTTGCCAGGTGGCTTTCTTGCCGTGTCTCCGACGCACCGGACACACTCCTGCCTCCGTGCTTCCCTTTTCTAGAAACCCTCTTCCCGTTGAGATGTCCGCACGACCTACTTCCTTATCGTCTCAGCTCAAATGACCACTTGGGTCGTAATCGGCCTTCTCCGGCTCCGTCTCCAAGATCGCATCCCTCCGCTGCCTGCAACACGGTCTGCCCCCCTCTGAGTTTTCCGGGTGGCATTCACTGGCATTCGAATACATCTGGCCTACCGTACCGTTCATCAGTTCGTCTTGCTACTTGCTCTCCCCCCACGCCCATCCCCCGCCCGCTACTAGACCGTGAACTCCTGAGGGCAGAAATTTGGATGGTCAGCTTTACGCCGTGTTCCCCAGTACGCGACGCATAGCAAGCTTACAGCAAATGTGCGTGGGATGAATTCCTGAGTGAATGAAGACCGAAGGCATCCAGGCAAGGAAGGACGTGTCTGCTTCTCCCGTTGGTTTTGCCATAGGTAGCTCCTAGAAAGTTCTTGGTCCCCCTCCAGTTGGAGAAGCTAAGGGCTCAGAGAGGCAGACACTCTTCTGAAGGTCACACGGCTGACGACGGCAGGCACGTAGACAGCACCCGCTACCTGCCGAGGACTGTGCTAGACCTTTCAGTGTTTCGGAGGCGTGTGTTAGTTTCCGGGGGCTGCAGTTAACAAGGGCGTGGGGCGCCCGGGGGGGGCTCAGTCGGTTAAGCGTCCAACTCTCGACCTCGGCGCAGGTCGTGTTCTCACGGTCCGTGAGTTGGAGCCCCTCGTCGGGCTCTGCGCTGAAAGCACAGAGCCTGCTTGGGAGTCTGTCTCTTCCTCTCTCTGCCCCTTCCCTGCTCGCTCTCTGTCCTTCTCTCTCAAAATAAATTAAAAAAAAAAAACTTTGAAAAATTTGCTATAAACTTGTGGCGTAGATAACAGAAATTTATTCTCTCACGGTTCTGGAGGTGAGAAGCCCAAGATCGAGGTGTCTGTGGGGCCGTGTTCTCTTTGAGGGCGCTGGGGAAGAACCTTCTCCAGGCTTCTTTCTTTAGCTTCTGCTTCCGTCCTGCCCGTGTGCGTATCCGTGTCCAAATTTCCCCTTTCTATAGGGATGCCACTCATATTGGACTGGGGGCCCGGTTACCCCAATGTGACCTCATCGTAACGAATTATATCTGCAACAACCCTGTTCCCAAATAAGTTCATGTTCCGAGGTCTTGGGAGTCAGGACTTCCGCCTGTGACGTTTGTTGGGGGGGTGGGGAGGGGGGGGCATCACTGAAGACATGACAAGAGGAAGTAGGCAGCTTGTCGTGAAGTGTTTCGCCCCAGGTGAACACAACTGGTAAGTGGTGGCACTGGGATTCGAACCCGGGACAGCCCGACTCCACAGCCCGTACCCTGAACCACAACACTGGAGGCGACAGGGACCCTGAGTCCTCAGAACCAGAGCAAGCTGTATGCTTGCTCTACACTGGCCTAGAGGGAGAGGACGGAAGGAGGACAGTGATGCAGGGCAGGCCGGTGGCGCTCCCCCTCCCATGCTCCATTACCCTCTCCCCCTTTCCCTGCCCGCCCCCTTCAGCTGGACAGACAGCAGGGTGGGGGGAAAGCTGAAGAAGGCTGCTGAGAATGAGAAAGGCAGAAAACTGGTTCCTTCTAGGACTTGGTAGATTTCCCTGCATGGAAAGACCTTCCCACTGGCTCTGGAGGGTAGGGGTGGGGCCCACGCGGGGATTATAAATATCACTCGCCCATTTTTCTAATTCGGGAGCCCGTCAGTCACTGAAAGGGACCAGGGCAG
Organism: Puma concolor; assembly: GCF_028749965.1. Taxonomy (NCBI): domain Eukaryota; kingdom Metazoa; phylum Chordata; class Mammalia; order Carnivora; family Felidae; genus Puma; species Puma concolor. Next base: position 12,604,049 of record NC_141678.1, on the reverse strand, counting down.
GAAGCTCTGGTGACGGTTGGGGCAGAGGCAGGGGGGCGTCAGAAAACACAGAGGAAAGGTGCCCTCTCGTACTAACTCCCCGAGCGGTGCTGACGCCACAGGAAGCTTGGGACACAGCCTGCCTCCCCAAACTGTCCTGGCGGAGGGCAGCGCCACGACGGGCTAGTGGCGAACGTGGCGCGGCGGGTTTGGTTGGTGTGTGACATTCGTCTGGCTTTTAACGAGCACTTGCCTTACACAAGACCCTGCCCCTGAGTTAGCGCATTTAATCCTCACGCTCCCCAAGAGGTAAGCAGTAGTAATGCCTCAAAGAGAGGCAGCAATGTCAGGATTTGAACCCAGGGCGTCTGCGATTTGCCCGATGGAAGGCCCCTCGCCTTCTGTAAATAGCTTTTCTCTGAACAGAAGCCCGAAGTCTCCTCCTAGGATAGACTTGATTTGCATTGCGGGGATGGTCTCTTCTCCGTCTGTGGCCACCACCCCACCCAGGTCGCGTCTATCTCTTGCCCTTGATGGACGGCCGTAGTGGCCTCTTGATCAACAGAGTGGCATTAGACAAAACACCCACACACACAGATCTGGCCAGTGCCCCCCAAAATCACCAACAGAATCACCACACACGCCGGCAATGCCACTTCCGGGGACATACCCCAAAGACCTGGAGGCAGAGTGTCGAGCCGGCATTTACGAACCCACGTTCGTAGTAACGTTCTTCACGACATAGCCCCAAGGTAGCAGCGACCCAAGTGTCCGTCGGCAGAGGAACAGATAAACCAGATGGGGTCTGTCCACACAAGGGGATACTAATCAGCTTTAAAAAGGAGGGAAATTCTGCCCCATGCGCCAACAGGGATGCGCCTCGAGGACATTGTGCGAAGTGAAATCAGCTGGTCCCAGAAAGGTAAATAGTGTACGATTCTGCTTATACCGAGTCCCTAGCTAGTCACAACCCTACAGACAGAAAGTAGAACGGTCCTTGCCAGGAGCTGAAGGAGGAGGAAAGAGAGAGTAATTTTTTATTGTGGTTCATGAGTTCGAGCCCCGCGTCGGGCTCTGTGCTGACAGCTCAGAGCCTGGAGCTGCTTTGGATTCTGTGTCTCCCTCTCCCTCTGCCCCTCCCCTGCTCGCGCTCTGTCTCTCTCTCTCTCTCTCTCTCTCTCAAAAATAAACATTAAAAAATAAAAAAATAATAATTTAAATGAAACTCCACAGATCTGACTATGTCAGTTGGCTGCTTAAAATCCATCAACGGCACCCAGCGCTTCAAGGTTAAAATAAGGATCTTCGCCTTGGTCTCCAAGATCCAGATGGCCTCTGCCTAGCCCCTCTCAGCTCTTCTCTTAAAGTAAGGAAGCGAGATTTTAGAATTTTCCAGAGCCTGAAGGAAAGATGATAATAATCTGGTTTTAATCATTCTGGAGCCCCCCGTAATGCTTGAGCCCCATCTCATTGTTCACACCCTTGTACAATCCTCTCCTTGCGCATGTGGTCAGATCCTGGCACTTCCTTCTACACAGATGGAATAAAGCAGTGGGACGGGATGTCACTTCCGTGATGACACACATCGGAACTTCTCTCCGCTCGCAGACGCTCCCCCTTGCTGGCTTTGAGGAAGCCTGCAGCCACGGTGGGAAAGCCCAAGTGGCCAGGAACCGGGGCCAGCCTTTGACGGACACCCAGCAGGAAACGGGGCTTGGCCAACACGATGTGACAAACTGAATTCTGCCAGCGACCACATAAACTGGGAGCATAGCTTTCTCCAGTTGAGTTTCAGATGAAACCCCCGGTTCTGGCTGATCCTCAGTGCCGCCTGAAGCAGATGACTCACCTAAACCAGGACTGGATTCCTGGTCCGCAGACCTTGTGATGACTTGTTACACGGCATTAGCTAACCAATACAGTGTTGCTGCTGTGGATCCAACCAAGATAATGCTGCTGCTGTCTTTTCCTTTTATTCTTTTTTTTAAATGTTTACTTATTTAAAACAATTTTTTTAATGTTTATTTTTGACAGAGGGAGAGAGAAAGACAGAGACAGAGTATGAGTGGAGGAGGGGCAGAGTGAGACGGAGACCCAGGATTCGAAGCAGGCTCCTGGCTCTGAGCTGTTAGCACAGAGCCAGACGCGGGGCTCGAACCCACGAACTTTGAGATCATGAACTGAGCTGAAGTCGGACGCTCAACCGACTAAACCACCTAGATGCCCCTGTTTTATTCTTTTTTTTTTTTTTTTTTTAATTTTTTTTTTTTTTCAACGTTTATTTATTTTTGGGACAGAGAGAGACAGAGCATGAACGGGGGAGGGGCAGAGAGAGAGGGAGACACAGAATCGGAAACAGGCTCCAGGCTCTGAGCCGTCAGCCCAGAGCCTGACGCGGGGCTCGAACTCACGGACCGCGAGATCGTGACCTGGCTGAAGTCGGACGCTTAACCGACTGCGCCACCCAGGCGCCCCCCCTGTTTTATTCTTTACTGTGTTAAAAATAGGCCTCACAAAATTTACCATCGTAAGTATTCTTTTTTTTTTTTAAGCGTATTTATTTATTTTGAGAAAGAGAGAGAGAGAGAATCCCAAGGAGGCTCTCTGTCCGTGCAAAGCTCGATGTGGGGCTCAAACTCAAGAACCGTGAGATCGTGACCTGAGCCGAAATCAAGGGTTGGCTGCTTAACCTACTGAACCATCCAGGCACCCCGCCATCCTAACTGTTCTTAAGTGCACAGTTCGTGGTGAATAAATTCACATCGTTGTGCAGGTGTCACTACCTTCCATCGTTATTGTTCTTTTTATGTTGTGAATCTGAGACTCTGTCCCCATCCCATGCTGGCTCCCTCTTCTCACTCCCCCTCCCACACCCCCTGCCAAGTACGACTCCACATTGTGTATCTCTTATTTTGACCATTTACGTACTGCACGTAAGTGGAATCCAACACTGTGCGTCTTTTTGTGACAGGCTTAATTCACTTCGCATGATGTCCTCAAGGTGCGTCCACGTTGTCGCATATTACAGAATTTCCCTCTTTTTTTTTTTTTAAAGTTCGTTTATTTATCTTGAGAGGGAGAGACAGACAGAGTGGGGGAGGGGCAGAAGGAGCGGGAGATGCGGGGCTCGAACTCACGAACCGCGAGACCGCGGCCTGAGCTGAAACCAAGAGTCGGACGCTTAACCGACTGAGCCGCCCAGGCGCCCCTTAAGGCTGAATAACATTCCGTTAAATGTGGATGGACCGCATTTTGTTGGTCCGTTCACCTCCCGATGGACCCGTGGGCTGCTTCCGTGTTTCTGCTCTTGTGAAAAATGCTGCTTGTGAGCACGGGTGTCCTCATCACGCGGCTCGCCTTGTGTCGTTTCTAGGTCTGAAGTCATTCACTCGTCCCTCTATCTCTTTGGTTCACTCAGCAATTCCTCTGGGCCTTGTTAGGCCAGCTCTGTTTCTTATTCCTCGAATGACCTCAGTCGGGGGCTGGAACCTCTCCAGGCATCAGCTGGCTGTTGCACGTCGTAAGGACCCATCTGTGTGCCATGGAGCAGGTGTTCGGTGCCCGGGCCCTCCGTCGTTCCTGTCCCAGCAGGGAGGGGCAGGGCCCATCGAGCCCCTACAGAAACAAACAAGCCCCCTGATGCCCCGTCGGCCCCCAGGTCACCCGTCCTCCCTCGAGGAAAGACTTGAGGTCACATGCCTTCTGATGGCCAGGATTTGTGCCACCTTGACCCCCAGGGGGTGGCCCAGCTGGTCCAAAGAAGGAGACCAAGCCAGAGACGCTAGGCTTCCTGGGGAGCAAGAAGGAGAAAAAGACATCCTCGCGGCTGCCCTTCCCAACACTGCCTGGCTCCTTGGGGCACGCCCTCCTGCCTGGGAGACTTCCTTCCAACGTTCCTCTGAGCTCGGGCTCCCACTAGGCAGGCAGCAACAGGTGCCCCGCCCCCCAGGACATCTCCACTGGCCCTGTCATGTAGCCCGATCCCCAGGGGGACAGGGGAAGGGGACAGGCAGCAGGGTCTCTTCTGTGTAACCATGTTGCTTGTGGACGGGGGAAGCTGACAGGTGACTCTTAGGCATATCCTGTTGGCTTTTCTCTCCTTCTCCCCAGTGAGACAATTTCTGTAAAAGAGAACCAGAGAAAAGCAAAGGAACAAACAGGACCTCTCTTCTGACTCTGAATGTCCCAGGCCATGTGCGTAAGTACTGAGGCAGCAGGCTCCGTGGATGAGAGAGAGCTGGCTTGGAATACCGGTTCTGCAGCTCACCTTGACCTCCCAGAGCCTCAGTTTACCCAGTGGCACAATGAGCATTTGAAAGCCTACCCGTCATCTCTTTGTTGGCCGTTGATAAACATCGCGTGGTAAGACCTAACGGGAGGGCTTTATTTTCCTGTAGTTTGGTGGCCAGGCACTGTTTGGGGTTCCTGAGATCAATTCAACGGAATGCCAAGCTCATGGAGAGGACGAAACAAGCCGAGGAGAGGATTTGGGGTGATGGGCTCTGGGCCAGCCAGAACTAGGTTTGAATCTCTGCTTTGGAGCTTGTTAGCTGGGTGATGAGCTTTCTCACCTGTGATATGGGGTGACGGTGTGACATGGGGTGACGATGTGACATGGGGTGACGGTGTTTTTCCCCTTGCTTGCCAGAAAGCCCTGAGCCCAACGCCCGGCACGGTGCTCGTGCTCAACAGTGGTATTTACCCATGGGTTTCTAGGTCTCTATCCTCCTGCCTCTCCAGCTTTGGGCCTGGGTTGGCGGGAATGATCCAAGGCCATGCGTGGGAGGGGTATTTCCAAAGGTGAAGATTTGATTTTCCCCAGTGGGTCAGGGGAGATCTATGTGAAGAAGGATGATTCAGACTAGGCGGGTGTCACGGGGCAGTCAGAGAACCCGCGGGCAGAATGGTGGCTGGCGAGGTGTGAAGTCTATTTAATCCACTTGTTCTTTGTAGCGACACTCCAAGCCCTGGATCCAAAGAATGGCCCCTCCACTTACGCCACAGGAAACCCCAGTTCTGGGGCTCCCATTAATGTCCGTACACAACAAAGGACGGTTAACATAGCACGGGGGCAAAGAACACAGACCCCAGCCCCTCTGCGTCTCTCTGTCTCTCCTCTGTCTCTGAGTGTTTTTGTCACCGTGCACAGAGGGCTCTGGCTTTCTTTGCCTCTGAGTCTGTGACAGCCAAACAGCTGGGGACTCCTGTGTGTCTATCTCTGCCCGGGAGGCTGTATATGTATCTCCTTGTTTCGTAGCATGATAGATAGCCGTGCACCTAGTAGCTGGCATGTTCTCTTTGGGTCCCTGGGGGTCTGTGTATGTCTGTATGTGTGGAGGTATTTGTTCCCTGTGTGTGTGTGTGTGTGTGTGTGTGTGTGTGTGTGTACATGAGTGTGTGTGCATGTGCTTAACTATATGCTTCAGTGTCTGTGCACACCTGGATGGTTCCGAGGCTCTGAATGCACTTGGATATTTCTCTGAGTGTCTGTGTTTCTGGCTTTCTCCCTGAAGGTTTGCATTTCTCCGTGCACGTGCACCTGCTCGTCCTTGTGTCCCTAAGCGCCTCTAAAGGGCCTGAGCCTATGTGTGTTTGTGTATTTCTCCCTCTCCTCCTTTTCCAGGAAGGGAGGCTTTTCCCAACATGGCGCGTCTTTGAACGTGTCAAGGTGATGGCCACGGGTTAAACCTTCATGATCTAAACCACAGCAGGGCAGACGTTTCCTTGAAGGGTCAGACAATAAAGGTTTTAGGCTTTGCAAGCCACACTTCCCTCTGTGTGTCACGCACACTTACCTCTGATATGGAAACAATGAGCGTGGTTGTATTCGAACAAACCTTAATGCGTGGATGCTTTTAAAAACTTGGGATTTCAGAGAGTTTTCACGTAGCGTGAAACCTCCTCCTTTTATTGATTGCAGCCATTGAAAAAGGTAAAAACCTCTTCTAGCTCGTGAACCATATACAAACAGGCAATGGGGTGGATCTGGCCCATGAGCTATAACTTGCAGACCCATCGGACTGGCTTCCTTCTGCTGGGACAGTCACGTGTCTGGGCGACCGAACTAGCATACGGATCACAGGGCCTCCCCGGGGCGTCTGGGGACCAGCCCTGGATCACTGAGGGCTGGGATCCCCAACCACTGAGGGTTTATTGGGGGTCCCTTTGGCCGGGCTTTGGGGCAGAAACCTTGGGAGCCAAAGACTTTGTGTTGAGAGAGAATGGGGCAAAGAATCTGCACTCGAGTCCCAGCACCGCCACCTGCCAGCCTAATAACTCTGTGCAAGCGGCCTCTCTGAGCCTCGCTTTCTTCCTCTGTAAAATGGGGCTGTTCCGTGACCATCTTCCTGGGCCATTGTGCAACCTCCAAGACATGACGAGCACCCACTAATGCATAATTTCTGCAGTAGCTGCTCAGGAACTTTGACCCCGATCACCCCCAAGTCCGGTGAACCCCCGAAGACGGGAGGAAAGGTTGCTGCCGAGCTGGTCTGTGGCCTCGTGCTCGTGGTCAGGCTCTGCCCCGGCTTCTCGGGCTGTTAGCTAGAAACGTGACCCCTGGTAGTTCTCTCAGATTTCCCCGATAAAAATCCAGGTAATGACTGCCTTTGTCTCTTGAATGAGCTGTTTCAGTGGCTGTTGTTTAAATAAGAGAGCAATTACCTGTTAGAAATACCGCCTCTGGGTTTCCACATCCCTGCTTCTCCAGGGTGGCGGATGGGGGCATCTCTCTGTCCCCCTCCCACCCCCCCGGGGGGTGGGGAGAGGCCAGGAGGGTCAGGGATCACCGAGAGGGCCTTCTCGGGGAAGGTAGAGGCGGGTTGGGGAAAGAACCAAACGGGTAAGCCAGCCCCCGGCCCTGGAGAAGGGCCTGTGGCTGCCACCGTGGCTTGACTGTCCTTTACCTGTGCAGGGGTTTCCCCACACCGATGTCTCAAGACATTCCCACTTAACTTGCAGCTTTTCCTTTTTACTCTGACTCGGGCAAACAAAGACATTTCTCTGAGCCTCGGTTTTCTCATCCGTTCCAGGGGTCCAGTAATAACTTGGAGAATCCATTTTGCCCAGACAAAGCTTCCCCCCACCCCAGTCCTCCTCCAGATCTTCCTGCACTGTGTCCCTCTCCTGCTCCACAACCTTCGATGGCTCCTTGCTACCATGGGAGTGAAGTCTCCGTTATCTTGCCGCCGAATTCGAGGCTTTCCGTTCTGTGTTTGGGGCCTACTCTTTGCTGTCAGAACTACCTGCTCTATCCAGAAGTTTTTCCCTGGTGCCCCACCGTGCCACGCTCTTTCAGACCCCTGGCTCTGCTCACAAGGTCCCGGGGGCGTGCCATGCCTTTCCCCCCCTCGGCCCCATCTGCCATCACTCGCCCTGCCGGTACCATTTACCAGCTCGAACAGCCTTGAGCGAGCAAGCTCCTTTGTCTGTGACATCAAACTTGACCTCCGTGAAGGACGAATCATGAGATAGCAAAGTCGGAGTGATGGACCCAGGAGTCAGTAATGTTTCCCGCTACACGGGAAGCTTGCAATGAGCTGTTATTCGCGCCTGCTGGACCTACAATCCTGCTCTCCCTTTGTGAAACACCACTTCCCCAAGGACTCAGGCTCATTTCGATTCAGTGGTTCTTCTCAAGCATACTCAGCAACGCAATGATATGCAGACTGCATTCCTCGGTTAAGATTCCAGCACCACTGCGAAGCATGGTCTATCAGGCCATTCTGCTGGAGGGCAGACTGTGGCTCAGAGAGGTTAAGTGCGTGACCTAAGCTCACACAGCAAGCGAGTAACACAGATGGGGCTTGAACTGAAATTTTCTTCCCTCAAACACAGACGCTTTCAAACAGTTGGGCTCCCGTGGCAGGAGCCCCGCTTTTTAGCCGAGCGCGTGGCCGTCTGGCTTCAACAACTACATTGCCCAGCTTCCCGTGCAGCCCAGATGTGGTCATAAGGCGGTGCTCTGGCCAGTGAAATAAAAGCAGAACCGATGTGTGGGACTCTCAGAAAGACTGCTGAAAGGGGGCTGGCCCAGCTGGGAGAAGCCTGGTTTGGCTCTCTGCCATCTTTCCTCCTTCTGTGGGGGGGCTACAGCTAGAATGTGATGGCTGGAGCTCCAGCAACCAGTTTGAACCATGAAGCAACCATGAGACGTGAAAGGAAAGAAAGAAAAAGAAGGAAAGAAAGAAAGAGAAAGGAAAGAAAGAAAGAAGAAGGAAAGAAAGAATGAATGAATGAAAGAAAGAAAGAGAGAGAGAGAGAGAAAGGAAGGAAGGAGGTAAAGGAAGGAAGGAAGGAAGGAAAGAAAGAAGGAAGGAAGGGAGGAAGAGAGCCCTGGGTCCCTGATGTCACCATTCACCTGCCACGTCAGCTTTGAACTGTTACCTTCCGACTTCTGTTAGATGCTAGAGAAATAAACTCCTACCTTGTTGAAGCCATTGTCGTGTTGGTTTTCGGTGACTCTTCCTTCTTCGAGATCTGCTCCGATTCCCTCTTTCTGTGCTCGGTGGCATTCCGTACGTCGCCTTGATTACGCTCATCACATTGTTCTTCGAGCCATGCCTCCAGTAGCACGCAGCTCCGGGAAGGCAGGGACTGTGTCCCTGTGTGTGCTGTCGTTCCCTCCCACGTGACCAGGCTCGAGGGGGCACTGATGGCTGTTTGCAGAATGAGCACGTTCCCTCCAGCAGGTCCCGGTCAGTTAACCCAGGCAAAAAGCTCTGTGCCGTTTCTTCTGGGCCTTCTGTGCTAATATGGACGCTCTCCAGTGGGTCCCCTTTGCCGGCAACTGGGGAGAACTGAATTCAACACACAGAAAACACGCGATTTCTTTGGTCCTCGAGTCTCTCGTGCATCTTCCCCGCCCCTTCTAGGCTCAGCTGTAAGAATAAAGCTTAAGACGGAGGGTCCCAAGGGAGTGACTGAACGAGGTAGGATTCAGGCCGAGAGAGCGTAGACAGGGAAGTTAGGGCCTCCTGAGCTCATCGCTTTCACATCATGAGCAGGACACAGTGTCCTGGGTCCGTACCACCCAGCCTCGTGCCCCAGCTGTGCCACCTCCTACCTGGGTGACCAGAGAATGGCGTGGACCTCCGTGGGCCTCGGTTTTCTCATCTGCACAATGGGAACGGTTCTTGTTCCCGCCTCGTAGGTTCGTTGAGGGGATGAAATGAGGGAGCTCGAGCCCGGGACGTGGAACAGCGTAAACGCCCCGAAACACGTACCCTGTTTCTTCGTGTTTGTATTTACTGTAATCCGTTTAGAAAGGCTTGCCGCCGTGGCTGTTTTATAACTCTTGAGCCCATTCTGGGGCTTCTGAAACCTTCCAGATGGGCCGCAAATTGACGGTGATGGATGATGGCGCCGAATTGGGAAGAAATAATTCATTCTCTACCAGCCGTACGGATGATGTACAATGGAAAGTGGTCCTGTCTAGCCTCGCTGTCCGCCCCCGCCCCCAGCATCTCTTATTCTCTTAGCAGGTGTTCGTTATTCCCTGGCCGCACATCCATAGAAGGAGGTCTGGCTTTATCAAAGGGCAGGGAGGGTTTGATGCCCAGACTGGGGTGTGCACGCAAGAGTCTTTTAACAGACAGACCGGCTTTCACGCGCCCTTGTGGACGGCAGAGGGCTAACCCTTTTACCAGGTTCGGAGTTGAAAGGACTCTGATGTAGGTTTGGCGAGGGACCCCAACATTCGTCATTTGCTTCGCAGAGCTTTCGGTATCCCCCTGGCTCCTGCCTGCGTTTCGCTCAGAAGCAAATCCAAGTGAAGTGTTTCCTTCAAGCATGGGGGGTGCTCTAGAAGGGTGTAGGAGAGAGGGACCGGGACACTTTGGTTCCTCGGAGACTCCGGATCGGCAGTTGTGTAGGTCAGCCGATAGGAGACGGTGGGGACCCGACTGGCAAAAAAAAAAAAAAAAAAAAAAAAAAAAGTCGCATCTAACAAACAGGGCTGTACCTAATGGTCACCTGGCATTGGCCACTGGAGTCCATAGTACTTAATGACAAAGTGCGGCAGTCACAGCAGCCGAACAAGCTGACCATCTTTTAAAATTTTTTTAATGTTTATTCATTTTTGAGAGAGAGAGACAGAGCATGAGCAGGGGAGGGGCAGAGAGAGAGAGAGACACACACACACACACAGAATTGGAAGCGGGCTCCAGGCTCCGAGCTATCAGCACAGAGCCCGATGTGGGGCTCGAACCCACGAACTGTGAGATCATGACCTGAGCCAAAGTCGGACACTTAAGTGACTGAGCCGCCCAGGCGCCCCAAACCTGGCCATTTTTTTAATGGAGGTGAATTCACATGCCATAAAATGAACCATTTTATTAAAAAAAAATTTAAATATGTTTTTAAGTTTTATTAATTAATTAATTAATTAATTTAGAGACAGAGACAGCACGAGCAGGGGAAGGGCAGAAAGAGAGGGAGAGAGAGACTCCCAGTCCCCGCAGAGCCTGACGCGGAGCTCGAACTCACGAAACTGTGAGATCGTGACCTGAGCTGAAACCAAGAGTCAGGCGCTTAACTGACCGAGCCACCCAGGCACCTCAAAGTGAACCATTTTTTGAAATGTTTTATGTATTTTTGAAGCCGAGAGAGAGACGGACAACGAGTGGGGGATGGGGAGGGAGAGAGGAAGGCACAGAGTCTGAAACAGGCTCCAGGCTCTGACAGCTCAGAGCCCGACGCGGGGCAAACATGTTAGCTAACAGCTAACATGACAGAGGGGCCAGTCCCCGGCTGAGAAAACCCTCCCAGGTCAGCAAATGAGCTCATGGCTCAACAATCAGAGGTGACGACTTTGAGGTTTCTGGCGGGTGGCTTCCCCGCCCTGTAAGGAACCAGGCACTGATACGTTTTCCAACCAGCAGAGATCCAGAAAGCTCCAGGCGCTTACCGACTCTGTGCACTCAAGATCTGCTCAAACGTAAATAAGATGCTGCAGGTCCCCACAATGGGATATCACGCACCCCTAAAAAGGAACGGTATTCTAACCCATGTTACAACATGGACAAACCCGGAAAACATCATGCCAGGGATATACACTAGGTACAAAAGGTCACTTATGGTATGATTCCGTTTTTATGAAATGTCTGAAATAGCTAAGCCCTCAGGGACAGAAAGCAGATGGGTAGTTACCGAGGCCTGGGGTGAAGGGGAGGGAGACGTGGGGAATGCACGCTTAATGAACACAGGGTTTTCTTTTGGGGTAAGGACATGCATGTCTTGGAACTAGATAGGTTCATTTTGGGGTGCGTGGTGGCTCAGTCAGTTAAGCGTCCAGCCTCGGCTCAGGTCACGATCTCACGGTTCACGAGTTCGAGCCCCGCGTCGGGCTCTGAGCTGTCAGAGCCTGGAGCCTGTTTCAGACTCTGTGCCTTCCTCTCTCCCTCCCCACCCCCCACTCGTCATAAGCGCACGGCAGGTGCTCAATAAATGCGTAGCGAACAAATGAATGCATGCATGCACGGCTTTCTCTTATCCCCTTTGAAGGCCTTGGGTAAGTGAGAGAATCATATAAAATAATAATACAAACAATATAAGATCATATATAATAATATAAAATACAAAATATGTAAAACATCCGATGAGGAAGAGGCTCTGGGTAGCTCTGCGTTCCACGCTCCTTCCGTACATTGTGCGAATACTCCGAGCACTTAGGGCCTTTCCACCTGCTGCTTCTGCTCCCCGGATGCGCTTCCCAGAGGTACCGTGTGCACTCTTACCACTTTCACATCCTCGCCCTGCCACTGAATCAGCGTGGAGGCTTTTCCTGCCCCCCACCATAAAATAGCATTCCCTAACCCTCTAAGAATGTTTTCCAGCTAATATTCGACACATCCAAAGAGCCTATGTGCACATTATGAGCATATGTATAAATTGTGAAGGCCCACTGATAAAAATAACCCCCTGCGAGCCCACCCCTCAAGGGCTAACGCACAGCTGTTTCTGTCGCACCTGTCTCGGCTTTCCACCCCGAAGCCAGCCTGCTCCCTGACCCCCGCTCCGCTATGGTGGGTGTTCACCCCTTGCCCATAGTTACGGATTACGTAGCATTTATCACCACCCGACTCATCTCTGTTTGTGTGTTACCTGCGTTTCTTCCCCCCAAATCTAAGCTCCGAGAAGCCAAGGAAATTGCCTGGTTCTTTAGCGTAGCCACACAATAAGCTCGAAATACATATTTGCTGAATAAGTGGATGAATGGATGAAAGTTGGTGGTGGGGGGGGGAGATTTCTTATCCATGATAGCCTTTTCAAGGGTAGGGGGAAAGAAGGAAGTCAACCTCGCCTGTTCTTTAAACCCTAAGCTTGAAACGGGTTGACAGAGCACCGACTTGGGGAGACAGACCCGGCTCAGCTCCCACTGGGCCCCTTTGTTGCTGTGTGACCCTGCCGAAGGACTCCTTCCTTTCTAGAATGGGGTAAATGATGGCAGCTGCTGACGGTGGGCCATGTGGCCAGCGCTCAAGAAGCAACAGTCAGTTTGTATACCCGAGTCCTTGCCTGGAATGATTTTCTCGTGCTGTGAAGGGGTGTTTGGGCAGCCTTGTGGCTCATCACTGCTGTGGTTCTCTTCGGGAGGGAGGACGGTTAGAAGTAAGAACTCTTGGGGCGCCTGGGTGGCTCAGCTGGTTAAGCCTCCGACTTCGGCCCAGGTCACGATCTCGCGGTCCGTGGGTTCGAGCCCCGCGTTGGGCTCCGTGCTGATGGCTCAGAGCCTGGAGCCCGTTTCGGATTCTGTGTCTCCCTCTCTCTCTGCCCCTCCCCTGCTCGCGCTCTGTCTCTCTCTGTCTCTCAATAATAAATAAACGTTAAAAAAAAAAAAAAAAAAGTAACTCTTTAGACAGGATCTGACCCTCCCTACCTCCCAGGCCTTCAGCCCCACCCCAACCCCTTCCCTGGCATCTTGGGGGTGATCTACATGACTTCTCACAGCTCCGGGGTTCCCCCTTGCCCCCAGGCACCTGTATTTATTCTGTATTCTTTCCCATGATACCTTCAGCTTCCAGGCCCCCTCCCACACACATACACCCAATGTCTGCTTGGTTCTCCCTTCTTCAACCTAATCTGGTGCCGCTGGGAACAGCTTCTTCTCGCTGTGCCCAGACTAGGTTAGGTGGCTCCAGCCCCTAACTCCAGTGTTGCTCGCAATCCCCCTGGTCTTGTCTGTCTTCAGAAGACAGTCTCCTGAACCGCTTTTACCTCTGGTTATTTTTGTTGCCTTTTATGCATCATCGGAAGCCCCGAGACCTTCCTAGAGTAAAGCAAAGAATGAACTAACCGTCCGTGTTAGCTCTTTTCGCCGGTATCGCAAAGAATCGCGAACAGGGCAACGGCACATAACCCAGATTTACTCACTTATGGTCTTAGAGGTCAGAAGTCTAAAACAGGTCCTCTGCGGCTCAAATCAAGATATCAGGAGCGCCGGGCCCCTTCTGGAAGCTCAGGGGGCCAACTGTGTGTTCTTTGTCACCTCCGGTTTCTGGAGGCCACCTGAAAACCTCAGCTTGTGGCCCTGAGCCACTCTGACCCCTGCTGACTATCCTCCCCATCTCCTTCTTATTCTGACCCTCCTGTGTATCTCTTCTAAGGTCCCGATTGATTATACTTAGGCCCCATCTGGAACATCCAGAATAATCTCCCCATCTCAAAATCTTCAATCACACCTGCACAGTCTCCCCTGCCACAAAAGGTCACGTATTCACAGGTCCCTCGGGTGCCAAGAGTCAGGGAGTGCACATCCTGGCAGGCGTTATTCTGCCCGCCACATCATCCAGCTGCCTACTCAGCTAAGTTATTTCCGATATGAACTTTGCACAGCACAGTAATCTGGGGTTCTCCCCAAGCAGCATAGTAATTGACTTTAAAGACCTTTTCATAGGACCCGTGATCGAAAATGGGACGGAGAGGCACCTGGGTGGCTCAGCCCATTAAGTATCAGACTTCAGCTCAGGCTGTGATCTCGTGGTTTGTGAGTTCGAGCCCCACGTCGGGCTCTCTGCTGTCACCACTGAGCCCACTTCAGAGCCTCTGTCCCCTCTCTCTGCCCCTCCCCTGTTTGTGCCCTCTCTCTGTCTCTCTCCAAAATAAACTTAAAATGTCTTTAAATGCAAGATGGAAATTTTACTTTTGAAATTTAGTCTCCCTGGGAACCTTGGAGAGTCATTTTTTGCTGTTGTTGAGAAAGAGAGAGAGAGAGAGAGAGAGCAGGGGAGAGGGAGAGAAAGAGAAACTCAAGCAGGACCCATGCTTAGCGCAGAACCCAACCCAGGGCTCGATCCCGTGACCTGCGTTCATGGCCTGAGCCGAAATCAAGAGTTGGGCGCTCAACCAACGGAGCCACCCAGGCATCCCGGAGAGTGATTCTAAATGAACTGAAGGAATCGTTCTTTCCTGAGTCCTTGTCTCACCGCTTCCCTCCCCTCTTCTTCTGTTTGTTTTACCAGGAGGTTCCTGGGGGCCCTCAAACAATCTCCCCCGCCCCCAAGATCAAAACCCGTGAGGGTTCCCAGGCATGCCCTGAAGCTGACACCTTTGCTGGCAATTTCGAAGCATCGCTGACACCCAGTTTTAATTAACCTGGTGAAGTGCCGTCTTGGCAGAGGCTAAGACCTTTTGAAACAAGTTCCTGACAATTCAGCTCCCAAGGTAAAGCCCAGCTTGCCTTTCTGGTTTGCCGTGTTTAAACCTCCTTTTGAGGACTCTGTGCAAGTCTGACCTTCAAGGGCACGGTCAGCCAGGGCTCTCGGAACAATTGGCCCTTCTCTCCAGTCTTGTGATTTTTTTTTTTTCATATTAATGCTCCCGGGTCGCCCCTGGCAACCCTCCTTCCCTCCCCTGCCTAGACTTACTTGCTCTGTTGAATCCAGTCACTCCAATCGATCACGCAGATATTTCTGGATGTTGCAATCAGATTCCAGGCCCCAATGGGAGCATATCGCATTATGTATCATCTCTGTTCCTCCAGGGCTAATTCCAGGCTCTGCTGCGATGGAGAAATCTGAGGGTCCTTTCCAAAACCGAAACGCTTAAGAACTCTCCGTTTCTCTTAGGAGATTGCGCTTTTCCAACAGAGACTGGTTTGACTTTCTTGCTTTGCTTCTTGGCGGTATCGTTTTTAGAAAGTTGCCTGGCCCGGGTAAATTTCAGTTTCTTTCCCTGGGGGTGGGGTGGGGACACGTGCATGCACACGCACGCACCCATAGACGTGTGTGTGCAGCACGCCAGGGCACATGTCCATGATAGCAAGAGTGTGTTTTTTTTTGTTGTTGTTGTTAGTGTTCATTTATTTTTGAGAGAGAGGGAGAGAGAGCGTGAGCCAGGGAAGGACAGAGTGAGAAGGGAACAGAGGATCTGAAGCGGGTTCTAGCCTGACAGCCGGGAACCTGATGTGGGGGCTCAAACTCACCAACCGTGAGACCCTGACCCGAGCCACAGTCGGAGGCTTACCCGACTGAGCCACCCAGGCGCCCCAAAAGTGCATTCTTGAAACTGGATATCTCCTACAAATCTTGAAGTACGTTCGGAGAAGCATGGGCCAGCAGGGAAAAAACTACACTCAAAGAATTGGCTTATGCTACTCTTTACCAGCTGAGTATTAGGACTTAGCTTTTCTGGGCTTCAGTTTCCCCATCAGTAGAACGACCACGGTAATGTTACCTCCAGAGCCAGTTGGGAGTTTGACTTAATTCCTGCTCGGAAAGTGCTTTAAAGGGTACCCGGCACATAAGCCGTTATTATCTTTATTATCACTCTACAAGATGGAGATCACCATTACCGATCAAAGGACTGGGTGGTAGAAGGAATTCAATAAACGTCGACCGTCATTATCACGGACGATTGTTCTTTGCCTGTGCGGCTGGACTAACGAGCATGGAAATTGATACAGAAGACGTACATTGGCTAAAGTGGTGGAAACGCTCAGAACAGACAAGAGGAGTAAGAGTCTCCATACGGGTGGAACCTAACTGGCACGAAGTGCCTCAGGACCGTGAGTGAGGAACCTCATCCATGCGTTGGAACCTCTGTGCTGCAGGAAGTAGGTGATACAAGTAGTTAAGGAAAAATCGAGCTGATACGAACGTTTTACCTTTTAGCTCATCGCAAGCTAGCAGCGCTCTTTGTTGGTCAATATTTACCTCCTGAATTGAGAAATGAGAGTCAATACTTACTTCCTATTGTTAGTACATCTATTTTCTGTACACTACACGTAAGCGGCCTATACACACAGGCACCGATACATTAATAGCTATATCAATAGAAAATCAACAATAATCATTTATTTTTAATGGCCATCACCACTGAAACACCAACAGTGCAATATACTCAAGACAAAGAGGAACACTTAGCGTGATAGATGTCTGTGGATAATTGATTTAGGTTAACAACTTCCTTTCCTAATGGTGCTAATTGCGTTAATCAACGGGCTGATTTCATCAGAGGCTTTCAGAGGCCCATCCTGGAGGTTGCCAGCTCTTTCTCTGGTTGATGAGTTAGTTCCCCAGGTGCAGACACCCATGCTTGATTTATAATCATCAGCAGAACTGTTTTCGTGAACACTTGCTGTCCAACCCGTTAACCCATTCAGCAGCCCGCGGCCCCGCCGTAACTACTGGGCCCAGCTAATTGGGTGGTTGAGATCTGGTGCAGTGGAGGGTTGGCAACTGGTGCCGGTGGTGTTGTTTTGGACTTCCCAGAGTTCTTTTCCCCGGAAAAGAGCCCCTCCCTTACGCGTGTGGCCGCTCACTCATCATTCTGTGTGGTTCTGGTGCACGGTTGATGCTACCCCAGTAGTCACTCTCTGGGGAGTTTCAATCTTGGGAGGCAGGGCTCAAGGACTGGGAGAAAAATATACTTAGGACACGTTAATTTCAGCGGGGGTGTCTAGACAAAGCTGTTGACCTAGTAGGTACCTGCTGTCAAGGCCCCCAGGAAATTCCTGGTTCCTGAACATTCCCTTCAGTCTTCTTACATTCTCCCATATTCTTTCTTTCTTTTTTTTTTCTTTCAATATATGAAGTTTATTGTCAAACTGGTTTCTCTCCCATATTCTTTCAACGGAAACTTCGTTGGCTTATGTTACCCAGACTCAGCTTCTGTTGCTTGCAGTCAGCTAGTCTCACCTAGTCCAGTTGTGCAACTGGCTCGCCGGCCATCCAATCGGTTGATAGTGGCTACATGGCATGTTGTGTCAGGAAAGACTCAGAGGGTTCATCCAAGAACTGTAGAAATAGTCTAGCACTCAATTATCAATATCTGCAGGGAGTAAGTTAGGGGCAATGGAGAGGGGGTAGAATATTACTGGTGTCAAATATATGCCAAGGGCCTAAAGACACAGAGCACAGTGTTTAAGGGACTGGGACTGTGTCATCGTTCTATTTGGGGTGTAGATACGAGACATCCGAGCAGTGAATAAACGCCTGAATTCACAGGAGAACGGGTAAGTTGCTGTCTCAAGGTAAAACAGCCGATTCTAGAATATTCCGCCAATTAGAGTCTGCGACCATTGCCATCATTTTCTTGATTTAGTTCTTCGAAGTTCTCTCTCTACTAGGCACCTCTCTCAACTTTGAGTCTCATTTCCCTTCACTCGGTTTTCCATCGCAGGTAAAACCACGTAATCAAATGTTCTTCCCTTCATTCCCCGACTGCTGTATTTACGCCAACATTCCCACTTGACAGCTGCCCTGTATTTTTCTTTAAGTAGATCATTTTGAAAGTATTTACTTCCAGCTGATTCCTCTTGCCCCTTCCTAATAAGTGTCGCTGTCGTTCCTACTGTGATAACCCATTTCAGACCTCTTTCTGCAGCAGAGGCAGAAAGGATTTTACGAAACAGCCTCCTGAGAGCGTCATTGGCCTAATTCTTGGTGGGATGCTTGTTTAACAAATTTTAATCCCGATCCTGGAGGCGTTCTGTATCTGCACCGGATACACATAGTATCCGTCTGTTATTTTTATTAATCCCCTTTTCGTGACGACGGCTTATGTTTACTTCTGTGGCATCACTTGCCAACCAGTGAGTGTGCTGACCACTTTACGTGCATTTTTCTCACCGGAACATCCCCCAAACCTAAGAGGGTTTTGAAAGAAGTGCTTTTCCGCCCCGTCTCCCGCGAGGAAACTGAGGCACGGAGCCGTGCGACCAGCCTCCTGCTAACAGTGGACCCAGCTGCCATTTGGACCCTGGGTTCCTGGACGCCCTGCCGTCTTCGAGCACCACTCATTTTCAAAAAGAGAACGAAGAAAATAAAAATCATTGGTAATTCAACCATCTTTGGGGTAGGTGGAAGATTGCTTATTTTATGGAGTTAAGAATAACCACGGCTGGCAATTATCGGGTGCCGGGCACTATGCAAATACTTCTTAGCATCACCTCACTGGATCCAGACAGTGACCGTCCGACGAAGGTGTTACTTTTTCCCCTTCATTTTACGTATATAGAGGCAGATACTTCAAGTCTTCTGGGGGCCCCCAGAACTAATGCTCTGACCGGAGACCAGATTTCGGGTGCAAGGGGTTTATTTGGGAGGGGATCTCGAGCGCTGGCTGGGGAGCGGGGAAGACAGAAGAGTAGGCAAGAAAGCTGGTCGCCTCTGGGGACCACAGGGGTTTCATCCCACCCAGGGCTCTGAGAGGCAGCCTGGAGACCACACCACGGATAAGGGGCCACCCCTCAGTCAATGGTTAGGGCCACTGTGGGGGGCCCATAATTCAGGCCAGTTTGTGTCTGAGTCCCGACAGAGCCCTCAGGCTGAGTCTGGGCGCTTAGGGGTAGAAATCTGACTGCTTGAGATGGCAAAGGCTAAGGAAAGGTGGGGAGGGCTTATGACATCTGCCATTCAGAGTGGTTCACTTCCTTGTTCAAGGTCACACAGCTACCACCTGCAGGTTAAAAAGCCAACTCCTTGATTGTTTAAGTAATCCTGGAGAACAGTCGAGGACTTCCTCTCCCCTCGCCTTACTTGCTTCTCTAACCGTTGTCTCCCCTCCACCCTGCCCCAGTCACATCTGTGGTCCCCATCAGCTCTGGGGGTCCATGATGACCCAGTTTCCCGGAGGGAGGTCCTAAGACACATTTTTCTTGTACAGCTTGAGGGACTTGGCGGGGACACGGGTTCCTCCGGACTTCTGATTCAAAAATGATCACCACTCTTTTCCTCTCTTCTATTGAAGGCTAGTCCATTGCTATTAGTAAGAGTATTGATTTTTAAAAATGAGCCTGTTCCTGAACCTATATAACAGCTATCGAACGTTCCGTGTTTAAATATTTACTCTGCACAATCCCAGCCTGTTGGTCCTTCCTCGTTTCTGACGTTGGGTGGGTTGTCCCTCCTCAGGACTTCTCTCTCTCTCTCTCTCTCTCTCTCTCTCTCTCTCTGCGGCTCCCTGAACGGAAGACTTTAAACATGACAATATTAAGTGGCGTGTGTGGGGAGCTGGGTGTTCAGCAGAGGTGAGATTCATGCATAACTGAGATTTAACGTGGAATCTTGGCCCCCGGCATACCCTAACTCTTGTGTGGGTAACCTTGGGACCCTGTGTCACCCATGGTGGCCATTCGTTCATGGCGCCCGGGCCAGCGTCGAGAAGGCCAGTGTCGGGAAAGCAATCGCGTGTTTCCTTGGTTTGTCTTATGTTCCATCATTTTAAACACTTCTTCCTATCCAGGCTTGAAGAGGTAGGACAGTTTCTGAAAAATTTGGGGGAAAAGTCACAGATTCCTTCAACCGTGTGATAGAAGGTGGTGAGCTTTCTCCTGTGACCACATCCCTTTTCCTTCGGTGTCAGTCCTGGGTATTCTTGGGGATCCAGGTCAAGAATTCAGGGAAGCTATTTCTGGAAGCTTTGCCACTTTGTTTACCAAACTTCTAATAGAAAAATTATTTTTAATTTCCCCTTTGTTTGTCGTAGGGGGTATGGTCGGAGTCGCAAAAGATGAGTTCACAAATAAAGTGTAGTTAAGTGAAGGTTCTTATATTTGAGTTGGAATGAGGCCCTGATTTTAGATTAAAGCTTCTTTGTATGAGGATAATTGTTTTTAAAAAAAAATTTTTTTTTCATTTTTATTTATTTTTGAGATAGAGAAAAAGCGTGAATGGGGGAGGGTCAGAGAGAGGGAGACACAGAATCTGAAGCAGGCTCCAGGCTCCGAGCCATCAGCACAGAGCCCGACGCAGGGCTCGAACTCATCGACCGTAAGATCGTGACCTGAGCTGAAGTCGGACGCTCAACCAACTGAGCCACCCAGGCGCCCCTGCTACTCAACTATTTCTAAGTTCACTTCACATGGACAGTAAAAATCCCCCTGTCCATTTGCAAGAAAACAGCCTTACTTTATACTCATAGCACAGAACACCCAGCGATTCTAACTCTGTTGTTCTTTTATTGAAGATTTCTTTAAAAAAGGAAGCATTGATCTCTAGCAACAGGTAAGCCTTGCTCTGATACGTTAATCACCATAACCCCTGCCAAGCCCAGCGCTTTGGTTTACGGGGAACTGACTTTATTGATGGGAAGGCAGTTTGACATCTGAGATCCTGATTTGTGTTTAATTGTAAAATTAAAAAATGTTTATGGGGCACCTGGGTGGTTCAGTCAGTAAGCGTCCGACTTCAGCTCAGGTCATGACCTCACAGTGCATGAGTTCGAGCCCCGCATCGGGCTCTGTGCTGACAGCTCGGAGCCTGGAGCCTGCTTCATATTCTGTGTCTCCCTCTCTCTCTCTGCCCCTCCCAGCTTGCTCTCTGTCTCTCTCTCAAAAATTAAATAAAAAACAACAAAAATTTAAAAAAATGTTTAATGTTTTTCTCTTTCTGATGCAATATATCGTATATGTAAGTCGTGGAAAGCTTATTAAATGGTATGCCCATGATATTTCATTTTATAACATTTCAATATTTCAGCTTTTGTTTATTAAACATTTATTATATATTCTTTACTTATTTATTTCTTTTAATTCTTATGAGGTAGGTATTGCCATGAGCCCCATTTTTCAGAAGAGGAAAAATCAACATGGACAGAAAATCCCGATTTTCCCAAAGCAAGTCAAGTAGAAAGTGGGGAAGTCAGGATTTGATCAAAAAGTCTCTGACAACAGACGTCATTTGTTGAACCACTGTGCTACGACCATGACCCAGAAGCACCTTTTGCTGGCATTTCAGTGTATTTCTTAGTTTTGATTATTTTTTAAAAACTTATTTAAAGTAAAATTTTATTTTGTATTCTGCCTTTTCCCCTAACATTTGAAGCATCTTTTGCGTGCCAGTAGAAGCTTTTTATAGCTCCTTAATTGCTATTTGATTGTTACTTAAACCATTCATTCTCTCGTTAAAGGACTTTTCTTGTATTTTCAGTAACGCTGTAAGGGACATCTTTAAACAGGAATATGTGTGTAGACTGATTTTGAAAATCAGATTGAGATTTTGAGTTCCTTCCGTTCCTTCCTTCCTTCCTTCCTCCTTTCTTTCTCCCTTCCTTCCTTCCTTCCTTCCTTCCTTCCTTCCTTCCTTCCTTCCTTCTTTCCTTCTCTTTCTCTCTCTCTTTCTTTCTCTCTATTTCTTTCTCCCTTTCTTAATCTTTTTGGCAAGTCTTAAGGAAGTAAATGTATTTTTCAGGTCAAGATGAGTGAATTTAACCATACCTCTATCCTAAAGCAATTTCTCAAAGCTGGTCCCTTAAAGACACTTGACTTACCCTCTTTTCTCTGCCTAAGTGGGTTTTCGTTTCCTTTTCAACAACTCAAATCATATTTTTAAAACATCCGGAGTGTGGGGCGATCTCATACCGTCTATCTGTGCAGAGAGCCGATGAGTAGATTATCCTAAGAAGTAGAAAGCCTAAACATATTTGATGATTGGCTTTGGAATGCGCTATGCAAATCGGAATAGAAGTTTTACCTTGTGAGTTGGTGTTAGCTAATAATGAAATGATTTCTCATTCTCCAAGTATTTGCTGACTCCAAATGGGTGAAGGATCAGAGGGAGATTTGCTGTGTTTCGAAAGCAAGCCCATGTGAGGATCCGTTTAAAACCCCACCTGTCCTAGGCTGCCATCACAGAGTTTGCTAAGGTATATTTTGGTTTCCTGTCCACTTATCCTCATCCTCCACTGGATCAGGAATCTCAGGACCCATGAATATACATCTGGGACACTGTAGGATCCCCAGGGCCTGACAATAATGTTTGGCATTTGGTGGGCATTCAGAAAGTTGTATTGAAAGGAAGCAAAGAATTAGGAAAACCAACTATAGACAGTCGTGTAAGTAGACACTTGGGAAATGACTCTGTTTGGAGACATCCCTGTATGCCAGACGCCTTTTTTTTTTTTAATGTGTATTTATTTTGAGAGAGACAGAGGGAGCACAAGCGGGAAAGGGGAAGAGAGAGAAAGAGACAGAGAGAGGATCTCAAGCAGTCTCCATGTTCAGCACGGATACTGACCTGGGGCTTGATCCCGTGACCCTGAGATCATGACCTGAGCTGAGATCAAGAGTCCGACACTTAAATAGACTGAGCCAAGCTGGCGCCCAAGCCTGGATGCCTTTTGAACTCATTTTTCAAGTGTCACAAGGAAGGGCTTTTTAGAACCACAGGACTTATGGGAAATGACTCTGCGGGTGGCCCCTGAGGTCAGGGTGACAACCTTTGACTGACAAGGCTGAGGTGGGCCCAGTCACGCTTTGGGGTCACTCTACTCCATACATGAATTCTAGGCTCTCTGGGACATGGTGGCCAGTCCAGCCTGATGTGGGAAATCTGCCGCCTGTTGAAAACACGAGACCCCCCCCCCCCCCCACCAACCTGGCCGTAAGGGTGAGCTGGGCACAGCGGATGGGACAAACACTCTCCTGCCCCCTCTCCTACTGTTTGCTTTTTCCTTCTCTGAGAAGCCTGCCACCATAGACCATACGGGATGGTCTGGGTTACACCCTTCACCTGCTAGGAGGGGACACTCTGGGGGGTTTCCTGCTGCTGCGATCGCATCACGCTGTGTTCCCTGTGCCGCTGTGGCCTGTCCTCACCTCCCAGTTTGCTCTTTCTTTTCTGCACCCTCACAGGCTGCGGAGGCCAAGAATTAATTTATGGCTCTGTGAAATGTGCTGGGTCTTATCAAGGGATTACAGGCTAATACTCTCATGCCTCACCTCCCTTACCTTTGGTCCTGGAGGCTGTGTTTACCGTGCGGGTTTGAACTTGAGGGAGGGGGCTAAGTGAGGAAAAAGGCAATTAAAGGCTCCCAGTTGCCTGCTGACCTGTTTGAAGCAGGTAAGACTTGCCCAGGTGTGGACACAGGGGCCCTTCACCCACAGCCCTATCTCTGCAGGGAGATAAATTCACAGTTCATAAAGATAAGGCCCCGGAGAAATGCCATGAGCTGGGACCGCATTGGCTGCCCAGCCGATCAAAGCCGATCGTGACTAATTCTCTCAGGGGGAGATATTGAGGGTCAGAGGAGGTTGGTGTCACGGGACCGGCGAGGAAGAGCCACCCTGGGTAGAAATGGCTTTGAACCTTGCCTCTGACGCTTAACAGCCGCGGGATCTCGGGCAAGCGTCTTCATTTCTCGAAGCCTCAACCTCCTGAACCTCCGTTTCCTCTCTCCGAGGGCTCTTTGGGGAATGGACTACAATAATGTATGAAAAGCAACCGACATCATGCCCCGCACAGTGTTCCACAAGCGGGAATCGCCTCCTTCCCTATTGTTTCCTTGGAACCTCACCTTTGAAGGTGAATAGATTGGGTGTGTTTGTATCCCTTCGTTCGTTCCTCGGATGGATCGAACACTTACTAAGTGCCAGAATCCAGGCCGGGCAGAAAAAGATTAGATAAAAGAGCTTCCCTGACGGAACCGCGTCCAAAGAGGGAAAGAAACGTCAACAACGCCGATAGCTGACACGTACTGAACGCTTATGACGGGTACGGCCCGTCTCATATTTGCTCCTGGAATCCTCGTGACCACTCTTCAGTGGTGGACACCGTTAGGGTCCCACCTTCTGGATGGGGAAACAGAGGCACAGGCCCCTTGAGTGATGGCCCCCCCAAACGCCACAGCTAATGTCCCAGTGGAAACTGACACGCTGACTCTTGCGTGGCGGACGAGAGCGTCCTCGTGACCCGGCTGCCTTTGGAGATGTACCCATCCGGGGGCCGCTGGCGGATTCTGTTCCTTTGGGTCTCTGCAACCCTCGCTGATCCAAAGGGCCTGGGGCCGTGGACCAGCCGCGCTGATGTTGCCTGGCGTCTGGTCAGAGCTACAGAATCTGCAGCCCCACCCCGGATCTGCTGCACCAGTCTTACTCGACACGGCCCCCGGGGAGTCCGTGGGCCCATCGGAGCCTGAGACGCGTTTGTCATATGCGCAAACGATCCTTTCAACGGCATAATGAAAATAGTGACTGGAGGGAACCCCGGTGAACCTAACCCCGTGAGGGCCATTATGGAACTTGGAAGTAATTGGGTTGTGGGAGGAACCTCCAGGAAAGAAGTCTCACCACCTCCTCACGGGTTCGACCCTCATTTCTCTGACGTGCCCCAGGACTCTGTGGTGTCTTCCCTGAAGTGGTCAGTGGGCCTCAAACCCTCCTTGGCATAGACCCTCCCGAGACGCCTCTCGAGCAGGGTGGTCCAGGGCCCAAATCACAGCAATGCCCGTTCCATTGGTGTGGGGGCAGGGCCTAGGACTCTGCCGATTTAATTAGCACCCCTGCGTGATTCTGATGCCAAAGGCTTGAGAAACACGGACCTAGAGCCCCGTTCCTTCCTGGTGCGTGCCCGAGTAGAGCTGTTGCCCTGCGGAACATATTCTGTCGGGGGGATAGGTAGGATTGGGGTCCGTTCCTGGTCCGCCTCATTTTTTCTCCCCTCACGGAAGCACGCTGAATGCAACTGAGAGTAATGTTATTGCAAGATAACCATAGATCGGATCCTTTCAGAACATTCCATAAAGGATCGCTCAGTTCGGTCCAAACCCCTCCGGTGGCTTCCCATCCACTTGCCCTAAAATCCCACTCCTTACTGTGGCCTGTAAGACCTTGTGTGATCTGTCCCTGGCTCCCTCTTTGACCCCACGCTCTATCGGCCTCTCTGGGTTCTGTCACTGTCAGCCTAACCGACCCCTTTGCTATTCCTCAGACCTACCCAGCCAACTCCTACCCTAGGGTATCCATAGGATCTCCCCCAGGTGTTCATAGGCCCGTCTTGGTTCAAATGTCACCTCCTCCCAAGCCATCGCTGACCTTCTCTTTATTGTCTATCAGCAATGATGGGAGTCATTTGATGGTTCGTTCGCCTTGTTACCGCGCGTCCCTCCATTGGGCTGTCATTTCCACTCATTTCCGCATCTGGATCATTCTCAGGTGCAACCCCCAAGGCTGGGAGGAGAGCCCTGCACGTAGGAGCTCTGCGCTGAGTATTTGTTGGATGAATGAATACATGCACGGACCTCGAGCATGATTCTGTGAGGGGGGGCGCACATGCCTTCGGGGGCCGGGAGGGGAGAGGAGCCCAGCCTCACCCCGTTTCGTCTCCAGCTGCGGCGTGAACGTCTGAGCACAAGCAGCGGCTCGGGGTGATGCACGTCTACTCTCCTACCGCGCTGGAGATGAGAATTTCCCAAACGGAGCTGTCTGCTGGGCGGCACGGCACGGCTGCTTCAGGCTCCGGGGAGAATCTGGTTCCTTGCCTTTTCCAGCCCTAGAGGCTGCACACACTCCTTGGCTCACGGCCCCTTCCGTTCTCCGAAGCCAGCAAAGGCATCACTCAGAGCCTTATCAGCACATCTTCTCCGACTCCAGACTCTTCCTGCTGCCCTCCTCTTGTAAGGCTCTTGTGATTGGATCGGACCCACCCGCATCATCCAAGATAGTCTCCCCATCTGGAGGCCTTTGATCACATCTACACGCTCCCTTTTGCCCAGTAAGGTAACACGTGCACAGTTTCCGGGAGTTCTAGGCATCAGGACGTGGGCATCTTTTAAAAATTTTTCTGAACGTTTATTTACGTTTCGAGAGACAGAGCGTGAGCGGGGGAGGGACAGGAAGAGAGAGAGGGAGGCACAGAATCCGAAGCAGGCTCCGGGCCCCGAGCTGTCGGCACAGAGCCCGACGCGGGGCTCGAACCCACGAACCGTGAGATCAGGACCTGAGCTGAAGTCGGCCGCTCAACCGACTGAGCCACCCAGGTGCCCCGATCTGTATTTCTGAAAGAGCCCAAATGATGTCTTCCCCCCCGGGGAAGTTTTGTTTGTGTAACTTTGGCATACCCACTCGTCGGAGACATGTGAAAACTCGGAGGAGAATCACCAAACCAGACCAGGGGCTTGGAACATCAGAGGATAAACCCAAAATCAATTTAGGGCACCTGGTGGCTCAGTCGGTGAAGCGTCCGACTTCGGCTCAGGTCCTGATCTCACGGTTCGGGAGTTCGAGCCCCGCGTCGGGCTCTGTGCTGACAGCTCGGGGCCCGGAGGCTGCTTCCGATTCTGTATCTCCCTTTCTTTCTGCCCCTTCCCCACTTGCTCTCTCTTTAAAAAATAAATAAACATTAAAAAAATTTTGATAAAAAAATTAAATTGGGGCGCCTGGGTGGCGCAGTCGGTTAAGCGTCCGACTTCAGCCAGGTCACGATCTCGCGGTCCGTGAGTTTGAGCCCCGCGTCGGGCTCTGGGCTGATGGCTCAGAGCCTGGAGCCTGTTTCCGATTCTGTGTCTCCCTCTCTCTCTGCCCCTTCCCCGTTCATGCTCTGTCTCTCTCTGTCCCAAAAATAAATAAACGTTGAAAAAAAAAATTTAAAAAAAAAAAAAAAAAAAAGAAAATTAAATAAAAACCCACACAAAATCAACTCATCATAGCCACTGCCTGAATAGATTGTTCCTTTTGTCCCCAGCTCATAAGGTGGAGCCCAGGAGGGAACAGGAAGTGGCTTGAGAAAATACACCCAGCTCAGGGGGCCTGTGAATGGCACCCTCCGATGCCAGGGAGCATCAGGTTGGCTTATGAGAGGCGTCTCAGTGGGAACCATTTTCTGTGAAGTCCAGTGGCGCAGGCTGCCGTCCTGACTGGGCACTGGCACTCAAAGCTGGCGCTCAATACCCCACGGTTCTAAAGTTCTAGAACCTTCCCTAGCTCAGGCGGAGGCTTCTGAAAGGCCAGGTGGGATTCGGGGAGAAGGGGTTAATCCTTACTGCTCTCAGGTCATCTCTCCTCAGATCTTTTCATAACTCGTGAGATACCTGGCTCCTGAGGACGGTGTCACAGAGGGTGTGGTGCCTGTCTCCGGGCGTCCTGTCTCTTGCTCATGGTGCTATTATGCTCTGATTGGTATTAATAATTGATTTATACAGCACCTTTTACAATCCTACAAGCGCTCGCGACAATTGGCCCCTGTGTGGACACACGCATCACTTCGCTTCACCCTCAGATGATAAGCTGCCACCTCATGGGGTGGGGGTGGCAGCAGGCGCCAGTCACCTCAGTGGCACCAAGGACTCGACAAGGAGACAGTTTGATGCAGGAAGTAGGGCAGTGTCTTATCTCCTCTGACCGGGGTGGGGGGAATGGGTGGAGGTGATTCTGAGCCTGTTATTGATTAGTGGGAGGATTCCACCCCCAAGAAGCCCAGGTGAGGGAAGCGTCTTTTGGCCACGGGATAGGGTCAGTTTCCCCCAGTTACCCCATTATATAGATGAGGAGAAAACCTGAGGTGCCGATGGGACGAAAGAATGCCATGAAAGAGATGGAGAAGAGCCAAGGCTGGGACTGCGTGCCTTGTTTTCCTCTGCCAAGGCCAAGGGGAAGGTGGAGGTGGTCATCCAAGGCTCGGGTCATTGGCCGCCATATTTTGTGGAGCTTGAGATGCTCATGTTAGCGTTTGGAGGGAGCCGAGGTCTTGCAGGGCCTCTGTGCCTGATCGTTTTGCTATAATTCTGCCTGTGGGACTTCACTTAAGATCTTCGAGTCCTCGTATTTTTGAGAGTCTCTGCGTCATGTATTTGAAGAACACGGGTTCTGGAATAAGTCCGTTTTCTGGTGGTCCCTAGGAATACGGGTGCTAAGACTTACTTCCTGGGTGACGGTAGGGAAGTCGAAGAACCTCTGGGAATGTCAGTTTTCATGTCTGGGGAATGGGGATACGGAGAGTCCCCACTTCCCAGGGGTGAAACGCAGCGTGTGAAACACGGCAAGTGCTCTGTAAAGATAAGCTATTGGTTATTTTATCTTCATGTTGGTCATCCACGTGTTATCATCTTTGTCAAACAGCAGTGCTCTCCTAGGAGAAATGAAGCATCTTGCTAGATCAAAAAGGAACTCGGTTTCCCAGAAAGGAGGCATGAGGCACGCAGAGAGAGTTCTATGGTTGTTTAGATCCTGGTGCCATGCACTCTGGGTGGTCAGTCGGGAGGGCTTGGAATCATCCAGGAGCAAAGGCCAAGCATAAGAATGAGTCAGAGCTCTTGGGTGGCCAAGCAGAAAAACCAAGAATAAAGTAAGTCAGGCAATGGGGTGTGGATTGAGATGAGACAGGAACTAAGACTCGTCTAGAAACGTCTAGATCGGGATTTTCCAAGGCTGTTCTACCCAATACCAGTCCACTGGTTCACCCTCCCTGAGCAAAGGACACCATGGCCAAGTAAGTGGGGAGCATGTTCTTCCTCCCTCTGGGGGTGCCACCAAGTTTATCTGCATCATAAAAGCTCTGAGAAGTCCTTCGGTGAAGAAGTCCATTGAATTTCCAGGAGGAAATTCCAGTATTCCCCAAACCTATTTAACTCTTGATCCCCTCCTTTTATCTGATTTGATTTCATAAAATA
Organism: Puma concolor; assembly: GCF_028749965.1. NCBI lineage: Eukaryota > Metazoa > Chordata > Mammalia > Carnivora > Felidae > Puma > Puma concolor. The sequence continues at coordinate 12,575,249 of NC_141678.1, read as the reverse complement.
ATACATCCTTTCTCTGAAAATACTTAGGGAGAGAGATTGAGTTTAACCAAGAGAATTTGGTTGGAAATTTCCCAAGGTTGGAAAAAAAAAAAAAGAAGAAGATTTTGTGTCTAATCTCTGTTGTTCATAATGCATCCTACTTGAATGTCATTTAAAAAAACAAAACAAAACAAAACTTGTGTATTGTGCCCGGAAATGTTGGTGTGAGATTTTTGTAGCTGTTTTAAATGGCTGACTTAAAGGCTCAGGAATGAAAAATACTTGGGTTCCCATTATGGGCGAGTGTCAGTGCTGTTCGTGACGACGTCTCTACAGCGGTGACAACGGTCAGTCACGGCAGCCGTTTACGGCGTCCCGTCCGTATTCTCTTCCCCACACTCCGTAGGGGGCATACACGATCTATTTAGTCCTCTAAAGAGGAAACTGAGGCTCAGAAGGGTTGGTAGTTTTCCCAAAGTCATGGCTCTAGAAAGTAGCAAAGCCCACATTTGAATCCAGGATCAACGTTCCCGGGCAATCGCGTCGTCACCCCTCGTGGACGTGCTGATCTGTTTTTCCCGTTTACTTTCCAAATCCTCCCGAGTGACTCAGGGATCACACGTACTGTCAGGAGCCAGGACTGCCCCGCATAATTGGAAGCTGAGGCTCACATCCTGAAAAAGTCGTGCCAGCCCTCCTGCTCGGCAGCCTGCGGAAAGGCTCTCCGTGGCTCAGGCACGGCCGGGGATGGATGGAAGCGGGTGTCACGCCCCTGCTCCATCCCGTGGACCTTGTCCGCTGCGCGCCAGACCCAGCTGTGTGTTGTCCAGGGGTGGCTTTCGTCTTTAGAGGCTCACGCTTGTGCACAGGCACGGAAATTTCCACGTGCGTGCACGTGCTCCCTTGTGCGCACAGGTCCGGGCTGGACACGGCTCTTCCGCTTTGCCCGGGACTGTCCTCGTCTTAGCGCTGGATGTTCCACATCCTGGGAAATCCCCCGGGGCCCGTGGACCCAGAATAGTTGATTCCTTTTGAGGAATCCACCTAAAAAGTTCTTCTTGCCCGTGTAGAGATGGACAGGTAAGACTTGTCTCGTGGCAAGGGGCCTCAAAAACAACCGGAGCAACAGGAAAATGCCGTACAAGGGAGCAAGGCCATTTTTGGAAAACACAACAGATGGGGCGCCTGGGTGACTCAGTCCGTTAAGCGTCTGACTCTTGATTTCAGCTCAGGTCGTGATCTCCTGGTTCCTGAGATCGAGCCCCGAGTTGGGCTCTGTGCCGATGGGGTCGACCCTGTTTGGGATTCTCTCTCTCTCTCTCTCTCTTTGCCCTTCTCCCACTCATGTGTGCGCACGCTCTCTCTCTCTTTCTCAAAATACATAAACTTAAAGAAAAAACAACAGAAAAAGCTCTCAGTAGAGAAAAATAGAACTCAAAGCCTTTTGTATTGAGTAAGTCCGACACTTTACTAATTCAAAAAAGTGCTTTTAAAAGAATACCCTTCTACTCCACCATCGCTCCCTAGATTAATCATAATAAAAACAGCTATCACCTGAGAGGCTTTGCCAGGCTCCTTGCTGGGCCCCTGGCATAGAACACTTCCCTGAACTTGCACTACAAGCCCACGAGGCAGGAGCCACTTTTGCGCACAGTCTGACAAACGAGGAGACTAAGACCCGGCCGAGTTATGTCGCCTGCCCCAGGTTACAGCTGGCAGGTGCCAGCTACAGGCAGGTTGGACCCGGGTGACGTGTGAGCGGGCCCCCCAGGCACCGCCTACTTGGCCATCCTGTACCCCGTGCTGGTGATGAGCGCTTTGAGAAATGGACGCCTTTAGGTCCCGCTTGTGCCAGAGCACAGGGTTCCTTGAGGGCAGTCCCTGGTTCATTAACGTATCCTCAGAGTGCTTGAGCCAGGGCCTTAAATATAGCAGGTGCTCAGTTAATGTTTGCTAAGTTGGTTTGAAGTGAAACAATCTGTATGGTCTTTGCAGACAGCAAAAAAACATTCTGCGGAAAGCCTGAGCTGTTTCCAAGGGGCCGACTTCTTGATTGCTTCATGGGGATGCAGGGTTGAGTCACGGGGACTATCTGTAGATGAAGAAACCATCAAGTGATAATGGAAAATGTGGGCACAGCGCTTAACTATGTGTTTGTCATGCCGTTGAAATGTTATTTGTAATTAACATGATTATCCTTTATAACAACTCTGTGAGGTTGGTAACTTTCAGACCCAATGGACAGATAAGAAAATGACGGTACAGAAGGTTACGTAACTTGCCCAAGGTCACGGATCTTGTATGCTGGCTTGGGTCCGAGGTCTTAAGCCCGGAAAGATATTTCCCACTACCTGCAGAACAAAGGATAAAGAGTCACCCGGGTGGGCATTTCCATAACAGCTACTGTGTGGTGTTTATTGTGTAAGGGGCTGGCATTCCCAAAGAAAAAAGCACCACAGGAATATTAATATTAAATAATAAAATGTATACTGAATATTAATAATAATATTAGGATTAATTATATTAACTGATACATCATACTAGTAATGACAACGGTTATAATCATATAATGGTAAGAATTGCATCATTAATTAGTATAAAATCAATAGGAATGACAGCATTGAATATTTTATAAAATATTTATAAGAATCGATACTCACAGCCGCAGTTGGGCGTTCGCGATACGTCAGACATCTAATGGACTTTATGTATTTTTACAAGAAAACAGGCGTGATTTTATCAACGTTTATTTATTTTTGGGACAGAGACAGACAGAGCATGAACGGGGGAGGGGCAGAGAGAGAGGGAGACACAGAATCGGAAACAGGCTCCAGGCTCTGAGCCATCAGCCCAGAGCCCGACGCGGGGCTCGAACTCACGGACCGCGAGATCGTGACCTGGCTGAAGTCGGACGCTTAACCGACTGCGCCACCCAGGCGCCCCAAAACAGGCGTGATTTTAATGGAGACATTCTTATTTTTAATTTCTTACAATTTTAGCTTTATTGTGGCCCAAGTAGCCAACAGAGTTGGAAGGCATTTAAAGCACACGTCACCGTGGCTGGACAATATCTGCATACGTTTGTCCGCGAGTTCCCTTGACTAGCTAATTATGCCCAGCATCTCACATATTTATCTTTGCTTTTTGAGGAACGCGTAAAAGTTCCACTCTCTGAGCACATTTCAATGGTGCAATACAGTGCTATCAGCTACGGTCACCATGCCCTGCAACGGATCCCCAGACATCATTGGTCTTAGAGCTGAAAATGTGCTGCCTTTTACCGACCTCCCTCTATTTGCTCCACCTCCCCAGCCCCTGGCCATCTCCATTCTACTCGCTCTTCCGTGAGTTTGCCTTTCTGTCTTGTTCTCAAGATTCCAGGGGCCCCGGGGCGGGGGGGGGGGGCTCGGTCGGTTGAGCGTCCGACTTTGGCTCGGGTCATGATCTCGCGGTTGGTGAGTTCGAGCCCCGCGTCGGGCTCTGTGCCGTCAGCCTGTCGGCATACAGCCGGCTTCAGACCCTGTCCCCCTCTCTCTTGCCCCTCCCCCGCTTGCACCCTCCCCCTGCCCCCCCCCAAAAGACTCCACATATAAGTGCCACCGGGCAGTATTCGTCTGTCTCTGCCTGACCTTCCATGTCGTCATGGCGACAGGCTTTCTTTCTTTCTCATGGCTGAGTAATATTCCAACACATAAAGGGACGGATATTTTGAGTTGGATCGAGGACCATCTCCCCTCTCACCTAAGCCCTGCGTTTCTTTCGCAGCGGCACCTAGTTCGCAGAGAACACTCTTGTGGTTACTGGTTCACAAATACGCCTCCTCTGCCTGATGGAGACTTTGCTGCAGGCACGCTGCCCCTTCGTGGTCTGCAGAGCCCGGATATCTGGGGCAGTCAACTTCGGGGAGCGGAATGACAAGAGTTTTTGCAGGCAAACCGACGCAGAGGCAAAGCTCCACAATCCCACGTGCGGAAACCGCATGGAAGAAACGCTCATCCCTCTCGGCCCCCCTCGCTGCTCCATTGGGCAATTGGCAACAGTCACACGATCAAATAATAAGCCTTCTTGCCATCAATCTCCATGGGTGTGGGTGCCCCAGGATGTGACAACCCGGGGAGATCATCGTCAGGCTCATTTTAGCTTCTCTTTCTAAATTCCCAGACTTTGTCTTTTTTGAGTCGTCTCCAGAACCTTCCCAAGGGGGATTTTCCTGACTCTTGTAAACTGGAGATTTATGTCCCTCATGTGGACTTTTCCCAGCTTAGCTGGTTCTCAGTCGTGGGTGTTTTCCTTCAGGCGGAAGTGTCTGAAGCAGAGGACGTTGGAGAAACTGCTTTGTAGTGAGATTCTTGGACTAGTTCTTACCTGCGAGGGGTAATTTGCAAGGAAACGTGGTGTAGGGAAAAAGAGGTTGGTTTCTGGAATCTTGAGACGGTTTGTCTCTTGAAGCCCTATGACTTGGGGCAAGTTATCTGCCCCTTCTGTACCTTCCCCCTTGTCCTTATCTACCAAATGAGAAAGGACGGTATCTGTCCTACAGGACAGAGAAGATCATCCTTATTAGGCACCGCCTTCTCTTTGAATCCTGGTACTTATTCTCGTGGTTTCTGCCTTCCCTCTGACCACTTTGGCAGGACCGCCCTTGTTTCCATTCACTTGTGAGGCTTCTGTTTTTTGGACCCATCCCTGCCTCCAGCTGTTCCAATGTTTTAACTTTACCTTGCTTCTTTCGTCCACTCGCCTTATGCCCTACATAACTTGTGTCTCCTTTTGAGTCTGTTTGGCTTTTAGATCTCCAGCTCTGTCTACTTTTGAAAGAAACCTCTCGTTTCGTAACTGTGGACATGAGCAGGCTTAATTAAAACCCAGTGAGTTGAATTGATCCAGCTGTTGGAGCCAGGCCTTCGGCTGGAAAACAGATCGTGATGTATGTTTCGACCACTTTTCCCCCTCTGCTTGGCGTGACTTTGATGGTGGAAATAAATGTGAAACCACAGTGTATGTCCCTGAATGTCAGCTGGAAATGGGTCTTGTTGATTCACACTTAATAGCTTTCAACGAAAGCGGTTGGGAAAAGAACATCAAAACGAACCGAGCAAATGCAGGAGACCAGAAGTCGTTCATATGAAATCAGAAAGTAAGGACCGAAACCGACCCCACTTTGACAGGTAAACTTGGGAGGCTGTTCTTTGAGAAACAAACAGATTTTACACTTGATCTTAGCCGAAAGGTTGAGAAGCAATCAAATAAACAAATTTAAAAGGGCAAGGTATGGGGAAGTTGAAAGAAGGTCAAGCAAGAAGAAACATAAATATCCTAAGTTAGCCACAAAAAACAGAACATGAAGTTGTGAGAGAGTGCTATATGTCACCCTATATCAGGATTTCTCAACCTCAGCACTGTTGACACGTGGGCTGGAGAGTTCTTTGTGGTGGGGAGCTGTCCCGTTCACTGTAGATGTTGAGCAGCATCCACGGTCTCAACCTGGGAGATGCCACTAACACCTCTCCCCACCCCCAGTTATGATAGCGAAAGGTATCTCCAGAAATTGCTAAATGTTTCCGATGGGCAAAACCACCCCCTGCTGAGAACCCTTGTTCTGTATTATTCACTTTGAAAAATCTCAGTGACGAGGAAACTATTCTAGGGAAACAGTAATAATTTTACTGAAAAATTAATGCATGTAAGTATGTCTATTTGTATGTGTGCACATATCTCTGTACATGCGTAAGAGGCGGGGAAAACATTTGCAGCGTGGTCAAAATTCCGTCTCTAGAAAACCAAATCCTGGGTCAAACCTGGTGAGGTATAGTCCATGCTCAGGAGGTAATAAATTATCACTCGCTATGCACTGCCAAGGTCTGAGTGGTTTCCTGGGATACGAGACTTTCACTACTAAAACCTGGAGGATCTTGGGCACACCAGGGCCAGCTGGTCATCCTAACACCTTGCCATGAGTAATGGGTGAAAGTAAGCCAATTTGGCGCTGAAAAGAGAACTGACAGGCCACACCCACTTATGAATACAAATGAGAACCTAGTAAACAAAGAAACATTGGTGTTGAGGCATGCGCTATGTAAAAGTAGTTTTGTTTACTTAAGAAGCTTTGGTCACAGAAATTCGTCTGTGAGGTCTTAAGTTTTGACGGCAAGGATGGTGTGGGCCGTCCCTCCTTCCGAGTCTCTCCCTAAATACCCACCTCTGGTTCTTTTTCCCCTCCTCCTTCCCTAAATCCACTCCCATATATTCCCTGGCGGGGTCCGTGGAAATCCTACATTACAGTCATAGCCATCATGGTGAAATAGGGTTTGTATCCCAAAGTGTAAGATGATCTGACGGGATTATTTTGATGTAGATCAAACAGGTATTTGATGAACGCAAGATTCATGGGATTTAAAAGAAAAACAACAACCAAGGTTTCATTAAACTAGGTGTGCTCCTTCAACACAATGATTATCTTTTTCAGATCGCTAGCAACATCATTCCTGGTGGAGGCCTTCCCATTAAAGTCAGGAACAAGGAGTCCTATGACACCCTTAATTTAATAATTTTTAAGAAGTTCTAGCCAATGCAATAAAGCAGGAAAAAAAAAAACCCAGATGAAATGAAGATAAACTAGAAAGAGAGGGATAAAAAATATAATTATTTGCAGATATGCTGATTGAACCAAAGGAAAATTTTAAGAGATAGAGAGTTTAAAAATAAACCAAAACCTTCTCTGGTTTTTAAAATTAACCTAATGGGGTGCCTGGGTGGCTCATTTGGTTAAGTGTCCAACTCTTGATTTTGGCTCAGGTCATGATCTCACAGTTTGTGAGTTTGAGCCCTGCGTTGAGCTCTGTGCTGACAGCTCAGAGCCTGGAGCCTGCTTTGGATTCTGTGTCTCTTTCTCTCTCTGCCCCTTCTCCACTCACGCTCTGTCTCTGTCCCTCCCCAAAATAAATAAACATTAAAAAAATAAAAAAATAGTGGGGCACCTGGGTGGCTCAGTCAGTTGAGCGTCCGACTTCGGCTCAGGTCATGATCTTGCAGTTTGTGGGTTCGAGCCCCACGTTGGGCTCCGTGCTGACAGCTCAGAGCCTGGAGCCTGCTTCTGATTTTACGTCTCCCTCTCCCTCTGCCTCTCTCCCACTTGTGCTCTGTCTCTCTGTCTCTCTCTCAAAAATAAATAAAATGTAAAAGAATTAAAAAATAATAAAAAATTAAATTAAATTAACCTAATGAAATTCCAAAAAAGGGCTTTTAAAGGAACTCGTTAAAATTAGGTGAAATGGTCTTCAAGTTAAAATGAAGGGAGAGTAGCCATACATCTTTATGTGAAAAGTAGGGGAGAAATTATACTACCAAACTTAAAAGCAAATTACGAAGCTACATGACTCAAGCAATATGGGCCTAATGCAAAATAGACATCTAGATACATGGAATTAAATATAAAATCTCATTAATACATCCAAGCATAGATAAGGGTATAATCCACGAGAAAGGTGGGAGCTTAAATCAAAGGAGAAATGACCATTAGGTAAAGAAAGATACTATGACACGTGATAAACCTTGACAAAGTGAAGTCAAAGTCTTACACCATGTGGCAAAGCCACTGCAGGGAGATTGAGTCACCTGTGAACAGTCAGACCATAAAAGAATTAGAGACAGAGACGAATTTTTACCTGAACCCTGTGTGGAGGAGTCTTTTTTAAAAGGAAAGGCAAAGCTACCAGCGATGTATTCGACCAAATAAAAATGAGAACAACAACAACAAAATCAAAAACAAACCCCCGCCCCCCAAAAAACCCCAAACCAAACCAAAAAAACGCCATGAAAATTAGAAGGAAGATAATTCTAGAAGAAAATGCATACATCGTGACGATAAAATGATTATTGGTTTCACTACGTGACGAGTTACTGTAAATTACTAAGAAGGTAACTGTGCACGTAGAAAAGAACAGGCTGGGGATAGGCGTGATCAGTTTCCAAAGAAGAACTCTAAATGGCGACTGAAGCTGTAAGAAGGCATGTGACATCATCATAAAATATGTATAAATTAAAACAGCAAGCTACTGTGTTTTGCCTACCGAAGGAGGAAAAAATTTACAGTGACAATTATCGAGGCGGTAGTCAGAGATGTCACCAAGATGTATGGATGACTATGGTCATACCACTAAGCTACAGAAAAAGGAAATTAGCTATTCGGCAGTAGATCCTTACGGAAAATGTGGCAATGTTATACAAGGGACAGTTATATATAGTGATTAAAACTGTGGTCTTAAAGAACAGGAGGAAATATTGACGATAGATACTCTTTATTTTTATTTATTTATTTATTTATTTATTTTTTCTTAAAAAAATAATTTATTGTCACTTTGGCTTATATACAACACCCAGCGCTCCTCCCAACAGGTACCCTCCTCAAGGCCCATCACCCCCCCTCCCCGCCCTCCCACCCCCCATCAACCCTCAGATTGTTCTCAGTTTTTAAGAGTTTCTTATGCTTTGGCTCTCTCCCACTCTAACCTCTTTTTTTTTTTCCTTCCCCTCCCCCATGGTCTTCTGTTAAGTTTCTCGGGATCTACATAAGAGTGAAAACATATGGTATCTGTCTTTCTCTGTATGACTTATTTCCCTTAGCATAATACCCTCCAGTTCCATCCACGTTGCTACAAATGGCCAGATTTCATTCTTTCTCATTGCCACGTAGTACTCCATTGTGTATATAAACCACAGTTTCGTTATCCATTCATTAGTTGATGGACATTTAGGCTTTTTCCACAATTTGGCTATTGTTGAGAGTGCTGCTATAAACACTGGGGTACAAGTGCCCCTATGCATCAGCACTCCTGTATCCCTTGGGTCAATTCCTAGCAGTGCTATTGCTGGGTCATAGGGTAGGTCTATTTTTAATTTTTTGAGGAACCTCCATACTTTTTCCAGAGTGGCTGCACCAGTTTGTATTCCCACCAACAGTGCAAGAGGGTTCCCGTTTCTCCACATCCTCGCCAGCATCTATAGTCTCCTGATTTGTTCATTTTGGCCACTCTGACTGGCGTGAGGTGATATCTGAGTGTGGTGTTGATTTGTTTTTCCCTGATGAGGAGCGACGTTGAGCATCTTTTCATGTGCCTGTTGGCCATCCGGATGTCTTCTTTAGAGAAGTGTCTATTCATGTTTTCTGCCCATTTCTTCACTGGGTTATTTGTTTTTCAGGTGTGGAGTTTGGTGAGCTCTTTATAGATTTTGGATACTAGCCCTTTGTCCGATATGTCATTTGCAAATATCTTTTCCCATTCCGTTGGTTGCCTTTTAGTTTTGTTGGTGGTTTCCTTTGCTGTGCAGAAGCTTTTTATCTTCACGAGGTCCCAGTAGTTCATTTTTGCTTTTAATTCCCTTGCCTTTGGGGATGTGTGTCAAGTAAGAGATTGCTGCGGCTGAGGTCAAAGAGGTTTTTTCCTGCTTTCTCCTCTTTGATGGTTTCCTGTCTCACATTCAGGTCCTTTATCCATTTTGAGTTTATTTTTGTGAATGGTGTGAGAAAGTGGTCTAGTTTCATCCTTCTGCATGTTGCTGTCCAGTTCTCCCAGCACCATTTGTTAAAGGATACTGTCTTTTTTCCATTGGATATTCTTTCCTGCTTTGTCAAAGATTAGTTGGCCACACTTCTGTGGGTCCAATTCTGGAGTCTCTATTCTATTCCATTGGTCTGTGTGTCTGTTTTTGTGCCAATGCCATGCTGTCTTGATGATGACAGCTTTGTAGCAGAGATTAAATTCTGGGATTGTGATGCCTCCCGCTTTGGTCTTCTTCTTCAATATGACTTGGCCTATTTGGGGTCTTTTGTGGTTCCATACAAATTTTAGAATTGCTTGTTCTAGCTTCGAGAAGAATGCTGGTGCAATTTTGATTGGGATTGCATTGAATGTGTAGATAGCTTTGGGTAGTATTGACATTTTAACAATATTTATTCTTCCAACCCATGAGCACGGAATGTTTTTCCATTTCTTTATATCTTCTTTAATTTCCTTACGATAGATAATCTTTTAAAAGTTCTATGGGGCGTCTGGGTCGCTCAGTTGGTTAAGCGTCCGACTTCGGCTCAGGTCCTGATCTCGCGGTTCGTGGGTTTGAGCCCCGCATTGGACTCTGTGCTGACATCTCAGAGCCTGGAGCCTGCTTTGGATTCTGTGTTTCCCTTTCTCTCTCTGCCCCTCTGCTATTCACGCTCTGTCTCTGTCTCTCAAAACTGAACAAATGTTAAAAAATAATTTTAAAAAAGTTCTAAAAGAATCTGCATTGCATGATCTCACTTTTGCCACAAATCACAGACACACACACACACACACACACACACACACACACACCAGAAAAAGAGTGTAAGAGTGGAAAAATATCGTGTCAATGGTTCTCTGGTTGATGACTTATTTTCTTCTCTGCACATTTCTATATATCCCAAATTCTTGTGTTATTTCTTTGATGATAAGAATGTGCATTATTAAATATTTTAAACATTATTTTAATATATCTGATCAAAAAGCTGACTGTCCTCTGAGCTGAGTTCTTCACATCAGCATCTACCCATTTATCTTTCAGGAGTTGTCAAACCTGTAGGTCAGGGATAGACAACATTCAAAGGGATGATGAAGGTTCAGGGAGGTTCCCAACCACGATGATTTCCCTCTGGGGTCTTGGCAGGGCATTTGAAATTGATCAATTTGAATTAAGTAATGCCCTTTCTTTTATTCTTCAAATTTAGATACTTCTGGATGGGGCAACAGTGCCTGAGCCCTTGTAGGAGCTCCATAAATGTTGGCTGATTCGATTTGAATTGAAGGCAGAGACACTATGAATGATTTTGTTCATCACATCAGTTTTTCTCCCCCAAAGAACACAGACATCGCTAGATCACTTGTCTCACAGATTGATTTTATTTCTGAAGTCACCACGGAACTGGAACATGGAGAATAAGAGGACATAGAGTGTCCAGTATAAAGGCAGGGCTTACCGAGGGGTGCCTGGGTGGCTCAGCCGGTTAAGCATCCGACTTTGGCTCAGGTCATGATCTCACGGTTCGTGAGTTCGAGCCCCACGTCGGGCTCTGTGCTGACAGCTGGGAGCCTGGAGCCTGCTTCAGATTCTGTGTCTCCCTCTATCTGCCCCTCCCCTGCGTGTACTCTGTCTCTCTCTCTCTCTCTCAACAATAAAATAAAACATCAAAAAAATTAAAAGACAATAAATAAAGACAGGGCTAAACATACAGTTTGAGCTTCGAACAACATGGGTCCACTTATATGTGGATTGTTTCTTATAAATACAACACAGGACTGCCAATGTATTTTCTCTTCCTTATGATTTTCCTAGTAACATTTTATTTTCTCTAGCTTACTTTATTGTAAGAAGACAGTGTATACTACAAGTCACAGAAAATATGTGTTAATCAACTGTTTATGCTATTTTTAAGGCTTTTGGTCAACAGTAGGCTGTATTTGTGGTTAAGTTTTTGGGGAGTCAAAAGTTATTTTGTACATGGGGGGTTGGTATCCAGAACCCCCACATTATTGAAAGGTCATCTGTATTTATTTTTAGGTCCACGCTTACAGCAGCTATATTCTTGGTAGATAGACTTTTTACAGTTTTTTTTAAGTTTATTTATTTCTTTTGAGAGAGACAGAGATAGTGTGAGTAGGGGAGGGGCAGAGAGAGGGAGAGAGAGAATCCCAAGCAGGCTCTGTGCTATCGGCGTGGGGCTGGACATGGGGCTCGAACTCACGAACCATGAGATCATGATCTGAGCTGAAGCCAAGAGTCAGATGCTTAACTGACTGAGCCATCCAAGTGCTCCTAGACTCTTGACTGGTCGTTGGCCCAGGTAAGGCATTCATTCATTCATTTATTCATTCGCTTACTTATAATCTTGAGGCTTCCATGAGCCATGGAGGTCAGCCTTTGGTCCCCTGTCACTGTCAATGAAACACAGACAACCCAAAAGTAATTTCCCAGTGGCTCAAGTTCATTTGTCCTTCCTGGACACTGTGAAATGGACATAAGCCTATGGGCCATGGGCCTTTTTCCTTTTCTCCTGTTCTCTCTTCCTGTGATTCTGTAGAATAGAACCCGAAGTCTCAGTAAGGCAACAGGTGATGGAAAGGGAAACAGAAGAGTGGACCAGAATTCTCCGTAATATGTAGGAAGAAGGACAGCCACCTACTAGGTATTAAACATCATTGGAGGCACCTCCATCCCCTCTTAGGTAATTCTCACACCTACGACACAAGTCAGATAATATCATCCCCCGTTTGCAGATGAGGAAATGGACGTTTATGTCCGACAGGCATACAAACTTGGATATGAACTTGGATAATTCAGCATTATGATGAACATCCTCCCCTCTCGGCTTGGGAAATTCATGGTTGGTGCCCGGGCGTAATTATCGATCGTGGTTCCTTGCGCTCTCAAAGGTGTTTCAGTCTAGATGGTACATTTATCACCTATGAGAAGGCTGTTGGCTTCAAGCACCAAGAAGCCAAGACTCAGGAGGTCTGGACACTTAAGGGCTTTATAATCTGAGAGATCAGATGTGCAGGAGGATGGTTGTAGGGTTGAGTAACTCAGAAGCTCAAAGAGCCTCCTTCCGTCTTTTCCCTTGCCAACCTTTCCAGCCGGTTCGACCCATAGATTCTGCTGCTTCAGGCATCACTTTCTCAAACGCCAATGGCTAAAGGCAGAAAACGGTCCACTTCTTCCCTGTGTCTCTTCAAAACGACCAAGACGTCTTTTTCTGTAGCCTCTAGCAAGAGGGACCCGTACGTGCCGTTTCTCCGGGGATGGGAAAAGCCTAGTGTTTTCAGGGAATTGCACGTAAGCCCATGGCAGGTGAGGTTCCATGGTGGTGAGGGTAGGGCGGGTGAGCAGGAACATGTCCCAAAATGTAGGCATAACATGCCGGGAAGATAGTTTTCTCTTAGGGAGTCACGGGCAGGTTTTAAACTCGGAAGGGGTCCTGCTGTTGTTGCTGTGAGGAAATCCACTAGCCGGGAGTAAAGACTTCCAGGGCAGATATTTTTATCTTTCTTCAAGGACCTGGAAATCGCAGCGGGTGTGTGGTAAAGAGGTTACTCGGCCAGGAGCCAGGTGCCACAGCTCTGAAAACACTTAACCTTGAAGTTCTTTCTCGTTCCGGAAGACATACCTCTCTGTGCTCCCTCTGTGTCATTCCTGACACTTTGTGGGCAGGACCTGCTGACGTCCGATGGTGGCCGTTAGTGCCATTCTCAGCTTGCCGACCGGGCCCCCCAAAACCTCCCACAACACCTTTTGTGCTCTTTTCTTCCCCATCCATTTGCCAAATGAAGAAGACTCCAGGGGCGCAGGGAAGGGCAGAAGTTACCAAATGGAAGGAGCCCGGATCTCGGAATGACGGTGTGGAACGGAGCCCTCTGCGGACTTTCCTTGGATTTAGTCTTACAGAGAACCAGACTTTGATGGTGACATGCCATCTGGGACTTGAGAGACTTTTGTTTGTTACCGCGGCGGGTCGGCCCTAATACATGCCTCGCGGGTGTCTACGCACCCCGGAAGTACTGGGGACACGGACCAAACAGCTCCTTGACGAGGTCAAGGTGACGCGTATGGGGAGGGTCACGGCATCGAGGCGACAGAAAGGGGGGGCGTCTGTGGAGTGAGGACCAAAGTCCTATCTCGCCCGGCGAGGGCTCCGTGACATCACGTCTGTAAAGTACGGCACTTAGCACAGGGCCCGTTGCGTAGTATGGAGACTGGTGTAATAGTAAGTGCTGGTGCGTGCCGATGTCATTACTGTAAGAAAGGACTGGAATGAGGGCTCCTGCCCTAGGTTTCAGGAGGAGAGGGCATTTCAGGCTTGGGGGGGGGCGGGGTGACACAAGCAAGAGTGTGGGACGATAAGACGAGCTTCTAGAGACAGTATGTGCTGGGTGTAGGGGTGGGGGTGAAGGGGATGGGAGAGGGAAGGGAGGGGGAGAGAAGATGAATAATGCCAGGTGCTAGAAGTGACAAGCTCCGTTTATAGCCTGATGACCACGTCTGCCCAGAGGGAGCGGGATCATTCCAGCTGCCACTGGGCACGCTTCCCTGTAGCACACTGGCGCCTAATCATATCTTTCGTGCTATTTCCAAGAAGCTCAAAGGGCTTTCTGGAAGTTATCTGCTTGCTTGTCCCAACAGCCCTGCTGTTATCATTCCCATCTCACAGATGGAAAAAACCAGGACACCGAGCGGCAAAGCTACTTACCTAAGGTCAGAGCATGACTCAGTGACGCACACGTAATCAGATTCCAGATTTCTCGGTCCCCAGGCCCCTTCTGCGGCTCCTCGAGGCTAGCTTTGGGACGCCAAGCAGGCGACACCTCCTTTCCCTCGGAATAGTGCCACCGAACACCCAGATTCCTCCTGCAGTGTAGTCACTAGCGAGATCCGGGGCGTCAGCAGCGTGAACTCTGGTTTATGCATTAGGACAAGAGGGGTTCTCTTTGACCTTCCATCCTTCTGTTCCTAGAATGGATTATAAACACATTCAAGCAAACACAAAAGCGGGTAGAATTTTACAGTCAGTACCTGCACAGCCAGCAGCTAGATTCTACAATTAATGCTTTGCCCTGTGATTAGCCGAACTACTGTTAAGCAGAAAGACGAAATTCTTTTCAATGATAGTCCAAGTAAGTGGTGCTATTGAAAATCTTCTTAAATGTCTGTGACTGATAAGAAAGCAATTTTTTTTAAAATTTTTTTTTCACGTTTATTTACTTTTGAGACAGAGAGAGACAGAGCATGAACGGGGGAGGGTCAGAGAGAGGGAGACACAGAATCTGAAACAGGCTCCAGGCTCTGAGCTGTCAGCACAGAGCCCGACGCGGGGCTCGAACTCACGGACCGCGAGATCATGACCTGAGCGGAAGTCGGCCGCTTAACCGACTGAGCCACCCAGGCGTCCCGAAAGCAATTAAAAAAAAAAAAAAATTACTTAAGTCTTTCAGCTCCTCGCCCATATTTGCTATCACAGTAAAATCACAAGCAGATTGCAAGAATCTCTTCACGTTGAGAATATATCCTGGCACGAGTCTTTAAAATAAAATATCATGGTATTTTGCTAGATTTTTCTTTTTTTTTTTTTTTTAATTTTTTTTTTTTTCCAACGTTTATTTATTTTTTTGGGACAGAGAGAGACAGAGCATGAACGGGGGGCAGAGAGAGAGGGAGACACAGAATCGGAAACAGGCTCCAGGCTCTGAGCCATCAGCCCAGAGCCTGACGCGGGGCTCGAACTCCCGGACCGCGAGATCGTGACCTGGCTGAAGTCGGACGCTTAACCGACTGCGCCACCCAGGCGCTCCTAGATTTTTCTATTAAAAAAAAAAGAAAAGAAGTTCCCCTCCCATAGCTTAAAAAATAAACACACACCCAAACATAGACTTGGGACAGGGAGTGTGGAATAAACAGTTTAGGTCCCTCCTATGGGAAACGTGTAAGAGGTCAGGCTATAAGAAACTGCCTGGTGAGAGACTTGAAGGAGCCAAAGAAAGCTTTGATCTTATTTTAGAGATAAGGCCCAGAAAGGGCAAGCGACTTGCCTGAGGTCACACAGTGAAGGCCTCTCAGTGACAGTGTTAGACCAGTAACTTGGGACCCTGGAGGCAGAGCTGGTCTGAAAGGCCTCAGAAGGCCCCAACGTTTTTGTCAGTATCGCTTTGCCCCCCATTCACACCATCCCTCTCATTGTTTACCGGAGACAGTTAGGACTCCGATTCCAGACTTCTCAATCCCCAGGCCCCGCCTGCAGCTCCTCTAGGCTAGCTTTGGGTACCCAGAATGGGTACCCGCAAAATCACTTTCGGGGACTCTGGGGATTAGGGGGACAAGTTGGTTGGACCTGAACCGCCTTCCTGAGGCAGAGTCTCTGTTGCCCAGGCAATGTGCTTTTGACGAGGCCTTCTCTGCCTGGGTGGGCCAGTTCCTGAGCTGTCCCAGGCTTGCATGGGCCCCTAGCTATTTATCCGCAGGCAGTACCCGGATGGATGCACCACTTGATCAGAAAAATGAATGCAGAAATAAAACCTAGGTCGCTGGCCTTCTCTCTGCCACTCTCCTGATTTCGCCGAGGGCGAAGAGGCTGTGGTCCCACTGGGATCCTTGCGTGTCCCTTCTGGGAGGCAGGAGTACCTTCCCGGTGGACCCCTGGTTGCCAGGACCCCTTCCGAGAAATCCAGCCTCCCGGCCGGACCCCAGGGGCGCTCTCAAACCCGCAAGCAGCCTCCAAGCTCCCACAGCAGGCAGGAAGCGGCAGAAACTCATATTCCCCGCGCTATCAGTTATCTCTGGCCTGTGCAACCGTGAGAGACCTTAATCTCTTGGGCGTCAGCGGGGATTCTGTCTCCAGCACTAAACTCATTTAAGGGAGAGGGGGTGCGTATTAATAATGAAGATAACCAAACAGCCCGGGCCGCGCTATTCCCTGACCTGCCCCCAGGCGGGCCCTAATGACCCGTTTGTGAAGTGCGCGCAGAGCCCCAGATGAAAGGCGCCCAGGTGAGTACAGCCCAGCCCACTGATGTCAGGACACCTGCTGAGCCCGCTCCAGGGGTCCAGCTGTTCCTGCTCCCGCTGGCTCTGGGGACCTAGCTCCCGGCAGGCAGGCTGGCAGTGGTGCAGTGGAGAGGGAGCCACACAGATGGGGACACAGATAGAGTGACTCACCGGGCAGAGAGAGAAACCAAAAAGGAGGCAGAGAACGGAGAGATGGGGAGGGAGGATCAGACGGGGAGAGGCAGAGAGGGGAGCGTGGGCAGAAAGGGCTGGGAGTGACCAGACGGCTACGGGAGAGGGAAAGAGACAGGGAAACACACACACACACACACACACACACACACACACACACACGCACGCAAGCATGCGGCGGGGGCGGGGCCCAGGCAAGAGAAAGCCACAGGCAGAGGCTGCAGGGGCGACTGGCTTGAGTGCCCGCGCGGTCTGGGGACAGGGTTGGCGGAGGGGGGGTGGGGCGGTGGGGGAGGGGGCCGGAGCCCGGCCCCGCCCCCTCCTCGCGCCCCCTCCCCGCGTCTTATCAGCGGCTCGCGGGCGGGCGGCCTTGGGCGCGAGGCGGCGGCGGCGGGGCCTTATTGCAGGTGCGCTGGCGCCGCCGAGTCTGCGGAGGCCGCTGCGTGGCCGGCCGGGCGGGTGGCGGCGGCAGGCACGGCGCAAGCGGGGGCGCGGGGGCGCGGCCTCGTCTTCGCACGCAGGGCGCTGAGCATCCCGGCCTGGCGCCCTTCCGCCGGCCAGCCCGGAGCCGGCTCCAGCCACCTGCCCGCCAGAGCTGGAGGCTTGGGCACCTGCCCCCCGCCCGTCTCCGCCCCAGGACCCGCCCGGGGCTTGCGATCCTCCCCCAGGCGCTCTGCTGGGGGCTTGCGTCTTCACCAAGCCGCTGCTTGGGAACATCTGTGGTTCCGGGTCAATTTAAACAGTAACATTTTGCAGAAACGTACTGTACACACGACATGTATGTTGAACGTTCTTGCTATTTGCACTGGTGCCGTGGACGGAGCCCTTAAGAGTCAGAGGCCTCCCGGAGCTTGCCGCTCTGCTTTGCTATTTACAAGCTGTGGCCTTGGGGTGAGCGGCTTCCCCTCTCTCTGCCTCGGGCTCCTCTTCTGGGAAATGGGAGGATGGAGGTGCCTTCACACAGGGCTGCCCGAAGGGTGAAAGGAGCTCGAAGATGTGATGCTTCAACGGTGCAGGCACAGAGAAGTTGCTATTAAGCCCCTGGGAGTCGTCACTGTCTTCTTCCCAGGCTTGCGGAGATTCTGGGGCAAAGAGGCCGCACACACGTTTGGGAGCCAGGCTGGTCGGGTAGCGCTATACGGTCGCATCTTTAAGAGCCCCGTGTATGTGCGTGAGACCTTGGGCCAAGTCACCCCAGTTTGCCTAGGCTGGAGGCCTCTGGAACACAACAACGTTAATATCAGTGGCTCCCCAGGAGTTATTAGAAATATTACAGAGGTACCACAGTCGGAGAGCCTCCTGCTGACCCATTCTAGGTTCCGGTAAGGTGTTCACACCCTCCCAGGCTGCCC
Source organism: Puma concolor (assembly GCF_028749965.1). Classification (NCBI taxonomy): domain Eukaryota; kingdom Metazoa; phylum Chordata; class Mammalia; order Carnivora; family Felidae; genus Puma; species Puma concolor. Next base: position 12,557,184 of record NC_141678.1, on the reverse strand, counting down.
ACAGCCCGTCCCCGAACACCGCAGAGGGACTAGAGCCTTCCCAAGAGTACCCTGTGGTGTAGCCTGAATGCTCTCCTCCTGCGCCCTGGCCCCTGGATCTTTCCCCAGCATCCCCAGACAAATCTCTTGACTGTCTGATTGCATCTGAGTGTCTCCTTCCCAGAAGAACTAAACTGAGTCTAAGTGAAGTAATTTGTAAAAGATTCACATACAAAGCCCACCAATAGGCATTAGGAGCTATTACTACTTTGGCTATTATTACTGTGCATTCCCGCTGTCAGCACCCTGAGCAACGGGGCCGTTTCGTCCGTTCTGTCCCATGCTCTCTCTATTCTGCAAGCACGTGGAGACCCTCCTAGGTGCCAGGCTTCAAAATTCATGCCGAGTCTACAGACCTCTGCACAGAGCTGGGACCTGGCGGGGGGAGACAGCAGAAACAGACATTTCAGCACAGCATGGGTGGAGAAAGCCCACTGTTAATGACAGCACAAAGGGAAGAAGCGTGCTTAACTTATCCTGCGGGGTGGGGGCAGGAGGGAGGAGCAATCAAGGAAGTCCCCTTGGAAGAGGTGGCCTCTGTGTTAAGTCATAAAGGATGAATGGAGTTATTCAGGTAGCCCAGACAGAGGGCTCTGTTTTACTCCTATGAGTTTGGCAGATAAAACACAAACCTACAGCAGGGCCCGGAGGGTTTTTTTTTTTTTTTTTTTTTTTTCCTGTCGGGGAGTGGGGGAGAATCTTCCCGCAAACGGTGACTTTGATTTATTTCTGTAGAATCAGGAGGTGGGCAGAGTTTCCTAGTGGCCCTGGAGTCGCCGGTTTGAGATCTCTGGGAAGCATACTGGAAGAGAGGGCGATCGGTCATCCCATAAACAGGATCTCAGATGGCCCACTGGCGTGCCAGCTCTTTATTCCTTAAGTTTTGATGAGGCCTCCAGCCACCCAGTCTGCCTTAAGTTGGAGCTCTGAACAGTTCAGAATTTAGTGCTGGACTTTGCCACTCCCCTTAAAGTCTGTCCCTCCTGAGACAGCCCTGTGCAATGGCCATGATAATTTACAGTTCAAACAGGGAGCCCCAGAGGGGCCAGAGGCTGCAAACATCTAGGTCTGACCTCTTCCCTTCGGCTCTCTCTGTCTCCCGGAAGGCGGAAGGACGCAGAACCTTCTAGAACCCGAGGCTTTGCTCCCAATTCCTCCCTCACTAAAATGATGGCTCTCTTTCCTTAATCCTTTCTTGGGGCTGTGCCATCTTTTCCAGTTTTCATCATCATTAGGATTGGGGCGTGCTGACCCACACGCCGAAATGAAGCAAATCAAATAAAATATAAAGAGGCCTGTCGAAGTCCTTTCAAGACAGCCAAGGGGAAGTTACCCCAAATTAAGGCAGCGCCTGTGAGCACGGCAGTCAGAGAGAAAACCTTTTAGCTGAAACCAAGAACATTCCCGGGCGAGGTATTTCATTATTATAATGGTCTATCTTGGATGAACAATTTAGGAGAAAGGTTAGCGGCTGAATACAGTTCTTACCAGAAGAATGCTGGAAGGGCTGTACAGGAACCTGTGCATTCTTCAGTTCGAGGCAGGGAATTTGATTCAATTCATGGAGCTTTTAGATTTATTTCCCTGGGTTTGAGGCCTGTGCATTACAGGTGATCTTTGTTTTCAAACTTCCAAAGGAAGGCTTGGCTGTCATACTCCGATGGGAGTCTAATTACGTCCAGCCACCCATTAGTTAATTGCTCCCAGGAGAGGTGAGAAGCTAGGCGCGTGATGATCCCAGGGTACCTACTAGTCGTGGGACTCAGAGAGTGGGATGGGGCAGACACAAGTCTCCAGGCCCATCTGAGTTCAGAGTCCTGACTGCGTGTCCCCGTGAGAGAGGAGTCCTATCGGACGGAAGCTGTCGTGGCTGTGTGGCTCTCGGGTGACATAAACAGTGACAGCTCTTGGTAACACTCGACTAACATGGCGTGAAGGAGCCTGAATTCATGTATGCATGCAAGGACTGTTTACTGAGGACCTACTATGTGCTCCTGAGCGTATGGCTGCAGGCAAGACACGGTTGATGCTGTCGTGGGGTTGACATTTACCGGGCAGATGGCCAGCACAGAAATCGCGTAGGATAGGGTATGTGTTCATTTCCCGAGGGCTTCGAACAACAGAAATGTATTCTCTCGCAATTCTGGAGGCCAAAGTCCTTACTCAGGGTAGGGCCTTCCTCTGTCGGAAGCCTGGACTCTTCCTGGACTCTTTCCTTAACTCTTCCAGCTTTGGGAGGGGGCACATCCTCCTTGGCTGCGTCACCTCAAGCCCCGCCTCTCTTATTCCATGGCGTTCTTCCTGTGTGTCTCTTCTCACCGTCTCATGAGGACATCGGTCATATTGGATCCGGGCCCTCCTTAGGACCTCATCTTGACTTGATGACATCTGCAAAGACCCTGTTTCCAAATCAGGTCACATTCACCGGCAATCTGGGCTTACGACCTCAATGTGTTTGTTTTAGGGGACGTAATTCAACCCCTAGCAGGGCATAATGGAGGCACCGCTCAAGCCTTGGAGGGGAGGCGGTGGTGCATCGGGGGGGTTATAAGGCTTCTCGGAAAAGCGGAATGTGGAAGACATGACGTCTGTCTTTGGGGAGTGGGCAAATGGAGTTGGCGGCGGTTTGGACCGAGTCATAAACGCAATTCAAAAACCAGGAGAACACCTAGTGATTAGCTCCCAGGTCTTTAAACCTGTGCTATAGCATCCTCACAAGTCAAGTGCATCTTTATCAAACCCCGCCCCCCCCCCCCCCAAATTAACTGGCTACACTTTTCTTTATTCCTAAGAGCTTGCTTGGTGCCCGGTCTATGCCTGGCGTTATACCCAGGCTGCAGGTAAAGAAAAGGAAATCAAACTAAGGTAGAAAACAATACAATTAAATTGACGGTACTCTCCAAGTGTCCTCCACTTGAATGATGATGGAAAGGCAGTCAGATAATCCTAAGAGGTGGTCCACCAAGGGGACAACGGTCAGGCTTTAGGATACAGAGAAATGGGTCCAGTTCTAGCTTTGTTGCTTCCGAGCTTATGTGAACTTGGCCGGGCGAGGCGACCTGTCGGTGCCTTAGTTTCTTATCAGCAAAATGAGATGCTAATCCCCGTCTTTCCAGCTGGCGGTCCAGAACAGGTGAGTTAGTTAGCGTTGGCAAAAGTTCAAGTGCTTTGTTGGGCCCGTAGGAGGTGCCCGATAGATGGTGATGACGATTTAGCCAGGCAGCTAAGGAGGTAAAATGTCCACATATAAGAAATGAAATCCTAAAACGCTTGACTGCAACGTCAAGGTGGGGATAGAAGCCATATTACAGATAATAGTTAACCCCCCGCTAAACTGTACGAATAATAACGGTGTAAGAGACTGGGCTCGAGAGGGGAGATTTATGGGTGAAAAGGGGGCAAAATGGGGGGGCATCCCTTGCAGAGACGATGGGGTAAATGGAGTCATGGGGTGGGCAAGGTTGGAGTGTGTTTTTTATCTTTTTAATTATTTATTTATTTGATTGTAGTTATTTTTTGAGAAAGAAAGAGAGACACAGAGTGCAAACAGGAAAGAGGCAGAGAGAGAGGGGAGACACAGAATCCGAAGCAGGCTCCGGGCTCTGAGCCGTCGGCACAGAGCCTGACGCGGGGCTGGAACCCATGAGCTGTGAGATCATGACCTGAGCCGATGTCGGGTGCTTCCCCGACTGAGCCACCCAGGCGCCCCTTGAGTGTGTTTTTAAAATAATGAGTAGACATAAGCGGATCTTGAGAAACTTAACCGAAGACCATGGGGGAAGGAGAGGGGGAAAACAGTTATAAGGAGAGGGAGAGAGGCAAATCATAAGAGACTCTTAAATACAGAGAACTAACTGAGGGTTGATGGGGGGTGGGGGGGAGGGGAAAATGGGTGATGGGCATCGAGGAGGGCACTTGTTGGGATGAGCGCTGGGTATTGTATGTAAGCAATGAATCATGGGAATCTACTCCCGAAGCCAAGAGCACACGGTATACTCTGTAGGTTAGCTAACTTGACAATAAATTATATTAAAAAAATCAAAAAGGGGCGCCTGGGTGGCGCAGTCGGTTGAGCGTCCGACTTCAGCCAGGTCACGATCTCGCGTGATCTCGCGTGATCTCGCGTGAGTTCGAGCCCCGCGTTGGGCTCTGGGCTGATGGCTCGGAGCCTGGAGCCTGTTTCCGATTCTGTGTCTCCCTCTCTCTCTGCCCCTCCCCCGTTCATGATCTGTCTCTCTCTGTCCCAAAAATAAATAAACGTTGAAAAAAAAATTAAAAAAAAAAAAAAATCAAAAATAAATAACATAAAATAAAAATGAAAAATAAACTAAAGTAAAATAATGAGTAGGGCAGGTTGACCGGAAGCAGCTGGCTTACTTGAAAAATGCAAGCCGGGCTCATTCACTGGAAAAGGAGTTTGGGGCCTGAAGTGCTTTTAAACTACACTCACGAACTCTTTGACACTTCTATCAAGGGTTAGGTGTTCAGGCGCCTGGGTGGCTCGGTGCGTTAAGCGTCCGCGTCCGACTTCGGCTCAGGTCGTGATCTCACGGTTCGTGAGTTCGAGCCCGGCACTGGGCTCTGTGCTGACCGTGCGGAGCCTGCTGTCCCCCTCTCCCTGCCCCCCCCCCCCTTGCACTCTCTCTTTCTCTCTCTCTCTCTCTCAAGAATAAAAACATTAAGAAAGAGAGAAGTAGGTTTTCATTCCCCTGTGTTGAAAATGGGCGATCCTGGTGATCGGTCACAGAAATGATGCTGTGTGGGTTCTGAGGCTAGGTCATAAAGAGAGATACAGCATCCGCCTGACCTTGTCCTTCGGGACATTCACCTTTGGAGCTCTGGATGTGTTCTGAAGCTGCCGTGTTGGAGGGAACACGTGGAGAGATCGCAAAGAACGGGGAGGGATGCTTTACATTTTCCCAGCCCCGGTGCCATATGTATAAGGGAAGAAGCCTTCAAGATGACTCCAGCCCCAGCCTCTTTCTGCCTCCAGTGACGTGGGAGGGTCTACGCACAAACTGCCCTGCAGAGCCCAGGTGTCCCCTAGAGAGAGAGGAATAATACATGAGAGTTGTTTTGTTTCATTCAGTTGGAGGTGATTTGTTGTACAGCAATGGATAACCAGAGCAGGACGGGGGTAGGAAAGTCTGCTGAAGAGGCGTGGATGTAAAAGCGCGGCCAGTGGGAGCCATGGAAGGTGTTTGAGCTATAACATGATCAAAGGAGTGCTTTAGGAAGATTCATCGGAAGGCCTCCGCCAGGTACCGGCGGAGGAAGGAGAAATGGACAGGAGACACCTGTTAAAGAGGTGAAGGTGGACTCCTTTGTCTGTTTTCTCCTGCTTGCATGGCCTATAATCTGTCCCCGGGAGATGGTGACTTGGCCCCGGGCAGCGGAGCCCCGCTTACTACAGAGAAGGGCGGGTTCGCCTTGCCCAAGAACAGACGTCGTCGAGGAGAACAGCGAGATGGCGGGGTTCGAGGAGACACTGCGGGAGGTCCCCAGGCCTATCTGTTCCTCTCTCCAGCCTCTCTGGCTCTGGGGGCGTGGGCGTTAGTGTCCCGAGTGAGCTTAGGGTCTGAAGGTAAGCCTGGGGGAAGTCGTAAGTGTGTAATTTACCGCGTGAATCACCTGGTAGAGCATTAACATAAAATTTATAGCCCCGGGTGGCAATTAGTGTAATTAAACAGCCTGAGATGCTTTGGAGTTGGAGGCACCTCTGTTCACTTTTGAGACAGAGCAAATAGGCAACCTGGCAGATAAGCTGGGGTTGGGGGGGGGGGGGGGGGGGAGACCCGGAGGGGTCAAAGGCCTTGGCAGGTGATTCACCGGTAATTTGCAGAACAGTCACAGGATGTCTGTGGGCCCTTTTCAGAAATGTAGATTTCCTGCTGGGGGCAGGGTGAGCTCTGAGGTCTTGGACCGTCCTCTCAAAAGCTTCAGCGATTGGTAGAAATCAATCGCAGGCATTGGCTAGCCCAGGGTGCAATACTTTTTTTGCAGTGCTCACCTGGGGACAGGTCTTCCAAATGCAGATGCAGAGGCCCTGCCCCAGATCTGCTGCATAAGAGCAGCTGAGAGGTGGGCCTGGGGGCTGGGTTTTAGTGGGCACACAAGTTGTACTTACCCCCTGTGAAGTATGAGACATCCTCCTTTTCCTGGAGGAAAGTTCAACTTGGTTTTCTTCTTTTTTTTCTCTCTCTTTTTTTTTAATGTTTATTTTTGACAGAGAGAGAGAGGGAGGGAGACAGAGCATGAGCAGGGGAGAGGCAGAGAGAGAGGGAGACACAGAATCTGAAACAGGCTCCAAGCCCTGAGCTGGCAGCACAGAGCCCGATGCGGGGCTCGAACTCACGGACCGCGAGACCGTGACCTGAGCCGAAGTCGGACGCTCAACCGACTGAGCCACCCAGGCGCCCCTCGTCTTGGTTTTCTCTCCGACTTTGCACATGAAGAGTTGTTGCGTTGTTTTTTTTTTTTTTTTTTTTTTTAAGTAATTACAATAGTAACACATGTTTACTGTAACCATTTAGGAAAATCTGGTCTGCTTTTAATAAGCAATTAAAAAGGGAAGATTCACAGAATGATTCGTGTGCCAGTGCTCACCAGGGCGGTTTCTCCTTCCCAGTGCACATCTCTGGATAGAACAGCTAGGTTCGCTAAACGGAGAGAGAGGGAAAAACACCCCCAGCGTTGCCGAAGCAGCCTTGCACAGGGCGGCTACCATTCGTGAGAATTCAGCCTGAAGCCTTTTCAAAGCTCCCAGGACGTGCGGGGCTGGGGCAGGCAGGGTGAACAGGTGGAAAGATGCAGCAGTTAACAGCCCTTGTGATTCCGGTCCCTTCCGGAGTCCGGTGGGGGCCAGATGACAGTTGGCCCGTGGAAGGATGCAAAACCAAATGCATTCGCCTTTCCAGGAAAATCTTACCCTTAAGACGGGTCTTGTTTTTGGGGCGCCTGGGTGGCTCCGTCGGTTAAACGTCCCAACTCTTGATGTTGGCTCAGGTCATGATCTCGCAGTGCGTGAAATCGAGTCCCGCAGTGGGCCCTGCGCTGAGTGTGGGTTCTCTCTCTCTCTCTCTCTCTCCCTCCCTCTGCCCTGCTCGCACTCTCTCCCTAAAAAAAAAAAAAAAAAAAAAAAAAAAGGGGTCTTCTTTTGACCTTGGACAGAAGACAACTCCGGAAATGCTGGTACACATATCTGAGGCTCTCACACGCTTGGTACAGCAGAGATCTACAAACTGTGGCCGATGGGCTCAACTGGGACAGCCACCTATTTGAACTGGCACACGGCTGTGCTCCCTCCTTCCTTTCTTTACCTGTTGCCTCTGGCTGCTCTTGTGCTCTGACAGGTAGTGGAGTTGTGGCAACAGAATCGGAAATAGTCTCTGGTCCTTTGCAGACAGCCTGTCAACTCTGTGGTAGAGGGCCGCAAGGGAGTCCAGATAAGGAGGTCTCCTGGGTATCCATGTGGCCGGGGGACAGCTGCAAACCTTAGCTCCTGCCGGCCCTCTGGGGTTCAAGGAGAGGAGAGACCTCCATCTGCCCGGGCACTCTGGGGTCTTGCTTCCGGGGGGGGCCTTTCCCGGGCTTGTCGAGGTCCGATGACGGCTCCATCAAAGGTCACACCCCTTCTCTGCCCTGTGCCCTTCCATTCAGGCCCCCCAGGTGATGTCTGGGAATTCTGCCTTCATCCACCAACAAGCCCTGGATGCGGATTTAAACCCTGCTTGGCTCTTTAGCGGATCTGCAGATAACTCTCGAAGGACAGGGGCCTGTGGAGCCAGGGTCGATAGAGATCAGACAGAAGTCGTTTGGGAGGCCGAAGGCAGGGCCGTAACCATGTTGACAAGACTCCCATGTCGGTGATTGGCCGGATTCTTCCTTCTCCCTTCTCACCAGGGTTCCTCCCTGTCAGGGGTTGTGATTACAGGTAGTGGGGACCCTGAATCCCCAGATACACTGGATGGATTCACGCTCCAGGGTGGCTTTGCTATTATCCTACAGTCATTCTCTGGCCAGACTAGAATCTCCAGTCCTTGGTGCGCTGTGCCTTCTGGGAGGCCGATGACGCTTTGTGAAGGCCGCCAGCTCCCGTGGGGACGAGTGAATGACCCCAGAGCTGAGCTTCCGACAGCTTCCCAAGCTCACGACTCAGAGGGTTCTGACCGAGGACGTGGAGAGGGGAAGGGAGCCTGGCAGACCACGGGCACAGGTTTAAATCCCACCTCTGCCCTTGGAACCCAGCTACCCTGGGGCCAGGAGAATGCCCCATTCCTCTTCAGACCTCAGTTTTCTCATCTGTAAAACAACCTAATAGAACGGTTGAGGGGACTGCGTTAAATGCCATCGGCTGCCAGTCCCATTGTCGGTATCCAGTAAAGGTGTCCTTCCTTTTGTGCACTCCTCCTCTGTCCTGAAACCTTACATGGCTCCCTGCTGCCCACCCGATCAAAGCTGGGGGAGAGACGCAGCCCGTGAAGAATGGGCAGGGAAGACAGTGGGTGCACAGACCTGTGCATATTCACGGGTGTGGGGTGTTTGAGAATCAGCTAGAAGGCATGTGGCCAGCAAGGGGAAGGGGTAGGAGTTCTGGCCGGGCCAAGTCAGCAGAGGCGTCCAAAGGAGTTTGGATCTGATGAAAAAAAGAAAAAACTTGGGGAGCCAGGGTGGCTCAGTCGGTTGCGTCCCACTTCGGCTCAGGTCACGATCTCGCGGTTCGCGAGTTCGAGCCCCGCGTCGGGCCCGCTGCTACCAGCGCAGAGCTCACTTTGGATTCACTGCCCCCCCCGCCCCTCCCCTGCTCACGCTCTCTCTCAAAAATGAACGAACGTTTATTTAAAAGAAAAGAAAAAGGAAAAGAAAAATCAAATGCGGAGGCTTTCAGCAGAGGAGTGATTCAATCTTGCACTGGGTTAAGATGATGCCTCTGGCTGTTGCAAGGGGAATCCTGGCACATGCTTCCGGAAAGCACCCAGTGGGTGCCTTTGTCCGTGCGACCTTCCTCCGTGCCTGAGTTTTCAGAGAGTTGAGGTCTGAAAGGGCTGGGAAGCAAGAGAGAAAAGCCTGTTCGTCGTATTGAGAGCCCCCAAGGCCAAGTGGAGAGGCCTGGATCCCTGCCTGGGCTGCATGAAAGCCCTGTTATTTTCCAGAAAAGAAAGGCGGCGGGCACAGGTGCCCTGGTCTTGCCTTCGTCCCTCTGGCTGCTTCCTGCCGTCAGGGCTGCTTCACCCCAAGGAAGTGAAGCCTGCAGTGTAGGCGGCGGCTAGAAAGGTACTGCGCCCTCTGCTTGCTCTGGAGGTGGCCAGACTTCACCTTGAACTGTGGCCCTGCCGCTTCCCAGCTGCGAAGCTTCTCCGAGCCACCGTGTCTTGATTTTCTCATCCGCAGAATGGGAATAACAACAGTGCTGACTTTACAGCACGGGTCTGAGCCCTGAGAGAGGGACGGCATATACCACAGTCCCTCGATAACGGGCACACGCTGCTATTGTTAGCTGCGAGATGAGTGGCTCCTATTTTTAAAATTTTTTTTGAGGAATTTGAAAAATAAAGTAAAAAGAGGATGATAGTTCTGGGTAATTCCAACACCTAGAATGCAATGAAGTTTTTTTTTTTTTTAATTTTTTTAATTTTTAAAAAAATTAAATTAAAACATTTAATTTTTTTAATTTTTTAATTTTTTTTAATTTTTTTAATTTCTTAAAATTTAAAGAAAAATTATTTTATTTTTTGAGAGAGAGAGAGAGAGAGAGAGAGAATCCCAAGGAGGCTCCACACTGTCAGCACAGAGTCGGGCGTAAGGCTCAAAGTCGCGAACCGCGAGATCACGACCTGAGCCGGGATCAAGAGTCGGATGCTTCACTGACAGAGCCACCCAGACGCACCCCCCACCCCCACCGCCAAAGAAGTTTTAGTATCTCTAAATCTAAGTTTAAAATCTATACATCTAGGGGCGCCTGGGTGGCGCAGTCGGTTAAGCGCCCGACTTCAGCCAGGTCACGATCTCGCAGTCCCTGAGTTCGAGCCCCGCGTCAGGCTCTGGGCTGATGGCTCAGAGCCTGGAGCCTGTTTCCGATTCTGTGTCTCCCTCTCTCTCTGCCCCTCCCCCGTTCATGCTCTGTCTCTCTCTGTCCCAAAAATAAGTAAATGTTGAAAAAAAAAATTTTTTTTAAAAAATAAATAATAAAAAAAAAAATCTATACATCTAAATCTCTATCCATTTAGTATATTTATATCCTAAATAATTGTGGGTAAACTCTCAGGACCTTTGAAAATCTGGGCAGTGACAGAACCTCAGACTTGACACGCCGGTAAGACTGAACTTGAATTCCTGGATCCCCAGCCTCCTCGCTGTGTGACTTTGGGCCTTTCACAGCACTCCGAGCCTGTCTCTTCCTCTTGAAGACGGCACTGCTTTTTTTCCGCACAGTGACAATGGCTATCAAGAAGGAACGTCACTGAAAATGAGCTTTAAGTAGTCGCAGCTTTCAGTGCACCTTGTTCTAATTCTTTGAGAAGCGGTCGTTCACGCGTCGCAGGTGAGATGGCCGGGGGACACGCTGTGTGTTTTAAACACGAGGTCCCCGCAGGCTGAGGGTCCGGCGTGAGCCCCACCTGACAACCCTGTGGGTTTCAGGCACGTGCTCCCTTCCTGGTGGTCTCTCTTTGACACCTAATCCTCCTTAAGAACCGGGCTATCTTTCCAGAAAGGGAAAGGCCCTTTGTTGTGAGTCACTGAGCTGCCCCGGGATGTCGGCATTGTCCCCCCCGGAGCCAGCGGACCTGGGAGAGGAACCCCTCCCGAGCACCCCGCCTGAGAGGATGTATCAGCCTGGGTGCCCAGGCCTGCCCCGGCGGAGGCGGGAGGGGGAGGATGTGGGGGGCAGGGGGGGGCTCCTCTCTGCAGTCCATCCCCTGGGGCCATTGGCAGGCCAGCTCATTTTGGGGGAAGCCCTTCCTTCTGGTCTCCCCGTGCCGTGTTCACACCTCTTACCCCAACAACCAAGGCAGGTTTTGAAAATGAGGTTGTGTCGCTCAGCTTTCAACCTTCCAGTGGCTTCAGTGGATCCTGGAATAAAACTCAGGCGCCCCGCATGGCCCTCACAGCACCAGGGCCCGGGGTGCGGGACTCCGGAAGCTTCGACCGCCCCGCCTTCCGCATACTCTTTGCACCTTTGTCTGGTTCTCAAGGGGTGGAGGGAGGAAATTGTAGGGACGGCGATTTTGTCCCCCAGAGGACAATTTGGCGATATCCAGTCTTCACAATTTTCGCGGGGGGGGGGGGGGGGTGCTACTTACTGAGGTCTCGTGAATAAAGGCCCGGGCGGCCTCTGTGACAGTCAACGGGTCCAAAGTGTCAATAATGTCAAGGTTGAGAAACTGGTGTAGGCTTTCACCTCCTCCAGAAGCCTTTCCCGAATCCCTGGACCTGAGCAGACATGCCCCTTGGGGGGCACGACATCCTGATCTTGTCAGTGGAAGCCTCCATCACCCCGTGTGGTCTCTGGACTCCAGGTGAAGAACCCGCGTGTCAACCTACGTCTTTGTCGTTCTTCCCCTCTAGCTCACGAGTCTCCAGAGGTCAGGGACCGTGTCTTGTCCACAGCTGTGCCTCCAAGGTCTAGAGTGGAGCCTGACACGCTGTGGGCACCCAGTAATTACCTGTTGAATGTATGAATGCAAGAATGAATGAGTGAACGGGCAGTGAGCTCAAGAAAACTGGTCTGTCGCCTCTGTTGCCCTCATCAGGCTGTCACTGGGAGTGCCATTAGCCTTGCTCTTGGTTCCGGTCCCTGGGTTCAAGTTGGCTTAGGAAGTTGTCCCTGTAGCTTGGTCTTTGTGAAAGGACACGGGCTCGTGTGGATAGAAGTGTGCCGAGATCCCTGTGGAAGAAAGGACGCACCCTCTTGACCTAAGGTATTATTATTCTCATGTGTCACCCTGATAATATCTGCTGTCCCAGCCAAGCCAGGGAGAAGCCCTGGGTCAAGCCTTTGTGCTGTGAATAGTAGAGCTAAACAGTCTCCTGGATCTTGATCTCTCATCTATGACTTTATTTTGGAAAACTGCGCTGGCTCCTAGCTCCACCCTTTCCCCCCCAGTCCATGCTAATGCCTTCAACAAAGATCCCGGGAAGGGGAAATAGGATTGAGTTATTCCTACCCCCCCACCCCTGCCGCCGCCCCACCCCAAATATCCCCACCCCGGAGTGGGTGGAGGGACTAGTGGGTCCCACCCCCCATTCAATCTCACTATCAGCTCCCCACATGCCCTTGAGAATCACCAAGTAGGGTTTAAAACAATGAGAGTTCGAAGAGGAAAAAAACAACAACAACAATAGATTGGGGCTGTTCCCCGACTGTCACCGTCAGTCACCGTCGTCGTTGACGCTGGGGACTGGGGACGTCTTTGTGATGTGGGGCTATTCAGTGCCCTGTAGGGTGGAGAGCGGGACACCTTCACTTCACAGCAGCAAACACTAGCATTTCGAGCTGGATTGGGGAAGGGCGTTGCTCAGGAATTTTATCTGTGTCAATTTGGGGAGGGTGAAACCTTGGGCTAGTAACATGGGTCCTGAAGCCTCCCCGCAAGTGCTTCATAAGCCAGCTGAGTGGCCTTGGGCAAGTCGACAGACCCCTCCGAGTGGTAGGGTCCTGATGGATAAATGACTTCTCCGTTGACTGACCCACTCACTTGCATGGGTCCGCCATCTAAAATCTGTCCTTGCATATCTATTAGGTAAATGGGCCAGCTGATGATTGAATTCTCGGGACCACTTTATAAAGTTATGTCCCTGACCCCATCTATTCCCCAGTTCTTATGCATACACACCCCCCACTCCTGGCTTTCCTACTGTTCCTCTAATACACTGGACCCACTCCCACCTCAGGGCCTTTGCACGTGCTATTCCCTTTGCCTGAAACACTTTTCACCAGGTATCTTCACGGTTTGCTCTCTCGCCTCTCACCTTGGATCTTCTCCCAAACATCATCTTAGGCCTTTCTGGATCATTCTGTCAACCCCCCCCCCAACCCACACACACAATCCCCCCTCCCTTTTTTGGTTTTTCTGAACTTGCTGTGCGATTTTCTTCCCTATTGTGCTTGTGATTGATCATCCTGCACAAAAGTGAGGGTAGGATCTGTGTCTGTGTTTATTCACTGATCTGTCTCCAGTGCCTAGCTCAAAGTTAGTGCTCAAAAACAAATATATAAGTGCCAGGATGAATGAATAAAAACAATCATTACAATCCCTTGTTTTCCAGAAACTGAGGCTCAGAGGGGTTAAAGGACTAGGGTTACACCCAGTAAAAGGCAGAGCCAAGGTCGAGCCCTGTGCTGCCCGCCCCATGAGCTACATGGCCCTTTTGAGGCAACGACCCCTCTACCTGGCCACGAAGAAAGGCGGGGTTGCCACACATAATTACACACGGAATGAACTAATCATGAGTTTATAGGAGCTGCTTATAAGAGTTCAGGTGCGTGTGCCCCCAGAGATTTCATCAGGGAGCTGATTCAAATATTTAGGGTCTGTCTGAAGATCTCTTTATCTTTTTTAACAATTAAAGGAAGGGGCACGGGGTGGCTCAGTCGGTTAAGCGTCCGACTTCAGCCAGGTCACAATCTCGCAGTCCGTGAGTTCGAGCCCTGCATCGGGCTCTGGGCTGATGGCTCAGAGCCTGGAGCCTGTTTCCGATTCTGTGTCTCCCTCTCTCTCCTCTCTCTCTCTGTCCCTCCCCCACTGACACTCTGTCTTCCAAAAACAAGTAAACGTTAAAGATTTAACATAATAATAATAAAAAAAACCCATCTCCACCGTGGGATGTCTGTGTCTAGGGTCATTTGGGATTCAGGTTTCAACAGAAGTCCGAGCGAATGAAGGGAAAAGCGTCACCGCCCGCGAATGTTCATCCTCATTGTTTCAAACCCAGCCAGCCACGGCATTCTGCTTTTTAAATAGACTTTCTGAAAAAAACCAACGATATCCGCCGGCCCCCCGCGCCCTCGCTAACTCCTCCAAAACAAAACTGCCGTAAATAGGACCTGGGAAGTAATCGCTCCCTTGCGCGGCCTCAAATATGTACGGACTACATTTCAACAACAGCACGGACACAATGGCCGGTTCCTGGGGGGAGTGCGTGTGTGCGTGTGCGTGTGTGCACTGGAGGAGCTGGGGGCGGTGGCTGGAGGTCTTGCACTGGACAAACGAGGGCCACCTGCCTCGTTTCTTGAAAGCTTGCATGCCCGTGGGGGTGACACTTTGGATTCCGGCGTATGAGGCAGGAGGCTCCAAGGCCCCGACACCCATCGTAGCATCGTAAGAGCTGACGAGCTGACTCCGCCTGCCCGCTGTGGGTGCCACGCGCACTGGGCCTGACGGTTCTTGGAAGACACCTGCGTGGCATGCTCTGGAGCTTGGGGGTGCCCTTAGCCTGGCCCCTTACAGTAATGACAGTGAACCTTCACAGTGAACTCCCCTTTGCTGGGTCTTGTTGCTGGTACTTTGTGCCGTATATGAGCCACTTGCTCACATACACATCTCGCCCGACGTTCAGCTTGTGTTTCTTTTTTTTAAATAGATTAAAAAAATTTTTTTTATGTTTATTTATTCTTTGAGAGAGAGAGAGAGAGAGAGAGACAGAGTGAGAGTAGGGGAGGGGCAGACAGAAGGAGACACAGAATCGGAAGCGGGCTCCAGGCTCCGAGCTGTCAGCCCAGAGCCAGACGCGGGGCTCGAACTCACGGACCGCGAGATCATGACCTGAGCCAAAGTTGGACGCTTAACCGACTGAGCCACTCAGGTGTCCCATTTTTTAAGATTTTTAAATTCTTATTTGTTTTTGAGGGACAGAGAGAGAGAGAGAGAAAAAAAGCATGAGCAGGGGAGGGACAGAGAGAGAGGGAGACAGAAGTTCCGAAGCGGGCTCTTTTACTAACAGTAGAGAGCCTGATGCGGGGCTCGAACTCACGAACCGTGAGATCACGACCTGAGCCGAAGTCAGACATTTAACCGACTGAGCCACCCAGGTGTCCCTTATTTATTTACATAATTTAAAAAGTTTCTTTATTTTGAGAGGGAGGGCGGAAGGACCGAGAGAAAGGGAGATTGGGAATCCCAAGTAGGTTCCACCCTGTTGGTGCAGAGGCCGACGCGGGGCTCGAACCCATGAACCGCGAGATCATGACCCGAGCCGAAGTCGGATGCTTCACCAACCGAGTCACCCAGGCGCCCCTCAGCTTGTGTTTCTAAGGCCCTTCCTCCCCCCCCCCGGAAGAAAATAAATGTCATCCCCTAATTTAAAATGTATTGAGTCCCTTCTTGGATGACTCTGATTTCTGGAAATCCTCCCCTCAGGGGCCCGAACTAACCATTTCCGTGGCCTGGGGAAGCCAGGCTCGGGAAAGTTAAGACACGGATAGGATTCCACAGCCAGGAAGCGGATGGAGCGAACCCCTACATGTCTCGGTTCAACTTAGGAATTCGTTCTTGTGTTATACGGCCGTTCTGTCCTTCTCTTGCGTCCTCCACCCACATCAGCCCCGCTGGCCGAGTTTGGTGTTCTCCCACTTCTCATTTGTAGTCTCGGTCAAATTATGTAATCTCTCCGCGCCTCAGTCTTCCCATCTTTGAGTTGGACTTAAATTTCCACTGGACTTAAAACGGGGCTGATAACGTTACCCGCTTCGGAGAATTATCGTAAAGACCAGATGGGCTCCGATGAACCTTAGAACAATGCCTGGCGTGTGAGCAATGATTATGGTTACATTTATTGTCATTATTAGTATTGCTCCTCATGAGAAGTTGTTTGTCCACCGCGAACTTTTTCAGTGAGTCGGCACTGTCTCTTGGTCATTTCCGTCGACCCAACTTTACTTACTTCCTGCCCTCAAACCCCTAAATCCTACTGTCTTTGACAGCTACCACCTCCATGAAGCCTCCCCTGGTTTCTCCAGGTCTCATGGACTTCTGTCCCCTCTGCAAGTTACTCTGGCCTGTATCAGGCAGCCCCACACAGAACCCGGCGCTGCCATGAATATGCCCAGTCGCCAGAGGGTCATCATGGCCTCCTCCATCAGGCACCGCTCCGCACGCTACGAGTATGCCCGAGTTCTGGAGAAATAGTCCTGTCCTGGATCAGACAGCAATCTCTAGACTTCATCGTCCGTTGGCCCAGAGGGCTTAGGAAAGTGCTGAGGCCGCTGTGGGATCCTGGGAGGAATGCCAGGATTGTGGAGGGAATCCTGGCTTGACCACCTACCCTCATTCAACCTCTCAGGCCTTGGGGTCCTTCTCAACATATAGGAGAGAAGTATCCCTGCCTTTCTAAGGTGGGTAGAAGCAGGGGGAGAATGAACATGTCAGTGCCCTCAACAGACGCTGCATTGAAGTCTTCTTTTTTTTTTTTTAATTTTTTTTTTTCAACGTTTATTTATTTTTGGGACAGAGAGAGACAGAGCATGAACGGGGGAGGGGCAGAGAGAGAGGGAGACACAGAATCGGAAACAGGCTCCAGGCTCTGAGCCATCAGCCCAGAGCCTGACGCGGGGCTCGAACTCAGGGACTGCAAGATCGTGACCTGGCTGAAGTCGGGCGCTTAACCGACTGCACCACCCAGGTGCCCCTGCATTGAAGTCTTCTTACGTTGTTGATGATGGCAGCTCAGGAGGGGTCATTCTCGAACTACGTGCCGGACCCTGTGCCGTATATTTTAAATCTATTATTCTGTCATTTAAATAATCGTTCAAGTGACATCAAAAGCACCAGCCACAGAAAGAAAACTCGAGAAATCGGACTTCACCAAATTTGAAGACTTTTGCACTTCAAAAAATTTTACGTTTTTATTTATTTTTGAGAGAGAGAGAGAGAGAGAGGGAGGCGCGAGTGGGGGAGGGGCAGAGAGAGAGGGAGACACAGAATCCGAAGCAGGCTCCAGGCTCCGAGCTGCCAGCACAGAGCCCGACGCGGGACTCAAACTCACGAACCGTGAGATCGTGACCTGAGCCCAAGTTGGACGCTTAACCGACTGAGCCGCTCAGGTGTCCCATTTTTTAAGATTTTTAAATTGTTATTTGTTTTTGAGAGAGACAGAAACATGAAAAGGGAGGGACAGAGAGAGAGGGAGACAGAGGATCCGAAGCAGGCTCCAGGCTCCGAGCTGTCAGCACAGAGCCCAACGTGGGACTCGAACTCACGAACGGTGAGATCGTGACCTGAGCCCAAGATGGACACTTAACCGACTGAGCCACCCTGGTGCCCCAAAGACTTTTGCACTTCAAAGGACACAATCAAGAAAGTGAAATGACAACCCACAGTCTAGGAAGAAATATTCGACATACTAAATTAAGACATAAGAAATATTAACATAGAATAGAAATATGTAAATAATTGATAAGTAAGAAAATGTTTGCGAATCATATATCCCATAAAGGACCAGTATCCAGAACATATAAAGAGCTCTTCCAATTCAAGAAAAGACATGGGGCGCCTGGGTGGCTCAGTCGGTTGAGCGTCCGACTTCGCTCAGGTCACGATCTCGCGGTCCGTGAGTTCGAGCCCCGCATCAGGCTCTGTGCTGACAGCTCAGATTCTGGAGCCTGCTTCAGATTCTGTGTCTCCCTCTCTCTCTGCCCCTTCCCCGCTCATGCTCTGTCTCTCTCTGTCTCAAAAATAAATAAAAACATTTAAAAAAAAAACAATTCAAGAAAAGACAATTAAAAGTGGGCAAAGGATCTGAATAGACATTCCTTCAAGGAAGTGATATGCAAATGGCCAACGAACACAAGAAAAGGATGTGTAAGGTCCTTAATCGTCAGGGAAACAACTCAAAAGCATAAAGACATGCCATTTCACACCCATTAGAAGGACTGGGTCCAGCAAATCAGGAAATAACAAGTGTTGGGGCACCTGGGAAGCTCAGTCGGTCGAGTGTCTGACTCTTGATTTCGGCTCAGTTCGCGATCCCGGGGTTGCGGGATCAAGCCCCGTGTTGGGGGTCTGTGCTGAGTATGGATCCTGCTTAAAATTCTCTCTCTCTCTCTCTCTCTCTCTCTCTCCCTGCCCCTCCCCCTGCTCACTCTCTCTATAAAATTTAAAAAAAAAAAAGAAAAGAAAAGAACGAATGTTGGTGAGGTTGGGGAGAAATGGGAACCCTCGTACAGTGCTGGTGGGAATATAAAATGATGCAGCTTCTGGGACAGACAGGCACGTCCTCAGATGACCGAACACAGTTACCATATGAACCAGGACTTCCGCCTCTGGCCATTGGGAGGGAATGAGGTGAAATGAGAAAAGCCAAGAGGAGTGAACAGATAAGTGAAAACACAAGCCCACGCAGAAATTGTACAAATGTTTGTAGCGACTTTATTCATAACAGCCAAAAGGTGCAAATGACCCACGTGGTCATCGGCAGATGAACGGATAAACACAATGTGGTCTATCCCTATACTGGAATATTCTTCAGCTCTGAAAAGATATGAACCACCGATCTGTGCTAGAACATGGGTGAACCTTACGACTATCATGCTAAGAGAGAGTGGCCCGTCAAAAAAGGCCATGTAATATGTGATTCCATTGGTTTGTAATGTCCAGAACAGGCAAATGTATACAGGCAGAAAGTATCTTAGTGGTTGCTGAAGGCGAGGGGAAGGGCTGGGGGTTTAAAGAGGTGACAGCTGATGGGTACAGAGTTCTTTTTTGAGGTGGCAAAAGTGTTCTAAAGTTGGCTGTGGTAATGGTGGCTCACGGCCGTGCATATACTAAAAGTCACAGAACTGTGCACCTTACGTGGATGAATTCTATGGTGTGTGAGTTCTATCTCAATAAAGTTCTTATAAAGCTGGCCATTCGGTGCTTATGCTCTAAGAAACAAAATCAGAAGGGATATTGCTGTCAACTACAAGAAAGAGTTTCTTGGTTCTTGGAGAAGATCCTGAATCATGGTTATATGTCCCCAAATATACCCCGGTTGTTGCTGCACCAAGTGACCACAAGCTTGGTGGCTGAACACAGTGCACGCTAATGATTATTGTCCAGTTCTTCGGGTCTGAGGTCTGGGATCAGTTTCACTGGGTAAAACCCAGGTGTCGGCAGGTGCGTCTTTGTTTTGGAGGCTCCCGGGAAGATTCCATTTACTTGTCTCTTCCCAGCTTCTAGAATCCACCTTGGCTCAGGGGCCCCGTGAGCAGCTTGGCATGACTTTGACCTCCGTTTCCATCTCCTTTGCTGACTCTGACCCTCTAAACTCCTCTTTAAGGTCCCGGTGATACACTGGGCCCACCTGGATAATCCAGGATGATCTCCCTCCTCTCAAGATGCTAAACTCTGCAAAGTCCCATTTGCCATGTCTGGTAACGTGTTTCTAGGTTCTGGGGACGTGGGCATCTTTAAGGGGGCGTTATTCCACCTCGCACAAGATGTTAGAGTTTCCATCCCTTTATTATTAATTTTCTTAATGTTTGTTTATTTTTGAGAGAGAGACAGAGTGTGAGCGGGGGGAGGGGCAGAGAGCGAGAGGGAGACACAGAATCCGAAGCAGGTTCCACGCTCCGAGCTGTCAGCACAGAGCCCGACGTGAGGCTCAGACCCATGAACCGTGAGATCACGACCTGAGCCGCAGCCAGACGCTCAACCGACCAAGGAACCCAGGCGCCCCGTGCCATCCCTTTAAAAGGGAAGTGGTCCCTCACCTGTCCTCTGTGACAAGACAGGGGGTTTTCAGAGGTCCCTTCTGGCCTGGTGCTTCTGATGAGTTCTTTCGTTTCTGCCTTTCTTTGTGTTTATTCCTACTTCTTCCGTTGGAACTGGTTGAATGGTGGATGAGGGTCTTGGGCTCTCAGGTCAAGACTTTGCGTCTTAGCTTTGCTACTTACTCGTTGCAAGAACGTGGGAGAATTAAGGAACCTCTTTAAGCCTAAATTCCTCCCCCTCAACATGAGGATTATAACATCCAGCTCATAAAGTCAATGTGCAACATAAGCAACGACCCAGGCGCACAGGAGGTGGTTGTCATGGACGTATTTCCCCCGTCCTCACCTGTGTCTCTTTACTTTGCATCACGGGAGTTTGCACACCCCACTGAAATAGCCGTTCTCTTGTCTGTCACTGCCCGTGAGCCCCTTGAAGGAACGAACGACGGTCCTCCTTCTCTGAGGGTCTCGCAAAGAGCAGAGGGATGGATGAATGGATAAAGGACGCATGGCTGGGTGAAAGGTAGATGATGCATTGCTGAGGGGGTAAGTGAATGAATGGGCGCGTGGAGAGATAGACGATGGATAGGAGGCTGTAAATATTGTATGTAAGTGTGGATGCGTGCATATAGGTAGGTACGTATTTATGTACGCGTGTACGCGTTCATAGATGAATGCATGAGTGCATGGATGGATGGAGGGAAGGGTATATGTGTGAATAGATGAATGGATATTTGGATGGATGCATCGATGGCTAGACGGATTATATAAATGGTTATTATGTAAATGCACGGGGGAGGGGATGGGCGTATGCATATGTGAATAGATCAGTGCCTGGATGGAAGTTTGGATGATTGGATGGATGGATACGTCTGTGTGTGTGTGTGTGTGTGTGTGTGTGTGTGAATGGGCGCATGTATGCATGTGTGGATCCAGGGATAAACTGATGAATGGATTGATTAAGGGACAGATGATGGAAACACGCGTACATCTATAAGCGGACGGGTGATTTGATAGTTTTAAGGATGAATGAGTGATCGTTTGAGCAACTGCTCGAGTTCTGGCAAGTGCTCGAGTGTTCTGGCACTCAGCACATTATTCGCCTTCTCAATCTTTACCGCTGATGTTTTGTCTGAACCCAAGCATGGGAAAAGAACATACTAGAACAATCTACTCCGCGGCCCTTAAAAGGAGGCCCGGGGAAGGGTGGCACCATATTAAAATGATACGGATCAATCTCACTGCAGAAATGTTCACTAGAATCATCACCAAGTGCCTTCTCAATAGGGTATCCTCGGGGCTACCGGGCCAAAGCTTGGCCCCGCTTCCTCAGCATGAAATGATAGGGTCACAAGGGATCCCAGACATGCGGAAATCAAACCCCAGAGGAGGGAAAGGACTTGCCCAAGGTCATGTGGCAGATGAGTGCCAGATCTGAAAGAAGAAACTCAGACACCCAGGCCAGGGATTTTGCTACAAGATGCCACCTGGCTTCATGTGTCCCGTCCTCCCTGTCCCCAGACGCCTCTCCCGGCCGACCTCACGTGCCGTCCCCCAAGTAAAGAGACCTTCTCTCTCTCTCACTCTCTCTGGCTCCGATACCCACAGGGCCTCGAGCCAACCTGAACTTGCTCATCTCCTGTGTGACAGTCCTTAACTTAGCTGCCAACACCTGGCCGGCTGAACAGTCGCAAGGATTCAGAGAGACAAGGAATTTGCCTTATGTGGCTAGATCCCGAAGATGCCCTCTGGGGTTTCAGCATTTAATGCTCTTGTCTCCTGATTTTCTAAAGGGAAATCTTTCTTCTCATTCTCTTTCATTAGTGGAATAAAAGGGAGGGAGACAGACACACACACAGAATTTGCCCTAGTTAGTCAACCAAGGCATGCCACAAGGCTTGTGTTTGTTCAGCTCCGAGGCCGTGGGGGCCCTGGGAGCCTTCCTGTGATCTTCGGAGTGGTTGGCGGTGGTGAACTCAAGGCCCTTCCTGCTCGAAGGTTAGATCCTCCCTCCCTCCCCCCTCCTCCCTCCCTCCCCCCTCCTCCTTCCTGCCCGGGGAAGTCAGGTGGGTGGATATTGGGCCGACCCCTGTGCAGTGGTTTTGCAGATCAGCCCCACCTATCTCTGGATTCCTGAACATTCCAGTTGGAAAGAATCTAGACCCCTGCAGAGAGGAGCCCTCTCATCTGCGGGAGTCACCTCATCTGGCCCTGGAACCCTGTGTGGGAACAACAATATGAGTAGTAATAGCCACTGCACAGTGAGCCCCTGTCACTTGCCCAAGGACACACAGCTGAAGGATGACAGAGCTTTGTCTGTCTCTGCTTGGCAGTGGCTTTTGTCAGTTGTACTTTATGGAATTATCAAGTCGTAAATATTTGGGGGGCGCCCGGGTGGCTCAGTCGGTTGAGCGTCCGGCTTCGGCTCAGGTCATGATGTCGCGGTTGGGGAGTTCGAGCCCCGCGTCGGGCTCTGTGCTGACGGCTCGGAGCCCGGAGCCTGTTTCGGATTCTGCGTCTCCCTCTCTCTCTTCTCCTCCCCTGTTCGTGCTCTGTCTCTGTCTCAAAAATAAATAAGCATTAAAAACAATTTTAAAAAAGTCATAAATATTTGGGGCTAGATGGGGCTATGAGGAGTAGCTGGCTAAAATCTCACAGGTCCAGAAACAAGACCCACAGAGGCAAAGCAACTCACCAGACATCGCACAGCTTTGTTAGCTGCAGACTTCCTGGTGGAGTTGTAGAACTGTTATCATATCTTAAAGCTGTAAATTATTATGATAATAATATTTAAATTATTATTAAGATTCTTATAGCATTGTTCCTATTTAAATAATAATTGTATATTTTTAAAATCTTTTAAATTATTATTATTTTAAGAATTGCAACAGACCTTGGGGAAGTTTTGTAAGTGTGCACTGTGCGAATCACATTGCAATGTCATTAAAATAATAATGACTTGTTGGGGCCGCTGGGTGGTTCAGTCGGTTGGGCGTCCGACTTCAGCTCAGGTCATGATCTTGCGGATCGTGAGTTCGAGCCCCACGTCGGGCTCTGTGCTGACAGCCCGGAGCCTGGAGCCTGCTTTGGATTCTGTGTCTCCCTCTCTCCGACCCTCCCCCACTCTCACTTTGTCTCTCTCTTGCTCAAAAATAAAGAAACATTAAAAAAAATAATAACTACTTGCTAAGCAGACTGGCAGGGGTATTTGAGAGCAGCACATACCCGCTCACACACACTCAATACGATGCACACACAACATACATACTCAACACAGATACACATACAACACGCTCACACCCACAAACACACACATCCCTCTTCCGTGGGCAGTGCTCTGGGGTCTTGGGGTGTGTGTGTGTGTGTGTGTGTGTGTGTGTTTCCGTTTGCCCCTTGGACAGCTCTCAAAGGCGAGGCGGTCAGGGGCATCTGTGTCCCGGAGCAAATCGTCTTTACTACGTTCTGACTTCCAGTTTCCTGCAAAGAAGTGTGGCTGGGACAAGCAGGGGGAAGTCATCGAGAAAGCTGACGAATGGCGAGGGCTGGGCACGGGCACAGCGCAGAGAAATGGGCTGGGTGCTTCTGCCTGGGAAAAGCTGGAGAAGTGGCATTTCAGTTTTGCGGCCAACCCAGGGCGGGCCCCCGGGGCTCCGTAAGCTTGTGTGCCGGGGCTGGGAGAAACGGGGCAGGCTATGTGGAGGGGGGACAAGAAATGGCAGAGAGCCTCCAGGTGTCGTGGACCCCAACCACATATTTAGATCCCCGAAGCCAAGCGCTCATCTCAATGATCTTCCAGAACACGATTTCTTGATCCGAGAGAGACTTTCAGGAGGGACAGGTACAGGACGTTACCTACCACGGTGAAGATAATACGGAACGACCCTTGTCTCGGGAGATCTCATTCTGGATGAGAAATGGAGCATTGGCAGACGGGGGAAGCGTGGGGCGGGAGCGCCTTTTTCCGATTCACACGAAGGTGCTTCGCCCGTGGGCTCTGAGCCTGAAAGCTGGCAGCAGCTGGGCGGTTCAAGACAGGCGCGGCTCGATGCTGTAACAAATGATCCCCAGGCTTCGGTGGCCCCACCCAGTGGACGTTTATCCCAGTGGCGCTAAAGGCCAATCAGACGCGCCTCGTGGGGGACGTGTTTCCATGTGGTCATTCAGAGACCCAAGTTCTTCCATCTGGTGGCTTGGCCCTCCGCCAGGACTTTCATCCCATTGGCCACACCTCTGTCACGTGAGGACACCTAACCTCAAGGGCGTCTGGGAAATACAGTCTAGCCCTTTACTGGGGAGGAAAAAGATGGGGGTTGGGTGGGCACCTAGTCTGTCTCTGCCCTAGACGGTTAGTGCATTCAATTGATTTATTCCATATTCACTCAACATCTCTTTATTCATTTCAGCATTCCAACATTTATTCATTCAGTACTTGTCGAGCGCCGGTCCGGTACTGAGCATTTTTGCGCCTCGACTTAATTCAAGAAAGTGATGGTTTCACCCTTTTCATATGTGTTTGGAGATCATTTATGAGATATGTCTGAGAAATTCATTGCACATACTGTATTTTCAGTTAAAAGGAGTGATGAGTCTACTCTTGCCTTGTGTTCAGAGATAACCTGTGAGATAATGTCTGAGAAACAAATTGCACATACGATGGTGTATGTAAATTATCTTTTCAGAAATAATCACCCATCTTCGGGGAGATGCTAGAGGGCGAGGGCCACGTCTTAGACATGATTCCCAGATACCTAACACTTGGCCAGGCACATGAATGTTTCGTGGGAAAGCACATAGAAAAGAAGTTTCTAGAAACAACGACCATATCGGATGTGTAAGGGACTAACAACCAAGATCCTCACCTACATCGTTGTCTCATTAGCCGAGAACAGACGCCCAAGAGTAACAGGACGGATGCCCTTGGCTTGGTTCCCATCTCCTGTTGCCGTGGGGACATACTGTCTGGCAGCCGCAAGACAGGAGAGGCTGGGGACCCTGGAAGGTCTTCAGGGCCTCCTATCAACGAGCCCTGGTCTCCCTTCTTTCATCCAAGGCACAGGTGGTATTTTCTACTTAATAAGGTCTATATGAACTTGCCTGTTGAACTCATCCATAGGTGACTTCCTCCAACAAGTGGGGTTCAGATGATCTCAGGAGAGTGGTGAGTTTGGTTAGCTCTTTCTTAAATGTTGAGTGCAGTCTGCCACTCGCTCTTAAAAATAGTTTATTCATTCACTTGTTCATTCATTCATTCATTCATTCATTCATTCATCTAACTTGTATTGAATCCAAATCGTATGCACTCCTTTGTGTAAGTCGTATCTTTGGACATCCGCCTTGGGGATGGTTTGTGGGTCTTGTCCCTGCTCCATGAACCCCAGTGACACCGCCCCACAAACACTCATAATCTCCTAGGACATTTTTCTCCACCCGTTCACGTGATTCCCATGGCTAATCTGACACTAGTAAAACACATGCCCTTAAGCATGTATTCTGGAAACTTTTCTCATGTCTTTAGCATCATCTGTCAGTATCTCTCTCTTACCTCCATAGTAATTTGGCTCTTTAGCAAAGATTTTTAAGCCGGGAAGGACATAAGGTTAGATATGTTTTATTTCACTTTAGAATGCTAATTCTGGGGGCGCCTGGGTGGCTCCGTCGTTTACGCGTCTGACTTTGGCTCAGGTCATAGTCTCACGGTTCACGTAACGTTTATTTATGTTTGAGAGACAGAGCGTGAGCAGGGGAGGGGCAGAGAGCGAGAGGGAGACCCGGAATCCGAAGCGGGCTCCAGGCTCTGAGCTGTCAGCGCAGGGCCCAACGCGGGGCTCGAACTCGTGAGCCCTGAGATCGTGACCTGAGCCGAAGCCGGACGCTTACCCGACTGAGCCACCCAGGCGCCACCGTATAAAGCCACTCTTGAGCGATAGCTGTGGCACATGGTGGGCACTCTGGTAGAGTTAGCTGGCATCCTTATGGCTCTGGTGGCAGGACAGGTGAGGATTGCTGGGGGGGGGGGGGCACGCGTCAAAGTGGTTTTGTGCGCCTGCGTGAGTGATGGGGCGTTTGGCCCAGGCATGAAAGATTGGAGCTAATCGAGGGAAGGATGGGGAGCCGGGGGTGGGCTTTGTTGGCCCACTTGTGGCCTCCTCGCCCCGGGTCCCCGTCAGCGCGTTCTTGGCAAGTCCGGGGACTGGCTAACCTGGGCTTCGGCATGTAGATGACCTGAAGCCTTGGGACCAAGAGGCACAGACTTTTCTGCTCTCTCTTGTGTTCGCGTTGCTATTCGAGAGAGCCTCTGGGGTCTAGGGCGTCTGGTCGCGCAACAGCAGAAGGGAAGCATCCTTCCCACGTTGGAAAATGCAACTGGGGTCCTGTCGCCCTCTCGTTGAGAGCCTCCCGTGGTGTCTTCTTTTTGCTCTCACGACAGAAGCTGAGCTCTAGAACTACCATTGCACACCGGTTTCCCTCGGAAGCGGGCTCTGTGTGGAGTGACGTGCACAGCATGAATTTTCAGGGGTTCTCTGGGAGCCAGCACCGGTGGAGAGGGGAGGAGGGACGCGGGAGCAGACAGAGGAGACGCGGGCCTGACCCCGGACTTGGCCAACCCCATGGAGGACCCTGGAGCCAGAAAGGCCCTCCAGCGTTGTTTTGCACTGCGCTGGCACAACCAGACCTTTATATTCCTTCGAAAGGAATCGGTCGCTGGACGTAGGTCCCCCTGAGAAGGGGTGTGACCTCGGGCTAGGCAGATCTCTGCTACTGGAGGAATCCTTGAAGAGGCTGATGGCTGCAGGTCAACCCAACTGCTCACAGTATTTCGGGCAGCTGGGGTGACACATTTTTCCTTAGAGGGATCTAGAGAGCGTGTCTCTGTCCACCTCAGTGGCCTTCTAGGTCCTGCATGATCTGGCTCGAAAGACCTCCCCAGTCTTTTCTCACTTAATTTCCCCTTCAATCACTATCCTTTAGCCACAGTGGACTTCCCGTCATGGCAGGTGCCACATGC